>NC_060119.1:525431988-527831988 GCF_021461395.2 Schistocerca americana
CAACTGACAACACAACATTAAATTCAAGTTGAATCACATTCTCATCATTGACTAGGACACTCGGAATTATATTCACTAGGCTTGGATTCCTGTCGAGGATTGTGATTTGAGATAGTCACGGGAATAAGACAGAGTTCTTAGCAAAACCACTATTATTATTAAAATCATCCAAATATCACAAATACTGGGTCCATTTACAGAGAGCCAAATACAAGGCAGCTGGCACGACTGGAGCAATTTTCAGTGACTCTTAACCTGGCAGCGATGCAATCATAGCAATATTGTTGGCCTCACCCAATTATATATCTTCTGAGTGTCAGAATCATATTTTTACGAGTATAGAGCCAAAAATCATACCAGGATAATGGTATCACCAAATGCAGCATCTGATGCCCATAAATACTGTCCTTAAGCTCTTCTGGTCTCAAAACGCCACGAATATGAGCCACAATTATGCGCTTCTGCTAACGAGATATTAACCGCAGCACTGCTCAGTCCAGACACCTTACCTGTCACAAAGGACAAGTTGCCACTTTGCAACATCCACACGTTTTCCACTCTGCCGGGCTACTTCTGTAGCTGCGGGGCTTCCCCAAATATTTTACATTCAACCCTATGTTCCATAACTATGGACCAAGTCATTTACAATACGTTACGTAACAGTCATTCCATTAACTATTTAAATCCTCAAGCTTAATGTAAACAACGTATTTCACAAGGTTCACATAAGTGAAACATGTGTACATAGTCAGAGAATTTCCATGACAGATACAACAGTCTACATAAGCAATACTACCAATTGACTCAAAAATATCTGTACAGGTACAAAATACACTCCTGGAAATTGAAATAAGAACACCGTGAATTCATTGTCCCTGGAAGGGGAAACTTTATTGACACATTCCTGGGGTCAGATACATCACATGATCACACTGACAGAACCACAGGCACACAGACACAGGCAACAGAGCATGCACAATGTCGGCACTAGTACAGTGTATATCCACCTTTCGCAGCAATGCAGGCTGCTATTCTCGCATGGAGACGATCGTAGAGATGCTGGATGTAATCCTGTGGAACGGCTTGCCATGCCATTTCCACCTGGCGCCTCAGTTGGACCAGCGTTCGTGCTGGACGTGCAGCCGCGTGAGACGACGCTTCATCCAGTCCCAAACATGCTCAATGGGGGACAGATCCGGAGATCTTGCTGGCCAGGGTAGTTGACTTACACCTTCTAGAGCACGTTGGGTGGCACGGGATACATGCGGACGTGCATTGTCCTGTTGGAACAGCAAGTTCCCTTGCCGGTCTAGGAATGGTAGAACGATGGGTTCGATGACGGTTTGGATGTACCGTGCACTATTCAGTGTCCCCTCGACGATCACCAGTGGTGTACGGCCAGTGTAGGAGATCGCTCCCCACACCATGATGCCGGGTGTTGGCCCTGTGTGCCTCGGTCGTATGCAGTCCTGATTGTGGCGCTCACCTGCACGGCACCAAACACGCATACGACCATCATTGGCACCAAGGCAGAAGCGACTCTCATCGCTGAAGACGACACGTCTCCATTCGTCCCTCCATTCACGCCTGTCGCGACACCACTGGAGGCGGGCTGCACGATGTTGGGGCGTGAGCGGAAGACGGCCTAACGGTGTGCGGGACCGTAGCCCAGCTTCATGGAGACGGTTGCGAATGGTCCTCGCCGATACCCCAGGAGCAACAGTGTCCCTAAATTGCTGGGAAGTGGCGGTGCGGTCCCCTACGGCACTGCGTAGGATCCTACGGTCTTGGCGTGCATCCGTGCGTCGCTGCGGTCCGGTCCCAGGTCGACGGGCACGTGCACCTTCCGCCGACCACTGGCGACAACATCGATGTACTGTGGAGACCTCACGCCCCACGTGTTGAGCAATTCGGCGGTACGTCCACCCGGCCTCCCGCATGCCCACTATACGCCCTCGCTCAAAGTCCGTCAACTGCACATACGGTTCACGTCCACGCTGTCGCGGCATGCTACCAGTGTTAAAGACTGCGATGGAGCTCCGTATGCCACGGCAAACTGGCTGACACTGACGGCGGCGGTGCACAAATGCTGCGCAGCTAGCGCCATTCGACGGCCAACACCGCGGTTCCTGTTGTGTCCGCTGTGCCGTGCGTGTGATCATTGATTGTACAGCCCTCTCGCAGTGTCTGGAGCAAGTATGGTGGGTCTGACACACCGGTGTCAATGTGTTCTTTTTTCCATTTCCAGGAGTGTAGTTTGAAAACAGATGTCCCATGGTTCACTGATGTTTCCTGTTAGGGATACATCAACGAAACCTCAATAACACCTAAATGGTGTCGAGCAGTCAAAAAAAAAAAAAAAAAAAAAAAAAAAATTATAACCAGATTTGGACATGAAAAAAATACTTCACAAAATACACTATAACACAATATGCTTTCACACATCACTACCGAAACAAGACACAAGCATCAACATTCATTTCTGTACACCTATGATAATTGACTCATTTTGTGAAACAGTAAGTTAAGTAGCAAACAAAATTTTTCTATATTACCAAGAATATTGAGTAGCATGCTGTAAGCATTCAAAACATGTAGGTATACATATACAAGCGTAGACCTAACAATATGACAAGAAATTCTAACTCTGTATGTGTAATACATTCTATAGCACAATTTTGAAATTTTTAAGCGAGAAATTTGCAATGCAGCTTATAATAATAGCAGTCCATTATTTGATGTTTACATATACATTTAAAATAAATGGAAACTAGTGTTACTTTCTCACTACCCTTACTTGAAACAGACAGTTAATCTTTGAAAACCATGCCACAATGCATACAACAATAACCATGGTAATAATCAAGTAATTTTTCTGTTGCTATAGCATCTGGCCGTTCATCTTTGCCAAACTTTGGGTTTTGGCAGTCTACTTTCTTGCCCCACTCTAGCACGTCTTGTATGCTGCCCACTCCATATTTAAGGCAGTCCACATTTCTCTGCAATGTGGCAACATTTTGCCTTTAGTCATTTCAATACAGGGTTTCACATCTTTTATAAAAATTTTTTAATGTGAAACTTAACAACGAAGTATCAGCAATTTTATGGAGATACGAACAGATTTATTAAGACATAAATTATAGTTAAACGACGTACAGTAACTTCATAAGGTAACTATAAAATTCGTTTACAGTGCAGTACACATTTCAATTCTTGTATCATGTCTGGATATACTACGTTACTCATTTCTTGGGACATATGGTTTGAAATCCACTATGTTACGTACACCACCGAGCTTCTTGAAATTTGGATGGACTAAAAGCATTGTTGTGAGGTGTATCTTGCATTGTGAATGCCCCATTATGTATACATTTAAATTTTGAAATTTCATGGTTAAGTTGACGTGAATTTTGCTGAGTCTTCAGAAAACAGTCTCTGATCTTGAAACTGGCAAACTTCAGGTTCCTATTGTGTCTTTTAGATCTCGCTTCTGCTTTCTGCTTTGTTTTTTTCTTTTATCAGTTCCTTCATCTGGGCTAACCAAAAATCTGTACGCGGTGGGAGCTATAGTATTTCCCCAGTTAAACATTTGCTCTTATTACTGAGTAACATTCCCTCATTTGTGAACCTAGTAGATTCATGAGACAAGGTATTCATTACACTCTCAAATTCAGATACAAATCTACCCCATGCTCGATGATTAGGGTAACAATAAGTCCTTTACAACCTTCCTATTTCCTACATATGCCGTTCACCTATATCAGGTGGCTTCTTCGGTTTCTTGAGTTGAAAGATTTTTATTACTTGAACTCTTCCTTGCAGTGGTATTGTATAATCAGGTGGTTCTTTCTTTATTTTTTCAGTAACAACGACTAGATTTTGTTCGGAAACACCATCATTGGTTGGTACAACATTGCAGTTACTTGCACCTTCATTGGCGTCAAGTATAACGAAATTTTCGACATAGGAGCAGTCCACCGAATCCGACCATTCTATTTCGCTTTCGGGATCTAACTGTTTTCAAGATGACCGCCGAGTGAGATCACAGGTATTTTCTTCGTCCGCCAAAAATAACTTATTTAAGAGGAAATAGTGTCAAATTTAAATTTTCTTTGTTTTGTATACTTCCTGTTGTGTCCGTTCTTGTCAAACAACTAAATATTAGCGTCCCAGCAGAGTTTGTTCTCGAAAAAACTTTGTGTTATCTGAAGTCCCGATGATCATGACATAATTCGAAATTTTGCATGACTTAAACATAAAAAATTCTATTCAAGTTTTCTTAATAGTGCAAAATCTGTTTAAAAACAGTCAGCCAGTAGTTTCATCAGTGTCTATTGTCGCAAAAGAAGTGTAATCAAACGTTTCTAAATCGTATTAGCTAACACAATTCGTATTATTTACAAGCTAGATAGAGGTGATCTAGGCCTAAATTTCCCTAGTTATAAACGTTAAAAACCTGACCAAACACGCCTGATAACGTAAATTCTCTAAAAGGAAAGTCATTATAAATTCATTCTACTGTCATCGTACCTCTAAATCAGTACAAAAAAAAAAAAACAACAACACACATAAGATCTTTGTGCCTTTTTTGTTTACACACAGCCAATCTCGCGTTCTTCACAAATTTAAAACACCCTTTAAACTTAATTATTCTATCGAAACTGACGATGAGTGAGAAATGTGGGAGCTGTTATAAGGTAGTGTTGTTGTTGTGGTCTTAAGTCCTGAGACTGGTTTGATGCAGCTCTCCATGCTACTCTATCCCGTGCAAGCCTCTTCGTCTCCCAGTACCTACTGAAGCCTACATCCTTCTGAACCTGCTTAGTGTATTCATCTCTTGGCCTCCCTCTACGACTTTTACCCTCCGTGCTGCCCTCCAATACTACATTTGTGATCCCTCGATGCCTCAGAACATGTCCTACCAACCGGTCCCTTCTTCTAGTCGTGCCGCAAGCTCCTCTTCTCCCCAATTCTATTCAATACCTCCTCATTAGTTATGTGATCTACCCATGCAATCTTCAGCACTCTTCTGTAGCACCACATTTCGAAAGCTTCTATTCTCTTCTTGTCCAAACTATTTATAGTCCTCGTTTTACTTCCATACATGGCTGCACTGCATAAATTTCTTTCAGAAACGACTTCCTGACATGTAAATCTATACTCGTTGTTAACAAATTTTTCTTCTTCGGAAACGCTTTGCTTTCCATTGCCAGTCTACATTTGATATCCTCTCTACTTCGACCATCATCAGTTATTTTGCGCCCCAAAGAGCAAAACTCCTTTACTACTTTAAGTGTCTCATTTCCTAATCTAATACCCTCAGCTTGACCCCGACTTAATTCGACTACACTCCATTATCCTCGTTTTGCTTTTGTTGATGTTCATCTTATACTCTCCTTTCAAGACACTGTCCACTCCGTTCAACTGCTCTTCCAAGTCCTTTGCTGTCTCTGACAGAATTACAATATCATCGGCGAACCTCAAAGTTTTTATTTCTTCTCCATGGATTATAATACCTACTCCGAAATTTCCTTTTGTTTCCTTTACTGCTTGCTCAATATACAGATTGAATAACATCGAGGACAGGCTACAACCCTGTCTCACTCCCTTCCCAACCACTGCTTCCCTTTCGTACCCCTCCACTCTTATAACTGCCATCTGGTTACTATACAAATTGTAAATAGCCTTTCACTCCCTGTATTTTACCCCTGCCACCTTCAGAATATGAAAGACAGTACGCCAAACAATTTTGTTAAAAGCTTTCTCTAAGTCTACAAATGCTAGAGACGTGGGTTTCCCTTTCCTTAATCTTCCTTCTAAGATAAGTCGTAAGGTCAGTATTGCCTCACGTGTTCCAACATTTCTACGGAATCCAAACTTATCTTCCCCGAGGTCGGCTTCTATCAGTTTTTCCATTCGTCTGTAATGAATTCGTGTTAGGATTTTGCAGCTGTGACTTATTAAACTGATAGTTCGGTAATTTTCACATCTGTAAACACCTGCTTTCATTGGAATTGGAATTATTATATTCTTCTAGAAGTCTGAGGGTATTTCGCCTGTCTCATACATCTTGCTCACCAGATGGTAGAGTTTCGTCAGGACTGGCTCTCCCAAGCCTGTCAGTAGTTCTAAAGGAATGTTGTCTACTCCCGGGGCCCTGTTTCGACTCAGGTCCCTCAGTGCTCTATCAAACACTTCACGCAGTATCATATCTCCCATTTTAGCTTCATTTACATCCTCTTCCACTTCCATAATATTGTCCTCAAGTACATCGCCCTTGTATAGACCCTCTATTTACTCCTTCCACCTTTCTGCTTTCCCTTCTTTGCTTAGAACTGGGTTTCCATCTGAGCTCTTGATATTAATGCAAGTAGTTCTCCTTTCTCCAAAGGTCTCTTGTAGGCAGTATCTATCTTACCACTAGTGAGATAAGCCTCTACATCCTTACAATTGTCCTCTAGCCATACCTGCTTTCCCATTTTGCACTTCCTGTCGATCTCATTCCTGAGACGTTTGTATTCCTTTTTGCCTGCTTCATTTATTGCATTTTTATATTTTCTCCTTTCATCAGTTAAATTCAATATTTCTTCTGTTACCCAAGGATTTATACTAGCCCTCGTCTTTTTACCTACTTGATCCTCTGCTGCCTTCACTATTTCATCCCTCAGAGCTACCCATTCTTCTTCTACTGTACTTCCTTCCCCCATTCCTGTCATTTGTTCCCTTATGCTCTCCCTGAAACCCTGAACAATCTCTGGTTTTTTAAGTTTACCCAGGTCTCATCTCCTTAAATTTCCACCTTTTGCAGTTTCTTCAGTTGTAATCTGCAGTTCATAACCAATAGATTGTGGTCAGAGTCCACATCTGCCCCTGGAAATGTCTTACAATTTGAAACCTGGTTCCTGAATCTCTGTCTTACCATTATATATACTATCTGATATCTTCTAGTATCTCCAGTGTTCTTCCATGTATACAACCTTCTTTCATGATTCTTGAACCAAGTGTTAGCTATGATTAAGTCAGGCTCTGCGCAAAGTTCTACCAGGCGGCTTCCTCTTTTATTTCTTAGCCCCAATCCATATTCACCTACTATGTTTCCTTCTCTCCCTTTTCCTACTCTCGAATTCCATTCACCCATGACTATTAAATTTTCGTCTCCCTTTACTACCTGAATAATTTCTTTTATCTGACCATACATTTCATCAATTTCTTCCTCATCTGCATAGCTAGTTGGCATATAAACTTGTACTACTGTAGTAGGCATGGGCTTCGTGTCTATCTTGGCCACAATAATGCGTTCACTATGCTGTTTGTTGTAGCTTACGCATACTCCTATTTTTATTCATTATTAAACCTACACCTGCGGTACCCCTATTTGATTTTGTATTTAGAACCCTGTATTCACCTGACCAAAAGTCTAGTTCCTCCTGCCACCGAACTTCACTAATTCCCACTATATATAACTTTAACCTATCCATTTCCCTTCTTAAATTTTCTAATCTACCTGCCCGATTACGGTATCTGACATTCCACGCTCCGATCCGTAGAACGCCAATTCTCTTTCTCCTGATACAGACGTCCTCCTGAGTAGTCCCCACCTGGAGATCCGAATGGGGACTATTTTACCTCGGGAATATTTTACCCAAGAGGTAGTGAATAGATGCATTTGTTGCCAATCTTGTAGGAAGGGGGGGATGCAGTGTGGAGAACGTTGGGAGAACAGAAGAGGCTCTCTCCTGGAACTGCAGAGTATACTGTAGGGACATTTTGATTGGGGAACAGGAAAGGAAAATCTGTACCCTTCAGTCACAGTTGGAGGAAGCAAGGAAGAAACTTATAAGGATAAAGGAAAATAGGGGGGGGGGGGAGGAGTGTAGTTGGGAACTCGTAGCTGGTAGGTGGATAGGAAGAAAGAGGACGCAATCCGACAATTTTATCATCAACACCAAAAACAAGTATCTAACATTGCCAGAGTTGAGTGGAGAAGAGCTTCAGGTAGAACGAGGATCAGGAAATATTCAGCACACTTCAACTTAGGCATAGAAGCCTAGGAATATACAAAGTGTTAGGAAGAACAAAGCGCTGCTGGTAGGGCGAGATGTAGGCCCACAGTTACAGGAGAGTTTATGGGCAGTATACCAGGCCATCAGTATATTCAAGCCAAATCCAGGGCTAAGTGATGTGATAGAGGACTTAGGGTCTTTATGTAAGGACTTTACAAAAGAGGACGATGTAGTGATAGTGGGAGGTAGAGCAAACAGTTTGGACAGGGATGGGGCATAGGACATAGGTGATGATGTGGACAAGATAGCTTCCCTGACTCATGGCACCAATGTACATTTTGTTGAGCTGTTTCAGTGTCATGATCGACTACACCTTGATGGAGCTGTGAGGTGAATCAATGTGGGTTTAGGGATGGCTCTGAGGACAACCAGTTTGGCTTATATTTCTCTGGTGCCCGGCGGGATTATCAACAGATGGAGTTTCACTATGCATTGGCTACATGGAAGGGAAGATTGGTACAGCTGATTCATGAATGTATAGGTGGTGGATCTCAGGCCACCCATGGTCAAATACCTGTGGTCATGGGTAGGAAAAGGAGTTTTTTTAGGATAAATCCAGACAACAGGTTCCCCTGAATAAAAAGTATCTCCAGCAATTTAAAAAACACTGAAACAATCACTCACAAGACAGATTTTTAACATTTTAAATATCACACATAGCAGATGTCACAAGGAAAAACAAACCGTTCGAAAGAGTAACATGGGGCATTTCAGAGACTTAAACAACCAACTAAAAATAAAATACAACTATCAGAAGCTGAGCTCCAATCTTTGAACTGCACAGTAGTTTGTGACACTGAGCACTGGTGTAGAGATACAGAAATCCAACATGTAGTATTATCACTGAATGAAAGGGTAAACTCTTACTGCAGAACTGCTTCAAGGGGTGGAGAATCATGCATTTATATCAGAAAAGGAACACATTTGAAATCAAGACATGACCCTAGTACAGTAAGTGAAGACAAACACTTTGAAATATCAGCTGTTGAATTAAAATGGCTGGATATAATTTTGTGTGGACACTTTTTTCAATAAAACAACAGAGGTTTTAGATAAAGACTCAAGTTCAAAGGTCAACATAATTCTGTGTAGGGACATTATCATCAACACTAATATCATAAATGAAGCTTGCAGCACCTTCATAAATATCGTTTAAAGTTTTAGCATCTCCCTATTGGTCAACAGTGCAACAAGGGTTACTACAATGACTGCATCAGTAATTGACCATGTGGCCACAAATATGGATAGGGAAAAATGTGATGTAGCTGAAACAGATCTCGGACTATCAGCCCATCTCTGTCAAATAACAACTGAAGAATCAGGAATCGAATCATTCCCTAAACTACAAACCTACAAACGACATTTATTAGAAATCAAAATAAAAGATTTTCAAAAGAGCTAGCAAAACAAAGCTGGGATTAATTGTATAAGAAAACCAATGTGAATATGAAATTCTCTAAATTCTCCACATCGTTTAAATTAAACTCTGAAAAAGCATTTTCAAAAGTATGCATATCTGTATCAACATCTCACAAAAACACATGGATAACAGCAGGTATTAAGAAGTCCTTCCAAACATTTAAACACCTCAGTTCCATGAAAAAGATTTGCTATGATCCAGAATTCTTAAATTTTTGTCGTAGATACAAAAATATCTATAGGAAGGTGCTGATTGCTGCAAAAAGGTCATTTAATGACAAAATAATATATAATGCAGGGAATAAAAGCAAAGCAGGATGGGGTGTTATAAGAAAGGAAACGGGGAGAGGTAAACAGACGCAGAATAAGATACTTCTAATAGAGGGGGATAAGTTAGCAAATGATCCAACAACACATAGGAATCTATGTAAACGAGCATTTTGCAAGTATTGCAGAGAAGCTACAGCAGAAATTTCCCAAAACAAATATAACACCTGTAAATAATGTTGCACTAAGTACAATGATGTTACTTCAAACCACAGCGAATGAAGTCAATAAAACTGTGCAAAAACTAAAAACTACAATGGCAGTCGACTTAGATGAAGTACCAATGTGTGTACTGAAATGGTCCTCAGCTCGTGGTCGTGCGGTAGTGTTCTCGCTTCCCGCGCCCGGGTTCCCGGGTTCGATTCCCGGCAGGGTTTTCTCTGCCTCGTGATGACTGGGTGTTGTGTGATGTCCTTAGATTAGTTAGGTTTAAGTAGTTCTAAGTTCTAGGGGACTGATGACCATAGATGTTAAGTCCCATAGTGCTCAGAGCCATTTTTTTTTGTGCACTGAAACAATGCATAGTGCTTATACAAGGCCCCTGAACAAAAATAATAAATGAATCTTTCACATCAGAGACATTTCCAGAGCAGTTAAAACAAGCAAGTGTTGTACCTTTGCTTAAGAAAGGTAATGCACAAGATATAGAAAATTACCGGCCCATTTCCCTGCTGTCACCAGTCTCAAAAATAATAGCAGCAGTAATGAAAGACAGATTAATGAATTACTTGAAGAAATATTATCTTTTAAGCGAATCACAGTTTGGTTTCCATAGTGGTAAAAATAGCCATAATAGAATTCACAAAAGTTGTACTTGATGCTGTTGATAAAGGTGAGTGTGTCACAGGCTTGTTTTTAGATCTTTCTAAGGCCTTTGATACAGTCGACTACAAGATGCTATTAAATAAATTAGAAGCATTAGGAATAGGATGGGTAGCTAATGACTGGTTTCGATCATACCTAGCAAATTGGATAGAAAGAGTAGAGGTAACACATACTTCAAATAGATCTAAACATTTAGTAAAACACTTATCACAACCAAAATACATTAATATAGGGGTTCTGCAAGGTAGCATTTTAGGACTAATACTATTCCTGATGTACATCAATGAATATCCCAGTAGTGTTACTCTTGGTGAAAAAATTCACTTTTCTGATGACAGCAATTTTATAATCTCTGAGAAAACAAGAGAACACATTGCACAGAAAGCAACTGTAACTCTGAAGTAAGTTTATGATTGGTCAATAAGCAATAAAGTGCCATTGAACATAAAGAAAACTAATGACATGAATTTCAGTTTGAAGAGGAAAAATGGCAATGTTAAATTAAATTAGATGGCACCTCTATGGACTGAATATTGATTCTCAGTGGGAGTGGCGTGAACACACAAAGGTGCTAGCAAACAGAATGTCGTCAGCATGTTATGCCCTTAGAATCCTATCATCAGTGTGCAACAAGCAGTGTCTTTTAGTTACATACTGTTCATATGTACACTCAATTCTTAGCTGTGCCATTCTTTTTTGGGGAACAAATGCACAAAATATGAACACAATTTTCAAACTCCAGAAAATAGCCATAAGAATAATAACCAAAAATAGTAGTCAAGCTCATTGTGAATACTGGGGATTTCAACTGCTCCATGTGAATACTTTTACCAGCCAGTTGTGCACATCAAAAATACCATTGGCAATTATTGCACAAACAGCTCTGTCCATAACCATGGAACAAGAGCTAGACTGAACTTACATTTACCAAGAAAAAATAAATACAAAACTCAAAACAGCATTTTCTACCAAAGAGTGAAACTGTACTATAAATTACCGAAATACGTTAAAGAAATTGCAAAAATACACTTATTTAGGAAGGCAGCCAAAAAGTACCTGTTATGCAATATATTTTATAAATTTAAGGATTACTTAGGCAAAACAGTTTAGGGGTTTGGTAAAAAATGTTAAGCAAATAAAAAATAATAATGATTATAAAACACCCAACAGTCCACATAACACCTTCACACTATGTTTTTTTCCTTCTTATTCCCTTTTCTAGAAATACTTACCCCCAAGCCGTGCATAGCATAATACTAACACCTCTTCCTCTTTTTGAGCTCAACGTCTCACTCATTATAGTGGGTGGATGACTCAATTTTTTAGGATAGCAAAGGCGAAGTTGCGGTACAGAAAATGGCTCAGAGATCACAGGTGTGTAGGTATGTGTTGGTTGTGTACTGAGTGAAGTGTTATGAAACAATGTCTGTGTAGTGTGTGCAGTGACTGATAGTGTGACATGAGTGAACAGTGTGGCATTACGTTATTTAATAAGTTATTTGTAAAAAAAGGTATCGTATAGCAGGAGTAATCTAATGACTGTCTCTAGCTAGAACTCCGTAAATGTATGTGTATACGAAATAGCTAATTTTAAATTGGTCTAAACTTGTAAATACTTTGACATGTTCTACTTCCTTGTAAAAAGAGATCTACGGATGAATAAAACTACTACTACTACTACTACGTGAAAGCTTTTGTAAGACGGGCGCTAATTTCGTTTTCTGATTTCTCGTCAGATCGTAACTCAGGTTTGCAGTTTTCTTCTGATGAGCTATCATCCTCATCATCGCTAATTACGACAACAGTTATTTCATACTTTGTATCATCTTTACAGGCTCCAAGAACACGTAGACATTTGACTATATTTTTATTATCTTTATATTGTCGCCATTCGGTAGCGGTTAGTACCGTTTGTGAATCGTTTACAGAGGTTATTTCAACATTAATGTTGACGATTTCGTCCCCCAACGTCCTTCTATCTATAACGACCACTTTATTGACTGTACGCGAACGTTGCCCTGCGCTTTTTATTTCCTCTTCCTTATTTTTGGGCCACGTCACCTTATCGACGTCCCTATTATCTGTCCTGCCTTCAGTCATCTTTTTGGTAGCATATGATTTCTTAAAATCCTCGAACTCTCATTATGTGAGGCCCCTGTACAGATCGCCCATCTGCACATACCATTCTTCATCTTGGAAACCTCATTTTCGGCTGTTACACTACTATTTGTTCCGCCACTCAGGCCTTCTCTTACATGTACTCATTCGCCCACTCTTTCCTCAACTACAAAACTATTATTTGCGTAGCGGTTTCGTTTCTGTCTACTGTGACGTCTGCATACTGTTCCGCCGGCTCACATACGCCTTCTCTTGGAACAGCTTGAACAAAGGATTCAAATGGCTCTAAGCACTATGGGACTTAACAACTGAGGTCATCAGTCCCCTAGCCTTAGGACTACTTAAACCTAGCTAACCTACGGACATCACACACATCTATGCCCGAGGCAGGAATTCGAACCTGTCACCGTATCACCAGCGCGGTTCCGGACTGAAGAGCCTAGAACCGCTCCACCACAGCGGCCGGAGAACAGCTCGAACATTCGCACGCGTCGATGCTCAGTGATAGCTTATGAGTTTGCTAACGCTGTGTCTGCTGCCTGCTATCGGGGAATCACTGAAGCGCGCACCTGTTGTTTTATGTGCTACGCCGTGCTTTAACTAACTAGCATATTGCAAGTGAACCCTTAAACTCATGGTTTGAAGGACCATGCTCATTAACAAAACTACGCCAGTACGTACGAGAAATGGTAAGTATTCTTATCATTAATTATTAATTAAGTAAAGCACAACAAACTAAAACTCTTTAAATAACACGTGTGCTTTCATAAGCAGTCATTTGACATAATCAAAAATGTAATTGACTGTGATACTGAACACAACATCAAATTCAAGTTCAACCACTTTCTCATAACAAATTTGGACATTCGGAATGAAATTCACTAGGACTGGATTCCTGTCCAGGTTTCTGATTTGGGATAGTCACGGGAGTAAGACAGAGCTTTCAGCAACACCATGATTATTATTAAAAACAGCCAAGTATCACAAATACCTGGTCCAAATACCTGGTCCATTTCAGAGTGTCAAATACAAACAATTACTGGAAGTCTGATGGCACTGGTGAAGCAATTTTTAGCGCCTCTTAACCTGGTGGCGATGCAATCATAGCAATACTATTTCCCTCGCCCTGTTACATATCTTCTTGGTTTCGGAATTATATTTTTATAGGGCCAAAAGCCATGTCATGATAGTGGTATCACCAAATGCAGCATCTGAGGCCCATGAGTGCTCTGGCCTCAAAACTCCAGGAATATGAACCACAATTAATCTCTACAGCTAACGAAATGTTAACCACAGCACTGCTCAGCCGACACACCTTACCCATCACAAAGCACGAATTGTCACTTGCGTGCCAACCACACCTTTTCCACTCTGTCAGGCTACTTGTGTAGCTGCTGGGCTTCCCCACATCTTTTGCATTCAGCCCTATGTTCCCTAACTATGGACCAAGTGATTTACGGTACATTACATAACAATCATTCCATTAGTTACATAAATCCAGGAGCATAGTGTAAACAATATCGTTCAAAAGTTTCACACAACTCAAACAATTATACACAGTCAAAGAATTTCAATGACAGATACAACATTCTACATAAGCAAAACTACAATTTGACACACAGATATCGATCAAGATACAAAATATATCAATACTGTGTTACAGTATAACATTGTGGATTATTCCCGTTTCAGCCCCTATTGTTTCATGAATTTAGGATTGGTTGTGGCGCGATACGTAGCCTTCAGAATGGCATCTGCAACGGATGTGCGTTCCAGGCAAAGAGCTGTCAGTGAGTTTCTTCTGACGGGAAACCAGAGTATCCCAGATATTGACAGGTGCTTGCAAAGTGTCTGTGGAGATCTGACAGTGGATAAAAGTACGGTGAGTCATTGGGCGAGACGTCTGCCATCATCGTAACAAGGTCGCGCAAACCTGTCTCATCTACTGCGTGTCGACCATCCCTCAGGAAACTGAAGACACGACTTAAGCTTGTTCTTCGCCACAAATATGCAAACGAAATTTTCCTCCTTCATGAAAATGCAAGGCCTCACACAGCTCATAGCGCCTGAGAGGAGTTCACAAAACTTTATTGGATTTTTCTTCCTTAGTCACCCTACTGCTCGGATCTCGCACCTTCCAACTTGGACTAAACAACCAAATGAAGGGTGTACTCGTCGGGACGCAGTATGTGGATTATGGGCAAGTTATTGATGCAGCAAGACTTTGACCGAGACATCGACCAGTGGAGTGGTACAATGTGTGCATACAGGCCCTCTCAGCAGCGTGGCCTAAGGCCGTCGCATTGGAGGGAGATTATATTGAAAAACAGGATTCTGTAGCCAAAAGAGTGGGAAAGAATATGGTGTATTGGATTCCTGAATAAAACCAACATGCTTTCAGAAAAAAAAATGTTGCATTGTTTACTGAAGGCATCTCATAAGAATGCTGTTCAAATTGTTTCGTAAATCGTTTATATAGGTTTGAAACGGCAAAGAATGTGTAACACCTTCTTGGGGAACGCTAGATATCACCTCTGCTTTACACAGTTTTGCATCGATTAATATGTAGTGTGGCTTTTGCCACAGAAAATCACGAATCCAGCCACTTAACTGAACCGATACTCCACGGGCACGCAATTTAATTAGAAATCTGCTCTGAGGAAGGGTGTTGAAAGCTCTCTGGAATGTAGGAATATGAAATCAATTTAAGATTCCCTGTCGATAATACTAATTATTTCTTGCTAGTAAATAACTACTTGTGTTCCACAAGAACGGTATTTTCTGAATCCATAGTGACTATGTTTCAGTGAACCGTTACCTTCGAGGTAATTCACAACTTTCCAGCGCAGTATATGTTCCAAAATCGTACTTCATATAGACACCTGTGGTATAAGTCTGTTGGGTCTGTAATTCTTCGGAGTACTCCTATTTCCTTCCACCAGTATTGGTATGACCTGTCCAACTTTCCTGTCTTCAGGTATGAGTCCATCGCCTAGCGACGACGTGTACGTGATTTCCAAGTATGGTGCTATTGGATCAGCATACAATGAAAGAAAGTTGAAAGGTATATATTCTGGATTGGGGACCTCGCCTTTGTAAGCTATTAAGCTTCTTTACTACACCAAAGATGCATATTTCTAAGATACTCTTATTGGCAGCTGTTTCTGATTCGAATTTTGGTGAATTAATTTTGGAAAACGCTGTTTAAAAACTCCGCTTTAGTGCCGCTGTCATCTATTATATTTCCATTGTCATCGCGCAGTGTACCTTACATACGAGCAGATCTTTGACTTTTCTGCCAAATTTCGAGACAGGCTTTCGTTACGGAAGCTGTTGACAGCATCTCGCGCTGAAGTCTGTGCTGTTTCCAGCTTCATTAAGGCATCACCACTCTCGGAAATTTTGTGTTCTTTTGAATTTGGCAACCTTTTCTTGTTACTTTTGCAACAGTGTCTTGACTTCTTTTGTGTACCATAGGGTATCAGTACCATATTCCGTTAATTTATTCGAGACATATCTCTAATTTGGGTCAGATACTATTTCTTTGAATTCAAGTCACATCCAGTTTACCTTCAAATAGTTATTTGGGAAGGAGTTAAGACTGTGTCTTAGAAACAGGTCTACGTCTTTAATTAGATGTACTTTGCTCTTACGTTTGGCGGATTTGGGCGTTACGTTATTTGGTCTTGCTATAACGATCTTGTGGTCACTAATACCTTTATCAATCTTGACGCCCCCTATTTACTCAGGATTATTTGTGCCAATAGGTCAGGTATGTTTTCCAATGATTTACATCTCGAGTAGACTCTGGAGTCAATTGGTGAAAATGATATTCGAAGAAGGCATTTAGTGCAGTTTCTGACGATGTCTCACACCTACCTGTGGCTTTGAATATGTAATTTCGCCAACACGTCGACGATAGACGGTGGTTACCACCAACTATAATAGTATAACAGGGATGCTCAATTATTTATGTACTCCAGTTGATAAGTACAACCTCTTCCCACACTAACTCTATTTCAATTTATCTACATGATAAACTACTCCTAGCAGTAACAGTAACAGTAACAGTAACAAACATGCCGCCACCAATAGTATTTCATCTATCGTTTCTGAAAACAATACGTCCTTCGTAAAAATGTCGCTTGAGCTTATCCTAGCCTTTAACTAACTTTCGGTACTTACCTCGAGCTTCTGACTTTCCTATTAGCGCTTGGAGCGTTGTGTCTTTACCAAAACAGCTAAGACAGTTTACAACTTAGATGTCGATTGTTGCTGTGTCCGCCCTCTTCCTGTGTTCTTCCAGCAAGTTTCGAAATTAAAGCCCTTTCTGTACTTTCCCGAGAAATTCTAATCTACAGAACCCTCCACTCCATTCCACATAACCGCCGCTAAGCCCGCCCGGTTGGCTTTCCGGGCGGGAAGGAGCGCCTGGTCCCCGGCACGAATCCGCCCTTGGAACCGGCCAGTCTGTGGATGGTTTTTGGGCGGTTTTTCAACTGCCTCGGTGAATGCGGGCTGGTTCCCCTCATTCCGTCTCAGTTACACTATGTCGGCGTTTGCTGCGCTAACAAAGTTCTCCACATACGCGTACACCACCATTACTCTACCACGCAAACATAGGGGTTACACTCGTCTGGAGTGAGACGTTCCCTGGGAGGTCCACCAGGGGCCGAACCGCACAGTAACCCTGGGTTCGATGTGGGGCGGTGGAGGGGAGAAGTGGACTGCGGTAGTCGTTGTGGGGTTGTGGACAACTGCGGCTGCGGCGGGGACGGAGCCTCTCCGTCGCTTCTAGGTCTGCCCGAACGTCAATTATTTTGGCATCTTATTTCCTGTCTAACATCCTCAATGTCGGCTGATGTAAGTCGAGTTCACTCCATTCACCTTATAATTTCTTCTACTGAGAGTATCCAGACCGTACAGCTGTTCTTATAAACCCTACGCTGTCTGTTAAAGAAGTAGAACGTTATCGAAAAACCTCTACATTTTCATTTCTTCTCCTTGAACCTTAATTTCTTTCCAGATTTCTGTTGGTTACTTTCAATGCTTGTTTGATGTGCTGATCTAATAAGACGGGGAACAGCCTAGAACCTTGTCTCACTCCCTCCTCGATTATGCTCTCCTTTTCATGTCCTTTGACCCTCATAACTGTGGCTTGTTTCTTTTATAAAAGGTGTAAGAAACCTTTCTCTCCCTGTATTTTAACCCTGCTACCAGAACAGAAGAGAATCGAAGCAACTGAGATGTGGTGTTACAGACGAATGTTGAAAATTAGGTAGACTGAGAAGGTAAGGAATGAAGAAGGTCTGCGCAGAATCGGAGAGTAAAGGAATATGTGGAAAACACTGATAAAGAGAAGGAACAGGACGATAAGACATCTGTTAAGACATGAGGGAGTGACTTCCATGGTACTAGAGGGAGATGGAGAGAGCAAAAACTGTAGAGGAAGACAGAGATTGGAACACATCCAGCAAATAATTGAGGACGGAGGTCGCAAGTGCTACTCTGAGATGAAGAGGTTGGCATAGGAGAGGAATTCGTGGCGGGCCTCATCAAACCAATCAGAAGACTGATGAGAAAAAAAAACCTTCAGTATTTGACAGTGCATTCCAGTCTCGCAACCTTGAAATGCTATAAATGTAGCTATACCTTTCTTCAGTCTACCTATTAAGATAATCCTAGTGAGTTCTTTAATTTACGCGGAACCGAAACTGGCCTTTCCGGTTGTCACACCCTACCAGTCTTCCAATTCACCTACAAATAACTTGTGTCCGTATTTTTCAACCGTGACATATTGAACTGATGGTTTAGAAACAAAGGTTTATAATTGGGATTATTCCATTCTAACGGTATGTGGTCTGTTTTATTTATTTTGCGTACCAGGAGGAATAGTTTGGTAATGGTTGTTCTTCTCAAGGAAATCAATAATTCTGACTGAATGTAGTCTACTCCAGCTACCTTGTGTCATCTTAGGGCTCCATAGGTCTCTCAACTTCATTTAATAAGTCCACAGGTCGTGGTCCATTTGTGGTCGGGCACTCGGCCAGTGCACATCGCGCGGTGACGGGCGGTCGCACAGGCCAGCGTTTACATCACGAGGGTTGCCGAGGTGGGGAGCCGAGCAGCGTGTGGGAGCATTGCTCACGTCTGTTTTCCTTATAACTGCTGTAAGTACGATGTCGACAATACCAGAGCCAACAGCGTTCAGTGTGTTTTCGATCGCTCTGCATTGCGGCCGACGGCGTTTGAAATTCACCAGTGGATTTTTGAGGATTTAATATTGCCTGAAGATATAGTCAACACGTTTCAATTGGACTTTGTGCAATGCTCGTTACTTGTCAAATTTATTTCGAGTGAGCCGGCCGGTGCTGCCGAGCGGTTCTAGGTGCTTCAGCCTGGATCGCGCGACCACCACGGTCGTAGATTCGAATCCTGCCTCGGGCATAGATGTGTGTGATGTCCTTCGGTTAGTTAGGTTTAAGTAGTTCTAAGTTCTAGGGGACTGATGACCTCAGATGTTAAGTTCTATAGTGCTGAGAGCCATTTGAACCATTTTATTTCGAGTGAAGCTTACGATAAATTCGTTGAGGAGCATGTTGGCATGAGACAATTTCGTCATACTGATGGTAGCAATACCCAGATCGTGCCTTCGGGATACGGTGTGAGAACCGTCAGGGTATTTAATGTGCCACCTGAATGGCCTAATGAGCTCATTGCACGTTCTCTGTCTCTGTACGGCGTTTTTTCGTCGGGTACCAATGAAAAATTACCAAGTGCATATCGGTACTAAGTTAACAGTGGCGTGAGAAGTGTACGTATAGACATAAAAAAGCATATACCTTCGTATGTTGCCATTGGCGGCTGTAGCGCGCAGGTAACTTACGTTGGTCAACCTCCTACCTATTCGATCTGCCGTTCAACAGAACATCTGCGGATGAACTGCACACGTCGACGTCCCGCAGTCGGTAGTGAAAGGCTTGTTCCATTATTGAGTGAGGTAGTCGCGGTGACTGTACCACAACCCCGGCAGCCGGAACATGTTAACGAAGCGGCAACGCCGGTACTGATGAACAGCAGTGACAAAGACATTCCCGGTAGGACGAACGGCACTTCGGCCCAGCCATCCACGCCAGGACGGTTACTGCTGGATACCGACGCTGCATAGGCCACCTCTGAAACTTCGGTGTGAGAAGCAGGAGGAGGTGCATATCAATTTTCCTGAACCACTCCTACCGGCAGAGACTGCAGCAGAAACGAAGAAAGGACGTAGAAGGAGAAACAAAGGGGAGGTGGGCAAACTAAGCTCTTTAGAGCAGGCGTGTGTGTTTACTCAGTGGGCTCGTAAATAAGTTTTCTCGTGGAAAAACAATTTCTTAAGGCAATATTACAGTTTAAATAAGTAAATTAGTATCTATTGTGATCTATAAATTGAAGGTTTCGCTTTTACTTGAGTAGTTTTCGTGAAAATATAACTGTTCTAAAGTGCGAACCTTTCGCATGGGTTTGTTTTCGTTATTAACCTCAGCAAGCTATGTGATAACTTCCAGGTAGTGTCTCTGTAGCTTTATTGTGAAGAGTATCGTACGTGTATAGTTTGCATTCGGTTGGTGTTTTCTGTGTTTCTATACATCCGCACAGTTAATTTTCCATATTGTGCAGTAAAGTCGTTAAGTGGTGTTTCTGTTTACATTAGAGTGTTTATACATAAATCAGTGATAGCGCCTGTTCAAATTAGTCGTTAGAAAATATCGAGCCTCTTCAGTTTCTGACTCGTTTCGTGATTTCCGCCTCTATAACCTACGCCAGAAATTAACTCCGCGCTGTTTACATTCGCCTGCTGCTACATTCGCCTGACATCCAGAAATTCTCTGCTCATCTCATCGGAAGCTATGTTTCTTTCTGCTAATTATTAATTGGTTCAAAAATGGTTCAAATGGCTCTGAGCACTATGGGACTCAACTGCTGTGGTCATAAGTCCCCTAGAACTTAGAACTACTTAAACCTAAAAAACCTAAGGACATCACACACACCCATGCCCGAGGCAGGATTCGAACCTGCGACCGTAGCAGTCGCACGGTTCCAGACTGCGCGCCTAGAACCGCGAGACCACCGCGGCCGGCTATTAATTGGTGTACAGGAATTGTTTGTAGTGTAATTTGTATTGTTTGTGATCGTTTGTAGTGTAATTTGTATTGTTTAAACTGCCGTCATGTGTGAAAAATGTGGATGTTGTCGTAGATCAGTGGGCACGGAAGTGAAATGTCAGGACTGTGGGTTGGTGTTTCATTGGGGAGATTGTAGCAGGGAAGCTGTTATAGTGCCAGATGAGGCTCGCCAATGGAGTTGTAGATTATGCAGCCGTGACAAGAAAATCGTGGAACAGGGAAAAAAGATTTATGCCCCTCAGGCTGAAATAAAAATGGTGTACTTTGAATTAGACAGGTTGAACGGGGAAAGAGACAATGGGAGCTGAGAACCGATTCAAATGGCTCTGAGCACTATGGGACTTAACTTCTAAGGTCATCAGTCCCCTAGAACTTAGAACTACTTAAAGCTAACTAACCTAAGGACATCACACACATCCATGCCCGAGGCAGGATTAGAATCTGCGACCGTAGCGGTCGCGGGTTTCTAGACTGTAGCGCGTAGAGCCGCTCGGCCACCCGGGCCGGCTTCAGAACAGGTAACAAGTCGTAGTTAGAAGGAGAAATCCTCAGAAATCACTTTTCAGATTCCAGTGGGCAATCAGGCTGATTTGTTACCTGAAGTAAAAGAGTCTCGAACAGTTTCTGAGCAAAGTAGGGTACAGCAGACTCGTGGTAATAACTTGAACTGGAAGAAGCATATTACAGAGCTTCTCAGACAACTAAGTTCAGCTTCTTTCGCTCCTCGTATAATCGTTAGTCTTGGTAATAAACAGATCAGCCTCCTAACGCACTTTGCATATTTACACTCAATAATGTCTTATGGAATAGTTTTCTGGGGTGACTCACCACTCAGACATAAAGTATTGATTGCACAAAAGAGAGCAGTGAGATTAATTAGTGGTGTTCACCCAAGGACGTCATGTAGGCCCCTTTTCAGAGTACATATATTCGCTAATGAAATTCGTTACAAATAATCATCTCAATTCGCGAAGAGCAATGATGTTCATACGTACAGAACTAGAGGGAAAAATGACCTTTCGTATTCGTTATTGAATCTGTCAGTTGCTCAAAAAGGAGTGTATTATTCAGCAATAAAAATCTTTGACCATTTTCCCAACAGCATAAGGTGTCTGGCAGGTAGCAGATCAAGTTTTAAATCTAGCTTAAAATTACTTCTGTTGAACAACTCCTACTCCACGGACGAGTTTCTGTTTCAGAAATGGTAAAAAAAAATGTAAATCGAAATGTAGTTATATGTGTAGAACTAAAAGTTTCAGTAATATTAATATTAGCACTATTCATGTGTGTGTATATATCTTGTAATCTGACTTGTTCCACATCATGTCGATAAAATAATCGGGAAAATGATCTACGGAGCATGACATAACTAAAATTAAAACTATAGTGGCAAAGAGGAAAAGTCGGATGCTTTGATAAACGTACCCATGTCAAAAAGTGGCAGCGAGACTGAACCTCAGTCTTCTTGCTCAGTGCGCTGCGAGAACACCGCGAAGTAAGAACGTATTCGTGAACAAACTAAACATCTGAAGGCACTACTGAGCGCCGAGCGCCGGAAGGAAAGAGAGCGCTGTACCAGCTAAGAGGAAGAGCGAGCAGAGCAGCGAGCAGCTGCCGCAGATCTCCCGCAGGAACTCGCTGACGTCAGTCGCAGCCCCGAGTGATGGCCAGGCGGTTGCGGCCACGTTGACAGACTCATCCGGCGATGGCGGGGAGGGCGGCGCGTCCACCCGACAGCAGTGAGCCGTGGTGGCAGCAGGACGAGGAGATGCAGCAGTAGCGGCTCTCGCGCATGACAATCGCGCTGAGACCCTCTGCCACTCCCTGACACGTTGTGGCTCTGACGTATCGCCTCATACTCTAGACGTTGCAAAACGAGCCTGGTTTGAAACTGTCGAGAAGGGTGATCCCAACACTCGGAGTTCATCGCCCTGTGTGCCACTATGTACCATAGCCAAACCTACGATATTACCACACTTAAGGTCAATAGGAACCAAAGGGCGGTGAAAATCCGTTCGCTAACTGATTTATTGTATTGTACCAGCGTTGGCATTGCCCTGCTACAGGAGGTAGTCACAGTCTTATAAGTGCCCGGTTATGTACTTATTCATAACGACAATATGCAGGATGCTGTTGGCACTGCCGTACTTTTGCGCTAAGGTATACCCTTTACGGACATGCAACGGCGGCTGCCTAGTGGTCATGTCATTTCTCTTCGAGTGAATCGTGTGCAGATTGTTAACGTGTACGCAGCCTCAGGTAGCAGTCATAAGAGAGAACGTTCAACGTTTTATAAAAGCGATGTCCCCATGCTCCTTAGCGCATATCGTGCACTTCTCATTCTTGGCTGTGACTTCAATTGTGTGCTTAACGACAGAGACCAAACTCCTCACATGAACAGTTGTGTAGAACTTTAACATTTAATTCATGGCATGCGTCTTCACAATACGTGGGAAAAACTGCACGGTGAACAGGTAGCGTACACCTTCATAACCAGTCATTCTGCCAGTCGGCTGGATAGGATCTCTGTGTCCAGTGCCCTCCAGCGACACACTGTGAACTGCGACATAGCTCTTGTCAACATCTCTGACCACGGCGTATATCACTGTTACCTTTACCTACAACGTCAGCAAATCTATCGCGCTAAAGGCTACTGGAAATTGAATGTCAGCCTTCTGCAGGATGCCCAACTTGAGGAGGAGGTGAACATAATGTGGCAACAACTATAATGGCACCGACGTCGTTACGGTAGCATTCTACAGTGGAGGATTCAGTGTGCCAAGGCCAAATTACGCCCGCCTCGCCATCACGACATACGCTCGACAAAACGATTTTGGTAGAAGCAGACTATGGAATTTTATTATCGCTGTTTGAGAGAACTGTACAGCCACACTACTAATTCTTTCCGCTATATCGATGTCAAGATCAAAAGTTGTAAAGCGAAAATCATGGCGATCCAACGCAAACGAATAGAAGGAATCTTCGTGGAAACCCGCCCAAAAGACGTTGCCGCCGAAGAACGGGCTTCTCTGTACCACGTTCTGAGAACGACGAAACGATGTAAAGCAATGCTGATTGAAGCCGTCGTTGATGACGACGAGAATGCCATCACGAAGCAACGTGACATCTCGCACGTCAACGACTATTATAGTCAACTTTATAAGAAGCAGCCAACTGACCAACTCTTGCGTGACAATTTTCTGAGGACCATGAACTGCCGCTTGTCACACGAGGATAATGCACATCTAGAATCTGTTTTCATGGCGGACGAAATCCTACAATCGGTCCACAGTCCAAAGAAAGGGACATCACCAGCACCCGACAGTGAGTTTTACCAGCGCTACTGGAACATCCTCGGCCCGACACTCCTCGAGGTGGTAATACGCAAGGCATTCAAGGAAGGTATCATCTATCCCTTACCGAAAAAATGTAACAGCAGCATGGTAGAAAACATGCGACCCATCACACTCCTGAACGTCGATTTCAAAATCGTTACCAGATCGATTAAACTACGAATGCGAACCGCTATGTTGAAGGTTTTAGGTAATTACCAATACAGTGCAGTGCAAGGCCGAAGTGCAATCTCAGCTGCTTGTGATATGAGGGACATCATATGTTCATACGCTGAAACCGAAGGAAATGGCGCTCTGATGTTCCTAGATTTTGAGAAGGTGTATGACCGTTTACGTCAGGACTTCCTCTTTAAAAGCATAGGAAACTACGTTTTGGGCCTCATAGTATTAATTCGCTAACTTACTACAAAAGTCTCTTTCAGGATTCTCATTAATGTCCATTTTTACAAAAGAAGTTCCCATTGGTCAATCCATCCGACAAGGATGTCCTCTGTCAATGATTTTGTACGCCATTGCAGTAGAGCCACTACTGCACAACTTAGTGCACTGTGGGATCGGGCTTAGCATCGATTCTGTTACTATCCCATGCATAGCGTATGCTGACGATATATGCGTAGCTGCTTCATCGTCACAACAACTTATCTCAGCAGAATTTCTTCTGTAAGCATTCACGTTTCTTTCAGGAGCAATGTTAAATAGAACTAAAACCACAGATTTGCCCATCGGAGGCGGTATCGGAGATATATCCATGTTACCTGGTTCAGTGTAAAGGATTGTCACAAAACTCTCGGCGTAACCTTTGAGGCCAACCCAGACAAATTTCTGACGAAGAACTGGTTTCAAATGCTCAGTAAATTACGTGCTGCTTTGATACTCCACTGCGACCGTGATTTAAACATACTGCAGAAAGGTTAAGACCATAGGGATCGCCATTACAAGCAAGATGAATTATCAGGAGCAAATTATTCCTATATCCGACCATCTAGCAATGAGTATACAACAATCACTATGCAGGTTTCCTTTCATAGGGCGCATTTTCAAAGTTCAATTTGATACATTAACTTTACCTAAGTCCAAAGGTGGCCTTAACCTCATTAAGGTACACAAAAACTGTGTCACCCTGCTCCTAAATCGCATCAGAAGGGAAGTTCATACCTGATGGACCAGTTTCATCACAAACCTCATCCAGCGATGGAAGCCTCATAGCCTTCACCCAGCCGTTAATATCACCGGAATTCCGTTCTATTACCGACATGTGCGACTGTACTACATGGAAATGAGCTGCGTCCGACACAACATGGTCGATACCGACAGTCTGACCAACAGGAAACTTTATAACCTTCTCATGGCAACAGACCGCAGGAATCGTCTCTAATACCCACATATACATGGAGTATAGTATGGCGAAATGTGCATAGCGACAGGTTACTGTCACGCGTCATAGCCGACTAGTACCTCACAGTCAACGTTAAAGTAGCAACGAATGACAAGCTACATAAGATAGGCCTTCATCCGACGCCCTACTGTGACGCATCCAGGAGAATCGATACACTAATACATAGGCTCACGTGATGACATGCAGAACAAATTACATTTCATCTTCAAAGATTGTCGGTGACAGACCGCTTGACGACCAATAGTGTAGACCTGTTCGAGATCATTAAGCCACAAACACTGAGGTATCCACGAGCAAAACACAATGCTGCAACGAGGATCATGGGCCACACAGCATCGTTTATTACGCAGAATAGGCATGCTACTTTCCTACATTATTACTCTTACATCGAAATTGAACACCTTAAAATAAGCCAACATCCTGACTACACGAAATTGTTTGGAAATAATCTGCACATCATAATCAACGGTTAAATACTTCAAATCCAGTGTTTCGGATAGTAGAGGTTGACACTGTTCTATATAAAGAATCCTAGTTGCTTCCTTAGACTTAATTTAGTGCTGAAATTTTACGATGTTATTCCAGGCGCTTAACATTGCAGAAGGCAGTTTTATTTCCCATTTACTGTTTTTACATTTCCTTTCTCTCGCAGAACAGGAGAGCAAATTTCCTTCAAAACTGAAGTGATAGTCATTGTGTCATATAATTGTTTCTGTTTACCACTTTGGAAAGGCCAAATATCAAGAAGAAATTTCATTTCATATATTGCGCAACGAAGGGCTACAAATAACGTACTTTTGTTATTTCTACTCACATAACAAATTGGAGAAAGTGTTTATTTTTCCTTCCTCGTCAATGGAATTCCATCCTTTTTCCGCTTTCTTTTTTCAGATAGAATGTAAGGAATTATTTGCAAAAAGACAAATGGTCTAGTGGCTATTCTTGCTGCCTCTGGATCACGGGGTCTTGAGTTCGATTCTTGGCCGGGTTGGGGATTATTTTTTGGCCCGGGGACATGACGTTTGTGTTGTCCCCATAACTTCATCATCATCATTCGTGACAGTGGCTAAATTGGACAAACGGGAACTTTGTACGGGTGCTGATAACTGCGCAGCTGGGCGCTCCTCAAACCAGACATCATCATTTAGCGAAGGCACGTCTGAAATCGCATGTTAATCTACTTTAACTTTTCCAATTTATTGCTTAATTTTGTACCCATTTTTAGGGTTTCTTGCAACAGATGTTGTTGTACTCGTCCTGGTACCATTGGGATCAATATGAGCCCAATCTACGTTTCTGTTCGTTTCTTGAGTGTAATATTTATGGAAATACAATCATTACTGTTACAATGAACAACTGCGGTGTATGCATCTAATCGATGTTAGATATTTCCTTTCCTTCGAGCTCACAGCTGGTTGTCATTAGCTCTCAGCAACCGTGCGCGGCGTCCACAAAACCACAGAAAATTACACCCCAACGCTCGGCAGCAGACTACGCAACTGTGTATAGTCAGGCCGCTAAAACGACGTCCCTGAAATCCACGTACGTGGAACACATTGTGTGTGTGTGTGTATGTCTGTGTGTGTGTGTGTGTGTGTGTGTGTGTGTGTGTGTTTCTTTGCACCGGGCGGGAACAGTCTATCGCCAGGCCGAGCTGTGGAATTCGTAAATATTTTCATCGTGGTGGTGCCGGTTTGACACCAAAACCACTCAAGGCCGCTGCAAGATATTTGGAACTTGTTAATTGTTTGTCGCCGATGGTGAGTTATCGATCCAGCTCCTGTTAACGGTGCGGTGTAAAGTGCCGTTCGCTTCAACCGTTTGTGATATGACCTCTTCCTCTAGCTGTACAAAAGTAGGCCGTGTAATGTAACCTCTTTCCTCCAGTGTGGACAATTGCTTTAAATTTATTCGTGTTCGTAAAATGTTATCGCGAGAAAAGATACACCACATTGCCAGTTATAAAAGGAAACACACAATCCTAAAACGGTCTATAATGTATAAGTATTCTTTTCTTATAGCATAGAATGTGTTTAGCTTGAGGCCAAGCAGTCGTCATTGGAAAGCAGCGAACTTAGTGACGAAGAACCCGTGTTATTGTTGACTCAATATTGCAAAAAGTTAGCTTTGTGTGATAATCATAAAAATCACTTCGTTAATAACATAGACTGCAGATTCGACGCATATTGAATGGAGAAGACGATAGCGCACATGTGGCTCGATTGTTGCGTCGCACAAGAAACTACGTCCAAATAAGGTAAAAGACAAAAGCTAAACAAAATAAATTTCATTAATACAGGAATGCAGGGCTACGCACTGTGCTAAAAATAAATCAGCACATTATCTAAACTGCATTACTTTTAACATTAAATATAAGTTATAAGTTGGTATCAACAACTTTCTAGATGCGAGGCTCGAAGAAGAAAAAGGAAGAAATATCAGTTCAATTACTTTAGTAAAAACAGTTCGAATATATCTTTCATACGTCACCTTAAAGAGCCAATTTCCTGGGCTCATACGAAGCCATTTTTAGGAAGAAAGGGAGAATGTCAGGCCTTTTATCACGCTATCGAAAGTACTTGAAGGAGTAGCTGCTACGCTGATAATTGGTAAGATTGCTGTGAAGAAAATCACAAGTGAGAATTGTGCTGGAGGTCTACAGGAGCCATCTGCTAGCCTCTCGACTCCAATGGAAACAAGAGTGTATGCTTCTAAAATGGCAGAACAAGATAATTTGCAGGAGGACGTCATTCGGCGAGCCGGCCGGAGTGGCTGAGCGGTTCTTGGCGCCACAGTCTGGAACCGCGCGACCGCTACGGTGGTTGGTTCGATTCCTGCCTCGGGCATGGATGTGTGTGATGTCCTTAGGTTAGTTAGGTTTACTGGGTTCTAAGTTCTAGGGGACTGATGACCTCAGCAGTTAAGTCCCACAGTGCTCAGAGCCATTTTGTCATATACAGGGTGAATCATCTGAAAATTATATTACAAACATTGCGGAAATCGAAAGTGCTACTGATGTGCTGTTAGTGGTCGTACTTTTAGCCAATCTTTAGGCATTGATAATATATCAACGGAACGATGCCTGGTGACGTTAACAGATTGTATACAGGATAAAATAGAATGTCAGTGGTTTTGCTGCAGGAGTCTAGTGCGAGTTGTTCATGAGACACCGTATTTTGAGAAGTTTTCAAACACACACTTAAACAATTTTTTTTTCTTCTCAGAATCGCACTTGAATTCTACGTCCTCAGTTCTTTCTTCTCTTACAATTTTTCCGCTTTACAGTTTTCTCTAGTAGCACGGACGTTAATCCCTGATACCTTCGAAGGTGTCCTCCCATACTGTACCTTTTTCTTGTCAGTATTTTCCATATATTCCTTTCCTCGCCGATTCTCTGGAGAAACTCCTCATTCCATACGTTATCAGTCCACCTAATTTCCAACACTCTTCTATAACACCATGTATCAAATGCTTCAGTTCTCATTTGTTCTGGTTTTCCCACACTTTATGTTTCACCACCATACACTGCTATGGTCCAAACATGGATTCCAAGTATTTTCTTCTGAGTTGTGTGGCACGTCGGCGATGCATCGACCCTCAGGTTTGTACTATCTTCCTCCGTGCATAGGTATGAGCGGCCGCGCCGCCTGCTGGCCGTTTTCGCGCAACTGAGAGGAGGGGCTCCGAGCCACGGACACTTAGGAATGGACACCGGTTATCAGCTGACGTCTCCTCCCTGCTACGACGTCTGGTTTGGCTTCAGCACAAGCATGTTATGCAAAACGAGAGCCGCAATGATGTCCTCGCGGGGCCACATTGCCGAGGCCAAGCTGTGGAGATGCAGCGAGCCCTGCCCTCTTCTTCCCTATGAAGCGGATTGTGCCGGTTGCTAATGGCTAGTACTTTTCTCCAGTGACCGTGATAAGGACATAATAGTTCCATGTGCAACGTATTTCTGAAACATTGTCTCACCGTTTAAGCACTTTGGTTTCGGTTGCTTGATGTGATCATGTGATCTCTGGTTCCTAATTTAAATTGAACGCAAAGTGCTAAATTACGTTGGTGAGCAGCCTATTGTTTTCGTTTTAATTTGTTAATGACCGCTCCTGATTGGTCTCATTACTGCGTGGCTATCCTGTGAACAAATTAGTTTCTAGGAGCTATAGCAAGGCCACACTGGGCAACATCAGCCAGGGCATGTCTTGCAATTAAAGATTCTTTGATGAAGTAGCGATTGGTTTCTGCTCGTGTTGATTTAAATTTGTGTCTTGCGTGATGACTTCTTACCAGAGCTTTGGTTATTTTACCTTGTAGTGTTGTTTTTGTATAGTTTTTGTATGGTAAGAGTGCATTTGAGTGCTGTAATCTAATCTTTGCCATAAACTTTTGAATTCGGACGTTGGGTTGGATACATGCGTCTTCTTACAGGTGGCGCTGAGTTCCTTCCCGTGTTTCCTGTGTCAGCCGGCCCTGTTACATTCGCGTTCTTAATCCGTTGCGCCGAATTTGAGTACGAATGCCATTACTGTCTGTTAGTTGTTTGCGTGAGTGGTTGCCGTGTGGCTGCACTTTCTAACGCTTGTGTCCGCTCCGCCCTGTATTTTCTGAGGTACCCACTAAAGCCTGATAAATCTTTTGTCTTGTTACGTATGTTTCTAACTGAATTTGATACGTTCCGTGGCAGATTCCTCATATCCAACCTTAATCTGCTCTGAGGTGGCTTGTTGGATGTCTGCCTTCAGTAATGTTGTGTGTGGCATCGTCACGGTATCTCGCATGGAGACGAGAGTGATTGGGCTACTTTGTTGTTGGGCCGTGGCGTAAATTTGTTTATCTTGGATATATTGCAACATTTTTTTAAAAATGCAGTAGTAGTATATGAAGCTTGAAAAGCCAAATTCGTATGTGTTAATACCATTGTGCATGGCTAATTTACCCTCATATACAATATTTGAATAATTTGGTTATTCATTGCCCTGGGGTGGAAAATCTTAAGAACTGAAGTTTTATGTTTTAGGTAAGATAGTGTTTAGATTTATTTAGGTACGATAGTAGCTTTCCTTTGAAACAGGCTGTTCGTAGTTAACTTTTGTTAATCTTGTTGTTATGTCTGTACTACCTCTATAGCTAAATTTTGGAGAAGTGGCATATAATTGCCTTGCAGGAGAAAACTATTTTTAAATCTATCCTGTGTAACTAGGTCATAGGCTTGGAGAAGTTAACAACTATTTGGCCCCACTATTTATGGATATTTGATTATTTTTATTGTTCTGTCCAGTTTGTTTTAAAGCTTTTAGAAGCCTTTAATGGAATTGAATTATTTGTACTGGGGGAACATTCATTATCTGAGCTCCTGTGGTTTGGTGCAGTCTCAGGATGACTATGGCTTGCCTGTATATTTCCTTTCCAATTTAAATTTGAAATTGTCTATGAGGTGCAATGTTGGAATAATATTGGCGAAAGGGGGTGACATGAGTCCCCATGTTTACTTTCCCCGTCGTATGATATTGTAAATATTACAACAGATTAAATAAAGTGACTGTTTATCGAGCTCTGAATTTAACAGAGTTTAAAACTACAAGTGCTACTCCCACGGGTTTTGGTTTCCCCCTTCCACACCACGGCCAATTGCGCTGCACCTTGCATCGCTTTAGCTCAGAAAGAAGCATCATCTTCCTCAAATTAAGGCTTATGTTTGATATTACTAGACTTCGCTTCGCCAGGAATGCCCTTTCTGACATTTATAGCCTGCTTTTTATGTCATCACTGCTTCGTCCGTCATGGCTTATTTTACTGCCTAGGTAGCAGATTTCCTTAACTTCTTCTACCTCGTGAACACCACTCCTGATATTAAGTTTGGTTCAGAAGGCTCTGAGCACAATGGGACTTAACATCTGAGGTCATCAGTCCCCTAGAACTTAGAACTACTTAAACCTATCTAACATAAAGAGATCACACACATCCATGCCCGAGGTAGGATTCGAACCTGCGACCGTAGCAGTCGCGCGGTTCCGGACTGAAGCGCCTAGAACCGATCGGCCACCACGGCCGGTGATATTAAGTTCCTCCCTGTTCTTACTTATAATATTGTTCCGCACTTTCGTCCTTCTTTCGATTTTTTTTTTCAATCCATATTTTGTACTCATTAGATTTTTCGTGCCATTCAACACAACCTGAAATTCTACTTCAAATTCACTAAGGATATCAATATCATCTGCGAATCTTATACTTCGTATCCTTTCACCTTGAATTTTGAGTCCACTACTGAATGTTTCTTTTATTTCTGTTATTGCTTCTTCGATGCCTAAATTAAACAGGAGAGACGAAAGTGTACATCCCTGTCTTACACCCTTTTCAAACCGAGCACTTCCTTCTTGGTCTTCCACTCATATTGTCCGCTCTTGGTTCTTGAACATACTGTACGTTAACCGTCTTTCCCTAAGGCTTACCTCTATTTTTCTTATAATTTAGAACATTTTGCACCGTTTGACACTGCCGAAAGCAAGATCCTACGAACGTGTCGATTTTTCTTTAGTCTTGCACCGATTACTAACAGCAATTCATTATTATTTCTCTTTTGCCTTTACCGTTCCAAACTAGTAGTCATCTAGCACATCCTCAAATATGTTTTCCACGAATATGTATATTAGCCTCGTCAAAAACTTGGATGCAGGTTCTCTTATGCTGTTTTTGTGATATTCTCGCGCTTGTCGTCTCTTGCAGTCTACGGAACTATGTAGTTAATGTTTTCGCGAAAGTCAGGTGGGATATCGCCTGACGTATTCATGCTACAAACTAACATGAGTAGCCCTCTTTTTGCCATCTCCTCAAGATTTTGGAAATTCTGATAAAATGTTTTCTATCCTTACTACCATATTCGATTTCGTCTGTCAAAGGTCTTCTGAATTATGATCTACATCTACATCTACATTTATACTCCGAAAGCCACCCAACGGTGTGTGGCGGAGGGCACTTTACGTGCCACTGTCATTACCTCCCTTTCCAGTTCCAGTCGCATATGGTTCGCGGGAAGAACGACTGTCTGAAAGTCTCCGTGCGCGCTCTAATCTCTCTAATTTTACATTCATGATCTCCTCGAGAAGTATAAGTAGGGGGAAGCAATATATCCGATACCTCATCCAGAAACGGACCCTCTCGAAACCTGGCGAGCAAGCTACAACGCGGTGCAGAGCGCCTCTCTTGCAGAGTCTGCCACTTGAGTTTGTTAAACATCTCCGTAAAGCTATCACGGTTACCAAATAACCCTGTGACGAAACGCGCCGCTCTTCTTTGGATCATCTCTATCTCCTCCGTCAACCCGATCTGGTACGGATCCCACACTGATGAGCAATACTCAAGTATAGGTCGAACGAGTGTTTTGTAAGCCACCTCCTTTGTTGATGGACTACATTTTCTAAGGACTCTCCCAATGAATCTCAACCTGGTACCCGCCTTACCAACAATTAATTTTATATGATCATTCCACTGCAAATCGTTCCGCACGCATACTCCCAGATATTTTACAGAAGTAACTGCTACCAGTGTTTGTTCCGTTATCATATAATCATACAATAAAGGATCCTTCTTTCTATGTATTCGCAATACATTACATTTGTCTATGTTAAGGGTCAGTTGCCACTCCCTGCACCAAGTGCCTATCCGCTGCAGATCTTCCTGCATTTTGCTACAATTTTCTAATGCTGCAACTTCTCTGTATACTACAGCATCATCCGCGAAAAGCCGCATGGGACTTCCGACACTATCTACTAGGTCATTTATATATATTGTGAAAAGCAATGGTCCCATAACACTCCCCTGTGGCACGCCAGAGATTACTTTAACGTCTGTATACGTCTCTCCATTGATAACAACATGCTGTGTTCTGTTTGCTAAAAACTCTTCAAGCCAGCCACACAGCTGGTCTGATATTCCGTAGGCTCTTAATTTGTTTATCAGGCGACAGTGCGGAACTGTATCGAACGCCTTCCGGAAGTCAAGAAAAATAGCATCGACCTGGGAGCCTGTATCTAATATTTTCTGCGTCTCATGAACAAATAAAGCGAGTTGGGTCTCACACGATCGCTGTTTCCGGAATCCATGTTGATTCCTACGTAGTAGATTCTGGGTTTCCAAAAACGACATGATACTCGAGCAAAAAACATGTTCTGAAATTCTACAACAGATCGACATCAGAGATATAGGTCTATAGTTTTGCGCATCTGCTCGACGACCCTTCTTGAAGACTGGGACTGCCTGTGCTCTTTTCCAGTCATTTGGAACCTTCCGTTCCTCTAGAGACTTGCGGTACACGGCTGTTAGAAGGGGGGCAAGTTCTTTCGCGTACTCTGTGTAGAATCGAATTGGTATCCCGTCAGGTCCAGTGGACTTTCCTCTGTTGAGCGATTCCAGTTGCTTTTCTATTCCTTGGACACTTATTTCGATGTCAGCTATTTTTTCGTTTGTGCGAGGATTTAGAGAAGGAACTGCAGTGCGGTCTTCCTCTGTGATACAGCTTTGGAAAAAGGTGTTTGGTATTTCAGCTTTACGCATGTCATCCTCTGTTTCAATGCCATCATCATCCAGGAGTGTCTGGATATGCTGTTTCGAGCCAATTACTGATTTAACGTAAGATCAGAACTTCTTAGGATTTTCTGTCAAGTCGGTACATAGTATTTTACTTTCGAATTCGCTGAACGCTTCACGCATAGCCCTCCTTACGCTAACTTTGACATCGTTTAGCTTCTGTTTGTCTGAGAGGTTTTGGCTGCGTTTAAACTTAGAGTGAAGCTCTCTTTGCTTTCGCAGTAATTTCCTAACTTTGTTGTTGTACCACGGTGGGTTTTTCCCGTCCCTCACAGTTTTACTCGGCACGTACCTGTCTAAAGCGCGTTTTACGATTGCCTTGAACTTTTTCCATAAACACTCAACATTGTCAGTGTCGGAAAAGAAATTTTCGTTTTGATCTGTTAGGTAGTCTGAAATCTGCCTTCTATTACTCTTGCTAAACAGATAAACCTTCCTCCCTTTTTTTATATTTTTACTAACTTCCATATTCAGGGATGCTGCAACGGCCTTATGATCACTTATTCCCTGTTCTGTACATACATAGTCGAAAAGTTCGGGTCTGTTTGTTATCAGTAGGTCCAAAATGTTATCTCCACGAGTCGGTTCTCTGTTTAATTGCTCGAGGTAATTTTCGGATAGTGCACTCAGTATAATGTCACTTGATGCTCTGTCCTTACCACCAGTCCTAAACATCTGAGTGTCCCAGTCTGTATCTGGTAAATTGAAATCTCCACCTAAGACTATAACATGCTGAGAAAATTTATGTGAAATGTATTCCAAATTTGCTCTCAGTTGTTCTGCCACTAATACTGCTGAGTCGGGAGGTCGGTAAAAGGAGCCAATTATTAACCTAGCTCGGTTGTTGAGTGTAAGCTCCACCCATAATAATTCACAGGAACTATCCACTTCTACTTCACTACAGGATAAACTACTACTAACAGCGACGAACACTCCACCACCGGTTGCATGCAATCTATCCTTTCTAAACACCGTCTGTACCTTTGTAAAAATGTCGGCAAAATTTATCTCTGGCTTTTGCCAGCTTTCTGTACCTATAACGATTTCAGCTTCGGTGCTTTTTATCAGCGCTTGAAGTTCCGGTACTTTTCCAACGCAGCTTCGACAGTTTACAATTACAATACCGATTGCTGCTTGGTCCCCGCATGTCCTGACTTTGCCCTGCACCCGTTGAGGCTGTTGCCCTTTCTGTACTTGCCCAAGGCCATCTAACCTAAAAAACCGCCCAGCCCACGCCACACAACCCCTGCTACCCGTGTAGCCGCTTGTTGCGTGTAGTGGACTCCTGACCTATCCAGGGGAACGCGAAACCCCACCACCCTATGGCGCAAGTCGAGGAATCTGAAGCCCACACGGTCGCAGAACCGTCTCAGCCTCTGATTCAGACTCTCCACTCGGCTCTGTGCCAAAGGTCCGGAGTCAGTCCTGTCGACGATGCTGCAGATGGTGAGCTCTGCTTTCATCCCGCCAGCGAGACTGGCAGTCTTCACCAAATCAGATAGCCGCCGGAAGCCAGAGAGGATTTCCTCGGATCCATAGCGACACACATCATTGGTGCCGACGTGAGCGACCACCTGCATATGGGTGCACACTGTACCCTTCATGGCATCCGGAAGGACCCTTTCCACATCTGGAATGACTCCCCCCGGTATGCACACGGAGTGCACATTGGTTTTCGTCCCCTCTCTTGCTGCCACATCCCTAAGGTGCCCCATTACGCGCTTGACATTGGAGCTCCCAACTACCAGCAAGCCCACCATCTGCGACCGCCCGCATCTAGCAGACTGAGGGGCAACCTCTGGAACAGGACAAGCAGCCATGTCAGGCCGAAGATCAGTAACAGCCTGAGACAGAGCCTGAAACCGGTTTGTCAGACAAACTGGAGAGGCCTTCCGTTCAGCCCTCCGGAATGTATTTCGCCTCCTGCCATACCTTGAGACGACCTCCTGTAACCTCCCCCCTCACTTACCGACCTTAATGACAGTGAAAAATGAAACCGCGTGTACCTAATGGGAGTTTTGGAAAAGCAATCGTCACCGAAGTTAACCAGTCGGTAAAGAGGGAGGAAAGGGTTACATCTAAATGAAAGGAAAAATGCAAATGAAACTGGTGGAAATTAATTTTGAAAAGGGGGTAAAGTTAATAAAGAAAGTAAATGTGCGGCCGTTACGTTAACAATTAACTAGCGGTAATTAGATATTTGAGATTTGGGGGAAATCACGGTCGCCAGTCCTAAGGACAATTACTATAGTAACTGAAAAAGAAAGGTTATTACACATATAATTAACACTAGAAGCGTGGCAACTGAAGGTTGACACGTGTAGTGTGAAAACTGAAAGTTTGTCAGAAGTAATAAATTTCGCTACACCCTGACTTAATTTAGCAAAAGAATTAATAACCGGAAAATCGAAAGTTAATTTAGTGACTGAAGTTAATAGTGAGCTTTCTTTCTGAAGCACATCGAAATTCAGCAAAATACGGTTAGTCTTGGACTACCTCAACAATCATTTCAAAAACTACTTGAATCTACGCAATTTAGAAATAAGAGATTTAACTTTGAACTTGAATTAAATGATTCTGAACAATTAACAATAGTAAAATTTAGTACGTACCAAGCTGAGCTGCAGTCACAGGTAAGCTAAAATACGATAACAAAACTCGCACTCTTAATTTGTGCTTGTGTAATCTGAATATTGAAGCCAGCTATGAATACCTTTGAGATTAAAGCAGTGAAATGATGTTACTTTAATGCTGGCGTCTGAATTTCAACGACACTCGGGTTCATTCCGGAAAAGGAAGGGACCCTGCTTGGTAATGCAATTGGGACAATGAGCAACAAAGGTTCATGCTAAGTTGCTGTAATTTTGCGAGGCAAATGGAACAAGATTAAAAGCTGAGGTCTGCCATACAGTTCTAAAACTTTACGTGCTTCCAGTCTTCCTTGTTGGTTGATTGAAGGTTCGAAGCCGTCGATCGAGGAGGTGGCGACAGTCACTCATTGTCGGCCGTCGCTGTTGCAGAAGCTGGATGTTGGCGCGCCTTCTTCTCGACACGGTCACCAGGCGAAACGGGCTCTTGATGTGCGCCAGCTAATGCTTCCCGTCCGCGACACCATGTCAGAAACTATCATCGCAAGTCGAGCGCAATTACATGCTGCTAAACCCCGAAAGCGCGGCAACTCGCGGGAGCGTTACACAACATCTGCTCCACTCGCTACTCCAGCCAGACTCCGACTGCTCCGCCCGCGCTCCACGCGGCAGAGTTCACACTACCAAAGATCCTACACACTTTGAGTCTTCACACGACCTATCGATGTAATCGTTCGATAGCAGTTTTCCCTAGGCAAGACCCAGCGTAAAAATACAAATAATATTTACGAAACAAACCAATTATACATCGACATAAGTGCATAAATATAAACATATCCAAACAGTAAAGCAATTACAATATATAAAGAGACAGAAATGTCATATCTTGAGGTAACAAAACAAGGAAAAAAATAATAGTACAATAGATGGAAATAGGAGGATATGCATTTCCGGCGTTACACATGCCCCACATTGTCTGAGGATGTTCGTGTAACGTAAACAGACTCAGAAAATGTCCCAAAAAAGAAACAGCGGAAATGCATATGCTCAAAACATCAACAAAATTTAGCATTCGTCTAATTAAGCATAAATCAATTTGTAGACAATAATAATTGAGTGGAGAAACTCCTAATCTTTTTCCACTCTGTCATCTTGCACAAAATAAAACAGGTTGACAACATATTAAAATTCATAGAAAACATAGAAAATGGTTTAGCTATTCTAAAATTGTCAAAATTCCCAACAGTATCAAGAAATGGAATACTATTTACAAAATTAATCAGAGTACATGGTCATAAAAACAGGTAGATCAAAATACGCAAATTCATAATTAATTACATAGAATACACATTTTTACATAACCCTTTCATAATTAATATTCTCGTCATGGGAGTCCATTAAACGCTAAACAAGAAAATAACACACATCAGATCGAAAAAAACATAAATATTGACAGTAGAATTCTTTCAGCTGTCCAGGAAGAAAAACAATTCCGCCTTCCGTACTCGCAAGTACAAAGAATGCCGACAGCGGCCCAAGAGCCAACAGCGGCACAAGAGCCGACAGCGGCTCGCCTCGCCAGTATTGTTGCGCCCGCGTGTGCGGCACGCTTGATCTCACTCGCCCTTGTGACGGCGTTTCCAGAACGTCCGTTCCACTGAATTCTTTCGGAAAAACTCACTCCCGAGTAATCTCAAGGAGTCCATAAACACTATCACAGTGGATAACTCAACACTGTCCATCATCACACGCATGTACTAGCCTGAAACTTAAAACAGCGTCTAAGTACATCGGCAATGACTAGTAAATCACATATTTATGGAATCTTACAGCTAGTTACAAAATCATATTTACATTGCTTAATCTACTGTGACTCAGCTGAAAACTTAAACTAGCAGCTTGGATTTTTAAATTGATTAATATTCAGTAACTCTTAAATCATTTAATCAACATAAATTACTTATTAATTACAACTTCTTTAATGACCTCTAGGTCAGGCAAAAGCATCGCCACATGGCACATCCTTAAATCTTACACTCTATATCTACATACTGTGCAAATTACCCTATCTGTGGTACTAATCAATCCTTGGTTGGTACAATTTCAAGTCTACAATATTCCGTAAGCATTTGTGTGAGGTATACCAATGACTTTATATGGTCCATTATAAACAAACTTAAATTTAGAGATTTCATGGTCTATCTCGCTCGATTTCTCATGAGCTTTTACAAGTACTAAGTCTCCGATTGCAAACTTAGCAAAACGCGCTTTAGCGTCATGACGACGTATGCGAGCATCGGCTTTTAGCTTCATTACTTCTCGCAAACGATCTTTTTTCACACCAATACTAATGTTAATCCGTGGAGGGAATTTGATTATCTCTTCCAATTCACTTTCTACACTTTTGTCAATGCCGAAATTCTTCACATTACAGTAGTTCAGATTCATACCTACGTCAATACCATCCGGCCAGTTAACAATGTGTATAGGCTGGTATTGCCTATGCACACCGTCTCCTGCCTCGTCAAAACTAACTACTATTGTTTTATCTTGGGACGTACATGTCAAAGTTTTGCTTTCGCAATTAATCACTGCACGGTACTTTAATAGCCAATCTAACCCGATAATTACTTCCGCAGTTAAGTCTGGCACGACGACAAACTCTTCTTCAAATCGTGCCCCACATATCTCGAAGTTGACAAAAATCTGTTTTGTGACCGGTTTACTGGCCTTCCCAGTAGCACCGACAATTTTCACTCCTGTTACTGGCATAACTACGATGCCAGGTCTGTCTTTCAGTAACTCAAATATTTTCCCAGATACAGCACTCAATTCTGCACCGGTGTCAATCAACACGTTTAGTTGTAGGTCGTGCATATTAACAGACACTACTATCTGTCTACACTTGTCCTCAATTGTTTCTTTATTTTGCCACAGTAAATCCTCGTCTATATCCAGGTCATTCCAGAAAAAACCATCCGGCTTTGATCCTAAATCCGGCTTATCTGGCAGCTTTTTCAGCCTCTGTTCAAATACAGTTTTAATTTCAACACGTTTGTCCTGAGGCTTAGTCTCTAGCTTCGCCTCCGATACCGAAACCTTTTCCTGTAACTCGTCAACTAGTGAGTGTTGCTTTGCTATCAATTCACTAATTGTCACCTTCGTTGATTCCACTTTGGTCAGATTGATCTCATCTGCCAATCTACCTGGAAGAATGTGCCCAGTAGCATCTGAAATTACTTCCTCTGGATCTGCGCAACCCACACTGCTACCGTCTGACCGTATAACGTCAGCTCTAACCTCATACACGCTGTAATCTATGTGCTTTTCAACCAATCGTGTCCGGCTATCACTAAAATTTTCGTAATCTTTCTCCTTAATACTCTCGCAATATTTAAACTGGAGGTTTGCGTCGGATGGGTCGGTTACTTCTACCACTGAAACTTTCGGTAAGGTCTGCCGGTTAGGGCCAGAACTTTCCGTTACTACTTCAACATCTAACTCCTGCGGGACGAAACACGACGAATCTTGCTCGTGCTCCCCCTTAACATCAACTATTCCTAGTAAAGTCTGCCGATTAGGGCCAGAACTTTCTATCATTTCACAAACACTATCTTCCTGCGGGACGAGACGCGGAAAATCCTTCACGCGCTCCCCATAACCGCTTCTCCCGTACAGACCCCTATAATCTCTTAGTTCGTCGTGTAAGCGACCGAACTGCCTTAACCAGACCTCATCCCTCTCTGCATCCCCTCGCTCGATGACGGACGTGTTATCCGACATCTGATCTTCTCTCAACAATTGCGAATCATTCTTAAACTCAATCTCCAGTTCCGCTGTGGGTATTACAGCTGCCACTTTATAATCGATTTCCGGAACACTACTTAAATTGTTCTCACTGACAGTGAATGTATTTTCTGCTGCCATGTATACAGCTGATTTACTACTTGTGGGCGCACTCCTTTCTCCTAACACTGGCACACTCTCCCGCCGTTGATTATTCCATACGGAATTTTCATAACGACGACACCTGGGTTTTCTCCTGTTATTGGGCCGCCAAAATTTCTCCACGCCCGGTCGGCCCCTCACCGGCGCGGCTAATGGTTTCCCTGTCTCGTCCCAGCAGATACGCTCCCCGGATACTGCTGAGGCGGCTGGTCACACCCTCTGGCGTTATTACTATTCTGCGCAGCCCGTATCACGCTAGTATGATACTGGTTTCCGTCATTCCGGTTATTATTTGCATTGTACCGATTGTTATTACGGTCCGAACCATTATTGTTATTGCTGCCATGGTTGCGGTATGCATTATTCCCATGTTTATCGTTGGTGTGGTTGCTGTGGTACCCGTTGTTGTTACCATGGCCTCTGCCACTGTCGCGATTATTGCGCCAATTGTCCTCGTCCTCCACTCTTTCCAGGAAATCATTGATTGTCCTGTAATTGCTTCCTACGTAGCGTTTTGTATCATCTGGAAGCTTCATGTAGAGTTCCCAGACTATTTCGGATTCCGAGCGGCTATCACGCAAATATTCCAACTTGCGGATCCAGCCCTCACAAAACTCCTTCATCGAACCGCGCGAATTCGCATCGAAAGGCCTCGATACGACAAATTCGCGCCAGACGCTTTGCTGTTTTTGCTCTGACCAGTATTCAGCCAGAAACAAATTTTTAAATTCGTCAAAAGTCAGGTTCGTAATGTTGAGGTTTAAGCCCCAACGCTTGGCATCACCAGCCAACACATCAATAACCGCATTAACTTTTCTCTCATTAGTCCATGATCTGGGTAAAACTCTTTCACAATTTTTAATGAAATCCGTCGCATGTATACCGCCTTTTTTCAAGGGGTCGAACCGCTCCTCTTTCGTCAACAATTCCGAACTATGTGCACAGATTGGCACATAGCTCTGTTTTTCGTCAAGTTTCCTTTCTAATTCCGACACCCTCGTAATCACTTGGCAAGTGGTTGTCGCAAGCGTTTCCACTTCCCTCTTTTTCTTTTCGCAGGTGTTAGCCTGCTTCGTCACTTTGGTATCTACTTCGGATACTAAAGCCTTTAAAGTTTCCACCTTCTTTTGATCCTCTTTTTTCACTAATTGAATTTGTTCCGTCACCTTATTCTCGATGATCGGAGCAACTGATTCTCCTACACTTTTCTCGATTCTGCTAATTTCAGAATTAAAACGAGTATTTATGCTCGCAATTTCCGCCTGAACGCCTATCATTTCCTGTTTAAGATTACCGATTTCGGTATTAATTACAACAATATCTTCTTTGATTTTATCAACTTTTGTGTTAACAACTCCAACATTGTTGTTAACAACGTTAATAGCTTTGTTCTGATTGTCTAGCATCCGTTCAAATTTTTCAGACTGAGCTTCTTGCTTGACCGATTGACTCTTGATTTCGTTAATCAAAACGTTCAATAAATCAGTTAAATTCCCGGAAACTACCGGTTTTACTTCCGTAGCGGCTTCCTCTTTAATTGTCCCCCCGTATTCGTCATCAAGGGATTCAGATTTGATTTTCACTTCTGATTCCGAAACATTTTCTAAAGTTTGGAATTCCATTTCTGCTCTTTGTTGCGTTTCGCCGGTCGCGTCTTTCATGCTAGCCGCCTGCCCCTGAACAATGGGTACCGTGGTGCGCGTTTCCCACTGTTCGACCGATTGTTCCGTATCCAAGTCTACCAAATTTTGGCAATTGTTGCCTTCACTCATTTTAATAATTTTCAATATAACTGCCAAATCTCAACTCTAATTAGGATTCCTCACACGAATATTCTCGCTGACGTATCGACCATTTCGTAACCAGTACTTTGTTACGAGATTTGCACAATGCAAAATTCGTGTCCAGAACAACCTCAAATTTGAAGATTGTCCTGTCACGGTCGCCACGTGTAACCTCCCCCCTCACTTACCGACCTTAATGACAGTGAAAAATGAAACCGCGTGTACCTAATGGGAGTTTTGGAAAAGCAATCGTCACCGAAGTTAACCAGTCGGTAAAGAGGGAGGAAAGGGTTACATCTAAATGAAAGGAAAAATGCAAATGAAACTGGTGGAAATTAATTTTGAAAAGGGGGTAAAGTTAATAAAGAAAGTAAATGTGCGGCCGTTACGTTAACAATTAACTAGCGGTAATTAGATATTTGAGATTTGGGGGAAATCACGGTCGCCAGTCCTAAGGACAATTACTATAGTAACTGAAAAAGAAAGGTTATTACACATATAATTAACACTAGAAGCGTGGCAACTGAAGGTTGACACGTGTAGTGTGAAAACTGAAAGTTTGTCAGAAGTAATAAATTTCGCTACACCCTGACTTAATTTAGCAAAAGAATTAATAACCGGAAAATCGAAAGTTAATTTAGTGACTGAAGTTAATAGTGAGCTTTCTTTCTGAAGCACATCGAAATTCAGCAAAATACGGTTAGTCTTGGACTACCTCAACAATCATTTCAAAAACTACTTGAATCTACGCAATTTAGAAATAAGAGATTTAACTTTGAACTTGAATTAAATGATTCTGAACAATTAACAATAGTAAAATTTAGTACGTACCAAGCTGAGCTGCAGTCACAGGTAAGCTAAAATACGATAACAAAACTCGCACTCTTAATTTGTGCTTGTGTAATCTGAATATTGAAGCCAGCTATGAATACCTTTGAGATTAAAGCAGTGAAATGATGTTACTTTAATGCTGGCGTCTGAATTTCAACGACACTCGGGTTCATTCCGGAAAAGGAAGGGACCCTGCTTGGTAATGCAATTGGGACAATGAGCAACAAAGGTTCATGCTAAGTTGCTGTAATTTTGCGAGGCAAATGGAACAAGATTAAAAGCTGAGGTCTGCCATACAGTTCTAAAACTTTACGTGCTTCCAGTCTTCCTTGTTGGTTGATTGAAGGTTCGAAGCCGTCGATCGAGGAGGTGGCGACAGTCACTCATTGTCAGCCGTCGCTGTTGCAGAAGCTGGATGTTGGCGCGCCTTCTTCTCGACACGGTCACCAGGCGAAACGGGCTCTTGATGTGCGCCAGCTAATGCTTCCCGTCCGCGACACCATGTCAGAAACTATCATCGCAAGTCGAGCGCAATTACATGCTGCTAAACCCCGAAAGCGCGGCAACTCGCGGGAGCGTTACACAACATCTGCTCCACTCGCTACTCCAGCCAGACTCCGACTGCTCCGCCCGCGCTCCACGCGGCAGAGTTCACACTACCAAAGATCCTACACACTTTGAGTCTTCACACGACCTATCGATGTAATCGTTCGATAGCAGTTTTCCCTAGGCAAGACCCAGCGTAAAAATACAAATAATATTTACGAAACAAACCAATTATACATCGACATAAGTGCATAAATATAAACATATCCAAACAGTAAAGCAATTACAATATATAAAGAGACAGAAATGTCATATCTTGAGGTAACAAAACAAGGAAAAAAATAATAGTACAATAGATGGAAATAGGAGGATATGCATTTCCGGCGTTACACTCCCACTCTGCCACAGGTGAGGGATCAGCCTCAATGCGGGCAGTATCCCGGGCAACCACAGTCGTAGTCCGATCGGGGGATGCGTGGGACGAGCTGGCCGTCCCCGAAAAACCCCTATACGGAACCCCACAGTGATGCCCATTGGCAACAGCCTCAAGCTGTGTGACCGAAGCCAACACTGCCTGAAGCTGGGAGCGAAGGGATGCCAACTCAGCCTGCATCCGAACACAGCAGTTGCAGGCCCTATCCATTCTAAAAACTGTAGTGCAAAGAACGTCTGAACTAATCTACAGAGAGCGCAAACAAATCGACACAAAATTTAAACGGTTATTAAAATACAAGATTGCCTAGTAAATGCAGTAATGCTGCCACTTGTGCACTGCTGACACACTGCTCGGTGGCGGAGTGAGACTACGCGATTTTACACTATTCAGGTACTAAAACGCGATGCTACAACTCTCAAATACTATAATACGCCCGAAATTTATAAATTAAACAATGCAAGTACCAAAAACACGCGAAGAAATTAAGAATTAAACTATGCAACAAATGAGTGAGCTAGGAGTATACGACTTGCTGCTGCAGCTGCTTCTCCACGGCGGCATCCATTTCGACTCCTGTTTCTTCTTCTATCACATCAGAGAAGTCTTCCCCCTCATAGAGTCCTTCAGTGTGATATTTCCACCTATCACATTTTGCTTTGCATTTAACATTGGAATTCCCATTTATTTCTTAATGTTACCATTTTTTATTTTAATTTCACTGATCCTTGTTTTGATTTTTCTGTACACTGAGTCAGTCCTTCCAACGATCACGACTAATTCGATTTCCCCAAATTTTTCCTGCAGCCATTTTCCTTAGAAATGGTTCAAATGGCTCTGAGCACTATGCGACTTAACTTCTGAGGTCATCGGTCGCCTAGAACTTAAAACTAATTAAACCTAACTAACCTAAAGACATCACACACACCCATGCCTGAAGCAGGATTCGAACCTGCGACCGCAGCGGTCACGCGGTTCCAGATTGAAGCGCCTTTAACCGCACGGCCACACCGGCCGGCATTTGCCTTAGAATCCCTGCCCTCCCTATTTATTTATTTCCTAAGAGACTTGTGTTTCCGTATTTTTCAACTTCCCGGAACATTTCTGTGATTGCCCTGTTCAGAAACGTCAATTCTTCTTCAACTATATTGCCTACTGAGCTGTCGCTTATTGCCGTATCTATAGCCTCAGAGACCTTCAAGCGCTTATATTCATTCTTTAGCCCGTCCTTGTCCCGCTTCTTTGCGCACTGCTTATTCCTGACTAGCATTTTGAACTGCGGCCTACTCTTCATCAATACTAAATTGTGATCTGAGTGTATATCTGCTCCAGCGTAGGCCAATCAATCCAGTATCTGATTTGTATTCTCTGTCTGACCATAATGTAGTGTAACTGAAATCTTACCGTATCTTCCTCCTCTTGTGATTCTTGAACAAAGTAGTTACTATTACTAACTGAAATTTATTGCAGAACTCAATTAGCCATTCTTCTCTCTCATTAATAGTACCAAATCCACATTCTCCCATAACCCGTACTTCTACTTCTTCAACTAATGCCGCATTCCAGTTCTCATGACTTTAAGATTTTCGTCTGGCTTTACTTGCTGAACTACGCTTGCGATACCCTCCTATACTTTCTCTGTTTCTGCATCTTCTGCTTGCGATGTTGGGATGTATATCTGATCTATAGTTGTCGGTGTAAGTTTATTATCGATTATGATGAGAATATGCCTGTCAATAAACTGATCATAGTAACACACTTTCTGCCCTTCCTTCCTGATCATAACGGATCCTATTCCTGTTATACCAGTTTCTGCAGATTTTTATATCACTCTTTTCTCATCTGAACATAAATGCTTATCTTCTTGCCATTTTACTTCACTGACCCCCATTGTATCTAGAATGGATCTCAGCATTTCTCTTTCAATATTTTCCACCTTCGCTACCAAGTTAAAACTTCTGACGTTCCACGCCTCGACTCGTAGAACGTTATCCTTTCGTTGGTTATCCAGTCTTTTTCTCAGGGCCATCTCCAACGTGGAAGTCCCCTCTCGGAGATCCGAATGTTGGAGTATTCCGGAAACTGTTGCAAATGGAGAGATCATCAGAACACTTTTTCAATTACGGGCCATTCACATTATGTGTCTTTAATGCGGTGGTTTCCATTGCCTTCTCCATCACCATGCCGTTGATCCTTGCCGATTCTTCCGCCTTTAGAGATAGTTTCCCACCCAAACGGCTAGAGAATGCCCTGAACCTCTGTCGGCTCCTCCGCCCTATTTGACAAGACTGTTGCCAGAATGAGAGTGGATTCTTCTGTTGGAAGTCTTAGGACGCCATTGCAGCTTCGACAGTTTACAATTACAATACCGATTGCTGCTTGGTCCCCGCATGTCCTGACTTTGCCCTGCACCCGTTGAGGCTGTTGCCCTTTCTGTACTTGCCCAAGGCCATCTAACCTAAAAAACCGCCCAGCCCACGCCACACAACCCCTGCTACCCGTGTAGCCGCTTGTTGCGTGTAGTGGACTCCTGACCTATCCAGGGGAACGCGAAACCCCACCACCCTATGGCGCAAGTCGAGGAATCTGAAGCCCACACGGTCGCAGAACCGTCTCAGCCTCTGATTCAGACTCTCCACTCGGCTCTGTGCCAAAGGTCCGGAGTCAGTCCTGTCGACGATGCTGCAGATGGTGAGCTCTGCTTTCATCCCGCCAGCGAGACTGGCAGTCTTCACCAAATCAGATAGCCGCCGGAAGCCAGAGAGGATTTCCTCGGATCCATAGCGACACACATCATTGGTGCCGACGTGAGCGACCACCTGCATATGGGTGCACACTGTACCCTTCATGGCATCCGGAAGGACCCTTTCCACATCTGGAATGACTCCCCCCGGTATGCACACGGAGTGCACATTGGTTTTCGTCCCCTCTCTTGCTGCCACATCCCTAAGGTGCCCCATTACGCGCTTGACATTGGAGCTCCCAACTACCAGCAAGCCCACCATCTGCGACCGCCCGCATCTAGCAGACTGAGGGGCAACCTCTGGAACAGGACAAGCAGCCATGTCAGGCCGAAGATCAGTAACAGCCTGAGACAGAGCCTGAAACCGGTTTGTCAGACAAACTGGAGAGGCCTTCCGTTCAGCCCTCCGGAATGTATTTCGCCTCCTGCCATACCTTGAGACGACCTCCTGTAACCTCCCCCCTCACTTACCGACCTTAATGACAGTGAAAAATGAAACCGCGTGTACCTAATGGGAGTTTTGGAAAAGCAATCGTCACCGAAGTTAACCAGTCGGTAAAGAGGGAGGAAAGGGTTACATCTAAATGAAAGGAAAAATGCAAATGAAACTGGTGGAAATTAATTTTGAAAAGGGGTAAAGTTAATAAAGAAAGTAAATGTGCGGCCGTTACGTTAACAATTAACTAGCGGTAATTAGATATTTGAGATTTGGGGGAAATCACGGTCGCCAGTCCTAAGGACAATTACTATAGTAACTGAAAAAGAAAGGTTATTACACATATAATTAACACTAGAAGCGTGGCAACTGAAGGTTGACACGTGTAGTGTGAAAACTGAAAGTTTGTCAGAAGTAATAAATTTCGCTACACCCTGACTTAATTTAGCAAAAGAATTAATAACCGGAAAATCGAAAGTTAATTTAGTGACTGAAGTTAATAGTGAGCTTTCTTTCTGAAGCACATCGAAATTCAGCAAAATACGGTTAGTCTTGGACTAGATTACTTCAAAATTTACGCGGTGGTACGTTTCGAACCCATGACCGAGGATGTTTTGATCAGTCATCAAAGACTATCTCCCTTTTTTGGCATTATGTTCGTCATTGTTCGTTGTATTTGGTCGTAGCGCACGTCAAATGACGTACGTTGAAGTTGAAAGTTAACCTTAAGAAGCTGTTATAAATGACCGAGACTGAAGCAAAAGATTATGTGTTCTAACAACATTTATCTTTTTCTGAAAAGAATAGGCATAAGTTATGCTAAACAAGTTATTGATTGAATACCGTAAACAACTAACAGGTAGTTTAAGAGTACAGTGGACAAGGATCCTGGGTGGCAGAAGTGAGTCAATTACTCTGGCCCTAAAAATGTGGATAACGCAATCTGAATTGATCTGTTACTGAGCAGACTGTGATTGATCAAGTCGTATTACTGTTCTTTTTTGGAGCATCACCTGCGACCAGCTTTGCGAAAGAATCGGCGACACTTTCTGCGCAACCCACCCATCATTTTGCACGACAATGCGCGGGCGCGTACAGCGTAAGCTGTGACTTCTCTGTTTCGTAGATGGGAATGCGAAGTACTGTACCATCCGCCATACTCCCAGGACTTAAGTCCTTGTGACTTAGATTTGATTCTGAAGATAAAAGAACCACTTCGTGGCAATCGTTTCAGAACTGTTCCAGAGATTCGACAGGCAGTAGACCGCTCCATTCGCACCATCAACAGAACAGGCTCTGCTAACGGTATCCTACGCCTGGCAACGGGTTCTACACAACGCTGGTGACTACTTTGAAGGACAGTAACAGGTGCCAACATGTAACTCTTTTGTATCGGTTGTGAATAAATAGTTGCCACTATTTAAGTTCCAACCCTCGTAAATAAATATTTTTTTCTAATTTAAGTCCATCATTTCGCTTCTGCTTCGTATTTCCGGGTCTGGGTTCGGCACTCTAACGTGACTTACACCTGTCCGTGCTAATTTCCCATATACAATGTTTCGCGACGGCGCTCACATGGCGCTGGAAAATTCCACCACGAGACAGGCTACATCGCACGACAGGCGATAGCTCATATCACACCGAGTCTTAGCGTCGACATGCGCCCAAACCGTGGTCCGCTAACACCATACGAAACACATCCGAAAATCGAGACGCACGTGCTCATAACACACTGAGCCTTAGCGTCGACACTCGCTCAATGCGTGAACCTTAACACCATACGAAACACATTACAAAATCGACACACACATGCTCTATGGCACGATTTACCGTCTTGACACCACGAAAAACCTAAAGTGACGTTCAACTGTCCCTTGGGTAGTGTACAACAAACCACGGAAAGTAAACAGAAACAATTTCAGTGGCCATGGTGATACTTGTGAAGGCTCTTCTATGAGAATGCTATGACGGAGTACGATGCTCAATTGCGGCCAACTTATGACAGATCTCCTTGCTCTCCTGGAATCGGAAATCGGACAACAATTCTGGGGTCCAAAGAAAGAATAGCTGTACTCAGATGTTTGGTGTACTCAGTATTGCAACGTACCTGGTTTGGTATGCCACGAAAAGTGCCCATTGTTGATGAGATATAATTTGCAACGGAATTTGAATTCAAACTGCCAACTGCCACGAAAAGGGCGTGTTGTTGATGAGATATAATTTGCAACGGAATTTGAATTCAAACTGCCAACTGTCAGTGAATGTTGGCGTGAGCCGGCCGAAGTGGCCGTGCGGTTAAAGGCGCTGCAGTCTGGAACCGCAAGACCGCTACGGTCGCAGGTTCGAATCCTGCCTCGGCCATGGATGTTTGTGATGTCCTTAGGTTAGTTAGGTTTAACTAGTTCTAAGTTCTAGGGGACTAATGACCTCAGCAGTTGAGTCCCATAGTGCTCAGAGCCATTTGAACCATTTTTGTTGGCGTGAAGATGTCACAGATAAGAACCTCATTTGACCACATTAAAGAAGGACTCATGCTGAAAACTAATGGAAATGACAAACAAATAAATGGAAAGTTACGCTAAGCAACAGAACATGAACATTAAATTACGTTAAACAGTTCTTCCATGGAGACTATTTACATACTGCACGTTCCCTTCCGGTTGCAATTTTCTGTCGGCCGCTGTGTCCGAGGGGTTCTAGGGGCTTCAGTCTGGAACTGCGGGACCGCTATGGTCGCAAGTTCGAATCCTGGCATGGGTATGGATGTGTGTGTTGTCCTTAGATTAGTTAGATTTAAGTATTTCTAGGTTCTAGGGGACTGATGACCTTAGATGTTAAGTCCCATAGTGCTCAGAGCCAATTGAACCATTTTTTTGTCCGCAGCGGCTGTGTGTCAATTCCTGTTTGAATTTTCTGTGCGTGACCCCTGCAGTTGGTTACGTGGCCTTAATTCCACATTTCCGCTACGTTGGTGATTCCATTGACTTTGACCGTTGTATGTCCTGCTATTGCTTTACTGTTGGTCCCTAGAATCCTGTTGCTCCTGGTTCGAGTTCTGTTGCTCTCTCCAGTTCCTGTTCCATCGGTCGTTGTTGTTGTTATGATTATAATTTCCTCATGTTCATCTATATCCCCCTGATGGCTGGTTATTCCCACTGAAGTTTGGATTTTGGTTTCGATCGATCGATGTTTTTCCCCATTTCACCCATCGTCACTCCTCTCTGGCGAATCTGGCCCGTTAAGGTCATTATTTCTACTTCTTTCCCGCGAGGTTTAAATTCCATCTCGTACTCAAGTTTGCACAGCGCACTCTTCAAAGTTTCGAGTGAATCGCTGCATCTACCATGAGCAGTTGCTAGTAACGTAAAGGTAATTTAACGTAGCAGTTCCTTATAATTTTCTTGGGACTGTACGGTTGATCCAAAAATCAGTTCTCCTTGAGCAGGGATTCGAATAATTTGACAGGACTGCGGAATCCTGACGCTTATAAGTCCTTTCCTAATATGATATGTTTTTTTCCTTTCCCGTGTGTCTTGAGACCAGTGTGTGCCAAGGAATGCGTCCTTAAATTGTTGGTAGGAGCGACAACTCTCCGCTACTCCGCGCATATGTTCTGCAATCGACCCTTCTTCGACACCACAGATAAACTGGAGCTTCTATTTCATTGGCCAAGATTACGATAGTACGCGATCGTACTGTGCCATCCAAGTCTTTGGATGTAATGCGTTGTTGGCCTTCTTGTAACTTGAAAATTCTGGATGGTTAAGAAAATGTTGTGGTCGAAGGTTTCGACGTATCCGCCGTACTAACTTTCCCTCTTGTCTGCAGCGCGTGATTCCATGTATGCGTGTCCAAACGATTCTCGTGCTTGGTGTCTGATTCACGTAATAACGTTTCTGACTTCAGTAGAAGCGTACAACTGTTTTCCGGCTCGGTCTCTGACATGCTGCGTTTTACTGACGGAGCGTGTTCTATTACGCGTTCCGCCGCTGCAGGAGAATATTCCTGCTGCATTCGCCTATGTGCAGGAGGTGTGTCCTCAGACACTTATGTGATGCTCCCGATGGTGCTCTACCGGATGAGTTTGTGTTTTTAGTTGCACGACCCGCTCATGTGCCTGCCGTTGCGCAGCAACTCGAGTCTGCTGATCTTTAACTTCAGACATTTTGGCCTCCTTCATTTCTATATGTTCGAATCGATTCGCAGCCTCACTCATTTTTTCCTGCGTTTCTTGGACTATTTTTTGCCTTGCTTTTGGAGAGTTGTCAGTGCCTTTTTTGCCTTACACCACCTCAGTTCTCACCAGTTTAATTTGTTCTTTGGCCACTGACGCGTCCTTTCGTGCTACGTGCTCTACCAATCGCCATGTTTTGGCATTGCGCTTAGCCTGGTCCGCGACATCACGCGTTTCTGACGTCGTTTTCTTGACATTCTTTAGCTCTTCTTAGATTCCTGCGATCTCTTTCTTGACTCCATCTATTCCGTCTGTGGCCGTTCTTATGCCTAATTGGTGTCTTTCCTCCTCTTCCTCCCGCCTTTTTTTCTCTGCCTATTGCATAAATTTCGTGAGAGCCTCGAACTAAGATCCACAGCTAAAACCTCCAGGACTAGATGAAAGAGATTCTATAATTCTGTGACGTTTCGTTCGTGATTGTGATCAGCCAGTCTCACTGATGGTGCGTACCGTACCTGCAGCGCGTACATTTCGTTGTGCTGGTCTCCCGTTCACTTTCGCCACCTGACTGAGACATGTCGTCATACTCTGCTGGTTCTACGTTCGACCATAGTGCCCGATCTGCAACTGCATTTACCTGAGACTCCCGTGTAATATGCGCCTGGTCACCACTGATAATCTGACGTGGATCCATGGTTAACAAAACACAGTTACTTCCGTTACTCTGTAACAAACGTGCCTTGCTTATTGTAAGCATGCACAATTCACTTAATAGCAGGCATGTCTATACTTACAAAATCTCATTCTATCCCAACAATTCAGCACAACGTCGTTCACCGCCAGAAACAAACAGTCGAGTGACACAGACGTCACAACCACAACACGGAAATACACACATACAATACTTAAATACTAGTACTATGCCTGTGGGCTAGCAACGCGAATCTATTCTACACACTGCACCATATTAAACATGGGAACAGAAACTTCACAAGACAATTCTATCTACTATCTGACGGTCACAGAAGGTGCCATTAATTCAAAATTTGCGTAAGGGACGTCAAATTGAGTGACCACACTAATGAACGCGATTTGACGGTCACAGAAGGAGCCATCAATCCGAGATCCTGGTAGGAGACGCCACAGTGGAAAGTTAACACTCTGGGGCTGTTACAAATGACTGAGTCTGAAGCAAAATTTTATGTGTTCTAACAACATTTATTTTCTTCTGAAAGAAAAACAGACATGAATTTTACGAAACAAGGTATTGATTGAATACTGTAAACAACTAACAGGGGGTTTAAGAGCGCAATGGACCAAGATCCTGGTTGGCAGAAGTGAGTAAGTACTCTGGCCCTATAAATGTGGATAACGTAAGCTCAATTGATCTGACCCTGAGCGGACTTTGGTTGATCAAATCTACATAAGTTTCTCCATATAAAGGCAGCTGAGAGCAAGTGGCGATTGAAATCTGTACGCCATGACAATGCCGGAGCGGCAGCACATTGCCCTGTTTGGTTCGTGCAGTGATGTAACCTGCAGCTGGCGAGATGTGTGAGGCAGAGGCGAGACGTGAGGTGGCACTCGTGAATCGATCGCGACTACGAAAGAAATGCAAAAATCAGGCAGACGGATCGCAATTTACTCTCTACCAGAGCCCTGAAGTCACAGTAGATTTCAGTGTATAACACACCCGTTTACTGGCCGTACCAAGGACAAATTTGGCTCACGTATACGACAGAGTGCACAAGGATACCAAACGTCAAGAATAGTAAGCCAAAAACGGATAACTGTGTCCTTGGCAAACGAGTAGTCCGAGACGTTTGAAGTCATACTGTCGCTACAATAAGAACGTCACCACAGGCTCCCCAGTCTTACTACTCACAAGTGAATTCAGTCTTAGGACAGGTCCCAGGTACCAAACACAGATGCCAGAACTTTGACCGGAAGTCTCCTACCAGACCTAAGTCTAGCACCCAAGTGCCTCGTACCTCTCCAGAAGAAAAAATCCGTTTTCCCGCAAAGTGCACTAACGACACCGCATTCACGCCGTCTTGAGCCAATCACAGGGCTCTAGACTCTCTAAATTTTCCCTTCCACATGACAGCACAAACTCATGTCGAACCAGGGCAAGAGGTAAAAACCTGTGTCTCTGTAAAAAAAAGAAACTGCCTATTATTGGCTTTTATATGTTTTGACGGATGTGGAATACGATTTTCTCTGAAGTCGTGTCACTTCCCATGCCAACAAGCGAACAGATACAGTCTTAAAGATATTTATCTAAATCATCTGTGCCTTGGAACTTGTTAGTCCTAGCTATGAGGTGTAATAAAGATTCTAACTCCAAACATTCCTCAGATGCCGGAGTTTCTTATACAACCGAGGCAGCCGATTGAAGTGGTTTACAGACCTATTTGCAGTATCGGCGAACACGAAAACTTGTGAATTTTCACTATGTGTGGCTCTTCCCACCATGTCCAATTTACGACTCCACTGTGTAGACACGTTCCTTCAGTCCATCGCCCCCAGCCCAGCCTTCCACTGGCGCCACTGCAGGTAGCTCGGCATTGTTCTGCTGGAGACATGTCTCAAGGATGGGCTGCCCTGTCTGTCTGTAAGGCTGTGGACCTGTCTGGCAAGACTTACTGAGGGATGGGCTCACTGGCAGTTACTTTTAACTCAAAACAAGCCGTTTCTACGAGCCAAGAACGATAAAAATATCTCATGCTTTTAGTGCCCTACCAGGCTCCATCCATGTCTGCTCTGACCATTAACGTCTTAGAGTCCCGCTCAAGGTGTGTAACGTTGCAACAAAATCTTTAATAATTTTCTGCATGCGAGAAAATAGGCGAGAGAGCAACTTGTCCTCTCTCAAAGTCTGTTGTTGACCCTTTCACTCAGTTTTTTTTTTTTTTTTTTAATTATAGAGACCAGCCAGCTCTCTGACTGAACACGCTGAGCTACCATGACAGCAATCCCCTTGACTATGATGGCCAGTACTTATTCGTGTGCTAGCACTCACTACAGAATAAGATGAGTGCATATACTGGTTATGTGGATTCTGACCTGTAACCACAGTATTAACCATCACAGATTGTGTTCAAAATGACCACTAGCAGCGGCAATAGACGCTTCCAATCTGGAATGGAACGACTGCTGCACACATCCCATTATTTCAGTGGAGACATCCGAACAGGTAGCAGTAGCACATCATTGAATATCATAGGCATATCATAGTGTGTAGTTGGTATGTCCTTGCAAACCGCGTCTTTCAGCTTTCTCCACAGAAAAATGTCTGCAAGTGTCAAATCATGGGAACGGGCTAGCAAAGGTACAGGTCCTCCCCACGCAGCCAACGATTTGGAAACAGTTAATGACGACATGCTACCTGTGTAGTGCTTTGTGCAGAATGCGCTGGACAGCCATCATGTTGGTACCACACGTTGCTCCTAAGCTGTAGAGGAATGTCTTGTAGCATCTGTAGAAGATGCTCTCTTGGCAATCTACGATATTTCTACGCGTTTGGTGTTCCATTTATGAAAAATGGACCTAGGAGCTATGATTCACTATCCCACACCTCACGTTTGGCACTCCAACGCCAATGGGGATTCTGAACAGACAAAAAATACATGTTTCAGTGTTTCACCTGGCGAAGATTGGAAAGTGTGATTTCTTCACTAAACATGATACATGATACATCTGGATTATCCTGTCGTAATGAGCATGAACACAAGTTAATGCGATCCTAATAGTCATTTCCATGCACCTATTGACCGAGAGAGGTGTTATTGGGAAGGAACATACAGGTACGTTGATGGAAAGTGAGTAAGACACTTGCTGGACTCATGCCACTTTCTAGTGCGACTGCACAACGGCTAACTGTTGAATCATTTGCAATAGCATCAAGAACATTAAGTTCCCCTTCTTCTAACATCAGTTCTGTTAAGTGGTTATAGTACCACATCCACGTCACTGCTTGTAGAAGGTGATAAATAATTACTTTGATGATCGACGTCTGTTGGGATGTCTTGCCCCATACACTGTACAAGAAGGATCTGCATTTTTCCTACGCTCTCCGTACAGCATGAGCATGACATCTTTTACAGATCCCATCGTCCGCTCGGGACCTTCTGCTTGGATTGTCACTCACTGACTAGCAAGTTGCAGTGCACTCAAAGAACAGACAAGCACATTTTAAGGAAACATAACAACAGCTTACCTAGCAACTACGCAGGTAAAAGGGCACAAACAAGTGTCTTTATGAAGACTGCAAAATACGCAATCTCGTAAACGAATCGCACAAGACTCCTGCAACGAACACCAGTGACATTCTAATTTACCCTACTTTTAGTTTGTTACTGTCAATAGGCTTTGCCACACACTTAAAAAGCTATCTGTTTGCTCAAAAAATAAAATTCCTACTTATTATTATAGTCTGTGTACAGGCTAGTAGTTCAAGCCGCTGACTACAAAACCATTTTATGGGAATCGCACGTCGGTAGCACTTTCTATCTCCGCAATGTTTGTGGTGCAAGTTTTAGGCGATTCTCCCTGTATTCTTGTATATTACTATTATATGTATACATATAACTATTGGCGCGGAAATAATATCCAACGCGGAAGAAGCTGGTGTTCTCACTCCTAGATAGTGAATTCATTCAGTTGTCCTGAACTTTTTCTGGAAGAAGAATTGGTTTGAAAGAGAAGACAACTTTCAGTAGAGATGCCGTTTCCTGAGAGAAGTATCCAAGTGCAAACCTCACAAAATCGTTTGGTTGGGCGAAAAGTGGGTAAATGCCACTTATTCCAGACTGACTGCGAGGACTAAAGATACAGGACGATGGACAACGAAATCTCCAATCGGAAACGGCAGTCGGCTCGTTCTTTTACAAGATGTGACAATAGGTTGGTTCGCACCGAATGCTTTTTTGCTGTTTACAACAAACAAATGTTGGGACTACCGCGAGAAAATGGCAGCAACGGTATTTAAATAGTGGGTCATACGCTCTTTACTTTCGAAGGTAGAAATGAACTCGAGTATAATGTTCGATAGAGCACCATACCGCTTCATTGAGTTAAAAAGCAATATAAAATGGTGAAGTGGCTAGAAAAGAACGGAAACGGCAGAACCTCTGGAAACTCGTGAAAGAGCATAAATCACGTAATACTATTGACGGGATTGATAAAACTGCACAGAAAAATGGTCACAGAGCGTTGTGCCTTGCACCATACCGTTGCCATTTTAATATAATTGAATTTGTGTGGAGTCAGGAGAAATCGTATGCTGTAGACAGAAATGAAAGTTTTAACATAAAACACGTCGTATTTTTAGTGCGTGAAGATTTGGGCAGTATTACTCACACCAAGAGGAACGATATCGTCAAACACACGTTACAGATTTTGGAAGAGGCAAGGGAACGACAAGTTGCACTGGAAGTAAAAGTGGAAGAATTATTATAAAAATAAATGGATGACGACGAATCACGCTTTGAAAACTGTGAAGTTTACTCTCCCTAATATGCAGGTAAGAAATGCACCTGTGCATTAAGATATGTATTAAAATACGTACAAGAACATCGTAATCTTTACTTTTTCTCGGTATGTACTGCTTTTTTAATTACGAGGAGTGTTTCTGTTCCCCAAGGTTGTCATCGTATTTTTTTTTTCATGCTTCAATATTACGGCATTGCAATGGATCTACAATTTTCGGGTGCGAAATTCGTAGCCGGCCGACCAATATGGCGTAACAGCAAAAAGTAGCGTGGCAGCATTGGCAACATTGCTGCCGTCTGTCAGGGACGTTCATTCAGAGGCCCGGCTGCAGTAGTTCGACATCTATAAATTATGGCGGAAGTCCATCTCAGAGGCTAGAACTGTCTTGCCGTTCAAAACCTGCCATCGAAATCTGTAACACCATGTTATCTATTTATCACAGTCCGGTGTTTCCAGATATCTTCCACGCTTATAAGCCTCTATCGTGATTCTTGAAACAATTATTACCCATGACAAAACTGTGCTCTGCGCAAATCCCTCCCAGCACCACGTCCCTTTCATATATTTTTCTTCTCTTCCTTCTCCTGCGTCGAATTCCAGTCCTCCTTCACAATTTTCATCTCCCTTAACGATCTGAACAATTTTCTTAGTTCATCATAAATTTTACCATATAACTAGTAGAAAATCAGTTAGTTTCAGTATCATTTCAGACTGTTTTCATACTTGATTATTAGATAAAAGCTCATTCATAGTAAGGGGTATCAACTATATCCTACCACTGACTTATTTCTGTGAGAGGGATGCATTATTTCCGACAAAATACAGTATGTCGGAGCAGGGGACGTTGCATAGGATCATAGTAAAAATAAATAGTTTTTTAAATAGCCTTTGAAGTTTAGAGTTTTTCCAAGCAAAAATTAACTTCAACAACCAAGTTATTATCTTCGTTGACAGTAATGAAACATAGCTAATGCAGTTACAGCACATGTACCAGTAGTTCACAGTTCTGTAATGACGGGAAACGTTCATTGTTTAGAAACAAATATTTTCAGGGCCTGCTAACCAAACTGTGTGCCTATGGAGTATCAACTGAATTGTGCGACTGTAATTGTGATTTCCTGTTAGAAAGTATACCGATGTAGCAACTTAACGGCAACGAAAGTGATATCTCACGTTTCCCAAGGAAGAGTTATACGCCGTCCGCTGCCTCTAATGTACACATGTCAACAAAAATTTTGCATAATCGTAGCGTAAAAACAAAAATTTGCTTTCAGGCACCCTTATATATTAGTTCTGATGTGTCCACATCATCAAATCGAAAATGTGTGTAACTACAAAAAACGTGTGCTTCAAATTTTTTTCATGACACTCATGGGGGACGTCAGTATGTGTTAGAACGTCCTCCAGCGCATATGCCGGTGTGCATCCGTCATGGCATCCCGTGAATGAGATCATCAAGCGAGACCAGGTACAAATTGAACATCCTTCAATGGTGTGTCTGCGCACATACACTATGTAATCAAAAGTATCCAGATATCGTCAAAAACATACGTTTTTCATATTAGGTGCATTGTGCTGCCACCTACTGCCAGGTACTCCATATCAGCGACCTCAGGAGTCATTAGACATAGTTAGAGAGCAGAATGGGGCGCTCCGAGGAGCTCACAAACCTCGAACATGGTCAGATAATTGGGTAACACTTGGGTCATACGTCTGTACGCGGGATTTCCACGTTCCTAAACATCCCTAGGCCAAATGTTTCCGATTTGATATTGAAGTGTAAACTTGAAGGGACGCGTAAAACACAAAAGCTTATTGCCCGACCTCGTATGTTGACTGACAGACCGACTGACAGACCGACAATAGAAGTGGGTTGTAATGTGTAATAGGCAGACATCTATCCAGACCATCACGCAGGAGTTCCAAACTGCATAAGGATCAACTGCATGTACTATGGCGGTTAGGCAGGAGGCGTGAAAACTTGGATTTCATGGTCGAGCGGCTGCTTTTAATTCGCACATCACGCCGGTAAATGCCAAATAACGTCTCTCTTGCCGGCCGCTGTGGCCGATCGGTTCTAGGCGCTTCAGTCCGGAACCGCGCTGCTGCTGCGGTCGCAGGTTCGAATCCTGCCACGGACATGGATGTGTGTGATGTCCTTAGGTTAGTTACGTTTAAGTAGTTCTAAGTCTAAAGGACTGACGACCTCAGATGTTAAGTCCCATAGTGCTTACAGCCAGTTGAACAAGTTTTTGAACGCCTCGCTTGATGTAAGGAGCGTAAACATTAGACAATTGAACAGTGGAATCACGGTACGCAATGTGGCACTCCGATGGCAGGGTGTGGGTATTGCGAATGCCCGGTGAACGTCATCTGCCAGCATGTGCAGTGCCAACAGTAAAATTCGGAGGCGGTGGTGTTATAGTGTGCTCGTTTTTTTCATGGAGGAGGCTTGCACCCCTTGTTGTTTTGCATGGCACTATCACATCAGAGGTCTACATTGATGTTTCACGCGCCTTCTTGCTTCCCACAGTTGAAGAGCAATTCGGGTATGGCAATTGCATCTTTCAACACGATTGAGCATCTGTTCATAATGTACGGCCTGTGGTGGAGTGGTTACACGAGAATAACATCCCTGTAATGGACTGGCCTACACAGAGTTCTGAGCCGGCCGATGTGGCTGAGCGGTTCTAGGCGCTTCAGTCCGGAACCGCACTGCTGCTACGATCGCAGATTCGAATCCTGCCTTGGGCATGGATTTGTGTGATGTCCTTAGGTTACTTAGGTTTAAGTAGTTTTAAGCCTAGGGCACTGATAGCCACAGATGTTAAGTCCGTTAGTGCTTGGAGCCATTTGAATTGAAAGACCTGAACTGATACCTACAGAACACCTTTGGGATGTTTTGAAACGCCGACTTCGTGCGAGGCCTCACCGACCATCATCATTACCTCTCCTCAGTGCAGCACTCCGTGAAGAATGGGCTGCCATTCCCCAAGAAACCTTCCAGAACATGACAGAACGTATGCCTGCGAGAGTGGAAGCTGCCATCAAAGCTAAGAGTGGGCCAACACCATATTGAATTCCAGCATTACCGATGGAGGACGCCACGAACTTGTGTCATTTTCGGACAGGTGTCCGGATACATTTGATCTCATAGTGTAGCGCAGGGTACGCGGTCGTTGTTGGCATCCAAACGGATCCCATACACGTTCGATTCGTGTCCGGAGAAAATTCATACCACACCATTCTGGAGATCCTATCATGCTGAAGGCATAGGTTCAAGAGAAATTCAAGATGAATATGCGAGATATCATCTAGCAATATAAAATTTGCACTAATATTTTGGCGATAAGTCCCTACTATTGGTTGAAGAATATGGTCCTTAGAGCTGTGAGATTAGCTTCTGCTACCACGAAAGATGTACGGTGGCTCTTTGCAATGCCACACCAGGCTATCGCTCCATTACTATCCGGTTGCACTTGTGGGACACATTTCTCTACAAAAGTGTTGCCCCAAACGCGCTGTGTGCGCTTATCATGGCAGAAACAGATCCGAGTTTCGTCCGTGAACGACACTCGGCGGCAATAATGGGGCGGCCATTCTGCATGCTTTCTTGCTCATATGTAACATATTCTATAGTGTTTTGATATACAACTTGGTGTTCCTCATGATCGCCGGAAATGGAGACTCGCATCATGCATTCGTCTCCAAAGAGTTTTGCGCTACAAGTGACTTCTTATGTATGTAGGCACTCTCTGCGATGTTAGAACACACTACCCATCAACTCTGATTCCATATGCGCACCACATCAGCCTCCGATGCACACCTCGACAAATTTCCTGATGATGATGCGGCTCCAGTCACTGATTACCCGATCACTGATGGCTACTGTCGTTCGTGGCATGATGGATGTTCACTCTGTTGTCCAACAGGCCTCTCTAAAGGGTCATCTCATCCCCATCGACGTGCAAGTCACCAAAGTGGCGTCAAATCAAAAGACTAGCACCTGGCGATCGGTCTACCCGACGGGAGGCCCTAAAATGCCGCACTCCATTCCAGTGCGGTGTTCTACCAGTAGGCAGCGCTCATGGGAACTCTGTGAACGTTTATAAGCAACGTCATGGGTAACCTACTGATAAGTACGGGACAGTCAAAACAACAATACACCACGGCATGTTGACATGACGCTGAACTTTCATTGACGTGTTTATATAAACGATTTGAGAGATACTTTGAACAGTCCTCTCAGATGTTTTCAGATGGTGCATTTACTATCTAGTGAAGTCATCAGACGACGAATAAACAGATCAATAAATACTACAAAATGATTTAGACACATCTATGTAGTGCGGAAAGTAGCTGTTGACCTGAACAATAAAACGTGTAAGGTCCTGCTCATGAGTACTAACAAGAACCCTTTATATATCGGTTAGACAATAAACAACACAAATTTAAAGATTGAACTGACACAATTTCAGACACTTTACTGGTCTCATAAAGGTAGGATTTTGTTCATGTATATAGACCGAAGGTGCGGGTGAAAACTTGTACCAAGGTCGGTAATCGAACACGTGTAACCTGCTTACTAGGCAGATGCGTTAGCTACTATTCCACCCTGGTACAGTAGTTCACACAACCGAACGGATTACCCTGGCGTTCCTCCCTCCTCGATCCAAATTTTCGCTGCCGCCCCAATTTGCCTTAAATTCCCCTTTACGCACGAACAAAGTCGCCGGGGCTCTCCATGTTCAGGAATAGCACCTCAGCATCGAAAGTAAATGCAGCATCCCGCCTGAAAGCAAGGTGCAGATACTTACATAAACGAAATGACTCGATTTCAGAGACTATACTGCTCAAAAAATATAAGTATGAGTTTCTTTTAGGTATACGCATATAGACTGGAGCGAGGAGTGAAAATGTGTACCAAGGGCGGGATTCGAACCCGGGTTAGGGTGAATCCCCCATTTGCGTTCAATTCTGAGGTGTTATTTCAGATCATGGAGAGCTTCTGCAGTCCTGTTAGTGCTTAAAGGCGAATTTAAAGTAAAATGGTGTGGCAGTGAGAATGTGCATCATGGAGAGAGGCATTCCAGAATTATCCGTGCAATTGTCTGAACCACTGCGGCAACATGGCTTACCTGCCCAGTAAACACAAGTCCCGAGTTCGATTCCCAGACTTGGTGTAAATTTTCATTCGCCGTTTCAGAACACATACATTAAAAATTTAGAGGTTGTTGATTCAAATAAACAACAGACAAAATATTTTATGAGGAAGGCTAACCAAAGACTGCGTTCTACCAGAACATGAAACTTCCTGCCAGATTAAAACTGTCCACCGGACCGAGACTCGAACTCAGGACTTTGCCTTTCGTGGGCAAGTGCTCTAACATTTGAGATACCCAAGCACGACATACACCCCGTCCTCAAAGCCTTACTTCTGCCCGTACCTCGTCTTCTACCTTCCAAAACTATCAGAACACTTAGAAAACGCAACAATTCTACTAAAGAGACTGTCAACATCATACTTATCCATCAGCTGCCAGAGTATTGCTGTGCGGTACGGGATCTTTATCAAATAGGATTGACAGAGACCAGTGGAGAAGTTAAAAGAAAGGGCAGCTCGTTTTGTGTTAACACGAAGTAGGGGGAGAGTGTCATGGATGTGATGTGCAATTTGGCTGGCACACTTTTTCATCGCTGCGGTATATTTTCTCAAAATTTCAAACACCAGCTTTCGCAGGAGGACTTCTGTGAAGTTTGGAAGGTAGGAGATGTGGTATGGATTGAAGTGAAATTGTGTGTACGGGTGTTGTGTCGTGCTTGGGTAGCTCAGTTACTAGATCACTTGCCCGCGAACGGCAATGGTCCCAAGATCGAGTCTCGGTCCGGCACACAGTTTTAATGACCTAGGAAGTTTCATATCAGCGACCACTTCGCTGTAGGGTTAAAATTACATTCTATCAACTTTCTACTTCCAATGCAAAATATTTTGCTTACTTCCACCTACACATGGAGAAATGGCGGTCGTCATAAAATCAGAGAAATCGGAGCTCGCGTGTAAAGACTGAGGTGTTCATTTTTCGCAAGAGCTATTCGGGAGAGGACCGGTAGAGAATAGTCTGTGAGCTGCTCTGTTAACCCTCTGCCAAGAAATTAGTTATGAAATGCAGGGTAGTGTCGTAGATAGAGCTTTGTGTATTTCCTGGAATTTTGAATACGTGCTTGTGACAAATGTAGTGCAACTGAGATTCATTCATTTTATGCATTTGTGGTGCTCTGTTGTACTTAGAATAAGTGATTTTTCTCTTTGATCTTTACTGTTATTAAAGATATAGCCCCATTTAAGTGTGCTTGTTTATTGATTCATGCAATGTTATATTCTCAGGCAGACAATGATTTATTATGTTATATGCTACTTTATGCCCTTTACAGAAGTGTAGGTATTTTTTGTACAGTGATAGTCTCGGAAACTTGTATTTTCATTTATTCGGTTAATTCTGTGAGCAGTAATTTAATTATTTTTCTGTTCTCTTTAATGTTTATAGCTAGTGAATTTTAGTAGTTATCTGTGAGAGTTCTTCTTGTTCGCTGTGTTACTGTAATTGCATTGAAATATCAAATGGCTCCAGAGCTAGGTCAGTTGTTAAAGCTGCAGCTATTGTAACTTTTGGTTATTCTGTAGACTGAGAAGGGACCACTGAAGAGGGATCCTCTCACAATACTGATTTAACTGAGGCAGAGAGGACTATGCTGACAGGATCGTTCAAGGTAATTTTTCGCTATCAAACGTATAACAAGAAAGTATAGTTGGGGATTCTGCTTTGGAAACTAAGTCTGTAGGATGTAATCTGTTACAATATTCAGGCACTGTAGGTAGAACTACAGGTTTCGAATCCACATCTGCTGATCAGCCTGAGCCAATGTTTACTCCCTCTTGCAGCTGGGTCAAAGATGGGAACAATTATTTTTTGTGAAATATCATGAAGGTAATACCGGATCACTATGAAGAACAGAACTGAAAATTAGAAGAATATAACAAGAGACTATACAAGTGACAGAAGATGGGAGAAAGCGCTACAGGAACTTCCGAGAAACATAAATGAGTAAATTGAGCAGGTTAAGCAAAATATATGTCAGGAGCTCAACGCTGTAATAAATTGGGCATATAATGGAAACCATTCATTCATGGGTACAGAGAATGCCTCCATTCATATCACAGATAATATAACCATTAACGAATTAAATGAACAACATGAGCCTATTAGTAATCAAAATTAGGAACAGGTGTTAGATAAAACTGACCATAATCCTTTTAATATAGAAACTGTTGAGGACTATGGATTAAACTTAATGGAAATCCGTTTTCTTGTTTGGGTAACAAATTATATGCATTTGATAGATGATGATGATGACGAAAGTGAAACAAATGTGACGTAGATTCAGAGAAGAGAAGAGTAAATTTTGTCCAGTTTCATAGTACCTTAGAGACATCTTGTTCGAACAGAGGCTAGGCAATCAGAAGATCTTAATCCAGCCTGTATTACTACCTGTTGGAAAAGTTTGTTTATCAGCCACATTTGTCTCAAGTTGTCTTGCTTCGGTTATCAGTAAGGCAGCTTTCAGTAAATGTCAGGAATTAACGGTTTGTCCTACCTTTCCCATTTCAATGAACCAAAATTAAGGGTGTGATTACTGAAAAGAGTGTACAGCTCAGAGACCAAACACGTTTGGATTTCGTTTGCCAAGGTCATGAGTTTTCTACAAACTTCTTAACTATGCCTCTTCCTACTACACAAATGATATAGGTGTTGACTGAATACAGGGTTATTCTAAACTTTATTTTTAGGCTAAGGCGAAATCTGAAGTTGGTGGTAAGTTAGTCTGTCGGCAATTTGACGATTGTATTTCAAAGGAGGAAGAAGAAGACAGCAGCTGTTTCAAATACTTATCATCGTCAAGAGCACTAACTTCAGTGGCCATAAATTAAATATTTCTTGGGAGATGCAGTAGTCTTTTTATAATTCCGAAATTATACATGAGACAATAGGCAGTGTAGAGGATACTTCTGGCGTAGCCAGGTAAGAGTTACTCGATATCTTATAGTCGCGTTCTGCAGCCTTTTACCACAGCCCTGTATGAATTTAAAGTCAAGAAACATACGAAGTTATTTGTTCCATCATATGGTATTTCATTGGTACATAGGGAAAGAGGAAAAAATTAGGTCTCATGTAAGTAGAGTTTCCATCTCTCTCTGATGGGTACATCAGCTGGTGACTGACGCCTCCACGAGCTGGTGATACTATTCCATCTTTTAATTCATGGTGCACTCGAGTTCTTCCACTGTTCTATTTAGGTAATAATGTAAATTACTCTCTCGTACTAGCTTAATGCAAGTATAGTGAAGTAAGTTTTAAGACTTCTGGACCTTCCACTAAAATAACTTAATTTTGTAGCTGTTGATAATGTAATTTGTAAGAAATTTTGTAAGTTGTGAATAATATTTCAGAAGTTTACTGTCCTGATGCCATTTTTGAGACATTCGAAAATAGCTATATGGAGCTAATAATTATCAGCTATTGACTACTGTTACTACAGTGATATGAATTGCAAATTGCATATGAATGTGTGTATTGTGTAGGATAGAGAAAGGGTAAGTATGAAATTCATATTTAAAAAAATAATGACACCAAAATGTATGAAAAGATGCACTTATGATGTGGCTATATTTGCGTGATGAAATAAGATAATATTTTGCAACAGTGAAAATGTTACTTATGCTGAACTGTAGTCGAGGAATATTATGTATTGAATTATGATGTATATGTAAGCGAAGAGGTATTTGTAAGACTAAATATTTCCGGAAATCAGTGAGAAGACGATGTTATTTCACTAATGATGATGTATGTGGAATTCTTATGGATTATTATTTCAGGTAGCCAATGAAAATTTAGACGCAGGTTGTGGTCTCAGTAATGATGTATGAGGATAATATTAATTTTACAGCTACACTGTGTAGCAGTGAGAACAACAACCAAAACACATTTGACATGAAGATTTTCTTTGAGAACTGTGCTCTGTATATGTGCCTTTGCGAGAAATTTATTCAACGGATAGAAGCTACTTTGTGGTTGACACCAGATCTTTGAATTTTCAGTAACTCGCAGCTTTTTAATGAAAGTATAATTAACTTATTACTCTTTCGTCATCAGTAATGACAACAGTTCTGTATTCATAGCGATATCAGTGATTTTCATAGATGTTAAGATGATTTTGCACATACGATTTTTGCTCCAAAAGAATAACGTGTTGACTGACAGGTGAGTGACCTTAACTGTAATGTCATAAGGTTCTCTATTCCAACAGTGTGTATACGGTAGTTAGCTATTTTGTGACTACCATAGTCATCCCTAATGTAAAGTCTGGTGCAAATAGAAGTTAGCTTTCTAGCCAGACAGATACACGGAGGTAACTAGAACACTGGATCCAAACCCTCCTAGAGTAGAGATGAATACTTAACTTCGACTATTGATACCAAACTGTTGATCAACTGTATACTTGTCTAACCAATGTGGTTAAAACGAGTATGTAACATTGACAAAATGATGCTCAACTGTGTGCTTGTTTAAACTATGTGGTTAAAATGTCACTGACAGCTCTTACATTTGATTCATATGATACCCAGGTTTGAAGATAACCATTTCTATTATATATGATACATAAGGATTCTGAATGAGACTTAAGTGCATGGAATTATTTTTTTAGGACAGTTCGTCCTAAAGACGGATATAATTAGTAATCTGTTTCCTTTGTACATTTATTTCGTGTATTCTGGACACACAGATGGGATATGATCTTCGCTAATAAGAACACATAAAGCTAATGGATGGATTGTGCTGGATGGCTTCATGCAGTTTACTGTGGCATAAAGTTGAGTGTCACACCTGGTCTAAGCTCATGAAAGATGGGCCAATAGAAACATGCTCATTGTCACCCCTGCAGAGATGACTACAGCCCTTCAAATCCTGGGTTGTCAGAAGAGGTTGTGACAAGACACTTCATACTCCTTGAGTCTGCCTGGATAACATACTAATTTTGAGCATTATGGGTTGCCAGTGGAGAAATGAATGCAATGTACAATGCTCCTTGTGTGTGCCCTAATAATGTGTCCACACTACCATGTTGGTGTAGCTGTGATAAGTGTGTGTGTGTGCGTGTGTGTGTGTGTGTGTGTGTGTGTGTGTGTGTGTGTGAGAGAGAGAGAGAGAGAGAGAGAGAGAGAGAGACAAAGCAGTGATGTGTTTGACAATTTGCTGTAATATTTTCCCTCCTGTTGCGTCACATTCTCTTAATAGGTTTTCTCAATAATTTTGAACAGACAATTTTAAGCATTTTTGTAACATGCTGTAAATGAATGTATCCTTCTTGCATCATTTGAACTGAAAACAATATTCACTTGTCTTCCTAATATTTTCTTTAACAATTTAACAGAAAATTATAGCTGCTTTATAAAGTTTTGCACCATGTTGCATGAAATGTATCTTTCTTACTGACAGGAAGTCTTACTTGTCCCTATAGGTTTTTTTTCAGACATTTGTACAGCTAATTCTAATGACTTTATAATGCTTTGTTCGTTATTGTAAAACTGTTGTATTTATGCTAATGTATTTCACTACATTAGATTACTGAATTACCACCTTGTTATACCATTTCTTCTGTACCATGACAAATACGTAACATGACTTATCACTGGCATCTTTCTACCCTTGTTCGCTTGCATGTACCGTTAATAGAATCTCAGCTTGTTTACCACATCGGTACCACTTTGTACCGCTTCAGTCATATTTTGTTTACATTGTTATAAACCCCAGGTATTTGTAATCATACATTTTGTACATTTTGTGCGATTGTTTCTTTTGAGAGAATTTTGTTTATTGCTTACTGCTATTTTATCACCAGAAACCACCATGCAAAATTATTGTAAAATAAGAGAGAGGTGGTGAAAAGTCACTGTCCTATTTGTCATACCGATTTTCAAGACGTTTTGGCTACAGCTGTGTATGAAGTTACGAATATGATAAATGTACTCCAAATCTGTCGCATCGATATAACCATATTATTTGTAAATATACATGTACTCGGTTTGAAAAGGATAGAAGCTGGCCTGCCATGTAGTGAAGGCAACATTATTTAAGAGAGATTTCATACTAATATGTTTTGAGGAAAAGAAACTAGATTATATCAATAGAAGAATGTGAAGGCAGGAATGTGTAAGGTAATTCAACATTATATATACATTTGTAACTTAGATGACGGGTACAATGACGTAGGGTCAGTGACAGTTGCCAATAAAGAAATTTCTTGGTAGGAATATTTTCGGTCTATTAAGGCCAGCCACTGGAATTAAAATCCTGGCGGTGGCATACAAACACTGGAACGCTGTCAGGTACGGATTCTTTCTTAAATAAAATGCGTAAGTACGTGACATGATACAGATGTTTCCAAAATGAATTTCATAGCATTCTTAACAGCTCTGACGTTTCGAAAAAGTCTAGTACAACGCAAGTTCATCAGCGACGAGTTTTTTCGTTACACAGGAGGAACAGTTTCAGGCCGCTTGCGATATCTTATTTCGTATCTCCGAATACTTTTATGTTTTCTCGATAAATAATGTATCACATGCATCTATAAATTTACGTCAGTGGCTCTGTTTTTATCACAGGTTGAAGTGAAGACCACTTTTCTCTTCAGGATATCTTGTAACGTTATTTTTATTTTTTTTTCGTGGCAGTTGCCAAGAATTTTCTTCTGAAAAGGACTCCATCATATTCTTCACTGATATTTATTTCGTAATCTATTGATATCTAAAATTATCACTAACTGGGAACGCTGTAAAACAGTGAGAGAACCTCGAGGTGACAATTTTTCCCGTCTGCGGTCACCAACGCGCGCCTTGCAGTGAGCCAGTGGTGCTCCAGAACAACTTGGTTGCCTGTTGTGTGGCACGGTGAATGCCATGTTTCGAAGAAATAATTGCCACCATTAGCGCTGGAGAGCTGCTGCAGCTGGGAGCGGCGCGGTTTTATCTCACGGAATTGCCTCGTTCCACTGGTCGTTAGCTCGATATTGCAACACCGCTGTTGCATGCACTTGTGGTTCAAAACCTGGGCACAGCAAGGAAACGCCATTAATTTTGCATTATTAATGTAACATTATCCGCTGCCGTCTCGACATCATGTCTTGGGATAAGTGATACTTTAATTCATGCGACAGTTTTTACAGTTAAAGCTGAGAAATGTGGAGCCTGGTGGCGTTCATGGCGTTGTTCAAAAATGGTTCTTAGCGCTATTGGACTTAACATCGGAGGTCATCACTCCCCTACAATTTAGAACTACTTAATCCTAACTAAACCTAAGGACATCACACACATCCACGCCCGAGCATTGCGTTGTCTTTTTGTCTTAGAAGGGAACCTCAGCTGTCCATGAAGTAAGTAATATGTTTCATTAAATGTAGCGCGACGTGCAGAAGAAATATTAACGTAAAACAGTTTACTTATAAGTTTATCCACTGGTGGATAACAGCGGAAAGATGTTGTGAAATGTTACACAGCAGTCATTGACGAATTGATTCCATTGCTGAGATTGCTAACGCAAACAAGAACGGTGGTATTCTATTCGCTGGTAGTTGGCTTAATTTGCTTCAACTGCTTTCATCTGGCTGGCAGCACAAGTAGATCTGATGGTATGAGTTCCTGATCGTCAGACGCTGCGAACACGTCGAACTGCTAACCTTTCTGCATATGAGCGAGTGAACGCTCGTGTGCTATTCGGATGGGAAAGTTAGGTTCGGTGGAGCTCTTGGTACTGTTTGAAAGGAATACAGGTGTTGGGGCTGTACATTTTTCTCTCTCTTCACCACTGTCAATAACAACAGGTCGCCACACAACACCCTATGATCATCACCTCCACTCATAACAACACACTGAAACGCTCACTCTACTTAAGAGCGCTAACGCACACCTGTTTGGTAGTGAGGGATTCCCAGATAGCTCATCCATGTGCGCCAGCATTTGTGTGTGTGTGTGTGTGTGTGTGTGTGTGTGTGTGTGTGTGTGTGCGTGTGTGTCGGAGGGCCGGGAGGAACGAGGTCTAGTTGGCATTTCCAGTGAGGTGATAAAAGTCGTGGGATGCCTCCTCATATTGTATGGGACAACCTTTTGCTCGACGTAGTACAGAAACTCTACGTGGCATTGACTCGACAGGTTGTTGGAAATCCCCTGCAGAAGCACTGAGCCATGCTGCCTGTAGCTGTCCATAATTGAGTTTCCGGTGCAGGGTGTGATGCACGAACTGACTTTTCGATTATGTCCCATAAACACTATGTAGGATTCGTGCCGGGCAATCTGGACACCCAAATGATTTGCTAAAATTGCGCAGAGTGTTCTTCAAACCAATTGCGAACTATTATGGCCCAGTGACACGACACGTTTGCTTCGGTACATGAAGTATGAATGGCTGCAAATGGTCTCCAATTAGCCGAATGTAACCAATTCCAGTCAATGATCCTTTTATGCGCAGCAGAGGACCCACTCGATTTCATGTAAACACAACCCACAGCATTACAGGGCCACCACCTGTTTGGGCAGTGCCTTGTTGACAACTTGCGTCCTTGGCTCCCCAGGGTCTGCGCCACGCTCGGACCCTGCCACCAGCTCTTACCAACTAAAATCGGGACTCATCTATTCAGGCCACAATTTTCCAGTCGTCTATGGTCCAACCGACATGGTCACGAGCCCAGGAGAGGCGCTGCAGGCGATTTTGTGCTGTTACCTAAGGCATTCACGCCGCTACTCTCAGTTATTAAGCAAAGACAGTCGACCACCGCTCTATCCTTGGTGAGAGTTAATGCCTGAAATTTGATATTTTTGGCACCTCTTGGCACTGTGGATCTCAGGATATTTAATTCCTTAACGATTTCCGAAATAGAATGCCCCATTTCTACATCTACATCTACATCTACATTTATACTCCGCAAGCCACCCAACGGTGTGTGGCGGAGGGCACTTTACGTGCCACTGTCATTACCTCCCTTTCCTGTTCCAGTCGCGTATGGTTCGCGGGAAGAACAACTGTCTGAAAGCCTCCGTGCGCGCTCTAATCTCTCTAATTTTACATTCATGATCTCCTCGGGAGGTATAAGTAGGGGGAAGCAATATATTCTATACCTCATCCAGAAACGCACCCTTTCGAAACCTGGCGAGCAAGCTACAACGCGATGCAGAGCGCCTCTCTTGCAGAATCTGCCACTTGAGTTTGTTAAACATCTCCGTAACGCTATCACGGTTACCAAATAACCCTGTGACGAAACGCGCCGCTCTTCTTTGGATCTTCTCTATCTCCTCCGTCAACCCGATCTGGTACGGATCCCACACTGATGAGCAATACTCAAGTATAGGTCGAACGAGTGTTTTGTAAGCCACCTCCTTTGTTGATGGACTACATTTTCTAAGCACTCTCCCAATGAATCTCAACCTGGTACCCGCCTTACCAACAATTAATTTTATATGATCATTCCACTGCAAATCGTTCCGCACGCATACTCCCAGATATTTTACAGAAGTAACTGCTACCAGTGTTTGTTCCGCTATCATATAATCATACAATAAAGGGTCCTTCTTTCTATGTATTCGCAATACATTACATTTGTCTATGTTAAGGGTCAGTTGCCACCCACTGCACCAAGTGCCTATCCGCTGCAGATCTTCCTGCATTTCGCTACAATTTTCTAATGATGCAACTTCTCTGTATACTACAGCATCATCCGCGAAAAGCCGCATGGGACTTCCGACACTATCTACTAGGTCATTTATATATATTGTGAAAAGCAATGGTCCCATAACACTCCCCTGTGGCACGCCGGAGGTTACTTTAACGTCTGTAGACGTCTCTCCATTGATAACAACATGCTGTGTTCTGTTTGCTAAAAACTCTTCAATCCAGCCACACAGCTGGTCTGATATTCCGTAGGCTCTTACTTTGTTTATCAGGCGACAGTGCGGAACTGTATCGAACGCCTTCCGGAAGTCAAGAAAAATAGCATCTACCTGGGAGCCTGTATCTAATATTTTCTGGGTCTCATGAACAAATAAAGCGAGTTGGGTCTCACACGATCGCTGTTTCCGGAATCCATGTTGATTCCTACATAGTAGATTCTGGGTTTCCAAAAACGGCATGATACTTGAGCAAAAAACATGTTCTAAAATTCTGCAACAGATCTACGTCAGAGATATAGGTCTATAGTTTTGCGCATCTGCTCGACGAACCTTCTTGAAGACTGAGACTTTATGTGCTCTTTTCCAATCATTTGGAACCCTCCGTTCCTCTAGAGACTTGCGGTACACGGCTGTTAGAAGGGGGGCAAGTTCTTTCGCGTACTCTGTGTAGAATCGAATTGGTATCCCGTCAGGTCCAGTGGACTTTCCTCTGTTGAGTGATTCCAGTTGCTTTTCTATTCCTTGGACACTTATTTCGATGTCAGCCATTTTTTCGTTTGTGCGAGGATTTAGAGAAGGAACTGCAGTGCGGTCTTCCTCTGTGAAACAGCTTTGGAAAAAGGTGTTTAGTATTTCAGTTTCACGCGTGTCATCCACTGTTTCAATGCCATCATCATCCCGTAGTGTCTGGATATGCTGTTTCGAGCCACTTACTGATTTAACGTAAGACCAGAACTTCCTAGGATTTTCTGTCAAGTCGGTACATAGAATTTTACTTTCGAATTCACTGAACGCTTCACGCATAGCCCTCCTTACGCTAACTTTGACATCGTTTAGCTTCTGTTTGTCTGAGAGGTTTTGGCTGCGTTTAAACTTAGAGTGGAGCTCTCTTTGCTTTCGCAGTAGTTTCCTAACTTTGTTGTTGTACCACGGTGGGTTTTTCCCGTCCCTCACAGTTTTACTCGGCACGTACTTGTCTAAAACACATTTCACGATTGCCTTGAACTTTTTCCATAAACACTCAACATTGTCAGTGTCGGAACAGAAATTTTTGATTTGATCTGTTAGGTAGTCTGAAATCTGCCTTCTATTACTCTTCCTAAACAGATAAACCTTCCTCCCTTTTTTTATATTCCTATTAACTTCCATATTCAGGGATGCTGCAACGGCCTTATGATCCCTGATTCCCTGTTCTGTACATACAGAGTCGAAAAGTTCGGGTCTGTTTGTTATCAGTAGGTCCAAGATGTTATCTCCACGAGTCGGTTCTCTGTTTAATTGCTCGAAGTAATTTTCGGATAGTGCACTCAGTATAATGTCACTCGATGCTCTGTCCCTACAACCCGTCCTAAACATCTGAGTGGCCCAGTCTATTTCTGGTAAATTGAAATCTCCACCTAAGACTATAACATGCTGAGAAAATTTATGTGAAATGTATTCCAAATTTTCTCTCGGTTGTTCTGCCACTAATCCTGCTGAGTCGGGAGGTCGGTAAAAGGAGCCAATTATTAACCTAGTTCGGTTGTTGAGTGTAACCTCCACCCATAATAATTCACAGGAACTATCCACTTCTACTTCACTACAGGATAAACTACTACTAACAGCGACGAACACTCCACCACCGGTTGCATGCAATCTATCCTTTCTAAACACCGTCTGTACCTTTGTAAAAATTTCGGCAGAATTTATCTCTGGCTTAAGCCAGCTTTCTGTACCTATAAAGATTTCAGCTTCGGTGCTTTCTATCAGCGCTTGAAGTTCCGGTACTTTACCAACGCAGCTTCGACAGTTGACAATTACAATACCGATTGCTTCTTGGTCCCCGCATGTCCTGACTTCGCCCCGCACCCGTTGAGGCTGTTGCCCTTTCTGTACTTTCCCAAGGCTATCTAACCTAAAATACCGCCCAGCCCACGCCACACAACCCCTGCTACCCGTGTAGCCGCTTGTTGCGTGTAGTGGACTCCTGACCTATCCAGCGGAACCCGAAACTCCACCACCCTATGGCGGAAGTCGAGGAATCTGCAGCCCACACGATCGCAGAACCGTCTCAGCCTCTGATTCAGACCCACCACTCGGCTCCGTACCAAAGGTCCTCAGTCAGTCCTGTCGACGATGCTGCAGATGGTGAGCTCTGCTTTCATCCCGCTAGCGAGACTGGCAGTCTTCACCAAATCAGATAGCCGCCGGAAGCCAGAGAGGATTTCCTCCGATCCATAGCGACAAACATCATTGGTGCCGACATGAGCGACCACCTGCAGATGGGTGCACCCTGTACCCTTCATGGCATCCGGAAGGACCCTTTCCACATCTGGAATGACTCCCCCCGGTATGCACACGGAGTGCACATTGGTTTTCTTTCCCTCTCTTGCTGCCATTTCCCTAAGGGGCCCCATTACGCGCCCTACGTTGGAGCTCCCAACTACCAGAAATCCCACCCTCTGCGACTGCCCGGATCTTGCAGACTGAGGGGCAACCTCTGGAACAGGACAAGCAGCCATGTCAGGCTGAAGATCAGTATCAGCCTGAGACAGAGCTTGAAACCGGTTCGTCAGACAAACTGGAGAGGCTTTCCGTTCAGCCCTCCGGAATGTCTTTCGCCCCCTGCCACACCTTGAGACGACCTCCCACTCTACCACAGGTGAGGGATCAGCCTCAATGCGGGCAGTATCCCGGGCAACCACAGCCATAGTCAGATCAGGGGATGCGTGCGGCGAGCTGGCCGTCCCCGACAAACCCCCATTCGAACCCCCACAGTGATGCCCATTGGCAACAGCCTCAAGCTGTGTGACCGAAGCCAACACTGCCTGAAGCTGGGAGCGAAGGGACACCAACTCAGCCTGCATCAGAACACAGCAGTTGCAGTCCCTATCCATGCTAAAAACTGTTTTGCAAAGAACGTCTGAACTAATCTACAGAGAGCGCAAACAAATCGACAAAATTTAAACAGTTATTAAAATACAAGATTGCCTAGTAAATGCAGTAATGCTGCTACTTGCGCACTGCTGACACTGCTCGGTGGCGGAAGGAGACTACGCGAATTTACACTATTCAGGTACTAAAACGCGATGCTACACTCTCAAATACTATAATTATCCCGAAATGTATGAATTAAACAATGCAAGTACCAAAAATACGCAAAGAAATTAAGAATTAAACTATGTAACAAATGAGTGAGCTAGGAGTATACGACTTGCTGCTGCAGCTGCTTATCCAACGACGGCAGGGAGCACCATTACGCTTTCAGAGTCGGTTAATTTCGGTCGTGAGGCCATATTAAAGTCAGAAACCTTTCTACAGGCAGAACCCTTTCTACATGGATCGCCTGAGTACAAATGACAGCCCTGACAATACATTGCCCTTTTGTACCTTCTGTACACGATAGTACCACCATCTTTGTGTGTTCAAATGGCTCTGAGCACTTTGGGACTAGAACTTAGAACTACTTAAACCTAACTAACCTAAGGACATCACACAACACCCAGTCATCACGAGGCAGAGAAAATCCATGACCCCCCCCCCCGGGAATCGAACCCGGGAACCCGGACGTGGGAAGCGAAAACGCTACCGCACGACCACGAGCTGCATATTGTTACCCAAGACTTTCGCGACCTCCGTGTAATGCAGCGTGCCCGTCACCACAGCTGGGCAGCGACAAGTCAGTCGCAAGACAATTTTTAATATACAGTGGTGTGTAAAATTTAAAGACGAAAGTAACTTTCGCGTGATGTGTCATAACCATGTAACACAGCACGATGTCACTTGGATCTTACACAGATACAACTGTCTTGGTGTAATACACCGACTCAAAGAAATAAGCAGTGAGACAATATAAATGACACTATTATTCACAGAAAATAATTACAGCGAAATCACCGCTGTGTATGATGGTCACAGTGACATTATGAAAGGCATGAAACGATTCTTAATATGGGATGTGATCATCACGGACGGTAATGCATCATCTGCAACGTCTCCCATGCTGGTCACAATACTGGTAAGGTGTTCTTGCGGTGGATCCTTCCATTCCTCTGCCAGCACGATTACGAAGTGGATGGTCGTAGGTGCATACTGACGTGTTGTAATACGTCTCCCCAACACCTGGCCCACTGGATTTAAGTCGGGGAAACAGGCAGGCCAATCTGTATGGCGGAAGTCCCCTCATTCAAAGACTACTCCACCTGTGGTGTTCGATGCGATAGCTCATGGAGTTAAAACGACCTCATTCGGTTCAAAGAATTGACAAGTAATAAGGGCTAGACACCACGGCAAGGTTACAAACATGACATTACTAAAACAATAAATATATTCTATACAAATTTAAGAATTCAGAACTGAGTGTTTCTTAGCTCAGTTCATGAGTCTTGGCTAGTTGGCCCATTTTGGTCAAAGGAATTCTCAACAGCATGTAAGGAAACACAAAGGATAAATCATACAAATCTAAAACTACATTTCTGGCAGTGTTCCCTGAAACATACAACACAGTTTGCTACGATAGGCATTTCCTAACCTGCAACAATGCCTTCAATGGCCAATGTCACACGTACACTGAACTGACGTTTATCGCCATAAAACGCAGACCCTGACACACACACACACACACACACACACACACACACACACACACACACACTATTCTCCTTTCATTCATCTCTCAGATTAGGCAATCGGCCACATAGCTTGTAGTAAAAAGGAAAGTCGACTGTCCAAGTTGCGCCGCCCTTATTGTCCTGTACCCCGGAGTGTCATTTTTGAAGGTCGTGAGTATGGCCACATCAGTGGTAACCACGCCCCTCGGTTGTGGTGGCGCCGTTTGTTAACCCCTCTTCCTTCAGCTTATTGCTTCCAAGTGGGGTCGAGATGCCCTCGCGCAAGGGTGACACAGTTGAGCTCTTCCGTGTGTCACCCTAAGCTAACAGAGGACACCGCTCACTGTTCTCCCGTCAATGGAGCGAATGCCACGACCGAAAAGCGAGCCGTTATATGAGTTTGCCTTGGGACGGTCGGTTCCAGCTCCCTTAATAGCGACACTGTCGCCCGCTGGCAGGGCAGACCTCAGGCCTGACACCTATGTGCCCTCGGCGCGCCGTGACGGCTAGCCGCTTGCCGCCAATTTACGTCATAGAGGCGCCCCCATTCGGCAGCTAAACCAGCTGTGGCGCCCTTGGAAACGCGCCCTCTCTCGGGGCAGGAGTGGGGTGGGAACCCACAAGCCCAGCTGCCCGCTACTTATGCACAGCCACGCCCTCACCGCTTCTTTCCTTCCGTGCTTTGTCTGCACGGCGGTGTGGAATGCGGAGAACTCGAGCCAACTCTTCTGAACTCACAGAGACGCAATACTGAGATACCTGTTACGACATCACGTGCATCACACGGTACACAACAGCACCAACATTTTAAAAAAGCTAATTTAAAAGAATCCCTTTTCGAGTGGGTGTCCTTATTTACAAGGATAGTTCAAAAATGAAAATGTCCTGTGTTGATGTCACACAATTCAAGCCAAAAATTAAGCTCTAAGACAATCAAAAATTACAAAAATAATAGGAAATTGTGTTTAACTTTATACCTAGTGAGCTTTATAAAGCAGGAAAAAATACAACAATAATAATGTTTACTTAAAACTATGTGCCTTGTAAGTTTTACAAATTGGCAAAAAATACAAAATATTCCGCTAACTGAGCGTTAATCAGTCATTATAATAAGAAATTCCGCCGGTCGCGGTGGCCGTGCGGTTCTGGCGCTGCAGTCCGGAACCGCGAGGCTGCTACCGTCGCAGGTTCGAATCCTGCCTCGGGCATGGGTGTGTGATGTCCTTAGGTTAGTTAGGTTTAAGTATTTCTAAGTTCTAGGGGACTTATGACCCAAGATGTTGAGTCCCATAGTGCTCAGAGCCATTGGAACCATTTGAATAAGAAATTCCTGGACAGAGTCTCCCAAAAGTTTAGATGAAGGCTTTACGTACCTGAAATGATCACTCCTCTCAACATCATGGCATTTAAAAAAAATTTCAACAAAACAAAGACCAATGGCCTATAATTAAAGGTTTAAATAGTCCAAACATTATGCGGAGTACAGTCAATTCTATAACAGCAACAACCTCTCATTTTCACATAAGGATGGGGAATGTGATCACATTTCGGTTTGGAAATAGATAGCACAAGGAAGGTGACACTCATCATGTTACACCACATTGACTAAATAGTTCTAGGTACTTTCCATATATCTAAAACACTCAGAACTACAGTTCCACTAACGAAACTACCTTGGACATGCAATGCAAAACACAAAACATAAAACTACCACAAACTCATGTCCCACTACACTGAACAGACTATGAAATCACAAAACAAGTATTGGCTGCCAATACCACCATGTTTTTGACACTCGTCATCCTCTGGTACCTAGTCTACGACAGCAACAGGCTTCCTTCGTACACAGTCCGCTGCTAATCTGTTAGTGGTAAAGACACGACCCACGTTGCAGGAACACTGTGTCGATTGGACACAGCCACCCCTTTGATCCGCACCCTCTCCTAAAACATGTGCAGCAACTTGCGAAGACAAGCACCACAAGTAATAGGATCACTAAAAAATCGTTAGTCATATAAAACAAGGCAGCAGATATCTTCCTCGAAATTAACTTGATTACTTTAACTAAGAACAGTGGAAACATGAACATTACTTCCATTAGGTTGGCTATCTCAACTGTGCTATTGAGAAATGCTTTGTTTAATTCTCCATCGGACATCAAAAGTAGTGGTTCTTGACCACTTATTAGCAAGACATGTGACATGGAACCAGAACATACAAATACTGTTCTCCTTATACAGATCACCGTATTCTTGCATCCTTGACGCGCAGCTTTCCAAGCGAGACGGATCGCAGATACCGCCTTTTGAGTCCCAGCGGGCTGACACGTGCCAGATGGTGTACGTCCCACCAATTACTGAAATCCTAAACGGACTCACGATGTTCCTCGTTGGGAGCTCGACATTGAAACATTGAATCTATTAAATATCCTGACGATATTCGTCCACAACCATTTACATGAAAAATACACAGATAACTAAAGGCTAACACACTTACCAGAGAAAAAATTAATACTTTAACGATTGGAAATATAAATTGACCCGACGCTAACATGTAGAGAGGAACTATTTTATCCCTAATTAACTGTATCATATTGCACTCAACTAGGCCATCCTCACTCAATGAAAGGTTTCACGTTGGAGACGTGGTGCAACCCTTTCGCTTTTTTGTACGGATTGTCTCGATTTCAACAACATTCCTGTGTGGGACGCGCGCGATTCTACACGGACCATTGAAGAGGTTAAAGAACTTCTTGCACACACCTGCGCGCTTGTTTGACAGCTTGTGAGCTCTCACCCTATGACCTACTGCGAAATCTATTTTTCTTTATGTATGCGTTTACTCGGGCCTCACCAGCTCTCCTTATGTTATGTAACGCGATGTTAACAATCGCGCGATGCTGCACTTTCGGCTCTGCTGGCCTCGGCAGAACCTCCTTAATCTTGTTTGATGGTTCCTTGTTCTTCAGAACCAGGACAGGTAGTAGCGCAGAGGATGCATAGGGGAGCTCATTTAGCATATCCTGAAACGTACTCAGGTGCACGTTCCAGGTACGATGGTCCCTATAACAGTACAGTCTGTACAGCTTATTAACTTCCTTTATAGTTCGTCGCTCGGGTTCGAGGCGGCGTGAAATAGTGAGATGAAAATAGGCCTCATTCGGTGTCTCCTCAGCATTCGTTTCCAGTGCGCGGACTGGAACTGCGGTCCATTGCCCGAAATCAATCGCTTCACCGCAACGACTTCCTTTAAGAAGTGGTTGGTGAAAGCCGTCGCAACCGTCTTCGCTGTCGCTCTGCTCAGGGGAGTGAGGCAGACGTACTTTGACGGCAACTCCACAGCTACTAGTACGTACGTGAAACCCCTCCACGAACGGACGAGTGGTCCGAGTTCCCTACGTCTGCTAGGAACAACTGGACGTAGCGGTGCGGCATACGGCACAGTGGGCGGCTTTGCTCGCTGACAGGATGTATTCTGCTCAACACGTCATTGAAGTAGCAAGTCTCCCGCAGCTTTTCATAGCAATTTTCGTGCACCAAAGTGTCCATAGCTCAAATGCACTTACCAGACCAACTTGTTCACTAGCTTGTCAGGGATGACGAGGAGCCACCTGGGGTCGTCAGCACTTCGCTTCTTGAACAGTATGTCACTCTGCACTAAGTTATGATGTCGTGGTGAGACATTATTCCTACCATGCCACTTTGCTTTCACCTCCCGCAACACCTCAACCGTTTCTTGTTCCCGGGCGATGCCATCTAACGACACTGTAACATGGTTTTCGAAGGCAACCCCACGCATATACATGACGCTAAGGTTATTCTCGCCAAGGTCTCCCTCTTCCACATGTTAAAGGCCCACCGGAACGCGTGGAAGAGCGTCCGCTGTGACGTTTTTCTCTCCTGGAACGATATCGATCGTAAAATCGAACTTATGAAGTAGTACAGTCCCAGCCTCCCGTGTCCAATCTTTGCTCTTATCAAGAATTGCAATGGGCCGGTGATCCGCAAATACCATCGTTCTCCGTCCGAAAAGGTAGTAACGAAATCTTTGGAAAGCCCAGACTATGGCAAGGGCTTCGAATTCGGTTACGAAGTAGTTCCGTTCTGCACGACAGAGAACCCGGCTTGCGAGCGAAATCGTTTCCCAGGCCGTCTGGAATAACATCGCATCAAGCGCACTGATGGAGCTATCCGTCAGACAGAATTCTTGATTCTAATCAGGATTGGATAAGATGGGAGCGTTAACCAACGCCTTCTTTAGCCCTTCAAATTCATCGATCGCTTGCTGGTCCCAAATTCACACCATATTCTTACTGGTCAGTGAACACAGGTGTGGAGTAAACGCCAAGTTCACATTCACTAACCATTTATAAAAGTTACACAGACCAAGAAACCCCCATAACTGCCGTTTTGTCTTTTGTGTCACCCAGTTGGCGACTGCTGCTATTCAGGTCCATCTGAATTCCATCAGTGGACACAATATGCTTCAACGATTTGATATCTTTTCTCCCAAATTGAGAATTGTCAAGGTTTACCGTGATTCTGGCCTCGGTAAAGACACTGGTGATTCTATTCAGTACGTAGTATTGTTCTTTCCATGACGCCTCCTCAATCAGTAAGTCATCGACATACATCGTCACTGTTTTTTAAGGCGTCCGGTAAAATGCTTTTTACGCCTCTAATAAATGCCGCGGACGAGACGTTAAGGCCGAATGGACGGCGACGAAACTGAAAGCAGTTTTCATATCATAGTAAAGCAGTGTACTGCCGACAGGGCTCGTCAAGAGCTATCTGCCAGTAGTTCGATTGAAGGTCAATCGATGAGAGAACCTTTACCCCATGAAATCGTTGCAAAAGCTCATCGAGACTCTCCAGTCCGTAGGTCTCTGGAATAATCACGGTGTTGATCTGTCGCGAGTCGAACACCAGACGGACTGATTTGTCGCACTTCAGACCACTTGTAGGGGAGAATTACAAGTACTCCTCGCCCATTCGATGATTTCATGCTCTAGCATTTTCTTTAATTGCGCCTCCACACTTGCCCTATGTACAAAGGGAATTGGGTATGGTTTTACGAAGAAAGGATGATGCGGCCGTTCTCGAAACCTGTAATTGAACCCTTTCATAGTACTTGGGTTGTCAGCAAACACAGACGAGTGTCTGGCAATGATTTCACGCAGCTCCTTCCGCTCTGCGTCATGGTTTCCGGCACAGGCTAGTCCATTACTCTCAACGTTCACAAAGACGACGTCCAGACTCTGCCCCTCAGGCATGGGAACACTCCCCTCTACAAAGATAATGCGGAACTCATGCTCATGTTGCGCCTCACCATGAGCGGGAATCCGTAAGCAGCTTACTTCACTCTCTGGATGCAGCACAGGCTGGTTAAAATACCGGGTGATAATGTTATCTCGAAACTTGACGTTCATAAACTGATGACTGACGTCGATTACCGCGTCGTACTTACTCATGAAATCAGTCTCCATAATGACCGACACGCCCAGCTGGGGTACAACATAAAACAAAACTCAATAGTATGCCCGTGTTCCCCTCATCTTTTTCCCTCGCACCAGCAGAACAGGCCACCCCCCCAGCCTCCCCACAACGCCCAAAAGTCATCTTGCTCACGATGGAATAAGGACTGCCAGTATCCAGAACACATTATTACTTCATACCCCCTATACCGATGCTCACTTCAGGCGTAAGGCTGGCACCATGCTAGATGTTTCCTCACGCAACAGATCATCCCTAATGTCCTCTCTTTCTACTAGCAACAAAATCTGAACTGCCTTATTGTTGAAACTACTCAGTTCCGCCTTGTTCACGTGTCAAAGGGCGGAGCTGTGACCTCCAGCAGGAGGAGTCTGCTGAGGAACCTGACAGCGAATCTGGACCCCGGGCGGTGGCATCATCGCCGCAACCCTGTTGTTATCTTTCCCTCCTTGCGTTTGCTTGTAGTTTTCCCTATGTCTTTCACCATGATTTCTGTACCTATTCTCACAGTCGCCATTGTTACCATATTGATGGCCACGGTCCTGACCACTTCCCCAACTTCCACAGTTTTGCCTGCCGCTGCTCCCGTTCCTATTCCTCCAGCCACGGTCCCGTGACCGTTGCCTCTCGCGCCCTCTCAACGCCTGTCTCTTGACCCACCTACCTCGCCCGCGACTGCTATCGCCGGCCTCCGCGCCACGCTGCTCTGCCGCGAGATTCTGTGCGTATGGCCCGGCTTCATATTCTAATTCTTGTAGAATGGCTTTGAAGCCGTCCATAACCTGCAGCCAGTACGATGTGACGCATGTGCAAAGGCAGCTTGGTCATACATAGGCCCAAACGGCTCGTCGAGGTGCTGATTTGACTATACCATATGTTCAAACAAACGTGCAGCACTCGTAAACCCGGAGAATTTCAAATCCGGAGTCATAAGTATACTGTGTTTTACGCGATCTTGCACCGCCTCCGACTAATACTCGGCAAGGAGCGCTTGTTTAAACTCGCACACGGAAGTACACTGGCGCAACAGTTCGCATTCTAGAGGCGGGCTCTCTGCATGAAAACCACACGTGAATTCTATCTTGTGTCTACTAGGCCACGTTGGAGGGAGGGTGAGACTGAGTTGTTCCCCCCTACCCACGGAATGGATACCATCGCTCGCATCTTTGGAAAATTCGAATTTTCTTAACGAGAGGAAGTGTTTGTAGTCCATCTCCGTTTCGTACCGTGAGAAACACTCGCGAGAACGCCTAGCAGTCTCATTATCCTCATAGTTCCATTCTCCCTCGTGGCCTGAGTCCCTCTCCTCCACGGTACCTATCATGCTGCGCCGCCATTCCGTGCCTACCCTTCATGCGGGCCTCCCGTGTAGCCACCAGCGGACTAAATTCTTTCTCTGTGCCCGCATATCTCTCCGCGTTTCCGTATTCTCGGTGCTTAATTTTTGTTGCAGCATATATTTCCTTAACGTGGTTTGCCGGCAACGTTCGCTCGCTGCTGCTCAGAACGGTGCGGTTGGTCACTAGGTCAACAACCCGTGCTAATTCGTCTCGGAGTTGCCGTGTCGCCACAGCTACCTGCTGCTTGTGAGAGGCGAGGTCTCTCTCACAAGTCTGTATGACTGAGGCATTCTGGTTGACGCGCTCGCTAATGGAGTCCGGGCAATGTTTGCCCGCTGCCTGCAGCCCAGACACTAGGTTCTCCCTGTCGTTCCGAGAGTGTGTCACAATGGCCTGAAACCTTCGTTCTTGGAATAGAAGGCTTCCTCTCACTCGCAGATGCTCATTTGCTGTATCCCCAAGCCGCTGCTCTACGTTGCTTAGTGTTATAACCTGTTGTGACCGCGACCAGAACGGTCGTGGGGTGGCCGAGAAAGCGCGGCGGGACCAAACGGAGAGCGGCCTGCGAACAAACAAGCGTTCTTTTTACCCTTACCAGAAGATGTCGAAGCACCAAGAGTGCCGTCCACATTAACAAGTGATTTGTAAATCAACATTCGCCGACGACGACGAAAATAGCGTTTACGCATCATTGTAAGAAACAGTGCCTCAGTGGCTATTCACTCAAACCAAGTGATTGCGCTAGACAGAACAGTGTGCTATTTATAGCATCAGTCCTGGCGCACGCAGCGGATGTGGACTCATTTCAGCTTACGCAGTCGCACCGGAAGTGAGTTTTTACCAGCAACACGGGCCTAGTAATACTAGGGACCGTCTTGCTGCAACGCAATTTGAAACGCGCGCCAAAAACACAACAACCAATCAGAGACTGTGCTCGACATCTATTGAGCATCCCAGAGTGCCACAGAGTGCATCCCAGAGTGCCCCAGAGAACTACGACACTAAGAAGAATCGCTTCTCGGCTTTTGGCAAGATCAATTTGTAGTATTTATGGCCCTTAAAATGGCCGTTTGTTGAGAACTGATTTCAATGATTATACATGGTACAATCACCAACAATGCGACAATCTTCCGAAGAAGAAGGACCACTACCCTTCACCCATAAGTGAATACTACAATCTGAATTTATCTTACAACGTCTACGACAAGACAAAGACAAACTCCCGTGCGGAAGAAGGTACGAACCCTCACCAGTAATAATAATCTCAGATACAGGTATAGTACGGTAGGCGCTGGACTGAACAGTGTGCTATTTATAGCATCAGTCCTGGCGCACGCAGCGGATGTGGACTCTTATCAGCTTACGCAATCGCACCGGAAGTGAGTTTTCCAGCAACACGCTCCTAGTAATACTAGGGACCGTGTTGTTGCAACACAATTTGAAACGCGCGCCAAAAAGAAAACAACCAATCAGAGACTGTGCTCGACGGAAAGGACGGACACGAAACAACCAAACGAATCCAAGACGTCCCCTAGTAATGAAAACAAACAACGATAACACGCTGTCTGTTGTCGAGGCGATGTGTCGAGTTACGCAACGATTAGAATCGCTGGCTCAGGGAGAGTCAGGCGCTTAAATACTCTATCGGGGGCGCCGCTATTGGCCGCTGGAACCACGTGTTCCACTGTGGCGCCCTCACACTAAGGCGGGCCAGGACGCGCGTGCCGCCACAGCTTACGGCGCAATGGTGCATAGACCTCTAGCGGTCTTCGACGTCCATGACGTCTGGCGGGGATTCAAATTACGCGGCGCGCGGGTCCAGAATTAGAATACTATTTACTCCTCCAGCTACCTCCTCAGACTGCCTGTTCATCTCGGCTCGGATTCCATCCGACTGCTCCTTCATTTTAGTTTCTAATTGACTCTGCACTATGGTGATAAACTGCAAGAGCCCAGTCACATCCATCCCCTCATTGCTATTGTGAATACCAGCGGGCTCACTCCCTCTATTAACTGAATGAGCGTTCGGTCCCGGATTTGGTATTCTTTCTACCTCTTCCACACTCCTAGCATTTGATTCTAAACCTCCAGCCTCTGACCCGTTATTTACTGCACTGGTTTTCGCGGCTTCTGCATTCACAAGACTATCGCTTCCTGCAATTACACTCTTACTTTGATCTTCCGCCCTACTTCCTTCATAGATTTTCCAGTTACCACTCATAGCTGGACTACGCGTTTCCATCATTTCATGAATGAAATCCACAGTACAATTGTAACGCTACACTCGCCTATCAACACAATTTCTGTAATTACTGTCGTTAGTACCACCCAACGTTATCTTACGATATCATCACACTCATGAATAAAACATAAGAATCACCAAATACATAATAATACGAAATGAAACACAAAACAACGACAACACTGTTTGCAACGCAAAACCCGCCAAACAAAACAGAAATTGTTTGGCTATGTTGAAACAGAAAAACAAATTAACACATATAATTAAAGCACTGTATAAACCTAATTACAAATTTTTCCAGAAGCGCCGCATCGTGAGAATGGGTCGACCATGTGTAAGTAGGATGCTTAGGTCTTGCACAGAGCGTGAATTGGCAACTTGACCTAGGAATCGTTAATCGGTATGCTACTTTTAGTACTGTGCGGCATTCAGACTTACAACTACGAGTAATATGATAGAATTTCACGGTCACCACCAGCCTAAGCCGACTCTTAAGACAAGAGAACTGAGCGAGCTGGAAATTATTTATAAAAAGAAAGAGATCTAGAATTGTTTTCCCTCTTTCTCTCTGATCATTTAGTTAAGTTGTTCTGCTAACTTTCACATTCTCATTTATTACTACCCTTACGCAATGACTCGTCAAAAGATATAAAAGTGAACAGAGGATTCGTATTGATTTTACAATTGAAACCGGGTATTAACCTAACGATTGTGAAATAATACGCGGGACTGACGGTGTACAACTTATCACTGTTTTATTCAATTAACAGTGCTCGTTAATGGAGGGTATCAATTACTTTATAAGAGAAAAACGGATGGCTAATCCTGGAACAAAATAACCTACTTCTCTTTAATGAGAAGATCTTAACATTTGTGAAATTGATAGGAAGGGAAAGGACATGTAGTAATAAGGAAATTGCCATCCACTCAATTACTCAGTTCAGACTCAGAGAATGGACTCCAGCAAGAAACTATCACCAGCACTCACATGCAAAGGAAGAAAAGTGGGCAGAGAGAGTGCATTTCCTACACCGAATAGCAGCTCTATAAATCAAATCGATGGGGAAGGATCTGTTCCAGCTGCAGGCCTCCACCTATTCCACACCCACGTGGTTCTGACGCAATAGAGTTGCTCCGCCAGATTTCAGCACTCGCGTAAGGATTCACAAATCATAAACGTAATTATTTGAAGTCACACCGAAAGAAACTTACTATACATGAAAGGTTGAGCAGGTGTCTCTTCAAATAACGACAACTGTTACAATGGGAACGAAGGGCACGACGATCAGCTTATGAATCAAAGGCGTAAAGAAACTGAAAAAACGCACATGCATGAAGGAATAATCACCCTTACTTTTCACACGAAGTATGGACAAGTTTTTCTAACTCAAACGCGCTGGAAAGTTTCTGTGGTGCGTGAACTGCGCCACATGGTTCTACTGGAACAAAGCCAAGTTCGATCAGTGCAAAAATTGCGCATAATCGTCAGCTATTACTGCTACCTCAGAGCACAAAGGCACTGGAAGACCCAAAGCGTTTCAGATGAAGCGAACTTAAGTATTTGAGGCTATTTACAACAGATGAAATGCAAACTTCGGAAGTTCCTGTACTCACCAGTAACCAACAGCAGAAAGCCTTCCTCTCAACAAAGGTTCCACGTGAAAACGGAAACCAGGGAGAGCTTCAGTCATAAACCTTACAAAGAAACAATACCGTCTCCAGAAATAACAGACCTCTCTGCCCAGGTACAAGGATCTTGAGTTGGTCATCCTGTTCTCCCCTCCAAGCAGCGAGCACCCAGCCCTCGCTCTAGCAGACGACGACCAACTCAGCTTCCGCCACAAATTGATAGAAAAGACATTCAAATGCTGATTTGCTCACATTCACACACAAGACGGTTCAAGGAAAGGAATAGGTATATATGTGGAAACGTGGAACATAATAAATGACATGATATAATCAAACACTGACAACCTTTTGCAAAATACTTGGCTTTGTGGCAAGAAGAAAGATTTTCCTGCTGTCAGTCCACCTCCTCAAGCCTTCTGAGGCGGTTCATATGCTCCACACAGTTACACGGTGGACCATATAATTCATAATTGCTTTAGTTGTTTTTATGAAACGGCCCTGTTGAGACGTTTCAATTTATGGTGGTGTTTTTTACTGGGAAAATTAGGAAGATTCAGCATCATACAGGCACTGCAGCCCGAAGCACATCCGCATCCCTCAGGGTCCATTCACGTCTATCGCCCAAACATTCTATCATCCTTTCTTTCAGGAGTGCTAGTTCTGCAAATTCCGCAGGAGAACTTGTGTAAAGTCTGGAAGGTAAGAGACGAGTTACTGGCAGAAGTAAAGCTGTGAGGACGGGCCGTGAGTCGTGCTTGGGTAGCTCAGTTGGTAGAGCACTTGCCCACGAAAGGCACAGGTCCCAAGTTCGAGTCTCGGTCCGGCACACAGTTTTAATCTTCCAGGAAGTTTCATATCAGCGCACACTCCGCTGATGAGTGAAAATCTCATTTTGGATTCTATCATCGTTATTCTGTACCATCCAACATGGAGAAATTACGATAGATGTTTACTGCATCTCTCTCTTCTGACATATCGAAAACAAATATCGTCTGCAAACTGGCACCAAGCATATTTGGCGATCCTATTAAATATACAGGTATTGATCCATTGGAGCAGGTAGCCAATGATCGACATCGATTGCACAGACCAATGTAACGTTTCATCCCCTAAACTGTACGAGTTCCATCTCCCACAGGTTGTCAGTCACAAGAAAGTGTCCTTTTTCTGTTGTTTGATACACACTGCTTTCTCAGAGAAAGCAGTGTATTTCAATCACTCAGTGTGTGTGTGTGTGTGTGTGTGTGTGTGTGTGTGTTGTAGGAGCAACAGCAACAACATTACTTACACTGTGTGATGTCTAGTTTTCTGAGTGCCAATGGCTCTAAACGTGTTAATGTCAGTTCAGAACGTAACAAAGGCCTCCAAGTCGCGGCAGAAAAAACAAAACGTATGACACCAGTGTACATGTATACACACACACACACACACACACACACACACACACACACACACAATGAGTGATTGAAATAAAAGACGATCATAACATGAGGAAACTGGAAGAGTTTTAAGGCTCTGTGGAGAATTTCCAAACTGCTGTCCAAAGGTGATTTACGACCTCGACATTTAAAGTCATCATTCAGAGTGATGGGGTATCTTAGGTGCAGTGTTCCGTTTGAATGATTCCTCATACTGCTGCATATTCGGTGATAGCTATCCCCAGAAGGTGTTGCCCCCTCCACCAAGACTCTCTCTCCATCTCAAACAAGCGATGTCACTATCATCATGTGGTAGTCAACAGTTTGCCTGTGGATGGTTCGGTGGAAAAGACACCTTCGATGTACAATAATAATAAGCATCACACTTGATAATGCATTCAATTTTAGCAATTTTATCGTAATCTCAACACCGACCGAAACAGCACATTCTACCCGATTTCTGTGTCATTGCTGAAGAGCCCCTCCACTACTTTGCGAGTACCATTGCGAATGCTAGTTCTCAAACATATGCACCAAATTATACCAGACAGTGAGCTACATATCTCTAGTATTTTGATCATAATGCGTAATTTCCTCTGTGTGGATGGGATTCACAGGGCATTTTCGCATTGTTAGGACAAAGCTATAGACCGAAAGATCACTTCACATTTTCTTTGACCAACGCTCCCTGCAGCACTGACACCGATTTAACCTGCCACTGACCAGACCAGAAGTAGACTGCTACATTCCAAGTTTCGTGAAGTAACAGTGCAAACAGAGGCTGTAACTGCTGTCCCGCACCCATTCAAGAACACAAGCTATTTTCAGATGCGCTAATCTCGAGATGGTTAGCACCCTTTATCTGTGTATAGCAGAAATAACACTGTTGTGATGATATGACGGTTAAGATAAGGAGACGTGTGGCTTCTATGCATGATGGAGACCCAGACGGAGGGAGTTTGCTGCGTCTTACGTTAATAAACTGTGCTATCAATTCGAAAGTATTGTTCTAGTGTCTGGGTTCATTATCAAGAAGGTATTGGTAAGAGAGAACATAAACACACTCACTCCTAAGGATACAAGGTTCTGCACTTAAAACACACTATGATGTCAGATTTTTGCGTTTTTAGGAAGGTGGGGTGACGGCAAGCTTTAATTAGTCAGAATTTGGTAAATCGCAGATAAAATTCTTGGGCTTCATAATTACGGAAGAAGGTACTTACCCTGACCTAAATAAGCTCGAGACAGTTAGAAAATTTCCAGTTCCTCAGAACAAAAATCAACTGAGAGCATTTTTCGGAGTCTGTGAGTTCTATCGAAAATTACTGAAGGAACCTGTACTCACTGCCCCTAAAATTGAGAACACTTACTGAAACCAAAATAACGTCGCACTGCAATGACGAATGTCAAGAAGAATTTTAAAGGATTAAAGAAGCATTGTGTAATGCAGATACATTGTGCAATCTTTATTTCTCTAAGGACTTTTATTTAGGAACAGATAGCACAGATTATGGACTAGGTATATACTTAGACCAGATTGAGAAAGAAGGAGACACCAAGGGATAAAGATTATAGTCTTTGGTAGCAGAAGCTTGGACGCCTGGGAAAGGAGATACAGCACTACAGAGAAAGAGGTATTGGCTATCGTGTTGGGTATGAAGCGAATTTCGTTGTTATCTAGCAGGACGACATGTAAAAGTAGTCACGGACCACAAAGCCCCAACTTTCTTAACTAAGTAAACTGAGACGCAGCTGCTTGATAAGACGTGCATTGGCGTTGTAAGGTTATGACTTCGAAGTGATATACAAGCCTAGTAAATCACATACCATACCTCTTGTGTTATCAAGGCTGCCACTCGATTCTTGGAGAACAGCCATGAGCGGGCCAGAAGGAGGAGAAGTTCGGATATATTTAATGAAGAGAGTACAGGATGAAGGTTTAGTGAAGGGGTTCTTGAGGAACATACTTAGTGCGTAGAACCGGAACGAAAAACTGAAATTAATCAAGATTGTGTATAGACGAGCTGGTGAAGAAAAGATTAGGACGTACTTTTATATCCACCAGGGAATACTGTACAAGAGAAGAAGAGAGGGTGAGGAGAGCTAGAGATTATTTCTACCAGAGCATATAATAGACAACTTAATCCGGTACAAACATTATAGCAATGCCCTTTATGGGCCAAAGAGATTCCTTAAGAAACTGAAATTGGACTTGGTCTTCAACCACATGGGAAGGCGTATATGCAAGTTGATGAACATTTGTGATACCTGTTAGAAAACTAAAACGACCACTGTTCAATGTAAAGCAATTAGTTACATCGTGTCAGTGGATCTGTTCCGCCTCTTGCCTGCGGCAAAAGGAAATTACACCCAAGTGCTAGTTGCAGAAGAATTAGTATCTACATTTGTGAAGTTTTAACCATTAAAGAAAGCGACCATTAAGGTGATTATTAATAAAGAGACTACTTCAGCAATATATGTAAACCGAAACGAATCCTAAGTGATAACGGATCCCAATTTCGATACAAGGAGCGGAGGAAAATGTTGAATAGTCATCGAATTGAACAGGTTGCCATCTGTAGATACAGATTGGCCTCGAACACGGCCGAACGAATGATAGAGTTAAATCATTTGTGTAGGACCTATTGTTACAAGAAACGCGATACTTGGAAGGAATACCTAGAAGAATTCGAGCTTTTTCGGAACCACATACCGCATGGTTCAACAGGATTAGCACTATGCGAAATCTTACTTAATCAGGAAGCTGACAGTATTTTTCGTAAGTAGGTGGAATATCCGCAAGGAGATAACGTGACTTGGGAGAGGAAACTTGAACTAGAGGAAATGAACATGAGGGAGAAAGCAAAGAGGAGAGAGGAAAGACATGATAAATTGATGAAACTATAACCTACAGGGTATGAGACCTCGTGTTGGTGAAAGTGCACGCTGAGTCGAAGTAGATAGATTCTGAAATATATAAATTTAACCATGTATACAAGGGACCATATAGAATTATCAAGATCGAACACCCCAATTCTGTGGAGCTGGAATATGCTCAAACAAAGGGAGTGCATGGCAAGGAACATCCTAAAAATATAAATAGCTACTATCTGTGTGAAGATCAGAGAAACACAGAGATGAGAAGTAATGGGGACGATGAAGTAGGGCCTAGTCATGCGTAAACATAAATATGTAAATGTGTTGTTTGGTTATCATGTGTATTTGCAGAGTAAAGATCATGAGAACTGGTGTTCAAGTCTCAGTTGTTGTCTTTTGGTCACTACATTTGTAACCACTCAGGACTATAGGTTTTAATGATGAGAAATGACTTAACCATATTTAAGGGATGCATTGCTTACAAGAAGTATTCAGAATATACCAATGTCTATTAATATGACCTAGATATGAACCATTCTGAGCACTGTGTTAATAACAGGCGCTCAAAAGCAAGAAACACAATTTGTAACCAATGAGAAAGACATTTCTATATAGATTGGTCTTGCAATGATCACACTGACGCTAGATTCATATATTTTATTGAGCAGAGAGAAAATTATGGTCATTTATCTGCATCTGTATTAAGTATTATTTGTTATGCACTATGTCATTTGTCACTGATGTATTGTGTCAAGAAAGTATTAGTGTAATTAGATATAGTTATTTCCTGTGATGTATGGTGTTAATATAGTAGAGTTTTGGTTGTGTTCTGGACGGCAAACCTCGCTGAGATGAACCAAAATACAAATAGCGCTGTTACAATGGGATTCAGTAGATATCCAGTGTTGTATAGTTCATCGATTGCAGTAGAGAGGAGTTTTGTTATAATCTATATGTGATAATATTGTTTCAAAAATTACCATTTTTTATTTTGTTCATTACGATAGATTGTATTATAGACGTAACCTGTTTTGTAGAGGCAGTTTACGAGTGTATGTTTCTTCTCCTTCTGTCACTGTGAACTCCGACTATATCCTTTTCCACCTCCGATTTCAAAGAATTCCTTTTGCGGGGGGGATGTTAGGGGTCAACGGGCCCTTAAATATTGAGCACGATATATCTTTGCCTCATACAGGTCGCAGTAGGTACTATCGCTAGTCGAGCTCCCGTTGCGCCAGAGGAGCAAGTGTTGAGACTCCGAACACGTAAGTTGTTGACTGACAAACGAGGAGGGCGGATTTCAGCAGAACGGCTGACCGCATTTACAGTTGTTTAATGGCTGAGCGTGTCATCCAACGCTGTTGGCCTGACCTCCAGCAAATACGTAAATGGCATTAACTAATTTCTTGATGGGTTTAAGTATTCATTTGAGCAAAGTGATTACATGACAAAACCGCGCCAGGTACCCATGATTTGGATTGCAGTGAGGATTGTGCATTCAGTGCCAGATGAAGAATATAGGCGTGTGACGACATTAATGGGCGATCTGTGATGATTTAATCATTATTTTGTCAGACAAAGGGACTAACTACCTTATTCGTGCTGCTTAGACGATGTATACAGAACCTTAACAAGAAGGCATTTACCCAATTATAGTTACCTGCTAACCTAATTATCTTTGTAGGATGTGATATGAAACAACTCCCATTCAAATATTAACCAATCAGCCTTTCTCAGTTGCACACGATCAAACTAGTCTAAAATGTTAGGCTATAATTCACTAGTCAATAATGGGGGTTCGTAAGAGAATGTTTCAGTGTCCATGGTTAAGAAACATAGAATGGCTGTGACTCAGTTTGTGAACCATGCTTTGATGTTTCAGAGAGTGGATAATGTCAGAAATATCATGAGATGGAGTCTGTCCAGTGAAGGTTGATCATGTTTCGTGATTGATAATGTCTCTATGAAGTGATGGTACTGAATATTATTTAAAGTGAATGATGTCATTTTCTTTGAAGTTGTACTGAATAGTGTAAATATGAGGTTTTTCTAAATGATTTTTTGGGTAGACATAAATTCCCTCTCAAGTGTTTTGTACACTAATAGGTGGGAACCCCTTAACCTACCAAGGGGCTGATTCTCAATTTTAGGTGATGACGAAATAATAGTAAAAACTTATTGACAGTTTGTATGGCATTATGACTCATGTCCCGTTTAATTGGACGAAAGTCTTAAAGTGTTTTTGTGTGGCTAGTTCATCTTATTAGTTCCATGATCAACCAGTCGACTTAATGCCATCCACTATTAATGTACGAAAAATGTTATTAATAGATATACTTGTGATTGCTGAAAAGTATTTTGAATTTTAAGTATGAGCCAATCATGTTCAGTGCACATGTTTTGCCTACAATGTGGGATATTTTAACCCCTAAAGGGGCAAAAAATTTTTAAATACACAAATCGTAACATGGGTGAATTTTCACCCTGTTCAGGACTGAGATTTTTACGCTCTAAATAATCAAATTGATGGATTCCGTAATGATTCCATTAATTCAAAACACACACTCTGGTTGATATAATGTATAAACCCAATGCAATAGGGAATTGAAAAGTTAATAACATGTAAATAATAACAAAGATCGTTGTAGGATAAAAATGACCAAAATTAAATTACTTTTTCTTTTGCTGAAATTTAAATGTGAATTTAGAAACTTTAATAATTTTTGCGAACGACATTACCAAATGAAATCCACACTTCGCGACATAAGTGTTTTCACTCTACTTGCAAAGTTTACATTGTCCTTGTCGAGGACCCAGTTGCTGATTTGTAGTCTTCCTTCGATGAGTTAACCAGCAAAAAATTAGTTATATTGAAAACAGATTCTTCGTCTGCTGATCACTTCGACGTTTTCTGATGGTCAGTCTTTGTTGCACAAACTTTTGTTGCTAAATCAAGCCCAGTTTTCTCAAGAAACTGCAGTAATTTGGTTAATTTCGCTCATTGATCTGCAGGTACATATTGCCATATCATATATCCTTTAACTGCACTTGCAATGAGTTACACATAAAATACAGCGATGTGCATCTGCTGCACAAACAAGTTTTGTGCATGTGGTAAAATGAGTCGGCCTCTCCTTTCATTATAAAATTCGATGACTTCTATTAATTTGGTGTAATTTGGGAAATAGTTGGTTTATAATGCATGATCCAAGCTTGCCAGAAATATTACCCTTCCTTGGTGAAAATATGCTAATTGTTTATTCGTATTAGTGTCAAAGATAAACATTATTGTAGACAGTGGTTGCTGTTAAGTCTGAAGATCTCCATGGAAGGTCTAGTAGCAGTAGGAAGGACAGACGAGTAGCGGTTCCAGCATACAGCTGCCCAGTAGTAGTGCCCCAAACACCCTGTTCCCAAGCTGAATTTCTCATAGGTGTGTAGTTCGGTTGTTAATCCAAGAAAGATCAGTCCGACCCTCCTCTTCTGGTAGTCACATGTGTGACAGGTGGGAAGTTCCCTCTACATCTGGAAAAGCACAGACTTGCAGCAGTGGTACCTAAGGTGGTGGCAGGTGATGACACTTCATCATATTGACCACTGCATCCTGCTACTACCAGAGCCGTCCTTCCATCGGTATCAGTGACACAAATGGATTTACCACACTCTGAGAATGTGAGTGGAAGGAAGGCGACAGTTTTATAGCGGTTGATGATGATTTCCCCTCCCCCCCCCCCCCCCCCTTTCACCACATTGCATGGGTGATCAAATGTGCTCCCACTTTCTTAGTCTACCAGCGCTCTTGGCTAGTAGAATGTGTAACTTCAGAGCTTCAGAGCATTCCTTCATGCAAAGTCAGCAGCATGGAAGGAGTCCCGAATCATCCCCAGGTGAAATTACTACATGTAGCCACATAACAGAAGAGCATTTTGTCTGCTCTGCATTGTAGTCCAAGCCTTGAATCAGGTGCTCCTGATGCTCTCTCTTGAATACTCTGCCAGTGAGTTCACTGCTTGTTTATGCAAAAGTTCTTCCAAGTGTTGACATTGATTATCCTATTGTTGCCTACTTGATGGGTGTGCTACATTTAGCTTTTTTCCAGCCGATTCCAAAATGTTTTATTTATGTTCATTATCATCATCATCGCCTTCCAATAATTAGCTGGTGTAATCACCTCTTCCGATCTGACACACTAGTCGCCAAAGTGGCGTCAACTAAATAGACTTGCATATGGCGGCCGAACCCTAAAGGGGATATCCTGGCCAATATATGCCATACGATCATTTCACCTCTTCCGATCTCTACCATCCATTCATCCTTTTCTTACAAGGTCTATCTAGTTCTCCCATTCCAGTAGGTCAATAATTCATTATCTTTTTAGGGAACCTGTTTTCTGTCATTCTCTCAACATGATCCTCCCTTTTATATCTACTCTTCTATTTTACATTAACTAAAAACATTTTTGAATCTGATCTTTTGGTTTCATTCCTTATTTTATCCGTTATATTGCAGCCTCTTACATATCTCATGAACTCCATCTCAGTTGCTTTTATACATGACTTTTTCTTTGTCGTTATCTATGATTCGGAATGATATTGAAGTGAAGGTATGCTCATAAATTTATAGAATTTCATTTGTTTGTTTTCTTGTTTTTTACCTAAAATTCTTTCAATTGTTCTGCTGGTAGATTGATATTTCTTAACCTTCTCAATATGTTTCATAATTAAAACTAATATCACAACCTATGTAAATGAAGTGGCATACTTGCTCTAAAATTTTCCCACTTAGTATAATTTTCTAACTGAATGGATTGCTTCCTTTGAAAGCCATTATCTTCATCTTATTTGTACATATGACTAAGTTCTAATATATTGTGTTTTGGTTTATTCAATATACTGCTCTTTATAATTTCCTGTATAATCATACGGTAATCAGTGTAAAACAGAGCACTTAATGGTATGCTACATCCTACTTTAATTCGTAAATGTATTACATCTTTCCACTTCATAACTAGATCGAAAAATACAAATAAAATTAAGTGGATGAGGCTATGCGCTAGCTAAACACCTTGATTTATTAAAATTTCAGGAGACATTTTCGTACCTAAACATATAACTACTTTACTGTTTACATATAGACTCTTTATGGTACTACTAAGATGTTTAGAAAAGCATTGTAGTTCCAATATTTTTCACGAAAATCAATAATTTCCATGATTTGCCTTACATACGTATGTCATCATTACACAAAAGTCCCCTTCTGAAGCGTGACTGATCTTTTGAAATTATTGCATCAGCATTTGATTGATAGTTTTCTCATAAATTTTTTTACACTGCATTTAGTAGACTGATTCCTCCACAACTTCCTGTGACTTTCCTATTGTCTTTTGTAGATACAGAAATTTCTTTAGTTGTTTTCCATTCTTCGTGTACAGAACACTTCTTCCAAAACATATTTAAAAAATGGAGGAACCAAAATTCTAAAATTGTGCCTCCATGTCTGATCAGCTCAGTGTTAACGACATCTAGACAAGTATGGTATGATGAACATAGTGAATAAAGTCATTCTATAAAATGTTATAACAATTATAAGTGGCCTTAAATGTAAGAAGGTCTAATTCATGCATGTAATTACTATTGTGCTGTGTAACAGTATATGTAGATATAAAGATCTTCAATGTTTGGTCCTCCGCAGCTTTCAAATACTTATTGAGACTTTTCCTACACACCCTGCGCTGCACTTCGAATGTTTTATTTGCCAAAACCGGTTCTCGGGTTTATAACCCATCCTTTTTGGTTTTGGTGTGGGGCGATGACCTGAACGTAAAAAATCGTCTGATTTTAAGTGACATGATGGATTATTTTGGGACCTTATAACTTTTGTATATCCTACCTTCATATCCTAACTACTAGAAATTGTAATTGACATAATTACATGAATGCATGTCACAGACATATAAAAAGTGATCCTAGAAATATAAAAAGACTAGTACTGTAGACTCCTTGGCCTGTTAGTTTACTTTATTTTACAGTGATGTCAAACATTATCATGAAGTGTCACTGCCTAAAATTTGATAGTAGTAACGTACAGGAAAAACTGTGGACTATGTTATAGGACATATTTCAGGTGCTGCCGTATTAACTTACAAGCATGTCATTGATATAAACACGCATAATGTAAGTAGACTTATATTACTGCTTTACATGTGAGGTTATCATTTTGTAGAAATAGATGCACATACAGCTTTTTGTTCTTCTGTATCAGATTCCACTGAGGAAAACCCGGTTTTGCAAGTAAAACACTCTAGTACAACTCATGGTGTACAGAAGATGTCTTTAATAGCAGACAAAATGGGACAACAGGAGGCAAAATTAGAGCGATTTAGAATCATAAGTGAGAATACCTGCCGGGTTACGGTACTGCTCGTATTATACTCTTGAGTGGGACAATAGTTCGGTTAGAGCCATTCATCAATACTCGGAAACAGGTGTTCCCGTGCGGTGGGGACTGTCTGGCGTGAATCGGACTCCCTGCGCGCCACCAGCCGCCGCAGCTAGTTGCTCACGTAACAGACAGACAGGGACAGGGATTTGCGGCGCGAGCAGATGAGCAGATGAACGCGCGCCGAGAGGGGCAGCCGAGTCGCTAATTAGCGGCGTAAGGCGCTTAGCGGGTGGGCCTGCGCTGCGCCTGGCAGGGGGCACGCCCGGCGCCGCCGCCTAATCCCGTCCCGCCAGCAGCACGCGACACGCAGCGCCACTCGCTGCCCCGCGCCTCCCAACTGCCGTGCAAGGAGCTACGTCTGCCCATGAAGCCCGGCAATTAGACGCCCCTCGATCGGCTCACACTGCTAACCATCCAGATTGCTTTGGCAGCGTCGCTACTGTAGCCTATCTGCTCTGCTCGAAGGCTTCTACTGAATACGTTGCTCCTATCGGTCGTTTGAGTGTGGTATATTACCACTGCACTGTATAGCCATATCTGACGTATGAAGGTAAGTAGTATGGACGTCTAGGGAAGGGTATCTTAAAGAGATATTAATAGTAATAACAAACACACATGGGCCTACTACCAATGAAGCAGAGCCACAGGTTCCTTCGCTGGGAAATTTCGTGGTACGTGGGCAATGTGCCCAAGGGCTTTATTGTAGAGGCATTGCAATTTTGTAATATATGTGTTGGCGGCTGTTCCCCGCATTGGGCAGGCATAATCTGTATGTTCTACGGTCACACTGCACCGACAATGCGCACCGTTCATTCAGTAGAAGATAAGAAGCTCCGACCGCAGCTGTGCCTCCTTTCGGGTGCCATCGATATGATGCTCTCAGATCAGCTGGTGATCAAGGTGAGACCCAGTTGTTTAGGGCAGAAGAAATGGGGACGTTAGATAACTTGATGTTGTCCACTACCACATGCCGCCGTCTCGTAAATAGTAGTGCCTGAACAGTTCGAAACCCATTCCTCGGTGTCACGACAGGTAGACTGGAGACAGGAAGGAACCGATAACAGACATCGGTGGTGACAGCACAGGGCAGTGTCATCAGGGTAGATATATTTTTCGACTTGTAAGGTAGATAAGTCCGCAATGTAAATACTGTACAGCGGAGGCTCAACACCGAGCCCTGCTGGACGCCAGCAAGGACACGGCGACTAATGGAGGGGGCGTCTCCAACCCGTACAACGAAGTTTCTACCCTCCAGACGACTAGCAAGTAGGTGCACCAAGTACTTCGACAAGTTATAAGTGAAAAGCTTGTAAATCGGTCTTCAGTGACACACCTATCTACTCAAACCTTAATGTACCTGCACAGCCACATGCAGGTGTCCCAGGACAAATAGTCGGTATTCAGAGATATGACGGCAACGATCATTCGAAGCAAGAATATCTAGTAAACATATGCTCTAAAATGCATACCTTAAGAGCTATGAACACTTCTTCATCTTCGGTACTATGAAACAAATCTATTCTACTGCAGTCTCATTGCTTCTCTCGTTTTTGGAGGAGATAGTATGGGACAAAACAATAAAACAGTACCAGGTTAACCTGGGGTCTAAAGTGCATACCTTAAGAATTGTGAGCACATGTTCACCGTCGCTAATGTGAAACACATATTTTCTAATGAGTCCTCATAGCTCGTAAGATATGATTTTAAAGCATATGTTTATTAGACCTTTTTCTTCGAATGATCTTTTCTGTCATAGCCCTGAATACTGACCATGCCTCCTGAGGCCCCTTGTACGTACAGGGTGTTCGGAAGTTCCCGCTACAAACTTCTACGACTTGTAGAGGAGAGTGAGCAGATGACGTTTTGAGCTGGAACCCATGTCTCGAAAGGTAGTGTTTCCGGTCCGCAACCACTTGAACACACGCTTATAATGCAATCACTTCTGTAAGTACGCGATTAGGCGTGGTCCGGTACATCACTTTCTTTACAGTTTCACTCATTAGTAGCCGAAGAGATTGCTCGTGTACTCGTTGACGTGTTCTCATCAACGCGATGCAGCACGGCCTCTCCCAATTCGGGTGTGCGGCGGCTCCTTGGAGCACCACAGCCGCTCCTGCTGACAATGAAGGTGCCGTTTCTCGAGGCCGTTTCGTAATTACTTCGGAAAGGGTATGTGACGAAGACTGATGCTGTGGAGAATTATGTTGATAAAGGCAAAGAGCAGCTCTTCTAACGGCATGAGGTTCTCCATTCAATAGGTCATGTCATTGTATTCTGCAACTTTACTCAACTATGTTGCTCTAACAGACACATGAATGATGCTCGAACAAGGTCAGAGGAGTAGGATAGGTTTTGAAAGACGTCTGCCTATTCAGTTTAACAACCCCAGACTATCTATCTACATACCTACCGAGGAAACACGTTTTCAAACGGCACGGAAATGGTACGTTTCCGGACATGGGTCTCTACTCAAATTGTTATGTACCCACTCCCCTCTACAAGCCCTAGAAGTTTGTAAAGTGAATTTTCGAGGGCCATGTATAGCTCAACTGTCATCTGAAGAATATCAAGCACCTCCTTGTCTGGTCATACACACTAAAGAGAAAAAAGAAAAGAAAAGAAAAAAAAGAAAAGGAAAGAAAAGAAAAGAAAAGAAAAGAAAAGGAAGAGGGAGCGAGGGAAAACAATGACGCACCATATTGGAGTAACGTAATTTGGTCAAAAATTGGTATTCATACGGGTATGGATAGAAAATGCAAAATTGTTAACTTTGGCAACCGACTGATTAACGTACGACGGTGGAGCGCAATTTCACTGCGCAGTTGGCAACGATAGTAAACAGATGTTATGTTGATTCCACGGCTAACAGTCCTTGCGATTTTCATTCCGTCTACTCCGTTGGACAATATTAACTGCGCGTCGCACAGTACGCGTGCAGAATATACACAAATGTCAGCATTTGAGGAAAAACGTATAGTTGCGCCCAAAGAAGCCGGTTAGAGGTATCGGCGAATCGCTCAACATTTGAATAAGAGCGAGCACACTGTTCGACGATGTTGGCAGGAATGGGTATACCTTCGCCAAACACGGCATAAGAAGGAAGCGGTCGACATAGAAGATGATGATGGTGTTTCGTTTGCGGGGCACTCAACTGCGCGGTTATCAGCGCCCGTACAAATGCCCCAATCTTTCCTCAGTCCAATCTCGACACTTTCATGTATGATGATGAAATGATAAGTGAGCTGCGAGGCGGACAGAACGAGGAAGAAGGGGCTTGCAGAGAGTGAGCGCTAGACGATGCCTGAGGATTGACGTAGGTGTCGGAGAGCAAGGCAGCTTGGTCGGTAGGCCCCGCGGAAGCAGTGAGGTTGGGCTCGAAGATATCAGTGTGTGTGTAGGACCGGTGTTGTCCCGGTGGCGATCATCGTGTGGTCATTCAGCGGCAGAGACGTGGTTTCTTGGTTCTGCCCTTGGATTCCGACGAAGAATTGCGGCAAGTTTGGTGTATGAGGTGAACATATGAATTCTAAGAAGGTGCACGTTGGTTGCGCTTATATCCGACTTGTGAGTGGTGTAAGCTTTGCTTCGGTACTGGAGTGGCCAGTTAGAGCGCTGCTTGGGAGGAGAGCACTGATATCGGCATTGCCATCTATTTAGCTGCCTTAAGGTAAATGACTGTTTTGGATTGAAGGTGAATTTAAGTGAATGACCGAATCATTGCTTGTCTTATCAAGAAACCTAAGTCGACCCCCAGTGTATTAAACTTGTTATCTGCAGTTATAACGAGTAATTGACACTCTGGTAGCGTGCACGAGTGAACTTTGCAGGTACCGTTAAATATTTGTAGTAAGGGAAAGACTGAGTGTGGAGCTTTTCAGTCGGACCCTTATGAATTTTGTTAATTGCAGTTCACTTTCTGTGGTATTTTACGGCTCTAATTGTCGTGGTGAAATCGCCAATAGTATTTTCATAATTTAGCTTAGGAGGTCATTCTGTGGATTTATGTGGCCCTCCCAAAACTTCAAAGATCCTAATATTTTGTTACTGCCTTGATGAGGTTGTCGTGCAACATTTGTTGATTTGTCTCTTGTCTACCCCACCGTACTGCTGTTTGGTGCGGTGCGGTATAGCCCAAGTGTTTAGTAGTACCGCATCTACTTCCTCGCCCGTTTTAAGATTTGGGAGCCGCATCCACATCGACGTGTAATCCTAGTATGCAAGTAGTGTAAGTCGGTTGCGCCCTGTAAACATTTCATCCATCGTGGAAAATCTTTCCCGTGCCGCATGTGGTTCTGAAGGACAGCACGGTGCACAACAACGCATGACCACGACGAAATCAAAAGATACGTATTGTGTATTATTAGAGAAACTGTGCCTGCCCATACCCCCCCCCCCCCCCCACAACTACCACGTATTCAAACCATTGGCCTTCGAGCGTTGTCTGATGTTTTCCACGGTATCTATCCCAGCCAACGCCTGCGGGGCCATGTCAATGAGGACAACGCAAACACCAAGTCGACATAGAGACGACAGAACGTAAGGTTCGACAGTCGCCACGACCAAGCGGTTAACTAGTACTCCTCAAAATGCGATAAATTCTTAAGGAGCAGCATTGCACTAGTTGCCCGTACTTGTATGCAAGAGACCAGCAAACAAATTTTACGAGAGACTTCTCACCTTCAATATGCGACACTCTGTGTGCTACTTAAACATGTCTGATTTCAAGCTTAGTCCGTCACAAAGGATCGAATATGGGGTGATATAAACGCTTCTTCGCTATGGGACAAGGTTTTGGCCAATGCCCAGTCTACTAAGGTGGTTGTCGTTTGAACTCAGAGAAATGGTGAGTCCTGATTCTCAGGGAATTTTGCGTGTACTGTACGTCCTAGCCTCAAGCGGGGATGAGTCCCGTTGCTATCCATTAAGTAGCAACTCCTATGTCTCTGACGGCTTTTGGAGGAGGCCCCTAGGCGCCAAGTCAGTCGCGGTAGCTTCCATTGAGCACACGTCGTTGGAATACCCTGCAACCATATGGGTAGCATTTCAGACTTCTACTCCTGCCTTGCGATAAATGACGATCAAACACACGGCAACTCATATCCCTCTGGTCTCCAGTAATTGGCTAGCGCTTTTTCTGTGTCACTGCTGTTACACTGCATCGTCGTCCAGTCCCTCTACACTTCATTTTGTGCTACACTAAATTAACTACTATGCGCCCTCTTACTGTACACTTCAAACATGAGAATTACGGCCTATGACTCATGTACACATACAAGAGCATCAGCATGGACAATTCCGTACTGTAAGAGTATCGTGCCAGATTTGTGACTGGAACATTTCTAAGACATACAGATCAATACATTATTCTTAACGAGGCGAAATGGTCGGATGTAAAATAATTTCTGGAGTATGCCAAGAAAGTGTTATAGGGTTATTACTGTTCACGAAATATGTAAATGATCCACCAGACACATCAGAAACTGCGCGAAGATTTTTGCAGACAATGCTGTTGTCTAAAGATTGCCGCACCAGAGGAATGTAGCGAAATGCAGAAAGACCAGCGAAGAATCGATAACTGGTGCAGGTGACTCTTTTGCAGAAATTCTACTCCGTAGAAGTTCATTCCGCATTGGACGCGTTAGTGTACCCACTGTGAGAGAAATGGTGATTAACACAGCTCCCCTTGTCTCACAGACATATCGACGTGTGAGGTTGCCCAGCGTAGAGGTTAGAGGTTGAATGAGAACACGTGGCTGTCGACCTTGGGAAAAAGCTAAGCTTCGGCTTTTCCAGCAGCCTTTATACAAAATATTGCACAAAACACTATCCGTGTTCATTTCTCGTCAGTGCCAGGGATTATTTCCTATGTCGGTGGACTGGAACCCGGAAAACTCTGCCTCCTGACGACAGTACAGGAGTTACTTGAGGAAGAAGCAGTGGCTCCGAAGTCTGAAGAACCGATAGTAGCGGAAAGAGCGGTGTGCTGACGCCATGTTCTTCGCTGCATCGGAATGACGTCACAGGAAGAAGATGATACGGCCGCCGGTCCACATCAAGTGATCCTGTATACCTGATCACGGATATGTTACGCTGAATGAAGGCTCTTCCATTTATGCGGTTTTTCTACATTGGTAAGAACGTGCTTCTGCTGTCTCTCTACCTGATCTTGTTCTGCATTGCAGAAAATTTGAAGAATTGAATGAAGGCTCTTCCATTTATGATGTTTTTCTGCATTGGTAAGAACGTGCTTCTGCTGTCTCTCTACCTGATCTTGTTCTGCATTGCAGAAAAATTGAAGAATTTTAATTGCCTGTCAGATCGTTACGAAAAGAGCCGCAGAGTCCATAGTCAAGCTGACCCGCATATGTGAAAATGGAAGATAAATAGGACATAATGATTCCCGGAGCAGCTGGGCACTAGTTGTTTCTAAGGGGCTGATGAAATACGCCACTTAAGCATTACTCCGAACACCTGGCCAAATGCGCCATGGGTCGAGGTCTGTGGGATAACAGAAGCCCTCCGACGTGCGTAATGGAAGAGTCCCGAGTGTAATTTAGAACTACAATCAAACAGTAAGGCTCCAGGGGAATGTTCCAGACAGAGATTAAAGAGGGCGGTGTGCACCCAGAATTAATTAAGAACGAAATGAAAGGTCAACCAGCAGGAGGTAATCAGCATTCACTTTCGTTACCGAGCTCTGCAGTGCCGTGACGGATCGCAGCAGACACAACAACTGCAAGCTAAGCAGTGTTTGAAAGTATTTCTTGAAATACTATTGTACACAGTCTGTCTATCTCTGTCTGGGGGAGACAGAATGGAAGAATTTCACTTGACAGCAAGTGTGGCGGTTTGTGTCACTCTACAATGAAATATAGGTTACCGAACAAGACATTATTTGTAGCGTGTATTGTACTGTGTCTATTTAAGCCGGGGGCCTAGAGGCGGAGGGACTTCGTCCAGCGGAGCCCATCAGTGATTCACAACCCCGCAACGAGCCACAGCACCACCCACCCCACCGCCGCCACACTCCGAACCTAGGGTTATTCAAGTGTTCGGCTTCCAATGAAGGCGCCGCCCCCCTGGTATTTCGCGGTCTGTATTGGTCGCGGTCCAATTCCTCCTGACTAACTTTCACTTGACAGCAAGTGTGGCGGTTTGTGTCACTCTAGAATGAAATATAGGTGACCGAACAGGACATTATTTGTAGCGTGTATTGTACTGTGTCTATTTAAGCCGGGGGCCTAGAGACGGAGGGACTTCGTCCAGCGGAGCCCATCAGTGATTCACAACCCCGCAACGAGCCACAGCAGTCCGCCACCCACCCCACCGTCGCCACACTCCGAACCTAGGGTTATTCAAGTGTTCGGCTTCCAATGAAGGCGCCGGCCCCCCTGGTATTTCGCGGTCTGTACTGGTCGCGGTCCAATTCCTCCTGACTGACTGGGGGTGCCTCATGTCGGCATTATCGTGGGATAGCGGGTGCACGGTGACTCTCAGCATAGCTGCATTAAAGTAAGAGCATAGCGAACAGTCCCGAAGACTATTTTTTTGCGGTGGGACTTGTAGTCCCGTACGCCAGGGCAGGGGTGATGCATGCCGAAGACTATTTAGCTAAGCGGGCTATATGAAAGGCACTCGCGTGCAACTGACTGTCAGAAAGCAGCATTTTCACTGACACTCTCTCCATAGAGAGCTTTGGTTCGATGTTAACTATTGTGAAAACGTATAGCCTAGTTTCTGATCTTAATGAGTATGGACGAATGTATTACGGCTTAAGAGAGAAGGTGCTGTTGCGGGACTGCCATCTTTAATAGAAAGGTATTTTCTGATTTTATGCGAGAATATTAAGCCAATAAACCAGTTTCTCGGCAGCAGAAACAAGTTGTGTATTGCGTAAATTATTCTCCAACTTATGGTTTCACATTTTCAAATGTTTGTGGACGACTATGAGACATTTCTTTGGACTGTGGAAGCTCGAACCTGCAAACTCTACACGGTCATTAATTTAAAGACTTTTAAACAAATCTACTTCGACGGACAGGTTTCCATAGAAAAGAGAACAGCACCGTAGTTATAGTAGACCAAGATTCTTACAGATTCATTACGCAGTTCGACGACCAGCAGAGACATCCAGTGCAGCTTACAGTCAGCGTGCAGCAGCAATTCTCTAGTCTACCATGCACAATCCCCTGAACATAAGCGTAGTCTAGTGAGTTTTGTTTGGTTATCGATTTAGGTCGAAGACCTAAGCTCTTTTCTTAGAGGGACTGGATACTAAAGAATTAATTCCTTCTTTCAGTAATAATAATAAATATACAATAAAACCGAAACAGTAATTAAATGAATAATAATAATGATAGTAAAAGCAGTTCATCGAGATTACTTTTTGTCTTTGAAAGGAAATTTTTACCGGAGATCTCCATACAATAACAGGCTTCAAGGCGAAATAATGATTCCTCTCATGGATCGTTACATCTCAGTAAAATTGTAGCAATTTATCTTTCACATGAGAGGGAGTTACAATAGCGCCCTATGAGAAAGGACGTGTAGAAGTGGTACGAGAAATGAATAATAATGTATTTCAAATTGTGGTAACTTTCTTTTTCTGAGTGACAAGTAGTAATCACGACAAAGATACTTGAAAACTAGCGAGATTAAATGAAAAAATATTAATGTAAGTTTCTTAGGTTACGTATGTGTCATTTGTGTGTGCATTACTCTTATAGTAGATTAATGAAGGTGTGATTGGTTTCATGTCCTCCCATCGCCAATATTTCCTGTTGGAGAGAGGCGATATCCTGTCAATGTGGAGCAATGCTAGCATTAATTCTCATCGAAAGGCAAGATCAAGAAAAGACTTTGACCATTCTTTCTGTGCTTCATCATAATCTCAGACCGACAGAATTAGTAGAACTATAGACTTTCAATGGTTGCGTATGACAATTTCCTAGTAGTCTGAAGTAGAATAGTAGTTATTTATCTAAGATGTACTTTGAATTTTATTAACATATATTCAAAGTGAATAATTTGGGTGTTAGGGATTATTGCATTGAGTGTATCTAAATTTTAGCTACGATGTCTAGTGCTTTTGTGCAAATGTAGGGTCAATACTTTTTAATTTTTCTGTGTATGTGTAATGGTTAAATCCCGTAACCAATACAAAATGGAACAACAAAAGGATTTAGACAATACTGAGACGGAATCGACTTAGAATGTGAGGGCTGAACATAGTGATGCAAGAACTGCATGATCAGATCAGTCAGATGTGTCGCTTGTGGACAGACTTCCGAGTGAAGTGGGCACTTCATGCAAAACAGAAAATGGACCAACGAGGGAAGTAGAGGATACTATCACCTTCATACTAACAGATTTCCAAAAGATAATGGTGAAAAGTATGAAGAACATGGAAGACAATAACTGAAAAGAACTTCAAGTATAGTCACAAATTAAGAATTCGGAACAAGCTAAATATGAGAACTGAAATAGGTACCTTATCAGATGAAAAATATAAAGGAAGAAGTAAAGGCAGAATTAAAGGCCATCAAATTAAGTTCAAATTTTAAAGACTGAACAAGAAGGTCTTGTCACACAAATGCAATCTTTATCTATAAAAAGTGATACAATTACCAATGAAGTTTAAGACTTATACAAAACTGTTGCTGAAGTCAAACGGAAACAGGAACAGCTACCAGCGAGGGAAGATATACAAGAGATTCGAAAAGAAATGAATGATGTCACTAAAGAACAACAACCACTAGATGAATAAGTAGTTAATTTATCAACAGTAGTAGCCGAAATTGCTTCAGGGCTGCACACAAAATCAACGAGAAAGATGCTGCTTATGAACAAAAATTAAAACAATGCATACAAGACAAAAGTTTCAGTAAGCACTGTAGTTGAGAAGCCAATAGAGGAAGAAATAAATTCTGGTACGATCGACATCCCTCAGATCGAAAGAATAGTAACTAAAGGAATGGAAGCAATGCAAAACAAATTTTCTGAAGAGATTAATACTGTGAAAAGAGACGAGTTGAAGGAGATGCGTCAAGTATCATCTCTGAATAATAGACACGAAGATGTATTGAATAATCACAGGGCAGATGTCAACACCAGCACAAAAAGCAACAACAGATTCGCTTACATTCAGAAGTTGGAAGAAAACGAGCACATAATTTCGAACAAACTGCAACATATGACGAACAGAGTACATGTAGTGAAGAAAATTACTAAAATACCATCAATTCCATACATTTTGTCCGGAAAAGAAGATACTATATCCAGTGGTGTTTATAAGGAGCTCTACTGATTTGTTACCAAGAGGTTGGAGCGAGTATTGAAAGATGCAGAATGTAGAAGGATGCATGCACAGAGAAAGCAAAATGTGGGTCGTTGATGCCATAAAAAAGTACACTGCATATGAAGAGTTCGAGCGAGCATTCGAAGTATTGGTCGCAGGTTGCGCAATAGAGGCTAAACCTAAAACTATTTACAGCGACAGCTGGAGGACTGTGTAAATATTTCGAAAAATACCAGAACAAAGCGAACTACTGGAATAACCTGATGAGCGAAGAAGATATCATGCAGATATTAAAATGAAAATTACCCACCGCCATCAGAGAAAAGCTCATGACAATCCCGGAAAATGACGCTGAGGAATTTTTGTCAACATTGGACATATATAACATAATCCAAGAGGACGGCAAAAAGCGTGCAGCGAATAATGGACTGACGACATGCAAAAATGTCAAGAGTCTTAGGCAAATGATTGGCGCCCAGCCCATGGCAACAAACGAGGTGCGAGTGGAGCCACAGATGATTATCAATGGAAATAACCAAACACAATACGGCTACAGGCCAAATTATAGATGGAATCGAGGTAGAAATGGAAGATCTGACGGGAGATGTCACCCAGATAATGTAAGGTACAACAGTGGACATCAAACCTGGAAGAATAACCAAGTAAACGTACAAGAACCAAGTACGAGTATACCGTTATTGCGAACGTGACAGACCGGCTTCAGAACACGCCTGTAATAATAGAAGTGCATGAAGATATAAACAGGAATACTAACAGAAGTAAGCGAAACGCCTAAGGACCTACACCAGCCGCAGCGTTAGGGTCGATAAGAATTGGATGTGCAGTAATAGTAACTTGACTACGCTACAATACAACGACGGGCATTTATTAAAAGATGAATTACTTTCAGAGCAGGCAAGGTGTAAAGTTGAGGAGAGGATGTTTCCGGTATCATCAGTTATGGACAAAATTTAAAATAATGAAGTAAAGATCATTTTGGACACAGGTGCAACAGTAAATGTGGTTTCAGACAGTTTGTTTGACTAATTGAGCTGAGGCAGGCACTTATAATTGTTTATTTGGGGAATGGAGCCTACAAGGGCACATCGCTAATTGCTGAGGGATTAACTATAGACTGCATCATAGGGCTTGATTTCTCTAGGAAAATAAGCATAAACACAGATTTTGCCCGTGGTGTTTTAAGAATGGAGAATGAAGCACGAGATAATGAGGTATTACATTTACAGATGGGAAATACACGTGGCAAGTACTGTGAGGCAGCTCGCATACAGCTGGTAAGAAACCACAGATCGAGCATGTTTCCATAAGAGGAGGAAATGAAGGGGATTAAGATCAAATGACTGCTGATACAAAAGAGCTACGCCAATCTAGGAGGATATTTAAAGGCAGTAGATGGAGTATTTTTGCTCAGATGGAGCAAAACGTCTAAAAACTTGTGTGTGTGTGTGTGTGTGTGTATACCGGACAATATAGTAGAAGATCTGGTGTGGTACATGCATTTTGCAGGGGTCACTTCAGTGCCTGTAAGTGTGGGTCAAAGATTAGGCGATATTTCTACATACCTGTCGGTAAAAGGAGAGTAGCCAGGATATTGAAGGGCTGTGATTTGTGCCAAAGATCATAATCATCAAGGCAGAAATGGGTGGTTGAACTCGATTACACGTGACAAGCCACTTTCATTGGCATCAGTTGACGTTTAAGGCCCTCCTCCAAAACGAGAGGTGGCAGCAAATATACCGCCGCTTTTGTAGATCTATTCACGAAGTACGTGAAATTATACCAAATACAGGCTACAACCAATTCGACCATAGTGAGAAAGCTAATACGGGAATACATTCCAAGTGTAAGAAAACCAGAGGCAGTGATATCTGACAATGCTTGTACCTTCACAGAAACAAAAACTACATTGGTCTTTATATCCTGCTACAGTCGACAAGGAGTCCAGCGAAGAGGGTAATTAAAGAATTAAATCGTTTCATGTTGACATACTGTGCGCAAAAACAGTCAAGATGGATTGATTATTTGTATGTATCCGAAAGTGTTGTAAACAACTTCCTGCACATGACAATACAATTTGCACTGGCTAAGTTAATGTTCAGTAAGCTAAAGAAGAATGAGTGGGTAAACTGTTTGCTGAGAAATGCTGAAAAAGAGCAAGAATTGCGATCAAAACTGTGAGATGGGGTAGTGAAAATTATTGGAAAGGCAAGGAAAAGGAAAATAAATTTTGACAAGAATTTAAAGTGAGTATCTGAATACAAGATCGGAAACAAAGTTTTATTGAGGACACACCCCCAGTCTTCATTGTTAAAGAAGAAAAATAAGTGGCGAAGACTGTATAAGGGCCATATATAGTTAACAAAGTACCAAATCCTGGTGCATACATATTATGTATTATAGTACATAGGGTCAGGGAAAGTAAAGAGGATGTTCCCTCACCAACATCTAAAACGCTTTCAAGAGTAGCAATTGATCAAACAACACATGGAAAAAGGACGCTTTGATGAAAATATCAGTGTGGACTATTGTGTAATTAGTAGTAAGCTAATTATTCAAATTTACAGAGGAGATGTTTTTTGATTGTGTCAATGAACATGTTATTTTCAATGAAATTTATGTAGTAGTAAGTTATTACTGGTAGTACGTATTTGATGAGTACTAGTCTTTTCATGCATATGAGATCAAATAATTAGCTTGTGGTAGATTTACTTGGAATTTTTCACTTTTCATGTTATTTTGAATTGCTGTTAATAAAATCCTTTGCTGTGGAGCCATGATTCAAACTAGATGGTTAGGTTCTCTGACGATTTGGTTAGAAACAAATAAGGTACAGATTCAGATTTTTCAAGCTCTTTCTTGAGAGTTAGGAGCTTTAATGTGTTCAGTATAATTACAATTTTTGGATGAGTGGAGCGCAGTAATGTGCAGGTGAGTAGGTCTGAGTCGGTATGGGTATTGATCATTGGCTATTATTAGTTAATAAAGAACAAAGGTTCGTAAGTGAACATTGAACTGGAGACAAGGTATGAGACAGAAATCACGTGAGTAAACACTAGTGACTCTATAAGGAGCCTTAGTGTGATGATATAAATCCATTCAGGTGAACACAAGAAAATTCAATTTCAAGTATTGTGCATTCTTCGTGGATGGAACAACAATGGTAATGAAAATAGTGCACTGAAGGATGCAAGTAATTTCAGATGGAAGCCTTGTTAGTGCTCTTAGAATAACAGAACTTCATCAGTGAAGGAAAGAATTCTTAGAACTACAAAATATTTTTTTTTCCAATAATATCATCATGGGCAACGGTTGTTGGCGAGGGATATTACTGTTTTCAGTTCTGACGAAGATGAGATTCTGTCAATAACCAATAATATCATCATGGACGACGGTTTTTGAGGGGGTGAATTATTGAGTTACTGTGAATCGAAATGTGACCTTTCTGGTTGTCACAGAAAAACATCATGGATGACAATAGTTGACTTGGTGTGTTATGGATCACATATAAACCCGAAAATGACACGGGAATCTTTCTGATTGAAAGCGTTCTAGATGTAAGCCGTACTGTAATAAAATTTCTGCACCGTCACTGAAGCTCCGATAAATACGCTCTTTTTAGGGAGTGTAGCTGTGGTAAAACAATAATCCTCGTTGAATTATGTTTTATATAACTGTGATGGGGTCGGTACCTGAGGTAGATATAACGGTTACGAGAAAAGTCTATTGTTACCCTCACATACCATTCCCTTGCTTAGAGTAAATATATATTTCTGGTTTGTGCATTCAGAAAATGATCATTCAGTTTTCAATAGTTACATTCAGATATCAAGTTAATTTCAGTCAGTTACTTGTAAATTCAAGACATATCTCAATTTTTGTATAGCTGATGTACGTAAATGTAGAACAGATCTATGAGATTTTTGTAAAACTTAGAAGTGTGGTCGTATTCCCCGGTTGTCGTGGGAACAGGGCCTCGAATGAGGGGGCACAATTGCAAATGTCCCATTAGACATAAATAATAAATAAACTAGCCTTGTTCTCCAGTAGCACGCCACCTATGCTACCGATGTGCAGATCGCATAATATGAAACTGCAGTGTCCCTTTCACCGTAACATCCAACGACCGATAAATGTCTGACAGAAGTTTCGACCTTTCGTGGCATTGAAATCTTTAGCGTCATGCGAGAATGGATGATAAATGACCAGAAAAGATGTCTGAAGCTTACTCGTGGGCAGCTGACTGCGAGAAAGCAGCATTATCGCTGACGCTCTCTCTATTGCTTGTACTACAGAGCTTTGGTCCGATGTTAACTATTGTGAAAGGATATAGCCTAGCTAAGTATGGACGAATGTATTACGGCTTACGAGAGAAGGCATTGTTGTGAGACCGCTAATTGTAATTGAAAGGCAATTCCTGATTTTATGCGAGAATAATAAGCCAATAAACCAATTTCTCGGCAACATGAACAAGGTGTGTATTGCGTGAATTATTCTGCATCTTGCGGTTTCTCATTTTCAAATGTTTGTGCACGCCTACGAGACATTTATTTGGACTGTGGAAGCTCGAAACTGAAAACTCTACACGGTCATTAATTTAAAGACCTTTAAGCAAATCTACTTCGACGGACAGGCTTCCATAGAAAGGAGAATTGCACCGTAGTTAACGTAGACTACGATTGTTAGTGATTCAGCACGCAGTTGACGACCGGCAGAGACATCCAGTACAGCTTACAGCCAGCGTGCAGCAGCAGATCTCGTCTACCATGCACAACGCCCTGAACATAAACGTAGTCTAGTGAGTTCTGTTTGGTTATCGATTCATTTCAAAGACGTAAGCTCTTTCTTAGAGAGACTGGATACTAAAGAATGAATTCCTTCAGTCAGTAATAATAATAAAAACATAATAAAATGAAATAAATAATGAAATGAATAATAATAATGATAATAAAAGCAGTTCATCGAGGTTACTTTTTGTCTCTGAAAGGAAATTTTCAACACAAATCTCCAGACAATAACTGGGTTCAGATCGAAATAATTATTCCTCTCATGGCTCATTACATCTCAGTAAAATTAGAACAGTTTACCTTTTACGTGAGAGGGTGTTAAGCAGGAACAAGTCCTCCTTGTTAACTGTCTCTTGTACAGTATGCTAATTTACTTTTGACTACTAGTGAATTGGTTCAAAGAGCTGATGACTTATTAATTAGGTCAAGTGACCAGTAGTCAGCAGATTGAAAGACAGTGCAAGCACTCGTCTCTGACAGAGAACATTTTCGTGATTGTTGAGGGTACCTGACAGTTTGATAAGGGGTTTTCGTTCGACACCTCATAAAACAAATGTGTTTGTTAGAACAGTAGGCTGATTAGAGAAAGTACTGGGTGATCAAAAAGTCAGTATAAATTTGAAAACTGAATAAATCAAGGAATAATGTAGATAGAGAGGTAAAAATTGACACATATGCTTGGAATGACATGGGGTTTTATTAGAACCAAAAAAATACAAATGTTCAAAAAAGACCGACAGAGGGCGCTTCATCTGATCAGAATAGCAATAATTAGCATAACAAAGTAAGACAAAGCAAAGATGATGTTCTTTAGAAGAAATGCTCAATATGCCTACCATCATTTCTCAACAATAGCTGTAGTCGAGGAATAATGTTGTGAACAGCACTGTAAAGCATGTCCGGAGTTATGGTGAGGGATTGGCGTCGGAGTTGTCTTTCAGCATCCCTAGAGATGTCCGTCGATCACGATACACTTGCGACTTCAGGTAACCCCAAAGCCAATAATCGCACGGACTGAGGTCTGGGGACGTGGGAGGCCCAGCATGACGAAAGTGGCGGCTGAGCACACGATAATCACCAAACGACGAGCGCAAGAGATCTTTCACGCGTCTGGCAATATGGGGTGATTCTAATAAAACGCTATGTCATTCCAAGCATGTGTGTCAATTTTTACCTCTCTATCTACATTATTCCGTGGTTTATTAAGTTTTCAAATTTATACTGACTTTTTGATCACCCAGTATACTAACTTGGTACCTCAGTAAACCAATCCTATCAAGTCCACGACAGTTACCAATCTTCTGTAATCTAATCCCCTGCAGCCAAGGAGATTTACACCCTTTCATCTTTACTATAAAGTTGGCTAAAGAAAAAATCAAACTTAACCCACATTGTCGTTAACGTCCTGATTGGGCCGCGTACGTCACACCGAGTCCAGTTTAGTGTAGTGAACTTCTGTCCAGACGGTACACTTGAGCCGACTGACACGTAGTAATGCTTCAGTGTATTATCTCGATAAAGCGCAAGTGATGCTGTACGCATTGCGAAGGGAGTGTTGACTACGGCGTCTTAGTGGCGATTTATTCGTCCTTTACCCATGAGAGATAGCAGAAAGGAGAAGCTTAACATCAAAATCGGTGATCAATAAGTGCTCAAAGCTAAGGAATTCTTTCACCTTGGGAGTATAACAACCTATCACGGATGAAGCGAGGAGGACACAGAAAGTAGACTAGCACAAGCAAAGAAGCATTCAGTGCCAAGAGGAATCATAGGTCTTAATTAGAACAGAAAGTTTCTAGAACGTACTTTTGGAGGTCAGCATTGTATGGTAATGAATCATGGACAGTGGGGACGAACAAAACAGAAGACAGCAGAAGGATTTGAGATGTGATGCTACAGAATAATTTGGATATCAAATTGACTGATAAGACAAAGAATGATGAGGGTCTGGGCAAATTCAACGAAGAAAGGAGTATATGGCGAACACCAACAAGAAGAAGGGACAGAATGGTAAGACATTTATTAAGAATCGGAGAATAACATGAACGGTACCAGAGGGAGCTGTAGACGGCGAAAACAGTAGTAACAGTAGTGGAAGACCGAGATTGGAATACATCTAGCAAATAATTGAGGATGTAGGATACATGGGCTACCAAGAGATGGAGAAGTCAGCACATGAGAGAAATTCGTGGTGGACGTGCCAAGTGAGTTAGAAGATTGACGACTAAAAAAAGTGACATGTATGATGAATATCAGTTAATTAACTGCTACTAAATGAAGAATTAAGTTCTATGACAGTACTTTGCTTAACAGTTTACGAAATTATTGCTGTCTATGGCTCATCCGCAACGTACGGAATCTATGTTCTCTGAAGTCTCCTACAGTCATACTTTTTTCCGATGCTATGAAGGTATTACTCCGAGACCGTGGTTCCTCACGTGAATCAATGGAAATCCAAAAGCAAACACCGAATGTATCGCTGAGGTTCACTGAAAACTGTTACACATATGTGCCTTTTCTCTTCTTCACGGCTGCTCGTTGAGGCTTCTAGGCAGTAGGTTTTGATTTTTTAGAAGCAGCGGATAATCAGCCACGTGAGATTTTGTGGAAGTACTGTGAAGTGGTCGTAGCATTGGGTGAACGCCGAGAGGAAGCCGGTTGTGGCCGGGGAAAGGAGGGGAGTGGCGGGGGGGGGGGGGGGGGGGGGGCGTGGCGATCGGCGGTGCCGGATTACGGCCCGCTAACAAAGCGATTATCGATCATAACTGGCTCGACCTCACGGTGCAGCAGGATATTCGATAAACGATGCAGCAGCACCGGCTGCGTGGGTCTGAGTGCGTGCTTCCTGGCATCGAACGATGCGGACTTGTGTTAAACCCAGCGCTAAGCCTGCAAATACGTCGTCTGGTGACGGTATCTGTAGCGTAGATCTCTCGCGTCAGTCTCTGAGATATAGGCACAAATAGTATTTCGATAACACCATTGAAGAGATTTATTAATACCGCAAAGACTGGTAGACGTCTACGTACACTATCTCATCAACACTATCGCGACACTTTTTATGAATATTAATATGTGCAACGTCTACACTTCGCCTTTGTGATCGATGTATCTCTGCTGGGGACACTTTCATTGAGGTGCCAGAATGTTTGTGGACAGAGAAGCTAGTGATGGCGTACGCTTACAAGTGGAACGTACTCGGCCTATCCAAAATGTATTCTATCTGTTTCAGGTCGGGACTCTGGGCAGATCAATCCGTTTGAGGAATATTATCGTCCAGAAACCACTGCCTCACCGATGACGCGTTATGACAGTGTGCACGTACATGGCGGCCGGGCCAAATATCTCGCGAAATAAGCGTCAAGCGGAAAAACTACAAAGAACGAAACTTCTCTAGCTTGAAGGGGGAAACCAGATGGCGCTATGCTTGGCCCGCTAGATGGCGCTGCCATAGGTCAAACGGATATCAACTGCGTTTTTTTAGATAAGAATCCCCATTTTTTATTACATAATCGTGTAGTATGTAAAGAAATATGAATGATTTAGTTGGACCACTTTTTTCGCTTTGTGATAGATGGCGTTGTAATAGTCACAAACATAAGGCTCACCATTTTACACGAACAGTTGCTAACAGGTAGGTTTTTTAAATTAAAATAGAAAACGTAGGTACGTTTGAACATTTTATTTCGGATGTTCAAACGTGATGCATGTACCTCTGTGAACTTATCATTTCTGAGAACCCATGCTGTGTGATTACCTGTAAATACCACATTAATGCAATAATTGCTCAAAAATGATGTCCGTCAACCTGAATGCATTTGGCAATACGTGTAACGACATTCCTCTCAACAGCGAGTAGTTTCTCCTTCTGTAATGTTCTCACATGCATTGACAATGCGCTGACGCATGTTGTCAGGCGTTGTCGGCGGATCACGAGAGCAAATATCCTTCATCTTTCCCCACAGAAAGAAGTCCGGCGACGTCACATCTGGTGAACGTGCGGGCCATGTCATGGTGCTTCGACGACCAATCCAACTGTCATAAAATATGATATTCAACACCACTTCAACCGCACGAGAGCTATGTGCCGGACATCAACCATGTAGGAAGTACATGGCTATACTGTCATGCAGTGAAACATCTTGTCGTGACATCAGCAGAACATTACGTAGAAGACCAGCAGACATTGCACCATTTAGATTGCCGTCGATAAAATAGGGACCAAATGTCCTTCCTCCCATAATGCCGCACCATACATTAACACACCAAGGTGGCTGATGTTCCACTTGTCGCAGCCATCGTGGACTTTCCGTTGCTCAGTAGTGCATATTATGCCAGTTTACGTTACCGCTGTTGGTGAATGACGCTTCGTCGCTAAATAGAACGCGTGCAAAATATCTGTCATCGTCCCGTAATTTCTCTTGTGCCCAGTGGAAAAACTGTACACGCCGTTCAAAGTCGTCGCCATGCAATTCCTGGTGCATTGAAATATAGTACGGGTGCAGTCGATGTTGATGTAGCATTCTCCACACCGACGTTTTTGAGATTCCCGATTCTCGCGCAATTTGTCTGCTACTGACGTGCAGATTAGACGCGACAGCAGCTAAAACACCTATTTGGGTATCATCATTTGTTTCAGGTCGTGGTTGACGTTTCAAATGCAGCTGAACACTTTCTGTTTCCTTAAATAACGTAACTATCTAGCGAACAGTCCGGACACTTGGATGAAGTCGCCCAGGATACCGAGCAGTGTACATAGCACATCCCGTTGGGCATTTTGATCACAATAGCCATACATCAACACAATATCGACTTTTTCCGCAATTGGTAAACAGTTCAATTTAACACTGGTAATGTATCACGAAGGAAATACCGTCCGCACTGGCGGAATGTTGCGTTATACCACGTACTTATACTTTTGCGACTATTACAGCGCCATCTACCAAAAAGTGAAAAACGCAGTGCAACTAAAACATTCATATTTCTTTACGTACTGTACAAATATGCAATAAAAAACGGGGTTCCTATTTAAAAAATCACAGTTGATATCCGTTTGACCTATGGGAGCGCCACCTAGCGGGCCAACCATAGCGCCATCTGGTTTCCCCCTTCAAGCTAGACGAGTTTCGTTCTTTGTAATCATTTCGTCACAGGCTTATTTCGTCAGACATTTGGCCCGGTCACTATCAATGGACCACCCTGTGTAGTCATCATCTCCGAACTGCTCCTCCAATGTTCGCAGTACACGAAGCGGTAAAATGTGTTCATATACTTTCGCATTAAACGTTTTCTTAACTCAAGGAGACCATGTCCTAATCAATGCTTCACTGTTAGCAGTAGGCATGAAGGGTGGTAACGTTCTCCGATCAACCGCTACATCCCAACCCTTCCATCGGATTGCCACAGCGTGGAGCATGACTAATTGTTCCCATTCTCGAGTTTTCTGTCATCTACTGTCCTGTACTACTGCTATTTACGGCGCTGCAAGCATCCGTCATACTGACTGCAGGATATATGCTATGTGAGCAAAAGTTTGCGGACACTCTCAAAAACATATGTTTTTCATATTAGGTGCATTGTGATGTCACCTACTGCCAGGTACTCCATACCAGCGACCTCAGTAGTCAACCGACATCGTAAGGGAGCAGAATGGGGCGCTCCGCGGAACTCAACGGACTTCGAGCGTTAGGTGATTGGGTGTCACTTGTGTCATACGTCTGTACGCGAGAATTCCTCAGTCCTAAACATCCCCATGCCCACTGTTTCCGATGTGATAGTGCAGTGGGATCGTGAAGGAACACGTACAGTGCAAGAGCGTACAGGCCGACCTCGTCTCTTGACCAACAGAGACCAAACAGTTGTAGAGGGTTGTAATGTGTAATAGACAAACATCTATCCAGACCATCACACAGGAATTCCACACTACATCAGGATTCACTGCAAGTACTATGACAGTTAGGCGGGAGGTGAGAAATCTTTGATTTCATGGTCGTGAGGCTGCTCATAAGCCACACATCACGCCGGTAAATGCCAAACGACGCTTCGCTTAGTGTAAACATTGGACGATTGAGCAGTGGAAAAATGTTGTGTGGAGTGACGAATCGCGGTACACAATGCGGCGATCCGATGGCAGGGTGTGGGTACGGCGAATGGTCGGAGAACGTCACCTGCCAGCGTGTGTAGTGCCAACAGTAAAATTCGGAGGCATGTCTTCATGTGGACGTGTTTTTCATGGAGGGGCTTCCACCCATCGTTGTTTTGCATGGCGGTATCACACCAGAGGCCTACACTGATGTTTTAAGCACCTTCTTGCTTCCCACCGTTGAAAAGCAATTCGGGGATGGCGACTGCATCTTTAAACACGATCGAGCACCTGTTCATAATGCACGGCCTGTGGCGGAGTGGTTAGGCGACAATAACATTCCGGTAATGCACTGGCCGGCAGAGAGTCATACACTGAATCGCATAGAACTCCTTTGGGATGTTTTGGACCTGCGACCTCTGCCAGGTCTCACAGACCGACATCGATACCTCTTTTCAGCGCAGTAATCTGTGTAGAATGGGCTGCCAGTCCCCAAAAGACCTTTCAGCATCTGACTGAACGTATGTCTGCGGCAGTGGAAGCTGTCTTCAAGTCTAAGGGTGAGCCAACACCATACTGAATTCAAGCATTGCCGACGGAGGGTGCCAGGAACTTGTAAGTCATTTTCAGGCAAGTGTCCGGATACTTTTGATCGCAGCGTATGTTGCGCATGAGGAGCTGCTCGATCAATGTACCTCATTGTTTTTAACTACCCACTCACAAGCATTGTGCCAGTAGGATTGCCGGTAGCACTTTGGCTCTTACGAGTGATTCTTTCTCCTAAGTTTGTGCTACTTATTACAACCACCCTCCGCAAAGCTAGACGACACCTGTCAGTTAGTATATAATGCATGCTTGTCTTGATTTAGCTGTGATCAGTCCGCAATAGCATCACTAACAGTCGACTTTCGCATTTTCATAGTGATTGAAATGTCTGTGATGGATGCTGGACTCAGGTGACGTGGAGTGAATAGGGCACGTTGGAATACCGAGCTCTTCTGACCCAACCATTCCGCTGTTACTGCTTCCCCACTGACAGCACAACATTCACTGCCTCCTTTATACAAGCGGGCCCGCCTGTCGTCACTGTACACTAATACACCTCCAAAGAGGTGACTCCTACAGTACTGTTTTTTTACTGAGACACACACGCCACATAGTTCGTGCAGGGATAAATATGTTGTAATCATTTCATTCTGTTGTACAAAGAGATAATGCATGTTGTTGTTGTTGTGGTCTTCAGACCTGAGACTCGTTTGATGCAGCTCTCCATGTTACTCTATCCCGTGCAAGCTCCTTCATCTCCCAGTACCTACTACAACCTACATCCATCTGAATCTGCTTAGTGTATTCATCTCTTGGTCTCCCTGTACGATTTTTACCCTCCACGCTACCCTCCAATGATAAATTTGTGATCCCTTGATGCCTTCGAACATGTCCTACCAACCGATCACTTCTTCTAGTCAAGTTGTGCCACAAAACGCTCTTCTCCCCAATCCTATTCAATATCTCCTCATGAGTTACGTGATCTACCCACCTTATCTTCAGCATTCTTCTGTAGCACCACATTTCGAAAGCTTCTATTCTCTTCTTGCCCAAACTATTTATCGTCCATGTTTCACTTCCATACATGGTTACACTCCATACAAATACTTTCAGAAATGACTTCCTGGCACTTAAATCTATATTCGATGTTAACAAATTTCTCTTCTTCTGAAACGCTTTCCTTGCCATTGCCCATCTACATTTTATATCCTCTCTAATTGGACAATCTTCTGTTATTTTTCTGCCCAAATAGCAAAACTCCTTCACTACTATGTCTCATTTCCTAATCTAAATCCCTCAGCATTAATTCGACTACATTCCATTATCCTCGTTTTGCTTTTGTTGATGTTCATCCTATATCCTCCTTTCAAGACACTGTCCATTCCGTTCAACAGCTCTTCCAAGTCTTTTGCTGTCTCTGTCACAATTACAATGTCATCGGCGAACCTCATAGTTTTTTATTTCTTCTCCATGGATTTTAATACCTACTCCAAATTTTTCTTTTGTTTCCTTTACAGCTTGCTCAATAATGCAAGACAATGCATATAGGAAAAATATTTCCTCAGATCATTATATCAATTAAGAGGAAAAAACTAAGTTAATTATCGCATATTTGCAAATAATTTGTAACGTCCCCCTTTCCTTCTATCGACAATCTCAGAGTTATATGACCGTGTAAACACGTGCTTAAACAGTTAGAATAAAATTGTGAAAAGGCTATCGTTCCGAAGATTCAATATGAAGTCGATAAATGAGGGGTGGTTAACAACAAGAGGCCTTCTAGGACAACTTATTCCGCCTACTTAATTGCTGCAAAATTTAGTATGGTTGTTCGAAAGGTTTATGCTATCATTCACGTTCTGTGCCAACGAGAAGGGGCACTACGTGGATCGGAACAGAATAATGAGAGTTACTGAAATAATTATAGCTAAAGGAAATACGGTCGCCAGCCCAATTGGGCAAAATTTCCGTTCAGTAGGTGAACAGTTAATGTCAAGAATTACTCGAACACACGCGGAAACAGAGGTCTGCACGCACGTTAGCAAAAACAATTGAAACATTTACGTAATAAAGCGGGAAAGAAAGTTGTACTCGAAATATCATTATCTAATAGAGCTGAAATTTTGAAAACATACAAGATAACACTTAGGTTAATGGTTACTTACTGTTGTAAGTGACAATGGCACTACCTCACAATAACGCCTACTATTTTCATATGAATTTTGGAAAATGCTAAAAAATTATTAAAAAAAACTCTATTTACTTCTGAACAGGGAAGTAGAAATTGATAATTACTGTACCAAAACTAATTATTTTACTTTAACATGACTTCAAGTCAAAATGTGAACCAGAACTTTACTAACAACATACTACAATAATCACTGATAGTTACACTCACTCATTAATTCTAGTTAGTGCTTTTGTTCACAGTGCCAGGAATCATTTTAATTTGATTAGTTGATTTTCTATTTGCAACAATTAGATCACCTCAGATTAAAGTTCAGATTTAAAGTTAGTGAGACTGAACTTACTTTATTCTTTAAGTTCAAATCTTTAATGTAATTGAATCATTTAGTTCATAAGCAAAATTAACTGGCGCTGCAATTTTCATTTTTAATAAACGGTACTCGGATTATTGTAACAATAGGACAGGACAGGAACCTACTTGGCGAATGATTTTAGGAGAATCACGAGTAAATAGTTTTGATTAACAATGGTAATTATTCACTCGCAAAACACCACAAACCTGAGTGATGCCGGTACAAAGCTAGTTGATAATAAGCTGTAATGTAGCAATCTTACTTCGGTCCATTCTCGCCGTGACGAAGTAGCTGACGACGATACTGTTGCTGGCTCCTTTCCATTATAATTAGCGAGCACGAGTTATTGACAATGATATTGGCGTGGCGGGTTCTTGCAGCCAGTATTTCCACCGCCCACGCTCATCACTTGTCACGTGCTGCTAAACAATCACTCCTCCAGTACAGTGCACGCCATCCATGCGTCCGCACGTCACTAAATTTTACACCAGAGTTCTCTCTCTGTGTAGCGCGCGCTCTCGCGTAACATCCTCCCGCGTTCAGAGACGCCGCTACTCCAACGATACTTATTCGTTGACAAAAACCTAACGTTTCCCTAACATTTCCTCAGCGATTACTCAGCAATATTTACATAATATACATAATTGATTTTACAGCAAAATAAACAAATTAATTCCGCATGTACATATAAATTTACATAGAGGTAAAAGCAAGTATTGACCTGTTACTTGAGAGATGTTGATTCTGAAGATGACCCATTAGAACCAGATGTGATCAAGTCACTTGTGAACACAAAAAGGCTTTTTCAGTGTTCATCGAGTAATCAAGTTTGACAATGTCAATTTCATTATATGTCCATATCCGATGTGTTTTGGAGAGTTTTTCTGTCATTTAATGTTCCTTTCGTCTCTGGCAATGATTTGTCATTCTGACAAATACTATTTGCATCCAAGTCTCCTTACAACTGGTCGGGTATATGCCTCGGCAAGCAATGTGATGTTGAAACAAACTTCCTCTAGGAGCACTATTTTCCACTCATAATAGTTAATTCCACGAAATGCCAATAATTGGTAAACTCGTATAGGGAGCACATTGTGCTCATGTGGGAACGATCTAGATGCTTGTAAAACAAAAAACTGGTGGCAAAGATCACAGGAATTCTTTTTATTCCATAATTACCGGTTTCGGCGATGGCGGCTTTAGTTTCGCCGGAACCGGTTATCATGGAATAAAAAGAATTCCTGCGATCTTGACTACCAGTTTATTGTTTTATTGGCAAAATCGGTAGTTCCAGCAAATCTCGAATGTTTTTCTCCCCACGTAACAAGTTCAAAAATTCTACATCATCAGTTATACTCACAAGTTGTCGACCATACACAACTTCTATCAAATACTGTATTGCTCCTTTTCAAATCTTACATGAATACTTCATTCGTGTATTGGGCATAAACGCGTCTAAAATATTTGTCAAGTTCTATTAATTGGATCTTACGTTTCTAAAATTGTTTGAAGGTAATTAAACACTACTGATTCTCTTCTTATTTGGTTTAATAGCTGAATTGACCTTAAGTAGGCAAAGTTGAGTCTGCAGAATAATTAACTCAAGAGATTAGGCCATGCAAGCATATTACATGTGATTTTACGTAAGTGTAAGAAGCTCAGTCCCTTTAGAGACAACACGTGCAAGGAATATGTTCCTGCTGTCTGTATTAGGTCAGAATCTGCATCAAACAATAATTGTGAAAGTGTGTGTGGTCTACTCTACAAGCCCTAAAAGTATTTGAAGCATTGATGCATTATTGGCTACCGCCACAGTCATCGTCTGAATTCTGCTCCCATCTCTGGCACAGGTTTGTATTTCACGTGGTCCCAGATCGCTGGTTTCACAAAGCTGAAATTTACAAAAGGAATGATCGCTTTGCTGCTATGAGTTGACTTAACAGAAAAAAGAGTGCATTGCTATCATTGTTGCTGTTGTGGTCTTCAGTCCAAAGACTAGTTTGATGCAGCTCTCTGTGCTTGGCTATCCTGTGCAGAATTCCAACTCCGAATGACTACTGCAACTTCCATCATTCTGAATCTGGTTGCTGTATCCACGTCTTGGTCCCCCTCTACAATTTTTACCCCTCACACTTCCCTCCATTACTAAACTGGTTTCCTCTTGACGCCTTAGACTATGTCCTATCAACCGATCCCTTCTTTAGTCGTGGCGCAACAAATTTCTTTATTTCCCAATTCTATTTCGTGCCTAATCATTAGTTACATGATCTATCCATCTACCCTACAGTGTGATAAATTGAATTTTTTAAAACTACTCAAAGTCTGAAGTAGTCTTAAGATTGTCTGTGATAGTAGATTTTAAGGGTATGTTACCATGATTTCGGGAAAATTATTCGTGAAGTCGAAATTAATTTGCAAATATCTGTTAATTTTTGAACAAGACGTAATATATCTGGGTACTGATGATGGTCTCGCCAGTAGCAAAAGAAAAGACATGAACGATAAAACTCACAAAATTGTAAAACTTACATCTCTCACAAACAAATGACAAGAAAATCTTTAAGAAAATTTACCTCAACGATATGTTCCTATCAACACTTCTAGGTAAATATGTGGTATGTTATTTCAAAGAAAAAATTCTAAATCACATTATCCCCGATCACTCTACCAAAGGAATCTTACAGAACATCTGGAGAAAGATCTATGAAATGTACTCAATACTTAAAATCATCTTTAGCTCGAGTTAATTCTCATTTCCTTTTCAAAGTGGCTAGTTAGATTTTGTCGATGGAAAATCATCGAATTGGTAGGTTGGTCCTTGTGGCCTCCTCGTATAAAACTCATCAAAGATTATATGAGTATCTATTGCATATGAAATTGCAATCGTTATGAAAAATAATTCGAAAACATAATTCACGCATAGTCTCTGGAATAAAGATGCTAGTTGGGAATGGTAACAAAACTTAATTTCATCAACGTATTTTACACACAGATTATAAACATAATTCACGCATAGTCTCTGGAATAAAGATGCTAGCGGGGAATGGTAACAAAACTTAATTGCATCAATGCATTTTACACACGTATTATAACTAGATCTCACAGAAGGAAACTGTTCAAGTACACAGCAGGCTAGGATCAGTGATCTCTATGCTATCTGGATGTCAAGTTCCAGCTTGTCTCTATGTGATAGCTCGTATTTCGTTTCTTGTCTAATTACAACATGGCTACTAAGAAATGTCAAGAGACGAAAGAAAATTCCTTTCGATTCTGTTCCTGTATGAGCCTATTCGTCACATATTGATACAAAGTTCATATCCAGTTATAAGTAATGAATTCTCTATTACGTACAGACCTGTTGAAATTTTGTTGCCTAATTACAACATGGCGGACAATGCAGAAGATAAGAATGTGGAGGCACATTGAATTTCCGTGCTCTGAGATAAGAAATCTACATCCAGATAGTTTGGAAATCACTAGCTACGATTGACTAACATACATATCTTTGGAGATTTCACCGGCCAATTAATACGTGCACGATAAAATTGTACAGTTAATGCAGTGGGGTCAATAATCAAGGTAATTTAACGATCAATAAAATACCCACTTTCATATGATGTAGAGTTCGAGGACATGCGTCTTTGTACTACTAAACCTTTAAGCCTGTTACGTAAACATGGGGTACTCTGTTCCTGATTTGTAACTGAGAACCAAATTTTGTAATGTTTAATCAGTTGAATACAATCATACCAGTTTTGTGTGCTGTAACCAAAGCTCTTATAAACCGCAGCTCATATTTTCTGCAGTTCTAATCACAGAAAGTATATCCTTTATTAAAAATACTGTCTTATAGAGACAAATATTCATGAAATGTTTTTTCTTTTTTTATTAAATAAGACTTGTCACCATCATTGTGAAAGCACATGTGTCAATCGACTTATTATGGTTTTTCCTGGTAACTATCGTCTACTCACACCAAAGGTGCGTCAGCCACAATCCTCTGCAGGTGTCTCTGGAGAGCAACATTATTCAAAATATAGAACAGTATTTCGCTCTTACGGTAAAGAAATATACTAAATTCGATTTTGTTCTGCATCCAACATTATGGTAGACTGTGATTCCTCCGAGGTAATATTTTCCCAGCGAATTATTCAGTAATTTGTACCTCTGTGCCAAAAGTGCCTCCAAAAGCGGCAATTATCTTCAAACCCCAGGAGGCTACCGATGTTGCTGAAACTCAACACATTGTTCACAATGTTTCGAGACGTAGATATATCTCCATTTTCTCTCAGCGTGACACCGGGAGCATAATGTCCTGAATGCGGAATATGAAGTCCAGACCATTAATCTTCGTCAACATTTGGGTTCTGCATTTCAGCGAGCGGTCTCTAGTCCGCCAGCAGTCACCGCTGTAAATAATTTATTAGTGGTGTCTGACAAGACGTTGCACACTTCAGTAGCAACATGCCTTACACAAACAATTACCAATCTCTTCTGTCTTCAGCTACTCAGTATCCTTTACCCCGTTCCACTTCGGCCCGTGATACACAACGTTTGGAATGAAACGTATTGTAAGCACTTTCACAAATTTTCGGAGTCGTCTCCTCATGCAAAAATTAATAAATAATTCTCGAATAGTTTATTGCGGTATTATTAAAAGAGTATTGTATAGCACCATATAGTTTATTTGGGATTTTCATCATAAAGGAGTTCAACATATTACGAAATATTATGCATGCCTTCGTGACATTTTGATGAGTTTTTCCATTTTGAAAGTGCAATTTCTAAACTAAATCTTCCATATAAGAAGCACCACAAATCTAATAGAATGACCGAACATGGAAAAATCGAGCAAGGCACAGAATGCTGCTCTGATAGATATCATACGAAAGTCACTCTCGCATGAAATATTAGAAGTGCCCTCTTGGTTACGTCTTGTAAAATTACAATTCCTAAGGTGTGCTTGCACTTCCGCAGCTTTCCGTACACACAGTGTTGATGTGGCATCTGAACCAAAAGGCTGGGGTTTGTGTAAAACATTCAGTCACACATAGACTGCTACAGCAAGCTTCCACGGCAGTTATACAATTGACATATAAACTACATTAACAACATAACGATGAGGTCGAAATGACCGTGATAGACCTAACAACTGAGTGGATAATGTGAGAGCAGGAGAAGGGTGAAAAGAGAGAGAAAGAGATCAAAACCGAAACCTACAGGAAAACTAACAACTGTCCTCTCACACACCAGATGGCAGACAGGCACAATAGTTTGGTATAGGCAGTATGGACTACGGAACGACTACCACTATTTTATAGATAGACGCGAGTGCGATGACCGAACAGTGGAGGAGCCTATTTGCAAACAATTGTAGCAACACAAGGCGAGGTGCGAAGTAAGGTGAAGAGCGGATATCAGCACCAACTAAGTCAGTGGATGCCAAGACGGGTGTGGAGCAACGAGTATGACAGGCGACGCCACTAGCGAAGCTGATGGTAGGCGCATGTGGCAGGTAATGTAAATTTCAGACGAGGGCACAATAGAGCGTGGGTGTAGTTTGATAGGTAAGACAATAGACACTACTTGTTGTAGATGGTAGTGCCGTTGCATATCGAAGTTCTAGAGGCAGGAAGACAAGCCGATAACAGCAGCTAGCATGAAAGTGTGGCTTCGGAGGTCAAAGAATATGGAGAAATAAGACAAAATGATCCGCAGTATGATAGTGATTCCATCAACAGCAGCACTGATTTTCAGCGAAATGGAAAAGCGAATATCAGATACATCGGCAAGCAGAATTGCAATTGACGAACTGATGTCTCTCGATCGCCAGTCCGCAGTAAGACTGCAGTAATCATAGTCATCCAGTCCACGAACCAGAAACTAGCACCAGAAAGTTAAGTGTTGTCACTCAAGTCAAACTGGAGCAAAATTCAGTACGAACAGAGGTAGATAAGATATGGGAATACTACCCATAGGTGGCAGAGTCGTTACAGAGCCAAGCTTTACAATAGCTGATATTATTGAAAAAAGTGAAAATAACTAAGGCGACAACAAAGGGAAAGAACATGAAAGATAGTATCTGAGGGTCGAAGTTGAAGGAGAAGCATAGAAGATATTACAGGAGCAGAAGGTGTACGATGATGTGAATCAGTTCATTAGACATACATGAGGAAAGTATAGAAAGGGAAAAAATTCATGAATAAGATAGGGATGATGACAGACAACTGAAAAGTGAAGACAGTGAACTAGAAGAAGATATGAGCAAAGTGAAACTAATGGGGACGATTAATTGGAAGATACGGATGAAGATGAATCTAAAGTAGCTGCTAACTTACCGCAGAATATCGTAGTGTGGATACATCGGGGAATCTACTAATTCCATAAACTTAGCTGAACGGATTGGAATTAGTTTTAGTACTACGAAATGATTCTTACAGTGACATAGAGGAAGACGTAGAGCTGGAGTCTGAACGGAAAGCGACGTCGCAACAACCGATGACGGAAAATTTGGTAGAAATAAAGAAGAGAAAGAGAGTGAGAAAGGATACTAGAAGGAGACAAAGCTAACAGTGAATTGAAAGAAATAATGAAATAATGAATGCAGAACCGAATAAACGACAAACAGATCAATGCGTACAACATATTCCGAAATATATAGAGAATGAAGAAGGAGGGAGTCTTTAAGAAAGAAGGTACAATATAAAAGATAGTATTTTTGAGGAGATCGAACGAAAGAAGACAGTAGTGTTACTGTAGTAATCATCTTGAGGTTGAAGGGCTTCTGTCCGCTTTCGCTTGTATTTTTTTTTTTTTTTTGTGGCTGGGGTGGGGGAGGGGGGGGGGGTATGATCCTACTTAACGAAAACACAATTTCATCTTAATTTCTATTTCCCAGACAAGTTTCACTGAAGTTGCAACTTGTTTTTGTGTGTTAACTGCTTGATGTATTTCCAGATGTCTGACTGAATCTTGTTTATCAGACTCATCGGAAGTGTCTTTCTTGATTGCAAGTACGTTAAATTGCCGTACACATTTATTTAGGGCAAGCAAGTAATTATGTTCGATTTAACGACGGCATCTTTGAATGGCTTGAACTCGAATGTTGAATCAAGAGCTGTAGGAATTGCCAGAAGATCAGAATGTTCTAAGTTGTCGAACCTTCTTGCCTGTTGTTTATTTCGTTTTTAAATTTCAAATATATATTTCAAATTTTCCACAGCTACCTAATGGGATCGCTTTGCTTACTGTAACGTGAATGTCACCTGAAATTTCTTTCGTTAATTTTCCAAATGATCATAGCAATTCCGGCGTTTCTTTGACACAGCCTGACTCGCTGCTAAAAACCATATGGGGAGCCTCAGATTTAGTTAAAGGGATCGCCCCTACAATGGACACTCACTTCAGGAGGCGTTCTAACATATAACAGTGCAAATAACATCATATGCGAAGTTCAGATATAATTTTCTTTAATTTGACCTACTTTCATTTCCGTCTCTGCCTGTCTTTTCTGTAACCCGTTACTTGCGCTGATGTTAACTATAATATTTTTGATGATATTTCTTCTCTTACTTATCAATCTACATCTACATCTACATTTATACTCCGCAAGCCACCCAACGGTGTGTGGCGGAGGGCACTTTATGTGCCACTGTCATTACCTCCCTTTCCTGTTCCAGTCGCGTATGGTTCGCGGGAAGAACGACTGTCTGAAAGCCTCCGTGCGCGCTCTAATCTCTCTAATTTTACATTCGTGATCTCCTCGGGAGGTATAAGTAGGGGAAGGCAATATATTCGATACCTCATCCAGAAACGCACCCTCTCGAAACCTGGCAAGCAAGCTACACCGCGATGCAGAGCGCCTCTCTTGCAGAGTCTGCCACTTGAGTTTGTTAAACATCTCCGTAACGCTATCAGGGTTACCAAATAGCCCTGTGACGAAACGCGCCGCTCTTCTTTGGATCTTCTCTATCTCCTCCGTCAACCCGATCTGGTACGAATCCCACACTGATGAGCAATACTCAAGAATAGGTCGAACGAGTGTTTTGTAAGCCACCTCCTTTGTTGATGGACTATATTTTCTAAGGACTCTCCCAATGAATCTCAACCTGGTACCCGCCTTACCAACAATTAAATTTATATGATCATTCCACTTCAAATCGTTCCGCACGCATACTCCCAGATATTTTACAGAAGTAACTGCTACCAGTGTTTGTTCCGCTATCATATAATCATACAATAAAGGATCCTTCTTTCTATGTATTCGCAATACATTACATTTGTCTATGTTAAGGGTCAGTTGCCACTCCCTGCACCAAGTGCCTATCCGCTGCAGATCTTCCTGCATTTCGCTACAATTTTCTAATGCTGCAACTTCTCTGTATACTACAGCATCATCCGCGAAAAGCCGCATGGGACTTCCGACACTATCAACTAGGTCATTTATACATGCTGTGAAAAGCAGTGGTCCCATAACACTCCCCTGTGGCACGCCAGAGGTTACTTTAACGTCTGTAGACGTCTCTCCATTGATAACAACATGCTGTGTTCTGTTTGCTAAAAACTCTTCAATCCAGCCACACAGCTGGTCTGATATTCCGTAGGCTCTTACTTTGTTTATCAGGCGACAGTGCGGAACTGTATCGAACGCCTTCCGGAAGTCAAGAAAAATAGCATCTACCTGGGAGCCTGTATCTAATATTTTCTGGGTCTCATGAACAAATAAAGCGAGTTGGGTCTCACACGATCGCTGTTTCCGGAATCCATGTTCATTCCTACATAGTAGATTCTGGGTTTCCAAAAACGACATGATACTCGAGCAAAAAACATGTTCTAAAATTCTACAACAGATCGACGTCAGAGATATAGGCCTATAGTTTTGCGTATCTGCTCGACGACCCTTCTTGAAGACTGGGACTACCTGTGCTCTTATCCAATCATTTGGAACCTTCCGTTTCTCGAGAGACTTGCGGTACACGGCTGTTAGAAGGTGGGCAAGTTCTTTCGCGTACTCTGTGTAGAATCGAATTGGTATCCCGTCAGGTCCAGTGGACTTTCCTTTGTTGAGTGATTCCAGTTGCTTTTCTATTCCTTGGACACTTATTTCGATGTCAGCTATTTTTTCGTTTGTGCGACGATTTAGAGAAGGAACTGCAGTGCGGTCTTCCTCTGTGAAACAGCTTTGGAAAATGGTGTTTGGTATTTCAGCTTTACGCGTGTCACCCTCTGTTTCAATGCCATCATCATCCCGGAGTGTCTGGACATGCTGTTTCAAGCCACTTACTGATTTAACGTAAGACCAGAACTTCCTAGGATTTTCTGTCAAGTCGGTACATAGAATTTTACTTTCAAATTCACTGAACGCTTCACGCATATCCCTCCTTACGCTAACTTTGACATCGTTTAGCTTCTGTTTGTCTGAGAGGTTTTGGCTGCGTTTAAACTTAGAGTGAAGCTCTCTTTGCTTTAGCAGTAGTTTCCTAACTTTGTTGTTGTACCACGATGGGTTTTTCCCGTCCCTCACAGTTTTACTCGGCACTTACTTGTCTAAAACACATTTCACGACTGCCTTGAACTTTTTCCATAAACATTCAACATTGTCAGTGTCGGAACAGAAATTTTCGTTTTGATCTGTTAGGTAGTCTGAAATCTGCCTTCTATTACTCTTGCTAAACAGATAAACCTTCCTCCCTTTTTTTATATTCCTACTAACTTCCATATTCAGGGATGCTGCAACGGCCTTATGATCACTGATTCCCTGTTCTGTACATACAGAGTCGAAAAGTTCGGGTCTGTTTGTTATCAGTAGGTCCAAGATGTTTTCTCCACGGGTCGGTTCTCTGTTTAATTGCTCGAGGTAATTTCGGATAGTGCACTCAGTATCATGTCACTCGATGCTCTGTCCCTACCACCCGTCCTAAACATCTGAGTGCCCCAGTCTATATCTGGTAAATTGAAATCTCCACCTAAGACTATAACATGCTGAGAAAATTTATGTGCAATGTATTCCAATTCTTCTCTCAGTTGTTCTGCCACTAATGCTGCTGAGTCTGGAGGTCGGTAAAACGAGCCAGTTATTAACCTAGCTCGGTTGTTGAGTGTAACCTCCACCCATAATAATTCACAGGAACTATCCACTTCTATTTCACTACAGGATAAACTACTACTAACAGCGATGAACACTCCACCACCGGTTGCATGCAATCTATCCTTTCTAAACACCGTCTGTACCTTTGTAAAAATTTCGGCAGAATTTATCTCTGGCTTCAACCAGCTTTCTGTACCTATAGCGATTTCGGCTTCGGTGCTTTCTATCAGCGCTAGAAGTTCCGGTACTTTACCCACGCAGCTTCGACAGTTTACAATTACAATACCGATTGCTGCTTGGTCCCCGCATGTCCTGACTTTGCTCTGCACCCGTTGAGGCTGTTGCCCTTTCTGTACTTGCCCAAGGCCATCTAACCTAAAAAACCGCCCAGCCCACGCCACACAACCCCTGCTACCCGTGTAGCCGCTTGTTGCGTGTAGTGGACTCCTGACCTATCCAGCGGAACCCGAAACCCCACCACCCTACGGCGCAAGTCGAGGAATTTGCAGCCCACACGGTAGCAGAACCGTCTCAGCCTCTGATTCAGACCCTCCATTCGGGTCTGTACCAAAGGTCCGCAGTCAGTCCTGTCGACGATGCTGCAGATGGTGAGCTCTGCTTTCATCCCGCTAGCGAGACTGGCAGTCTTCACCAAATCAGATAGCCGCCGGAAGCCAGAGAGAATTTCCTCGGATCCATAGCGACACACATCATTGGTGCCGACATGAGCGACCACCTGCAGATGGGTGCACCCTGTACCCTTCATGGCATCCGGAAGGACCCTTTCCACATCTGGAATGACTGCCCCCGGTATGCACACGGAGTGCACATTGGTTTTCTTCCCCTCTCTTGCTGCCATATCCCTAAGGGGCCCCGTTACGCGCCTGACGTTGGAGCTCCCAACTACCAGTAAACCCACCCTCTGCGACCGCCCGGATCTTGCAGACTGAGGGGCAACCTCTGGAACAGGACAAGCAGCCATGTCAGGCCGAAGATCAGTATCAGCCTGAGACCGAGCCTGAAACCAGTTCGTCAGACAAACTGGAGAGGCCTTCCGTTCAGCCCTCCGGAATGTCTTTCGCCCCCTGCCACACCTTGAGACGACCTCCCAGTCTACCACAGGTGAGGGATCAGCCTCAATGCGGGCAGTATCCCGGGCAACCACAGTCGTAGTCCGATCGGGGGATGCGTGGGACGAGCTGGCCGTCCCCGACAAACCCCCATCCGGAACCCCACAGTGATGCCCATTGCCAACAGCCTCAAGCTGTGTGACCGATGCCAACACTGCCTGAAGCTGGGAGCGAAGGGATGCCAACTCACCCTGCATCCGAACACAGCAGTTGCAGTCCCTATCCATGCTAAAAACTGTTGTGCAAAGAACGTCTGAACTAATCTACAGAGAGCGCAAACAAATCGACACAAAATTTAAACGGTTATTATAATACAAGATTGCCTAGTAAATGCAGTAATGCTGCTACTTGCGCACTGCTGACACACTGCTCGGCGGCGGAAGGAGACTATGCGATTTTACACTAATCAGGTACTAAAACGCAATGCTACAACTCTCAAATACTATAATACGCCCGAAATTTATGAATTAAACAATGCAAGTACCAAAAACACGCAAAGAAATTAAGAATTAAGCTATGTAGCAAATGAGTGAGCTAGGAGTATACGACTTGCTGCTGCAGCTGCTTATCCAACGACGGCAGGGAGCACACTGACTGTGGCCAACCGACACTGGCCGTTCAAAACAAAAACAGAAGACAAGCGACTACGCGAATTTACACTATTCAGGTAGTGAAACGCGATGCTACAACTCTCAAGTACTATAATACGCCAGAAATTTATGAATTCAGTGAAGTGTTTTTATGAATTCAATGAAGTGTTTTGCATCATCAACCTGGAGTAGGTCCGAGAAATTTGGGCAGTGCTTGACAATAATAAGTAGTCGAAATTAGCTAATCGCACGATTACATAAAAGTTACATTACAGCCTACCATGGACGATGTCCCCACAGCTAAAAAATTTCAATGAATTTAGTTACGACTAATTCGACTTGGCAAAAGAAGGGATAATCTTTTTTTCGCCGAGCATGTCCCTACTGACAATAAGTGTACCTATTACGATAGGTGAAATTAATTCAGTTGAAATATTGCATCTGGGGACAATATATATTAGTCTTTCTGTTACGTATAGCGACGTTTGGGATTCCGTGAGATCCAAAACACCTAGTGTTCGCTGAGGGTGGAGTCTTGCCAAGAAAGTAAGCAGTAATGACCACAAATGATTAACTTTGCATTGTTTCTCTCCAAATATCGTAGGTAATTGAATAGTTTTCAGCATTTTTAAGTTTGTTTTGAAAATATATTTCACTGCCTCACACTTATCGTCAGTTCTTGTTTACGTTGTTTTACGCCTTGGCACCTTGTACAAAGGACATTGGGGCAATGAAAATTACTTTTATTATACCCAGAGAATGCTGAGCATAATTCAATGTAGAGTATTTGAAGTTAGTGATAATCTTGTAAAATTCATATTTTACTTACTTACTGCTTCAAAAGTACAAAAATCACAAGAACGGCAATAAAAGTACGAGTAGTCCAGCACGAATTACGAGACTCAACGCATCGAAGGCTGAGCATCAATTGACGGAATGAACGATCCGTTGCTGAAATATCTCGCAGTATTTGCCGTCGATCCATCTGCGAAGTATCGCCATACAAAACATCGCTCAAACCTCGATATTTATGGCGGAAACTTCGATGTTCCCATAAAATCAATGAAAACACAACAGAAGATTAGGTTTAGTTGTAGTACTGACTAGTCAGAATTAGCGAGTATTAGAGAAGCGGTTAAATTTATTACTCACTGATTTTGTGAGTTCTTACAGCAGGAATTTAATTTATTATTGCTTTAACAAACAGTAAAGAGAGACGATTCTGTTTTGCTTAAACACACCGGAGTAAAAATATAACTTGCTGTGACATACAACAAAAGATAAGTTCAGTCGTAATGAAAATAGCCTGAATTCGCGAGCTAATAGAGAAGGAATTAAATTTATTAATATCTTGACACATAGAAAGAAAGACGATTGTGCTTCGGTTAAACACACGAGAGTGAAGAGAAAACTTCTTATGAAATACAGTGAAATATTAGGTATAGTTTACAGTAACATGCAGAAGAGACCATATCATTTACTGCATGTAAATGCTAATATGTTTTTACAATTAACTGATTCTGGTTAGAATTCAGATTACTTACAACCTACATATACAATAATCAGGCTTTCGTTATTGCGTTCAATCTGAATAACCACGCTACATAGATCTGCTAACACACTTCAGTGAAACAATTATGTCGACTTCCTCTTTGTGTAATAATTACGGCAAACTTAATTGTGACGGTTTTGCACTTACTAATCGTCGCCGGCCGCGGTGGTCTAGCGGTTCAGGCGCTCAGTCCGGATCCGCGCGAATACTACGGTCGCAGGTTCGAATCCTGCCTCGGGCATGGATGTGTGTGATGTCCTTAGGTTGGTTAGGTTTAAGTAGTTCTAAGTTCTAGTGGACTGATGACCACAGATGTTAAGTCCCATAGTGCTCAGAGCCATTTGAGCCATACTAATCGTCAATAGCTAACTGTTAACCATTATTAATAACCATTACAGCAGACCTTTTTTAGTATTTATACACTTATTTCTATGTAAGTATATATTTGATATACATTGTTCTGGAAGGTTGACTGCTGGTGTGTATTGATCGTCTGAGTTAGGTATAATGAGAAAAGCTAGCCGTCAGACGATTTCACTGACACTTCTGTTCAGACTGAAAGCATTCTGCGCCAAGTCGCGTCTGTCAGGAGTGTCATACTTCGAGTGTTGTTGTGGCTACATATTGTATTTTAGTATTTAATATCTCTGACATTGCGGTGATCTTTTGTTATCTGAGTATCATCGCCAGCGTGAGGAAAGAGTAGGTTACGAACATATTCTTTAAGTACAGTTCGAGACATCATAGAGCACTTCAACGATTTGCAAAGCTCGACAGGTTTTTACAAAACTTTGTTAACCAAACTGGAACCAGCGCAATAGTTACTGAGTACGAGGGTGGAGCCGTTAGGAGCATGTTAAGGCTGTCGTACACAGGTGCCGGAGTCTCCCCAACCAGAAGTGGAAACACGTGTAACACAACAGTTGCGCGCCTCTGCGGTTCTGTTCGCTGATGGTTTGCTGTCCTGAGCCTCACTGTTAAACGATACAGTTTTTCGCATGTATTCAAGTTTGTCACTGCATTAGCACTCTGGCAGAGCGGTCTGGTTATTAAAGAACACTATCGTACATTTCCTCGTTTGTGGTTAGTTAATTGGCTGGATTGTATAGACTGAAAAGAAACTACTCTACAGTTCCCTGCAAATAAGTACAGCCTGGAAACAAGGAAAGGAAAACCAGAACAACGCAAGAAGCCTCCGTTCGTAGCTCCACGTAGTATATGTTGAAGACAACGAGTGATTCTGTGTTTCTTGACGTGCGCAAACTCTCCTGGTTCGTTTACGATACGCTTTAATTCAAAATTTTTTTGGGTCGACGGGAGCAACTAACACTGAAATCGAGCTTATAACTGAAAACAACGCCTTTTGTAGTTGACAACATGTTCGCCTTTCAGAACCGCCACATAGTGCAGGCAATTACATTTCAGTTCAAAATCTCGCGCCACATCTAATCACTCTTCTCTAGTTTCTAATCACTCTTCTCTAGTTAGTAGGCTAAATCTTACTGAACTATTCTGACAAATTAAGACACCTCGACGATACTCCGCTCCAGACAAACACACTACATATACATACAAAACGCTGATAAGAATTAAATGACGTGTAGGTAATCAGAAATGTGTTACATATACCTGAGTGGAATTCCATATTCAGATATATACTTAATATTCGTATGTCACTGGATTATTGACTGTATTTGTAAAACTGAAACTTTAACGGCTGGAAACCTCAAAATTAATAAAATGTTTCGAGCTGTTATGCCGTGGTCGAATAGATTTCACTTAAAACCCTACGTTTCGACCCCATCTGCGGAGGACATCTTCAAGGGCATCGTTGTTTTGTTGAATGTCCGACTCACACCCTGCCTCGCTACTGACTGCAACAAAATTCGGCTCCCGAGAGCTTCCGTGCAGTGGCGCGGCGCCTCATGTTTTGAATATGCGAGCGCAATTGGTCGTTGCTATCATCCCATGATGGAAGACTGGTACACATCTTCTTCAACGCCGGTATCCAAATGCCATTCCATTTCACGTTATGGTATCCGAATGTCGCTGCCAGGATTTGAGTCCTATCAAAATGAATGTGGTGGTCTCCTGGTGGTAAGACATGTTCCGCGACAGCTGATCTGTCAGTCTCCCCTCCTGCAATTTTGCGAGTGAATAGCAAACACCACATCAAAACTAACTAATATGTGCTCCTCCGGCTGTACCACTATGCCATTTAATTTACTGATAAAATGAGCCGAGTTATTGATATACGAATCCTATCGGCGCACGTACGAACGTAATAATGTTGTCAGAAACTTGGCAGTCGTTATAGGCCATATACGAATATGTTCTTTGTGTTCCTTCGGCAGTCCATAAATTCTTGGTGCTAGTGCAGCTGAACTGAACAGTCCTTTCTGAACGCACTGAGCGTGAAATATGTATTTCTTTTTCCAGAGTAAGTAACGTTAAGTGGTCATCAACTTAGTCTATTATTGTTTTCCAGTAATTTGACTAGATCTGGAATGCTTCTGGGATGATGTTATGTGACGTCGCAGATCGCAACTGGAGCTCGGACTTCAAACTGCGATATTCGTTCCCGGTAGCGAAAATTCGACATGTCACATCGTATGTTTGTAGTTGTGTCTGTCACGGTTGATGTTCTATTAAAGAGTTATAGAAAATGAGTGTAGCAAAGAAATTAAACCTTTCCGGATCCGTGTTCCGATAACAAATTTTCAACTCCAGAATGAGATTTTCCCTCTGCAGCGGAGTGTGCGCTGATATGAAACTTCCTGGCAGATTAAAACTGTGTGCCGCACCGAGACTCGAACTCGGGACCTTTGCCTTTCGCGGGCAAGTGCTCTACCAACTGAGGTACCCAAGCACGACTCACGCCCCGTAGAGCACTTTCCCGCGAAGGGCAAGGGTCCCGAGTTTGAGTCTCGGTCCGGCACACAGTTTTAATCTGCCAGGAAGTTCCATATTTTCAACTGTTACGTACGATTAGTGCTGAGTGCACCATTTTGTCACACCCTGTACAGCCAAGTCTTTAACACTTGTTAAACCACTAAAAAAAGGCAACGTGACAAATCTCATGATGCATATCAGCTATTATTGTACTGTTTGAGTAATTATTTTTATGCGTTGGGTTAGCGCTGGCAGAAATTATTGCTTCGTAGCAAAATTCGATTCAGCAGAGTCTTTTCATCTGAACTGATATCAAGAGAACATGACCTTAAGAATAGGTTGGTTGGTTGGTTTTGGGGAAGGAGGCCAGACAGCGAGGTCATCGGTCTCATCCGATTAGGGAAGGATGGGGAAGGAAGTCGGCCGTGCCCTTTCAAAGGAACCATCCCGGCATTTGCCTGGAGCGATTTAGGGAAATCACGGAAAACCTAAATCAGGATGGCCGGACGCGGGATTGAACCGTCGTCCTCCCGAATGCGAGTCCAGTGTTTAACCACTGCGCCACCTCGCTCGGTCTTAAGAATAGGTTCTTGAGTGCTACATCCTCTTGCACTCTTTATTCTGGTAATACTGTCATAGATGCATTGCTGTTGTTTGACATTGCGTAATCTTAGGCGTTTTTTTTTTTTTTGTAGCTGATTGCAAGAAAGAGGTGGCAGTGTATATTTCAAACATTCGAAAAAAATTGTAGAGGGATTCCTGTTCCAATAATTGTTCACTACTCTCCTGTTTCCATGTAATGTAGAGGTTCTTAATGTTGCTGTTATTAAGGAATTCGAACAGTCCATCGTAATCTGTTTTGCGAGTTCACATTCTCCTTTAAATGCAGGAAATCTTCGTCAGAAAACTGATAGTTTCAGCCTCTCTGTCACGCACGGACTACAATAGCCATTTTAACTACTGACTGAAGAGTAACAGTAACTGTATCGATTATTCTACGTACTACCGTTGCTTTTTAAGGGTTCCGTTTGATACGTACACATGTCTCTAGCACTAAATGGATCATCCAGTTTTGCAGACTTTTTCGGCAAAATCGCTCCTAATTCATAAGTTCGGCTTGCGATGTATCACCTGACGACGAGATGCGAGCAGCAGGGTGTCGGGCGATTGGAGCCTGCCTGCTGCTATTTGTGCTCGTGTGAGACCGAACACGGCGCTTGCGCCCTGTGCGAAACACCATGTACTCCTGGGGCCGTTACCTCAAATAGCGTGGCGCTGCTTGAAGAAAAGTTGGAACGCTGCTGAAAACGACAAGGAGCGTACTCAGGTGTACCAGTACATAGTTTACAGCCGCGGTATTCCACTAACAGCCTCGACCTACAATATTTCCGGACCGGAACAAAAATTTCATAGTCGCTAAAAATATTTCAGAACGAATTGTAACAGTTCGACGAATTCGACTATTTCTTGCTGAGACAGTGTTCTGTACTTAAGCAAATTTTCTTTGACGACTATGTGGAGATGCACCTTGGAAGACACGACTGCAACAAGGGAAGTAGCCACGATGTTTTAATTTTATTATCAATTTTATTGTGCCTGGTGCATGTTCCATTTTAGCGAGTTTTAACAGGTTCTTTTACTTTTTATTATTCTGATGATGGAAGCTTGACTTCCGAAACGCGTCAATCTTAGTGTTTTACACTATAAACAAGTGGTTGAGCAGATATATTTTTTAACATCGCGGAACAATAAGTTGGGAATGTGGGTCTCACGGGAGGCGTGCCAGTGAAAAGTCCCTGCAGTCGCACTGTCCTCTGTGTCTTCGGTGGCTCAGATGGATATAGCGTCTGCCATGTAAGCAGGAGATCCTGGATTCGAGTCACGGTCGGGGCGTACATTTTCAACTGTCCTTGTTGATTTATATCAAAGCCTGTATGCAGCTAGGGGTATTCATTTTATTGTAATTTCATTACCAGTTTAGTTATTCCTATTAATGAGCGATTAGGCGTTATTATGCGTTTGTAAAACACGTTTTCCGTGCTATTCCGAGAATAGAACATAAGCGGGTGCTAACCGGGGACGGTACAGTTGGTCGTTTGTAGTGTACCGATTTGGAAAAATTCTGTCAAAATTTCATTTTCTTGTAAACACCATGAAGATTAATGTGTAATTTTTCTTACCTGTTATTCCTGTTAACCGTATATTTCCACTCTGGTAATATGAACCTATGGATTTCGATAATAATTATAACAAATTATTGTCATTCGCATTCCCAACAACCACATAAACAAACAGTGATTGACATTTGCCCGGTCGGCTTTATTCCGCTCAGCTCGTGTAGCCCCGTCCGTTTTCTCTGCGGGAAAGTTTATTTCTAGATGCGACAGGGTTCCCCTCGCAGAGATATCACATACACTATGCATGAATTCTAAAATCAACTTACGATTCGTTCAGATATCAACCTCAATGTTCAAAAACCAACAGGGATGCATTTCAAGCAATCTATAGATCAACGTGCGATGGATGCTAGCCGCTTTGTAAAAAAAATATGAAATTGACGCCCGGGCCAGAACCGGGTTTCCACCTCCCTCAGCCCCAATCTGGGCTTGCCCACTACCCACTAATACTGTAAACTCTATACAGATATTCCTAGGTGGTGAGGATGGTGATGGGGCGCTCAACTGCGCGATCAGCGCCCATACGAAGCCCCAATTATTTCACAGTCAAATTTTTTACACAGTCCAATGTAGCCACTGTCACGAATGAAGATGATGATGGTGAAATTATGAGAACAACACAAACATCCAGTCGGCTGGCAGAGAAAATTCCCATCTCCGCCGGGAATCGAACCTGGGACCCCATGATCCAGAGGCAGCAACGCTTCCCAGGTGGTGATTTTGTTCTGTAGGTCATATTCCATCAAACAGTGACGGTACCGATACTTATCAGGTAACATTGCTGCAAATAAACTGCCTACTCCGACGTCCCACCTGAAAGTTTTGAATATTTGGCGTGTTGCTGCTCGCAGTTCTCGCCACTCTTAAGTGCACAGACAGTATAAGTGCTACACGATATCTTCCAAAACGCCGTGGATAAGATCGGAATTTTTCGAAGCTCATACCTCGGGTTCTGTTCGTCAGAGAAAGGTACTCGTAAGGTCTCATGTTTTGTGTAGGTTGTGGGCTACGGACCATTTCTATACCCAAGAAAAGGAACGTCTTACTGTAACTATCATGCAGTACAGGCTCAGTGTTTGAATATCACATATTTCTTCCAACTTATGTAAATAGAGCAGTTCGGTGGGACCTTCCTGCATCACGTGCGTTCCATGGCGTGCTTACGTGGCTTATGGAGGCACCATTTAGTCCACAGGCGGTTCCTCAGAAAACCCGACAAACGTGGTTTTCGGGTGCCGAAAGGTGGACGTGGTTTCCAAGACGGCTATACACAGCAAATGGATGAAATTTTCGCGATGGATTTCTCACATCCCCATCTCGAACGTGCTTGAAGGTTTTCGTGATATCTTCAGCTATGTTCTAGATACATAGGTCCAACGGTCCTCTATTTTTACACGTAAAACACCCACGTGATATCCGGTGTAAGGACGAAAACGCGCAGCACAACAAAATATGCTGTTAAGAGTCTCGGTTATCATCCAAAAATTTCTGGGAACCCCGTGTTGTAGTAGTGAAACACGTGCAAAATTTTTGTGCACTTAAATACGGTCTCAGGTGTAAAACTAGTTTTGCGGTATTTCGATTTCACATAATCAAACTATCAAAATTTTACGGACCCATAAAGTTCTTTCCATATGAGTGACATACACTTTTGTGGCATGGAAAACAAGGAAAGCAGTGAAAAACAGCTAATATTCTTTTCTGAAAGACTGGAAAGTAGGGTACAAGCTGACTCCTTCCCCGTTCCTCGGCACCTTTAAACGTTTTCCAAATATTTTCTCATGAAAAAATATTCGCTCCGTTTTACGCTGAAAGAGAAGAAGTCAGTGGCAGGTGACAGACGGGAACATAATAAATACCAGAACATAGCAATCTATGTTTGTGGTATACACAGAGCGAAGGAGACAATGACAGCAATAGAGAAAGAGAGGGACACAATGACAGTGAAACATAGCTGACAGTGACACAACAGTCTAGGAAAAGAGTGGACAGTGCCAGTGGAAGAGGAATAAGGAGAAGGAGAAAGTGGAAATGGCTAAGAGCCATTGATAATGGGAGACTGGAAATGGCTAAGAGCCATTGATAATGGGAGACAGAGTCTGTGACGATAACAACGAGGAAGACTCGCAGTGAGAAGAGACAGCAGCAGTAGGAAGAACTGAGTGAGACAGTAGCAGTAGGAGAGAGTATGGGGGAGGCTGCTGCAGTGATGGCTGGGAGATAGGAGCCAGTGGCAGAGAGATACAAGACAGAATGACAATGAACTGGGATGAATGAGTGAGTGAAAATGGGCAAGTGGAGTGGATGGGTATGAGCGATTTATAGCGATGGACTAGTGTGGGTCTGTGAGTTACAGTCAGTGGAGCTTGTGGAATTGAGAGACAATTGCACGCTGAAAAGAGCGTGAAAGAGCTCACATATCAGTCTGTTCTGGAATATTTTTGAAGGCCCTGTGGAAGGTAGAACGAGGCATTTGGTAACCCACTTTTCACTCAGATTATTTAAAACAGGAGCATATTAGGCTTTTTTGTGCTCCGCTAAGAGCATTTTTCTCTGGTTGTATTTACTTGTATACTGCCGCGACCTGATCCGTCTGCAGTGTGCAGAAGCGGTTAGCATTCCCAGGGCGAGTCAAATCAGCAGCTAATATTTCTTTATTTAGTATTTATCGTTTCTAGGAAGTTCTCGAAATTCCTCATATTTGTAATAATTGCTTATTATGGAACATTCCAGATTTATATAAACAGCAGCACTCTCCGTTCAGGAGGCACTTCTGTCCGGTCTGTGCGTTGGTGTCGGTACTAATCGTGCTTTTAGCGCTAATGTGTGTGTTTTACTTCTCTTACGACCCTGCTTTAGCATTTGGACTTGACTGTGTTTAAGTCGTTACAGTATAACATTTCCAAAGAAGTTAATACTCATGTTGCATTCCAGTACGGTATGTGCTGCATTTTTTCGCGAAGTAAGTCCTTTCCGTGTTTCGTATTAACAGACACATCCATTTAGACATTTAATACCTTCCAAACTGTAATAAAAATTTTATTTGAAAGTCTTTGCGCGGTGCATTTTATTTACGATTGTCAGGGTTACCACAGGTGGTCTAACTTTTGCAATATTCGAAGTGTGCCTTTTGACATAATATTATTAAAAGTAATTTATGCTTGAATTATGGTCATCATCGTAGAATTTTGTCTTCATCACAAGATAATTTTCGTATCCGAGTGTCCTTTTCAGCTATTTGGAATTATTTCCTGAGAATTCACCGGAGTCTTTTCACCCAATTCAAATTTTATATTACCTGTTTATGGCCTACGAGTTCTGTCTCTACCCCTTCTGTTTGTCTGAGGTGCTGCCTTCATTCATTCATGTCCTGATGATAAAATTCTCACCTTTTAGTCACTCTTCTTCACATCGGATTTCTGTCACAGCTAGCTGTTTCTTTTTTTGAACAGTTCTCGAATTCTGTAGTTGTACCCTTGGTTTCCTTATAGTTAATAAGTTTGTTCACTCGTTCCAGAAGTTCGGCCTGTTGCACTATTTCCCGTTTGAGACTTACGTGTGACATGCTAGTGTGTTACGTATTACCGAAGATTCCGTCTTATTGCGTTTCTTTTTCCAAATATTTTCTACAATTCGTTCCTATTGTTTCCCTAAAAAGCATGGTGAAAACCTATGGAGTAGACTAATTTTTCAGTTACATGTCATTATTCCTGTTTTTGTGGTGCTAATCCCCTTTTCAAAAAACGCTTAGCAAATATAAAGAGATAGGTCAAGGCTATTTCTTTTCTTGGATACATGAATAGTTACGTTTATTGTTTATTGCAATGGGTGAGACAAAACGATACTGTCAAAGTTGCATCAGGACCATTTCATTAGTTTTCTGTTACCAGAAACACGTCATGACAATGCCCTCAATACTGAGCAATTCATTCAGATTATAACACCAGCTATTTTGCTGCATCGAGAACATCTACCTAACTGGACGAATACGTGTTCCATCTCCCACACACGTCTGACAATGCAGTTAAATGTCCTCTCCCCTATTCGACCACGCCTGAAATAAGGCAGCTCAGCCATTGTCCTTACGATGTCCAGCATGTCGACCATCACTTTCACGATTTATTGTTCAGAGGCGCATTCTGTAGTGACTAACTTAGATTCATTACATTTATAGTAGTTAAAGTAATACAGTTATGTTTGGTAAAATTAATACTTAACATTGTAACTAATGAGATCTCAGTATACGCCCAAGAATGAAATAACAATTTAACGGACGGGACGAAGGTGCAGGATGAGTTTACAGAATGCCAATTGTTTCTTCACAGTAGTTGTTAATCCTTTATTTAATATCATACATTTTAGATATAGGTAATGTATAAATCAATAGTAACTGGAATTGATTTTAGGACGACAAACCAAAAAGACCAAACTCATGATAAACACTTTTTCCCTTTTTGAGGGGAAGTAATACCTCTTCAAAGTAAGTTTAAGATTCATACAAATACAACTCGGGAGCCATTTAGCCACCCTTAAAATGTCAACCGGGGAACTGTGGCTCTACAACTACAGATAGGACATTACAATAATTTGAAAATCACTTAGATAGTAGACTTCAAACATGGAAGGTGACCTTTATTTAGAAAGCTTTTATAAGTTTAGGATTACGATTCAAATAAGTTGAGGGCCCTTTGGACGCCAGAAATTTAGAAACCGAAGGACTTCCCTTCATTTTTTAATTTAAACGTTCAGCATTTCGCAAAACTGGAGGAGCTCTTTGACTTCTCAAACTGTAAGGTCACATTATTAAAAATTTTACGAGCTTAGCATTTGACAATATTTAAAAATTTTTAGGTCCAGGATTACGATAAAAGATTTCGAGCATCCTTTGGGCACCAACAGTTTAGGAACAAAAAGGTAACAACAATTTTAAAATTTATAGTAGGTCACAATTAACCGCTGAAAGATTTTCAGATGAAGCAAATGTTAAGGCAGCAACAACATGACAAGGTCGGGCTGGCAGAGGTAAGATTGGTTAGGACGGCTTAGGGTAGCGGACACTTTGATTTCAATGTAAGTTAGAATGCCATAAATACTAAGAACTTAAGATATGTCATAGCAGGCGGGTAGGCCGCGCCGCCTCAGTGGTTACCGCAAGACAGGAGGCGCACACACGTAGGCAGCCGATGTGGACTAGGCACGCCCCGTCAATCGGAGGATAGTGGATAACAGGCGGGGGCCAACGGTTCCAACGCTACAAACAACTCTGGAAGCTGAGGGAAAACACACAGGCGTATAATTCGTACAAGACTGAGCATCAGATAAGTAAATTCCCAAGACCTGTCAAGAATACAAATTGCAAACGCTGCCCCAGACACTGACCAAAATCTGTTATAATTACTGCGTAATTAAGACAATGGTGTTTAATCGATTAATCGTTTAACAGTAACGACCAAATATAACAATTTGATGAAACAGCCAACTGCTAACAAGAACCCCCCCCTCCCCCCGCTCCCAAGAAATAAACTTAAAGGAAGCAAGAAATGCTTGAGCGCAGCTATTACCTAGGCTCGAGATAACAGTAGTGATGAATCTCACCAAGACCTTCCAACGTGAGCACAGAAAATGAGCCAACATTCATCGGGCCGCTTATCACGACAGTGCACAAGTCAGGCAAACAAGAACTCGCCATCTTAAAGGCCAAGAGAGATATTCGACCTTAATGGTCACTTATGGATGTGATGTCCTAGAACATATTAAAACCAGATTAATTTCACACCCAAGCCATAATTACAATGATCACCTCAATGCTGAACAAGTTACAATAAAAAGTAAAACACGGTTTAAATACATTCAAACATATCATCCATAAGGGGAGGCCACAGAGAGAGTAGCTCGACTACGAAGTGGTGGAGAAAAGCGGGTAAACCAGCGGCGGCGGCGACTCGACTAGTAGCGCGACCGGCTACCAGTAAACACAGCGCGCAACGAACATTGAATTCCGCAGCGAATACTAGCGTCGTGCAGTGAGTGAGGACAACTTGCCGGTACAAAAATAATTTATATTAGGCTATCTGCAGATCATATAACGAATTTAGTCACAGCATGTAACTCTACTCGAACTGTATAGTAATTTTTCCTTCCATTTCGGAATTTTCTGGCTCTGCAGCAGTATTTTTTTTTCTCCCACCAGCAAGCATTAACTGATGATTACAGGTTTTATAGTGTAAATTGGTAATGTTATTTGATTTTTGATGCTTTGGTGTGAGATGAGGAATAATACCATTGGTGAGTTTTTCTACATCCAGTGTAAATAGGTATTGTTTCTGTTTTGACCTAGTTGAAGTACTGCTGTCATTATTTTCTTTAAATTCTCAGATGGTGAAGAGTGTTCGGTTTACCCAAGGGTTAATTTATAGTATTGCTGGTATATGACATATGTTATCAAACATGTCTACTGAAACCAAGCAGGAAATTCTGGAGGCAGAAACAGAGAAGAACGAGACAGGACAGGAGGATAGAGGTGATGCAGGAATCTGTCAATTGAAAGCCCATTAGCACATTCCATCAATTACCTCGAGACACCAGTTAAACCTGGGAGTAGTAAATTGTAGAGGGAGGACAGCAAGACATGTTGTTGGTAATATTAGAAAATATTGATGCCAAGAATGAAGCCACCAATCTGAAAATTGAGGAAAACAATCAGAAAATGGAAGAAAACAATCGGAAAATCGAGGAAACCAATAAAACAACCCAAGAAAGGATTAAAGCCAAAATTGTAGTCATCTACCAGCAAATCAAGGAAACCAATAGAATACCCCATGAATAGATTGAAGCCGTCAATGAGAAGATTCAGATGACACTAGTAGAACAAGAAAATTTGCAGAAAAAATTTACAGCATTATAAGGAAGCAGCAAAGACTGTGAGGGGAGAGAAGGCAGATTCCAATAGAGCATAAACCTGCACCAAGATCATATGAATAAAATGAGACAGGAGATAACCGAGAAATCCCATGAAGAAGTTCATGTAGTTAAGGAAGAATTACGGGGAAGGATCGAAGAGACAATGCACAAGCAACAACACTGTGAAGTAGCTATTAAGGGACTAGGCAACAGACAGACTGAATTAGCTCGAAATATACACCAAACGCAATATAAAGGCAGAGAGAACAAGATAAAAAGGAGGATTGCACAGGATGTGCAACATTTACAGAGTGAAATCCAACAATTACAAACTCAAACTGAGGAGAGTGACAAAAAGATTGGTAATGCAACACTAGCTTTAGGAGAAGGTAAATTGATAAAATTAATGAGGGGGATAATAGGCATCCAAAGGCTCTTATGGGACAAAAATATAAGTCAAAGGGATCACTGTCCCCAACAATTTCTATGAAATGGCTGAGAGACATTTTTCCAAGACATTTTCGAGACAAAGACAAAATTTAATTTGCGATAGGTAGAATAAAAGGTGAAGCTTTTATATGGGAAATGAAGAAGAAAACGAAATTAGTAATTATGAGCAGTTTAAAGGAGAGGCTCTAAGGAAGTACTGGTCAAAGAGTCATCGTGTGCAACACTGGAAAAGCTCTTCCATCGCAAGTCTCTTCGTAATTGCAGAGGCACCTTGAGAGAATTTGCAGAGCATTTATAGGAACTGAATGAAACCTTAGATCAACCCTTAATTGATGTGATAGTGCTTTTCGAAATTAAGAGAATATTAAGTCAGAGGATGCAAATTACGTGTAGTCAGGATAAAGAGGTGTGGATTAGGTGTTAATGCCCTAGTTGACACTGGGAGTCAAGTGTGTGCTATATCAGGAAAGTTATATGAACAGATACTCAATACTAACGCCAGCTTACCTATTTTTCCTGTAAATCGTGTCTGAGTTGTAAATGCTATAGGTGCCAAAAGTAAGCCCATTTAGGAACAAGCATTAATTTGATTTGAAGTAGAGGGAGAAGTATGTGAAGCGACGTTTTTGGTGGTGCCAGGTCTTAACTTGGCAGCTATTTTTGCAATTGACTGATTGAACGAAGAAGAAGCCATCATGATTTTAGATGAAGGCACAGTGAGTGTAAAAGGATGCGATGGAAAAAGGAGAGAACTGACCTTGGTAGAAAGTAAGGAGTCAGAGGAGGAAGAAGAATTAAGACAGGAGAATCTGTATTATGAGAACGGGCATAAAGAAGAACAAACGTATGATGAGGAAGTATTGATTTTCTACAAGGGATTAGCACAAGCGGATCAACCTAGTGAAGATACTATAGGCAAGAAATTAGAAAATATGACACTTTTGGATGAAGGGATTCGGAAGAGGCTACCAGAGATCTTCCATAAGCACAGCAAAGTCTTCTCTCAGCAGCCAGGAATCATGAAAGGGGTAGAATGTAAATTGAAAATTAAGCAACACAAGCCTTTCAATGTTAAAAAATACTCCATCCCTACGGCTAAGATACAACCGGTAGAAGAGGAAATAGAAAGAATGGTAGACGTTGGGATAATTGAGAGAACCAAGAGCCAAATAATAGTCCATTATTTGGAGTAGACAAGAAAGATGGGAAGGTGAGAATAGTTTTGGAGGCACGTACGGTAAATAAAATCATTGAACCAGAGCGAGACAAGACAGAAACGATAGAAGAATTAATTCAAAGGTTTCGGAGTTCAAAGATACTTAGTAACATTGACCTCACTGCAGGGTACTGGCAAATATCTCTGGTCCCTGATCACTTATGCTGGCAGAAATTACCATTTTAGAATGTGCCATTTGGGCTTAACGTGTTGGTCCCGGAATTCATTAGAGCATTGGACAGGATTTTGAGTGAAGAATTACTTAAGAAGGTTATCCTTACATGGATGCTATATTAATTTCAAGTGAGGTATGGAAAGAACTTTAAGAGAAACTCGAAGGAGTTTACTGGCATTTGTGGAAGCTCGGGTGACAGCAAACTTGGATAAGTCAGAACCTGGTAAATCCCAAATAAACAACTACCATACATATATTATCTGATCAGCCTTTATCAGTTGCACAAGGTCCCACTATTCTAAGTTGTCAGGCTACAATCCACTAGTCAATAATGGTGGGTTAAAAAAGGGAGTGTTTCACTGTAACATCGAGAAATTTTTCTGAAACCTGTTTTCAGCTCTGCTGGTAAGTCTGCTGCTCCAGCATTCAGGGTGAAGTCTTGTGAACCGCAGTCTGGCAGGCAAAATAATAGCATGAGGTAATGCCCTCACACTGCAATAGCGTGTCATTGATCTGATTCCGGCAGATGGTGTTTACCTGCTGTGACTCATTGGGATGTACCGTGCTTTCAGAAGTTGTGTTCTGGTCTCACCGGACAGTGCGTGTAGCGGTGCTCAGGTACAGAGGCACTCAATGGCCCTCTCAACTACCAGTGAAGCTGTTAGATATTTGGTGATGGGATACACTCAGTCGCCCCATCAGCTATGTGATAGGTGACTAATGCGAAGTCCCACGAGTGAAGGTCATGGTTACTGGGCTTCTGTAATCTCGAGAATGGCGAGCAGCGTATGATGGAACATCTAATACGTGCAAGCTCTTCACTGTAATAGTCACTGAATCGAACGTTTCTGTATGAATGCCATTTAACCTAATGATTGCTGAATCCAGAGCAGGAGAACTGCGGTCTTTATGGTAAGGACGGCTACAATTCGTGAGGTTCTGCTCGCTATAGCGGAATGTGCCCCCCTTCCCTGCAAGTGGCCAGTGTTCCTCGGGCTGCTGTGCTTGATTAACGATTTGTTACATTCCCTTAACTAAACTGTCAAGCCCTAATTGATGTTATTGCGTCAAAAGTACAGGTTGTTGCTCCACGAACAACAAGAGCTAAAGAATACATCTCGGCACTCCCTCTCAGTGCTGTAACTCGAGCCTCGTGTCGGCAGTGGCTGCGCTAGCACGCACTTAAAAAAAATTTTAATTTATTCCCCGTTTCTACTCTGTGGAGTAACAATAACTGTTATATTTGTAGACATATACCTGGTGTCGAAAAGCCTAGCAGTCATCAGTGATTCACTCAGTATTTCTATCGTTACAATGTCATTTCTTAATGAGTAAAAGCTATAAATGCTATACTTAGCAACTAGTCTCCAGGAGCATCCACTCTTTTTTCCCCGACTGATCCAAAAATTGAATGGAACCTTACTTAAAGCTGTATCTTACTTACGATAACAGTGTAAAAATGAAGAGGCCATCTTGGGTGGTTCGCCTACTCGTAGGTAGCCACAGCAGACCCTGCGTGCGGCAATCGCAGGGAGTGTTGTGGTAGCCCAGCGCCCGTTCCCTCCACCCCCCCCCCCCCCCCACTCCACTAGATCCGCCCCCTCTTCCCACCACTTTGCATCTGCCGGTGCTTAGCGCTGATTGCTGCCGGCGAGCAGGTGGCCAGGCGCCGCCTCTGCTCTCGGCCCTGGCTCGCTGCCTTGTTCACTCTCGTGTATAGAAGCCGCCCTCACTGCCGCCGCCGCCGCCGCTGCAATCCCCGAGGGCTCGCCAGCTCTTCTCCGGATAATCCTTTTAACCTCCGCCAGCAGTTAAGTAGATTTGCTTTCCAACTTTGCACTTGCTGCAAATTTGTTTTATCACAACAAAGAGGTCGGAGCTAGAGCGTGAAGGGCAGTAAACAAACGGAACCAAAAGGAAATAATGTTGATAATGCAGGATGGGAAAACGTTTATCATGAATAAACCCTAGTTCAGAAGAATTACACACCGACTGCAGGTGTACAGTTTGTGTAATCAGTTGCTATTAATACATAATTACCCTTTGTTGCCAGCGCTGTCAACCTGTACTCTAAAAACCAATAATAGTACCGCGATTTTAATTATTACGTAAATTGACACAGTTTTCTTATTCCACCGGGGAAAGGTAACAAGTAAACAACTTAGCGAGAGTAGTATCCAGGACACGAAATTGATATCCAGTTTGGCGCCAGTACTCGTTAAATGATATTTTGCGTCAGTATATTGTCTCACTAGTATAAAAAATTAACATTACCAGTTGGGACGAGGAGTAGGACGAAACAATATGTTATTATCGGATTAAAAATGTAAATGTCGTATGACTAAGGCCTCCCGTCGGGTAGACCTTTCGCTGGGTGCAAGTCTTTGGATTTGACACCACTTCGGCGACTTTCGCGTAAATTGCGATTGAAATGATAATGATTAGAACACAACACTCAGGCCCTGAGAGGAGAAAATCTCCGACGCAGCTGGGAATGGAAGCCGGACCCGTAAGATTGACATTCTCTCGCGCTGACCACTCGCTACCGGGTGTGGACATTATCGAACTAAATACCTAACATGTAATTAATCCAGAGGAATAAAGCATTCATTAGCGTAATTTAGACGCATCAAAGAGAAAATGTAGGTGGAATTTTTGTTGACTGGCGTCGCATTTCAATGGAGTCTGAATGCGTTTAGCGATGAATCCGGTTCTGCAAAACTGCGGATGACCCCGTCAGCGAGTTCGATGGTGAACTGGGAGGGAAGTTTCATGTTTAATTTTTTTTTTTCCAGAGGCACAGCATTGCATCTCCCGGTTGCATCGGAAGGCCATCTAGTAGTACTTGTTGGACTGAATGGAAATGTGTGGGCAGACATATTCGTTGCCAAGGTTTCGACGAAACATGTCTGATGTGGGGTGGGAAAAATAAAAATGTCCCAGAGAAGAGAGTTCCAAGGTACAAAGAAACACAGTAAAGCAAAGGAAATACCGTACCAACGTGACTATCGGAGATGTTGAAAGTGACCACCATTCATTTCTTGGTTTCGAATGTTTTTTGACCTGTACAAAAGAGGTCCTGTCTGACACCATTTTCGGACAAAATGTTGCATGGCACTCTTTTCTGGCACTTTGACACTATTAAACTACTCAACAAACAACTGACCACACTGTATCCACAGCTCTGTTCTCACGTAACTTTCCACGATGAACACATGCTGCTCCATTGTGAGTACCACGACACTTTTGCACTCCACCACTCACACATACACAGTCCACCCCATGCTCTGAACAGGTGTGGATCACGTGGCCGGTTTACCCGTGGTGTGCACGTCACAGTGTGTGCCATATCCACAATTTCATGTCCGATTGTATCCGCCCGTCCAGCCCACTTTTGTTCGGCACACCTGGGGTATATGTAGTGCTGATATTTATCTTCATGATCATTTAGTGTGAAGTCCATCATAAAATGAACACTTTTCTTAAGACCTGAAGATAACAGCAAAGCCTGTGGAAACCGGTTGTCTTAAATAAAGAAATAACTATGCGATCTTGGTTGTTGAACGTTTTTAGCAAGTAAAAGAGATCGCTCTTTCAGCCTTCACAAAATTATAAAATTCAGTCGAATGACAGCTCTCGGTTAGGAACGCACCTCCGTTACAGACGCCATTTTGAAGGCTACTTATAGCACCGCGACCTATTGGAATTTAATGAAACTAAATGGTCTGAGGCGGGAACATTCCACGATGTCCCACAACAAATTCCGTATTTTCTCAACCGACAATGACCAACAAGTAATATGTGTTGCATTAGTTATTGAACGCCCATCATAGTATGTCTACTTCATTATGTAGGATGTTTATAAATGAATTTCGAGGTTTTAACGCTTTATAATATTTATTACATTAAACTTACAGTTATAAATTATAAGTGAAACGAAAGAGCAACTCAAACAGTTTTACCAAGAACATTATAAATGTTCAATGTGAGCACCATTTGCCACACGGCACACATCAAGTCTATAGCTAAGTTCTTCTGGATAGGCCTCAAAGGGCCCAATGACAGGGCTTGCTTTGCATGGCCTCCACGTTCACCCGTCCTAACGCCATGCGATTTTTTCCTTTGGGGCTTCATCAAGGACCGTGTGTACGTGCCTCCACTACCAGCAGACCTCCCTGAATTAAGAAACTGGATTGAAGCAGCTGTTGCTACAATCACTGATGACACACTTATCAACTTTTGGAAAGAACTCGGCCATAGACTTGATGTGTGTCGTGTGACAAATGGTGCTCACATCGAACATTTATAAGGTTGCTCTTTTATTTGACATATCATTTATAGCTCTAAGTTTAATATAATAAATATTATAAAGCGTTAAAACCCCGATATTCATTTATAAACATCCTGTATTCTTGTGTATCTGAAGCTGAATTTAAAAAAAAAATTATAAATGTGTTTGTGAGACTCGCGGTATCTCTGCCTAAGATCAGTATCTATGAACGCCACACACGGGCCCTACGTACTCATACTCTTGTGCGTCCTCTAATTTGGCTGCTACGTCTAGGTTAGCGTGGTTTTCAGCGTTATGTTTCTATTTGGTAACAACTGGAGTGTCAGAGTCCTTTTTCCCAACCATGTTCTTTTTTTGTGATGACGTTGTTCGTTGTCTGCTTCTGGAACTTCATGTAATAGCAACAGTCCTTCCTCCGTCAGTACCCTCAGGGAGCTCCTTCAACGCACACACTTAGTTACACAGACTGACTTAAAGCCTCAGCTATGTTTGCTCCAGTTTCTTCCAGACTTATTCTTCTGTTAATCATTTGTCCATCTCATGTGATTTCCACAGCTTCCTCCTCCTTTTCCATAGTTATTGACGTCTCGCTCATTTCTTGATCGGGGGTAGGCCTACACGTCATTTTCAATTCATGGATCCGTTTCTGAGTTTCTTGAGTTTCTTCTTCATTCCACACGCGTCCATTATTTGTTTCTGTCTATTCATTAGAATTTCCTTGCCGCCATGGGGCTACGTCACGGCCATACGAACTTAGATTTTCCGCTATTTCGCTAAACCGTTCCCGACAAGTGCTGGAAAGAATCCTTGGAAAAGGGCATGGCTGATTTGTTTCACCTTCTATTGCAACTCAAACGTGTGTTCCGTGTATAATTCGCTGTCGACGGAGGAGGGGGCTTGGGCATATATATTTTCAAGCAATAAATATGTTCCGCCATCTGCCTTGTCAAATGTATAGCTCCTGAAGCACGAAATCGTGCTTTGAGATGAAAGATCTCATTTAACTATGGGAATTCAATATAAATGTCACTGGGCTGCTTATCTCTAGAAATATCTGGAACAAGACTCTGTGAGTTGATCTACATATTCTTTGAGCTTTCAGTGCTGAATTCCGGTTTGCAATTTCTTGGCATCAGTTACAGACCGAGAATTTTGCACTTTTTCTTGAGTTTTTTATCTGTGGACCTGTAATTCTAAAGTTCATCTTTTCCTCAAAATCACTTCTGTGTTTCAGTCTACAGCGTTAGTACAAGAGATCTTTTTCCAAAACGTTTTCCATCAATACACATGTATAGCGTCTGTATTTAATGCTGTTGCATCAAAAAATTAGTGCATTGAGACAGGACTGAAAACTCTATTGAACTAGAATTTAATAGCCAACTTTTCCCTGTGCTTTCCTATGCTAAGTTCCAAGACCGAAATCAGCTTAAAATTACAAGTATTGAGTAAGCGACGAGAGACGATTTTTGACGTGGGAATTAAGTTGCTTACTTCAGTAACTCTCGTCGGCAAGTGAACAGTAAGACACGAGATAGACCAGCAGTAGTGACCTTTAGTCTTTTTCACTGAGCTAAGAGAGTCAAATGGAGAAGAGGTCAGCAATAGAGGGCATATCGGAAGAAGCAAAACACTCCTTGAGGATTGTAGTCTGGCTGATGCCTGCCTCCCTCGTAACATTTGACAATAGTCATAGAACAGTTTTGGTGTGGAAAATAATTAACTTGAATGTCCGGTGCGCATAGATAGTCTAAAGCAGTAATCAAGCTTTGCACGGACGAAAGTGGTGTTTTACTAATTTTTGAATAAATACTTTTGAACATGCCGCATAAAATTCAGTGTTTCCATACTTTTACGCAGCCTGTAAAATACTTTGAAATACTGCAAGTTACACCCTTTGCATAATTTTTAGGATATATACTTTTTAACATGGCGCACAAAGTTCAGAGTGTTTACATAGTTTTGAGCGCACTTTACAGTACTTTTAAATAGTCACGTGTAACCTCCTACGTAATTTTGTTGGATAAATACATTTTAATATGGCGCAAAAGATTAACAATGTTCGGATACTTCTGAACATTTTAAAATTCTGCAATGTACACCCTTTACGTAATTTCTCCTTGAACGTAGTGCAAAAACTACAAATTTCCAATCATATCAATACTTTTGACACCCTATAAAGTACTCTGAAATACTGCAAGCTATATTCTTTGGCCAATTTTTTCGTTGAATGTAATGCAAAAAGTTTATAGCTTCATCACATGAAGTATCACTGAAAACAATCTCTATTTCAAGATGTGTTAGCATTTAGCTAAATAAAAAGGTACATATCGTGTGACTATGGCTCCCCGTCGGATAGACAGTTCGCCGGGTGCGTCTTTCGATTTGACGCCACTTCGGTGACTTACGCGTCGATGGGGATGACATGATGATGATGATTCGGACAACACAACGCCCAGTCCCTGAGCGGAGAAAATCTCCGACCCAGCCGGGAATCGAACCTGGGCCATTAACATTCTGTCGCTCTGACCACTCAGCTACCGGGGGCAGACAGCATTTAGGTGAAATCACCTTTAACGATGAACCAGCGTGAAAGTCGTAGCTATTTTTGACTTTGTCGAAGAAAGTATAAAAATGTACTGGGAGATGTATGTGGTTATAAAGTCTGATATGAAACCGAATTATTGATATACAGCTATCTCGAAGATTACTTTCTTTACTCTTTTTTTTCTTCCTGTCAGCTAATTACGAACTCTTCATCACATCTATAGCGAAAAACATCTAAGTGATCGGTCGCCCAGTGATTCAGCGCAAACACAATGACGAACTGTACATTAATCTGTGATTAGACTGAATGGAAATTTGTAACTTCGTCTGCTTTACAAGCATTAATTAGACTGACGTAAGACGTCGGGGCATCCTAAGACAAGGAGATAACAAAATCAATAAAATTATGGTGTAATAACGTTCAATTCAGGACAGCTTCTGCACATGGTCAAGGAAACCGTTCCAGTGGCTATTCTTAGAACATGGTTATATAAATTTCGTTTCACTAGTTGCACAACTTAATCCCGGTAACTACATGACAGAGTTGAAAGCTCAATTGCTCTACCAACACAATCAAGTCAAACGCAAAACGCTCTACTGAAGAAACATGGTTTTGTTTCCCAAGATAATAAAAGCTTATGATGACGGTAATAGAAAGGTTGATTTTACATGATACAATACTGCTGCTGCAAGTTTAGTGAACTTTTAACGTGAATCTCAAGCAACAGTACTTTTAGTACTTTTCATTTTGTTATCCATTAAACTTCATTCCATAGAATGTATAGTTCAAATGGCTGTGAGCACTATGTAACTTAACTTCTGAGGTCGTCAGTCCCCTAGAACTTAGAACTACTTAAATCAAAGTAACCTAAGGACATCACACACACCATGCCCGAGGCAGGATTCGAACAGGCGACCTTAGCGGTCGCGCGGTTCAAGACTGCAGCGTCTAGAACCGCTCGGCCACACTGGCCGGCCCATAGAATGTAGCTCAAAGGTTTTTTCCCTAAGGAAGAAAAGTTGATGAACATGACGTAATAATCAATACACAAGACTATTAACGATGAGTAATAAATGAAACCTCATGACAACTAGGCAAGGACTGATTTGTCATTTGCGAGTAGACATATGTCTTGATTATAAGGCCAGGAAGGAGGTTGATGCTCAAGACACACTGAACTGGAGTCAACATATCGAAATCTCTTTGGTGTGCTACGCTGAGCACTTGGAGCCTTTCTCAGTTTCTCAGGTGAAAAAACTTGAAACTAAATGACGTCTTAACTTCACACTATGGGTGTAATTTTCTTTTAGGCTGGAAAGTATTTGAACATCATAAGGTACCATTATTATGGTACTTCCTACTGAAGAAGCGTTCAGTAGTGTGCAAGCCTCATTAAATACCATCAGGAATCACCCGTAGAGGTGTAGAGAGTCAAAGAAATAAACGGTTTAACTTCTTCTTGTCGAAAGTTCATCCAAGACGGCACATCGAATAAAAATTGTAGTAGGGTTACAAAAAAGGTTTACGACGGTTAAGAAATCTTATCTAATTACCCAACATGGAATAATTAATTATTGAAATTCCTGCTAGTTATTAATGCTTCCTGTTTTCTGCAATGATTTAAGTACAAACGAAGCGAAAGTATTTGTGTTACGTACTGTATGATAAACGGGCGTCAACACAATAATACGTCGAACGACACACATCACCTCTTCTACTCACTCCTCTCTTGTCTGCATGACCTAACTGAATATTGCAAAAACCAATGCATATGTGACAGCCTTCCCTGAAGCCGTACTCTACTTGTTTGCCTTTGACAGTATATCCGGTGACCTACAGCTAGTCAAAGCGTGTTGTGCACCGAATCGTAGTTGAAACTTTGAAAATAACGTTCTTCCTCGGTTTTTTTTTCCAAACTGCAGAAGTGGAGGATAGCAAACGGAAACTCATTAGAAAGAAATGTAGTTGCGATGTCTTTTGATGAACGCGTACATTTTGCACTATAAGGAAGGCAGTATACAACACACAGTGAAACAGAGGCAGTAATGTTACAGGTTATCTGTAATGTCACAGAAAAAAAGTAAGGAAAACGTTACGCTCGTAAAGGTCCAGACTTCTACTAGCTGCAAGAGTAGGACAGTACCAGTTTTATGAAAGAGTGGGAAATGTCAGCGTCTAAACGTAGGAGTTGCTACCCCTAGATGACGGGGTCCCGAGTTCGATTCATGGCCTGTTTGGAGATTTTCTCTGCCCGGGGACTGGGAGTTTGCGTTGTCCTCATCATCATCATTCGTGACAGTGGCTAGATTGGACCGTGTAAAAAGAATTGGACTGTGTAAGAAATTGAAACTTCGTGCCGGCGCTGATGACCGCACAGTTGAGCGCCCCACAAACCATACATCATCATCATCGTCATAAACATAGAAATCACTTTTTGCATACACAGAAACTGTAGGTACAAGATAGTTACATGTCGTTACCGAATATATTTCGACCGAATAGGTATGTTTATAAAACCAAGCAAGATGTTCCATCCTAAGCCAAGTGTAAAAGTTAATTTCTTTTCCATAAATAGGGTTTAGCAGTGGTTTCTTCACAGTAAATACAGCAACAGTGCTCTGCTTCTTTCATATTAGGAAGAGTCTTGTCTGATGGCTAGCGAGCTGTTCACTTACGTGGATAATCAGCTTTGTGCAGATGGCGCCAAAGGCCTGGAAACGAGCATCTAGCACGGTCGATCCAGTCTCGGCTAGATGCAGCGCCATCAAAGGCGTTCTGCCTCTTCCCACTTTGATTGCCGCAGGGGCTTTTCACCGTAGTGCTTCAGAATACTTGACAATACCGGACACAGAGGGTGGTAACAGATTTCAGACGGACTTTTTGGCTATTTACGACTGTTTTCTATCCGACTTCAATGTATACAGCACGGCCTTTGGTACGACGGCCTGGGAACTCTTCATCGTCCCCGTTTTCAACTGCCTGTGCTTTTTCTTCACATAACTGCATGCAGATGATCATATGTCTAATACCCGATCCATAATGTACCATGAAATTTTTGTTGCCTGTTAGCTACAAAAAGATACAGGCATAGTTAATATTTCTTGTGGCAAGATATTTGCGTTACTTTTAGGAACTGGGAATGGTCAGCACCTATCTCTGTAAAATCAACACTGAAAACTGAGTTAGCTATGCGCCCTATGGTAGGAACACTTGAATCGGGCTCAGATAATTGAGGAAATCTTCAAGGAAAAGGAAATCCCACAAAACAACGCTGATGTTTGGTAGGTTTGTATTTTCTGTCTTCGAACGTAAGGAACTACTAGGGTTATCGGGAAAGTAAGATCCGATCGGTCGAGAAATGGAAACCAGTGTGAAAATCAAAAATGTTTTAATTTTCAACAGTTAGCCACATTTTCGAACTGCTTCTCTAAATAGTCACCGTTCTGAATGACACATTTGTAGTAACACTGTGCCACGTTTCCGATATTCTCGTCACAGAAAGCAGCCGCCTCTACGCTGGTGTACAGCTCGTTGTGTGTGCCAGAATGTTGTCTTCATAGTCAGCGGTTCATGTGAGCAGAGATGAAACTGAGGAGGAGCCAACTGCGGACAGTATTGTGGGTGTTCAAACACTTCTCACCGAAAACGCTGCAGGAGCATCTTCATGGCCCCTGCAGAGTACAGCCGAAAACCTTCATTAAGAAGGAAACGCATGACTTATTTTGGGCTGCATGAAGGTGAAATCTCTTACCAGACCCTCACATTCTGTAGGAGACACTATTTTGTAGACATCCGTACGCAATTATCGTGCGCTCAGAACTGAAAACGGCGACATGACGCCATTGACGGGGATACGAGAGACATTGTCCAGTACATCTGTGTAAGATCTCATCGCATTTACACTGTGGTTTCCATCTCGTGCTCGATCGGACCTTACTTTCCGAATAATTCTCGTTTGCAAGAAGTTCGTTGATTGTACACAGGACTGCACGAAACATTTAAGCCCTAGGAGAGATGCAGTGTCGGTAGTGCTAACTGCAGACAGGCGAGACGCGGAAGTTCTACATCACTGGCCGGAAGTCGACCGTCACAGAGTCGCGCACTAGTGACTGAGGCCGAAAGAACTGTCGATTCAAAAACCAGGCAGTTTCATAGTTTAAAGTCTCTTCCCCCAAAGTGAGTAATCCCTCGTGAAGAATTTTGGAGAGCATCACGTAACTAAAAGAAGTGTGCTCGCTTCTGTATTGTGTCACCGTCATTTTTTATATAAATAACATTAACAAGTATCGTCTGCACGGCGTTTGATTGCGGCTAAGCTAAGTCTTGTTAGTTTGCTGGAGTATTGACCCCCACGAGGGGAAGCCAGAAATTATTTGCTTATACGAGGCCTGATACAGATGTGACACTGGAAACCCCGAAGTTATCAACGGAGACCCATCGTTCAAGACAACAGCTGTATTGAGCTGCAGCCAAGCTGGTAGATGCGCGTTTCCTTGTATGGAAGGGACCCACAGGAAGAGCGTTTCTGCTTCTACAATTTGTTCATCCGTATCAGGTCGAGCCTCTGGTTTCGCCTTTTTCACGCCGTCATCACCGGCGGCTGTTCTCGCAGATCACGATGTATTGTTATTTCATTTCTTTGTATCCCTATTCCAGGTCTCTGCACTTAAATGAACCTGTATGCCAATTGATACAACTGTACTCCTGATAGATGATAATACGCCTTCTGACACCTAGTGCTGAACAAAAGGCGTCATAGTCTCACAAAAGTCCAACAAATTTCGATACCAGACTGTCGTTACTAATTTCGAACCTCAAGCAGTGAAACAGTCAGATATATCAGTCATCTCAGACCAAAATTAATTCGGTAGAAAATGGAGATCTGTAAATGGTTTAATGTTCGTGAAAGATGAAGCATATGCTCAGATCGGGCAGGAAGACACGTGGGTGGTGTATACGAATAAATCAGTTTACTGCGCCAGTCACTTACTTATACTTTGACTAGGCGTTTCGATGGTTCACACCATCATCTTCAGGAGGAGTATAATCTAGTTACATTTCTGATATCAATGAAATGTACGCATGGCTATTTTTGAAGGGCGACTCCGTTTGGGATATTGACTCGCTTGGTGCAAGTCCTTTCATTTGATATCATTTCGGCGACTTGTACCTGGATGATGGTGACAGGAGAATGAGGATGACACACGCACTCAGCCCCGAGCAGAAATAAACTCCGACGCGGCCGGGAATCGAAGTCAGGGCCCCATGGACGAGAGTCAGCAACAGTGACCAAATGACCACGATTCGCTGACGATGTGCTTAGTGAAGAGTACAGACACTCCTAACAGCAGCAATGTAACTACACAGTTCTCCATCACTACATTAACTGCACAACGAAATAAATATCTGGTACAGCTGTGAGACGGTAGGGAACTAGATGTCGAGTGGTATGAGGCTGGGTTAACGGAGCTGTATATAATTAAGCAGTAGTTATCAAAAACAGTTGAACAACATACAATTAGTAGAACACACACTTTAGTAGAAAAAGCACCAATGACTAGTAAACAAGACGGTTAAAACCATACCTCGCCACATCAGTAAGTACACCCCTAAAAGTGCATGGGTACAAGGTGATAAGCTACACAAAGAAGAGAAAGATTGCCGCATGTTGGCTGATCCAAAATAAAATAACCTTCCTTTTCTTATCAACATAATTGTAAGTACGAAGCACTTGCTGCAAGAATTATTAACTGCCATACGACGTTGCTCGTTAACAGACAATTAGGGTAAATGATAATTGATTGAAACCCTCAGCTGCCGACAGGTGTTGTTGACATACCTTGATGAAGACAGCTTAAAATGTGTGCCCCGACAATTAGGGATCAAAAATTCAACCGATCAACCAAATAACTGCTGTTATCAACTCTACAAACTGCTTGAGGCGCAATGATAGATACCTACGACGGCGAAACACTTCCAAACAATTAGATTTTACTCTTAAATTTTACTAACGAACATGATGCCACTCTCCCAAAAGACCAACTTATGGCAATGCTGACCAATCGTAAGAAGGCAAAGTTTTACTATACAGAATTTAATAACAATTAAGATACAGGGTAATAGAGTCAACGAGCGGTGGCCAATAAAAAGAGTTTCGGAGTGGAAGAAAGAGCTTGAGGATTTACACTAAATCTTGTTAAGAATACAATATGTATTGTTTTAAGGGCTTAAGTTCACGTCCAAACACACCTCCGCAGACTGGCACGCTGTCAGGATTTTAAACACATTCTTACGCGCCACGGCCGATCAGCAACACTCATTATATGGCGTGAAGTTCGTGACACATTCACGGAAAATTGCCTAGAACATACAGGGTGCTACAAACGGCCGACGCTAACTTGTACCGGGTAGTTATAATTAAACTTTCGCTATTTAACGCCTTATGACACAGAATCTAATTACCGTACGAGTACCAAGCTTGGTAGTATTAATGTCAAGGATGGGGAAGGGAAATAATGCAGAATCAATTGAATTGAAACATTTTTAGCGTGCTGCTGCGGTACAGCATGCCATTATTTACCATTACCATTACTGCTAAAAACGTGGCTCAATATGGCGCTCATCACTGTCCAGAAGAGTCTGAAAGCGCAGGATTACATTCTCCAGAACGAGGCATATCCTTGGGTATGTTGGCTACCTCTCTTGATATGCTGCGCATCAGATCGGCACATGTGTGAATGTCCCCCTTGTAAACCCTGTCCTTCAGGTAGCCCCTCAACCAGAAATTACAGGGAGTGAGATCAGGTGAACGTGGGACCAAACATTTGGAAACGAGCGATGTCCGGTAGGGCCCGTCTTGCATGGAAAATGTTACGTTCAGCGCGTTTCTGCCGGTTATGACGTACTGGCGAAGCATATCGCAGTAGCGTTGGACAGTCACACTGCACGTTTTTGGTCTTTGAGCGCAAACCCGTTCAGAAAAGAATCAGACAATAATGAACGTTCCCGTAAAGCCATACCATACGGTGACTCGTTCACCATAGAGAGCATGCACAGTGGCTTGAGGTGAAGATCCTCACTCTATGCAATTCTCTGTATTCACCCCATACACCAGAGAAACATGAGCTTCGTCTGTCCAATGGATGGTCCAGGGTCAGACCTCGTTGACTTCAGCCCTTGCGAGCACGTGAAGAGCGAAGTCAACACTTTGTTGTGAGTCCTGTGGTTCAAACTGCTGTACGATGTGGATCTTGTAAGGATACAGTTTGAGAATAGTTCAAAGCACCTTCCGTCAGTGGACAACGCGATGTTCAACTGTCGTGACACAGCACGCACTGACGACGGTAATTGCGTGCAGCGTTGTCTGCCATAGCAACAGCGATTTCATTAACCAGCGGTCGTCAGCTTTTTCCCAGTGCTACATCCGGTTCTCCAGTTGATTCGAACTTCTTCATCACGCTCCGCACAGGAGGTGGAGAAAGTGGACCCTTCCGTAATCCTTTCAGCTGGCGATATTCTCGAAGTGCAGCCGCACACTACTGTTGTTTTGATAACAGAGCTTCACCCATAATGCCCTGCTCCTTTTGTCCAAACTCATGCCGACACGTCAACAAGTGCACTGCGACTGGTCAATTGTGTGAGACTATGAATCACGATGACTGATCGCGGCACCTGGTTGCCATAGCTGGAACTGAACGGTGGCGCTGTAACGCATGGAAATCATGCTCCTCATACTCTGGACATTAACGCTGCCAAGTTTCGTACTAGTAAGATAATTAGTTTCCGTGTTATAGCGTGTTAAATAGGGAAAGTTTAATTGTAAACTCCAGGTACTAAAAGCCGCCTCTATAGAGTGGGGCTTGAATTTGCTTAAGCGAGATTTAGAAGGAATCTGCTGCAGTAAACCGTAAGGGAAACTAATTATAAGTATAAAGACAACCTGACCTCTATCATGTACAACTGAAATATAGAACGTCAAAGTAAGACAAATACTTAATCTCAGGGGGTTGGAGGTAAGTAAGCCAATAAATATAGAGACACCTAAATAAAAACAGTACAACGATTACATATGTTTTCGGCATACAGCTGACAGCAAGTAGATTTGCTAGAATCATCCGTCCAGCTGTCTTTAAAAATAGATGCCTTTTCCACAGATGTACGAGGAATTTACGTTACAGGAAACAATCTGAAGGAACCGCCTTTCTGGGTTTGGTCTTGAATTCAATAGACATGGTATTAAATAATGGATAATCTGTCCTGTAACTCACACACACACACACACACACACAGACACACACATAAGCATAATTTGTACACATTGTCAAGTCAAGCTACCCGATAACGTGGTAAGTATGAATCCAAATCCAAATTACAATCCACGTTGTCCACAATTCACGAATATGTATCGAGAACATCTGCTACATACAGCCTGGTAGAGAAAAAGACTGGTCCCGCCTGTGATCGACGACAAAGTGCGATAACCACTCACAGAGACTGGTTGCAGATCTAGCAGTGGAGGTGTATAAAAGCGTGTCGGGGAGACTTGGAAAACAGTGCATTCGTTGTCGTAATGCAGAGACGGAGAGGTTTGCCGAACGCCCATAGGGCATGATAATTTTCTTTTGGGCCAAGGGTGTAAACATTTCCGAAACGATAAATTTGTATACTTTTCGCCTACTACCGGTTTAATGTGCATCGTGCATCGCAAAATAGCGCTATCCAACCCCAACGCGGAGGCAAGTGTGGAGCACTACGGGCCAGATATTACAGGTATGAATGACGGCTGCAGAGAAGCGTGCTGGTGAATAGACGTGCAAATGTTCACCAACTGATTGTTCAGACGAACCAGCAATGTCTCCTCAGCGACTGTTCAGAGAACGTTGCTGCGTATGGGCCTCCGCAGCAGGCGCTTGGTTCATGCCTCCATGCTGACTGCTGCTCATCGGCGACGAAGGCAGCAGTTTGCATACCAAAACTGCAACTGAGTGACGACAGGAGGAATCACGTTTATGCTCCATCAGACAGATCGCCATTAGCATTCTGGAAGGCCCAATCGAGCAACAGAGGATTGCATCTACCCTTGTGGACCATTTCCTTCTCTACACGCAGTTTGTTTTTCCTCTGCACAATGTACTGGCAGAACAGCCCATTGCGTCACACAGAATCTGTGGGACCATCTTCACCAGGCTGTACACACCACACTTCCTCACTCGAGAAACGTAGCTGGTCACGGCACCGTGTTGACATAGCTCCACTTGCTGTCAGCGCCTTGTAGAACCCTTGCTGCCAAGGATGGTTGTTTGGACTTCTCAGAGATGCTCACATTAGTATGACTGGACAGTGTAGAAACGAGCACCTTCACTCACAACGAAATATCTGATGGACAACCACATGTACCAGCTACATCCAAAAGAAACCAGGATGCTGTGGGTCACACGTCAGGTAAGAACAAAATATTGCCTGCTGCGGAAAAGGTTTCAGAAGAAAGTCCACACCACAGGTATGCAGCGCTTCCCCGAGCGGGTGCGCTTCCTCCAACAGTCGAGTAGCTGACAGTTAAACTACAGAGTGGTGACAGCAGTAACACTCTGACTTCTGGGTATATTCAGCCCAATGGAGCGCTCATACGTCCCAGATAACACCGGACCAGTCCTCCACACTGCTGCCAGAAAGTGCCTCCCTCCCTTACAGCTTGCCAGGCACGCCCTTTTATTCCCACCCGGCGACGCTCACGCACCCTCTTGCTGGCCGGCGTCCTCTATTTTACTAGCAGTGGGGCACACAGACACACATGACCAGTACTGTCGATAAGTGAGCGCCAAAGATGTCGCACGCCTGGCTTGTGCTATACAGAGAAATTGATAATTTTACTGGAAGGATATAAGTTTCGATGTCCTTACAGTGATACGAATCCGCTTCTTTAGAAAGGGAGTTTACTAGCACATTTTTCTCGGTAGTTGGGCAAGGATGGGGATTGAAGTTAGTCAAGTGAAAGAACCAGCTTCACGTTCGTCGACTATCGTTTAGGGAAAGGTAATAAATACGCATCGCGAACCAGAATATTAACGCCTCCTTTTATAATAAACAGAAGTCGTAATCTGGAGGAACTGGATTCATACCCCTAATGGTCACATCAGATTTCTAGCCATATTCTTACACTGAAGAGCCAAAGAAACTGGTACACCCGCCTAATATCGTGTAGGGTCCCAGCGATACGCAACACGACTTGGTGTCGACTCCGCTAATGCCTGAAGTAATACTGGAGGGCATTGACACCATTAATCCTGCAGGGATGTCCATAAATAAGAGTACGAGGGGCTGAAGATCTCTTCTGAACAGCATGGCAGGGTATACTAGATATGCTCAATAAAGTTGATGTCTGGGGAGTTAAGCAGCCAGCGGAAGTGTTTAAATTCAAAAGAGTGTTCCTGGAGCAAGTCTGCGTCAATTCTGGTCGTGTGGAATATCGCATTGCCCTGCTGGTATTACCCAAGTCCGTAGGAATGCGCTATGGACATGAATCGATGTAGGTGACCAGTCGGGAATCATACGTATGTGCCTCATGTCGGAATCGTATATCGACGAATCAGAGGACGCATATATCTCCAACTGAACACGTCCCACACCATTACAGAGCCTCCACTAGACTAAACGTTCCCTTGATAACATGGGTCCCATTGATTCACGACGTTGTCTCCATACCCGCACACGTCCATCCCCTCGATATAATTTGAAATGACACTCGTCCGACCAGGCAACATGTTTCCCGTCATCAACAGTCAGTGTCGGTGTTGACGGGCCCAGGAGAGGAGTAAAGCCTAGTGTCGTGCAGTCATTAATGGTAACGAGTGGGCCTACGGCTCCCGAAGCCCATATCCATGACGTTTCGTTGAATGGTTCGCACGCTGGCACTTGTTGATGGCCCAGGATTGAGATCTGCAGGAATTTGCGGAATGTTTGCACTTCTGTCACGATGAGCGATTCTCGTCAGTCGTCATTGGTCCCGTTCTTGCACGATCTTTTTCCGGGAATAGCGATGTCGGATAGTTAATGTTTTACCGGGTTCCTGATATTCGCGGTACACTGGTGAAATGTTCATACGGGGAATCCCCTCTTCAGCGTTACCTCGGAGATGCTGTGTCCCATCGGTAGTGCGCCGACTATAACACCACGTTCAAACTCACTGAAATCTCGTTAACCTGCCATTGCAGCAGCAGTAACCGATCTAACAACTGCGCCAGACTCTTGTTGTCATGTATAGGCGTTGCCGACCGCAGCGCCGTATTCTGCCTGCTTACATATCTCCGTGGTTGAATACGCATGCCTATACCAGTTTCTTTGGCGCTTCAGTGTATTTATTATTGTAATTAAGTTGGAATGAATAGGTAACGAAATTCATGTTGGTTGACCGAATAACAGTACACTGACGAATAAATTGTCGAAGTTGCTGCTACTTCTATTTTCTCCCAGTAACAGTCCGGAAATGCTGGCGCGATTTATTACACATACATCTGTAAAGTTTGGTGATGACATCTACTGGAATGGTTTTAGTGTTCCAATAACTTTCGAGAATGGAGGCATGTGACAAATTCGACAATCACCGATATTTAGACAAGTGAAAAAACCGTCAGGTTCCTTGAAAATGACACGGCGTTCACGTGTCTAAGTATTGACGGTTGTCGAACAAGTTACCGGCAGCATTCCTGTAAGTTGTTTGAACATGTTATACTACGGAATAAATTGAATTTCACAGGATTGTGTGTTAACTGCATAGTTGAAACAAACGTATTTGTTACGTTCCTGATCAATACACGAAATTCCTCCTCATTCGTTTCTGTGCACCAACTGAACATTGCAAAGACACAGCAACAGTCTTCTCCCAAGGAGTGCCCTACGTGATTATCTTTGACAAATTCATGCCGTGTACTTGTTCAACTGGAGTCGGTCCATGAATGCTGTTCACTCAATTGTGTAACGAATGTGATACTGAAGGGGTGATAAATTCTAACAAATCCAGCCTCTAGAGTCTTATACATTGCTGCATCTCTGTCGGTATGTACGAGGGCAGTTCAATAAGTAATGCAACACATTTTTTTTCTCGGCCAATTTTGGTTGAAAAACCGGAAATTTCTTGTGGAATATTTTCAAACATTCCCGCTTCGTCTCGTATAGTTTCATTGACTTCCGACAGGTGGCAGCGCTGTACGGAGCTGTTAAAATGGCGTCTGTAACGGATGTGCGTTGCAAACAACGGGCAGTGATCGAGTTTCTTTTGGCGGAAAACCAGGGCATCTCAAATATTCATAGGGGCTTGCAGAATGTCTACGGTGATCTGTCAGTGGACAAAAGCACGGTGAGTCGTTGGGCAAAGCGTGTGTCATCATCGCCGCAAGGTCAAGCAAGACTGTCTGATCTCCCGCGTGCGGGGCGGCCGTGCACAGCTGTGACTCCTGCAATGGCGGAGCGTGCGAACACACTCGTTGGAGATGATCGCCGGATCACCATCAAACAACTCAGTGCTCAACTTGACATCTCTGTTGGTAGTGCTGTCACAATTGTTCACCAGTTGGGATATTCAAAGGTTTGTTCCCGCTGGGTCCCTCGTTGTCTAACCGAACACCATAAAGAGCAAAGGAGAACCATCAGTGCGGAATTGCTTGCTCGTCATGTGGCTGAGGGTGACAATTTCTTGTCAAAGATTGTTACAGGCGATGAAACATGGGTTCATCACTTCGAACCTGAAACAAAACGTCAATCAATGGAGTGGCGCCACACCCACTCCCCTACCAAGAAAAAGTTTAAAGCCATACCCTCAGCCGGTAAAGTCATAGTTACAGTCTTCTGGGACGCTGAAGGGGTCATTCTGTTCGATGTCCTTCCCCATGGTCAAACGATCAACTCTGAAGTGTATTGTGCTACTCTTCAGAAATTGAAGAAACGACTTCAGCGTGTTCGTAGGCACAAAAATCTGAACGAACTTCTCGTTCTTCATGACAACGCAAGACCTCACACAAGTCTTCGCACCCGAGAGGAGCTCACAAAACTTCAGTGGACTGTTCTTCCTCATGCACTCTACAGCCCCGATCTCGCACCGTCGGATTTCCATATGTTTGGCCCAATGAAGGACGCAATCCGTGGGAGGCACTACGCGGATGATGAAGAAGTTATTGATGCAGTACGACGTTGGCTCCGACATCGACCAGTGGAATGGTACCGTGCAGGCATACATGCTCTCATTTCAAGGTGGCGTAAGGCCGTAGCATTGAATGGAGATTACGTTGAAAAATAGTGTTGTGTAGCTAAAAGATTGGGGAATAACCTGGTGTATTTCAATGCTGAATAAAACAACCCCTGTTTCAGAAAAAAAATGTGTTGCATTACTTATTGAACTGCCCTCGTACAACGGCTATCTGAAAAGTAATACCCCAGAATTGTATTATTATAAAACTAGTAAATATTTTTAAAAAACACAAACTTCATAAACATTAAGAGGTGTGGCACACCGGTCTCTCATTTTGACAGCTTTGTCAGTCAGATTAATATTGATATTTTAGATCGTGCCCATAAAGGCGCAAGAATCAGCTATGATTAACTGCGTGAGGATGCAGAAGGCAATTGAAACCACTGCATTAAAGACACATGGAGTGTATCCATAAGATATGTGACCTGTAACTGAAAAATGTTCACTATGATCTCTCCAATGGCAAAAGATTCAGAAATAGTCCCCATTCGGATCTCTGGCAAGGGACTGCCAAGTGGGAGGTGACCATGAGAAAACGATTAAATAATCAAAGAAAGGGTAACGATCCACGAGTCGGGGCTTGGAATGTCACAAGCATGAATGTGGTAAGGATGCTAAAAAATCTGAAAAGGATAATTCAGAGGCTCACCCTAGGTATAGTAGGGGTCAGTGAAGTGAAATGGAAAGAAGGCAAGGATTTCTGGCCAAATGAGTATAGGGCAGTATCAACAGCAGCAGAAAATGGTATAACGGGAGAAGGATTACATTATGAATAGGGAGGTACGGCAGAGAATGTGTTACAGCGAACAGTTCAGTGATACGGTTGTTCATGTCAGAATCGGCAGCAACATGCTGATGTCTCAAACTGAAGGTGAAGAGAGAGAGAAAGTACATGAGGATATTGAAATGGTAATACAGTACGTAAAGGAAAATGAAAATCAAACAGTCCTTGTGGATCGGAATGCAGTTGTAGGGGAAGGAGTAGAAGAAAATGTTACCGAGGAAAATGGGCTTGGGACGAGGAATGACAGAGAAGAAAGACTAATTGAGTTCTGTAATAAATTTCAGCAAGTAATGGCGAACACTCTGTTCAATAATTCCAAGAGGAGGATGATACTGGAAATTTCAGTTAGATTACATCATGGTCAGACAGAGATTCCGGGATCGGATTTACGATTGTAAGGCGTACCCGGGAGTAGATGTAGAGTCAGATCGCAAAGTAGTAAGTATAGTAGTGATGAAGAGTAGGCTGAAGTTTAAGAGATTAGTAAGAAAGCATCAATACGCAAAGAACTTGGATACGGAAGTACTAAGGAACGACGAGATACGCTTGAAGTTCTCTAAGGCTGTAGATACATCAACAAAGAATAGTCCCGTAGGCTGTACAGTTGCAGAGGAATGGAAATATCTGAAAAATGCAATCACAGAAGCAGGAAAGAAATACATAGGTACAAAAACGGCAACTGCAAAGAAATCATGGGTCACAGAAGATCAACTGATTGATATAAGAAGGAAGGACAAAAATTTTCAACCAAATTCCGAATGCAAAAATACAAGTAGTTGAGAAATGGAATAAATTGGAAGTGCAGTGAAGATAAGACGAAATGGCTGCATGAAAAATGTTAAGAAATCGAAAAAGAAGTGATAGTCGGAAGGACAGGGTCAGCATACAGGAAAGTCAAAACAGCCTTCGGTGAAATTAAAATTAATGGTGGTAACAATGAGCGTGCAAAGGGAATTCCGTTGTTAAATGCTGAGGAGTGAGCTGATCGGTGGAAAGAGTACATAGAAGGCCTCTATGAAGGAGAAGATTCGTCTGATTTGACAGAAGAAGATACAGGAGTCGATTTACAAGACACAGGGGATGCAGTACTAGAATCATAGTTCAAGAGAGTTTTGGAGGGTGTAAGATCAAATAAGGCAGAGGGGATCGATAACATTCCAGCAGAATCTCTAAAATCATAAGGGGAAGTGGCAACGTAACGACTATTCACATTGATGTGTAGAATATATGAGTCTTGTAATATACCATCTGACTTTTGGAAAATATCATCAACACAATTCCTAAGACTTCAAGAGCTGACAAGACTGAGAATTATCTCACAGTCAGCTTAACCGCTAATGCATCCAAGATGCTGACAAGAATAATTTACAGAAGAATGGAGAAGGAAATTGAGGATGTGTTAGATGACGATCAGTTTGGATTTGGGAAAGGTAAAGGCACCAGAGAAGCCATTCTGACCCTGCGGTTGATAATGGAAGCAAAACTAAAGAACAATGAAAACACGTTCATAGCGTCTGACGGTCTATAAAAATCCTTCGACAATGTAGTATGGTGAAACACGTTAAAATCCTGAGAGAAATCGGGAGAGAGGTAACATACAAAATGTACAAGAACCTAGAGGAAAGAATAAGAGTGGACGACCAGGAACGAAATACTAGGATTAAAACGGATGTAAGATCGAGATGTAGTCTTTCGCCCCTATAGCTCAATCGATGAAGCAGTGATTGAAGTAAAAGAAAGGTTCCAGAGCGGAATTAAAATTCACGGTAAAACTGTATCAATATTACGATTCGGGTGATGTTGCTGTCCTAACTGAAAGTGAAGAAGGATTACATGATCTGCTGAATGAAATGAACAGTGTAATGAGTGCTGAATGTGGACTGAGAGTAAAGCGGAGAAAGTCGAAAGTAATGAGAAGTAGCAGAAATCGGAACAGCCAGAAACTTAACATCACGATTGATAGATGCAGTTAAGGAATTCTGCTACCTAGGCAGCTAAATAATCCTTAGTGGACAGGCAAGGTGGAATAAAAATACAGACTAGCCCTGATAAAAAGAGCATTCCTGGGCAAGAGAAGTCTACTACTATCATACGTAGTCCATAATTTGAGTAAGAAATTTCTGAGAATATACGTTTGGAGCACAACATTTTATGTTAGTGAAACATGGACTGTGTGAAAACTGGAACATAAGGGAATCGAAGAATTTGAGATGTAGTGCTAAAGACAAATGTAGAAAACTGGCTGATCTTATAAAGTAAGGAATGAGGAGGTTCTGCGCAGAATTAGAAAGGTAAGGAATATGTGGAAAATTCTAAGAAGAAGGTACAGGGTGATAGAACAACTGTTAAGGCATCAGGGACTGACTTCCATGGTACTAGAGCTGTAGAGGTTTCTGATGGTTCAAATGGCTGTAAGCACTATGGGACTTAACATCTGAGGTCATCAGTCCCCTAGACAACGAACTACTTAAACCTACATCACACACATCCATGCCCGAGACAGGATTCGAACCTGCAACCGTAGCAGCAGCGTGTTTCCTGACTGACGTGCCTAGAACCGCTAGGCCACAGCGACCGGCGAGATGTAGAGGGTAAAAACTGTAGAGGAAGACAGAGATTGGTATACATCCAGCAGATGACTGAGGACGTAGGCTGCAAGTGTTACTCTGAAATGAAGATGTTGGCACAGGAGAGAGATTCATGGCAGGCTGCATCAAATCAATCATAAGACTGATGCCTAAAAAAAAAAAAAAAAAAAAAAAATAAATAAAATAAAATAAAAGTCATAATATTGGTGTTCCCCAGTAACACGTTTGGTACATGTGGCTTATGACCTTTTTAAATGAGGAAATTGTGTACAGAATGTTCTTATTACTGCATTGTAACCTGTGGAGAACTTGTGCCCAAGAGGCCACAGTGGAAGTGACGGAGATTAGGTGGATAGATGGATTGAGGGCCGTAAATTCTGTGTGCAGTGACGAGGCGGCATGAAGATTCTGGGAAGCAGCACTCAGTGGATCATACCTACAGAGGGATTTGTTGCTGTAGCATTCTCCTACTTCTACTTAGGTTAGAGAGAGGGTATCAGTTCGCAAAACGTTTTAACTGGGCCAGGCGGCACTCTGTCGCAAAGGCAGCCAGTTGGCAGAAAGTGGGTGCAGGAAGCTATCTAAGAGAGACTGCTGTGAACTGAGCCTTTTTGCGAATGGTGGGAATGTCATGAAATTCCATGCTTTCTCATGTTAGAGGCTGGGGCAATACAGACAGAGCGGCTGGTGCACGTGTTTAATGGAGGCAAGATTGTTAACTCACTTGATGCCAGCAAGTCGCCAGGTTCATTTAGGGGGCGGCAAAAAATTTATTTTTCACAGGTATGACTGTCTGGGAAACTTAACAGCCTTCATTCACAGATAGGAAATGGTCAGCTCAGATAGATTACATCCCTCCATACACGAGGGACTATGGTCCCATCTAGGTAGATGTTTTTCGCCAAAGAACATGGTCATTTTAACCCTGAGAAAGACGCCCCCAAGTCTAAAATCTTTTTTCAGTCAAGAGAGAGTTGGACCCGCTGATTGACTCCTCTCACTGTATGCAAGTTGGAGGCTTGCTCCCCCAGCATGGGAACCCCGATGCTTTATCTGGATTGGCTACCAGGTCCAAAGAACAGTCAAGAGGGGAGATTCATGTAGTAGATGATGGTCCGATTGGTTTGTGCAATGTGGAGGTGGATTCGTGTTTACTAATTCATCTCTCATACCGAGGATTGATGGAAAGTGATTGTGATTCTTTGCCTTCTTGGTCTTCTGGTCCTCCACTGGAGGAGAACTTCACGTCTTTACTTGGTGGGTGAGACTTGCGGTCTGTATTTTGTGGTGGACTAGGAGTCAGTGACAGCTCCCAGCTGCACAAATAGTGGAACTGCATATCACCTTAGACACATCATGTGTCGCAAAGGTAAACGTATTCGTTCTCAGTCGGCCGCCTCATGTTTGTGAATTCCAGCACAGAGTGTCATGAGTGTTAGTCAATTCGTTATGGCCAGACCATGCGAACAGGTGCACCTCACTCTGAAATCTGTAGGGACGGTTCAAATGGCTCTGAGCGCTATCGGACTTAACATCTGAGGTCATCAGTCCCCTCGAACTTAGAACTACTTAAACCTAACTAACCTAAGGACAGCGCACACATCCATGCCCGAGGCAGGATTCGGACCCGAAACAGTAGCAGTCGCGCAGTTCCAGACTGAAGCGCCTAGAACCGCTCGGTCACAACGGCCGGCGAAATCTATAGGGATTCCGGGCCTCTGATAGGGAAGTTTTCCTCGTTATGATAACCAGAGCGCCAGGCCGCGTTGTCTGCAAATTTTCGTGGACACGTCAGAAATTACTGCTGCCCCACAGCGCCAATTGTCGCCCACAGCGCGTCGTCTTCTGCTTCCGTCTAAATCAAGGTAAAATGATGATATACTGCAGGGTTGTTAAATGACATTCACAGGCTCCTTGTTCTCAGGTGAAGCAAAGTTTGTGGTTGTAGTTCATTCTATTTGAATAAAGATGGGCCTTACATTGTAGCCGCGCAGAGTGGCCGCGCGGTTAGAGGCGACGTGTCACTGACTGCGCGGCCCTTCCAGCAGGAGGTTCGACTCCTCCCCCGGGCATGGGTGTGTGTGTTGTTCTTAACATAGGTTAGTTTAAGTGAGTTTAAGTAGTGTGTAAGCCTAGGGACCGATGACCTCTGCAGTTTTGTCCCTTAAGAACTCAGACATATTTGAACGTTTTAGAACTTACAGTGGACTCATGTAAACAAAGTCTGGATGCCTCGTAAAAGGGATTAATTCAGGGGAGAATTCGTACAGCTACCACCCCTATGTATACATCATTCCTTTTCTGATTTGTGTTTGTCATTTTTGTGTACGATTTACTAGCCCATTGTAGTTACAAAATGATTAGTCAAACTTGTAAAGTTTTGTGTACTTAAATACACCATTAGTCTCATTCATATTGCCACAACTACTGATGCTTTCTTTTATTGTTGTGGTACGTGAGTACGCTAATAATTTAACATTTACCCTTATGAAATTATTTAATGTGATTATTTATTTGAGTCGTGAAAGTGACTGTAGGCATAGGCCACAAAAATGCCGTGAGTAAATTGACTAACTTCATGTATAAAAATTAAGGATGCAGTTCATGATTTGAAGGTTACAGATAATAACATTTAGCATCACTCCGACGTACATGATGAAAGCAAGCGACTATTTGCAATTATATATCATTATTCTTCGTGTCTACATGTATATTTCTCAACATAGACATCCTGCCGATGAACACGTTCCCCCTAAATGACTACTTTGTTCAAACCGTCACTGCAGAATGTCTGACGATGTTGACGTAGCCAAGAATTCACCTGTGCTTGAACCGCTGAACTACTATCAAAGTGAATTTCTTGAACGTGTTATTTTAAGTTTCCGAAAGAGACAAAAATCTTTTGGGGCCAAGTTCGGACTGTGTGATAATCGTTGGCAGTGAATCCAAGGATTCCGATCGTTGCAGGCGTTGCAGCAATCGTGTACTGTGGCATTGTCATGCTGAAGGAGGGAGTGCTCCATGTGTCCATGTGTGGATGAACTGTTCCAATTTGTGCTTGAAGTTTTCTGAGGGTCTCGCAATATCTTGCGATGTTAATGGTGCTGCCTTTAGGCACGAACTGCAAATGCACCAAAACTTGAATGTTCCAGAACACTGTGAACATGACTTTGCCTCTCGATGGCAGGGTCTTGAACATTTTTGGAGTCAGAGATCCTATGTGGCCTAACACCACTGACGTCTTCTTATTCTCGCGATCAGAATGGTGAACAACTGAATCTATATTGAGAAGAGAACAAATAAAATTCGAGGGGATTAGTTTTGAACACACGCTCGCATTTTGAGGATCCATCCCCTTGGGTTTAAACGTACGGCAATAGGTTCCAGATAGTATTAGTCTTCTATTACCTCAACATGTATTCCTTCTGCAAGTGGTTGGTCTTACATTAACACATTCACAATATTTTCAACTCAAACAACATAAAATGGCATTTGCTTTGCTGAAGAAACACCCTGGTTTCGTATGAGGCGGAAAGAGGTTCAGCTTTCCTCCTAGACTCAAATTTCCTATTATTTCTCACTTGAGACGAATATCGAGATCGTGCTTTTGAAAGAGTGTCACATTTGTGGCTCTTGCACCTATTATTGTATTATTGGCTCTGAGCACTATGGGACTTAACATCTGTGGTCATCAGTCCCCTAGAACTTAAAACTACTTAAACCTAACTAACCTAAGGACATCACACACATCCATGCCCGAGGCAGGATTCGAACCTGCGACCGTAGCAGTCCCGCGGTTCCGGACTGAGCGCCTAGAACCGCTAGACCACCGCGGCCGGCATTATTGTTTTATTATCATCCAACTAATCGTACGTTGTGTACCAGGAAATTACGTCTGGGAAATATATTGATCGGTGTTTCTGACCAAGGACGACTGCTGCGGGTCGGTTATCAGAAGGCACTACAGTTCGGTGAATACCTGCGTTTAGCTGAGGTGCAACTAGCGGCAAGCGCCACTCCCTCAACGACCACTGCAATACGACTTGTGCAAGAAAACTATAAACTTCACTACTTTTATTGATTAAACAAGGGGCCTAATAGGAAATTTCAAAAGGATACTATATCTCTCATTCATATACTAACTGGAATGCACGTATCAACATAATTTAACTGCAACACATCGTGTACGGAACCCTAATAGGACTGAATGTGGCAGTTAGACAGGTGGACGGCACACGAGTCATTCTCGAGTTCTTGGAACGAGTTGGCTTATTGTGCGACATTTTGACAGAGTGGTAGCATCTAATGAGACAAAATCGCATGCAACACGTGCGCGCAACGTGTGTTAAGATGTCAACACGAGTGAAGAGGTGGAAACGCGCAAATAAAAAGTTTTTTAGTGATGTCCAAATTGTAATGTAGCTGTTAGTAACCATGAACGTTTCAAAACATACCGCATTCGGGAAATTATGTGTAAGAACTGCGTGCACAAATCACCATTTTCAGAAAATAAACGTTATTCAGTAAAACATTTTGTATGCCTGCTAATATTAATATTTAACAATAAAGTGACTAAGATTAGATGAAACAGGTTTCATCGCTTTAAATGAAACATCACACAAATGTATTGCGTTCACAGTTGTAAATCTATAATTTTCCAAAATTATGTTAAAAGCGGCCATCCATATGCCCCATCCAGTGTGACTGATGTCAGTCTGGAATGTGATAACATTCTAAAATAACAAAACTCGTGAATCACTTCGTATTTTGTAAGGCTGCCACGAACGTTTCTTCAAGAACGTTAAACGTCGGGCGCTTGCCTTGCTGACAGCGGCGAAGTTGCATGGTAGTACCAGACCGCGTGCAGGGTAGACCAATTACACTAGGAAAGCTATTCATTGTTCATTGTAGACGAAAAGTATGTTTGGAACACATCTCGATTACCTTGCGGGTGGATTGTAGATCACTGTGGGCACACGAATATAGAAAAATACAGATTTCAAATGGTTCAAATGGCTCTGAGCACTATGGGACTCAACTTCTGAGGTCATTAGTCCCCTAGAACTTAGAACTACTTAAACCTAACTAACCTAAAGACATCACACACATCCATGCCCGAGGCAGGATTCGAACCTGCGACCGTAGCGGTCTCGCGGTTCCAGACTGCAGCGCCTAGAACCGCACGGCCACTTCCTCCGGCAATACAGATTTCTTGTTCTTTGAACAGAAGTCTGTTGCTAAAGCAGAATATCCTAAATTTCTGGGCGTATGCATTGACGAGAAATTGAATTGAAAGAAACACATTGATGGTCTGCTGAAACGTTTGAGTTCACACACTTACGCTATTAGGGTCATTGCAAATATTGGTGATTAACATATAAGTAAATAAGCCTATTATGCATACGTACATTCATACTTTCATGTGGCATTATATTTTGGGGTAACTGATCATTAAGAGGAAATGTATTCATTGCACGAAAGCGTGTAGTCAGAATAATAGTTGGAGCCCACCGAAGACCACTTTGTAGACATTTAGTTAAGGAAATATATTCATAGTACTTTGGCAATACATGGAATCATTTATGAAGTTTGTTATTAGTAACCCATCCCAGTTCAAAAATAACAGCAATGTGCATAGCTGCAGCACTAGAAGAAAAGATTATCATCACTATTGTGGGTTAAATGTGACTTTGGCACATAAAGAAGTGAATTATGCTGACACAAAAGCCCTTTGTCATATATCAAATACCATTAAAAGCCTGACAGATGGCCAACGAACATTTGAAAATAAATTAAAAGAATTTCTGAATGACAACTTCGTCTAATTAATAGATGAATTTTTAGATATGAAATGATAACTACAAAAAAAATGAAAAACAATAATTATATCCGGTAAAGAAACCTTATGTTAAACTAACACTTTCCACATCATTACGAAATGTCATATTCATGATCTGTGGAACAACTGTTAAAGTAATGTAATCAAAACTAACGTCGTGCATGAAACAACTGGCATCCTAGGTAAAAGTCTGACAGCTGCACTTAATGGTCTGCCTAAGCCTGAGTATCCGATTAACATTAGTAGCAATCGATTTCAACCAACAGTACCCGATCAAGCTCTGACCATGCCTCCCCTAACACTGCGCTGGGTGCAACTTATCTGGAAAGAAGACGCCAGATCAGCACAACTTCAGAACCCTCTCATCTTTATCTTCTACGGCACGTTAAGAACCACTGCAAGCCCCACATTGATTGCAGTCTCAGTAGAAATGCGACCATCGTTGTGGAAAGAGTGGTAACGTTTGTAGACAGAAGGAGCGGCATTTTCAACGCTAATATTCCTTTCAGGTAGTTCCACTGCCGGAGGAATGATGTTTAATAATTTTCACCTTATGTCAGGATATAGCCATTAGTGATAGGTAATTTTTTTCTATTTTCTTGTCATTTATCTCTCTTTCTTAGAGTAGGTATTTATATCGTTGCCGGTGTAACACAGCTCTGTTTGATGATAAAGTTAAAACGTAATTGCAATTTATTCCTTTTTCTCTAGTAGATAAATCTGTGTTCTTAATAGTATTTGAATGTACAAAGACTTTAAATACTTTTGTTTACTTTATCTGCGGTTGTAATATTAACTGTGATGTGGTGAACTGGTAAGTAAATCGTAGATATGAAAGCACAAAGTGTGAGAATAACTGTGGAGCAGCGATATACATTGTGGGAGGGTTAGTATGTGTGCAGATATATGATGAGACGAGTATTGTTGATTTGAGATGCTAAACTCGACAAGACAGTGAATAGCGGAACTTAACGATTGACGATTGAGTTTACCATCGCAGTGCGCAATGAAAGCTGAAGTGATCATTATGAATACAGAGGTTGTACAACTGGAGTATTACGAAACTGACTGTGTCTCATCCACTACTGAAAATACCTACTTGAGAAGTCATTATAGTTGTTGATACCGTGTGAGTGAAACTGTTTTTGCATTTGACTACATCGCGAGCACCAAGGCTCTATAAAACGGTGTATTGTATTTGTCTTCTTAATGAACAGGTGAGTGTTCGAAACCGTAACCGTCGCCGTGAACATAATTACAATTGTGGATCAGATACAGGAACGATTTTATTGACTGTGAGTACGCGATCGCAGTTGTCATGCAAAAGTGACGAAAGTACTGAAAAGGGAATTGTGTATAATAAGCAGAACACGTATATCTGCTAAACTTGTTGATTATTGCTAACAATTACGTCTTTTCAGTAAGGTCTGTTAAACGCCACTACGGATGACTTTATAGCCAGCGTAGCCAAGACATGACTTCATCGGTATACTTCGCCATGGAGATACGACAGATGGAGTTCCTGTTACAACTTCGTCTGGAATATCGCAGGCCGACGTCGTCAGCTCAACAACACGCCACGCCTCTCCAATTACGAGCAGATAGGCTGCATTGCTGTGCACTCACTCTACCTAAGGACTCAACAGAATTCCCAGTTTAGATTCTAAACCTTTTGTTTTATTATGAAACTATTTTCTTTCATTTTTCTTAACATTTACTTCGTAAATAAAATTGCTTCAAGTAAACTATTAACTTTCAACGTAGCTTTGTTGAACCTCCATTAGTTGTAAGTATTTTTCTTTTCCTTAAACTATATCTTTCTTTTAATTATTGCAGCTGAAGTTGCACGTTTCTGTGTGGCTTCTGAGGGGATGTGTTGCAAACGCGCTTGCAATATTATTATCAAAGTGGTTTGCATACCACAATATTTTATAGGGTTGCGCGTGTAAATTGTGGCGTCCGCCAGTAGTTTCTGGGCACCGACCAATAGAATTAAAGCTGCTTGATCGCTGTTGGTCTAAGCTCCGCGGCGAAGGCAAATTAAATGTGACAGCTGTCATCCCACGCAGGTTACGTTTATATCGTACTTAAGAGTCACGATTACCACACTTACCAAACAGCTTGCTGTAGATCATTACGGAGATAAGTGAGTAGATGTGTAGTCTAATCCTACAGTGATTACGGGATTAGTAAGAGAATTGTGATTTACATTATTTAATGAATAGGTGGGATCACATTCTCCACGTCCACACAGTTCGGAAGTAAAACGATTTCGTCTGGAGCGAAATAATCATACATCAACTCAGTTACGTTATTTCTAACCAAATCACTGTATATAATGTACAAGGCAATACCCTGACTGACTCACTCACTCACTCATCATCGCTGAGCCCAAACTGATAACGATATAATCTTGAAATTGGGTGAAGGTGTCGATGTTATACTGTAAGCGTCGTTTAAGAAGAGATTTTCCGAAATTCCAACGCTAAGGGGGTGAAATACAGGATGAAGCGTTTTTTTTAAAAAAAAGTCGCTATTAAGGAATTTTGAAGCTAGAAAAATTGGTATTTAGTTTCTAGGGCAGAGAGAAAGAAATATGTGCTTCATCTTTTGCGGAAACTTAACCCTATGGGAGTCAAATTGAAGGAGAAAGCTTTTTTTCGAAAATATATCGTTATCAAAGAAATACTAAAGCATATGAAGCTACCTCAATGAATATTGGCAGTTGACTTCTTGGTCACAAATCAAAAAGTACGTATGTCAGTGTTTTTGGAAACTGAGCCAATAAGGGGGTGAATAGGAGATGAGCTTTTTTATACGAAATTTTATTATAAACGCATTTTTAAAACCCAATCTATGAAAATTTAAATTTGACTTCTCAGTTAGAAACGACCAAAACACGTGTTTCACTGTTTCTGGAAACTCAACACCTCTGAGTGTTAAACAGGGGAAGAAATTTTTTATCGAAACATTTCATTGTGCAAGCAGTTTTGAAGCTAAATCTATGAAAATTTGTATTTGACTTCTCGGTTAGGAATAAAACATAGCATGTCACTGCTTTGGGAAATTCAACCCCTGAGGGAGTGAAGTAGGTACCGAAACGTTTTACGAAAATATTTCATTGGGAAACCAGTTTGAAAGCTAAATATTTGAAAACTGGTGTTTGGCTTCTCGGCTAGAAATGAAAAAAATACGTGTTTCACTGTTACTGAAAATTCAGCTCCTAAGGAAGTGAAACACGATCAGACTGATTCACTGACGTATCACCGCCCAAGTCAATCATCTGAGGATAGAAACATACAGTTTGGAGAGGATGTGGATCTTAAATTGTAGACATCGTTTAAGAGGAGCTTTTCGAAACGGTGGGCCGTGGCGCGGTTGCTGGCGTCGCCTTTCGAATTTCTGATACCACTAGCTCGATCTGGCGTGTGATGTCCCTCTGGTTTGAAGCCACTAAGATCTCTGCTCGTGGTTGTTGATGGTGGACGAGGATATGTTGTGGCGTGACGAGTTGGGGAGTGGTAACGAAGCAACGAGAGCGGATGTGAGAGGTCCGTCCGGCGACTGAGGCAAGCACTTGTGCAAGCGTCTCGGGCACAGAGTCAAGCAGTTGGTTGCTGGGTATCTTTGTGGGCCGATTTGAATCCGTGGCTGCTTCGAGCACTATCTTCGTGCCAGCCAGTTCTGGGACGTCTCGCGCTGATGAGAGAGTTGAAGCCAGTTTCGCTGTGCTCAATTCTGGGCTCCCTTTGGAACTGGCAAGCTTCAGCTTCGATTCGTGAACTTCAGTTAAGTTTTGGATTTTGAGGTGTTGGCTCTTAGTTTCGTACTGACGTTATAGGTCTGTTGATATTTCATACCTGATGTATTTCACCATCAGTTGGTTCCTTGAATTGTGGCTGTTATTTGCATTTCCTGAGTCGCTACTGGCCTTGGTTTCTTGTTAACGGGATATCTTAAACTGCGTGAGCCGATGGTATTTCCTGAGCCGGAGCGATAGCATCTGTCCTATATGCTGAGGCCCGACCCCCCCTCTTCACGCAGAACGTAGATGTTTGGGTTTCAGTCGACCTTCCTGCCGAGCCGCTTTCGAGATACCTTCGGGCATTGCAGACGTCATCGCTCTCTTACTGGTACTGGCTTAGGAGGTGCCTGGGTCTCAAAACCTGTAGTTGCTGAGATATGTAATTCAGTCTGGCAGCACAGTTTTCTTCCGGACGTTTCGCCGTTGTTGAACAGGCAATATCTTGAAATGACGCGGATATACTGTTCGCCTGGTTATTGCTGGTTTCCAATAGTTAATCTTGCTGTGTTAATATTTCTTTTGCCGGTCTGTACCTCTCTCGTTGTAAACCTTCTTGGCATTCCTATTTAGTGTTGTCTTGTGTTCCTTGTGTACAAGCGTTCTGGTGCACCCCTTGTGAGGAGGCATTCAAACTCTTGGTTGCTTAACTGAAGCAGTTATTCAAGAAGGCCTACCTGTTTTCTAGTATATAGTCTTACTGAACTGAAGCTTTTATGAAAGAAGCCCTGGCTGTTTCCTATTTGGTAATTTTCCTTAAGTGAAGCTTTTATTAACGGAGGCCTGACTGTTTTCTATTTTGATAATTTTACTTAACCGAAGCTTTTATTATTGAAGTCCTGCCTGTTGGTATTTGGTAATTTTACTTGAATGAAGTTATTATTATTGAAGGCCAGCCTGGTTTCTATTTTGGTAATTTGTTACTGAATTCAGGTCTGTTGGTATATGGTAATTATAATTATCTGAAGCTGTTGTCATTGAAGGCCTGGCTGTTTTCTGTTCGGTAATTTTATTTAACTGCATTTGTTGTTAAAGGGGGTGAAATAGCGGAGGAGGGGCTTTTTGAAAGTATTCCGCGATTAAGGAGAATTTTGAAGCTAGAACTACAAAAAATTGGTATTTGTTTTCTCAGTCAGGAAATAAAAACGTTAGTTTTTCAGCATTTTTGGATATTTGACCACTAAGGGGGAAAATAGTGGGTGAAAGTGGTGTTGAAAATAAATAGTTACTAAAGCACTACTAAAGGATTTTTATGGCTACGTTTACGACAGTTGGTATATTTGACTTTTCGGTTAGAAATAAAACAATACGTGTTTCTGGAAACTCAGCCCCTAAGGGGGGGGGGGGGGGGGGGGGGGTGCAAAGGTGATCAAAATTTTCAAGAAAATATTTGTTTACGTTAAATGAATTTTGAAGCTAAATTTACGAAAATTTGTATTTCACTTCTCTGTTAGGTATAAAAAAAATATTTGTTAAGAGTTAAAAATTGCTATGGAAATATTTCCACAAGAACGCAAAAGATATGATTAACAAAAGCTTTTGACTCCAGTAACCAAAATCGCTTTTTGGTCGGAACTACATTCGGAAAAGGCAACGTGTATATGGCCTATTTTCTTGGAACGTCATTGACTTGTGACGTTTGATGCGGCTGAGTGACTGGACGCCTGGGGAGCAATCCCATTACCGGTGCGTCTCACCACGTGGCGCCGAGGCGATTGTCAGGAGCCGGCGGAGTGGCGGCTGTATCGGTTCCGCTGCGTAGCTGGCGTTCCTCGGCCGCTGACGGCCGCTGACGTTTAATTACCCCACAGCGAGTACGTCATTCAGCTGCCGCCTCGCCCCGTGGGCGTGGCCCACCACAGCACGCTGACAGCGCGGCTAGCGATACAGTCCACTGCAGCCCACCTGCTCGGCTGGTCCGCGACTAGACAGCGGACTTTGTAAGCGGGTACCTTCCGTATGCCGAAGGACGAAATGTTAAGTGCATTCTCAATCTAGCATTGCACAAAGGTGTAGGTCGTAGAACTATTGAGGTTATATGCTGTAGCAGACTACTAATAAAATAAATACACTCCTGGAAATTGAAATAAGAACACCGTGAATTCATTGTCCCAGGAAGGGGAAACTTTATTGACACATTCCTGGGGTCAGATACATCACATGATCACACTGACAGAACCACAGGCACATAGACACAGGCAACAGAGCATGCACAATGTCGGCACTAGTACAGTGTATATCCACCTTTCGCAGCAATGCAGGCTGCTATTCTCCCATGGAGACGATCGTAGAGATGCTGGATGTAGTCCTGTGGAACGGCTTGCCATGCCATTTCCACCTGGCGCCTCAGTTGGACCAGCGTTCGTGCTGGACGTGCAGACCGCGTGAGACGACGCTTCATCCAGTCCCAAACATGCTCAATGGGGGACAGATCCGGAGATCTTGCTGGCCAGGGTAGTTGACTTACACCTTCTAGAGCACGTTGGGTGGCACGGGATACATGCGGACGTGCATTGTCCTGTTGGAACAGCAAGTTCCCTTGCCGGTCTAGGAATGGTAGAGCGATGGGTTCGATGACGGTTTGGATGTACCGTGCACTATTCAGTGTCCCCTCGACGATCACCAGTGGTGTACGGCCAGTGTAGGAGATCGCTCCCCACACCATGATGCCGGGTGTTGGCCCTGTGTGCCTCGGTCGTATGCAGTCCTGATTGTGGCGCTCACCTGCACGGCGCCAAACACGCATACGACCATCATTGGCTCATTGGCACCAAGGCAGAAGCGACTCTCATCGCTGAAGACGACACGTCTCCATTCGTCCCTCCATTCACGCCTGTCGCGACACCACTGGAGGCGGGCTGCACGATGTTGGGGCGTGAGCGGAAGACGGTCTAACGGTGTGCGGGACCGTAGCCCAGCTTCATGGAGACGGTTGCGAATGGTCCTCGCCGATACCCCAGGAGCAACAGTGTCCCTAATTTGCTGGGAAGTGGCGGTGCGGTCCCCTACGGCACTGCGTAGGATCCTACGGTCTTGGCGTGCATCCGTGCGTCGCTGCGGTCCGGTCCCAGGTCGACGGGCACGTGCACCTTCCGCCGACCACTGGCGACAACATCGTTTGTACTGTGGAGACCTCACGCCCCACGTGTTGAGCAATTCGGCGGTACGTCCACCCGGCCTCCCGCATGCCCACCATACGCCCTCGCTCAAAGTCCGTCAACTGCACATACGGTTCACGTCCACGCTGTCGCGGCATGCTACCAGTGTTAAATACTGCGATGGAGCTCCGTATGCCACGGCAAACTGGCTGACACTGACGGCGGCGGTGCACAAATGCTGCGCAGCTAGCGCCATTCGACGGCCAACACCGCGGTTCCTGGTGTGTCCGCTGTGCCGTGCGTGTGATCATTGCTTGTACAGCCCTCTCGCAGTGTCCGGAGCAAGTATGGTGGGTCTGACACACCGGTGTCAATGTGTTCATTTTTCCATTTCCAGGAGTGTATTTCGTAGTGGAAGTCGGAGGTTCCTATAGGACCAAACAGCTCAGGTCATCGGTCCCTAGGCTTATACACTACTTCATCTAACTTATACTAACTTACGCTAAGGACAACACACACACCCGTATCCGAGGGAGGACGCGAACCTCCGACGGGGTAGCCGCACGAACCGTGGCAAGGTGCCTTAGTTGACATAGTGCCTCTGATGATGTAATAGAGATACTCGTAAAACTTGAGTTGTGCTGTATTAGTCTTCTGTCCGAAGACTGATTTGATGCAACTCTCCGTGCTATTCTATTCTGTGTATGCCTCTTCATCTCCGAATAGCTACTGCAAACTATGTCTATTTCAACGTGCATATTGTATTCACCCAGTACTATCCATCTATAAGGTTTACACCACACTCATGACGCCTTAAGATCTGTCCCATAAACTGATCCTGGCTTTTAGTCACGTGTTACTACAAATTTCTTTTTTTCCCAAATTCGATGCAGTATGTCTTCATTAGTTACTCTGTCTAGCCATGTAACATTTTGCATTCATTTACAGCATCAAATGTTCAAATCTATTCTCTTTTCGTGTGAACCGCGTATCGTCCTTCGTCCTTGTATCAGTGACAAGACAGTATCTTAACATGACCTAATGCACGTCTCTGTATTTCTGAATTCCACACCAAGCAGATCGTGACACGAAATAGAGGCAACGTAATTTAGTCTGTGGTGAAATGGTAATTAGATCGAAACCCTTAGATGCCGACACGTGTTGTTGATATACATCAATGGGGACAGCTGAAAATGTGTGCCCTGACCGGGACGCGAACCCGGGATCTCCAGCTTATATGGCAGACGCTTTATTCATCTGAGCCACCGAGGGCACAGAGGATAATGCCACTGGAGGGACTTATCCCTTGCACGCTTCCCGTGAGACCCACATTCCCAACTGTCCACAACAAACATTCGCAGTGTTCCTGATAGATATTTGCCCATCCACTCGTTACTTGCGCCAGACTAGGCTGACGAGTCCCGTAAGAGTTCGGGCAAAGCGTGCGCATTCGTACAGAAGGTCAATGGCCGGGTAGTCTTTAACTATATGAAGATGGTATGTGTTCCCGAAAGAACAGATACCATTGATGACCACGCAGCTTCTCTAGAATAAATGATAATTAATTGAAACCCTCAGCCGCCGACAAATGTTGTTGATATACATCAATAATCGTAGACAGCTAAGGGTTTCGATTTAATTATCATTTCATTCTAGAGAAGCTGCACGGTCATCAGTTGCATTTGTTCTTTCGGGAAAAGATACCATTTTCAATTAGTCTGTGGTTCCTTTTCTTTGTGTGTCTCATCAGCCTTTGACTGGTTTCATGGAGCCCGGCGCTAATTCCTCTCCTGCTCTAAGCTCTGCATCTCCGAGTAACACTTGAAACGTACATCATCAACTATTCGTTTGATGTATTCGCATCTCATATATGAATTCGTGGTGTCTGTTCTTTCAGTCATGTCCTAAGGACACCACACGTCATCCACAGCTGCGGTATATTTATGTTAATTGAAAGTGAACGGGGCGGAAAGGAAAGGGAAGGAGCAAATCATATCCGCTGCACCGAGGCTTTTTGTGGAGCCAGCAGTGACGAGTGCACACCTGTGCTGCACTGGGACTCGAACCCAGAATCTCCTGCTTACGAATCACTTGCTTAACCCTTCAGCAACCGGCCACAGTGATTATCGCAAACAAGCAGACTGCCTCGTCAAGCTCACAACCGACTCCCTCTCCCACCCAGCGATCCCTATCAGCAGTCTCTGTCCATCTCCACCATTCTCACTACTTGGAGATTACCGCTGGAGGTAGAATGTAAATGTGCATCCTCAGTCAAGTTTGTGGATTCATTCGTCATCGAGGCGAATCAATTATATATATATGTGTGATGTACGTTCTTTAGGAGACATAATTGATCGCCTTGATGGGAAATGAATCCACAACCTTTAGCGCAGACGTACGTTTACTTTTGACCTGCAGTAGGTGGCGTTAGGTGAGAATGTGAGTAGGCCGGGCAGCGAGTTGAGACAGTCAGCACATGTTCAGTATACACTACATCAAGTTGGAGTAGCAGTTAATTCAACTCTGCAGTAACCAAGAGATCCTGAATTCGAGTCCTGCTAACACTTGTTTTCAGTCGTTGCTGCTGATCCTACAAAATTTCCCGATGCAGTTCATATCGTTAGTTTCTTCCCTCTCTTTTCCTTTCTCGCCCTCCACATTCAATTTACTTATTATTCAAATCTTTGTCTTCACTTACAGTTTTTACGCTGTACAGGCTCCCATGACGTCGTAACACATCTCCCATCGTTCTACCCCTTCCTCTGGTCAGTATTTTCCGTATGTTCCTTTCTTCACTTTCTTCACCGATTCCACACAGTATCTTTTCATTGTTTGTCTTATCAATCCACTTGCTTTTCAACATCCTTCTGTAGCAGAAGCTTTGATTTTCTTAAGTTCTGTATTCTTCACTGTCCATGTGTTAGGCGGTCAGTTTGCTACGAAACTGTGACGCGACGTGTTTTGGAATTTTGTATTCTAGCTTCCTTTGATCAAGTACTCGATCACTGATACCGAATAATAACAGGAAACAATTTTCATTACCGCCAATGATTGTTCCCTTTTATGGCTTTCTTTCCTCCACTCTCTTTTTAGTATGGTGAAGGAACTTCATAGTTGGGACCCTACGAGCCAACTAGCAATAGAGAAGGGTCTTAAAAGTAGCTGGCTGCCATAAAAGTGTTCGACGCGAAATCGCGGCTTCGGGTAGACAGGCCGCAATACGCGTCAATTCGCATCCCCCATCCCACACTCTATTTATGTGGAAAAATACCACAGCTCTGTCTGTAGAATTATTTTTGCAAGATAAGGAATCTCCAGCGAGGTATCACTTCCTGGAGACGAGCGTGCGGATCTTTCGTTATCTCTGGAGCGAAGCAAAAAAATAACGTTCGATTTAAATTTTTAGATTACCTCTGGTTTGTTTTCACGGTTATTTTTCGTAGAGCACGAATTATTTCGGCAGTGGCTATGTGCTAGACGTCACATACGTCTGTTTCAAAATTATACCCTGTTTTGGGAGAATTTTTCCCTGCCTTCCCACCGCGCAGCACCACTGGTTGCAAATAATAATAATCCGAAAGAGTTGGATATCGATTAACGTATTTATTTGAATCATTTTGCACGGAACTCGCAATGACTGCCACTGTTGGCCAGCGAGATCTCTGCTCAGACATAAACAACGAAGCAACTGAGCGTCCAGAAAGAAAACATTTCTGACTTGGCGCTTTAAGAGTGATGACTTCATTCAAGGCTGCGGAAGAGTAATGACAGAGGCTGCTAGACTACTAATGAGGCAAGCTTTGTGGTCACAGAGAAACGTGTAGGCACTGGAGTAGTGAGTACGGACAGAGAGCTGGACTCAAGAGTATACAGCCGCTACGAGTATGGCAGGATGGGTTAGCGGTGCGATCACCGACTCAGCAGGGACGCAATATTATTGCAGTCCTTTCAGGAGACTCTTACTTCTCTTTAATACGTCTCAGTCAGCTTTCTTTCAGTATGTGCCGGTGTTCGGTCTTATTTTTCAGTGTTCTTCATGGAACTTAATAATTCATGCTTGCAGTCAATGGTCCTATTCATGTATTACCGTGCCCACACGTCTGATCCTATGCTAGGGTTCACGTTAAAAAACTTTATCTAAGTTTTTTATGTTCAATTTTGTATCTCAGTGCGTAACTCATGAGCTCTGCTTTACTGTAATGCATCCGATAATGGCCAGTTGTCGCTGTTATACATTAGATGAATCCTTCTTTCATTGGTACGTTTATGTATATGGTTTGGTACCTGTGTTGTCACCCTTGATTGGACCACCACTGTTAATTATCAATCAGCAAGATGTTTCCATTGTGCAATATTATGTTTTGCTTTAATTAATTTGCATGATAATACGGGATGCTTCCCTCCTCTGCATGTCACCAGATATCGAAGTTTAGCATTAAGGGGGGTATGCAAAGCACCACGTCCGCCCCCCACATATGATTGTGTGAAATCTTATGGGACTTAACTGCTAAAGTCATCAGTCCCTAAGCTTACACATTACTTAACTTATATTATCCTAAGGACAAACACAAACACCCATGCCCGAGGGAGGACTCGAACCTCCGCCGGGACCAGCCGCACAGTCCATGACTGCAGCGCCCTAGACCGCGCGGCTAATCCCCCGCGGCCCCACATATGATTCACTACCATACAATGCTGCACTCCAAACGTACATTCTCAGTAATTTCTTCCTGAAATTAAGGAGTATGTTTGTTACCAGTAGATTTATCGTGGTCAGGAATGCCCCCTCTGCCTGTGTTAGTCTGCTTTTTGTGTTCTCCTTGCTTCGTCTGTCACGAATAATTTTGCTTCCAAAGTAGCTGAATAAATAATTTCGTCTACTTCTATCACCACTTTTGATGCTAAATTTCTCACTATTCCCAATTCGGCTAAATCTCATTGCCTTATCATTTTTCAGTTTACTCTCAGTCAGAATACTGTGCTGAATAGACTGTTAATTTCATTCAGTAGATTATGTAATTCTTCTAAATTTTCACTGAGGATAACAACGTCAACAGCGAATCTTTTCATTGATATTTCTTCACCCTGAATTTTAATCCCATCTTAGAACCTCTCTTTTATTTTCCTCATTACTTCTTCGGTGTATAGATTGAGCGGCAGAGGTGAAAGATTTATGCCTGTGTTACACCCGTTTAATGCGAGTCTTTCGTTCTTGGTCTTTCACCTGTTTCTTGCATGTGTTCTGTAGTATGTGTTTTTCTCTTTGGCTTACTCCCATTTTTCAGAATTCGAACATTTGCACCATTTTACATTGTCGAAAACTTTTTCTAGGTCGAAGAATCCGATGAGGGTGTCTAAGTTTTCTTCCGCCTTGCTTCATTACCAGGCGCAACGTGAAAAGAACCTGCTTCATGCTTTTACCTTTCCTAAACCCAAACTAATATTCATCTAACTGACGCTCAACTTTCTTTCCCATTCTTCTGCGTATTATTCTTATCACAACACTGGATGAATGAACTGTAAGGCTGACAGTGTGATAGTTTTCTCACTCATCTGTCCTAGCTATCTTCGGAATTGTGTGGATGGTACTTTTCCGAAAGTCTGATGGTAAGTCGCCAGTCTCATAGATCCTTCACACCTACTTGAATAATGGTTTTGTTGCCGTTTCTCTCAATGGTTTTTTTTTAAACTCTTTGACTTCCGTAACGAACGTCTCAGTCGTCCTCTCATGTGTTGGTCCCTAATCCATCCGTAGGGGATCAATATGCTCCAGGAAATTTATTCAGTAACCGAGCGTTACACCCGGAACACCCCAGTGAGCAGTATGGTCCTCAAATAACGAACCTAAGCAGTTAGGGAAGTGGGTCCTGTGCGTCGACTTTTGTTTCTATCGCGAAACATGTAGTGAAGTGACATGCATTTTAGTCAGTTGACTGCGTTCATCCTGGCTGTTGGCCAAAGAACTTTGTCTGGACGCAATATACGAGTGTTGCCAGCGGAGACAGACTCCGGCAGTCGCGTCAACGGTAACGCCTGTATGCGATGCCTGAGCCGCCAGCAGTCTCCATTAGCATCGCAGTTCAGGCGGGACCTCTCCGAATCTACAACTACTTAGTTACCACAGATAAGGAAATAAGCGTAGTTGTCCTCAGCTATTTCATCAACTGGCTAGTCGCCAGCGTTGTCATCACGATAACAACGATAACAGAGGGGAATTCCACTTCAGTTCCCACCCTGCACATACTATCACTTGCCATATCTCACCTAGTGCGCGGAAGTACCGTTAACTGCTTCTGCCAGAATCGTACAGAATCCTGAATGGTTAAGAAACGACTTCTAAGTCCCTCGAGTTTTAATTGAACCCAAGAAGTAAAAATAATAACGGAAACGTTAATATCTGGCACTCCTAGGTAGTGAAGAATCTACTTGAGTCAGCGTTCATTTTCTTTGACAGACTGCAGATATAATGTAAAACTCTCTGAAGAAATAGGGAGAAGGAATAGTGTTAAATGACAACTAACCTGCTTTCTGATATCAGTTTTTTTTGTTAAAATGAAGATTGATACCACACTGGGCAGATGCAGAACGTGGTCAGTTCAGTACCACTTTAGTCCCTTAGAAAAGATAAAGTACAGGTCAATTTCGCTAATTTAGTATGTGTATTCAACGTGTAAAAGCTTTTCATAATTTGAAATAATTATACAGGGTGGTCCATTGATACTGGTCGGGCCAAATATCTCACGAAATAAGTATCAAACGAAAAAATTACAAAGAAGGAAATTCGTCTAGCTTGAAGGGGGAAACCAGCCGGCCGAAGTGGCCGTGCGGTTAAAACCATCGACATCATCAAGGACATGGCAATGGGTGTTACTGCACAAATCTCCGTTAACTGTCAACTGACAAAAAAAATTGAAATAAAAAGGGGTGTTACCCAAGGAAGCCCCTTATCCATGCTCCTGTTCGTTATATCGCTGGAACCTTTCTTGAGACAGCTACAGCACAGGCTGACAGGCATTACCATTCAAGGAACAAAGACCGTGGTAGGTGCTTACGCGGACGATGTAGGCGTAATCATCAGAGACCAAACAGATGTGACACAACTAGAGATGATACTTGCAAAATATTGTTCCGCATCAGGTGCGAGGGTAAATGAAAATAAAAGTAAATTTCTAAATATAAAGCGGCTTGCTAACTTACGCATTGAGTGGGCGAACCATGTTAATGAACACAAAGCTCTTGGAATGGCATTGACAACGTCCCTTATAAAAATGATAGCAATAAATTGGCGGGAGGTGGCAAGAAAAATCAAGGGAGCTTTGATTGAAAACTGTCAACGTAGCATAGACCAGTTCCAGAGAATACTGTTTATCAACACGTATATTTTATCCAAGTCCTACTACATAGCACAGGTTCTCCCCATTCCATCAATGGTGGCGAAGACGATCATGTCCACTTTAGCAAAGTTCTTGTGGAAAGGGGAATTGTTTCGAGTGCCGGTGAAGACAGCAGTTTTGGATCCAAGCAATGGAGGAATGGGTCTAACCGACATCAAGTCTAAAGCGATGGCATTGTATGTCAAACGAACATGGAGCATAATGTGTAATGATCCAGGGTGCATTACAGCAAAACTATACGATATTGTCAGGCCAGAAAGTGTGGAGCCGCCGATAAATATACAAAAAATAAGTTTTAAGCTGAAACACATTAGGGAGTATTATCTTGAACTAAGTTATCTCAGCAAAAAGATTTTAAACTCCAAAAACGTTACAGCAAAGGCGATTTTAGCTGAAAGGCGGAAACATGAAAGGAAAAATAACATAGAAACCAAATATGCTGGAATAGCATGGAATGTGGTCTGGAAAAACATCAGTAGTGATGTTCTTTCGTCTGACGTGAGAACAGCGTGGTACAAGGTAGTCAACAACATCATCAGCACTAATGAGCGCCTCTTTGCCGTCGGTTTAAGTGACACAAACCTCTGCAGCAAATGCAACCTCGTTGATAGTGTGCCTCATCGTTACACTTGTGGAGATCGGATTATCAACTGGAGGTGGACCAGGGAGAAAATTGCTCAAATAACAAGAACTTCAGCAAACAATGTACCGACTAACATTTTCTTCAGACCAGAGGAAAGTTACTACCCTCAGGCAAAAAATAACGCTGTGATTTGGTTAATGGGCAAATATACAAGTTATGTTTTTAACAATATTGGGAGCGATGAACATATTGAATACAAGATGTATATGGAAAATGAATTCGAGAAAATACTCAAATATCAGAATCACAATAAGAAATATGGTAACATGCTCCGAATTGTCTTCAACCGAATGGGCATAGGTTAGGAACTGGATTCCTAGTAGAGAGGGAATGGATTGGGTCACGTTCCCGACCCTAACCTCACCTGCAAGTCGCACATGAAAAATAAATCAGCAGTACAGCAGATACAAGAATACGGCGAGAAACATCTGGTGTCTGATATAAAGGAAGATCATGAACTCCCTATAGATGCGTTTAGAAGGCTGGAACTGACAAAAATAACAAGGCAGTGAAATATTTTGCGATGTCGCTGTTCGGGACTTCTCTTCTGTCCATGTAATTTACCCTGGAAAAAACACATATCAAGGATTTACTGAATGATTAATTTGGGCCTGGGAAATGATGATGAGGAACCGGCTGCAGAAGAAGAAAATGTGCGTGCTGAACTGCCACCAGTTGAAGGTGACAGTGAAGGTGCTAAATTGTGCTACTACTAAAGACTCATTTTTTGAATCTGTAATTCATGACTGCAATTATCTGTCACCTTATTTATGTCATTTCATTGTAGCTGTTTTTGTTACTGTTTCTAATGAATTAAAAAAAAAAAAAAAAAAAAAAAAAAAAAAAAAAAAAAAAAAAAAAGGCGCTGCAGTCTGGAACCGCAGGACCGCTACGGTCGCAGGTTCGAATCCTGCCTCGGGCATGGATGTTTGTGATGTCCTTAGGTTTAACTAGTTCTAAGTTATAGGGGACTAATGACCTCAGAAGTTGAGTCCCATAGTGCTCCGAGCCATTTGAACCATTTTTTGACGGGGGAAACCAGATGGCGCTATGGTTGGCTCGCTAGATGGCACTGCCATAGGTCAAACGGATATCAACTGCGTTTTTCTAAATAGGAACCCCCATCTTTTATTACATAGTCGTGTAGTACGTAAAGAAATATGAATGTTTTTGTTTTAGTTGGACCACTTTTTTCGCTTTGTGATAGATGACGCTGTAATAGTCACAAACGTATAAGTACGTGGTATCACGTAACATTCCGCCAGTGCGTACGGTATTTGCTTCCTGATACATTACCCGTGTTAAAATGGACCGTTTACCAACTGCGGAAAAGATCGATATCGTGTTGATGTATGGCTATTGTGAACAAAATACCCAACGGGCGTGTGCTATGTATGATGCTCGGTATCCTGGAAAACATCATCCAAGTGTCAAGACCGTTCGCCGGATAGTTATGTTATTTAAGGAAGCAAAAAGTGTTCAGCCAATGTGAAATGTCAACCACGACCTGCAACAAATGATGATGCCCAAGTAGGTTTTTTAGCTTCTGTCGCGGCTAATCCGCACGTCAGTAGCAGACAAATTGCGCGAGAATCGGGAATCTCAAAAACGTCGGTGTTGAGAATGCTACATCAACATCGATTGCACCCGTACCATATTTCTATGCTCCAAGAATTGCATGGTGACGACTTTGAACTCGTGTACAGCTCTGCCACTGGGCACAAGAGAAATTACGGGACGTTGACAGATTTTTTTACACGCGTTCTATTTAGCGACGAAACATTATTCATCAACATCGGTTAAGAAAACCGGCATAATATGCACTATTGGGAAACGGAAAATCCACGATAGCTGCGACAAGTGGAACATCAGCGACCTTGGCGTGTTAATGTATGGTGCGGAATTATGGGAGGAAGGATAATTGGGCCCCCATTTTATCGATGGCAATTCGAATGGTGTAATGTATGCTGATTTCCTACGTAATGTTCTACCGATGTTACTAAAAGATGTTTCATTGCATGGCAGAATGGCTATGTACTTCCAAAATGATGGATGTCCGGCACATAGCTCGCGTGCGGTTGAATTGGTATTGAATAGCATATTTCATGACATGTGGCTTGGTCGTCGAAGCACCATACCATGGCTCGCACGTCACCGGATCTTATGTCCCCGGATTTCTGTCTGTGGGGAAAGTTGAAGGATGTTTGCTATCGTGATCCACCGACAACGCCTGACAACATACGTCAGCGCATTGTCAAAGCATATGCGAACCATTACGGAAGGCGAACTACTCGCTGTTGAGAGGAATGTCGTTACACGTATTGCCAAATGCATTGAGGTTGACGGACATCATTTTGAGCATTTATTGCACTAATGTGGTGTTTACAGGTAATCACGCAGTAATAGCATGCGTTCTCAGAAACGATTAGTTCACGAAGGTACATGTACCACATTGGAACAACCGAAATAAAATGTTCAAGCGTACCTACGTTCTGTATTTTAATTTAAAAAACCTACCTGTTACCAACTGGTCGTCTAAAATTGTGACCATATGTTTGTGACTATTAAAGCGCCATGTATCACAAAGCGAAAAAAGTGGTCCAACTAAAACATTCATATTTCTTTACATACTACACGAATATGTAATAAAAAATGGGGGTTCCTATTTAAAAACGACGCAGTTGATATCCGTTTGACCTATGGCAGCGCCACCTAGCGGGCCAACCATAGCGCCATCTGGTTTCCCACTTCAAGCTAGGCAAGTTTCGTTCTTTGTATTTTTTTTTTTTTTTTTGTTTGACTCATTTTTCATGAGATATTTGGCCCGGTCTCGATCAATGGACCACCCTGTATATTTTAGAATGAATCTAACGGACCTTGACTCCCACAGAGAATCCAGAGAGACAGAAATTTGGAGATGTGTCTTCCTAAACTACAATAAATGCTAGGATGCCACAGATTATCCGTTTGTTACAATGACTACTGGTGCTCAGTAGGCTTATGGGCTTGAGCTCCGTTCTGCTAAGGAGATTACACTCAAAGTTGGAGTGGCCAATGACCGTGTGGCATCTGACATCGTAATAAGAAAAACCGTAAGACTCGCTCAGCTCTGAATTTTTATTGAACGGAGTAAAATCCTCGGCCACGTACTTGAATCTGAGGATCCCGAGGGAATACAAATTTAAAATTCATCACCGCTTTCATAGTACGAAAATTCAACTCAGTACAAGTCAACGTACAACTTCGTGACCTTAAGTTATATTCCAACTAATTAAACATACACGCAAAATCAACAACGGGTAAAATGAATCGCTCTGAACTCCTGATGGTACTGATACTAGCAAGCTAACTTATAAATTCGCAGACTGACTTAATATCAGAATCCATGTTCTGTCAGTAACTTTGTTCTTGCCCGGCGCTCAAGCCCGAATCTCTAACGACAATTAACAAATTCTCCCCTGGATTCTGTATCCAGAGTCAGTCCTTTACGGAGGAGCAGCAACTGATCAGTCTTCGTTGGATGTTAAAAAGAGTGGGCCGCTAACCCAACCAGAGACGCGGGAAAAGCGCCGGCAGCCGTTGTCGCCAGGTTCTTTCTGAACACAAAAAAGTTCTAGAAACTTCTAGAAAGTTCTGCAAGAGTCCTATAGCGCCAATGGAGAGACTCGATTATAAAATGGCAGGACGGCTGGCTTCTGCTGTAGCGGCTTGCTCCCACCAGACAGACTTAAATAAAATCTGCCAGAGAATGTAAGAATGGGACTGCCTCTAACTTGAAGCTATGTCACCGTTTTCTCATCTCATGCAGGTGACCTCACCTCACTGAAACCTGGTGTGTAAAATGGAATGAGGCTGCGGACACCAATAAGCAAATAGAAAATAAAATGAACTGAAATGTTCAGTGGGAAACGACCCTGCAAGCATCGAAGTGTGACAGACAAAAATGTACCTGATACATACATAGAATGATACAGTAGTAAGTCAGGGAAATTTGAAATTATTAACCTGGCACGAAAATAACGAACGCCTTTCTTCGATTCCGTAGAAGGTTCTACATTCTAAATAACTTCAATTTGTATTGGATGCTAACCTAATCCTCTTTCTCAAAAATATTTTCCTTGCTACAACTAGTCTGCATTTCATATCATGGCTGACTTTGTCCATCACCAATTACTTTGCTATACAAGTAGAGAACTCATCCACTACTGATAGTGTCTCATTGCGTAACACAATTTTCTTAGTATCATCTGACTCTATTCGAGTATATTTCGTTACTCTCGTTCTATTTTTTGTTGATGTTCACCTTAGAAGCTCTTTTCACGACACAATTCATTACATTCAACTGCTCTCCCAAGTCCCTTGACGTTTCTCAATAAATTAAAGTTTCATTAGTACACTTCAAAGTTTTTGTTTCTTCTCCCTAAATACGAATTCCCGTTCCAAATTTCTCCTACGCTTCCTGTTATGCTTGCCCACTGTACAGACTGAATAACATCTAGATAGGCTATAACCTTGCAAGCAATGAGTCCCTTTCCCGTAAGTCGACTTCTGTAAGTGTAGTCAATTTCCCTTTCAATTTGTAAATAACCATCAGCTCCTTATATTTTATCCCTATTAAGTTCAAAATTTCGAAAAGTGTAGTACAGTCTACATTGTAAAATACTTTCTGTAAATCTATAAATGGCATAAACAAAGATTTGCCTGTTTTCGGCCAACCTCCTAAGATACGTCTCAGTGTTATAGCTGCTTCACGTGTTCCTAAATTTCTCTGGAAAATAAACTGATCTTCACCGAGATCGGCTTTTAGCAGCTTTTTTATTGTTCTCTAAGTAACTCGTGTCAGTATTTTGCATATGTGATATTGAAGCCAATAGTTCGTTAATATTTATACTTTTCACCATCTGACTTCCTTTGAATTATTACATTCTCTTTGAAATCTGAGGGTATTTCAGCTGTCACCTATATCTTGCTTTGTTGATAAACGACGGTCTTTGTTTTGCAGGTGCAAATCCAAGCGGTCCAGTACCGTCGTTAGCCAATAAAGAGATCCAAAAATCGTACAGCCCGTTGATAAAATGGAGTACTGTACAAACTGAAAATCGTTTCCAGCATTACTAGAAATGTTGCAGCTGTTTCAGGCCTGTTAAGATAACTTCCTTAGCCATCTTGAATTGGGCTGATAACGTGCCTTCAACCAATGAAAAACTCACTACTTCGCTCTCTCTCTCTCTCTCTCTCGTCGTGACCTTCAATACTGATGTTCTCGTTTCTGCTAATTCTCATTACTTCCTTCTGTTTCGATCTATTCTCAGTTCATTTCATTCAACAAATCATGTAAGTCTTCTTCACTTTCACTCAGCATAGCAATGTCATCAGCAAATCGTATCATTGATATCCTTTCATCTTGACTTTTAATTCCACTGCTAAACTTTTTTTTTTATTTCCTTCATTCCTTCGATGTACAGTTTGAGCTAAGGACATCCCAGTCTCACTTCCTTTTTCGTACTAGAACTTCGTTGTTGGTCATCCATTCTTAATTCCTCTTGGCCCTTGTACATATGGTATATTACCTGTCTCTCCCTGTATCTTACCCCTATTTTTCTCAGAATTTCTAAAATCTTGAACCTCTTTACATTGTCAAACGCTTTTTTCCAGACGACAAATCCTATGGACGTGTCTTCATTTCTCTTTAGTCCTGTTTCCATTATCAACTGTAATGTCAGAATTGCCTCTCTGGTTCCTTTACTTTTTCCGAAGCCAAGGAGATCATCATCTAACACATCCTCAGTTTTCTTTTCCATTCCTCGGTTAATTATTAGTGTCAAAAAGTTGGATGCATGAGCTGTTAAGCTGATTGTGCGACAATTCTGAATATATGTATGCTTCACATTTCCTCCTAATATACCAAACTCGGTAGACATATCACTGATTCTCTGGAGAGAAGCACATACCTCTCAAAGTAATGGTGGTGTGGGTGAAAAAGAAACTCAGTTCACGTTGCGCAAATAGCCATGCATCGTTCATCCAGTATTTGAGAACTAGATCATTTAGCGACTTACAATCAACGTAACACATGTTGTAAAAGCCTTAAGGGACTTATGGAGAGCTAACAACCTACCCCCCCCCCCCCCCCATCCCTCAGCAATGCAGTGGAAAGGAAAAAGTTTATTCTTTACTGCCAACTCTGCAACAAATTTCGCAGAAAGTGTTCACTTATACCACCTACTCTACGTTTCGTTATACGACACATAGTTCAGGAGAAATTAGATCATGAACGCTGATACACGTTATGATACGTCCCCTTAGAAAAATTAATGAATTACTGTGCTGCTAAACCTCTTACATTATTTGCTTTTCAAAGAGCTGAGCAAAACTGAACGTACTCAGACATTACTCTCTATACTCATTCTGGTCGACACTAAACTGACACACAATTTTTTAGCGCAACGCAATCTGACTTTCAGTAATCCCTACAAAAGACTGGCCCTGACTAACATTAACCTATACCTTTCACAAATCACTTAGCTCACAAAAATCTTCGTTACTCGAACTACTGCAATACAGCGAGCGTCACTACTGCCAGCTAAATAAAAGATTCAAACTACTGAAGGCACTAACTACTGATAGGCATAGTTAGCAAATGAAAGATTTTGATAGAGAACAAACAATGTATTTACCTTAATAGTATTCAAAAGTCATTATATATATATTTTTCATACAGAGCGCTACTTGGCGTTACCAATATAAAAACCTAAACAGCCTACTTACAACGTGAAAAACATCAGTGTCATGCTTGTTTTATTGTGTTACTTCTTTAGTACTAACTCCATTCCCGATATGTTTAGCAGACAGTATTCCCTTACACCGCTGAATACAACTGCAGAATTATAATACTGTCCTAACAAGTGCAGGAGATACGACTTTGTAAACTTTGAGCTCCGTGAAAACGAAACTGCTGAGATACAGGTGAAATGTCTATACAAATATTGTCCACTCACATTAATTTGGTATCTTGTCAGAAGCCTGAGTAGCAGCGTTTTGCAGGGTGGATGTGTCAGACGTGCAGGAAGAGTGTCAATGAGCTTCTCGGAGGTAACGACACGGATGTAGCGCCATGCCGACTCTAGTGCCGTACCTAGCTGTCCCAGGCTTCTCGGCTGGGGGTCCATGGCGCGAACAGCCCGATCGAGTTGGTCCCACAAATCCTCGATTGGGGATGATTCCGGGCAGTTTGCTGTCTGCGGGAGTACGTACAGTAAACTCGGTGCTAATGGAATCTCACACGTACACTGCCATCTGTATCCTGCTGGTAGATATTATGGTGCTGAAGTAAATAAACTTAATATAGGGGTTTATATGTGCTCCAGGTATAAATTTGTGCTTGTGTTGATCCTTGTGTCTTTCAGAACTACGAGATCATCCATGGAATACCCTCCAGCCTGGGCCGACGATTGTTGCAGGGTGTTTGCTTTCAGACGTTTCAGGCCGTATACATCAACGACCATCTCTCGGACGGAGTACAAAACGTGATTCACCTGTACAGGCCGCGCGTTATCTCTCAGTGAACTTCTTTATTACGGTAATGGCGTGCAAATTAACAGCAATCATCTCCGATGAACAGCAGTCAGCATGGGAACATGAACTAGGTGCCTGCTGTGGAGATCCATGCGCAGCAACGTTCACTGAACGGTCATTGAGGGAACACCGTTGGTAGCGCCTTGATTCATCTGGACAATCAGTTGCTCAACAACTGCCGTACACATCCAAGTAGCCCTTGTTCACTTTTTCGTCTATGGCTCGTAGAACATAACATTTGCCTCAGTGCTGGTTTTGAATAGCGCCATTTTGCCATGCACAGGGCACATAAACCACAGGACACACGAACAGTTAAAACACTTATCTATTTCAGTAATGGTAATATTTGGAATTCAGATAAATCACTCCTTTTTAGCATTACGATAACGTCTGCACTGCTTTCTGTGTTTCCCTGGCATACTTTATATGCCCTCCATTGTTGGTGCTGCCACCTGCCGTCCGTGAGTGGTTATTGAAAACTGGTATGGGAGGCAGGCAGTGGTTGCATTAATGTGACTGGACCATGCCCATACGTGGAAAAATCTACTTCTAGAAGACTTAAATTTGATACTCATATTTCTTACCGTCCAGAAAGAAACACTATGGTGATAAACAGCAACATCACATTGGGGTGAGAGCGTTAATTTGGAGCGAGGAGGAGGAAGGAAGAGATGGATATAGAGAGGAAGGAGGAGATGACACAGATTGAGTGCAGGAGGATGTGGTCAGAAAGGCGGAAGGAGGAGGTAGACACATATATGGTTGGGGCGGCTATGGGCAGAGAGAGAGATTGTGGACAAAGAGGAGAGGAGGAAAGGTGGAGTGAAGAAGAACATGAACTTCTGTGAGGGAAGACGAAATGAACAGAGACGGAATGTGTGAGTGGAGAGAGAGGGAAGTAGCAGATTCATAGCGAGAGGGATGGAGAAACAGGTGGAGAGAGAGGGGAGGGGGGGGGTTAGGTTTCGATGGACAGGGAAGTAGGAAGAGAGGAAGGGCACAAAGTGGGGGTAGGAGGAGGTGGACAGAGGGCGGTGGACATGAGATAGAAGGGGAAGATGGAGGTTGAGAGTGAAAAGGGGAAGCAGAATACGGACAAACAGAAGACTGCAGTTAGGGCAGTATAAGTCACTTAGAAATTAAATCAATACGAAGTTCAAGGAATTGGTGGGACAAAAAATTTAAGGAAACTGGAATGGAAAAGGTCATTCAGAGATCAGAATTAGCATATTGTAAAGCCAAAGTTACTTTCAGTGAAACTGAATTGGAAAAAAGAACTGAACTCCATCCGAACAAACCTCGGAAGGCCATCCGTACCGACCGACCGCCGTATTATTCTCACGTCATATGCGTCACTGCACCGATATTTGAAAGGGAATGTGATCAACAAGCAACTTTCTCGGTCGTTGCCAGTTTCTGTGACCAGTTCTGCTACTTCTTAGTCAAGTAGCTCCTCAATTAGCCTCAGAAGGGGTGAGTGAGTGCACCCTGCTCGCAAACAGCACTCGCATGACTTGGATAGTCACCCGTCCAGATGCTACAGAATCCCAACAGAGCTTAGCTTTGGTGGTCTGAGGGGGACTGGTGCTATCACTGCAGGCAGGATATGCTACTTGAAATCACGCACGCTGTGCTTCTTTAAAAATATGGACAGATGAATCCGGAAGATTTTGTCAGCGTGAAAAGACTGTCAGAAGTCAAAGCATGGTGTGGTGACAATGCAGGCACCTCGGCATCCCATAATTCCATCTAAAGTAAAATACCTCGCTGCAGCCGATTTAACTGGCGCTCTTGTGCACACTGTTATGGGATAAGGTTACATCGAGGTACTAGTGCAGCAGACAATTAAGAATTTCCATTCATCCCCCTGAAAAAGGTAACAGCATAGACAGTGTTCAAAGCCTTCTGAAAAGATCTCCTCACCCAGGTAGAACATGTAGATGGAATTATCTCTGACAATAGACCCTAGTTCCTGTCAAGAGATGGAAAGCCGTTTTAAGTAAATATGCGGCAGCAAATTGTCAATGCATGTGCGAACATTACGGAAGGCGAACTACTCGCTGTTGAGAGAAATGTCGTTACACGTATTGCCAAATGCATTGAGGTTTATTGCATTATTTATTGCATTAATGTGGCATTTACAGGTAATCACGCTGTAACAGCAGAAACGATAAGTGCACAATGATACATGTATCACATTGAAACAACGGAAATAAAATGTTCAAACGTACCTACGTTCTGTATTTTAATTTAAAAAACCTACCTGTTACCAACTGTTCGTCTAAAATTGTGAGCCATGTGTTTGTGACTATTAAAGCGCCATCTGTCACAAAGCCAAAAAAGTGGTCCAACTAAAACATTCATATTTCTTTACGTACTACACGAATATGTAATAAAAATGGGGGTTCCTATTTTAAAAAAAACGCAGTTAATATCCGTTTGACCTATGGCAGCGCCATCTAGCGGGCCAACCGTTGCGCCATCTGGTTTCCCCCTTCAAGCTAATGAGTTTCGTTCTTTGTAGTTTTTTCGTTTGATGCTTATTTCGTGAGATATTTGGCCCGGTCACTATCAATGGACCATCCTGTATACTGCACGAAACGAGACGCCATCAGGGGCGTTCTCCTACGCGACTTTCAGGCCGTGATGAACGAGTTGCTACATGGAGTCACTAAAATAGCACCAGTGACTGCTCTCAAGAATACGCAAAATACATCTAAATCACGAAGCCGTGTACTTGTCACCTTAGTGTGGCATAGCACGAGAGTGTGCAGAGACCATCATAGCAGGGTGCAGAAAATTATGTGCAGGGCGAGTGCCTCGAATGCTCACTCCTACATTAAACAGAGGACACCGGACATCTTTCAAAAATTAGTTTTTCTCGTTTTGAGGGTGAGGATGATGGATTCTTTAACAATATTGCGAGAGATGATGAAACTTGGTTTCACATTTTGAGCATCAATGCAGTTCGGTCACAAAGGATCAAACACGCCAAAAAAGTTCAAGATCTTGCCATCACCAGGCAAAATGCAGTTCACTGCGTTCTGGAATGTTCGAGGTGTGGTGTATTTGCAATTCGTGCCTAATGGCAGCACCATAGACTATACAAGGTACTGCGAGACCTTAAGAAAACTGAAAGCACGAATCCGAGGAGTTCGTCCACAGGTGGTGCACCGTCTCCATCAGTATAACAACGCCAGGCCGCTCACGAGCGCTGCAGCACCTGCCACAATCCGACGCCTTGGGTTGACTGTCATCGATCATCCTAAATGCAGTCCCGACATGAACCCATCTGATTTTCTCTTTTTCCAAAAGTTAAAGAACACCTTCCTTGACTTCACTCCAATAATACACAAGCCGTGCAAGTAAATATAATGTTGTGGTTCCGTCAACAGGGTGAAGGTTCCAATAAAGAGGTTACTTGTTGGAAGAGAAGTGTTCGTCACCAGGGTAACTATGTTGAAAAATATATCTGTATACATGAAGAGTAAAGATGTAGAATGTTAATAAATATATACGATATTTAAAAAACTTTTAGAGTTTTTCGGAAGCCTTACTTTTCAGCACCTCTTGGTATATGCAAACAGTCCGCCCGGTTGGCCGTGCGGTCTAACGCACGGCTTTCCGGGCGGGAAGCGCGCCGGTCCCCGGCACGAGTCCGGCCGACGGATTTGTGTCGAGGTCCGATGAGACGGCCGGTCTGTGGATGGTTTTTAGGCGGTTTTCCATCTTCCTCGGCAAATGCGGGCTGGTTCCCCTTATTCCGCCTCACCTACACTACGTCGGAGATTGCTGCGCAAAAAAGTTCTCCACATACGCGTACACCACCATTACTCTACAACGCAAACACAGGGGTTACACTCGTTTGGTGTGAGACGTCCTCTGGGGGGTCCAACCGGGGGCCGAACCGCAAAATAACCCTGGGTTCGGTGTGGCGCGGTGGAGGCGTGAAGTGGACTGCGGTAGTCGTCGTGGGGTTGCGGACCACTGCGGCTGCGGCGGGGACGGAGCCTCTCCGTCGTTTATAGATCCCTGGTTAACATAACATAACATATGCAAACAAATGTACAAGAGGCAAGGGGGGAGGGGAAATAAAAATGGAAAACTAATAATGAGGTGCTCGGTTTAGAAAGAGTATAAAAAAGGGATGCACTCTTTTGATCCTTTTGTTCAACCTGTTCATCGAAGAAACATCTACGGAAAGGAAATTTCAAGCTGTGGTATTAACATACAGCGTGAAAGCGGCTCAGTTATAAGTTTCGCTGGTGACACAGCTATTCTCAGTGAAAATGTGGAAGATTTACAGGTGCTGGCGAATGGAATGAATAGTCTAATGAGCACAATTTATGGAATGTGAGTAAACCAAAGAATCACGAAATTAATGGCGCGAATCAGCTACGTGATTAACGATAAATTTGACATCAAAATGTGCGTTCAGGAAGAAGACAAAATGAAGAAATTCTTCTACACTAAAAGCAAAATTATTCATGAGCGATGAACAAAAGATATAAGAACTACACTAGCACAGGAAAAGAGGGCATTCATATCCAAAGTAAGGCTGCTGGTATCAAACAAAGGCCTTAATTTGCTAAAGAAATATATGAGAATTTATGTTGGAGCATATCCGGTAGCAAAACCGGAAGAAAGGCGAAGTTGTTGTAATGCGTTGCTATAAAAGGCTGTTTAGTATTAAGTAGACTGTTTAGGCAAGAAATAAGACAATTCACAGCGGAATCGACGAGGAAAGAAACATGTTCAAAACTCTGACAAGGTGGGGGGATTGGATGATGAGGTCATATGTTAAGCCATCCCATTTTTCGGGAAACTGCCTAATGTGGTATTAATTATCCACTATATACAGACTCAGAGTATTTCTAAGCCTTATAATTTTCGAGTACTTTAGCATCCCACTTCTTTACATATTGAGTCTTTTTTATTGAACTTCAGCCAATTCTATGTAATCCTCGGTTGAATACTCAACTTCCAGATAGTTTACGTGCACAGTTCTTGCGGCTAGTTTACATGCGTGCGTGCGAGAATATACCAGAAGAACAGCAACAACCTCTGATGATGAAAGAGAATGTCCTTAGCTCTCTTGTCAGTAGAGGTAATGACTAGTAGTGATACAGAATGCCCTCTGCCACGAACCACAAGAAGGCTTGTGGAGTAGGTATGTAGATGTAGACGTAGATCTGCAGTCACGACAGTTGCATTCACGATGGGGAGACGTTAGTCGTTACGAGATCTTGCTGATCTGTTTCAGCTAAAATAAAACGTCCACGACAGGAATGATATTTTCTCTACGTATATTATCCAGTAGAAAATGAAAATGAAAATTATAGCTGATTTGAATGTATCCATAGATTCGTTTTGATTATTTTTATTAATACTCATCTAATATTTCTTTCCGGCTGTTTATTCCAGCTTACTAATCAAGAACAAAGTAGTATAAGACTTTCATAGAATATCAATATACTGGTTTCCACGATCCAACTATAATGCATATTAAATGAGAGCAAATGGAATGTTAAATGTTAAATTATCTGTTACAAACACCATAAGATTGTTAAGTACACAGCAGTTCCAGGGCCCACTCTAGGTTTTATATAGCACTGGACAAAAGGAACAACTAGCGTTCCTGTATCATTTTATTTAAATTTTTAAATCATGTACTTAGAAAAATACAGAACATAAGACAACACTGGTGATCAATCAGTACCAAAACACTGGAAATTTATTAATAAATATCTGCACAGGCCACAAATCGTTAAACTCATAATCTTTTACGTTTTAAATGGCATTATTTTGAAAATAAAGCAATATAACATCAACTGCATTAAAATCATAAAAAATGTATTTTTCCTACTTTCAGTTCTACAGATTTTTATTACCTGTTGATTTAGTGTAACAGTCGAACGTAAAACATTCTTAATTAATGTTAACATAAACAAACTCACATCGCCACTTTCTACAGTTATTGGTATGGTTAGCAACATTCTTAAAGCAGTAGTAATAATTGGGGCAAAACATAACTTTCTAAATAGACTTGCCTTTTTGCCCAAAAGCTCAGATACTAATGAAATTTCTTCTGCTAATTCCAGTCTGTTTACATCAATAGAGTCATCATTCTATAATCTTACAATGTTTTGGTACCATTCGTTAATACATGCTATTTAAAACGTATACAGAATGTTACGAAAAGGTACGGCCAAACTTTCAGGAAACATTCCTCACACACAAAGAAAGAAAATATGTTATGTGGACATGTGTCGGGAAACGCTTACTTTCCGGGTTAGAGCTCATTTTATTGCTTCTCTTCAAATCACATTAATCATGGAATGAAAACACACAGCAACAGAACGTACCAGCGTGACTTCAAACACTTTGTTACAGGAAATGTTCACAATATCCTCAGTTAGCGAGGATACATGCATCCACCCTCCGTCGCATGCAATCCCTGATGCGCTGATGCAGCCCTGGAGAATGGCGTATTGTATCACAGCCGTCCACAACAGGAGCACGAAGAGTCTCTACATTTGGTACCGGGATTACGTAGACAAGAGCTTTCAAATGCCTCCATAAATTAAAGTCAAGAGGGTTGAGGTCAGGAGAGCGTGGAGGCCATGGAATTGGTCCTCCTCTACCAATCCATCATCGGTCACCGAATCTGTTGTTGAGAAGCGTACGAACACTTCGACTGAAATGTGCAGGAGCTCCATCGTGCATGAACCACATGTTGTGTCGTACTTGTAAAGGCACATGTTCTACCAGCACAGGTAGAGTATCCCGTATGAAATCATGATAATGTGCTCCATTGAGCGTAGGTGGAAGAACTTGGGGTCCAATCAAGACATCACCAACAATGCCTCCCCAAACGTTCACAGAAAATCTGTGTTGATGACGTGATTGCACAATTGCGTGCGGATTCTCGTCAGCCCACACATGTTGATTATGAAAATTTACAATTTGATCACGTTGGAATGAATCCTCATCCGTAAAGAGATCATTTGCACTGATATGAGGATTGACACATTGTTGGATGAACCATTCGCAGAAGTGTACCCGTAGAGGCCAATCAGCTGCTGATAGTGCCTGCACACGCTGTACATGGTACGGAAACAACTGGTTCTCCCGTAGCACTCTCCATACAGTGACGTGGTCAACGTTACCTTGTAGAGCAGCAACTTCTCTGACGCTGACATTAGGGTTATAGTCAACTGCACGAAGAATTGCCTCGTCCATTGCTGGTGTCCTTGTCGTTCTAGGTCTTCCCCAGTCGCGAGTCATAGGCTGGAATGTTCCGTGCTCCCTAAGACGCCGATCAATTGCTTCGAACGTCTTCCTGTCGGGACACCTTCGTTCTGGAAATCTGTCTCGATACAAACGTACCGCGCCACGGCTATTACCCCGTGCTAATCCATATATCAAATGGGCATCTGCCAACTCCGCATTTGTAAACATTTCACTGACTGCAAAACCACTTTCGTGATGAACACTAACCTGTTGATGCTACGTACTGATGTGCTTGATGCTAGTACTGTAGAGCAATGAGTCGCATGTCAACACAAGCACCGAAGTCAACATTACCTTCCTTCAATTGAGCCAACTGGCGGTGAATCGAGGAAGTACAGTACATACTGACGAAACTAAAATGAGCTCTAACATGGAAATTAAACGTTTCCGGATACATATCCAGATAACATCTTTTCTTTATTTGTGTGTGAGGAATGTTTGCTGAAAGTTTGACCGTACCTTTTTGTAACACCCTGTAAATTATATAAGAAATGAAAATATCTACGTGTATCGAATGCCGATTCTCTAAATTTCCGCAGTAGTGCCTCGGGAAGGGACTGTCGTAATCCCTCCAGGAACTCCCGTTTCAGTTCACGAAACATCTTCTTAATACTTGAGTGCTGATCGAACCTGCCAGTAATAAATCTATCAGCATTCCTTCGAATTAACTTCTACCTGACTTTCTGGGGATCCAGACACTCGAACAGTACTCAAGAATGTGTCCCACTAGCTGTATACATTGTCTCGGGTATAGATGAGCAACAATTTTCCGAAATTTTTACAATAAAATGAATTCAAGCATTCGTTTTCCCGAATGAAAAACCTGACGTGCTCATTCCATTTCATATCGCTGTGGAACGTTACGCCCAGTTATCTAATCGACGCGGCTCTGCCAGCACCAGACTACTAATGTTGTATTCGAAGGTTGGAGGACTGTTTCGACTACTCGTCCGCATTAACTTACATTTTTCTGCATATGGATCATGCCGTCATTCATTATACCAATTAAAATTAGTGTCTAAGTCACCTTGTATCTCACTGCATTTGCTCAACGATGACATCTTCCCTTACACTACAGGGTCATCGCCAAACAGCAGCAAATTAGTGTTCCTCCTTTCCGTCAGATCATTTATGTATATAGAGAAAAAGAGCGTTGGTATCATTACAGTTGTTCTACATCTGTTGTTTGTAGCATATTATAAGGGAAAAAGGGAAGCTCAATTTCACACAACTGAGTCTTTCTAAATCCATGCTGATCTGTGGACAGAATCTTTTTCACTTCAAGGAAATTTATGATATTCGAACTCAGAACGTGTTCAATATTTTACAGCAAATTTGAGGATACAGGTCTGTAATTATGTGGCTCCGTTCTTTTACCTTTCTTTCATACAGGAGTCTTCTGCGCTTTTATTCAGTCGCTTGGGACTGCCCTGAGCCTGAAATACGTGGTAAATCGCAGCTGTTTTAAGGGCCAATGCCACAGAGTACTCTGAGTAAAACCTACTTGCGATTCCATTTGGACCTGGTGAGTTAGTTTTCTGTTTTCAACTCTTTTACTTACTTCTCTACCCCAGAGATGCCTACTTCGATGTCCTCTATGCGGGAATCAGTACGACAGTCAGCCGACTGTAAGAACTTAAAAATTACTTAACACAACTTAATAAGCCCAAAGTCTTCTCCCTGATTAAATTGTTAACGTTCTGACTTTTGTAACTGTTTATCAAGGCGTCGTATGCACCTCCCAACTGGAATCTCAAAGGCTTTAAGGCAGTCATCCTAATCTCCCATAGAAAGTAACTCGTTGGTTTAAAGTTAAACCTTGAACATGTTTTAAAAGTATTACCGGTCAAAGAGTAGTTGCTGAAAAACGTAAGGATTTTTATTTTTAATAGACTGAAGAAATAGACAGCTCTCAGCGATGCTTTCGCTACAGCATTAACAACAAGACTGAGAGAGTGGCTGCTACATGGAAGACAGAAAGTTCCCGAATAGTATTGTTTACTTCTAGACTGCACTCCTGCCTTACCGCCACTCATACTGACCCGTTGCCACGTCCTCCTGACATGCTGCAGATTTAAACCGACGTCAGTAAGTTATACCGTTATAGTATCAGACATTCGTTTATACATTTTCCTCTTAATCTTTTGACTACTAACAAGCCGAAAAAGATTTCATTAATTTTGATTTCGACATCACTGCCGAATATATTCATTGAAACACATCTGATTACAAGAGTCATCTGTTTTACTTTCAAAATGTCAAGTATACTATCTAAAATTATGGAATAATATTTGGATTTTTTTTTATTTCCTCAATAACACTAGTCAACAAATTTAAAAAATTTTTCTGCATCTGGTTTGTAAATGGATGCATTTACCTAATTTTGGGGTGTTGAATACACTGGTAAAATTTTCTCTATGACGTCAGATTTCCTAGATACACAGCAGAATAAGAAATGGTAATAGCGAAAATTGACACTATTGCGTCAGACAAAAATATACATTCAGAACGTTTGAAATCAATACTATTTTGCATGTATAATGGGCATGATGCTAATAAAAGGTTCAAGTTAGATCTGAAGATATTTTCACCTTTAATCGTCTTTGAGTTTTGAAAAATGTGACGACGCATCTCTTCTTTCGTTTGCCGTTTCATTACTCTCTATTACAAGACCCCAGCAGTAGTCACCCATCATTGAAGGGTTCCATTGGCTTAGGTAGCGATGTCCCATGGTAAGAATGTCTTGGTGAAGGCGTTCACCATGCTCATCGCTTACGGCTCCCAAATTTTCCAGGAAGAAATCAAGGTGAGAATGTAAAAAGTGAATTAAATGACATTTTTTATTTTTATTTATTTATCCATCCGTAGACAATAAATATTGTATGGATGTTGTCCAAATGTATACGTCGATTTATGGAAACAATTTGCGCAAAAGGAACATACAATATTTTACATTAAGTAGTACAAAGAATAATACATACAAAATTTTACAAAAATGGCCAAAGAATAGTACTTCGTCATACAAGGCACAATAATACAATTTTTTATACATGTATCCCAACAGTACTGTAATTGGGATATTCCATGTAAGGAAGAACACACGATATTTAAAAGTTTAAAATTTGGTACTTTTTATGTATTTTTTGACAAGACTGGACGTTTTACTGTGTGGCAACAATGGTTTGTAGCCCATTATTGCTTTCGCTCCATAATTTTTAGACATTTTTACAACTCCATGTTTTTCATGTGATCAGAGTGTGAATCATTGGAAATTTTGGACCTTCGTTTCAAGTAATTGGTAGGTAAGAACTATCATATCATTATTTATATTACTGTTACATACCCTAATGTATTTCATAAAGAGTATAAAACTGTAGTAGGTAAATTATAGGTTGCGGTAAATAATATAATAAAACAGCATACACTTTCATGTAATATGTCACTTTCATCTAATTAAGTTTTTATGCCAAGAGAGATAACTCTATCTTGTTTAGTAATTTACTTCTTAGTGTGAATGTGTAGATAATGTCACTACTAAAAATTACCCAATTTGAATCAATATTTTAAAAACAGAATATTAAATGTGTACCTTGAGTCATATAATATGGGTCACAGTGGTATTATTTTAAGATTAGAAGAAGAGGATGCCCTTAGTACCAGAAGAAAGACAGACTAGGAGGAGGGAAAAGTTATTGAGTGAAGAAAAATATGAAGATTTGAAGAAGAAGCATCTGGAAGAAGCTCGAAAAAATCAGGAGAAGCAGAAACGAATGTTTCTGCAGTTGAGTCAAGGAATGTTAATACAAGAAAAACTAAAACTGGGGAGGGAGTTAGAAAACATAGGCAACATAAGACGCATGATACGCAACCTAGTAAAGCAAGTTTGTCACTGTATAAGCCACACAGTGCTCTGGATAAAACCATGGCTTGAGTGCTGCAATTGCTTACATTAGGAAGGTACTGACAAAAATATCTTCAAATGTGTGTGAAATCTTATGGGACTTAACTGCTAAGGTCATCAGTCCCTAAGCTTACACACTACTTAACCTAATTATCCTAATCCATGCCCGAGGGAGGACTCGAACCTCCGCCGGGACCAGCCGTAAAGTCCATGACTGCAGCGCCCCCGACCGCTCGGCTAATCCCGCGCGGCAAGGAACTGACAACTACACCTGCAAATGAGAAGGTAGTTTCACTCTGGTCAGATGGACCTGCCTCACAAATACAAACCAATATATCAGTGCTGCTGTACCTCAGTTTCAATCATTTCATAACATGGAAATCTACTGGAACTTCTTTTATACATCCCATGGTAAAGGAGCTATAGATGGAATTGGTGCAGTTGTGGAATGGGTAGTGGGGGATCCAGTAGAAAAGCGAAAATTCATAGTAAGTGATGCATCAACTTTCTCTCAGGTAGCTGCAAGTACCAAAACTATGCAGGTTTTCATGTGTCTATTGATGAAATTCAGGGAATCAATGTGAAACCTAATCTGGCTCAAATATTTTCTTCAGCACCATCAGTACCTAACATAAAACGCATACATTGCTTTCACTACAAGAAATGAGTACTGCAAACATATCTGCTGTCTCCAAAGAATTTTGTTGCTGTAGATTGTCATACTAAAGAAACTATAGAATGTGTGAAAATTGGAGACTGGTAAAAAATAGAATATCACAGTAAATTCAATGGTGGAGAAGTAAGTGCACTTTTTGGAAATTCTTACTCAATCAGTTAAGTGGAGTGTGCTGGCCACTATTGGAAATGGCCTGTAAAATGTGATGGAATTATAAAGAAAATTAATACACTTCACATTGTCAATGCATGATAATATTTTTACTTTTCTGACTTTTAATTGTATTTTCAATTAATTTTCCCAGATGTATTGCTCTTACGATTATTCGTAGTGTTTGATAAGTGAAATGTTAATGTTACGTTTACCTTTTTTGGCACATAATGTCAAATTTTCATTTCTCTGCTTACAGGAAAACAAAAAAGAAGTAGCAAGTACCATGAGTCGCGTAACCATTGAGTCACGCACCTTTTTCAATATATTACAGTATTTCACATGGTATAAATATTTTTAGAAATATTTAGAAATCTAATATGCATTTCCTGTGATAAAAACCAGATCCATACTCCTAATAGTTTGAGGATACTTTTGACCTAAAATGCACATTGCGAATAGGATGCCCCAAATTTGTAACATGATTCACAACATAAATTATATTCTTTTCTTTTAATTTTAATTCTATTACCTGCTTAAATAAAACTGCCAAGATCATTGCCTGATTAACACAATTTATAATGATGATTTACAAAAGAATATATGGGTGAACCGTGATCTTTTTCAAAGAATATTCTCAAGAATTTATTTTATTTACTAGCGATTCATCAAGAACATTAATACATTTAATCACACTATGTAAGCATGGAAGTAGTTGCCAGGGAGTAACTGATGAATTCATAATCAAATTCCTTTTAACAAATGGGAATTTTATTCACTTTAATAGTGCCTAAAAGCATTTTTTAAAAGAAACCGATTTAAAATTATAATCAGAAAGCACCCTCTAAATATCAAAGCTACAATTTATTCAGAAACAGAAAGAAACAAGTTTTGACTGTATGAGCTTTTGGCCCGAGAACCTTGCCGCTCCCTTTTGACACGGCTGTAGTTACGACTGCTCACAACAGCCTCTGAAAGACTACACTGGTGCAAATCTGCAACACACCAGATAACTTTAAACTATGGGATTTTACAATTTACACAAGCATACAAACTATGCACCTCCAGTAGGAGGGGTGGAAATGGTACAAAATATTAACAATTAAAATATTAACCTTTCCACCAAAGGTGCAACTTGATTTTAACTTCTAAGAAAAGTCTTTCGGTGAAAGTGTGGTAACTTTATATACTGAAATGATCATTTAAATAGAAGCCCACGAAATGCAGTCTTATATAAAATTCTACAAGGTTGGCCTAGCAATAGTTAAGTTGCTCTACAGTACACAGATACCGCCTCTCAAGATCATAGGCAATAACATCAAAGTTTCCAAAGATCAAATCATATTTCAGGTATTAGGCCGTTACACTGCAAGCAATAAATTCGTTAACACACCAAATCCGACAAACATGACAAAAAATGGTTCAAATGGCTCTGAGCACTATGAGACTTAACATCTATGGTCATCAGTCCCCTAGAACTTAGAACTACTTAAACCTAACTAACCTAAGGACGTCACACAACACCCAGTCATCACGAGGCAGAGAAAATCCCCGACCCCGCCGGGAATCGAACCCGGGAACCCGGGCGTGGGAAGCGAGAACGCTACCGCACGACCACGAGCTGCGGACACAAACATGACAGAGGCAGCTACTAACGCACGGTAGATTGATAGGGAGATTGCCTAACAAACAAAAGGGAGAAACGGACCACTCAATTCATAAACAACCTCCTTCCTGCGGGTGGGCAAACGGAGAAGAATGGTGGGACGACCCCAAAGCAAAACGGGTGGTGACCTCACCAAGAAAACAAGTAGAATTTAACAAGAGTAAATGAAACAACATATCACCAATCACGTAACTTCTAATAATCTGCGATTTCTCGAAAAGACCTGGCGCAGCACCTCCAAATCGGTCTCCCGAACCGTCCGCTGCCAGCCGCTTCAGCGGACGCATGAAGGTGCGCCGATCTCCCGTTTCACGGCGTCGCAGCTCGCACCGGCCAGACCGATGTCGTGGGTTGACTCCTGTTGCTCTCGTGTCGACCGCGAAGTCACTATCCCTCGATATACGCCGCGGCCCACTGGACACACGTGGCGACCTCACATGCGCCAACGCACAAGACGGACAAGTCATCTTGTGTCTCAGTGCGCGACCGACCAACTGGTCTATCCAACCGCCAATGACCATTGCCTGAGCAAACTAGAGCAGACTGGCGGCCTAACGCGCCGACTCAGATGCAGGAACAAAGCCCCGACCGGGCGACCACTCGCTGAGTTCTCTTACTGACGGAGTGGAAGGACTCTCATTTTGCCGGCTTTAAAGGTTGATCCGAACGACAGACATACTAGCACTCCAAACGACAGACAGACGTTAACTGCCTAGCAAATGCGGACGAGAGACAGACTAGCAAGCTGGGAACGAGAGACTGACGCATATTGACCGACTGGCGAGCTCATAGCGCCCCTTAAATGCACGTGAACAGTCAACATTTCCCCTTTCCTACCAGAGGGAGACACCAAAGCTGAGACTGTCACAGCGGCGCCACCACCAGAAACGGAGGGCGACTGCTTCACACTACGCGCTGCGCCGCGCTCTTCAAAACAGCAATATTTACCATGGCTCAGTGGGTTTATAGGTTGATAAGAAGCTAACATAATAAAACTCTGATTTCAAAATGTAACGTGCGTCAGCTTGGAATCTCCCAACTGCATACTCTGTTTACCCCTAGGCTTTACCTTTGTCTTCCCTAAAGGGGAAGCCCATATTCACTACAATAACTCAGTAAAGATTTTACCACACTCTACAGCGGTCCATCAGATTTAAAATATTAACAGAAACAATAGGGTATGAAAGACAGTGTTTTCTGTTTTGCCCTAATACAAAAATTATCCGAATTATTTGTTGCCCTAAATAGTCATTTACCGAGTAAAAACATAGAAATTTTTTAAATTCTACTTTAAATCTGTTTTCATCTTCTAACATTCTGATGTTGGCTGGCAGTATGCTGCAGAGTTTTGTACCAATATGGCTCACATGGCTGTGTGTGTGTGTGTGTGTGTGTGTGTGTGTGTGTGTGTCTGTGTGTTCTTTTTGTTCGCTGAGTTTGGAGTGCTGTGCAATTTCGATTACTGTAGTTATGCAAGTCGGCATTTGTCTTAAAATCTGCAAGGTGGGACCTAACATATACAACACATTTCCATATACTGTAACCTCCCCACAGAAAATATAAAAATTAAAATGAACCAGATGTAAACTCGCCGCAACAATAATAATTAAATGAATTTTTAATATTGTAACCTCTGAACAAAATTGGCTCCCATTTATAATCTGCGTGCATAAATACATTCACATTTAATGTTCCCAGAAAATTCTTTTCTAATTTAATGTTAACTTCGAAACAGAAAAATTCCTAAACACTAAAATAATAAAAAGATTCAGTAACCTGGTAAATTTTATGACGACAGCAACGCTGCGCCTCGGCCCTGTATTCTGAATAAAAAAAGCAAAAAATTCTTACCTCAATAAAAACTGCAAATATATCTGCTGCTACATAAAAATTTTCGGCACAGCTCTGTGCAATGCTGGCCTATGATTTATGATTCGTGAAAGGAATAATTATTCATTGGAAAAAATCTTTAAATTGAAATGAATGCTTTTTTTTTTTAAAAAATTACTTTATATTATAAAAATTATTATTGGGGCATTTTTTTAAAGAAATTAAATGACGATTAATATACATTACTAGATATGCGCAAGGCTGCTTCTTTACCTTCTATAACAATACTCATCCTGCAGAGTCCTGACCAGAGTCCTGAGCTGAGCAGACAGCCGACACGCGCCAACTACCGCCGACTCACGCAGCAACTCAAGACTACTGTCGACACGCGCAGACAAGCGCAGACTAGCGACAAGCAACAACTAACGACATACTGCTCTCTGGTCAGAGTCTCCAAAGTCTTGCCTATTGCAGGCAGCGCATAGAGCGCATACCTCACCTCTTACATAACCCTCCACTGGGGGGGCAAAAATTTGGCAGCGATGGTGAGTCAATTGGACTTGCCATGAGCAACAAATTTTTCGTAATTAACTAAGTTTACAATCACAGAATATATACATATATATATAAGTGCAGAACATGAAATAAAATATAGTGCACATGCACCGAGTACAGAACATATCAAGCAAAGACAAAATGTGTACACAATGAGTAGAAAACATATTAACAAATGGCAAAAAATGCACACGCACTGTAGTACAGAACATATCAGGAGATCACAAAATGCATAGGCAAAGAATACAAATCATATTAACAAATGACATAAGTGCCCACGCACTGTGGTTCAGTATACAGGGTTATTACAAATGATTGAAGCGATTTCACAGCTCTACAGTAACTTTATTACTTGAGATATTTTCACAATGCTTTTCACACACATAGAAAAACTCAAAAAGTTTTTTTATGCGTTCACAAATGTTCGATATGTGCCCCTTTAGTGATTCGACAGACATCAAGCCGATAATCAAGTTCCTCCCACACTCGGCGCAGCCTGTCCCCATCAATGAGTTCGAAAGCATCGTTGATGCGAACTCGCAGTTCTGGCACGTTTCTTGGTAGAGGAGGTTTAAATACTGCATCTTTCACATAACCCCACAGAAAGAAATCGCGTGGGTTTAAGTCGGGAGAGCGTGGAGGCCACGACATGAATTGCTGATCATGATCTCGACCACGACCTATCCATCGGTTTTCCAATCTCCTGTTTAAGAAATGCCGAACATCATGATGGAAGTGCGGTGGAGCACCATCCTGTTGAATGACGAAATCGGCGCTGTCGGTCTCCAGTTGTGGGATGAGCCAGTTTTCCAGCATGTCCAGATACACGTGTCCTGTAACGTTTTCTTCGCAGAAGAAAAGGGGGCCGTAAACTTTAAACCGTGAGATTGCACAAAACACGTTAACATTTGGTGAATTACGAATTTGCTGCACGAATGCGTGAGGATTCTCTACCACCCAGATTCACACATTGTGTCTGTTCACTTCACCATTAAGAAAAAATGTTGCTTCATCACTGAAAACAAGTTTCGCACTGAACGTATCCTCTTCCATGAGCTGTTGCAACCGCGCCGAAAATTCAAAGCGTTTGACTTTGTCATCGGGTGTCAGGGCTTGTAGCAATTGTAAACGGTAAGGCTTCTGCTTTAGCCTTTTCCGTAAGATTTTCCAAACCGTCGGCTGTGGTACGTTTAGCTTCCTGCTTGCTTTATTCGTCGACTTCCGCGGGCTTCGCGTGAAACTTGCCCGCACGCGTTCAACCGTTTCTTCCCTCACTGCAGGCCGATCCGTTGATTTCACCTTACAGAGGCATCCAGAAGCTTTAAACTGCGCATACCATCGCCGAATGGAGTTAGCAGTTGGTGGATCTTTGTTGAACTTCGTCCTGAAGTGTCGTTGCACTGTTATGACTGCCTGATGTGAGTGCATTTCAAGCACGACATACGCTTTCTCGGCTCCTGTCGCCATTTTGTCTCACTGCACTCTCGAACGCTCTGGCGGCTGAAACCTGAAGTGTGGCTTCAGCCGAACAAAACTTTATGAGTTTTTCTACGTATCTGTAGTGTGTCGTGACCATATGTCAATGAATGGAGCTACAGTGAATTTATGAAATCGCTTCAATCATTTGTAATAGCCCTGTGTATCAGCAAATCGCAAAATGTACACGCAATGAATACAAATCATATTAACAAATAACATAAAGTGCACACGCACTGTGGTTCAGAATATATCAGCAAATCACAAAATGTATACGCAACGAACACGAATTATATTAACAAATGACATCAAGTGCACACGCACTGTAGAAGTCTTAAATATTTTTACAACAAATAAACATACCAAGGAGTGAAAAAAAGTGCACACGCACTGTATAAGTCTTTAGCATTTTTACATAACATATCATGGAGTGAAATAAAGTGCACACGCACTGTATAAGTCTTTAGCATTTTTACATAACATATCATGGAGTGAAATAAAGTGCACACGCACTGTAAAAGTCTTTAGCATTTTTAGGACAACTGATCTTGTTAACAAATGAAAATGAAGTGCACACGCACTGTAAATGTCATTATCATTTTACAAGAACTAGGAAAAGAATGGGAAGGATTGCATCATGGTTGTAGCACATTAGGTTGCACGCAGCTGCACTGAAAGTCCATATCTTTCTACAGTAGCACAACACCAAGTGAGACAATCTGAAGATCACTTCCCTGAAGTATTAATCAGTGTAGCCAAGACACTGAAATGTCGTATTAATATTCCATGTTATCATTTTGGTAGTACCTTAGGTACACCAAACAGTGGGACCATAATAACATCTCCATCGCTCAAGGTGGTGGACAGCATGTCGTGTCAACACCACGTTCTTGTAAGGTACACCAACTTAGAATTAGTGCAAAAACCAAATATCGTGCTCTATGAGCATGAGGATAGATAGGACAAACGGATATTGCAGTAATTTCTGGTAATTAGGTCAGAAGGTGAAGGACATTAAATCTAATGCCACTGATCATTGATAATTACATTAGTCTTTTAACTGATTTTTAAGTAATTCGTGGCACTCATTGCCCAGCTACTGAAAATTTCTGTACCATGTATGAAGTATTACAGAATAATGTTCATAAGTTATCTGTTTACAGAGAGCATTGGCACTCATTGGTCAGTTACAAATCATCAGAAGTCATCATTCAAAACAGGAGCTAATTCATATACATAGCATAAAAGTGACATAATATAAATTTAAAGTATAAGAAACAGTGGCATTCGTTGGTCAGCAAGTATTGATTATTACAAAACATTTTTCATCCTTCAAGTTACATATTACGTATTTAAAAATAATTATTGGCACTCATTGGCCAGTTACTAAACATGTAGCAAGTATTGAATATTACAAAACATTTTTCTTCATTCAAGTGACATATGACATATTTAAAAATAATTATTGGCCCTAATTGGCCAGTTACTAAACATGTAGCAAGTATTGAATATTACAAAACATTTTTCATCAATCAAGTGACATATGACATATTTAAAAATAATTATTGGCACTCATTGGCCAGTTACAAAGTATTCATATAGTTTTACAAAACATTATTCAGTATTATTCAGAAGTCATCATTCAAAACAGGAGTTAATTATTGGAATAGCATTAATCCATAAGTCATCATTCAGTATTACTCAGAACTCGTCATTCAAGTGACATAGGACATATTTAAAATGTAACACACTGTAACTATTACTCAAGGTCTGTAGTCGACTAATACATAGACATAATGAATTCAATACAACAGAGAAATTTGTATTATATTTAGAACTAGAAATATATTTTAAACTGGTAGCATTGTTTGGTTGTATACTGGTAATAGTTGGGACTGGTAATAATTATTTTTTTCTAGCAATGCATTGTGTTGGGACCGATAATTAATTGCTGGGGCATGAAAATATTTTTCCTTTTGACTTATTGCTGGAAATAAGGATTAATAACGTCATTCGTCATGAGTCAGCTGTAGCAAGGTTATGAAACAAAGGCAGTATATGTGATCACATTTATAAATGATAGACACAACTGGGTAAAAAACTGCAAGTATTAGAACAGGTTTAATGACTAACTGCTTATAGCACATTAATTTCATAAATAGTTTCATATAAACTTCATCATTATTTTCATCTGCAAAGGAAAACTTCATTATCATTACTATCATCACCCGCAAAGAAAAACTTCATTATCTATATCACCATAATTCCATTATTATCATCACTTGTAAAGAAAAACTTCATTATCCATATTAGCATATTCTGCATCATTATTCATCACCATTCATTATCATCTACAAAAATGTCACTTCATTATTCATTATACAACTATTAATAGTATAGAATTCCTTATTTCTAGCATATTTCATCACTAAAACTAAGATGTGTAGTTCTGTCTGACAGTCTGCATCAATCGCCTCGTATTCTGAAAGAAAAAATTAGTTAAGACTGCTATCATACGATGTGTATAGTATGTTCTTGTTAATGCTTGTTAATTCTGATCCATTTACTCTTCGTGACGTGGTATTGCATCTTCTTTCGGTTATTCCGAAGGTGAAATTCCCATATCTGTTTAATGTATTTCTTTTACACGTTATTTCTTTCTGAAAATAATGAACAATGATTAATGTCTTGCATTTAAATCATATACCCATTAAATAAAAGCTGGTTTCTAGTGATATAATTGAGCATACAGTGTAGGATGACAGAAAACGTAATATGTCAAAAAAACATAGACAGTGTTCAGACTCAAAAATGTACACATAATATCACAGTGTAGCAGCAAAACAAAATGTAAAAATAGTCACGATGTTGAGATATCATAAGGCAAAATGTCAAAGTCAACTGGTGTTTGTTATATCTTAAATATTTCATAGCGCATACAAACAAAACAGGAAAACAATCATATATACATGAAAAATGGAAAATGTGCACGGTCTGATGTGTAACGACAAGAAGGGCGACCTGCTAACCTTACCTTGCCGGGCACTTGCCAAGAAAAAATACGATAATCATCAGTAAATGTTCATGTGAATATAATTGCATAAGTGGTCATAAAAAAAATCAGCAAATGGCATTACAGTGTGCTAAATCACAAAGTATGTTCATTCAATAAAAGGTTTGACGTTGGAGACGTGGTGGTTCCCTTTGGTTTTTCTGGTTCTCAAAGTTTCGATGTGTACTACATTGTGGTGAGGAATGCTGCGAATTCGATATAGATCTGCATATAGAAGCTCAAATTTACTACACCTACCTTTTCCTCTATTAGATAAATAATGTGTGCGTACTAATATCTTCTGTCCAATGTGAAAGTCATGGCGTGTACAAACCTGTTTTTGCTGTCTTCTCCGGCGCTCTGTGACACGTTTGATGATGTTCAGCGCAATGTCAATTATTTCATGGTGTCGTAGTCGACAAGATGTAGGAAAGAATACTAATTCTTTAATTTTGTTAGGTGGTTCAACATTTTTCAGGATAACAGACGGAGGTAGCATAGTAGATTCATTTGGTATGGAATTAATTACATCTTGGAATGAGACTATGTGTGTGTCCCAATCAATACGTTTTTTATGGCAGTATATTCTACAAAGTTTACCCATTTCTTTCATTAATCGTTCACAAGGGTTCGAAGAACCATGGTACCTGAATACATAGATCGGAGAAATGTTTCTAGCTCGTAACATACGTGACCATACAGCAGATCGAAACTGTGATCCATTGTCGGAAATTAATTTCAATACATGTCCTACATGAAATAGAAAATGTTCAACAAATGCTTTCGAAATGGTTTTAGCAGTAGCTTTGCGTAACGGAGTGAAGGTAACAAATTTTGAAGTGAGTTCAACAGCGACAAAGATGTAGCAAAAACCTCTATTAGTTCTGGGAATCGGACCAAAAATGTCTACAGCTGCCATGTGTCTCAATTTAACAGGTACAATTGGATGTAATGGAGGAATATGTGAAGTCGTATCTGACTTAGCTTTCTGGCAGATTTTACATGACGCTAAAACTCGTCGAATACGTTTCTCCATATTGGTAAAATAACAGTTCTGTCTCAGTATAAGAAAACATTTTCTGGCTCCGTAATGTGCGTAACTTAAATGAGTATACCAGATTAATTTGTTAACAAGTTCGTCAGTAATGCATAATAACCAATTGTTGCTGTCAGGGTGAGAGCGGCGAAACAGAATGTTATTGCGTACAGTGTAATGGTTCCTAATGGTAACATTATTCCTATCTAGCCAAAGGTGTTTAATTTCTTTCCATACACTGTCTTTACTCTGCTCTTGTGCTATGTCTTGTAATGACGACGAAATGAAATTCTCAAATGCAACTTGTTGAATGTACATGACGCTGAAATTTGCTTTGCAGAAGGTGGTTGCGATGTCTTGCTGATTGTTGCTGAGAGAACGGGATAGTGCGTCTGCTACAATATTTTGTGTACCGGGAACGTGAACAATTGTAAAATTAAATTCCTGTAAATAAAGTTTCCATCTGCTTAATCTGTCGTGTGTAAATTTAGCTGAAAGTAAAAACTGTATCGCTCTATGATCTGTGTAGACGGTAGTGTGTCTTCCATAAAGAAAATGCCGAAATCTCGTAAATGCCCAAACAACACATAATGTTTCAAGTTCTGTAACAGAATAATTGCGTTCAGCAGATGACAGAATGCGACTCGCAAAGGCTATATTTTTAATTACTGTAGTGCCATCTTCTTCAATTTCCTGAAAAATGTGTACGCCTAAAGCGGTGTTAGAACTGTCGGTGGCAATGGAAAAATTTCTAGTAAGATCTGAGTGTGAAAAAAGTGGTGCATTTAACAAAGCATGTCAAAAGTGTCGCTTACGTTACTGGAAGACGCAACCTGTACTGTATCTAGTCAAATTCTATCTGACGTGCTATTATTTTCGGGAGGATGCTGTGGCATTTCCACTATTTGAACTGTTCTGTTATTTCTTCCTGATGTATTACGTTCGGGAAGATACCTACTGTCCGGTTCATTCATGATAATATGTTGTTGCGGATGATTTTGCTGCTGGTAAGACCGACCGTTATTAAACGTACGCTGAAAATTGTGCTCATTACTTTTACGTCTGTCATGATAGTCATTGCTATATAGCGCGTTGCGATAGGAATTGAAATGATATGTTTTCTGTACGTAGTTATTTCCTTGTTGCTGTGGGTTACTATTTGTTGGACCTGATGCTATACGTGCACGCAGCGAAACATTAAAGCTTGGTTGACCTTGTACATTACATTGTTGGTTAGGTATGCTAACCGGTTGGTTTTGTTCCTATTGCGGTGAAAAACCTCTATTGTTACCAAAATGCATTCGCTGTTGCTGAAAATTTTACACATACTGATGATTAAAATTTTGTCTGATATTAAAATTCTCGTGGTTGTCATTTCTGAATCGTCTAATGAAAACTGTCACTTTCGGTATAACTTGTCCTATCTTTACTCATTCTTAATCCTAGATAGAGCGATAGTTGAAGAGCTGTTTTGATAGATATAAAGGATAGTAGAAGAGAAGGCAGCAGTGCAGAAAACTAAAGATGAAACAGCACTACTACGGCTCGGGGCCCTGTGCACGCTACGGCACATATTCATTAAAGCGTAATGAATCCCCTGGGGTTTATTACGCGCTACAAATAAATTTTAGCTTTTGCGTTACAGGCAATGGCAGTAAAAATTCAAAAGTGAATGGCTGTATCCATGCTAATTCTAGTTTCTGCATTACAGGCCAAGCTGGTGAAAGTACAAAAATAAATTGTCGTATACAGTTCAAAGCATGTACCTGTGCTCTGTCATTTTCAAATACCTCAGAATTTCTTACGGATAAAAATTGTTCGTAATCAACGTTATCGTCTCTGAATGTGTGAACAGGTTCACGATTTTATGAGAATCTATTTGTCTGCGATTGTTCGAAATCTAAGTCACGTACTCTCTGTAAATTACCTAAATTATACTGGCTGTGTGAGTGTGACAAATATTCGGAATGTGCCGTATGATGTGACGTGTTATTGACTGAAACATTTTTCATCTCTGTCACTTCTTGCTGTAAAGTTGACAATTTTCTACGTAATGTATTATTCGACGAATCTATCTCACTGATCGTCTGCTGTAAATTTTGGAATTCAGGTGTTTGATTAAACGAAATCGGTGGAGTATCGTCTAATTTGCTGTCATTATTACTTTCAATAACATCAATACGACTGGCCAATTCATCATATTTTTCAGTCAGTATTTTTACCTGATCATCGTTTTTAATGTCACAAGCATTAATTTGTTTTTGTATTTTACATGTGGTTTCGTTCAATTTTTTTACGTCAGCTTTGATGACTTCGGAATCCTGAGTTAGTTCTAATTGTTCAAGTCTGTCGGTCACTGTCTGAAAGTCTACTGTGTGTGTGTCTGTTTTTGTTTTAAGATCGGAAATTTCATCACGCAATTCGGTGTTCAACTGTTTGATAGTGTTAATTTCGTCCGATACTGTAGCAATATTCTTGTCTACGTATGTTTTTGCTTTCGTAAACAATTTACGTTTATCTTCCTGTCTCTGTGCGGTAATTGTTTCCATGACTTGTCGCTTTACTTTATTCTGTTCCTGTATGAATTTACGGAAACGCGTTTCACTGTTTTGTAGGTGGTGATTAAAACATTCGTCAATTTGACTGTTCTGTTGGTCGAATTTCGCGTCTACCCTTGCATCCAGTGTGCGTGAAAGTTCTGCTGACATCAATTTAAACTCGTCGCGTAACTGTGTTGCGTTTTCAGAGCATTGTTTACCGACTGCACTAATTTCGTCTCTAAGTAATTTAGTTGTATCTGCATGTATATTATTTTATTCTTGTGCCACAGATCTAATTTCTTCACTACTGTTTGTAGCACAAGCCTTAATTTCCTTACGTAATTGTTCCTTAGTATCATGCAACTGCGCGGCAACGGCTGTAATCTGTTCACTAAGCTGTCTGGAATTGTTGTCTAATTTTTTCATTAAGGTTGTCTTGTTTTTCATACAACTGTTTGTAATTATTGTCTAGTTTTTCATTAATTTCGTTAATAAGTTGTTTGTGATTGTAGTTTTGTCTCTCATTCTGTTGTAGCAATACTACCATAAATCGATCCAAGCCAGTATTACCTACTCTATTCTCTGTGCTGTTTGATGACGTACCTGCAATTGTCACGTTATGTGTAACCATTTGGTCATTCTGTAATTCTCGAAAATGTTTTCCAATCGGATGTGCACTGTTAGTCACTACCTCGGAATCAAGTAAATCTGCCGTACTTTGAGTACACTGTTCATTTTCGTTAGAAAAATTTATCTGTTCACAATTCAAATTTTGCAAATCGGGTGTGTTAAACTGGGCAGCGTTCATTGTAACAAAACGTGCTGCGTCATCAATTGTTGTTAAATTAACAGAGGACACAATTGAATTTGTTTGCTCATCACTAGGATCAAAATAAATATTAGTGGTCGGTACGCACTGATTGTCTGTAAATGGAGGATTGTCATCATTACACTGAGTGTCGCAAGTACTATCGGTCAAATTATTTGAGTCGGCTATTTCACTCATTACACATCGCGATGTACTGATAACAGTTTTTCGCGGCATTTTTCACTAATCACAATTAAGCACAAATGAAACAAGGACAATGCAAAATGCAACAAACACAATTACAACAAAGAGCAACAAATTGCCGATGATCTGTGAAAGAAAGATTGACAAATTAGTAAATGTGTTTCGCCAGATGCAAACTACATTTAAGTAAATAAGAGCAGATATATGACTATTTCTCAGAGTGTGTGTGTGTGTGTGTGTGTTTGAGGTTTACGGGCGCTAAACAGCAGGGTCATCAGCGCCCAAACGCATAAAAAACAGGAACACATGCAGTGAAGGGACTAAGACGAACAACGAACAAGGGGAACAGCTAAAAGAGACAGACCTGACGCAGTTCCAAATCCGCACATACCGAGGCAAAACAAGAGGAGAAGGAGTGCACTAAAAAAGGAAAGGAAACACAAAGAAAGGAGGACAGAAACCGAAAGGAAACAAGGAGTTAGACGTGACTGGTTGACCTCTTACCTAAAATCTGGGTGAGCCAGTCATCTAGCTGCACATTAAAAACCTCTCCCTAAAAGCCGTGGCAACAAATTGGACAGGACACAAAACCGTAAAACCTTAAACACAGACGTTGCGTCGTCTTTCAAAATAGAGGGCAAATCCGGTGGCAAAGAAACCACCGCCCTCTGGTCAGAGAATAAAAGACAGTCAAGTAAAATGTGGCGGACAGTAATCTGGACGCCACAAGCACTGCAGATTGGGGGATCCTCCCGCCGGAGTAAAAAACCATGTGTGAAGGGACTGTGCCCGATGCGGAGGCGAGTGAGGAGAACCTCATCCCGCCTGCATGACTGGTAGGACGTACGCCATGGCCGCGTGGTGGCCTTGACCAGACGTAGCTTGTTTTCACTGACTGCCAGCCACTCCTCTTCCCACTGACGCATAACGCGAAGACGCAGGAGGGAGGTAACAGCATGGAGGGGGACGGCACAGTCAACAACGTGAGGGAGGGAACATGCATCTTTGGCAGCCACATCCGCCAGCTCGTTTCCCCTAATACCTACGTGCCCCGGCACCCAGCAGAAGGAAACCTCCTTCCCCTGCCGCTGCAGGTGGAGGAGGGCATCATGGATGTTCTGGACGACCGTATCCGCCGGGTACAAGTGTTGCATGGTCTGAAGGGCACTCAGGGAGTCAGAACAGATGAGGAACTTACGACTGGGAACACATCTCATCTGCTCCAAGGCCCGCAAGATCGCAAACAATTCGGCATCAAAGATGGTAAACGCCGCAGGAAGGCGTAACTTGACGACTCGATCAGGGAAAACAACAGCACAACCAACAGAGTCCCCCTGTTTAGAGCCATCCGTAAATACTGGTACATGGTCGGGATGCTGGTTTAAAATATCGTAAAATAAGGCGGTAAAAACAAACGCAGGAGTGCAGCTCCTCCGGTACTCCGACAAGTCTAAAACGACGCTGGGCCTCTGGAGCAACCAGGGAGGCAGGCGAGTAAAACCTTGTCGTTGGGGGGCCACACGCTCCACACCAAGGGACTCAAGCAAATGCTTGGCACGAATCCCAAATGGTCTCGTTGCCCTGGGACGACTGGAAAAGAGACGTTCCATAGGCGGTCGGGCAACGGTAGGGTACGCAGGGGAGGTAGGACAGGCAAGGAATTGACACACCCGTCGCACCATGAGGAGTTTCCGCCGGATGGCGAGCGGCGGTTCCCCTGCCTCAGCACACAGGCTGGGGATGGGACTAGTACGGAAGGCACCAGTGGCCAGCCTGATACCCTCATGGTGTACTGCGTCAAGAATCTTCAGATACGAAGGCCTTGCTGACCCATACACGGTGCAACCATAGTCAAGTCGCGATCGGACGAAAGCCCTATAAAACTGCAGCAGACGCGCCCGATCTGCTCCCCAGGACCGATGGCTCAGACACTTCAAAATATTCAGTGCCTTCAGGGCCCGCACCTTGAGGTCTTTAAGGTGAGGCAACCACGACAACTTTGAATCAAAAGTGAGGCCCAGGAACCGCACAGTGTCGCTAAAAGGAAGAATGGTGTCCCTCAGACGCAATTCAGGGGGGGTAAAAGCACGTCGAGAACGATTAAAATGAACACACACACATTTGTCTGCAGAAAAGGTAAAACCCGTCTTCGCAGTCCATGCCTCTAATCGCTTTATCGTAAGCTGCAGCTGCCGACTAGCAGTGACAAGACTGGAGGAAGAACAGAAAACAGCAAAATCGTCCACAAACTAGGAGCACTGGGCAGGACTCCGGATAGTGGACGTGATACTGTTAATGGCGACGGCAAAGAGGGTGACACTTAAAACGCTTCCCTGAGGAACACCATTCTTCTGCACGTACAAATCAGATAGCACATTACCAACCCGATATCGAAAGAGGCGGCGGGAAAGAAAGGACCGAATGAAGATGGGGAGATGGCCACGAAAGCCCCACTGATGGAGTTGATTGAGGATAAGGCGGCGCCAAGTAGTGTCATACGCCTTATTAATGTCAAAGAATACACCTAGACAATGCTGGTTACGCAGGAAGGCCTGCTGGATGGCCGCCTCAAGCAGGGTCAAGTTGTCTATAGTGGAACGCCATTTCCGAAAGCCACACTGAGAGGGGCTAAGGAGCTGCCTGGTCTCGAGCAGCCAAACCAGGCGACGATTGACCATGCGTTCCAACGTCTTCCCGACACAGCTCGTCAAGGCGATACTTCGATAACTACTGGGATGCGTTCGGTCCTTCCCTGGTTTGAGGAGGGGTATCAAAATCGCTTCCCTCCACGAGTCAGGGTACGTGCCGGATAACCATATCATATTAAAACAATTCAGGAGAACTTCCTTGGAAGGCAGTAACAAGTGCCGCAGCATGCTATACCGGATTTGATCATGACCAGGCGCAGTATCATGAGCCACAGACAGCGCCGAATCCAGTTCCCACATTGTGAAGGGGCAGTTGTAGGGTTCAGAATTAGGAGACCGGAAATCCAAGTGACCCTCTCGATGGCAGTGCGGTAGCGGCAGAAATCTGGATCACAGTTAATAGTGGCGGTAGATTCCGCAAAATGCATGGCCAGTGTCTGGGCAATGTCTCTCGGCGCCGTGAGGAGACTTCCCTGATGCAGCAAGGCCGTGACGGGTAGCTGGCCGAGTTTCCCGGAAATCCTCCTGACGGCTTCCCATACTTTCGTAGAACTAGTGGAGCGGGAGATGGAGTTCAAGAACGATTGCCATGACCGTCGTTTGCTCTCTTTAATCACGCGTCGCGCTTTAGCCCTTGCCACCCGAAAGGCTGCAAGATTGTCAGCTGTGGGACGGCACTTGAAGCGGCGCAGAGCGGCACGGCGGGCTCGGATGGCTGAGCGGCACTCAGGGGTCCACCAAGGGACAGGACGCCTCTTGGGATGACCGGATGACCGTGGGATTGACAATTCAGCAGCATGGGAGATCACAGCTGTAACATGGTCTACCCATTCGTGGACGCTGTCACGGGGTTCCAAAACGGCCAGGTGGCTAAAAAGTGTCCAGTCAGCCCTGCAGAGGTGCCACCGGGGCGGTACCGGAAATGCCATAGCCTCATCCAGGAGGCGAATCCAAAGGGGGAAGTGGTCACTAGAATGGAGGTCAGCATCAACCTCCCATACAGCAGAATCCGCTAGTGCTGGAGAGCAAAAGGAAAGGTCAATAGCTGACGACGACCCAGAAGCAGTACAGAAATGAGTGGGGGCACCAGAGTTGAGGATGCACAGTTCTTCAGACACCATGAGGCGTTCCATAATGCGACCCCTGGGGCAAGTAGTCGACGAGCCCCATAAGACATGATAAGCATTGAAGTCCCCCAGAAGAAGAAAGGGGCGGGGAAGTTGGCCAATAAGGTCTGAGAGAGCCTCAGAGTCTATCGCATCCTGAGGAGGTAAGTAAAGTGAACAGACTGTGAGCCTCCGACCCACAAGAAGGTTAACTGCAACTGCTTGCAAGTCTGTAACGAGAGGGAGCTCAGATGAGGGGTGCATGTCACGGACAAAAACCGCAACACCACCCTTTGCCCTTTCCCCCGTCAGATCATCTTTCCGATAGACGGTATAGCCCCGTAAAGAAGGAGCATCAGTGGCCCGAAAATGTGTCTCTTGGAGACATAAGCACAAAGGGAACTCTCGTACAAGGAGTTGTAGTTCGGCCACATGCGTCCTGAACCCATTCAGGTTCCACTGTAAGATGGGAGCCAGTGATCAGGGTGGCTGAACTTTCACCCTGCCTCTGTGTTTTGGAGGAGAGCCCGTACTGGCCGGAGATTTATTCCTGGGGCGAGAAGAGCGCCCCCGGTCGACATCAATGTCCATCAGCTCCGATGACGACCCACGGGAGATGTCAGGCAGTACGATGGTCTCGTCATCGGACCGACCCTGATCAGTCTCCGCAGGTGGCAAAATCTTCACCTTCGGCGTCTTGGTCTTAGGGGGCTTAGAAGGCAGAGCCTTGTCAGCAGTTGGAGCTTTACTCGCCTGGGCAGAAGGCGCCATAGGGGAAGAGGCAGGAAGTACCCCAATGTCAGCAACCACGGCCTTGTCCGACGTTGCGGGGAGAGCTGCAGGTTGCAAAACAACCGCAGCAGCACAAGTGCACTGGCAAACGCAGGTATTAGTGCTAACATTAGCAACCTCCGTTTGCGTAGCAACAGTGGCCATTTGTACCGGTTTTTTCAGAACGGAAGCGAAAGATGTAGTAAACACAGGAGGTTGCATGGCCTTAAAGAGCTTCTTGGCCTCACCATAGGGTATGCGCTTAGATGTTTTAATCTCCTGTATCTTCCGTTCGTCGAGATAGATGGGGCAGACCCGGCTCCAGACAGGGTGACTCCCAGAGCAATTCACGCACTTCACAGGCGACGAACAATCAGCTCCTTCATGGGCAGGCTGACCACATTTACCGCAAGTGGCTATCCCATTGCACCCCAATGTAGTATGCCCAAAGCGCTGACATTTAAAGCAGCGCATTGGGTTGGGGAAATATGGCCGTACTGGCAAACGTAAGAACCCCGCTTTAACATGCTCTGGAAGTCGCGGGCAACTGAACGTGAGAATAAACGAGTCGGATTTTACTAGGTCCCCATCGACTCGCCTCATAATATTCTGCACATCAACAATACCTTCGGCAGCCCACTCAGATTTCAACTCGTCTGTGGAGATATCCGCCAAGTCCCTACATGTCACAACACCCTTACTATAGTTGAGTGTGGAGTGGAGCTCGGTCTCGATAGCGTACTCTCCGAGACAGGGTGCTTTCCGAAGAGAAGCGACTTGACGGGAACTAGAAGTCTCAACTAAGAGAGTACCATTGCGCAGTCGCTTAACGGATTTCAGTGTACCTGCAATTCCTTCAAGACCCTTGTGGATGTAAAAGGGAGAAACCCTCTCAAAGCTACCCTCCTTTCGTTTAATAATCAAAAACACATTCTGATTATCAGCATGTGCTCTGTTACAACAGTCTGATAAATCTCTAGCAACACCAGGAGCTGGAGGACTCGAAGCACGAAGTCGCTTTTTCGAAGGGGTGTGTTTGCCTACCAGCGGCCCACCCAATCCACTGGTAGGGGGAAATGTAGAAGTCGAAGGGTCCATTGCGGTCCCACGAGCAGCTAGGGAACTAAAGGTCCGCTCAGACAGAGCCCCGCGTGCCTGAGTAAGCCGTATACAACTGGGGTGTGGCAGGTGCCCCAGAGGTTGCCCGCTTGTGACTGTTCCACCTCAACAGCCATGCATCTCATAGGCGCGGAGCACTCCGGAAGATTGAGGGGTTTTTTATAGAGGGTTGTTCCATCCTCGCGATCCGGGCGGCCAAGCCAAGATCCCCATTCCCTGAGACACACAACATTCCACCGCCGCGCCGCACGGTGGTCGCTGAAGTGTACTCAGAGCTTACGGTGACGGGGGACAGGTGGCGCTTACCAGTCCCCAGCTCAGGAACCCCGGGGTCGCCAAGCCCGTACCCAGCAAATGAATGCTGAGCCCCTGGGGGCTCTATTTCTCAGAAGATTCACAAAGAAATACGATCCTGGCCGGATGTCGCCAAGTGTAACCTCCCCACAAAATATAGAAAAATGAAAATGAACCAGATGTAAACTCCCCACAACAATAATAATTAAATGAATTTTTAATATTGTAACCTCATCTACATCTACATCTATACTCCGCGAGCCACCTTACGGTGTGTGGCGGAGGGTACTTATTGTACCACTATCTGATCCCCCCTTCCCTGTTCCATTCACGAATTGTGCGTGGGAAGAACGACTGCTTGTAAGTCTCCGTATTTGCTCTAATTTCTCGGATCTTTTCGTTGTGATCATTACGCGAGATATATGTGGGCGGTAGTAATATGTTGCCCATCTCTTCCCGGAATGTGCTCTCTCGTAATTTCGATAATAAACCTCTCCGTATTGCGTAACGCCTTTCTTGAAGTGTCCGCCACTGGAGCTTGTTCAGCATCTCCGTAACGCTCTCGCGCTGACTAAATGTCCCCATGACGAATCGCGCTGCTTTTCGCTGGATCATGTCTATCTCTTCTATTAATCCAACCTGGTAAGGGTCCCATACTGATGAGCAATACTCAAGAATCGGACGAACAAGCGTTTTGTAAGCTACTTCTTTCGTCGATGAGTCACATTTTCTTAGAATTCTTCCTATGAATCTCAACCTGGCGCCTGCTTTTCCCACTACTTGTTTTATGTGATCATTCCACTTCAGATCGCTCCGGATAGTAACTCCTAAGTATTTTACGGTCGTTACCGCTTCCAATGATTTACCACCTATGGCATAGTCGTACTGGAATGGATTTCTGCCCCTATGTATGCGCATTATATTACATTTATCTACGTTTAGGGAAAACTGCCAGCTGTCGCACCATGCATTAATCCTCTGCAGGTCCTCCTGGAGTACGTACGAGTCTTCTGATGTTGCTACTTTCTTGTAGACAACCGTGTCATCTGCAAATAGCCTCACGGAGCTACCGATGTTGTCAACTAAGTCATTTATGTATATTGTAAACAATAAAGGTCCTATCACGCTTCCCTGCGGTACTCCCGAAATTACCTCTGAACAAAATTGGCTCCCATTTTCTAATCTGTGTGCATAAATACATTCACATTTAATGTTCCCAGAAAATTCTTTTCTAATTTAATATTAACTTCGAAACAGAAAAATTCGTAAACACCAAAATAATAAAAATATTCAGTAACCTGGTAAATTTTATGACGACAGCAACGCTGCGACTCGGCCCTGTATTCTGAATAAAAAAAGCAAAAAATTCTTACCTCAATAAAAACTGCAAATATATCTGCTCTTACATAAAAATTTTCGGCACAGCTCTGTGCAATGCTGGCCTATGCCTTATGATTCGTGAAAGGAATAATTATTCATTGGAAAAAATCTTTAAATTGAAATGAAGGCTTTTTTAAAAAAAATTACTTTAAATTATGAAAATTATTACTGGGGCATTTATTTTGAAAGAAATTAAATGACAATTAATATACATTACTAGATATGCGCAAGGCTGCTTCTTTACCTTCTAGAACAATACTCATCCTGCAGAGTCCTGACCAGAGTCCCGAGCTGAGCAGACAGCCGACACGCGCCGACTACCGCCGACTCACGCAGACAACTCAAGACTACTGTCGACACGCGCAGACAAGCGCAGACTAGCGACAAGCAACAACTAACGACATAATGCTCTCTGGTCAGAGACTCTCCTAAGTCTTGCCTATTGCAGGCAGCGCATATACCGCATACCTCACCTCTTTCAATATATATATATATATATATATATATATAGTGTCTGTGGAAGACTGTGTGTTATTATTTGGATAGCCCTCTTCTGCAATGGAAAGATTTTTTTTAGATGGCAAGTAGTGGACCCCAAAATATTATTCTGTGTGTTGCAAGAGACTGAAAATAGGCAAAATATGCCATCATGGCACCCTCTGCAGTACAAACAATTCGAAGAGCATAACAGGCTGACTTAAGTTTCTGCACAACTTTGATTACATGATCATTAAAAGTAAGATTTTCATCTACATGAGTCCGTAGCTACTTTGTTGATGCCACTCTGTCTATGGCCTTGTCACCCAACAACATTTCAAGATTTACCTTTTGACGTATTCTCCCCAACTGCATATAATTTGTTTTATTCACATTTATTGCTAACCGGTTTGCATTGAACCAAGTGTGGACATTCTGTATTAGTTGATCGGTAGTAGTTTGCAGCGTTTGCTTTGGTGCACCTATTATCACACTAGTGTCATCTGCGAATAGTATGGCCTTTGCTGCTCCATCTGAGGTGTGAAAGTCAATCTTGTAGGTAAGGAACAATATGGGACCTACAATAGTACCTTGTGGCAACCCTGTTTCCACTTTATTTGCATCTGATACTAAATTAATTTTGTGGTTGGAGTAATCTGACATCAGTCCTACAATCTGTGTTCTGTTTAGAAGGTATGATTCAAACACTTTTTCCCTGTCCCATGAATATCTAATGCTTCTAGTTATTCTAAAAGAATTCCATGATTGATAGTGTCACATGCTTTGGAGGGATCTAAATTTATTCCTATGCTATTGCCATTTTCTAGATTTTTAATTATTTGTTCAGTGTAGCACCTAAGTCCTTCTTCCGTAATTTTACCTGCCTGGAAGTCATGCTGAATTCTGTTTAGTAAACAATGTTCATTTAGGTATTTGTTGATTTTGTGCTTTATTAACTTTTCTATTATTTAGGAAAATGCTGGAAGGAGGGATATTGCCCGATAATTTTCTACCTTATGCTTGTTGCAGTCTTTGAATAATGGCTTCACTTTTAACATTTTAATCCTTTCTGGAAACACTCCTTCACTAAATGATAAGTTTCCTATGTAGGCCAAGGGCCTTGCTATTTGTGCAGCTGTCATTGTTGTGATGTAAACCGGCACCTCATCTATTCCTGCTGACATTTTAGGCTTCAAACGTTTTATTACTTTGAACACTTCATGTTCACCTGTTGGATCTATCCTCATGCTAGAAGCAGCTTCGGAAAATTCATGTTTTTTTTGGTTTGTAGATTTCGAGCTTAATGAAGTTGTTGCCTTTATGAAATAATTGAGGATGTAATTTGGCAAATCTTGTTTTTTAATATTGACACTACCTGTGTTTTTGAGAATGATATCCTGGCCTCCGCATCTCTTGCGTGTTTCATCTTCACAATACCCAATATGGCTTTTGATTTGTTAGCATATCATACTGTCTTATTAAGCAGTTATCACTCATAAATGTTGCCTTGGCAATTACTTTACGATGTATTCTCTTGTCTCAAGATTTTAAACATGGCTGCAGCAGCAACTGTTAAAATTCTTCGCAATAAAGGATGACAGCCAAAAACAGTTGCAGGATAGAATTTTTTTTATTAAAATTCTTGACCAAGGTTTCGGTACATATAAATATACCTTCGTCAGAAGTAAAACTTCCTGAACAGAAAGACACATTCATTAGAAAAGTCATATCAACGAAAGTGAGAAACAGAAGCTTAAATAACGGTGAAATTGCTAAAGTAATACAGGCACAAAATCTTTAGTACTTACTAAAATTACATCATGCACTGGAGAATAATAAAACAATTATGCCAAAAGGCGTCGTCAGTAATTAAAATATCATCTCCATTTGTACAACATGTGTAATGGGCATAGGATCAAAGCGAACAGTTTAACACCGTTACTTCGCCTATGAACTATTGAGACACGAGTGTGAAGGCACTAAGGCAAATAGTTTCGCCGAGAGAGGGCACTTGCATGTGCCAGACTCGCGCATATTACAATCCATAAATACATACATAAGCGTATCAAAAATTATTAAAGGTTGCGTTAATTCAAACTTTGTCTTAATAAATAAAACGTATCACGCCAATTAAAGACATTTATGTAAAATAGAAATATAGAACCAAATTTACCTGTGTCCTAGTGTCAAACGGATAAAGCTTGCGCTTGGAACATCTAACGAGAGAGAGCACTAGTGTAATGCGCGAGAGTCTCGCGTAACGTAGGCAGTGAAATACATACTAGCGAAACAACCAAAATGTTATAATAAAGCTAAACCATCTGTCATTATGAATAAAACATAGTAGTCATTTAACCACACATACACATTGAAATTCATAACTAACAAACATCACAATATGTAGAATCCCAACAAGACAGGAAAAGCGCATATCACCGGCATCAACAAGCAAGAAAATAACTCCTAGTCAGCCAGACTATATTACATTAAGGCAATGAGGGGTTTGAAACTGTCTAAATTTTTTTGTTGTTGCACCTGTTCATTAAGAACAAAACCATCTTTTAGAGACAGATGCTTGAAAATCTCTCATTCTTCGAGCAAGTCTAGCTTGTAACCTTTATTTGCTTCATGAAGCAGCTCTACGTCGTCCAGTTCACTTGGCGTGTGCTGTGAGAGCCATAGATGTTCAGCAAAGGTGGAATTATATACGTTTTCCCCATTTTTACCTAACCTGTGTTCTTTATACCTAACTTTAATGGGTCTACCTGTCTGCCCTATGTAATAGTTTGGGCAGTCGTTACAAGTAATTTTGTATACACCGGACTTAGTGCTGAGTTCTTCTCGTGCTCCAATATTATGAATTACTCTACGTTTGAGGCTATTATTTACGGAAAAAGCAACTCTATAACCGTATTGTTTCTGTAAAAGTCTTTTTATCTTATATGAAACGTTCCCTAAAAATGGAATAGAAATAAAGTTATTACTCTCATAGTTTTTTGCCCTGTTATCTCCTAAAGTAGAAAAATTTACAGCTGTTTTTTTTCTTAGCAATTTGGTCAATTAATTTAGGGTCGTATCCATTGTTAGTAGCTATTGATTTTGATAAAGATATTTCATTTTCAACAAGCGAATTTCCTTTGTCCGATTTAGTGATGAGAGCCTCATTATTTTTTAATTTACGGTTAATACTAGTAATAATGTTACCACCTCTCTGTTTTAAATCACTGTTTTTTACCGACTTGACCTCTCTTTCTATAATTGCGCTACACTCATGAGCTATCCTATTTTGTTGGGATTTTTCAGTTTTTACGGAGTCAACATCAACTTTAAGGTCAACAATAAAATTATCTACCACTTTAGGATCGTTAATATTAGGCATGAAATTGTATTTAAAACCTCTCGCTAGCATGGCGCTTTCTTGATGGGTAAAGCTTATAGAAGTTTTGTTTAGTACTCTGTCGAAGAATTGGTGTTCGCAATTGACAGTTCTTTTTGCATGAACAACATTAGATTTTGGGGTAACATTTTCCAGTTTATGAAGTTTAAAATCATGCCTACACTGAATTTCAACCTTACGATTGTGTAACCACTCATTAACACTATGCCAAATACTGTCTTTGTTTTATTCATAATGACAGATGGTTTAGCTTTATTATAACATTTTGGTTGTTTCGCTAGTATGTATTTCACTGCCTACGTTACGCGAGACTCTCGCGCATTACACTAGTGCTCTCTCTCGTTAGATGTTCCAAGCGCAAGCTTTATCCGTTTGACACTAGGACACAGGTAAATTTGGTTCTATATTTCTATTTTACATAAATGTCTTTAATTGGCGTGATACGTTTTATTTATTAAGACAAAGTTTGAATTAACGCAACCTTTAATAATTTTTGATACGCTTATGTATGTATTTATGGATTGTAATATGCGCGAGTCTGGCACATGCAAGTGCCCTCTCTCGGCGAAACAATTTGCCTTAGTGCCTTCACACTCGTGTCTCAATAGTTCATAGGCGAAGTAACGGTGTTAAACTGTTCGCTTTGATCCTATGCCCATTACACATGTTGTACAAATGGAGATGATATTTTAATTACTGACGACGCCTTTTGGCATAATTGTTTTATTATTCTCCAGTGCATGATGTAATTTTAGTAAGTACTAAAGATTTTGTGCCTGTATTACTTTAGCAATTTCACCGTTATTTAAGCTTCTGTTTCTCACTTTCGTTGATATGGCTTTTCTAATGAATGTGTCTTTTTGTTCAGGAAGTTTTACTTCTGATGAAGGTATATTTATATGTACCGAAACCTTGGTCAAGAATTTTAATAAAAAAAATTCTATCCTGCAACTGTTTTTGGCTGTCATCCTTTATTGTAAAGTATCCTCTTGTAATTCTTAACATATTCTATGAACTGTGGATCTGTAGATGTCTTCAGTTCTGAATGTAGTCTCCTTAGAGTTCCACAAGAAGTTTTGATGCCAACTGTGATCCACGAACTTAACTTTATATTGTGATGTGATGTTATTCTTCACAGGTTCTTTGGAAAGCACATTTTGAAATATCCCACGAAAATAGAAAAAAAAGTGTTATATGCATCATTCGTTTTGTCAGGGACAGCACTTCTGCCCAGGACTCACTAGTTAGGATATTTGTAAATTCTACACAGTGGAAAATTATCTTGTATACATGAGTTACACTTCTTTTTCTTGGAGTGGCATTGAAGGAATTTTTGAGGACAAGAGCATTATGGTCTGATAATCCCAAAACAGTATTTGTTACTTCTAATTCTGTGGATTGTACATTTGAAAATATTCTGTAAGGCTGTTTGTATTATATGTTATTCTTGTTGGTTTGTGTATGGGTGGAAACTGATTGAAACTATATAGTGGATCTAGCAATTGCCTTTAGCCTACTTTCAGTCATAAGGTTTATGTTGATATACCCATAGACAACTACAGTGGCTTTTTCAGTAAAAAGAATGTTAAGCAGTTTTTCTAATTGGTTGATGAATATATCTGTATCCCCAGTGGGTGGTCTGTATATTGCTACGACTATGAATTTTCCCTCTATTTCATACAACTTTATGGCTGCTGCTTCAAAATGATTTTCCATAATAATTCAGTTTCACACCTTCCTTTGTACCTGATACTTGATTTAATAAAGATACATACACCTCCGTTTTTGGCATTTTTTCTACAATACCTACTTGCCAACTTATATGGATGAATATTAATGGTACTTAGTTTAAAAGATCTGCGCCAATGCTCCATGGTGCACATGCAGTCAATGTTTGCACCATTCATTGCTACCTCACATTCTAGTGATTTATTTCTAAGACATTGAATATTTAGACTTGAAGTCTGCAGATGACTAGGGTGAGAACTGGTTTCGGTTTTATTTACGTTTTGTGCTGTCATATTCGTTCCCGCGTTCTCTTGAGATACCAAAAGTCCTTGAGAAGGACAGGTTTCCTGCACCTTTTGGGACGTATCTGTACATTGGGCTGTGGTGAGTTGCTTGTTGCTGCAATTGGTGCTGGTGCTAATGCACTTAATACTGCCACTTCTGTTGTTGTTGTTGATGCTGTTTCTGGCGATTCAAATGTTGCTTCTGCCACTACCGCTGTGCTTCCTTGTGAACTTGAAGTCTTCTCGTTTTTCATGTTTTCGTCTAAAATAATATTTGGATGATGTGGAACTGTAGTTCTCTTGCCGTTCAAATCGCTGTCCACTGTTCTTTCTGTTACCACTTCGTCTTTTTTTATATGCTTTGCTGGTGCTTATGAGTGTTCTAATGCTTTTACGTCTTTTTGAAGTGCTTTCTTTATGGAGCCTGGCGATGGCGATGCAATGATCATTTTCGCTCTGAATTTATTTTGGTGGTTTTTATATCCTTGGTTATCAGGTACTCTACGCCACATGTTCCTCTAGTTGTCCGACAGATCGTTCACACTGGTAACACAGTTTTTGTCTTTTCTGTTGCCCAAAGAGCCCTTCAGAATTGCTTTAAAAGACTACCAAGCAGCTATTTGGATATCTGTGAGTTTAGTATCGAAGATCGGTTCTTTCAGCAATTTTCTTATTTGTAGTCCAACAAATTTACCTCTTTCAGCTTTGCCTCAATTAATTTGGGAACTTTCAATGGGGAATTGTCCAAATTTACTTTTCCAGGAACATATGACTTCTTTATAGGCCATTCCTTGACTGTATGGTGGTACTTGGTGTCACGGTTGTCCTAAAGGAACAAAAAGCAGCAGTATTTCTTGAATCCAGCGTGTAAACCTGTAAGGAGTGAAACAATCTTTAAATCACAGCAAAGTTGCCATTCGTGATCCTTTTACTCTAGCAGCAAATTCTTGGTTCAAGAGTTTCTTTCATGTCTACTACCTAAGCCAAAAGTATCGATGGAAATGCATTGCCATTATGCAGTAGTACTGCTTTCAAGTTGGTTTTACTAGAGTCAATAAATAGTCCCCACTCCTGTGGATTATGTTGTATACCTAGCTGCATCATCAGACCATTGACATTTCTACACACACTCACTGAATTCTGCGTATCGAAATACTGAGCAAAGGAAGCACCTCCTGATCTGAAACAGGAAATTTTTGTCCCTGGATCTAGAAGGTTCCGTTGCTGCAGTCTCGCCCCAAGAATTCAGCTTGCTGTTTCGAAAGTTTTAGGTCGTGAACCAAATCCTTCAGTTCCTTTTGCTTAAAGAGCTGAGGCGAAGCGTCATGATATTGAGGGCAGTACACTTCTACATGTTCAATACTTTCTTATTCACTTCACATGGTTTCTGGTTCGGTGGCTTTCAAGTTACAGACAGGAACAGCAACTCCTTATCATGGGGCACAGGCAAATGAACCGAAGATAAATTTGGATATTTTATTTTTCGTCTAGTTTTGCTTGAATCTTCCGAAATATTTGGAAGACAGAAGTAACAGTCTGAATAATGGTCATTAGGCTCACACCACACCATCGGAACAGCGAATGGCATGGCTCGGCGTTTTCCTTTCAACCACTCCGTTAAGGTTGTAGTACAGGCTATGCAGGCAAGATGTGCAAAATTTTTATCTTGATCACCAACAGGGCAATCAAAATACAATTTATATGCCTGCCTAACCAAATCACTGATTGGTTTCTTTGGCCTTTTGGAGTGAATGTTCCACACATAACAAAAGTTGTCGGGGCGGTTGAGACAGCAATGAGATTTACTAGTTGCCATTTTTCTTAGTGTAAGTTTTAAACACAAAAAGTTCCCACTACCTTTCACAGGAAACACTCACTGAGGATCTCTTTCACAACACTGGATTACCACACCAACCATTTACTGACGATTTGTAAATTGTCTAGCTCTCCTCTGCAAATCAAAAACAAACAATTAAACATGAAAATAGAAGAACAGCATAAAGCGAAACACTGAATACAAAAAATAAAGAACCTTTAAAAGCTCAAAAATGGTACGTGTTAGAACAGTTTGAAAGGTATATTCGAATTCTATACACCAAAATACATACTAGTTGATGTATCACATCTCAGATGCAAAATGGCTGTTGAATAATGTAATATGAGACTTTACATTTTGATGCAACACATTTATTATTTCGCATGGTATGTTTTTTCTGGGATAATGAGCTTTAGTTTCTTCCTTCTTTAGCACTCTACGGACTTGGCCTTCCATAATAGAAACAATTTCAGGTAGCAAGTTAACTATTTTTTTAAGATATTACCGTGATAATACTCGAACAACTTGTCCCTTGTACCTTGAAAAACCAGACCACTGTTACCAAGCATTTTAGTAATTACTACGATACTTAGTGACACCTTGTTGTACAGTTTAAAACATTTTAATCTTTCGTTTCTTTCTAGCCGGGATTTTTGGATCTGAATATCTTGAGCCTAAATACGCCTTATGGAAATAGCCAGTCTTGCTCCTCATTACTTGAAATTCGTGTATAATAATTGGTGATAAAACGTCGGCCAGTGTCACTGGAAGGAAATTGTTAATTGTGCCATGTTTTAGGCTGACATTGTCCTACCAAAAACGTATTTCGGCGTCTCCTACAATTCTCTGTCACACGGATGGAACTGCACTCACAGATGAGATGGTTCTAAGCACTATGGGACTTAACATCTGAGGTCATCAGACTTAGAACTACTTAAACCTAACTGACCTAAGGACATCACACACATCCATGGCCGAGGCAGGATTCGAACCTGCGACCGCAGCAGCAGCCCGGTTCCGGGCAGAAGCGCCTAGAACCGCTCGGCCACAGAGACCGACACTGCACTCACTGTTTGTAGAACGCTTTCTGTAGGTGTCACGGCGGTTTCAATTTTTTCATGTTTTCATCTGGTGTTGATAGTCAGACTGCCAACACTTCCAACTAATTCCGCAACTTCGTGCATTCGTTTGTCCTTATCCTGCTTTGACGATTCTATATTTTCTTCTATAGCCATTGTATTTTTTGGTATTATATGGAACTGGGGACCTATAAACGACGGAGGGGCTTCGTGCCCACCGTAGCCCTCAGTGGTTCACGACCCCCCCAAAAGGCTACAGCAGTCCACTCACCCCATCTCCGCCCCACACCGAACGCACGGTTACCGTGCGGTTCGGCCCCCAGTGCATCCCACCCCCGGAACTTCTCAAACCAGACGACTGTAACCCCAAATGTTTGCATGGTAGAGTAATTATGGTGTACGCGTACGTGGAGACAGTGTTTGCGCAGCAATCGCCGACAAAGTGTAACGAGGTTGAATACGGGGAACCACCCCGCAATCGCCGAGGCAGATAAAAAACCGCCTTAAAAACCATCCACAGGCTGGCCGGCACACCGGACCCCCGACATTAAACCGCTGGGCGCGTTCGTGCCAGGAGCTGGCTCGCCTTCCCGCCCGTAAAGCAATGCGTTAGACCATACGTCTGACCGGGCGGGCTTATAACTGTACTTGATGCTGGATTCTCAGAATCGTCATTTATTTTGGTACAGAATTTTTTAAGACTCCAGCTGGTTTTTGCCTTATACTGTATATAATATTTAAAACGATTGTTTACCGTTGTTCTCAATAAGCTAAACCGACAATTAAGACAACTTCAAAATTGTATTCGTTTAATCGACATAAAAATATATTTTGGCCCACACAAAATGTATTTTGTATCCTTTGAAGTGAAGGAAGTCTAATCTCATTACGTGTGTTTTATAATAATAAATTTTTCAATAGTCATTAAAACTATTTTCTATTTCTTGCTTTTGAGATATCATTAGTTAAAACAGATGATTATAAAACGCCTGTTATCGAAGCGACGAGATTAACACATGTCTAAAATTATTGATTAAAAAAATTATTGTCATTAAACAATAACGGAATTATACTACAGAACACAAGCATATCTGATACAATATTTTATTGCTTCAGTAAATAGCCGTTTGGATAAAATAAATATTTGTTTATTTATTTAACTGAATTCATTGTTTCCATTCGATAATCACTTTACGATAGAGGAGTGTCCGTCAAAATAAACAACAGGTTATTTATTGTAATACTTACACAAAAAAATTTAAAAAACGGTGGTGGTGATGTGCGAGAAGGATTTGCGTTCTGAATTCGAATGGCGCACGGCTGCCGCTCGCTATACCTCTAGCCACGTAACAATAGGTCATACAAAAGCGACAGTGGGGTCTCGGAGCGAGTGTAGAACATTCATTAATGCAGGGAGCGGCGAAGATCAAATCGACGCACTCGATCTCGCAACATCAGATCGCGTAGCAAGAGACGTGATTGTTATAATGTAAGTGTGCGTGCAGGAAATCACTCACGTTGCTGGAACTTATATTTTACGTTTGCATCAGTAATATTTTTCTGTTATCGAATGTTTCACTCAAGAATATTTTTCTGCTTTTTTGCAATCAAAATAGAGCCCCTAAATTTTGGCAACTCACGCAAATATTCGTGTTGCCGCCCCTATGACCGGCCTTGGCGGTACATAAACGGTCATGAAAAAATCGTATTTGTGTGTAACTGGAGAGTAAGGAACTGGGAAAATCTTAAGTTCTACAAAAGGATTTTAATAGCAACGAACAGAGAGAATGAAATACTAGTGTCTGCAACAAACAATAGAGGATGGACGAAACTTAGTCTCTTTCCAGAAGATCTGTGTCAGCATCCTCCAACTTTTTGCGCAACAGTTGACGTACCAAAGGAAGGCGAACTAGAGAAGAAATCTTGGTTGGTATTATAGCCATTTTGCGTTATGTTAAACCAATTTTACGTTATGCAAATAACAATCTAAATGCCGCTGACTGCTGGAAATAATTAGGTACGTAAAAATTAGCAAAACTACTTAATGTTACTAAAGTAACTGACAGGCTACAAATAACTGTCTAAATCTACCCTATGTGATAAAAAGTATCCGGACACCCCCAAAACATATGTTCTCATATTAGGCGCTTTGTGCCGCCACCTACTGCCAGGTACTCCATATCAGCGATCTCAGATGTCATTAGACATCGTGAGAGAGCAGAATGGGGCGCTCTGCGGAACTCACGGACTTCGAATGTGGTCAAGTGGTTTGTTGTCACTTGTGTCATACGTCTGTATGTGAGATTTCCAGACTCCTAAACATCCCTGGCTCCACTGTTACCGATGTGATAGTGAGGTGGACTACTACTACGACCGTTAGGCGGGAGGTGAGAAAACTTGGATTTCATGATCGAGGGGCTGCTCATAATCCACCCATCATACCGTTAAATGCCAAGCGACGCCTCGCTTGATGGAAGAAGCGTAAACATTGGATGATTGAACAGCGGAAAAACCTTGTGTGGAGTGACGAATCACGATACACAGTGTGGCGATCCGACGGCAGGATGTGGATATGGCGAATGGCCAAAGAACATCATTTGCCAGCGTGTGTAGTAGAGTGCTCCAACACTCAATGTTTGACCGGTCACTGCTCGCTTGTTGACGGGGGGACCGAGCCGCTCGTGTCCGGCCCCACACGACTCAGCTCAGTCACGTACTCGCCCCATGTCTGTTGTCCGGATTCCGGACACGTGGATAACCGAGCATGACCGGTCACCGCTGATGTCTCACCTCGCCTCGCTCCGGCTCGCTGCACTCTACTGAGCAAATCCAACGTCTCTCTCTCTCTCTCTCTCTCTCTCTGTCTCTCTCTCTCTCTCTCTCTCACACACACACACACACACACACACACACACACACACTGTATTAATCTCTGTCTCTCTTTTGATACAAAAGTAACATTTAAAGGAACGGGTAAGTGACACAGCTAAATTCATAAAGCATTTAGAAAGTAAAATGATATTTCAATACAATCGCGGATAGAAGACGAGTCTCGTTTCCAAACAGAAGATATATTTTTCCTTTCATTAATAGGAAGCATTAAATAAGTGCTGTCCCTGTAATCTAGAAGACAACCATCTTCATAAAGGAAGAATACAAAGAACATTAAACATTTACAGACGTAACTTGTCATACTTTTCACTTGTTTGCAACAGAAACAAAATTGTAGTTATTGTTGATCAGCAGTATATCACTAACGCGTTCCGGATTTAACTGGCTGCTGCGATTTGTTAGTAACATGCCGGATTTCAGTAGGTGCGCTTGTTGCTGTGATACATAAAATACGTCTTGCAACTGCAGCCAGGCCTGGCAGATCTGTTTCATATCTGCTCCACCACTTTATGATGTCATCATCATCTCCAGGGTGCATTCAAATGTAGAGATCTACATCATCTGCTGCGGATGATCTGTTGTTCCTCCATTTATTGAAACGATCTCTCTTTCTGGGTGGAGATGACAAAGTACTTGAAGGGTCTATGATAATAAACAAAACAAACAAGTAATACAGAACTAATGTGGAAATCATTTAAACGTCCCCGTACAAAAGAGGTGTTTTACGTTAATGAAATACGATACGAATCATAACATTCCCGAAGAAACTGCAGAAAGGTGGGAATTTAAGGAGATGGGACCTGGATAAACTGACTAAACCTGAGGTTGTACATAGTTTCAGGGAGAGCATAAGGGAACAATTGACAGGAATGGGGGAAAGAAGTACAGTAGAAGAAGAATGGGTAGCTCTGAGGGATGAAATAGTGAAGGCAGCAGAGGATCAAGTGGGTAAAAAGTAGAGGGCTAGTAGAACTCCTTGGGTAACAGAAGAAATATTGAACTTAAAATGATGAAAGGAGAAAATATAAAAATGCAGTAAATGAAGCAGGCAAAAAGGAATACAGACGTCTCCAAAAGGAGATCGACAGGAAGTGCAAAATGGCTAAGCAGGGATGGCTAGAGGACCAATGTAATTATGTAGAGGCATATCTCTCTAGGGGTAAGATAGATACTGCCTACAGGAAAATTAAAGAGACCTTTGGAGAAAACAGAACCACTTGTATGAATATCAAGAGCTCAAATGAAAACCCAGTTCTAAGCAAAGAAGGGAAAGCAGAAAGGTAGAAGGAGTATATAGAGGGTCTATACAAGGGCGATACTTGAGGACAATATTACGGAAATGGAAGAGGATGTAGATGAAGATGAAATGGGAGATACGATACTCCGTGAAGAGTTTGACAGGGCACTGAAAGACCTGAGTCGAAACGAGGCCCCGGGAGTAGAAAACATTCCATTAGAACTGCTGATGGCCTTGGGACAGCCAGTCCTGACAAAACTCTACCGTCTGGTGAGCAAGATGTATGAGACAGGCGAAATACCCTCAGACTTCAAGAAGAATATAATAGTTCCAATCCCAAAGAAAGCAGGTGCTGACAGATGTGAAAATTACCGAACTACCAGTTTAATAAATCACAGCTGCAAAATACTAACGCGAATTCTTTACAGACGAATGGAAAAACTGGTGGAAGCCGACCTCGGGGAAGATCAGTTTGGATTCCGTAGATATATTGGAACACGTGAGGCAATACTGACCCTACGGCTTATCTTAGAAGCTAGATTAAGGAAAGGCAAACCTACGTTTCTAGCATTTGTAGACTTAGAGAAACTTTTTGACAATGTTGACTGGAATACTCTCTTTCAAATTCAGAAGGTGGCAGGGGAAAAATATAGGGAGCGAAAGGCTATTTACAATTTGTATAGAAACCAAATGGCAGTTATAACAGTTGAGGGGCATGAAACGGAAGCAGTGGTTGGGAAGGGAGTGAGACAGGGTTGTAGCCTCTCCCCGATGTTATTCAATCTATATATTGAGCAAGGAGTGAAGGACATAAAAGAAAAATTCAGGGTAGGTATTAAAATCCATGGAGAAGAAATAAAAACTTTGAGGTTCGCTGATGACATTGTAATTCTGTCAGAGACAGCAAAGGACTTGGAAGAGCAGTTGAACGGAATGGATAGTGTCTTGAAGGAAGGATATAAGATGAACATCAACAAAATCAAAACAAGGATAATGGAATGTAGTCGAATAAGTCGGGTGATGTTGATGGTATTAGATTAGGAAATGAGACACTTAAAGTAGTAAAGGAGTTTTGCTATTTGGGGAGCAAAATAACTGATGATGGTCGAAGTAGAGAAGATATTAAATGTAGACTGGCAATGGGAAGGAAAGCGTTTCTGAAGAAGATAAATTTGTTAACATCGAGTATAGATTTAAGTGTCAGGAAGTCGTTTCTGAAAGTATTTGTATGGAGTGTAGCCATGTATGGAAGTGAAACAAGGACGATAAATAGTTTAGACAAGAAGAGAATAGAAGCTTTCGAAATGTGGTGCTACAGAAGAATGCTGAACATTAGATGGGTAGATCACATGGCTAATGAGGAGGTGTTGAATAGGATTGGGGAGAAGAGAAGTTTATGGCACAACTTGACTAGAAGAAGGGATCGGTTGGTAGGACATGTTATGAGGCATCAAGGGATCACAAATTTATTCCTGAGGGCAGTGTGGAGGGTAAAAATCGTAGAGGGCGACCAAGAGGTGAATACACTAAGCAGGTTCAGAAGGATATAGGTTGCAGTAGGTACTGGGAGATGAAGAAGCTTGCACAGGATAGAGTAGCGTGGAGAGTTGCATCAAACCAGTCTCAGGACTGAAGACCACAACAACAACAACATCGTTTATCCGTTACTAAAAAGGTAATGCCGTTCAACGTTAAAACTTTACTTTACTGTAGATCTAGCGCAAGTGACAGTTAATCATTCACTCGTCATAGTAACATTCATTTTGATGGTTTTAGTGAAACGAGCAAATGAACTAATAGTTTTACCGTTGTTTCGGACCTCTTGATATGTATGGAGGTGTGATTACAGATGTTAATCACGTCGCGATTACGGGCAGCATGGGGTTCACGCCTGAGCCTCAGGACGTGCGCTAGCAGCGCATGTCGGGTGTTTCAAGCGTCAACTTCGCGCCTCAGTATCTCGGGATGTAATGGGAATATTGCGATGCAATCAACGCCATTGTGTATGTGCTTTGTCATGCTATGTATTTCTGAAGAAAAAATATAGGAGGTCCATTTAAGAAAACATAAGTTTGTGTTAAAAAACACATATGCTTTCGTTTTAGAATGTTTCCGAATATGTACATTCATGGGCCCCAGCCCTACATTGATACCGGTGAAAGTCGTTTTCCAATAGCTGTTATTGTTCCAGAGATATTTTGGGTGGACAAGATAGCTGGGACACCTTGTATATGTGTGTGTGAGTGTGTGTGTGTGTGTGTGTGTGTGTGTGTGTGTGTGTGTGTGTGTATGTGGACAGTTATCATAATGATGTAATGGACTATATGCATCAAATTTTGCATGTCGCAGAGTATGATTTGTAGTTTCTCTTCCCTAGTGATTCGGCAGAGTATGGACATAGGTTCAAATGGTTCAGATGGCTCCAAGCACTATGGGACTTAACATCTGAGGTCACCAGTCCCCTACACTTAGAACTACTTAAACCTAACTATCCTAAGGACATCGCACGCATGCAGGCCCGAGGCTAGATTCGAACCTGCGACCGTAGTGGTCGCGCGGTTCCAGACTGTAGCGCCTAGAACCGCTCGGCCACAACGGCCGGCGGACGAAAGTAAATTAACAACAGAGCGTGGGTACTAGAGTGTACGTTCCACTGAAATATCTGAATCGTGTTTAAGGACTGTTACTAAATATACAAAAATAAGTGAATCTCACCTCGTTTCTTGGATATGACATCGAAACTAAGGATTTTGTGAATAAGTACGACGTTCACCTTCACAACTGATTTGCCTTTCCTGTTAAAATAAGGATGCTATTCCATCTTTTGTCTTTTCTTACAGATGAGAGAAATAATAATGATTACAAACTGCCAGAGGAAGAAAACATAAAAGAAATTCACATGAACGGCTTGGAAATGTGCGAAAATCACTGAAAACCTGCTGGGAAATATACAACTGAATGCGGCTAACATATTAGGAGATAAATGTTTTTCTTATCTATCCACTTACAAGCACAGAAAGATCTGTATTAGTAAGGTGGACAGTGAAGACGTAAAGACGATTCTCAAATTTTATTCGACATTGCGAAATGAGAGCACACGAAATAGTTTCATTGTTAATCTGTTTAGAGAAGGGATATTGGACACCGTATGAATTTATTTATTCACGAAGCAACAACTCGACGGCAAATTTAACTGTAATTGTAACTTACTAATGATTATGACTTTGCTGTAAATGTAACAAAACAGTAATTTTATGTGTGTTATATTTGTGTTGTTCGCAATAAATAAAGGAAAGGAAACAAGTGCCTGTCTCTCGAAAGTCACAACAAGGGCATGTCCTATTATTTACTGAAGTGTCTCGTAAGCATTTTAAAATTCTTCACAGTGTTCAATACAAGTGACTAATGAAAGATAAAGGAGACAGAGTTCTTGTGCTAGTGTCACGAATGACCTTTTTTATGAAGTTATGCTGCGAAGTGTAGCTGCTGGGTACCTGCTGCTTCTGAAGATTGTCCTCGAGAATTCTTACTGGTGGCAGCGAATCCCGGAGATGCTGGAGTTGTCACCAGCTGGAACAGCGAGTAATCCGGCAGAGCCGGTTCCTGCAGGTGCCTCCTGCGTTAATAATTGTTAAGTATTACGCATGTTACTGTTTCTTCAAATTTACGCGCCCAAGTCTGAACTCAGTTCCGCCTTTGTCGGGGCACACCTGCTGCCTGAATTGTTGTAAGCCTAACGAATGCAAGTTAAGGGCGGGAGTTGCCAAGTTGCCAACTTGGCCCCGGCGCGTGTGCGAGATTTGTGAGGGGCGGGAAGGGGAAGAGGGGGAAACAGAGAGAGAGAGAGAGAGAGAGAGAGGGAGGGAGGGAGGGAGAAAGCAGGACCCGCAGGTTCAGAGAAAGGGAGGTGAGGTGGAGGGCACGTAAATGGTGGGGAATGGAGAGACGGCAGAGCCTCTTGCAGGTCTGAAGTTCCGACCGCTGCGACAAACTGTGGCTTCTCTATACAGGCTACAACTAAAATTATTCAAGAATTTCTGTAATGGCAACCTGAGCTTTACGGAAAGCGTCACAATCAGTAAAGCGTGAAATGAGACTTCTTAAAAGGTCAAATGCCTCTAGTAGCAACTTGGAGTGACATTGCCGCCACACAAACTCGAATGCTCGAAGAGCTGGATTGCGAATAAATCACACCTGGAATGACAGCGTGGTTTCTGTGCATTTAAAGTGTCTTTGAGGATGAAGAAAATGCAACTGACGCTACCAGCATTGACCCACTCATGGAAAAGGACGCGTTTACCTCGAAGTACCTCTTTGGAAAGAAATGTTGAGATTGGAGACCATCTTATTTTGAAGAAATAACATTTATCATCAAATATACAGTACATTTCTTTACGATCAGTTTTTTTTAGTTGCACTGCTCCGTTACTAAACATGTTAGCAGCATTTTATCGTAGCTATAGTTTCAATTTTATAACATTTATGCACTATGTGATCAAATGTATTCGGACCCGTTAACCTTGATGACTACTTCCACTCTCGCAGGCATACGTTCAGTCAGGCGCTGGGGAATAGAAGCCCATTTTTAACTGAGTGCTGCACTGAGGAGAGGTATCGATGTCGGTCGGTAAGGCCCGGCATTAAGTCGGCGTTCCAGAACTTCTGAAAAGGTGTTCTATAGATTCAGGTCAGGACTCTGTGCAGGGATATTATTGTCGTGTAACCACTCCGCTACAGGCCATGCATTGTGAACAGGTGCTCGAGCGTGTTGAAAAATGCAATCGCCATCCCCGAATTGCTCATCAGCAGTGGGAAACAAGAAGGTGCTTAAAACATCATTGTAAGCCTGTGCTGTGATTGTGCCACACAAAACAACAAGGGGTGCAAACACCCTCCATGAAAAACACTACCACACCATAACACCACTGCCTCCGAAATTTACTGTTGGCACTACACACTACAGTCCTGCCGCCCGCACTAGTTTTAGTGACCGAACATAGAAGCCGTGACCGAATACGTAGCACGTAACTTCAAACACATTACACGTGTCATTATCCGTACGAGACTGCAGCCAGTACAGGCTTCTCATTTGTGGTGTGTCTTTCTCTGTAATCATGTAGCGCGAGAGAGCCAGTGCAGTAAGGCGTAAGATTGAAACCAACGCCTACACATTGAAGAAACGGAAAGGTCTAAAAAGCCAAGTATGGAGCACATTTTTGCTGGCTGTAGACGAAAACAGTGCGCCTACTGGGTACGTATCGTGCATAAACTGCTCCACATTATTGTGTTTCCAGTCTGGAACCACTCATTTAATGAAACAAAGTTGCAAGAAACCTCACAAAGATACAGCTCCTTTAGGGATACCGGCTGTAATAAAAATAGTGTTACAACAAAGTGTGTTGCAATGTGTGCTAAAGATATGAGACCTATTAATGATGTTTCCGGTGAATGTTTCAGAGAACAAGGCCACGAATTAGTACATATAGGTGCGCATTATCGAGAATTTAACGTGGCAGATATCATGCCACATCCCTCTACTATAAGCAGACATGTCAAAGAACAAGATTATGCAAAACGAAACAGCATAATGCCTTCTATTATTGCGGAAGTTATTAATAAAACGTGCGCTGCGACAGTTGATACGTGGACTGATTCGCATAATCAGGTGCACTATTTGATGCTTACAACACATTACATTAACACAGATTGATCTCTTGTTAACAACGTTTTATTTACAACAAAATTTCCGGACGTTCAGAAGACGGGAGTAAATATTATGCAAGAAGTTGAAGAACGGATGGCCGATTGGGACATTTCACCGGACATGTTGCACAGTTTTGTTTTTGTCTCCGACCAGGGTGGCAATGTAATAAAGGCTTTGGAAAATCACGAAAGGATTCCTTGTGCTGCTCGTCGTAAGAATACAGCACTTAGCCATACTTTCGATGAAGATAACTTCTTGTTAAATTATGCCCCTAACATTGTATCAACAATGAATACTGCAAAATACATTGCAAGGTACATTAAGAAAAATGGCCTCTGCTCGTCACTGACATCATCGTTGAAACAAGAGGTTTGCACACGCTGGAACAGCTTGTACACTATGCTAGAATCCTTACACACTCAGTATAATTAAGTTGCTGCTTTGCTGACGGAAAATGACTCCGCGTACAGGTTACAAGGATATGATAATGAGCTAGCAGGAAAAATTGGGCAGTTTCTGAGATCATTTAAAGAGGCCACAGATTATTTATAAGGCGAAACAGAACCGACAATCCAGTTAGTTCTTCTTTAGTTTCACAAACTGCAACAAATTTGCAGTGTCAATGACACTGACTGTCATGTGAGTAATTACTGCAGTTAAAAGCAATGTTTCTTTATGATACGCTATAGATTTATAATTAACTAGCGCAGTTGATGTGTACTAACAGATATGTATCTTTTAACAGGAGGTACAAAGGATTAAAAATCGATCCTTGAATCTCGTTTGGAAGAAGATTGTGATCACTCCCAGACATAAAATTGCTACGTTTCTGTGGCCGTCTTTCAGTGATCTTAATATGCTTGAAATAAATGAAGAGCAGGAAAATTTTAGCTATGTGCGACAAACGTGTGCTACCCCTTACGCATGTACAACATGCAATCATTAACATAATCGGTTTTGCATAGTTAATAGGTAGTGTATTATAGAGAAACGGGATTGTTGTTGTTGTTGTTCTGGTCTTCAGTCCAGAGACTGGTTTGATGCAGCTCTCCATGCTTTCCTATCCTGTGCAAGCTTCTTCATCTCCCAGTAAATACTGCAACCCACATCCTTCTGAATCTGCTTAGTGTATTCATCTTTTGGTCTCCCTCTACGATTTTTACCCTCCACGCTGCCCTCCAAAGCTAAATTTATGATCCCTTGATGCCTCAGAACAAGTCCTACCAACCGGTCCCTTTTTCTTGTCAAGTTGTGCCACAAACTTCTCTTCTCCCCAAATCTATTCAATACCTTCTCATTAGTTATGCGATCTACCCATGTAATCTTCAGCATTCTTCTGTAGCACCACATTTCGAAAGCCTCTATTCTCTTCTTGTCTAAACTTTTTATTGTCCATGTTTCACTTCCATACAAGGCTACACTCCATACAAATACTTTCAGAAACGACTCCCTGACACTTAAATCTATACTCGATGTTAACAAATTTCTCTTCTACAGAAACGCTTTCCTTGCTATTGCCAGTCTAAATTTTATATCTTCTCTACTTCGACCATCATCAGTTATTTTGCTCCCCAAATAGCAAAACTCATTTACTACTTCAAGTGTCTCATTTCCTAATCTAATCCCCTCAGCATCACCCTACTTAATTCGACTACATTCCATTATCCTCGTTCTGCTTTTGTTGATGTTCATCTTGTATCCTCCTTTCAAGACACTGTCCATTCCGTTCAACTGCTCTTCCAAGTCCTTTGCTGTCTCTGATAGAATTACAATGTCATCGGCGAACCTCAAAGTTTCTACTCCATGGATTATAATACCTGCTACGAATTTTTCTTTTGTTTTCTTTGCTGCTTGCTCAATATACAGACTGAATAACATCGGGGAGAGGCTACAAGCCTGTCTCACTCCCTTCCCAACCACAGCTTCCCTTTCATGCCCCTCTTATAACTCCCATCTGGTTTCAGTACAAATTGTAAATAGCCTTTCGCTCCCTGCATTTTACCCCTGCCACCTTTATAATTTGGAAGAGAGTATTCCAGTCAACAACGTCAAAACTTTCTCTAAGTCTACAAACGCTAGAAACGTATGCCTTTCCTTAATCTTTCTTCTAAGATAAGCCGTAAGGTCAGTATTGCCTCACGTGTTCTAATATTTCTACGGAATCCAAACTGATCTCTGTCAAACTCTTCACGCAGTATTATTTCTCTCATTTCATCTTCATCTACATCCTCTTCCATTTACATAATATTGTCCTCAAGTACGTCGCCCTTGTACAGACCCTCTATATACTCCTTCCACCTTTCTGCTTTCCCTTCTTTGCTTAGGACTGGGTTTCCATCTGAGCTCTTGATATTCATACAAGTGTTTTTATTTTCTCCAAAGATCTCTTTAATTTTCCTGTAGGCAGTATCTATCTTACCCCTAGTGAGATAAGCCTCTACATCCTTACATTTATCCTCTAGCCTTCCCTGCTTAGCCATTTTGCACTTCCTGTCGATCTCATTTTTTAGACGTTTGTATTCCTTTTTGCCTGCTACATTTACTGCATTTTTATATTTTCTCCTTTCATCAATTAAATTCAATATTTCTTCTGTTACCCAAGGATTTCTACTAGCCCTCGTCTTTTTACCTAATTGATCCTCTGCTGCCTTCACTACTTCATTTCTCAAAGCTACCCATTCTTCTTCTACTGTACTTCTTTCCCCCATTCCTGCCATTTGTTCCCTTATGCTCTCCCTGAAACTCTGTACAACCTCTGGTTTAGTCAGTTTATCCAGGTCCCATCTTCTTAAATTCCAACCTTCTTGCAGTTTCTTCAGTTTTAATTTACAGTTCATAACCAATAGATTGTGATCAGAGTCAACCTGCCCCTGGAAATGTCTTACAATTTAAAACCTGGTTCCTAAATCTTTCTCTTACTATTATATAATCTATCTGAAACCTTCTAGTACCTCCAGGATTCTTCCACGTATACAACTTTCTTTCATGATTCTTGATCCAAGTGTTAGCTATGATTAAGTTGTGCTCTGTGCAAAGTTCTACCAGGCGGCTTCCTCTTTCATTTCTTAGCACCAATCCATATTCACCTGCTACGTTTCCTTCTCTCCCTTTTCCTACTACCGAATTCCAGTTACCCATGACTATTAAATTTTCGTCTCCCTTGACTATCTGAATAATTTCCATTATTTCATCATACATTTCTTCAATTTCTTCGTCATCTGCAGAGATAGTTGGCATATAAACTTGTATTACTGTGGTAGGCGTGGGCTTCGTGTCTATCTTGGCCACAATAATGCGTTCACTATGCTGTTTGTAGTAGCTTACCCGCATTCCTATTGTTTTATTTATTATTAAATCTACTCCTGCATTACCCCTGCTTGACTTTGTATTTATAGCCCTGTATTCACCTGACCAAAAGTGTTGTTCCTCCTGCCACCGAACTTCACTAACTCCCACTATATCTAACTTTAACCTATCCATTTCCCTTTTCAAATTTTCTAACCTACCTGCCGATTAAGGGATCTGACATTCCACGCTCCGATTCGTAGAACGCCAGTTTTCTTTCTCCTGATAACGACGTCTTCTTGAGTAGTCCCCGCCCGGAGATCCGAATGGGGGATTATTTTACCTCCGGAATGTTTTACACAAGAGGACGCCATTATCATTGACCATACAGTAAAGCTGCATGCCCTCGGGAAAAATTACGTCTGTAGTTTCCCCTTGCTTTCAACCGTTCGCAGTACCAGCACAGCAAAGCCGTTTTGATTAGTGTTACAAGGCCAGATCAGTCAATTATCCAGACTGTTGCCCCTGCAACTACTGAAGAGGCTGCTGCCCCTCTTCAGGAACCAGGCGTTTGTCTGGCCTCTCCACAGATACCCCTCCGTTGTGGTTGCACCTACGGTACGGCTATCTGTATCTAACCTACCTGCCCGATTAAGGGATCTGACATTCCACGCTCCGATCCGTAGACCGCCAGTTTTCTTTCTCCTGATAACGACGTCCTCTTGAGTAGTCCCCGCCCAGAGACTCCCCACCAACGGCAAGGTCCATGATTCATGGGGGGGGAGGGGGGGATTAACGATAAGCGAAGTTAACTTTGTGAGTAACGTTGCGGTACACAGATATGTTACAGAACCGCATCACCCCTAGCCTATGGGATAAGTGCTTGCTGGAATGTACGACGTTAATGCAGGATGGCAGCAGACCATATTATTCGTTTCGGACCTCTTGACAAGCATGGAAGTGTGATTACGCATGTCAATCACATCGGGATTACGGGCAGCGTGGAGTTCACGCCTGAGCCGCAGGACGTGCGCTAGCAGCGCATGTCGGGTGTTTCAAGCGTCAACTTCGCGTCTCAATATCTCGGGATGTAATGGGAATATTGCGATGCAATCAACGCCATTATGTATGTGCTTTGTCATGCTATGGATTGCTGAAGAAAAAATATAGGAGGTTGATTTAAAAAAACATAAGTTTATGTTACAAAACACATATGCTCTCGTTTTAGAATGTTTCCAAATATGTACATTCATGGGCCCCAGCCCTACATTCATTCCAGTGAAAGTCGTTTTCCAATAGCTTTTATTGTTCCAGAGATATTTTGGGTGGACAAGATAGCTGGGACACCCTGTATATATATATATATATATATATATATATATATATATATATATATATATATATATATACACGAATGCACAAGTGCAACCGTGCGCCTGCACACATTCTGTATATGGATGACATTTATTTTTCAGTTTTCTACAAGTTAGCTTCTACCTCCCCTATTTTGCTCCAGTCCTTAAAAATACGGCATGTACAAAATTTTAGTTCAGTCGAAGAGGCACAAACCCTCACCATCCGTGAGGTTTTGAATTTTTGCCATGGGAATTTTATTACGTTGTTTCCCTGTTCCTGCCCGTCGACAAGGGCCGGCACGAAGATGAGGAACACGAGTAGAGAAGGCTGTCAGACGTCAGCCAATAGCCTGCTGACCAGGAGGACACCACGACAGACGCGGCCCCTGTCCAAAGAGAACATAAGCACCGCAGCTGCCAGCCTCGGCAGAGTAGAAGACGGACACTAGTAGAACCCACGCCTTAGAAGAGGGCACTACTACAGTCGTTATTAGTGATCCACAAACTGTATGACAAGCTTGCATGAACAATGTATATAGCAGAGGATACTGACTGCATGTTGCCCATCGCTTGCGACAACTCGTTGTAAATCCGAAGTTAAGTATTATCAATCTTCTTTATTGTAATAAAATATGTTAGTGTGCTTTGATTGAATTGTTGTATAGCTATCCGAGAAGGCTGCATCCCTTAGGCACCCTATAAGAGACGAGTGCGAAGGACTCCAACGAGCTCTACAACGAAACCAGTGCCTGTCAGCCACCGTACCTTTTGTGAGTCTGTGGGCCCCTTAATTCTCTCTTGTCTTTACTTTGCAGTGGAGCTTACTTGGTTTATCAGTTTCTTGTTGTTTTTGCTAATCACTATGTCCAGGTGAGCGTTACCGAAATTTTCTTTGCTTTTGTACTTATTTTGCTTGCTTGCCTTGTCTGTTTGTGGCACTTGTCACTTCCAGCATGTCCACCCCATTTATCCCGCCCCATGCACAGGCGCCACCGTCTCAAGCGTTAAACGCCACACAGCTAATGCAGATGTTTCAGTTCCAGATGCAGCAGATCTCTACGTTACTCAGCACGGTGCAGCAGCTACTGGCCAATGCTGTGCACCCGACGGAACAAGCACCAACTACTACAGCTGCTATACCACCTTTTCGACAGTTTCTTGAACACGAAGAGGAATGGCTCGAGTGGTTGTCCAAGTTTGAGGCCCACCTCCTTGCTCACAACGTACCAGGTTCTGAGAAACTTCCATAACTGTTATCCACGGCAGGAAGTGCAGTGTTCCACCTCATCAAAAATCTGCCTTAGTGCCACTCCAACTGTGTTACAACCAAGTTGTTGCTTCGATAATGACCAAAAAGTGAATGTAGTAGCTACATATCACTTCTTTAATCGCAAAAAACGATCAGAACAAACTTATCGTGAGTGGGTAACAGATTTGCAGGGCATGACAAGTAAATGTAAATTATAATGTGCTTGCGGTGCTTTATATTCCGATGCTACGTTGCCCGATGCGATCGTGTGCAATGTACCTAATGTCGTACTCAGAGAACAGATTTTGAAACAGTCTGATCCATCATTTCAGCAGGTAGTGCAAATACTAAATCAATACGATTCCGGAGCCTTTTCGGCTCATAAATCTGAGGCGCCAGCTGTTTGTCGAGTTGAGTTCCTTGTTCGCGATCGGCCCATTAATTGGCAGCAGCTTGCCCTAGCCAGTCAAGTAAACAACACCTCTCCATGCCGTATTAGCAGTTGGCTACACAGGCGAACGGAATTAAGTCCTGACCTCGGTGTTATTCACGGCACAAACGCCAAGACTGCCCCTCCCGACAGGCTCAGTGTTACGCTTGTGGTAGGAAAGGACATGTGCAATCCGTATGTTTGCAACGGAACAAACATAAGAAACCGGTCCACTCACAAAAATCTGGTCACAAGGCCAGCGTCATTAATGCAGTCTGCTACACCATTAGCAATCCTAGAAACCGTGCAGTTTCTTCAGTGCCAATCAAACAAATTTTTAGTTCATTTACTTATTTGTGGGACACACGTGAAATTTCATTTGGACGCTGGTGCCTCTGTCGCATTGCTAAATGTTCACACATATGATCTGTTAGGCTCCCCACGCAATTGACAGCTTATAATGGACACAACATTCCCATTCTTCGAAAATGTACATTGTCTGCCATGTATCGCTCGCATAGGTGAACAGTGACTTTTGAAATGCTACAATAAAGCGATTGTGAGAACATATTTTGCATTGATTCTTTTGATTTGTTTGGCTTTAACACGCAGGACAATATGTTGACAGTGTCTGCATTCAATGCAAATGTCAGTGTAGCTAGCTTGCTAAAAGAATTCCCGGAACTTTTTTCTGACGGTTTATGCAGGGTTAACAATATTTTTGCACATCTAACTATGAAAACAATGCTCAGCTGAAATTTTTCATAGCCAGAACTGTTTCCACTGCATTAAGGGACAAAGTCGGTGCTGAAATTAAAGAATTGCTAGATAGCCGAATTATTGCGCCCATATCTGCTACTCAACGGGCCAATTCACTGGTTTTGCTCCCCAAAACCTTCATGTCACATTTGCATCTGTCTTGACTTCAAGTTTATAGTCAACGCCAAAACTGTGATTGATACTTACCCATTGCCACACCCAGAGTATCTCGTGGACAAATTAGGCGCTGGATGCTACTTTTCAAAAATTTATTTGAGGGACGCTTATCATCAAATACCGCTCGATGAAGAATCTCAAAAGGTATGTGTAGTAAGTACTCGTTTGGGCTTGTTTGAATTTGTGCGTTTGCCTTTTGACATTTCTTCCGCATTCGCCGTTTTCCAATGGTATTTGGAACAGCTGAACGCACAAGTACCAAACTGATCAAACTATTTGGACGATACTGTCATAGCAGGTCGTACACCTGAAGAACATATTCCAAACTTTCATGCTTTGTTTCGTGTATTGTCTGACGGAGGACTAAAGAGTAGACTGGAGAAGTGGGACATTTTAAACCTGAGTTGCAGTATATTGGTCATGTCGGAAACCAAGATGTACATTCTTTGCAGTCACATTTATTAGCCATTTGTAGCCCGCCAGTTCATCGCAGTGTCACAGAATTGCAGGCAGTCTTAGGGAATATGAAGCATTATATTCGGTTCATACCGAATGCCGCGCAAACCGTTGCTCCACTGCATCGCTTGCGTCGCAAGAATGTCTCCCTCGTTTGGACAGAAGAGTGTCAAGTGGGTTTTAAAAAACTTAAAGATGCATTGGTCAGTGATCGCTGCTTAGTTCCCTTTGGTCCTGACAAATCATATATATTGCAAGTTGGCGCTTCCTCTTACGGAATCGGTGCAGTGCTTTCGCACAGAATTAGTGGTAAATACAGGCCTATTGCTTTCTTATCAAAAGTGTCGTCGAAAGCTCAGTGTAGTTAGTCACAAATTGAGGAATAGGCTTTGGCTATTGTGTATGGTGTCATCAAATTACACCACTGTCTATATGGCAGAAAATTCTACTTAGTAGCGGATCATAATCCATTGAACTCCTTGTTTCATTAGACGAAACCGGTTCCTATATGAACTGCCCAAAATTGCAACGATGGGCTTTGTTGTTGTCTCAATACGAGTGCGAGATTGTGCATCGTCCGATAGCCCAACATGGTAGTGCGGAAGTACTTTCACGTCTTCCGATTGGCCCTGATAGAGACTTTGACGCTTCTACTGCATCTTGTTGTCACATCGATGCTCAGGATTCTGAATTGCTTCAGTCTTTTCCGCTGAACTATAGGTTAATTGCACAGGCCACGGAAGCCTATTCACATTTGAACCTATTGCTCAAATACATTGGCACACCTTGGCCTCACTCATTGGATAGCACAAGAACTCTGTAGTGAGCCGATACTTTGCACATCGGCATTGCCTTGCTGTAGAGAAAGGTGTGATTATTGTTCAGAATGACAGTGGACAGTCACGTGTGTTGATCCCTAAAGCTTTGCAAAAAGAAGTGTTGCAGTTACTTCACCAAGGACACTGGGGGATTGTTCGTACGAAGCAGTTAGCGCGTCGACACTGTATTTGGCGGGTTATAGACACCCAAATATAACAGATGACGTCACACAGTCACGCCTGTGCGGAAAATCAGTTCACTTCGCCACAAAATGCTCTGCTTGGCCTAAGTCGCAATTTCCATGGCAACGTGTGCAAATAGACTTTGTGGGGCCTTTTGGAATACTCGGTGGTTCGTTGCGGTTGACTCGTACTCCTTTTGCTGTTCCAATGAACTCGACAACGTCACGTAGCACGATTCAGTTGTTGTCGTCTATCTTTTGCCTCGAAGATTTCCCTTAAGTAATAATGTCAGACAACGTATCTAGCTCACATAAAATGAATTTGGAACATTCTGTGAACGCAACGGCATACAGTATCTAACTAGTGCACCGTTCCATCCAGAGTCAACGTCGAAGCAGAACGTTTTGTCAGAATCTTCAGGCAGCAGATGGCCAAGCTTCGCTCCACACACACCAGGGATCAAGCATTTCAACTGTTTCTCTCCTCTTATCGTTCGCATCCACGAGATGGTCCATCACCGGCGCAATTGCTACACGGCCGCCGATATCGGAAACTGCTCCGCCTGCTCCACCCTGCTCAGCATCCTTCGCCGTTAGGAAGGCCGCAAATGTCGCTTCGCGCTTCATGATATTGTGTTTTACAGGGTTTTTAGCGGCAGCAGTCGGTGGGCGCGAGGCGAGATCGTCCGTCGAGTTGGTGCTTGCACATATCTTATTTCTGGTCCAGATGGCTTGCAGCGCCGAAATCAAAATCAACTTCGCCTCTGTCATGTGCACGATGACCTTTCGGTGTCTCTTAACCTAGATACACGGATCCAGAGGACAGCGCGGCCACAGCAGCCGTAAGAGGGTGTCATCACGACACCACCGGACGACCCCATGGAGGCGGAGCCTTCGCCTCCTCCGCCTCCTCTCGTCCTACCGATGGAGCTGGACCCGCCCACACCGCAGCGGTCACCGCCTTCCTTATGTGGTTCATGGCAGCAAGAGGTGGACCCGTACCCTTCTGGTCGTTTTCTGGGGAACGAATCCCCCAGAGCGAAGGGCGGATGGCGGGAGGCGACGGGAAGCTTGACGTCCCCTACAGCCACAGCTTCCGATGCAGCGATGCGTCCACACTCCTGCCTCCCCCGCCGTGGCCCACTCCCTACACGAAGACGGTCCGCCGCTTTGTTGGGAGATGAATCTTCCAGCTTATAGACAAGGGCCGCCACGAAGATTAAGAATGCAAGAGCAAAGAAGGCTGTGAGACGACGTCAGCCACTAGCCCGCTTAGTAGGACGGCACGACGACAGGAGCGGCCTCTATCCGAAGACAATATAAGGATACGGCAGAATACGGACACTAGTAGAAGAGAGCACTGCGATAGCTTTTATTACTGATCCACAAATTGTGTGACAAGCGTACGTGAACATTTCATATAGTAAAGGATACTGACTGTTTGCATGTCGCCCATCGCTCGCGACAACTCGTGGCAAATCCAAAGTTAAGTACTGGCCATCCTCTTTGCTGTGATAAAAACTGTTAATGTGATTTGCTTGAATTGTTTTATAGTTATCCGAGAAGGCAGCATCCTATAGTCACCCTTATAAGAGACGAGTGGGAAGGACGCCACATTCTCATTAATAATATCAAGTCTTACTTTTAGAAATATTTCTTAATAATCAGTTGGTAAGACTTTAATCCCAACAATGTAATATATAATGTAGCCTCTTGTTTTATTATTTTGGAGTGTGTTTTTCCTCGTAACGAACGCTTAAAACCGAACGAATAGACTACTATGGTACTGTCAGCGAGTTTCAAGGCGATAGTTGCATGCGATAGCCTGTTGTGTTATTGTTTCTGTTTCCTGCATGTGTGATGAAAGGCAAGTGAGAGACGTTTCGTATTAAAACACAATGACGTGCTGAAAAGTAAGTCGTACGGTTTTCCTATTCTGTTCCGAATATCGGTTGGGATATTACAGGTCATACATACCACTCTGTCGACTTTCCTGCTTCGCCAATACAAGTAGCAACGCTCTACCACTAGAAGGCTGAGGATTGTAACGTGTGACATCACAGTGTGTAATGTAACAGTGTCGGTGAGTGGGGAACAGCGGCTGTAGTGGAGTTTATAACTGCAGAAGAGTTTGTCCACAGATGGAACATCCTCTCCTTCAGCATGACGATGCCAGCCGGTACACTAGCGCTACGACATCTGCAACAATCCGACACTTTTACTTTACTGCCATAGATGATCCTGCATTCAGATGTTAATTAATTAACATCTGTTTCCAAAACCTGAAGAGGTGATGTAATGGTGCATGCATAGGTGAGGCTCTGGCTGTCAACATAGTCAAATATTCAAATTGGTCTCTGAGACAAATGTGTTCGTTGTCAGGCTGATTCTGTTGGCAAATAAATATGTAGACATGAAGAATTCAGTCTTACAATGCTAATAAAATTCGGTTCATTTAAAAAGCTTTCAGAGGTTTCACACAAAATCTTCGGAGGTGTTACATTTTAGCATACTCTCTTCAGTATTGTCATAAATAATTGCTATAGTATTATTAAAAGGTTATATTCCAGACTTCGCAGCTGTGTTTTTGTAAACTTACTGGGTTATTTGAGTTCTTATTCAGTAAAAATGTGGCTTATTTCGTGCATTCCGGGATGGCGATCACTGGCCAGTTGCTTGTCACTGTGGAGGGGTTACAGTTATGCAATGTTTTTATCTTGTTCCATGGACCTTTTTGAGAAATACAGTGGAGGACACAAGCACACTGACTTTTAGATTATTGCTTAAGAACTGTTTGTACTACCGGTGGAAACTGATTGCCTGTCGTTTTTACCTACATGAAAATATCATCTTCACTTTATTCGTTTCATATCTTAAGGAAAGACTTCATTGTCTCTCTTGTTGATTGTCTTCACAGCCAAATTATTGGAGCCAAACCACCTTCAATCAAACTAGTTTTAAGTGTTTGCTTCCACAGTTTAAGAGTTGTAAATCTTACAGTGAGTCAAAGTGCAGTACTGGAGATTCAGGAAGTTTACAGTATTTGACAAAAATTACGAATTCCCACTAGCAAAGCAGACCAACACACTAAAAATTTCTACACTAATATTTGACTAGAACTTAAAGCAGGGAACTAGAGAGATGTATTTGTGGAAGTGCGCTGGTATGCAAAGTTGCTCCCAGCTGTCATATGTGTTGAGAAGTTATTTCGACCACTGGCAGTACTAGTAACATTTACAGACAAGAAAAAATTGTTGGCAGTCACTGAATTTCCATTTTATTTTGAGCGGCTCGAGTCATGGCTGTTTCGCAGGCAGTACAAAAGTGGGGTAGAGCTGAAAAGATTCAGGCTCTTTGCTGTGAGACGACGCAAGCATCACAGGTCAAGTAAATGGCGACTGTACAAATCAAAAAAGTTATTTAAGCGTATCCCTTTGAATCTGTCCGACAGCATTTCTGAGCGTTGCGACTTTTGGCGTGTAGCAGTTTCTGCAAAGTGTGTTCATAGGGCTGCGCATTGTTTGTGGTTCAACGATTGAAAAACTTTGGCCGGCCGGTGTGGCCGTGCGGTTCTAGGCGCTTCAGTCTGGAACCGCGTGACCGCTACGGTCGCAGGTTCGAATCCTACCTCGTGCATGGAGGTGTGTGACGTCCTTAGGTTGGTTAGGTTTAATTAGTTCTAAGTTCTAGGCGCCTGATGACCTCAGAAGTTAAGTCGCATAGTGCTCAGTGCCATTTGAACCATTTTTTTGAAAAACTCCACTAACAGATGACCGCTGCAGTCAAAGAAAGAGGTCATCGTGACCTTACCGGAATTTGTATGAACAGCTTTGGATGTAAGATAATTATCGTCTATTGTTCCTTCATAGATCCACATTTTTAAATGGATTACATATTTCGATAACTCTGGGTCATCTTCAGATCTAAGTAGTTCGTCAGCAACCCGTCTTGTGTAGTGAGACACATTTATGAGAGTACTGACAGTACTCTGATATGTATGAGTAGAAAAGACGGGTTGCTGAGGAACCATTTATGTCTGAAGATGACCCAGAGTTGTCGAAACATGTAATCCATTTAAAAAAATGTACAACTGAGACGAAGAAATAAGTGATAATTATTCTAACTATCTAAACAGTTTGCTGAGTCTCCCAGGATGACTATTGTGAGCTCTGGATTTCTTTGGCTGGAGAGATATGGGACGTTTCCTCTTATGACTTTGCCGTTTGCCCTTGGGCTGTCGGAATTTTGTTGGACGCAATCATTCTGTCACACGATAACGCCCGCTCCCGCATTGCCAATTCAACAAAGGCTGCACTTCAGCGATTTGGTCGGGAAACATTGCAGAATCCTCCGTACAGCCAGGGTTTCAACTCGTAATTTTTACATCTTTGACGATCTGAAGAAAGATAAGCGTGGAGGTCTGTTTCTGACGGATGAGAAAGTGCAGTAGTGGGTGAGGTTGCGGAGCCGTCAGTAGCAGACAGCGATCTACGAAACAAGAATGGGGCGTCTCATCTCCCAGAGGGATTAATGAGTTAACACTTGTGGTTATTACTTTTGAATGTAACCATCTCATGGTCCCGTTGTGACAGGTAGTCCGTTTTGAATTGACTGGCCCTAATACACTCCTGGAAATTGAAATAAGAACACCGTGAATTCATTGTCCCAGGAAGGGGAAACTTTATTGACACATTCCTGGGGTCAGATACATCACATGATCACACTGACAGAACCACAGGCACATAGACACAGGCAACAGAGCATGCACAATGTCGGCACTAGTACAGTGTATATCCACCTTTCGCAGCAATGCAAGCTGCTATTCTCCCATGGAGACGATCGTAGAGATGCTGGATGTAGTCCTGTGGAACGGCTTGCCATGCCATTTCCACCTGGCGCCTCAGTTGGACCAGCGTTCGTGCTGGACGTGCAGACCGCGTGAGACGACGCTTCATCCAGTCCCAAACATGCTCAATGGGGGACAGATCCGGAGATCTTGCTGGCCAGGGCAGTTGACTTACACCTTCTAGAGCACGTTGGGTGGCACGGGATACATGCGGACGTGCATTGTCCTGTTGGAACAGCAAGTTCCCTTGCCGGTCTAGGAATGGTAGAACGATGGGTTCGATGACGGTTTGGATGTACCGTGCACTATTCAGTGTCCCCTCGACGATCACCAGTGGTGTACGGCCAGTGTAGGAGATCGCTCCCCACACCATGATGCCGGGTGTTGGCCCTGTGTGCCTCGGTCGTATGTGTGTCCGGTAGGTGTGTCGACTGGCCGCTTCGTGTATGCGGCGCTACAAGTGCTGTGATGCGGGGGCCAGGTACGCAGTCATCAGGTGAGAATACACGCGCCGGCCGAAGTGGCCGTGCGGTTAAAGGCGCTGCAGTCTGGAACCACAAGACCGCTACGGTCGCAGGTTCGAATCCTGCCTAGGGCATGGATGTTTGTGATATCCTTAGGTTAGTTAGGTTTAACTAGTTCTAAGTTCTAGGGGACTAATGACCTCAGCAGTTGAGTCCCATAGTGCTCAGAGCCATTTGAACCATTTTTTTTTTAGAATACCCGCAGCTGTGACCATACCTCGGTACAGCGGGAGCCGTCCTGACTCGCTAACGAACAGCTGACGGAATTACACGGAGACTCAGTTGCTGTAATTGTGCCGCTCGGTGCGCTCACATACTGAATCGATGGGCAGAGAGACCAAACGATACAGAATAGGGGTGCTGTAGAGACATTAATGTTCAGATTCCCATAAGAAATATAAAATGACAGCAGGAGAGTTGGGTTGAAAAATCCCGGCTGATATGAGGTACAGTATCAGTGGACTCCCTCTCTGTCAGGAGAACAGTGCCCTTAACAAGAAAACAACACAGAATTTGAGGTTTGTACAATTACGGTGACAGCCTAGCTCTTTAAGTCTGCAACGCTGAGTTTATGCATATCTGCGTTTCAAACAGCGAACCGAAAATGACGGGCGGCCGCGTGTTGCACAGACGTCAGTCGAGGGGATCCGGCGGCGTTCGGCGAGTTAGCAGCGATCCCGCTATTACTGCCACGCGAGGCACAGGCGGAACACGGCACTGGGCGCTGACCGCGGCGGCGGCAGCGGCAGCGGCAGTTTTAATTACGTCCGCGCGCCGGCTCGCGGGCGGTCATTACCTGCTCGCCGAGATAGCGCGCCCTGCCCTGCACCTGTGAATTACAAGCGCCGCTTCACGCGCACAGGTCCGCCGACCCACTGCTCCGAGGCCGGTAGCGGTCAAGGCGCTGCGGCGAATACGCCCGGACGAGAGTGCAAGTTGCGAAAATCTAGAACCCATTTACCCGTCACTGACAGATTTTCCGTTAGCTCTTTGATCCCATGAAAAATAGGATATCTTCGTGTTTTCAAATAGAATAAAAAGTAGTGGTAAATCCTATGATTTTATAGTTTTCCTCCTTACACTGTCGTCTTTAAGAACTCATTTCTTTGTCCACTTCGGACACACCCTAAAACCTCTGCATCACCCCTTGAATTGGAACATTGGCCATCGGCGGGAACCCCACAATCCCTTATTGGACCTACAACATAATTATTTTTTATATGTCATTTTCAATGTATTTTTCGTCAGCCTGCATAGGCTAATTCAGAAATATTGAGTGTGTGTGAAATCTTATGGGACTTAACTGCTAAGGTCATCAGTCCCTAAGCTTACACACTACTTGACCGAAATTATCCTAAGGACAAACACACACACCCATGCCCGAAGGAGGACTCGAACCTCCACCTTGACCAGCCGCACAGTCCATGACTGCAGCGCCTAAGACCGCTCGGCTAATCCCGCGTTCAAAAATATTAATCTCTAACAAAATGGTGACGTTTTGAAAGAAATGTCATGTCTTTCGCCCAAAAAGTCTAGAGAAAAGCGTGCACCGGAAATAGAGTTTTGAAGATATGACTGAGTAAGTGCGCTGATATAAAATTCATGATATAATACTCTCAGTTTGCAGCACGCGCTAATTAGTTTTTCAACAATGGGAAATACACGGTTTCGGGAAGAACCCGTTTAAAGTTTTGGGTTACATTTTTTGTGATTAAATTGAACGTATGTCAAGTCAGAAATCCCTGCATCGCACAGCTGTAGTATCGTAGGTTATGGGAATTGCCAGAGACGGCGCCTTGGAAATTGCTGCTGGTCCCGCGAGCGGAGGTCTGACCATCGCCGCCAACGAAGAATGTCCAAGCCTCCGACCATTGAAGACCGCAAAGACAGTGCTGTAAGAGGTGGCCACCTGGGCACCAGTCTTCTACCTCTGCTTGTAGTTCCTTGCATCTATTGAGAATTCGGGGTTGCTAGCTGGTGCTGAATGTTACTCCCAGTTATCTATAGCTCTGCCGGTAACACTCAGCACACATAGACGCCCGCCAGTGTCAGGCCTCAGCTGACTGCAACACGCGTTATCAACAGTGTAGAAGTTCTTCAGAATAAGCTGAGTGCAATATACACTCCTGGAAATGGAAAAAAGAACACATTGACACCGGTGTGTCAGACCCACCATACTTGCTCCGGACACTGCGAGAGGGCTGTACAAGCAATGATCACACGCACGGCACAGCGGACACACCAGGAACCGCGGTGTTGGCCGTCGAATGGCGCTAGCTGCGCAGCATTTGTGCACCGCCGCCGTCAGTGTCAGCCAGTTTGCCGTGGCATATGGAGCTCCATCGCAGTCTTTAACACTGGTAGCATGCCGCGACAGCGTGGACGTGAACCGTATGTGCAGTTGACGGACTTTGAGCGAGGGCGTATAGTGGGCATGCGGGAGGCCGGGTGGACGTACCGCCGAATTGCTCAACACGTGGGGCGTGAGGTCTCCACAGTACATCGATGTTGTCGCCAGTGGTCGGCGGAAGGTGCACGTGCCCGTCGACCTGGGACCGGACCGCAGCGACGCACGGATGCACGCCAAGACCGTAGGATCCTACGCAGTGCAGTAGGGGACCGCACCGCCACTTCCCAGCAAATTAGGGACACTGTTGCTCCTGGGGTATCGGCGAGGACCATTCGCAACCGTCTCCATGAAGCTGGGCTACGGTCCCGCACACCGTTAGGCCGTCTTCCGCTCACGCCCCAACATCGTGCAGCCCGCCTCCAGTGGTGTCGCGACAGGCGTGAATGGAGGGACGAATGGAGACGTGTCGTCTTCAGCGATGAGAGTCGCTTCTGCCTTGGTGCCAATGATGGTCGTATGCGTGTTTGGAGCCGTGCAGGTGAGCGCCACAATCAGGACTGCATACGACCGAGGCACACAGGGCCAACACCCGGCATCATGGTGTGGGGAGCGATCTCCTACACTGGCCGTACACCACCGGTGATCGTCGAGGGGACACTGAATAGTGCACGGTACATCCAAACCGTCATCGAACCCATCGTTCTACCATTCCTAGACCGGCAAGGGAACTTGCTGTTCGAATTGGACAATGCACGTCCGCATGTATCCCGTGCCACCCAACGTGCTCTAGAAGGTGTAAGTCAACTACCCTGGCCAGCAATATCTCCGGATCTGTCCCCCATTGAGCATGTTTGGGACTGGATGGAGCGTCGTCTCACGCGGTCTGCACGTCCAGCACGAACGCTGGTCCAACTGAGGCGCCAGGTGGAAATGGCATGGCAAGCCGTTCCACAGGACTACATCCAGCATCTCTACGATCGTCTCCATGGGAGAATAGCAGCCTGCATTGCTGCGAAAGGTGGATATACACTGTACTAGTGCCGACATTGTGCATGCTCTGTTGCCTGTGTCTATGTGCCTGTGGTTCTGTCAGTGTGACCATGTGATGTATCTGACCCCAGGAATGTGTCAATAAAGTTTCCCCTTCCTGGGACAATGAATTCACGGTGTTCTTATTTCAATTTCCAGGAGTGTATTTACTCAAAATTCATTTCTGTCGACTGTAATTTTTGTTCCGGCTTAAAGTCAAGCACAGGGACGCAAAGCGCAGAGAGCGCTGTGAAGAAGACGTCAGCCAACTGCACGCGGACCGCCCCTCTCCAGGACGACAATGCGATGGCAGCGAAGAGAACATAAGCACTGTACCCGCCTGGCCGCGGCCCAGTTGAAGAGTACTCAGTTCTGCGAGTTCTACAGCAGCGAGTTCAAGAATAGAATCAAGACTAGGTGGTTCGTCTGTGGGGGTTCAAGGGACCAGACTACAGAGGCCGTCGGTCCCTACCAAGACTAGTCATTTCGCTTCTACTATGTAGCATTGTCTATACAGAAAAGATTTCTTATCTTGTCTGCCACCCTTTCCTTTCGACACAACTGTATAACACAAAGTTAAGTATTGTAATCACTTCCTTTTGTGATAAACTTCATTAATACGATATCAATTGTTGTCTAGCTATCCGAAAAAGCAGGTTTTCCAGGAACCCCGTATCTGACGAATAGGCTGGATACAACAATATTGGTTGCCTGTCCAGATTTCTACGGCGACAAATCCTTTGGCCTTTTTCTACCCCTTTGTCATTAATGACGAGACCACAGTGATAGCTGACGCTCAACACAACAGCTGTCCTTCCATATGCAAAAGGTGGACCTATTCCATCTTTTTCGTGCCTATCGTCCTCCTGCGGGCCTCTTCAGCTGCTTTGTTCGCTCGATGCACTTTTCGTCCACTTTTGTAGAGACAGGTTGGTCCGATCTGAAATTTAGGCACGTCCATAATTTCCGCAATTCCTGTTATGCCTTGGCTGAAATTACATGTCGGCAACATTATTCCGCTGTGAATGGTTTTCGCAGACACAATTCCACAAACCGCCTTATAACTCGAAAACAGAGTTCCTGCCGAACTAGGAATGGACACGGCAATAAAGTAGATATCCTAGAAAACATTTAAAGCCACAAAACAAAATTCGACTGTCTAATTTTCAAATAGAACTGCCCCTTTGAAGAACGTTTATACCTTTTTAACGTATGCTGAGTTTCCACGGCTTTCTGTACTTTGCGTTGTAGCTGTTTCTCTTGTAAGGTTTCTAATCTGCAACCTTAGAGAACTTAACACAGAAAAAACTTAGTTACATCAAAAATTGACTAAGAGGAATGTTAGTCTATGATTAATGTTAGTTTATTCATTGTGAAAGATTGTGTTCCTGTACGTGTGTGTGTGTGTGTGTGTGTGTGTGTGTGTGTGTGTGTGTGTGTGTGTGTGTATGTGTGTGTAATATGATTACACATATTTTCTTGATGTCTATATGTAATGTCGAAACATGGAAAAGTGTAGACACATAGGCACACAGACTTTTACGATGAATAAAAGTATATTAACCACGACAGTCCCAAATTTCCACCAGGAAGTTTTCGATGTAAATATGTTTCTATATATTACATTCTCTATGACTGCAGATAATAAACTCAAAGTAAAACTACTGAGATGCAAAGTACAGAGAGTTCTTTTCTAATTTATGAATATGTTACTTAAACACTGAAATTCCGTATGTACACATAGTAGGAAAGCAATTTTTCCTGCTGTTTCGTAAAGAGAAAATTTAAAAAAAAACGCTAGTCTGGGTAAAAAATGAGAAAAAAGTGTGGTATGGTTTAGGACTGGTAAGGAGGGCACATGAGCTGTTGGAGTGGAATGCTGATCTCATTTGAGAATACAAAATTTATTTTGACAGTGTTAATTGAAACAGAGCACTTTTAACAACACAATGATTAATTAGCATTTGCAAATTTCGGTGATCTATGGTATTCAGTTGTATAAAAGCAATGAGAAGAATTCAAAAAAATGTAATAAGAATAAAGCCTTATGGCCCCAACATTAAATTAATAAAAAGTTACTGAACACAAACATAGCATTAAGTCAATTATCGTGCCTTGTTAATATGAAAAATAACAATTTGTAAAAGCTATTAGGTTTCAAAAATATTCAAATAGCAACATTTCATAAATAAATGAATTAACTATTGTGGAAAACATTCGGCAAAATGATGTTATGATAGCCTGAAAGATCTACACAGCAATAAGGACATTCTCGACGCTTGGCGTTCACATCGGCCGCGCGTCTGAATTCCGTGCTCGAGAGCCCAACTGACAACAACGGCCAGGAGGGTCTGCGCACACAAACAACGACCTGTACAACACACAAACCCAATATTAATACACAGTTCACTAAAATACTAAAACCAACAGCCAAGCACTGGGTGGCGCCAAATGCAGGGAGAGATGTTAAACGTTATAGCGTAACAACTGCAGTTACTATTCAAGCAACAGTTCATTAAACAATCTCCAATGACGTGAACTTTCTATTGAGAAATTTATAACTAGCTTAAGGTGATAATGTCCAGACAATCCGTACACAACCTTCAATATCAAAGCGAAAAATTGTTACTATTATAGTTGCCAACGCAATTCCAATTTAAATTAGAGGCTGAAGAAGAATAAACTATGATTCATAAAACTGACCAGATAACATATTAACAATAATAATAACAAATAAATCGCCGAATATCGGCCACACTTGTAATTCAGGATAAATGCAGCGGAACCAGGGCACATCGCACTTACATGGACTTGCAATACCAAGTATCCCGGACCAAGGTAATAGTGGTTTAAAGAATGACTAGCGAAAATAAGGGTGGCTACATGGAGCAATCACACCCAGAAATTCCACCACAATATGGCTCACCATTTAACGTTAGTCCAGGAACCTGCTGTTAGCATGCACACCAGAGTAAACTCCCGCGCTCTCCTCAGGATCCGAGATAGACACTACTCTTAAACAGAGCGTGTGTTGACCGGTGACTGCTTTTGCACCCGCCGCCAGACCCAGGTGCCGGAATGTCCACACCGTGCGTCCACGCGGTACATCAGGTGCCGTCTGACAACTACCGATGTTCCTTGCGCCGTGTTCCCTCTGTCACTGGCTCCTATCGAGTCCTCGTCACTGCCCCCGACCGAGTCTATCCCCGCAAGCCTCGCGGGCCTAAATACAGGACGCCGCAAAGCGCGTACCTTCAACAGAGAAACTATCCCGCCAAGAGCATCGCAGAAAGGCACTGCTCGAAGTGATTACTCAAGGCACAACTTATCCAAACACAAATTCTGCACTACTGGCCATTAAAATTGCTACACCAAGAAGAAATGCAGATGATAAACGAGAATTCATTGGGCAAATATATTATAGTAGAACTGACATGTGGTTACATTTTCACGCAATTTGAGTGCATAGATCCTAAGAAATCAGCACCCAGAACAATCACCTCTGGCCGTTATAACGGACTTGATACGTCTGGGCACTGAGTCAGGCAGAGCTTGGATGCTGTACAGGTACAGCTGCCCATGCAGCTTCAACACCATACCACACTTCATCAAGACTAGTGACTGGCGTATTGTGACGAGCCAGTTGCTCGGCCACCATTGACCCGATGTTTTCAGTTGGTGAAAAATCTGGAGAATGTGCTGGCCAGGGCAGCAGTCGAACATTTTCTGTATCCAGAAAGGCCCGTACAGGACCTGCAACATGCGGTCGTGCATTATCCTGCTGAAATGTAGGGTTTCACAGGGATCGAATGAAGGGTAGAGCCACGGGTCGTAACACACCTGAAATGTAACGTCCACTGTTCACTGTGCCGTCACTGCGAACAAGAGGTGACCGAGACGTGTAACCAATGGCACCCCATACCATCACGCCGGGTGATACGCCAGTATGGCGATGACGAATACAAACATCCAAAGTGCGTTCACCGCGATGTCGCCAAACTCGGATGTGACCATCATGATGCTGTAAACAGAACCTGGATTCATCCTAAAAAATGACGTTTTGCCATTCGTGCACCCATGTTCGTCGTTGAGTATACCATCGCAGGCGCTCCTGTCTGTGACGCAGCGTCAAGGGTAACCGCAGCCATGGTCTCCGAGCTGATAGTCCATGCTGTTGCAAACGTCGTGGAACTGTTCGTGCAGATGGTTGTTGCCTTTGCAAACGTCCCCATCTGTTGATTCAGGGATCGAGACGTGGCTGTACGATCCGTTACAGCCATGCGGGTAAGATGCCTGTCATTTCGACTGCTAGTGATACGAGGCCGTTGGGATCCAGCACGGCGTTCCGTAGTACCCTCCTGAACCCACCGATTCCATAATCTGCTAACAGTCATTGGAGCTCGGCCAACACGAGCAGCAATGTCGCGATACGATAAACCGCAATCGCGATAGGCTACAATCCGACCTTTATCAAAGTCGGAAACGTGATGGTACGCATTTCTCCTCCTTACACGAGGCATCACAACATCGTTTCACCAGGCAACGCCGGTAAACTGCTCTATGTGTATGAGAAATCTAATCATTTGCATATTCTTGCTGTCGGTTAAATTTCGCGTCCGTTGCACGTCATCTTCATGGTGTAGCAATTTTAATGGCCAGTAGTGTAAATTATGACACATGTCATTGATGTACTTCTTCATTTGAGAACTCTAAAGAAGCAGAAACCGACTGTTAATGCAAAGTAAATGACGGAATAAAAATTGAAATTACACAAATAAAATATATTCGGAACAATCATTTTCACTTCCACAAAATCTGCAGCAAAGTTCTATAGATACTGAGTCACAGCTAGGGATAATTTTTTTTCCGCCTCGACCGTTTTCATATTGAGAAGTTGTCGAATTTCTCTGCAAACCGTTCCGTCCCTGTTTAAATTTTATATGTGCCACGGTAATAACATAGGAAAGAGTGTCGTGCTGTGAAAATCTGGTAAAGTGTAAAACGAAAGCCATCAGCCACTCTGGCGAAATTAACATATAAAGCGCCTCCAGAGAGAAAATTTAGTAACTTCTTTCGTCTCGCTGTAGGATTTGGAAATTGTTGTTTAGTAGCACCTCTGACGCTTACTTCTTGTAAAACTAAAACGTCTATGTTTTAAATGTATTACTTTGTGCTTGATATTAGAAGATTATTTGGTTAAAATCTAACCTAATTTTTTCCTTTCCGAAAAGCTTCTCTCCTTGAATTATTAAGTAAATACGTAAGAATCGGATCAAAGCTGGATCGCGGCCATAAAGCGCAAATGTCTTACATTTATGTAATAATTTGCCGGCTTCACCTGTGTTCTTGAATAATATTACAGGAAGAAAATTCAGTAGAATATTTGCTCTTTTAATGATACCATAAAACACGAATACTCAGGAATTTTTGTTGTTCGCTTCTGTAGTAAATTGGTCTGATTTGACCAATTTCACTACACGAAATCTGATAACGGTGAATATTTTAATAAAGAATTAACTCGAACACAGATGCTGAACAGATAACGGAAGCCGAGTTCTTTTTTTTTCTCATTCTGGATGCTCAAATAATAATAAGTACATCATTTCAATCATTTTTCCTTACGTGAGTGTTTGTATTGGAAATCCCACTCGATAGTGTACGCTGTATGTCGGGCAGACCTAAACAATTTATTACTATTGACGTATACGCCAATTTTTATCAGGCACGTTGTATCGGAAGATTAATTTGAACAACATTTCAAACTCTTTTGCTCACGTAATGTCAAATCATTAACAGGTGACAAATGCAAGGCAATTTTCTGTGCCTTGTCGCTTTATTCATTTCATCGTTTTGACACCCCGAACAGCTACGACGCGTGTGTATGTAAATCATTACACACAACTGCGGTCGCGTAACCACCGACCAAGTAAGATCAATGTGATCATGCGTTCTTAAACATTATATACGTTTACAAAAGAAAGCACGGCTTCAATAGAATAATCTTATCTCTTGTAGATCGTGTTTTTTGTTATGATTAATGTCATATATAGTAGTGTAAGTATAATATTAATTGCGAATAATTTTCGTTTTCATGTACACTCGACAGCAAAAAGAAGTAGGTCACTGCCGAATACAACCAACATAACGTAACTGTGTTGCAGGTTCTCTAAACACCAAAACCACGTGGGGGTACAGTCGTTTGACTACACACAATGGGTACCGCAAGAGACTACTAGAGGCCAAAGGTCTTTATGGCAGTCAGTCTAAGCGTCCAAAACATATTAGAAAACACGTTCTTAGCGATGAGACACTCCATAACACTCATAAACTAACCTTCATTACAACAAGTTCTAACAACCCTACCACAACAAAGGTCAAAATTTAATAATGATTGTGGTGTTGCTCACGCTGCTAAATACTGCTATTTCGGGCAACAACGAAGTTATTATGTGGCAGGTGTCATTAGGGCACAGTTAACAAAGTCATTTCATGTAATAATGAATAAACTAGGCACTCATCTTATCGTGTTTCCCACGCTGGTCTCGTTGTAAAATCATGACTCAATCGTCGAAAATCTAGGTGGTGATAATTCCAAGCTTGGATGCAAAGAGGCCTAGGTTTTATTCTGCGATATTCAAAAGTTTTCTAGATGTGCTTCACAAACCATTCTTGAAGATTACACTTTTGCAGGACAATGGTGATGTAAAAAAGTAATCAGCGCTCCGAATTTAAGTTACACTTCTTTTTTATTACTTTTGCTGCAATATCGCGTAACACACAAATCAGTTCACAATACAAAACATACTTGAAAACACGGTTAAAGTTCACATTTTATAAACTGGCTACAATATGCGTCTTTCCAACATGACGTCCAAGACTTGACTTTCTCAAGGTCCGACTCTGTAACTGCTAACTGCTTGTGCGGCCAAAAAATCAGAGTTACAAGTACGTCAAAGATCATAGTGACAAAAGAAAGAATACACATAAGAATAATATCATTGCAATATAAACATATCGATGTATCAAAGTACCTCTACATTAATGAAATCAAATCTGAAGGTTGTCTCAGAAATATGTCAATTACTTTACGGAAACACAATGGAATATTGCTGGTATCGAGAGGCTGAGTTTAGGTCCCGTAATGGTTCCGTAATTCAGGTACCATTACAAAGTGACATTCCAAAAGTTCTGAGCAAACGGATTACTTTACATATATCTTATAGTAATCCACAGTCAAAATGAAATACTTGAGACAATATATGGAGTTACAAAGCTGTATGGCAATTGGAAAAAAGTTTTTCGCCCTCGAAAAGGTTTTCCATTCACGTGCTGAACGTCACTCAACGGCGAGTGGCTCTGAAAATTGGATATTGGACGAACCAGTAAAAAAAAGCACGCGATTAATTGCAACAAGCACTCTACGGAAATCTCAGCATTAACAGAGAATCACCAGTAATATCATTGTTCTCGTAACACATCAACAGCTACTTGTACACAAATTTGAACTTTAAATGACATGACCAATGTCGTCGCTCTGGACCTGGAGTTAAACCCAACACCTATAGCCATTGCTAACTAACCTAAGCTTTGTTTGTTCCTTATTGAGACCCGATCACTAGGCATAAAGATACGTGAAGTAAAGACGTTTGCACCAGTATGAGTTATCATCTCAGATTCTGAAAATAAATGACGAAAATGTTTGTACTGAACTGGGAATCCTGTCATAACAGTTACCTTCCTGGGAACTACCCCCAACGACGTTTAGTATGGTGTCATTCACAAGAAAAATTCGGAGTAGTTATTAAAGTCCATTGAGAAGAAATAAAAACGTTGAGGTTCGCCGATGACATTGTAATTCTGTCAGAGACAGCAAAGGGCTTAGGAGAGCAGTAGAACGCAATGGACAGTGTCTTGAAAGGAGTATATAAGATGAACATCAACAAAAGCAAAACGAGGATAATGGAATGTAGTCGAATTAAATCGGGTGATGCTGAGGGAATTAGATTAGGAAATGAGACACTTAAAGTAGTAAAAGAGTTTGGCTATTTGGGAAGCAAAATAACTGTTGATGGTCGAAGTAGAGAGGATATAAAATGTAGACTGGCAATGGCAAGGAAAGCGTTTCTGAAGAAGAGAAATTTGTTAACATCGAGTATAGATTTAAGTGTCAGGAAGTCGTTTCTGAAAGTATTTGTATGGAGTGTAGCCATGTATGGAAGTGAAACATGGACGATAAATAGTTTAGATAAGAAGAGGATAGAAGCTTTCGAAATGTGGTGCTACAGAAGAATGCTGAAGATTACATGGGTAGATCACATAACTAATGAGGAAGGATTGAACAGAATTGGGGAGAAGAGGAGTTTGTGGCACAACTTGACAAGATGAAGGGACCGGCTGGTAGGACATGTTCTGAGGCATCAATGGATCACAAATTTAGCATTGGAGGACAGTGTGGAGGGTAAAAATCGTAGAGGGACACCAAGAGATGAATACACTAAGCAGATTCAGAAGGATGTAGGTTGCAGTAATTACTGGGAGATGAAGAAGCTTGCACAGGATAGGGTAGCATGGAGAGCTGCATCAAACCAGTATCAGGACTGAAGACGACAACAACAACATCAACACAAGGAACAAGGTATGCTCATGTTTAAAATGAAATGCCATCATGTAAAGCTTGTGACAGGGATGCGAACCCTGGCACCTAATCGGCTTGTTATCGAAGTACGTAAAATCAGAAGTTAAATATCAACATTTTTTTAACAGTAGCGAGATGTTGGAACCGTAAATGACGATAGAATGGTTTTTGCCTGAATAGGATTCAAACACAGCATCTAGCGCCGTCGTTTACTAGCCAGGAACAGACGATAAATAGCTATTGTTGGTTCACCAGTAGCGAGGTGTGTGCATGTTTAGCTAGTTATCAGGTGGCGATACATTCTGCACTGAATGGAATTCAAACCCCGCACATGTGGTCATGAAGACACTTTAACTATCAAATTCTTTTCCAATAATAGCTAGGAGTGTTATTTTCCTATTTTCAATGATGTGATGGAAAATACTCTGCCAGCTAGAAGTTTAATCCACGACATATCGTCTTTGGTGATAACAACGAACATAACATCAAACCCAAATCCGGTTTCGCCAGTAGGATGGAGAGGAATGTTTGAACTTGAAAATATGTAAGGAAACGTTTGATCTTATCATGTTGTGATAAAAAGCTCATCACGTGGCTGTGAGTTGTAATGAACGTGTCACAGCTGACAACGCGCGAAGAGAAGTTGAAAATTCAACTATTTTTCACTAGTAGTTCAGAGTGCACATGCTATGGCTTGAAATGAAATAATGAATATTTTGTGCTGATCAGGATTCGAAACCAGATAGGTTCCTTTCAAGGTGACCTAGACGAGTTTGCAATCTTGGGGAACACAATGAAATCGAGTTTGTATCCCAGTCTAGCACCACAATTTTCGATGTCTCAGTTTCAAATAAAGTAAGAGCCATGTGTTGTAACTGCGACTGGGACGGTCGTGGAGTAGCAATGACGGAAGGCGCAGCGGGACCTGCGGAGAGGCCAGCGAACAACTACACAACGAAGTGGATGGACACGACCAACGAAAGACAGAACGAATACAACAAGACGGAACAACAGAGTCACAAAGGAAACAAACACGTCCACTCATACACGAACCAGGAAGTAAGCAATCTAGCGCAAAGCGTGGTGTAAACCGACGTAAGCGAGATTAGACTGACTGTGATTTTTTTATTTTCTTTATTGTGATTTCATTCCCCTGCCCAATATGGGCAGGAGAGGGCTGTCAGCGGCACAATCCGCCGCTCTTCAGCCGAGTGGCATGACAACTTAAAATAAGAATAAAATGTTACATACATAAGGCGATAAAGGGGAACTTAAAAACAGAATAATGGGAGAAAATGGAGGTAAAAAATATAGACTAACACAAAGACGTTCATGGAGGGCAGTTAAAAAAAAAGTTAAAATACACAGTTGGCGATTCTTCAAAACTCAGAGAAGGCACTTAATGGACATGCACACGTTAAATGTCGGCGACAGTAGTAAAAACGCTCTGGAACAACACACTTAAAACCCACTTGGAGCACACACGATGAAGAATAAAAACTTCCAGGTGGGACCTGCCGAGGGAAAGGGTAGAGAGGATGGAAAAAGGGACAGCAGGGGAAGCGGCGGGATGAAGAGAGGAGGGGCATCTGTGGGTACATGAAAAGGCGGGAGACACGTGGGGCAGGAGATGAAGAGGGAAAACAGGGCAGGAGGGAGTGCAGAGACACTGAAAGGAGGCACAAGAGATGGAGGGGAAGTAGGAGGGGGAAGCCGCTCAGAAGGAGGGAGGGGGAGGAGAGGGAGCCCTGAGGAGGAGGCAAGAAGATGGGGTTAGAGTTGGTAGGAATGGTAGATGTCAGGGTGAAGCTCATCATCCGGGAGGGGTACACAGTGGAAGTTGCATTGGGAAAGGAGATGAAGGGTGTGGAGATGAAGAGAGAGGGTGCGACACAACACCAAAGGCACGGCAACTGGTTGGGGGTGGAGAGGAAGGGAGACACCAGGGGGTGAGGAGATCAAGGCGGCGGGAAATATATAGTGTGCGGAGGTGTTTGAGGAAAAGGAGAAGGTGGGGGAAGGGGATGAGGTCATAGAGGATTCGCGTGGGGGGACGAAAGTCGGATGCGGAAGGAGAGGCGGAGCACATGGCGTTCGAGGATTTGGAGGGCTTTATAGAACCGAGGAGGGGCGGAAATCCAAGCTACGCTGACATAACAGAGGATGGGGCTGATCAAGGATTTGTATGTGTGAAGGATGGTGGAAGGATGCAGACCCCACGTCCGGCCGGACCGCAGTTGCAGGAGGCGGAGGCGGTTGTGAGCTTTGGTTTGGATGGTAAGGAGATGGGGTGTCCAGGTGAGGTGGTGGTCGAGTGTGAGGCCAAGGTATTTGAGGGTAGGAGTGAGGTGGATTGGACGTCCATAAATGGTGAGGTAGAAATCATGGAAGCGGAAGGAGCAGGTGGTGCGGCCTATGATGATCGCGTGGGTATTGGAGGGATTAACACGAAGGAACCACTGGTTGCACCAAGCGGTGAATTGGTCAAGGTGGATTTGGAGGCTACGTTGGGACCGTTACTGGCCGCGAGAGAGACCGGCCCCCTAAGTACGCTATCGGGGGCGCCGCTATTGACCGCTGGGACCATGTGTTCTGTTGTCGCGCCCCCACACTAAAAGCGGGCCAGGAGGCGCGCGCCGCCACAGCTTACGGCGCGATGGTGCAGAGACCTCTATGGGTCTTCGACGTCCATGACGTCTGGCGCGGATTCAAATTCCGCAGTGCGCGTTACTAGACCTTGTGAACTTACATGGGCATTGGTTCATTAAATGAAATACGTTTTCTAGATTACGAGGGCTTGCTGGTGACAGTCTCTGGCTTCCGAGGTTTCTCCATCTGTCACAGCTCAAACCATGCCGCTCTGCCCCAGTCGGCAGCGGCGGGATGTTATCTTTACTGCATTAATTAGGTTAGGTGAGGTTAGTGTTGTTTAATGTCCCGTCGACAACGAGGTCATGAGAAACGGAGCGTGAGCTTGGGTTAGGGAAGAATGGGGAAGGAAATCGGCCGTGCCCTTTGAAAGGAACCATCCCGGCATTTGCCTGAAATGATTTAGGAAAATCACGGAAAACCTAAATCAGGATGGCTGGAGACGGGATTGAACCGTCGTCCTCCCGAATGCGAGTCCAGTGTGCCAACCACTGCGCCACCTCGCTCGGTGAGTTAATTGAACTACGGAGCTTACTGGCGTTCTGCACTTGGCGTTACTAGGGGTGGAGTAGAGTTACTTGTGTGTATTAAAAATCTACGGCTGGCGTGAGATGTGAACCTACACGTCTTACACGTCAATTCAAGATTAATCCACCAGACCACAGAATCCCACGCCAAGCGCATAATTATGAATTGCAGAGTATTCATTTAGATGTAGATGCAGATGTCAAGGGACGTGTAACAGGAAGGAGGGTGGGATCTTAGAATGGATATAAGTGCAGAAGTGCAAAATACAAGCGTCAAATGCTTGCAAAGTATTACTTACTCAGATGTGTGCCACAGTTCGTTTTATCTTAGGACCGAGAGATAAGGAAGGACTGTTTGCAGAACGAAGAATGGGTTATAGGGAAGAGGAGATCAAAGAATACGGTTTCATAGATGTTGAAAGGAATGATAGAGAGTAAAGACAGCAGCAATTAAAAGAGAAAATGTAGCGTCAATGGAAACCGCTAGATTTGTTTATAAAGTTTTAGGGGAATGGAATAGGAGGGCACTTGCGGCGATAGTGTCAGAGAGAGGGTGTGTGAGAGAGAATAGGGGAGACATTAACAACGAGTAAACATAATATGAAATCGTTTGCGTATTTTGTGGAGGACGGAGGATGTATTCATGGATAGAGGCGAAGAGAGAGGTATATTTGAAATAACAAAAACTACTGTGACAGAGTCCATCTACACTGATTAGTTTTTGCCGGCCGGAGTGGCCGTGCGGTTCTAGGCGCTACAGTCTGGAACCGAGCGACCGCTACGGTCTCAGGTTCGAATCCTGCCTCGGGTATGGATGTGTGTGATGTCCTTAGGTTATTTAGGTTTAATTAGTTCTAAGTTCTAGGCGACTGATGACCTCAGAAGTTAAGTCGCATAGTGTTCAGAGCCATCATCACTGATTAGTTTGTAAGTACCTAGACAGCGTATAACTGAAATCAAGATAGAATATTTAACAAACTGTATATTCAAAAGAAACCCACTTGAATTAAAAAGGCTACTCAAAGGAAAACTAACCCATATAGTATCTTTTCTGTTGCCACGCGATCTTCCACTAGCTCCCAATGAGGAAAAATGACGAAAAAGAAGATATAACAAAACATTTTAAGAACTCTAATATTTTATTCAGAGTCCTTCATTATTTTGTACTTCTGTCATGCGTCTTGGCACAGAATGTATAAGCCGTCGGACGTAACAGCCTGAAGAAGCAACTTCCTCCCAGGGTTCCAGGACGCAGTCCCAAAGAGCGTCCGCAGCAGTTTGCTGGTTTCGTGGCCAGTTCTCTGTTAATGTTCTGGCGACCTCAGCCCACATGTTTTCCATGGAGTTCATATCAGCCACCCGTGGCGGCCAGTCCATGACGTTGACGCCAATCGTGGAGAGCCGCTGCTGAACAAATGCAGACTTGTGAATGGGAGAGTGGTCCTCTTGCAGTGTGATGTCCCCTTCTGCGTACAGCATTCGCACTGGCAGAAGCATTACATTATTCAATATGTGGGCATACTGCACGCTGTCCTAAGCTCCTTCTATCCTGTGAAGAATTCCCGGTCCTCTCGCAGAAATCCGACCCCAGCAGGTAACAGATGGCAGGCCACTTCTTCTCTTCGTGGTTACATATTCACGTCGATGGCGAGCCCCTTGCGGCCTGTAAACGATTCGTGGACCGTCGTTACTGGTGGAATTCTCATCAGTGAAAATGACGTTGTCCCACGACGCCCTCAGATGCAGCTCCGCAAATGCTAGCCGGTATAAAACGTTGTCTTCGCTGAGCTATTGTTTCACGGCGCATCGTAGTGCATGCAGTCCAGCGTCCCTCAGCCTTCGGCGAATCGTGTCATTGGACCCAGGGAGGTTGGTCTCCAGCCGCAAATGCTTTGCGTTTAGGAAGGGATTTTCTCTGCTCCTAGACACTAGGTCCCTGTTTTCCTGCTGTGAGCTCACTCTCTTCCTGCCTGAGCCAGGAATCCTGTTGGTGGTGCCTCTTTCAAGGCAGATCCTCCACCATCTCGTTGCAGTAGTATGTGGTACGCCATACCGTCTGCCAGCTTCTCTGATGGAACATCCTCCTTCTTCAATGAAAGCGACGACTCTATCTCGAATAGACCTTTCCTAGTGAGCCATTACGGCAGATAGCCTGATGTATATTTCGGCTTGCCGCTCTTATACTGAAGCCAGGAGAGGAGGTAAACATATTTACGTCAAACGGAGCGGCAGAGGCAGAGGCATGCGGTGAAGCCGTGCTGGCTCGTCCCGGGCTGTTGGCCCACCAACGCCACCGCCAGCTCGCTCACTTCCGTCTCGCCTCGGGCAGCCTGGCTGGCGCGTACCTCGCGAGCCGCGGCTAGTACAGACCCGGGCCGCAAGGCCACGATCTCCCCTTGAAGGATCAAAAGTTGCAACTAATCTGCCCAAGTCTGTAGTATAAACTAACGCAGCTACAGCTATTATGGACATGTGCAGGTACACTTACAGTTGACGATTCGTTCAAATATTTGAGGAATAATATGTTCAAAAATACATTAATTGTAAACACAGCTACCACAAAATATTTCACCTATCTAGCAATAGCATGACGCAGGAAGCTATTCTTTCTTGTAAGAGCTCTGCATTAGGTGTAGCCTTAAGAAAACGCGTATTCAACCACGACAAGTAAGGGGAATGTAAAAGTAAACAGATTTGCCAGTATATAGTCTCTGAAACAATACGTGCTGCAAGACGGAAATTACTTTCTGCTGAGCCGACCGCTGTGGCCGAGCGGTTCTAGGCGCTACAGTCCGGGACCGCGCGACCGCTGCGGTCGCAGGTTCGAATCCTGCCTCGGGCATGGATGTGTGTGTTGTCCTTAGGTTAGTTAGGTTTAAGTAGTTCTAAGTTCTAGGCGACTGATGACCTTAGAAGTTAGGTCCCATAATGCTCAGAGCCATTTGAACTTTCTGCTCAGGCACTTCATCAACATCTCAATGATATACGACTACTAGAGAACATTGCTGTTTATGCCAATCAATCCACTTGTAAATTAACACCATGATATCGCAGATATTAGGCAACACGTTACTAGGGATGCGAAAGGTTTTAAAGTTTGCAACTAAACATGCTAGTCCTAGCTACTAGTGAATAAGAATTTGATTATTAACGTGTCTTCATAACCATGTGTGCGGCGTTCGACTCTCAGTCAGCATAGACGTTTTCGTCACCTTGTTTCTAGTTAAACGTGCGCACATCTCGCTAATGATGGACCAACATTGGACATTTCTTGTCTTTTCCTGGTTATACAACGACGGCGGTGGGCACCGGTCTCGAATCCCGGTCAGGCAATAAAACTTAAGTCGTCATTTAAAGTTCCAGCCTCACTACTGGTGACAAACTGTGGTATCTACATTCTGATCTTACGTACTTATTCAGCAATCCGATTAGATGCTGGGTTCGCATCCTTGTCAGCAGCATTACATGATGGCATTTCAATTTTAAACATGCGCATCCTTTGTTCCTTGACAATGCAACAATATACAACGTCTTTCTATGTTAATTACCGAAAAGGTCATTGTCATATTAGGGTTCCTGGTTTCGTACAAACATTATCGTCATTTACGTTGAAGTTCAGAACTGATAACTGATACTGGTACAAACGTCAATATTTGACGTCTCTTTCTGCCTGGTCATGAGGTCTCGATAAGGCACTGGCTTTACGTTCTAGGTTTGCAACCGTATTCAGAACGAACACGTTGGTTATGTCATTTAAAGTACAACTTCGTGTACAAGTAAGTGTTGATGAGTAATGTGAACAATGATATTACTTGTGATTCGCTGGTAATGTTGGGATTTCCCTAGAGTGCTTGCCGCTGTTAATCACGATTTCTTTTAACTGCTTAGTATTACATAAAGTTGATGCGAAACCACTCCATGTTGAACTTTGAACGACATTCAGCACGTGTTGGGTAAACCTTTTAGACAACAAAGAACTTGTTTCCAATTGCCATACAACTTTATAAATCCATATACTGTCTCAAATATTTAATTGTCCCTAAGGATTGCTGAACGATTTATGTGATAAAATTAGTTGTCCAATAACGTTTGAAATGTCACTTATTGTAATTAAGTTTAGTTTACCAACGTTAAGGACTGTCTGATCTCTTCTGTACTATCATGGTGTTACTTTACATCTAGACAGACTGTCATACAGACCGGTGTTCTCTAGTAGTCTCTAGCGGTACCCATTATGTATCTTACAACGACTGTACTGTGGAGGGTTGAGATGATGTGCAACACAGATGTGCTATGTTGGTTGCATACATTCAGGTGCAGCCTACATGTTGGAATTCAGGTGTGACCCACTTTTTTTGCTGTCAAGTGTACAAATAACTACCCTGTATAAGGGCGAGTAAATTTGTGGTTGCAATATCCCGAAAAAACCTTGAGGAGAAATTTCAAGAAAACTGTTGACCATTGCCCATATCTGGGGGCTACCTTTGATAGTTTTGTGTAACAAGGTAAAGACGTTAGTGTGTCTTTGTGTGCTTTCCTTGGAGGTTGTAGATACAGGATAGTGCTGCAACAAACCATGGTGTAATATATTGAATTTAATGATTTAGTTGATTTTAGTGCTTCAGACAGGATGAAAGTATAGTCAAAGTGTGCAATATCACCACTATACAGTATAAATGTTTAACTGGTGTTAATTCAGTTAGTTGATTTTACGACCTTCAACAAAATGAGTGGGATTGGAACAAGATTTCAGCTGTGCTCAGAAGCTGACGATCTGTTAGATGCAGAGGCAGCTGATCATGTCTATGAACAGAAGAATGAAGTGGAGCATGACTCGATTCCTTTATTTAATCAAACTGAAGTAGACAATTTTCTGAAACAAAATGATGAACCTGAGGCAGATATCAATCAGGAAGGTGTGAGAGTGGCTCAATCCACTCACACTTTTACTGCTATCAGAAGTACAATAACAGTAAATCCTTTAACTAGCGGAGACTCATTCACTGAATCATTTAGAAGACATGAATTACACGAGCAGGAAAAAGATAGGAAAGATTTAAAGAGAGAAAGAACACGATGCAAAACGGAAAATCTGGTGGGATAGTCTAATGTCACAGCAGAATACGATTTTAGAGAACAGGGACCAGACTTTTGCTCGTAAGATAGACGAAGGTGTGCAAGGTATCATGACTGAAGTCAGCCTGATTGAGGAGCCATATAAGAGCCTACTGCAATCAGCTCAACAATTAAGGGAGCATATTAAAACATGTCAAACGTCCACAAATAGTTAAAATAAACAACTACAAAAGTAACAGTTATTTTAGATCAGCTACAATGAAATCAAGAGGAGCAGATAGTCGAACATATGGAGGAGCAAACTGACAAATTTGACAAAAACGTCGAACAGTGATCGCAGCAGAAAGATGAAAAAATAACAGCTCACGTTAAGACAGTTGTACAGTATGCAATTTGCAGGGCAACTATGGACGCTGCTTTTGGGAGTGGTGAAACGACAGCGAGCCTAGAACCGAATTACAAAGAATTAGGCAAATCTTAGAGGAAGATCTGCCAGAGTAGAGGCAAGAAATGTCATCTTGCATACTCACATTGAGGAAGCGCATGTGCTTCTGAATGACGGCAAAGCTGAAGTCACGCCACAGCGTAAACAGTATGGAAATTAAGTCAAGCATCAATTTACAAAGGTATCAGAGTTTCAGGATGCCGTAATCCATGATACAGGAAATGAGCCACCTGTAATGGAGGATCGAGTTAGAAGACAGATTGCTTGAACATTGCATTGCATGAGAGTTTAATATAGCATAGGCAGTTCACGAACTTCTGCCACGAGAAGCTTACCATTCATCCAGTAATAATAATTAAGGGTTTTCAATACGTTTTGCCCAAACTATGGTCAGAGAGTGCTCTCTGGACCATGGAAACTGCTGAAATGTTTAATACATTACAACAGTTTGAAAACGCATTCCTTGGGAAGTTTTGGATTCCTTGCATACAGGAGAGGCTTCGTTATGATTCTACAATCCAGAGCCATGCAATCCGAGAAACGGAACCATGCGAAATTTCCTTGAGGTATATACAAACAAGTGTTGGTACCGGGATGAGTCCATGCCTTTACAAGATGTACCCAGGTCAATATAGGAGCAACTGGTTCATGTACCTGATATAGGCTTAAAACGCTAGATTCTATTGGCATGGTATATGAAGGCGCGCGAAAACAAAACGACAATAACAGCAGCTGCTCGCCTTATAAAAATAATAACAAAGGCCACTGTAATGGTAATAGAAGAAGAAGTGGTTATCACAGTCGTGATAATCAAAGTAGCTACTATAAGAATTCTCACACCACGTACATGACCGAAATAGTGGTAATAATAAAAGTTACGAGGTGACGCAAACAACAACAATCGCAAGCACAGAAGTGACGAACAGCACAAAGCTACCCACAGTCGAAGGTGACAAAATACAACTCGGACCGTTGGCCAAATAAAATGACAGGGCCTTATCATACAAATTGGCGGGCACCTGCAAATCAAACTGAGAATGATCATCTCCAACACTCATGAGAGAATAGCCCAGAAAGCTGCAAGGACCGGGAACAGATAATACACATTTTAGAAGTGGTTGACGAGAGCCAAGCAAGCCTGTCAACTTCGTTAAACCGAACAGGACCACACCACGCCTTCCAGTGGTCGTCAGAGCATTGACCGAGTGCAAAATAACAACATAAGCAGGCTTCATTATAATGCCAGACATGATATCAAGAACGAATTATGCCAGCAGCGAGAGCAACGTAAGAAAATTAACCAAAAGGTTACACAGGCTGCGATTTATGTTAGCATGGCTAACTGCCTGGTAACTATGATTGTGGACTCAGGTGCGACGGCCAGTGTTCTGGATCTCCACTTATATAAAGAGTTGTGTGATTAGTGGGGATATACTTACGAAAATGGAGTTAGTCCACATCAGCCTTATTGTTGTGCAATGTACTCAGTGCCCTGGGCAAACAAAGAAGCAGTAACGAAGGAAATACATAAAATGTTGGAATGGGGAATAGTTGAAGTGTAATTCACCCTATATGAGTCCTCTCCTAGCCACAGACAAAGCAGATGAGAGTATTCTATTAGTGGTAGATGTTCGAGATTTCAACAAGATAAGTATACCAGTAAGAACAAGACCAGATCCTCTAAAAGAACAAATACAGAAACTCCAAAATGTGAAACACTAGAACAGCATATATATGACATCTTCATACTGGTAAATTGCCTTCTTCAAGGAGACCAGAAAAGGTATGGCCTTCTTATTTGCTGGGTGTAGTTAACAGTTCAAAGTACAACCCATTGGCCTTAACACAAACACCAGAGTGTTTAGCAGTGCAGTAGACACAGTCTTAGGTTGTGACGTATTATGTAGAGATACTTTACATGTGGATGATCTTGTCATTGCTAGAAACACCTGACAACAACATCTTAAAATACTGCCAGAAGCATTAATCAGATTTGAAAATGTATGTGTTCCTGCAAATGTAGTGAAATCTAGGTTTTGAAGTGGAAGTATTAAATTCCTTGGACACATGATATCCAATGAAGGGATAGTCCCAGATATGATGAAACAAGTAGCCATCAAAGAGCTTCCCTACCCTAGAACAAAAAAAGCACTTAAAAGCATGTCATGGCAGCATTATTCTTTCGGTGGTTTCAGCCAGATCAATTATTGAACAATGCTGCCTTGAATAATTTATGTAAGAAAAATGCTCAATGGCTATGGACACCTTCATGTCAACAGGCATTTGAAGGAATCCTCAAGGCATTATTGAACTCCAAGATCCTATGTCACCTCGACATGATACGTGAGTTTTGCATTGCCACAACGGAAACAGAGGTTTTAGCCATGGTGTGGTATCTTCACAAGTTTCACTTCTGTATGTTACCATCATTCCATCTTTTCTCTGCTATGTTGTAGGTTACTCCATGCGAGATTAGCGGGATGAGCACTTGTCTTGCGGTAGTATTGTCTTGAAATCGTATATGCTAAAGGAAGTACAATGTCATAATGGATACATAATCCCTTTTTTTCATTAGGACTACCACAGTTTGAAGAACCGATAGAACAGACGTCCCATTACAGGTTTCTGATCGTAAAAGACCACATACATAAGCAGAAATACATAGATCAGTGCAGAAATATGAAGCACATGCAAGAACTTGACGCAAAATGGCAGAATATCATGCAACCCTTGCAAAATGAAACTCAAAACTAGTTACCTGATCGTTATGCAGTGTAAAACGGAATTTTAACCCACAGAAACGACGTACAGCGTGGCATGTGGTGTGTCTGTATACCAATGGCTGTTTTAGATAATATGGTATACTGTACACACAGTGCATTTGGAGATTTACGAACACAAAAATGTACCAAGAAAATCTCATTGTATTATAACTATTCGAAACTGAAAAGGAAAGTATATAATCTTGTAAAGACTTGTACAATCAGTCAGAAGATCAAACACACCAATATCCCTATGAAAACAGAATTCCACCCCCATATTGCCTACTAAACCACTCGAACTCACATCTATTGATGGCTGCAAGCCACTATCAACTGCCTGTGGGGCTGTCAAATACTTGATCGCCCTATATGATGTGTTTTCGAAATATATGAAGCTATACACGAGGGAAAGAGGAACCTCCACGCCCATCATTAGAAGAATTCTAAATGATTATGCACCTAATGTGGGCAAAACCAAGGACATAGTCAGAAAGTGCTTTGTATTTCTTGAGCACTAACTGGAAGCATTTCTTGCAGGAACATGACATAACTGATGTTCTGATTTCACCCTTTCACCCCGCAGGTAGGCCTGTTGAGAGAACTTTCAAAGAATTCAACAGATTTATTTGGACTATGGACTAAGGCGACACACGCACTGGGCTGAATATGTCACACGCTATGAAAATATTTTCAATACGTTACAGTCCAAATGAAATCATCGGTCAGGCCATGGAGAACAACAAGTGGGTAATTCTGATCCCTAAAGTACTGCGTCTAGAACCAGACAAGGACACAGAGGTAACTACATCCTTAGCTAACGTCATGTAGGAGGTTGAGGCTAGAAAATCCAAATACGATAAGAAACTGAAAAAAATTAAAACCTATGATGTGGGAGAATTGGTGCTGCAGAAAACGCATCAAAAATCCTCCAGCATAAAGCGACAAAACCTCTAACGGCACTTTCTTTATGCTGGGCCCTTCGAAATAGATGAAATTACGCCAGGCGGCTGATATCGTTTGCTTGCTCTAACACAAGGCATGTGGATGGGCTATACCCTGCCAAGACATTTTTGAAGAGATATGTACAATAGTAGTAACTTGACTTTTTACATCCTCTACGAGTGTAAATACTACCGTTAGTATTAGATAATAATACCATGTGTTCTTGTAATTGTAGCATGTAGGGAGTAATCTTCATTTCCCACAGTGGTGACATTATTGAGCGGATGTGATAAACTTAACCAAAGTAGTTTAAGTCCTTGAGGCATCATTAAAATCAGAATAGAATGTAGACACAAGCGACTATCCTCTGACCTCATTCGATCATTTGTCATTCGTCTAGGAGCCCGTGTTTGTAGCATTAATAAATCTGTTTAAGACCGAATCTCAGAGTAAACTTTATTGATGTGCCATCAACAGCTAAGTTCATTTTAAGATTTGAGATCCTAAGAGTGTACAGTTTCATAATTTCTTGTTTTACGTAAACAGTAGTTTAAAGACGTTTTAGTCATTTTGAGACAAAGCTCGTCTATAAGATGTAACCATACCTTGTGGTTAGATATAGTAGTACACTGTACAATTGCCCATTGTAGGAATGACAATGTGAAACCGCGACAGTCGTTTCTTTTGACCTCATAGGGCCATATGTCATTCGTAAATGTAGGTGCCAGTGACTGTGGCATTAATGAATCGGGAATAAACACTGGTGTCCCCAATAGCTTCACTAACTTACATGGAATCGAACATACTTCGGAGAAATTGTCTCTTTGCGAATCAAGCCAGGGCATTGTAAAAACACAAGTTCAAGGAGAGGGGTGTAAAAGAAAGCCGAACGAGCCAAGTTCATAACACGTAGTAATGTTCTTGATTCTGAATTAAGCAAGTTTCAATGCTAATTAATATAAGAGTGATAATGCATTATCTGTCGCCATAAGAAAGCAAAGTCATAAAGTGCACACGGCAGGACCATGATAAATGCAGGTATCTAGACAATGGGAGCGAGGGTACACCTTGTAGTGTGATGCATCAGCGGACAAGAACCAGCCGATGCAGCGCAGCTTATGGGACAGACTGTGTTAATAAACTCACCCGTCATCAATGTAGACTCGGGATGCTATGTGGCGCAAAGTCTTGTCGGACTTCTGTATCCACAAAATAACTGACAGTTGACGTAGAACTGGGTGTGTTACATAATGAACCAGACGTTTGTTGTTTGGCATCAGTATTGTACACCTTCTGCGACCAGTCTGCGTGTGTACCCAAAGACGAAATGGACTGGCAAGAGAAACAAGAAACCGCAACGAACAACATAATAAACAACAGACAGTGAAACACCCACAGTGTGTCAAACAGAAGGACTTACTAACTTCTTTTCAATGAAACCCACCTTGTTACAGTAGAATGTTGATGCTGCTTATGTTATTTTCATGTACTCGACTCGATTCCGGAGCAAGGTGAACAGGCAGCTGTTCCGGTCAAGAGATCCTGCCAACGCGTTCGAAGACGTCGCCACTCCTACAAATGCAAGCGCCAACCAGGCACGTGACCGTTACGCTGGAGGGGCGAGCTCTTCACCGCTTGCTGTTCCTCGCCGCCGTTAACTACGGAACATAACAACTGTTGAAAATTTTAAACATTTCAATCAAAAACAATCAAAATATGAAACATGTGTCTTTTTACATGCATATATAAATGTTTTTGACTATGATATACAATGTACAAATAATACTTGTCAGTTTCAACCTTATCGAATCTGTGCTTCACAAACAGTCTTGTGCAAACATTGGACAGTATCTAGATAGTACAAGACCAGGTATTCACAACAATGATTCAGTTCGATCTGTATTTCTATACAGTCGTTGAAAATCAGTATGAACCAAAATACAGATACCTACAATCTGAATGCTTCTGCTCAGGTTTTTTAACTTCCGAATCTTTTCCTCGGGCAACTGCCGAGTGCAGAAGAGAGTACCTCAATCACTGCAATATGGTAACTTTTCCAGATTCTAGAAATTGGTTAATAATAGTAAAAAAAAATTATTATTATGTCCTGCAAAAAGATAACGAAAATGTAAACGACTTATTCAATCGTAATACGTCTGTATACTTTATGACCTGCTACGTGGGAAGTGGTAATACGTAAATAGTGTCCGCAATAGTGAAACCTCCAGCTGAGCTAAATGCAGAATTGTAGTCAGCTGAGATTTCAGGGGGTTGTTGTGCTGTTCCTGTTTAAGTCTTATAGGTACCACTGTGACAAAATAGGAAACAGTATGGGGTTGTGAAAATAAGGTGAAATGTGATTTGAAAACCAATTCAGTCCGTCCACTAGATTTAAAATGGATAAAGAATAGCAGATGACAATGTTTGATTTGGATAAACTCGTCAGACTCTCTGGCGAAATAAACATATAAAGCACCGCCACAGAGAAAATTAAGTAACTCATTTTGTGTGTAGTTGTGTAACAGCACCTTTTACGCTTACTGCTTGTGAAACGAAAACGTATGTATTGTAAATGTGTTACTTTGTGTTTGATTTCAGAATATAATTCAATAGTTAAAATATTAACCTACTTTGTTCCTTTCTGAAAAGCTCCTCTTCTTGAATTACTAAGTAAATACGTAAGAGATTTCTAACGACGACAAGCCATTGCGGATCACTGCTGGATCGTGGCCGCAAGCAGCTAAAAGCTTTACATTTATTTTATAATTTGAGGGATTCACCTCTCTTCTTGAATAATATTACGGGAATAAAAATCAGTAGAGTATTTAGTCTTTTAATGATACCATAAAACATGAGTACTCCGAAATATATTTTTAGGCTTACATATTTAAATATTGGATTTCACTTCACGAAATCTAATAACAGTGAACGTTTTATTAAAGAATTCACTGTAAGACAAATGCTGAAGAGATAAACGAAGTCGATTTTTTTTCATTCTAGATGCTCAAATAATAAAAAATTACTTTATTACAATAATTTTACGTTACGAGAGTGTTTGTATTGGCAATCTCTCTCGATACTGCTCGTAGTATATCGGAAAAACTGAAACAATTTTTCACAATTGATGTCAAATACGAGAGGCTATATCGGACATACTGGTTGGTAAGATTATTTTTAACAAAATTTCAAACTATTTTGCTCACGTATTGTCAAGTTAGCAACAGTGAGACATGGAAGGCTATTTCGTGTGCTTTGTCGCTGTATTCATTTCATTGTTTTCATATGCCGAGCAGCTACGGCGCGTGTGTATGTAAAATATTACAGGCAATTCCCGTCACGTAACCACCGAACAAGTAAGTTCATAACGATCATTCATTCCTATACATTATATACAATATAAACTCAAAACAAATATGCACTAAGAGAGGGGCGGAATACAGAAAGTGGATGAGAAGTATATTGCCGGAAATTTGAAATGTCTGTCAACAACCATACAGTGACGGATTCTGGCGGCAGCAGAACGTGCACATACCTCCATTTCTCTACAGAGATTGTACACCCAATCATTGATTACTGCGGTATTGCTACGAGTCAGCCACGTCTACCAACCTTGACAAACTAACAAATTCCAGTGCGCACTACCCCTATCTAAGCCCTCGCTGTTAGTTGGAGCACATTGATGTCCAGCTCATTTAAGGATTGAAACCACTTCAGAGCGATCGTTCAGCTATGACTACTACTCGAGTAGTCAGGACATTTTCGGGAAGATGATGATGGTTGGTGTGTGGGGTGCTCAACTGCGCGGTCATCAGCACACGTACGAAGACCTAATCTTTACATAGTCCAATTTTAGCAACTTTGACGAATGGTGATGATGATGAAATGATGAGAACAACACAAACGCCCAGTACCCGGGCAGAGAAAATTCCCAACCCGGCTGGGAATCGAACCCGCGACCCCGTGATCCAGAGGCTGCGACGCTAGCCACTAGACCACGAGCTGCGGAAATTTTCGAGAAGGCAATCTATATAATACACGTACTTTATCCACTAAAATTATACCAGGCAAAAGTCATAACTGTGAGTCCTTTCGTGGACGATGTACAAATAAGCAATAATATTTTTGACACAATTATTAGGGCAACACCCCGAAGCAATCGATATCTACTCGGATGATAGCTTGATGACCAGTTACCATTAGAAGTTTATTGTAAATTGCAAGTCCCACGAATAATTTCTTTCAATATACGCCATACTAAATTTACTTGACCACAGAACTCGTGTCCGTGCTAGGAGCGCTATATTTCGGTTAGACGATGATAACTTGTTTCACTATACTCAGTGTCTCACTAGCTGCAGTAACAGTTGTCAAGATCTTCAGTGCCAACCGCACTGGAAATACTATTGCACATATGGTCATTGAATTTCTGGTACGAATGCGAGGAGGCAAATCTGTGTCTTCAGTAGAGTGAATGTAAGAAATGAAACTACCAGTAATGAAGTGGTTCAAATTATCTCATCATCTGTTTCTCTCCTTTTTTTTGTGTCATCAGTCTTCTGAGTGGTTTGATGCGGCCACCACGAATTGCTCTCCTGTGCCAGCCCTTTATCTCAGAGCAGCGCTTGCAACCTACGTCCTCAATTACCTGCTGAATATATTCGAATGTCTTTATCTATCATGTTTGCCCTTTTCAGCTCTCTCTAGTACCATGGAAGTCATTCCCTGATGTCTTAACAGATGTCCTATCATTCTGTCCTTACTTCTTGTCAGTGTTTTCCCCATATTCCTTCCCTCTCCGATTCTGCGCAGAACCTCCTGATGCCTTACCTTATCAGTCCTATGAATTTTCAGCATTATTATATAGCACCACAACTAAATGCTTCGATTATCTTCTTTTCTGGTTTTCCCACAGCCCATGTTTCACTACCATATGATACTTTGTTCCTGACGTACTTTCTGAAAAATTTCTTCCACACATAAAGGACTATGTTTGATACTGGTGGACTTCTCACGGCCAGGAAAGCCCTATTTGCAAGTGCTAGTCTGCTTCTGATGTCCTTCAACTTCATCTACTTCGTGATCAACAATTCTGATGTAAAGTTTCTCGCTGTTCTCATTTCTGCTACTTCTCATTACATTTGTCTTTCTATAATTCACTCTCAGTCTATATTCCGTACACATTACGAAACATCTCGATATGTATTTTTACTTAAACTGAAATAAGTGAGTGGGTGAAACTTCTTTATTTAATTCTGAAACTGCTGAGTGAATCCGACGTACTGACAGCTTATCTGTATCATTTTACATCTGACCTACAGAATTATTCGTGACAAATACAACTCAAACGCAATCTGACTGCTCTTATAATTAACACAAAAGAATGGCCCCGAATTAAAAGAAATCCTAACAATAACCTAAAGATTTCATAAGACACTGGTCTCACAAAAATATCTTCATTACACAAAATACAGCGATACAGCAAGCAGCAATACAGCAAGCTAAATATAAAATTTCAACTACTGTAGTCTCTAACTACCAACAGGCATGTGGTTAGCGAAGGAAAGATTTTGTTGCGGAGCAAACAATGTATTTGGCATATTGTACCTTAATCAAATGATATCCAGTTAAAAAATTATATGATCGTCCGTGACATCCAGTTCCAAAAGTTATATAACCATTGACAAAATTAAATTTCCACGACGGACGTACATCCAGATCGTCCGCTTGTGCTAACACTTCAGACCTCTAACCTCCATTACTGCTAACTATTAACTTCCAACCTCAATTACTGCTGGCTGTTCACTCCCAACTGCTATCAACTTAGAACAACGAATTTTATTGTGTAAAGACTTGAACATAAGGCCTACTGTCACGTCAAAAACACAACAAGGACGAATCTTTTAAAATTAAGTAAACTGTGCTAGTGAGCAGCGAACAGTTTAATAAATTTTTGGGTCGTTAATGAAACTCTGCAACTGTGATCTAGGGCTGGCGTCTTTGATAAGTAATCAAAACGTCCTCAGTCTAGGATTCGAATCACGCCACTGCTTAAATTTTCATTAATAATCGGTATTAGCAGCCGAAGACTTAAGGCCTTCTCAAAGAGAGAGTAGTAGCGGACAGAGGTTCAGGGCACTCTCTTGCCCTAGGGGTCGTAAACTGTCTCTAAAAGGCGGAAAAGTCAGCAATGGTCAACGGCATGAGATTGCAGAAGGTAATGGAAACCACAGCATTAAAGACATGTAACGTGTATCCACAGAACATATCTCCTGCAATTGAAAAAGTGTCATGATGATCTCTCCATTGGCAAAATACTGCGGAATAGTCCCCCATTTGCATCACCATGGTGGGACTGCCAAGGGAAGGTGACCATGAGAAAAAGATTCAATAATGAACGAAAGGATAATGTTCTACGAGACGTTGCGTGGAATCTCAGAAGTCTGTATATTCTAGGGAAGCTAGAAAATCTAAAACGGGAAATGCAAAGGCTGAATCTCGATACAGTAGGTGTCAGTGAACTGAAATGGAAAGAAGGCAAGGATTTCTGCTCAGGTGAGTACAGGGTAATATCGACAGCAGCAGAGAATGGAATAACGGGAGTAGGATTCCTTATGTGTGTATGTGTGAATTCTTAAGTGACCAGACTGCTGAGGTTATTGGTCCGTAGATTTACACACTACTTAAACAACTTAAACTAACTTGTGCTAAGAACAGCACACACGCCCATGCCCGAGGGAGAACTCGAACCTCCGGTGGGACGTGGCATGGAGCCTCAAACCACGCGGCCACTCGGCGTGGCGATTCCTTATGAATGGGAAGGTAGGTTAGAGAGTATGTTACTGTGAACATTTCAGTGATTGGGGTGTTCTTAACAGAATGGACAGCAAATCAACACTGATAATCATAGTCCAGGTATACATGCCAACGGCGCAAGCTGAAGACCAAGAGACGGAGAAAGTTTATGACGGTATTGAAAGAGTAATACAGTTTGGAAAGGGAGACAAAATCTAACAGTCATGAGGAAGTGGAATGCAGTTGTAGGAGAAGGAATAGAAGAAAGGGATAGAGGAGAATATGAGCTTGGAATAAGCAATACGGGAGGAGAAAGACTAATTGCGTTCGGTAGTAGATTTCAGCTAGTACAAGCGAATACTCAGTTGAAGAAACACAAGTGGACGAGGTATACATGGAAAAGGCCGGGTAAATGGGGACAATTTCAGTTACATTCCATCATGGTCAGAGATTCCGAAATTACGTTATGGATTGTAAGGCATACCCAGGAGCAGATTTAACTACAATATAGTAGTTAAGCTTAAGACATTAATCAGGAAGAGTCAATACTCAAAGAAGTGTGATACGGAAATACTCAGGAATGACGAGTTACGCTTGAAGCTCTCTATGGTTATAAATACAGAAATAATGCATAGCTCAGTAGGCTGTACAGTTGAAGAGAAATTGACATCTCTAAAAAGCTATCACAGCTGTTGGAAAGAAAAACATAGGTACCAAGAAGGTAACTGCGAAGAACCCATGGGAAAAAGAAGAAATACTTCAGTTGATCGATGAAATGAGGAAGTATAAAGATGTTCTGTGAAACTCAAGAATTCGGAAATATAAGTAGCTGACGAATGAAATAAATAGGAAGTGCACGGAAGCTAAGACGAAATGCCTGCATGAAAATTGTGAAGAAATGGAAAATGAAATGATTGTCGCGAGGACAGATTCAGCATACAGGAAAGTCAAAACAACCTTCGCTGACATAAGAAGCATTGGTGGTAACATTAAGAGTGCAATGGGAATTGCATTGTTAAATGCAGTGGAGAGAGCGGATAGGTGGAAAGAATACACTGAAAGCCTCTTTGAAGGAGAAGGTTTATCCGATGTGATGGAAGAAGGAACAGGAATCGACTTAGTAGAGATAGGGCATCCAGTATTACAATGTAACAAAACGACTACTGACGTTAGTGTGTATAATTTATGTCTGGCGACATACCATCTGCCTTTCGAAAAAATATTAACAACACAATTCCGAAGACTGCTAGAGCTGACGAATGCGAGAATTATCGCACAATAAGTTTAACAGCTCATGCATCCAAGTTGCTGACAAGAATAATATACAGAAGAAAAGAAAAAAAATGAATATGTATTAAATTTAGGAATCATAAAAGTACCAGGGAGGCAATTCTGACGCTGATAAAGAAAAATCAAGATATGTTCATAGGATTTGTCGACCGGTAAAAAGCGCTCAGCAGTGTAAAATGGAGCAATATGTTCCAAATTCTGAGAAAAATAAGACTAAGCTGTAGGAAGAGACAGTAATATACAAGAAGTACAAATGCATAGAGACAACAACAAGAGTCGATGCTCAAGAACGAAGTGCTCGGATTAAAAAGGATGTAAGGCAGGTGTGTCGTTTTTCGCCACTACTGTTCAATATGTACATCGAAGAAGCAATGATGAAAGTAAATGAAGGTTCAGAAGTGGAATTAAAATTCGTGGTGAAAGGATATCAATGATACGATTCGCTGATGACATTGCTGTTTTGAGTGGATGTGGAAAAGAATTACATGATCTTCTGAGTGGCATGAACAGTCTAATGAGTACATACAGAATGAGAGTAAATCGAAGAAAGACGGAAGTAATAAGATATAGCAGAAATGAGAACAGCGGGAATCTTAGCATCAGGATTGATGGTCACGAAGTAGATGAAATTAAGGAATTCAGCTACCTAGGCAGTAAAATAACCAATGGGGGATGGAATAAGGAGAACATAAAAAGTAGACCAGCACTGGAGGATGAAATTTTTGACATAGTACGTCTGAAACACAGCATCGTAGGGTAGTGAAACATGGGAAATCGGAACAAAAGAGAATAGAATCACTTGAGATGTATTGCGCAGAATCGGAGAGGAAAGGAGTATGTGGAAAACAATGATAAGGAGAAGGGACAGTATGATAGGACATTTGTTAAGACATCAAGGAATGACTTTCATGGTATTAGAGGGATCTATCGATGGCAGAATGTGTAAAGGAAGACAGAGATTGGAATGCACCAGCAAATAGTTGAGGACGTAGTTTGCAAGTGCTACCCTGAGATGAAGAGGTTCACGCAGGAGAGGAATTCGTTGCTGGCGGCATCAAACCACCAGTCAGAAATCTGATGAACCCCTCCACCCCCACCCCCAAAAAAAGTCAAACTTTAATTGAACATTCCTGCTAAATGAACTATATACCTTATTATTGTGACAAATAAGAGTTTAAAACATTTTATGACTCATTAATCAAACTATAATTATCCACTACTGTGCACATGGATTACAAACTGTGCCAGGGGTCCCTGAACCGGTTAATTGTTTTAATGAATCATTTATGAAAGTTCAATTTTATGTTCCTGTGGTTTTTGTAAATACTGTATTCTAAGTGTATGATTCATTTTGATGTTCTAAAGGTGAGATAAAGTTAGTCCGAAGGTTTACGCCCGAGTTTAACGCTCGGGTTTCCTATCGCTTCGCCGGATGTGGAAGTGAGATAGTCTAATCCCTCACTATTTGTTAATATTATATCCGAACTAAATGTGTTGGTCACAGTAAGTATAGTAAGTCACAAGATTACTGCACCTGTCACAGTGTAGTAAGCGCCAGGATAACTGTATTGGTCACAGTATAGTTCTGGTACATGCCAAGATAGCTGTAAGGACCAGAGTATAGAGTAAATGACAAGATAACTGTATTGATCACAGTACAGCAAGGTACAAAATATAACGAAATTATCTTCAAATAATAATTCTCAATCATTATAAATAGCTTATTGATTCTGCATAAACTTCATGAAGCGGCTATTGAATGGAAACTCAAAACCATAAACTTGGTGCGATAAGCAAGCTTTTAACATTTCAGTGTGCGTGGTACCATCTCCTGGCAAGCCTTCTGAAAATCAGAGTAAAATTTTACAATAATCGCACATGAACTGTGTCAATAACGAACATCATTATGCCTCTCTACGTATGTAAATGTGCTATCAGTGATGGAATGTTATTGTTTTGCTTATTTCGAACATAAAAATATTAATAATAAATATTTTTCTGTGAAACAAATACTAAGAATAACGAAGATTATGAGTATTTCAAATCATGGAATTTCTATAGAACTGTGTGATAAAGACTTGGTTGAATAGAATGATCACCCTCGTATCAGCTGTCGAACCTACTAGACGCTTCTGTACGAGGCTGCTTATGAACGAAAGATTTTATTAATTGTACGTAATGTTTTCGCAATATGTGAATAAAAAGTATTTGTTTTTATAATGTCATGTCGTATCTCTCCCTCCATGTGAATATAGTAACTGAAAATAATTACTTATCGCGATAATTGATGTTTTGTCATTAGCCATCTGCCATTCTTTAGTAGTAATGTCACATTGGCAGCCATTACGTGAAGTATAATTAATCGCATGATTTTCACGCTTTACCCCCAAGATAACACTAAAAAAAACTTTAAAGGTTTTTGCTTTCGATTATGGTATGTATTGTGTAGCTAGCCATTTGTCATATTTCTCATGTTGTTACCAATCTATTATGTTTTTTATCTATGTACTCCAACAAGGTTTATCTTTTCTACACCTTTCAGGGGTTATTTTTCCTCCAGGAGCCTTTGCAGTCTCGTTTTCAGATACCATTTCACTTTATTTCCCAATCCTTCTCTTAGTCTGTCCAGTCTCGTAGCTGGCCTTACCTAGCATATGATGGTAGTTGAGTCATTTGTCAGACTTCCTACCTTATACTTGATATTCAATGTAGATCAATTTTTGTCAACTGGTCTGTTACGCTGTAAGTCTTGTTTGGAGGGAAATACGTTTCAGCTGCCTGAGAAATGATCTGAGCCACATTCTGTGCCATACATGACTGTGACAATTAAGATTTTCAGCTCATTGTTCTGTATGACAGTAATAGATACTGAGTACGATTTTAGTATACATGAGGGTGGCGCCCATATACATTAATGGATATTTTTATGCTTAAATCATCAATTAGCAATTTATATATACTGTTATTCACATAAATGACTTAGACTTTTGACATTATTCATTACACTTCTTCCGTACCATCGTACTACTGGGTCATTTAGACTACAGCATGTTCTGGTATTTAGGACGTCAATTAGAAAGACCTCCTTCCTTTTTCAACGTTCTCCTGCATTAACACAAGAGTTTTGGTCACCGGAAGCCAAATGATTTAACGCGAGTCCGCAGCTCGTGGTCGTGCGGTAGCGTTCTCGCTTCCCACGCCCGGGTTCCCATGTTCGATTCCCGGCGGGGTCAGGGATTTTCTCTGCCTCGTGATGACTGGGTGTTGTGTGCTGTCCTTAGGTTAGTTAGGTTTAAGTAGTTCTAAGTTCTAGGGGTCTGATGACCATAGATGTTAAGTCCCATAGTGCTCAGAGCCAGCCATTTAATGCGATTGTTAGCAATGCCGAAGTACAAAATGCATGGCGCTTTCATATTTCTGGTTTGATGCATCTGTCTATAATATTCTCACTTCTGTATACTACTGCATACAGTAGTCGAGGTTTTGCCTGGCTGTATGATTAAACTTCCCACATGTTCTTCCATTACTAAGATAAGTAAGCGGTGGGGTAGTGTCCTAACAGTCGTCCCACACATTTAGAGAAGTTGTGCCATATATATCTTCTCCCAAGTTTCATTCAATAATTCTTCTTCAGTTATCCGATCTACCCATCCAGTCCTCATCGTTGTTCTTTATTACCACACTTCAAAAGCTTATGTCTTCCTGTTCACACTTCACATTTCTTTTCGCACAAGGCTGCACTACGGACAAATTACAGTAGAAAATACTTGCTATTGATTAAATTTGTACTCACTGCTAAGAAATCTGTCGTTAATTATTTTGGTACCTAGACAACGTATTTCGTCTGCAACATTTCCTATTTCTAATCTGTCAGCATCGCATGGTTTGATTCGACTACATTCCATAGCTCTTTTTCTACTTTTGGTGATGTTCATCTATGGCTTCTTTTCAAGACACTATCTATTCCGTCTAAATACTCCTTCAAGCTCCTTTACCGTGTCTAACAAAATTTCGTTGTCCGCAATCGTCAGAGTCTTTTTTTTTTCTTTTCTCGCAGAACTTGGTTTCTTTTACGGCATGCTGAATGTATGTACTGTGAAAATCATACGGGATACGTTACGATACTGTCTCACTCCTTTTTCAACCACTGCTTCCTTTCCATGTTCTTAACCTCTTGGAACTACAGTCTGGTTTCTTTTGAAGTTCTACACTCCTGGAAATGGAAAAAAGAACACATTGACACCGGTGTGTCAGACCCACCATACTTGCTCCGGACACTGCGAGAGGGCTGTACAAGCAATGATCACACGCACGGCACAGCGGACACACCAGGAACCGCGGTGTTGGCCGTCGAATGGCGCTAGCTGCGCAGCATTTGTGCACCGCCGCCGTCAGTGTCAGCTAGTTTGCCGTGGCATACGGAGCTCCATCGCAGTCTTTAACACTGGTAGCATGCCGCGACAGCGTGGACGTGAACCGTATGTGCAGTTGACGGACTTTGAGCGAGGGCGTATAGTGGGCATGCGGGAGGCCGGGTGGACGTACCGCCGAATTGCTCAACACGCGGGGCGTGAGGTCTCCACAGTACATCGATGTTGTCGCCAGTGGTCGGCGGAAGGTGCACGTGCCCGTCGACCTGGGACCGGACCGCAGCGACGCACGGATGCACGCCAAGACCGTAGGATCCTACGCAGTGCCGTAGGGGACCGCACCGCCACTTCCCAGCAAATTAGGGACACTGTTGCTCCTGGGGTATCGGCGAGGACCATTCGCAACCGTCTCCATGAAGCTGGGCTACGGTCCCGCACACTGTTAGGCCGTCTTCCGGTCACGCCCCAACATCGTGCAGCCCGCCTCCAGTGGTGTCGCGACAGGCGTGAATGGAGGGACGAATGGAGACGTGTCGTCTTCAGCGATGAGAGTCGCTTCTGCCTTGGTGCCAATGATGGTCGTATGCGTGTTTGGCGCCGTGCAGGTGAGCGCCACAATCAGGACTGCATACGACCGAGGCACACAGGCCCAAAACCCGGCATCATGGTATGGGGAGCGATCTCCTACACTGGCCGTACACCACTGGTGATCGTTAAGGGGACACTGAATAGTGCACGGTACATCCAAACCGTCATCGAACCCATCGTTCTACCATTCCTAGACCGGCAAGGGAACTTGCTGTTCCAACAGGACAATGCACGTCCGCATGTATCCCGTGCCACCCAACGTGCTCTAGAAGGTGCAAGTCAACTACCCTGACCAGCAAGATCTCCGGATCTGTCCCCCATTGAGCATGTTTGGGACTGGATGAAGCGTCGTTTCACGCGGTCCGCACGTCCAGCACGAACGCTGGTCCAACTGAGGCGCCAGGTGGAAATGGCATGACAAGCCGTTCCACAGGACTACATCCAGCATCTCTACGATCGTCTCCATGGGAGAATAGCAGCCTGCATTGCTGCGAAAGGTGGATATACACTGTACTAGTGCCGACATTGTGCATGCTCTGTTGCCTGTGGCTATGTGCCTGTGGTTCTGTCAGTGTGATCATGTGATGTATCGGACCCCAGGAATGTGTCAATAAAGTTTCCCCTTCCTGGGACAATGAATTCACGGTGTTCTTATTTCAATTTCCAGGAATGTATATACCTTTTTCACTCGCTGTTTATGATATTATTTCTGGAGAAATTCCGATCTAACACCTACACTATGGAGCCCACACGTGTTAAACGCATATGATTTTAGTAATTACATGCGACAACCATATGTTACTTACACGGACACTTGTATATTACTGACAAGGACAAGGTGACTGTAAGGAGCACGCCCATTACCAATACGTCAAAAAAGTTCTTTAAATACACTCCTGGAAATTGAAATAAGAACACCGTGAATTCATTGTCCCAGGAAGGGGAAACTTTATTGACACATTCCTGGGGTCAGATACATCACATGATCACACTGACAGAATCACAGGCACATAGACACAGGCAACAGAGCATGCACAATGTCGGCACTAGTACAGTGTATATCCACCTTTCGCAGCAATGCAGGCTGCTATTCTCCCATGGAGACGATCGTAGAGATGCTGGATGTAGTCCTGTGGAACGGCTTGCCATGCCATTTCCAGCTGGCGCCTCAGTTGGACCAGCGTTCGTGCTGGACGTGCAGACCGTGTGAGACGACGCTTCATCCAGTCCCAAACATGCTCAATGGGGGACAGATCCGGAGATCTTGCTGGCCAGGGTAGTTGACTTACACCTTCTAGAGCACGTTGGGTGGCACGGGATACATGCGGACGTGCATTGTCCTGTTGGAACAGCAAGTTCCCTTGCCGGTCTAGGAATGGTAGAACGATGGGTTCGATGACGGTTTGGATGTACCGTGCACTATTCAGTGTCCCCTCGACGATCACCAGTGGTGTACGGCCAGTGTAGGAGATCGCTCCCCACACCATGATGCCGGGTGTTGGCCCTGTGTGCCTCGGTCGTATGCAGTCCTGATTGTGGCGCTCACCTGCACGGCGCCAAACACGCATACGACCATCATTGGCACCAAGGCAGAAGCGACTCTCATCGCTGAAGACGACACGTCTCCATTCGTCCCTCCATTCACGCCTGTCGCGACACCACTGGAGGCGGGCTGCACGATGTTGGGGCGTGACCGGAAGACGGCCTAACGGTGTGCGGGACCATAGCTCAGCTTCATGCAGACGGTTGCGAATGGTCCTCGCCGATACCCCAGGAGCAACAGTGTCCCTAATTTGCTGGGAAGTGGCGGTGCGGTCCCCTACGGCACTGCGTAGGATCCTACGGTCTTGGCGTGCATCCGTGCGTTGCTGCGGTCCGGTCCCAGGTCGACGGGCACGTGCACCTTCCGCCGACCACTGGCGACAACATCGATGTACTGTGGAGACCTCACGCCCCACGTGTTGAGCAATTCGGCGGTACGTCCACCCAGCCTCCCGCATGCCCACTATACGCCCTCGCTCAAAGTCCGTCAACTGCACATACGGTTCACGTCCACGCTGTCGCGGCATGCTACCAGTGTTAAAGACTGCGATGGAGCTCCGTATGCCACGGCAAACTGGCTGACACTGACGGCGGCGGTGCACAAATGCTGCGCAGCTAGCGCCATTCGACGGCCAACACCGCGGTTCCTGGTGTGTCCGCTGTGCCGTGCGTGTGATCATTGCTTGTACAGCCCTCTCGCAGTGTCCGGAGCAAGTATGGTGGGTCTGACACGCCGGTGTCAATGTGTTCTTTTTTCCATTTCAAGGAGTGTATTTTGTTAAAATCTTCTAAAAACTTCTGCAAACCGCGTTAGCTGTTGATACTCACTTATTCTAAGATTATACACAAATTGTTTCGCGACGTTGTAATCGCATCTTTTGGGAAAAACTACAAATACATACAATATGAATTACGAGTAAATTAATAATAGTAGAAACGTGAGGTACTGAAATCATAAAAACAGGGAGTGAATTGCTCAAGTAGGTAATTTACTACTAGGCTATTGAAACAATTCTGTCACCCAACGTTCGGATGGCACTTCACATTAGCATTGCAAGTTAAAATGGATGGTGAGTAATCTACAAAACAGAAAACAGGCATTAGTGATTGTACGTTGTTTAAGTCGTTTTACTGCACTCTGCAAGTGGCGTTTGTAGATATAAAAAAGCACAAAGCGTAAGAAAACCGGAAAATTATGGGCAAAAATGAAATGAGCGTATGGCATTGTTGGCCGGGAGGCCCCAACCCTGGAAGTTCGGTCGCCAAGTGTAATTTCAATCGACGCCACACTGGGTGACTTGCGCGGCGGTGATGAGGATAAGGAAAACACAACACCTAGTCCCAGAGCAGAGAAAATCTCCAACGTGGCCGGGAATCGAACCCGGGCCTGCTTGCATGGGAGGCGAGCTCTTTTCCACCCAGATAAGCAGGCGAACAATTACGGACAATCTAACTACGGTAAAGTAATGGAATGACGGGACTGCAGAACTGGTGAAAACAGCAAGAAGTATCATGTAATGGCTGTGGCAACGTCTATATCATGTCGACCTATACCAATAAATCAAATAAAACCGAGTAATAGAACAGCTTTTCAGAATGCACGCTCAACTGCGTTAAGTTAAACTTATGTATTGGAGGCACTAAAGACGAACATACATTTGCGGTTTCCACGCATCCAATATCAGATACTCTCCTTAGATTAATTTACCTTGCAATATGTCATCGAGCAGAACTGCCTCTTACGGGTTTATGAAGATAAAAGCCCGTAAGCAGTTCATACGTTTCGACTTAGGTGGAACTTCTGCAGGAACGAAGACAGCGCGAGGCCGCCGCCCGCCGGGTAGTCAAATGAGATAACAGAACCCATTCTCCCCAATTCGGACTCCTATTCCGCCGCAATTCCCATTACCCGCCGTCGGCTGCAGATTGTATTTCACTTTTTCCGCCACCGCGCCGCCTTTCCCCGGCCCGTCTTGGGGCCGCGGCTGCGCCAGGCCTGTTGGGCCGCCTCTTCCCTTCTGCTGCCCGCCGTTATCTGCCCTCATATTTCGGCGGTCGGTTCCTTCAGTGACTGCCTCTTCTGGCTCCATTTCCCGCGGGATTAACTGGGCCGTCGGGCTCACCAGCGTGGCTGATAGAGGGCGCCGCTGGCACCATCACCTCGCGACCCCTGGCGGAAAATTGTGCAACACTCCCTGGCGCTACGCCACGCCACTGTGCATTCCAACAAATGGCCGACCCGTCCCCCAGCCTCCATTATCTGCCTCTCCGTCCACAGGATCGGTTTAACGCTGAAGAAGAAGTATCTGAGGTGCGGTAAAATAGTCGATAGTTTCCTACTGATGTGGCATTACTTTATTGAAACAAACAATACTTCACGATATTCACAGTGAGGTCATTGGAACGAAGGTAAGCCAGAAAAAATTCATTATAGAAAGTGTATCACAATTCAGGGTGTAAATGCATACAGCTGAAAGTACACAATAGTGGAAGAAAAAAAATCAGTTACCACTGCCTGCAAATATTTGTTCGGTAAAAGAGAGCGAATCTGAGGAAGTGTTCAACGCTTTTTAGATCTGCACTTTAGAGCCCATGTTTACGGTATTTTTTTGTCCATACGAGCTTCTCCGAAGACACGGAAAGCAAAGAGCCTGTAGAAGATTTATTTGGTTCTGCAGAAGTGGTCATAGCTCTTAAGGTGAGCGCTTTAGAGCGCATGTTTACTGAACGTTTTTTCTTGTTTTGGTCCTTACTATCTCCTCCTACAACGTGGAAAGCAAAAATATTGCCATTAGAGTTGCGTGCAGTAAGGGCAGAATTGATAGGGAAAGAAATATAAATGAATGTCTAACAGAGGAAATGGCAGCCGACGACTTCTCTTTGTTTAGTTTGTTTGGCACATATTTAGAACTGTACATCATTCAGTGTTAGTCAAGTGTGTATTTTATACCCTTACAGAATATAAATTGCTTTTATAAGTGATAAGAAAACTTCTGCGCTTTTATGTTACCAAAGCAATTACCTTATATATATATATATATATATATATATATATATATATATATATATGTGTGTGTGTGTGTGTGTGTGTGTGTGTGTGTGTCTACATGTTGTTCTTATTTTGTACTTAGTGGAATACTCTTCATCATGAACGAAGGCAAGAGTTTCCTATTTTTGATAAATGCGAGTTATTTATCAACAACAGAAATATATTTTATGTACGTTCCAAGAACTATTAAATCGTTGTTTGTATGTTTTTATTTCGCTTCTCTTTTATTTTATTTTTACCTTTTTGTTGAGAAAATTGCATTTTATAGCGCTTCACGATAAATTTGTAGCGTTTTCGTTATATATTTACTACAACATCCTTCTGTTTCACATTGCACATCAACACTTTTCGAATAAAACCTGAATTAAACATCGAAAATTTCAGTTTCGCTATAAATACTGGTTGTTCCCAAGCAACATTCTCTTGGATAAGTTGGTTGGGTTGTGGGATTGAAGGGACCAGACTGCAAAGACCATCGGTCCCTGGGGATAAGTATGTAGATCAAAAATGTTCCGTAGGTTACCCAGTCTTTTATGTATCCTCACTCTGTTATCTAGACTTTCACCGTCTCCGGTTTTTAGGAGCATCTAGTAAGACACTGATCACATACGTAAAGCGATCGCTATGAGGTAACGTCCAATAAGTATGCAATACTTCCACTTACAGGTAAAATGGCATAGACGACTGATCAAAGCTACTAGGAAAACTGCCATAGTTTTACGTTTAGTTAAGGTGGTCGACGGTAGCCTCCGGTAGTTTCACAACTCTACATGCAGTAGATCTGTTTTACAATATCGGCGTTGAAGAAGTGGCCATAGCTCTTAAGGTACGGGTTTTGAATCATGTTCACTAAGACTGTTCCGTTTCTAGTCAAGTATACTTTCATCTGTATGCATTTACACCATTAGTTATGATACACCCTGTAGACAGATTGGAAAACAGCCTAGACAGGAGGGCCATCGGAACTGGCTATATCCATTGGTATTGCCTTATTTGGTTTAAGGAAATGAAAGATATCCTAAACCTGGGTAGACAGTTGAGGCGTTGAGCACTAATTACGTACATACGCTGCAAGCCTCTATACGGAACGTGGCGGGGCGTATCTTGTACCACAGCTAGTCATTCACTTCGCTGCTCCACTCGTAGGTGGAGTAGGGAAAAATGAAAAATGACTGTCTATATACCTCCTTATGGGACCTAATGTCTTGTCGTCCTAACGCTAGTGTACGATGGAGACAGTAGAATCGTTCTGCAGCCTGTCGCAAATGGTGATTATCTGAACTTTCTTAACAGTGTTTCGCGAAAAGAACATCTTCTGCGCTCTTGAGATTCAGATTTGAGTTGATGAAGTGTTTCCTTAATATTCGCTTCTTAGATTCTACCTATAAGATATTTAACAGCTCTCCTGACTTGATCTGATGTCTTCCTCTGATGTGACCTGGTGGGGACCCCAAACAGTCGAGCAGTACTTGAGAAGTGATCGTGTATGAGTAGTGCGGTGATCTCTTTTAGCATTCACCGTTCTGCAACCGAGCTTGCGTGCTCGTTCCGTTACCCGGCGCTTTTTGCATTACGTCTAGATATTTATTCGACGTAATTGTGTTGAACAGCAGACCACTAGCTCTGTATTCCAACAATACAGATTTATTTTTCCCATCATCTGCACTAATTTGCAGTTTTCCACATTAATCAGGCGAAATACTAATTTTTTTTAGCATCGATATAGTTCTACAGTCAATCTACATAGACATTTTCCTTTACAGTGCAGAGTCACCCACACATTCGCAAGATTACTGCCCAAGCTCTCAGTCAGATTGTTAATGCATTGTACGTAGAGAACAAGAGAGCAGACCTATCGCACTCGTCAGGGACATTCCATCAATTCCCTTCTCTCCTGTCCTTCAAAATGATTCCAGCGTGTTACCTACGTACGATTTTAAATAATGGTCATTTTTCTAATTCTGTGTGCCTTGTGGCATAGGAAAACAAATGACAGAACTCAGTACATGAGAAGTGTTAATAAATAATCAGATATGTGACATGTCAAGTAGCACATGGAATGTGAAGGAAAGAAATCTGGCCATAATACAATAGCAAAAGTTCGCCATGGGTATTATTAGAGGAAGTCAAATCGAAGTTCGTTGGAAAATTCTTTATTTATAAAAACATAGGCAAATGCATTTGGGTAGGAAAATATGTTGAGTAATTCACTATTGGAAACAGAGGGTAAAACATATTGTTTTCACAGAAATTTCTTCCTTAAGCTAAGACCTATATTTGGTACTAGTTGACTTTTCTTGACCGGTAATGCACTTTTGCCAGTACTAGTCTGCATTTTTTATGTCCTTACTCCGTCCGTCCTGAGTTATTTTGACACCTAGTCAGCAGATTTCGTTAACTTCATCTACATTTTCATCGCCAATCCTTATATTTCGATCCTCACTCTTCTCATTTCTGCTACTTCTCATTACTTTCGTCTTTCTTCGATTTCCTCTCAATCCACATTCTGTACTGTGACTGTTGATTCAGGTCAACACATCCTGTAATAATTATTCTTCTTCACTTAAAGTGAGAATAGCAACGTCACCAGTGAATCTTATCATTTATATCATTTCACCTTGAATTTTGATTCCTCACTTGAACCTTCCTTTTATTTCCGTCATTCCTTCTTCGATGTATAGATTGAACAGTATGCATTACCCCTGTCGTACTCCCTTCATAATACGAGGACATCGTTCTTCGTCTTTCAGTTTCATTGTTCCCTGTTGGCTCTTTTACATATTGTACGTTATGCGTATTTCCGTAATCCTATGAATGGGTTTTGATGTTTGTTTAGTCTTGCTTTCGTTATCAACATCAACGTCAGAACGGTCTCCCTTTTCCTTTTTTTTATGGAGCACATTATATCGATTCACCTTCATATCTCCTCATTTTGTATCTTATCTTGTCTCGTTAAATGCAGACATCTTGTGATATAGTCCCTTTCCCCAGTTCCACCAGTTCTCATTTTAGCCGTGCGGTTTCCCCCCGTAGGAGGCTCGAGTATTTCCTCGGGCATAGGTGTGTATGTTGTCCTTAGCGTAAGTTAGTTTAAGTTACATTAAGTAGTGTGTAATCCTAGGGACCGATGATCAGCAGTCTGGTCCCAAAAGAACTAACCACAAATTTCCAAAATCCAGGTCCAATTTCCTCAGAAACTTCCCTAGTTTGACGCCACATCTCAACTCTGTATGGAAGGAGTGATCAAAAAGTAGTTCAGAACGTTGCTGCAGCGTGCATGCAACCTAGAGTGACTTCGATGCGGGCATATAAGCACCGACATGTAGGCAAGGCATTAGTGTGGCATTCGTGTCTTTCCAACGTGCCTGCGGTAAAGGTGGCAACGCGAACTATAGTGATGTCCAAACAGGAGGAACGTGCTGTTATTCTTTTATTGGCTGACATATCGCAAATGTCGCAACTTAGCAGTTACGCCAACCTAAGCTACAGATACTCTAACCCCCGTCATTAGTCCTGATTTCTGCCAATACGATTATCACGCCTTCCGTTCATTAAAAAAGACCTTGAAAGGTGACAATTCCTGTGGGACGATGGTGTATAGCAGGCTGTTACGGACTTCTTTACGCAGCAGAACACGGTGTATACAAAAATGAGATCATCAACTTGGTGCGTGCGGATGGTTGCCTCGATGATCACTGAGTTTTTGCCTGCAAGGTATACCGATTCTGAACTGTGCGGACTCCGAACGTAAAGTATTTGATCGCATCTCATACAGTTATGTTCTCCACCACACTGTTAAATATTCTTTTCTTAGTATCCAGCCAAATATTATTATTCCATAATATCCCATACCAAGTTTGATCAGTTCTCTTCCGTACTGCTATTGCGGAAGTAGAATCCCCATCACATACACCGACTTATTTGTGTTCCCAAATATTCTGCAGAGTTTCATTTTGTCTTTCCATTGTGTTAATTTTCACCATGTCCTGTCCCATACACATACACTCCGCCATCTCCAGATTTATTCCCAAATCCCATTTGCTACACGCTACCACAGAAGGCTGCTGAGAATGAAAGGATAAAGCCCACAGAGGATACTCAAAACAAACTTCATTTACCAGAACGTAGCACAATAGCACGGCAAGCTGGTATCAGCATGGATATTAAGACTATAGTAACAGGTTGTTAGCCGGTAAATGTTATTTAAATTAAATGGAACGATAAAATAGAAAAACTAAAATAGACAATATATTGAATTTATAGATTGGAGCCAGCAGCGATTAGACCGTGAACTATAAAACATACAGTAATCAAAAACGTTAATACTTAGGAAAAAATAGAATGTTTGTCAATGAGCTCTTCAGTGTTAAACAAACTCAATGCTAGGCATAGCTACTGAACTTATATGTCAACTGAATTTAAACTTCAGATTCAAATACCGAATTTCCGTAAACAATTAATCATCAGAAGGTTACAACCATTCCCTAGTCAATGGGACTTTAAGCAAGTACATTTTACAGAAATTAAAAGGAAGCAATGTTAGAGAAAAACAGAGAAACACAAAATACTTCAAACAGCTATTTTAGCTTGTCTGTTCTGCAACCTGATGGGCCCAGTGGAATCAGAACCATGTACTTCTTCTTACTCGAAACAGCATGATTTAGAAATAAAAACTTTTTTTTAAGAAAGCATCTTCTGATCAACAGTGTCTTGTTGCCCTTCGGCACCCTTGAGAGAGCACAGGCGCCACTGACTGCGCCAGACGGCGGCACCACCTGAAGCAGTCCCGGACGACACAGACTGACACGTTGCACCCCACGAAGTATGGGAAAAAGCAAGAAATTTTTAGCCAAGAGTTGTGACTCTCGTGAAGCTGTGAGATTTTTAGGTAGCACTAAATTAACGTATCAAGCACTGAAGTAACCGATCAGATGAATCAATCATTCCATAAACACCACTGATCTCGTATTGTGGGCTCATAAATACCAACTTCCATACAAGATGGTGAAAATTGATTATGGTCAATCGGACTCTACGTTTCGTCTTTAGACAGTCACAATAAAAGCTACAGCATACTAGTATTTAATTACAGAGTACAAGTTATAGAAGCACTGGGCGATTAGGAGGCTTAACTAACACCGAATGTCAATAAGGTTCAGCAGGAAAATTTTAAAATTCCAGTGTTTATAATTACATATTCCCACTGAAAGTGACTGCTAACATCTTGGTACTTCAAAGCACAGAACTTAAAACGGCTTATAAAGGCACATTTGCATGCCGTGCGTGAGTTTCCTCGGAAACGCGAAATCTTAATTAAATAATTAATCTCTGACAAATAAATAAAGCCTATGGCACAGAACTGCAGCGCTATGCCGCTGATAAAACAAAATACAATTATGACACTCTTATGTTTCATTAAGAAGAAGTAGGTCTTGTAGAATAGCTGAGGCTGGAAGCGCGTATATTTTATTAACTGGCACACCGCCATATTTGATGTTATATAAGAACACTGCGAGTTGCAGTCTCACTTGGAACTCGATTCTGTAAAGAATTTATATTTATGAAAGTAAGTAAAATTATTTAACTGTAGCCTTATTCGTTGAATATATCTGATTTAACTAACTGTGTTAACTTTTTATGCTTAGTTGACAGTCACCTCTGTACGACGTATTGACATGGCTGGCAAATTATTCTAATATTGAGATTTAGATTTTGAGCCCGCACCTACCGCAGCAGTCTTTGGAAACGATTTAAATACGAAGTTCGATTATTTGAGTCTTATTTCACGGTCAACTACGAATAACATTGCATTTACGAAAACGCCATTGTCAAGCGTCTGATACCAAATAATTAAACGTCCACGTTCCAGATAAGCAAATATTAATTACAACCAATCACTATCATACATAATTAATAATCAATATTTTATTTACTTATTTATTTATTTTATAGGCTCACACACTAGAAAGGACGTCATCAATTAGAGCAGCACGAGGGCTGAAGATACTGCATGGTGCCACAGGAGAGGACACATCCACGCCCAGGCGTTAATGGCTCACGGACAGCAACGGCTTAGTCTGCAAGCCCCAGGTCCGTTGCTAACCCAGTCCGGCTACGACAGCGTGGCCTCGCCGCGGCAGTGTCGCACCTCCGAGTCACGCCAAGCCAACAGCGTCTCCGCACTGCTCCAGGGCTGACTGCACGCTGCGAGCGCCGTAGCCACAGCACACCGGTACACTGGAGTACTGCCTTCTCCTGGAAGAGCTCTTAACTCTTTCCAACCTCTCTGGAGACCGACCTCTTCTGAACAGTATTGGGTGCGACTTAATAGGCGACCGTGATCAATTGTACCGCGGCAAAGCGGGCGCACGAGAAAGAGGCGATATACTAATATCGTATCAAGCATTATTTACGGCTCCCTCCTTGAAGCGGAGCTGGGGGGGAGGGGGGGGGGGTGGATGTCCAGAGTGTCCTTTGCATAAGACTCTAGTCACGGTTTACGTGCTGTGGCGTCACCTGCAAACCTGTCTAATGTATGAGGCGATTTGTTCAACTGATGTGAATGAAGTGTAAAAAGAGAAAATTATGCCTGTAATATTATAAGTCAATTTGTCGAGTCTGATAAAAATTTGTGACAAATATTGAAAGTATTTTCCATTAATCTAAGAAAATGAGTACTACGAGGGCTATCTACAATGTACATCAAGTTTTGGAATTAAAAATAAATAAAGTATTGGAAATTTTTTTTATTATATACAGATGAAAGCCACACTTAAATACTACTTTTCTACATAGTTGCCATTTAAATTAAGGCACTTATCGTAGCGATGGACGAGCTTGGAAATTCCTTCGTCGTAGAATTCGGCCGCCTGCGCCTTCTACCACGTGGTTATCTCTTCTTGAAGCTGTGCGTCGTCATCAAAACGCTACATAGCCAACCACTTCTTCATTGCTGGGAATAAGTGGAAGTCGCTCGGTGCCAGGTCGGGACAGTTCGGCGAATGAGGAAACAACTTCCACTTAAAAGACTCGAGAACTTCACGAGTGGCATTTACCGTGTGGGCCCGGGCGTTGTCGTGAATCAGCAAGATCTTTGAGCCCAACTTTCCCCTGCGCTTGTTTTGTATTGCTCTTCTGAGGTTGTGCAGAGTTTGGCAATACCTTTGAGAGTTTATTGTAGTGCCTCTTTCCAGGAAATCCACAAAAATCACACCTTTTCTGTCCCAAAAGACAGTCGCCATCACCTTCCTTGCCGACATAGTCTGCATCGATTTCTATGGTTTTTGGGGGAATTTGTGTTGCCCCACTCCATTGACTGCAATTTTGTCTCGCAGTTCATATGCTTAACCCTTGTTTCGTCACCGGTAACGATGCGATCGAGTAATGAGTCGCCATCTTTCTCGTAAGCGTCCAAAAACGTTAACGCTGCAGCCATTCGCTGATTTTTGAGAATCTCTGTCAATATTTTTGGTAACCATATTGCACAAAACTTGTGGTAACCAAGCTTTTCGGTAATGATTTCGTGCAACAAACTTCGTGAAATTTGTGGAAAACTCATAGAGAGTTCCGTTATTGTGAAATTACGGTTTTCACCGACCGCGGCATCGACTTTCTCGACAAGTTCGGCAGTCACTACGCTGGGTCTTCCACTTCGCTCTTCGTCGTGAACGTTAGTTCGGCCATTTTTAAATTTCATCACCCATTGACGCACTCCACCTTCAGTGATTATGTTGTCCCCATACACTTCACCAAGCTGCCGATAGATTTCTATCGGTGTACAGTTTTTTGCAGTCAGAAACCTTATTACAGCACGCACTTCACACTTCGCGGCATTTTCAATTAACGCTGACATTTCAAACTGTCACAGTAACTCAACGGAGTACAGCACGAACCTCTTACTAGCACGGCAGGATCCCGAATGAGCGGTGGAATGCCATGACACCAAGATGGCCGCGCTATACTTTGTGGATAGTCCTCGTATATTGCAATGCGTTCCATGAAAGCATGGAACTTCAAGTGTAATATATATACACAAGAGCCATGTTACTCGCCATTGTTTGTTCTCTGTTTTTCGCTTGTTCTCTCTCTCTCTGGTGGATTCATGTATGTATAACTAGGTGCCTGTTTGAGCATTAAGGCTCCAGTATATTGTTACTGGAAAGTGTCTTACGTTTCTTTTCAAAAATACATCTCCCTCCTAGTGAAATCTATTCAAAGATAATAATAACATTTCTGTTGATTGCCCACCTCTACTAAAAAATACTGCAGTGTTTGCGAGCTTCACTCGCAAAGAAAAATGATTCTAAGTGCCTTTATGAATTTTTGCAGTCAGTTTTCAATGTTAAAGTCAGTCAGTGTTTTTCATTACGAAAGTTATTCAGAGATTTTACACCGCAAGACTTATGCCAGGCTTCACCTCTGGTTTAAAATATTTTCAGTTAATTGGAATTATTTCAGAAATACGCAGGTGTTCCGTACAATTCTTTCTTTCTGTGTAACATTAGATTAATTTGCTGCGAAAAGAAATCATTTCATGTTCTGTATTAACGCTGGGTAAGTTGCAGGTACGTTACGTTGTCATTCATTGAAAGAGAGCGTAACGTTTCAATTAATAATAAATAACTTTTGGCCTGAGCATTGCGATTAAGTCACATTACTTATATTTAAGACGCATTTACTCTCATTCAAAACATACGTGACGTTCCAAAAGCAATATTCAGAGTTTAAACTGCTACGTTACATTATCATTGCTGTAGGTTGCAATTGACGCTAGCGCGCCTATGTCAAACTGCAAGTAGCAATCTGCACCGACTAAATTAATTCAACACCACAATAGTTACGCAGAAACAAGGTAATGGTACACTGCTCCTCCTTCAGCTGGTCCAGGCACACGAGTTCTTCACTCTAGTTTGGTGTCCCTCAGCAGCAAGATCACCGGCGAACAGTCACATAAAATTCTATGAAAATTGGTAGCAATTTTTCCTTTGACACCTTGACTTTGCTGCCGTAAGTTTCCTAATAGCACGGCACTGCCTATCTTAATGGATGCTGCCCACCTGTCCTTGTTGTTTCGGGGCAATGAACCCAGATAATCAATAAAAAGCCAATCCATCGGTTGACTTTGTGAATCTATTGGAGAAACCCTTTCCTGGGACCCGCAGCTGGACTAGCTGTGTTACACCAATCACGTTCTGCGACCAACTTTCGAACATCGCTGTCCAGCCCTCACCAATTCAACATCTCTTTCATCTTAAGTCATTTCTTATGGCACCCCAGGTGACCTCCACATAAGGGTTGATGAAAATACTCTAGAGGAAGTGGCAAGCTGGTACATCATCGGGAGAAAGCCCGGTGTAACAAGGATAAGTGGGCAGCACCCATTAAGGAAGGCGGTGAAGTACTCTTAAGGAACTTTTGGGGACAAAGTCAAGACGGTCAAGGCATGACGGAAATATTGTTACCACGTTTTCTAGGACCTTATGTGGTGGTTAAGAGGCTAACGCCGGTGAGCTTCCTGCTGAGTGGCAGCGAGACAGGGTGAAGAATTCGTGAGCACCTGAAGGAGGGGCCGGTACACTGTGACCCAAAGGACTTATGCAGAGGAGGTTCTGGGAACCCGCCCTCAGTTCCACTTTGGGGGGGGGGGGGGGCAGGGAAGTTGAGCCGTAACTAATCTCTCAAACAATTAGTGTGACGGCTCTTTCTTGTGCCCGCGCTTTGCCGAGGTACAGTTGGTCGCGATCTCCATGAAGGCACGCGTAGGACGTTTCATGGAGGTCGGTCTCCTGCGAGGTTGGAGGGTCTTACGAGCTCGTGTACCGAGTGTGTTAGTGTTACAGAGGTCGCAGCGGGCGTCATCCGTGGAGCAGTGCGGGGCTGCTGTTGGTTTGGCGCAGCGAGGCGAGGCCATGCTGTAACAGCGGTACTGGGCTTAGCAGCGTCTGCAGTCGAAGCAGTTGCCGTCCGTGGCAGGCTAAGGCCTGGGTGTGGCTGTGTCTTGTCCTGTCGAATCCGCATTATCTTCAACGCTGGTGCTACTGTTATTGATGGCGTCCTTTCTAGCGGACTGAGCCGTTTTAAGTTATGTTTCTGAAGTACCAAGTTGATAGCTGTTTCTCCTCTGTTGGGAACCGCACCCCGTCGTGATTGCGCCACTTTAGTTTCTGGTTCACCAGCGCCCGAGTTCTGCCCGTTCTATATTGCTATTCATATTTAAATCAGTTTGCTGTAAGTTTATATGTTGCCTGTGTTAACGAGTGTGCCTTAAGAATGAGTGTCTATAGTTGTGCCTAAAACGTACCATATAAAACATTTTAATGTGAAGCCGGTGAATAAACGATAAGCATCTATAGTTCTATTGTGATGCTCTAACTACATTTTATATGGATTGCGTAAATTTTGTTACTGGATGTTACTGGTATTCTGTGTTACTTTGCTTAGTTAAGCCTCCTAATCGCCAAATGCCTCTAGAACTTGTGTAATTTGATACTAAAATGTAAGTTATCACCGTCATTATATAAAGTGAATAGATAGAGTCCAATTAGTCATAATTAATTTTCACATCCTCGTCTCAAAGTTGGTATTCATAGACCACAATACGAGCTGTGTGGTATTAACCAAATTATTGATTCCTCTGACCGATTTATTCCGTGTTTGATACCTTAATTTAGTGTTAAGTAAAAGGCTCACAGCTTCACATGAGTCGTAACGCTTGGCTAAAAATTTATTGGTTTTCCCACATGTCGGGCGCAGTCAGTGGTGTCCGTGCTCCCTCAAAGGTGCCGTAGTGCAACAACTCAATGTTGATGCAGAATATACAAACTAAAACTGCTGTTTGGAGCATTTTTATTTCTGATTTTCTTTAAAATAAGTTTCTTTAAATACTTGTAAGTGTACTTGCTTAACGTCGCCTTGGCCAGGGAATGGTTGTATCAGTGTGATGATTGGTTTTTTATGGAACTGTGATATTTGAATCTGAAGTTCAATTTCTGTTGAGATATAATTTCACTAATCATGCCTAGCATTGATTTTGTTTTACACTGAGTTATTCATAGGTAAACATTCCAATTTTTACTAAGAATTTACTTCTTTAATTACTGTGTGTTGTATTTCACGTGCTAATCATCGGTGGCTCAAATCTATAAATTCAATATATTATCTGTTTTAGTATTTCATTTTTGGTACATTTTATTTAAATAAAGTTTACTAGCTAAGAACCAGTTACTGTAGACTGAATATTCTTGTTGACACCATGTGCCGTGCTACTGTACTAGAACGTTGTGGTAAATAAACTTTGTTACTGAGACTCCTCTGTGGACTTCATCCTTTCACACCACGGAGCCTTGAGACCTGCTAACAACATATCAGAATTCTTATGGCAGACGTAACGCCACTGCTAGGAAATAACCAGACAAACCTGGTGAACGCATTCACTACAACGAAGACAATACGATTTCCGCTCTTGGTTCGTTTAAAAGGACCTAGGTAATCGATAAAAAGCCGGTGTCCATCGGTTGAGATTTGCGAGTCGATTGGGACTTTGTGTAAAATTTGGGTCTTTGTAAATATTGTGAATTTGTGAAAATTTGGACTGTGTAAAAATTGGGACTTTGTGAAAAATTGGGACTTTGTAAATATTTTGTCTTTGTAAATATTGGAACTTTGTAAAAACTGGAACTCTGTACGCCCGCAAATTACCGCGCAGTTGAGCGCCCCACAAACCAAACATCAAGGTCCACTTAAGGATTGATAAAAATACTTAAACAGGCCGAAAATTAAGCTACGTGGGATGCATAACTTGGTCCCCTGACTCCTAATAGTGCGGAAACACAAGAAACCCTTCTCCAGGGAGAACTGCGAAGCTACTTTGCCAGCATTAAATTTATCTAGTATGGGCTGCAATTCGGGATCTTGCCGTTGGTCCGTTTCCAGGTTGTCGAACAACAACGGAGTGTCTGTCAAAAGACACCAGCTGCGCGTCAGTCTCCGGTTCTTATCTACATCATCAAACTGAAACATTGGACTCAACGTGTCACCTATCTGTTTCTGTCCCCCTCTGATATGAGAAACATGAAATCCCTACTACGCACTGTGCAATATGGCCTGTCTTGCGAGGTCGACCAAACATCCTATTCAAGGGCTGATTGTACGTTCGACACGAGACCGACAAAGCGCCAGGCAAAACTTGTATTTTTCTAAGGTGAACATGACGGCCATTACTTCCAATTCATACACAGAGTACTTACTTTCAGCTGCTGATAAGTCCTATGAGGCACAGGTGAGGGGCCTCCTCTCCCCATCCTGTTCTTGTAACAGAATCACAGCCCCCCAACATTGGAAGCATCGATTTCAACAACAGATGGAGCACTGAAACCCGGAATTCCCAATACCGGAGCCGTTATAGCCAGATTCTAAGCGTCTTAAGCGGCTTGCTGCAATCCACACCACGCAAATTTCACCCCTTTCCTAAGTAGCTAGTTGATGGGAGCAGCTATCTGAGCAAAATTCGAAATGCATTTACGAAACAATTCACCATTCCAGTAAGATAAGCAATGGCTTCCTTGTCTCTGGGGACTGGAAATGGATGAGTGGACTGGCTCCGACTATGGTCGATGGCTACGCCTTTAAGAGAAACGATAATCCATAAAAAGAATACTTCGCTCTGAGCCACGGATACTTTGGAGGGTTTTACTATCAAACTGTCTTCCCTCAGACGCCCAAACACCTGACAGAGATGATCAAGGTGCTCCTCAAAACTGGCGGTGTATATGACTACATCGTCAAGGTAACCGTTCACAAACGTGAGCTTAAAAACCCCTAGGACCGATTCTAACAGACGTGACAAAACAGCTGTATCCATAGCTAGCCCAAAAGGAACTCTATTAAATTCAAAAGGATTTTAGTCAGTACAGAAATTTGTCACTTGTTTTGAATCTTCGGTCAAAGGAATCTGATAATAAGTCCTGGTTCAAATCCAGCACAGCAAAAATCCGAACACCAGCGAACCATGCACAACAGTTGTTTAAGTCCGGGAGTGGGGATGACTCAAGTACAATCTTTTCATCTAACGCCTGGTAGTCTACCATGGGCCTAATTTTTTTTACGATGCGGCTTAGTTGCCAGGTGTAATATAGCAGGGAGATGTTGCTGCCGCAACCTAACAGCGCGCACATGTGCTGGGTACCTAGAACTGCGCAAACGAAGGGTAGCCGTCCTCCCAATACAGAAAACACTCTACGACAACCTGGCGGCGGCCTCTAGAGCAACGGTGACCACTACCATCGCTTATGCAGTCGGGTATTCATTCGCCTTCCTTGGACGTTGGGAAATTTAGGAAATTTGTGGTAAGTTCTATAGGACCAAACTGCTGAGGTCATCGGTCCCTAGGCTTACACACTACTTACTCTAACTTAAACTAACTTCCGCTAAGGACAACACACACCCCCATGCCTGAGGGAGAACTCCAATCTTCGACGGCGAGAGCCGAGCGAACCATTGAAAGACGCATAAGACCGTGTGGCTGCACCGCACGGCTTTAGGCATTGGGCACCGGCTGACTAAATGCCCAAGCCTTCTGCATCGATAAGACAGGCTTCTAATCACAGTGTATCACAGACTGGCAACGCCCTCGTCACCACGAGATATATGATCGTGGTGAATACATGAAACTCTCTCTCCTCTTTTGCGATCGCCACAACTACATATTGCAATTTTTGTATTTGAGCAATACTGGAGGGTCTGAAGAAACACTCTGTACATCGCGAATGCTGTCTGCGAGGTGATCTAACAGATCTTGAACCTGACATACTTGATTTCTAGATTGGGGACAACTTCGGAACCTGATACATCAACCTGATGATCACACAACAACCACTACAAAATTCAACAACTTCACTCACATCCCCGACGGATTCGATGGTAATTTTTACCGGCGCAGTGAAAGCAGAAGGTAAGCGCTGGCAAAGTAACCAATTCCGCACTTTTTTCAACCGAAACTGACCGAAAAAGTGTGTTGCATTATTTACTGAAAGCCCCTCTTAGTGCACAAATCACATAACACCATTAAATACAAATAGAAGACATCGAAATTAGAAACTGTCCAGATATATCAACTCACAACAGTAACGCACAATGCACATTCACACTATAAAATACAACACAGAATGGTACACAATACAATACCACAACCAACTCACACATGAGATTAGTAACATCTTCAAAAAGGATAAAATTTATATATCCTTCAAGACAAATGGTTCAAATGGCTCTAAGCACTATGGGACTTAACGTCTGAGGTCATCAGTTCACTAGAACTTAGAACTACTTAAACCTAACTAACCTAAGGACATCACACACATCCATGCCCGAGGCAGGATTCGAACCTGCGACCGCAGCAGCAGTGCGGTTCCGGACTGAAGTAGTAAAAAGTAAACTAGAAACTGTGAGAGAAGAGAGAGTTAAATACAACAGAATAAGTTAATTAACATGTAATAGCAGCAACTGTAAACATACTGGGATGACTGCAATAAATTTTATCATCAAATACAAAGAACATGCAGTATAAGAGCGTTGAAGAGTGAATGTACGCACTCCACATACGCTTATCAGCTAGATGATTATGACTACCTTGCTAATTGCCGGTAAGTCCACATTTGGCATGGATAACAACGGCAACGCGTTCTGGCATGAAAGCACTGAGGCGTTCGTAGGTTGCTGGAGGGAGCTGGCTTCACACCTGCACACATAAGTCGCCTAATTCCAATTACGTCCATTCCATCACACTGCTGGCCTTGTGACAAGGCGGACTATCTTGTTGCAAAGTGACATCGTGAAAGATGACCGTCATGAAGGTGTATACGTGGTCAGCAACCAGTGTACGATACTTATCGGCCGTCATTGTGCCTTGCAGGAGCTCCAATGGTCTCATGGATGCTCAAGTGAATGTTTCCCAGAGCATAATGGAGCCACCGCCAGCTTGTCTCCGAGCCGCAGTATAGGTGTCAACAAGATGCTCCCTGCAGTACAAGTGTCAAAGAGATGTTCCCTGGAAGACGACGGATTCGCGCGCTGCCATCGGCATGATGAAAAAGGTACTGTAATGCATCAGATCACAGATCTGCTACTACGCAAACGTTCATTGCCGATGGTTACGTGCCCATTCCATGTAGTTGCCGATGTCGTGGTGTTAACATTGGCACTTCGTGGGTCGTCGGCTGCAGAGGCTTATTATTAGGACTATTTCGTGCACTATGTGTTCAGACACACTTTTACTTCGTGCAGCATTAGTGTCTGATGTCAGTTCCGCCACAGTTCGCCATCTGTCTTGTTTTGACAGAGGGCTCGGCCTACGACGTCCGACAACTGTAATGATGTTGTTTCGACACACGCCGAACACACTCACCACAGAGTTTCTCGAACACCAGACAAGTCGTGCAGTTTCCGCAATGCTCGAACTGAGCCTCCAGCCATCACAATTTTCCCTCGGTCAAACTCAGACAGATCGCGCGTCTTCCCTATTCTACACACGGACAGCACGCTCACTGATACTACATGCACTGTGCCTGTGTGTGACTAGAAGTCATTGCTCGCCAGGTTGCGCTGCTATCGCGTGCACAGGTTTATATCGATTGTAGGTCGCTGGTCATTATGTTGTAATTGATCAGAAAAACGATTAAAGAAAATGATCGCAGCCCTGGGATAACAACAGAGACGGCAGTGCAATGAACTTACAGAAAAAGAAACGGAATGCTCACTCTATAGAAAAAATACTTCGTGCAGAAGGGCACAAATAAAAATGAAAATATGTTCAGTCATCAGAAGAGTTCTAACAGAAGAACAGTACTCAGAGCAATTCACTCTTAAACATAAAAAAATCTGACACACACAAACGTTCTCCATCAAGCTCATCCCAAGACCCCACTCCACATTCACCCTCTACAGTTCCCATGATAACTCAGTCAGCCCTAAAGCATGTGAGCAAGAACAAATGGTTCAAATGGCTCTGAGCACTATGGGACTTAAATATCTGAGGTCATCAGTCCCATAGAACTTAGAACTACTTAAACTTAACCAACCTAAGGACATCACACACATCCATGCCCGAGGCAGGATTCGAACCTGCGGCCGTAGCGGTCGCGCAGTTCCAGACTGAAGCGTCCAGAACCGCTCGGCCATGAGCAAGAACATATGCAGTGAACTACAGTACAGGTTATGTGCAGAGAACTGTTCAAATGTAACATACTAGCAAACCTTCGCTAATTGCATTCAGTACATACAGAACAACAAATGATTGCATGAATCGGCGAAATGTGTTTGGTAGACACAAATAAATTCAGTTGTAAAAGACGTAATTTTCCTTATGGTAAAGTATAACTTAGTGTACCAGTATGAAAGCATCTGCAAATTGTAACCATCAGAATCAATACCACACCTGATCTAAACTCTGAGGACAAACAGATAGTAATCGATGAAACGAAAAGATGAGTTTCATGATTAGCTCATCACTTGATTAGCTATACAGATGAAGAAGCGTGAAGGCGTGAGTTTTCCTGGCCAACGGAGAAGGTTGCAATCACAGCGTGTGGGTGCGTTCAAAAGGACAAAAGTACGAGTATGAAGTTTCCCATTCTGTAACATTCCAGTTTTCCTTTTTTCTATGTGTATCGGGGCTGTAAATGTAATGCTGTCTCCGTCAACATTGCTTCGGCCTCATCTGTAAGGTATACTGATAGAACAGCTCTGAGTGGCTTCCCATCGTTGAAACCACAAACTACTCAGACAGCAAGGTTCACGTGAATACCGTTGCAATTGTGCTAATTAGCTACATGTAGTGTGTTCAAAACAGCTTCTAGTCATCGTGTCCTAATTTAATGACTTCATATGTCTTGGGGCTTGCTCTGTTGTTCACGATGTTGTAGCCTACATGGTTGACATATACGACACCGTTAATTAGCACAGACCTGCATTTGTGAATCTTCGTTTATCCATAATTGAAACGGACGACTTGGGACGTCAGCTAGTCTAATATATGTTAAAAAATGACGAAATTCCTCCAGCTGTATTAAAGTGTTGGTTTTATTGGCAACTAGTTTCGAGGCCGGCCGCGGTGGCCGAGTGGTTCTAGGCGCTACAGTCTGGAACCGCACGACCGCAGGTTCGAATCCTGCCTCGAGCATGGATGTGTGTGATGTCCTTAGGTTAGTTAGGTTTAAGTAGTTCTAAGTTCTAGGGGACTGATGACCTTAGAAGTTAAGTCCCATAGTGCTCAGAGCCATTTGAACGATTTTTTGAACTAATTTCGATGTTGTTACAACATCATCTTCAGGCCCTAAATACAACATACCATACATAAACAACCAATACAACAACAGTAATTTATGAATTATTATGCAAAACAATTCTGTTGTAACCATATTACATTACGGATAATTATAATGAAACTAATTATATTTTTGGTCATTTCCGTTAAAATGTCATCACTCTGGATAATAGCCATTTACGTGGTATCACTAAATACAAGTGAAGCTGTATATGCACAATCGTTTTGTCATAGGTTGATATCAGGTATTAAAAAATGGGAGTATATAAAAGCTTAAGCGACCAGCCGTTATTCTAATGGATAATAACATAGGCGTCGAACATTATAATTTTTTAAAATAATGAATTATAAAAAGGAGAAACATAACGCATTGCCAGTCAGCCATATGTTAGATAAACTTCATTGTTTACTAGTAGTGAACGGTGGGCAAGGTAGACATTGCGTCGTTTCTGTAAGAATTTCGTATGTATGCATCGAATATTCTGATTCTCGGTATTATAAGTGGACTACTTCCACGATATCGTATCTTTGGTGCTGCAGTTGTATTAGTTACGATCTTTCAACCATTAGTTTTAACTTCCGCATGGAACACACCTGGCTCACCACTGTCCACTAGTGTTAGACACATACGGTTACTGTCAACAAATATAGTAAGTTACTTGTGAAATGTTATCTACTTAGATGTCCTACACGTCGTAATATCGAAGCACAATCGTTTCTCCGTTGTCTACTTAGACGTCCTACACATAATAACAACGAAGCACGACCGTTCCTCCGTCCGCTTACCGCGTGTTATGTGTAGAATGATGTAGCTTCCTTTTAGGTTTAATGTCAACAGGTTGACGATACTTGAATTGTTTTCCCCTACGTGTAGAGATTGCTCTGGTAATACGGATTACAAGTTAATGATTCACCTGTTTATACCCAGATTATACGTACGTTGGAGTGCAATGTGTTGTTACTTCGATGAGAGTATGTATGCGTCGAATAGTCTGGTTCTCGATACTGTAAGTGGACCACTTCCACGATTTTGTATCCTTGGTGCTGAAGTTATCTTGGTTACGATCTGTGAACCACTAGTTTTGATTTCATACTAGTCACTACATGCCTTCCGATGGAAAACGCCCATCTCACCACCGACTACTACTGTTAGCCACTTACGATCGCTATTCACAAGTATGGTGAGTTACCTGTAAAATGGTGCCTACTTAGACGTCCTACACGTCATAATAACGAAGCACGACCGTTTCTCCGTCCGATTACCCCCTGTTACTGTTACATCACTTTTAGAATGACTTAGCTTCCTTGTAGATTTAATGTCAACTTGCTTGACGATACTTGAACTGTTTCCCCCCGCGTGTAGAGATTGTTCTGTTTAATACTGATTATAAGATAGTAGTTCAAGGGTTTATATCCGCTTATACCTACTATAGAGTTCAATATGTTGCACTTCGATGAGTAACTTGCCCTCCTTAGACATATTTTATACTTGGTACATTATCAACTTCCGTTATAAGAGTCAGTTTATATTAATCATTAAGTTGGTCTTATAGTCAAAATAATTGTGCCTACAACTTTTATGTTCGCTTCTTGTAAATCAGTGGGTAGCCGAATTGCTTAAACTACCAATTCTATACAACAACTGAATTATAAAGATAAGTAAAATGAGTGAGTCCCCATGTTGTAGTAGTGATTGGTCCAGTAGACTATTTGCCCATAGTAAATAGAGGTTAATCGCATCACTGATCGTAATTAACTCGAATTGACGCTCGACGAGATCACATACTTGATACAACAGTTACACATCGTGTATTTTACTGAGTGGCTGTGTTTATTAGGGGAACAACTAAGAGGTTATATATATGACCGTTTATTTCAACTGACATTACCTAGATTGCTTCTATTCAGAACACTGCCATGTACCTGATCGTGTTTTTGACCATGTAAACTTGCTGGAATTGATTGTTTTAGATCCTGGGCATAGCCTTCAATGAGACACCGACCTAGAAATTATTTCAGCAACGTGTTAACTTATACTTTTATTGGAATGAACAGTTTTTTTTAAATTGATTAGTATGTATTTTACCCTATTGACTACCTTGTATCAACATGGTTTCACACCATTTTTTCGGTCCCTTGCCATTTCTTTCATGGTGTTAGGAACGAAGTTGTCTAAGTAAATTACGCCACTGTTACTTTAGTATGACGGCAGTACAGAATTTTGCTAACGTAACTCTAGTTTACCTTACCCACCGTTCACTACTATTAAACAATGAAGTTTACCTATATATGTCTGATTGGCAATGCGTTATGTTTCTCCTTTTTATAGTTCATTATTTTTAAAAGAATTACAATGTTTCACGCCTATATTATTATCCATTAGAATTACGGCTTGTCGCTTAAGCTCTTATATATTCCCATTTTTTAATATCTGATATCAACCTATAATAAAACGATTGTGCATATACAGCTTCATTTGTATTTAGTGATACCATGTAAATGGCTAATATCCACAGTGATGGCGTTTTAACCAAAATGACCAAAAATATAATTAGTTTCATTAAAATTATCCATTATGTAATATGGTTACAATAGAACTGTTTTGCATAATAATTCATAAATTACTGTTGTTGCATTGGTTGTTTATGTATGGTATGTGGTATTTAGAGCCTGAAGATGATGTTGTAACAACATCGAAACTAGTTGCCAATAAAACCAACACCTTAATACAGCTGGAGGAATTTCGCCATTTTTAACATGAATTTGAGAAAGTTACCATGGAGTATCAGTTTGTGTGTGCAATGAAGAGCCCGACATCATTCATTGAGATATTTATACATCAGTAGGTATCAAACACAAAACACGTTTATTATTTTAAAATTCTGATTATAGCAGCCCAGTATACAGATTCGCTAACGAAAAGGCTCAAATTTCTTCCTTAACGCTGCAGATGAATAAGGTTCTTAAATCAACAACACTGATAATGGTTTTGACTGTAGGGTCTTACCTTTTTCCAAAATCTTTCATTCCAAATATCATAACGTTTAGGGAATTTCGCGGATTTCTGTGCTATGTCATATATGTTCAGTATTTACCCATCACAGTGATTTCCAATTAATCTCACGGAAATGTTACTACAAACTGACTGCCACAAGACTGTGCATCACTGCCCACGCCAGATTTTAACGTGCACAGCGGAGCGGAAAACGACGTAGTGGCAAGCCAGTGAACTAACCACATGGTGCTGTCCGCAGATAGCTAGCGCCCACGTGCTTTTGTCGCAACTTGAGCCGAGTCCCGTTGCACCTGCCGCAAGTGGCCCATGAGGCAAACGGTTTTACTCCTCCGTGCAGCCGGCCGGAGTGGCCGTGCGGTTCTAGGCGCTACAATCTGGAACCGAGCAACCGCTACGGTCGAGGTTCGAATCCTGCCTCGGGCATGGATGTGTGCGATGTCCTTAGGTTAGTTAGGTTTAATTAGTTCTGAGTTCTAGGCGACTGATGACCTCAGCAGTTAAGTCGCATAGTGCTCAGAGCCATTTGAACCATCCTCCGTGCAGAGCGCACAATTCAAACCAGAAGGTCTAGCAACGGCCGCGGTTTCGGCTCGTCTGTGGGGGGTCTGCAGTGCTTTCAAAGACCGAATCAGCCACTCTGAGAGACGTGACAGAGCGAGGTATGCAACAGCAGATAGGGATACCGTCATCTCACACAGAAGCAGGAGTTTCGTGGCTGTATTAGGGTGAATTTCGTAGCGGAATATCCACTAAACTAGAAACAACTGCTAAACAGAGATCGGCTTCTGTCATATTGTGGTAACCACGGAGAGGGGTCTTAGTGAGGGCTATGAGACACTGAACACATTCGTAGCAGCGTCGCCTACAGTTCATGGAATCTATATTGAATGTTACAAGCACCGTTCCACAGTGGCTGTGACTTCTCATGAAAATTAAAAATTTATTTTTTCGCTAATTGTACCATTATTAGTTTGTACTAGCACACAGATGGGCGTCAGAAACATTTCTGGACAAACCACGTTTTCATTTTGGCATACGTGCGCACCATCGACAATTTTAGCACAGTGTTAGGCAACCGTATCCAGAAGTAGTGTTTACATCGGCAACCTGTAGCATATCAACATGTATTCAGGTTTCCGTCTGTATAGACGACGTCTAATTGGAGAAGTGCCCATGTAGATGATGTTAAGTTCAAATGATTCAAATGGCTCGAAGTACTATGGGATATCTGAGGTCATCAGTCCCCTAGAATTTAGAACTACGTAAACCTAACTAACCTAAGGACATCACACACATCCATTCCGTACGCAGGATTCGAAACTGCGACCGTAGTGGTCACGCGGTTCCAGGCTGAAGCGCCTAGAACCACTCGGCCACACTAGCCGGCCTGGTGTTAAGTACTCGGCGTCTCCATCTCACAGTGTCACGTCGTAACCAGAATAAAGTCCCACTCCGAAATCAGGGTTGTCAGTGAAGTATAACACTCAGCACTGAATGCACAGTTATTACGAACGTGATAGCCGGAGCCGAACAGACCTGCTGGACGGAGGAGTGCAGCTGTTTATACAAACATCGAATGTTCCAGACTACTGGTATACGTACAAACATCCAATATTACAGGCTATACGGGGTGACAATTATTCAACTATGTGAAATAAAATCGTAATAACTTCTGAACGGTTTGCGTTAGGCCGTTCAAACTGTACAGCTGGCATAATGGGAATTAGCAAATGCATGCCTGGGTTGGTTTAGCGACGAAGACCATCTTCATTTGCATGGGTTCGTCATGCAGAATTTCGCTATTCATCTGCACCACATCATCGCCAATGATGGCAAGCACATGGATCTTGTCATGACATGGATCCGATATCTGTAGTGACGTTTAAATGCTGAATAAAGTGTGTGCATTCTGTAATTTGTTACAAATTTACGTTGTAATTGGAAGGAGAAACAGTCTCGGTCGTATTATTTTCTTTTATTATCCGCAAAATCGATTTTCGGTTACTTAGTGACCATCCTCAGTGCTGTAAGATACAATTAAAGTTGTTAGGCACTGGTATTAACAAGCTTAGAGCGATCACATGGTATACGTACAAACATCCAATATTACAGGCTATACGGGGTGACAATTATTCAACTATGTGAAATAAACTCGTTTATGTGATTGCTCTAAGCTTGTTAATACCAGTGCCTAACAATTTTAATTGTATCTTACAGCACTGAGGATGGTCACTAAGTGACCGAAAATCGATTTTGCGGATAATAAAACAAAAAAATACGACCAAGGCTGTTTCTCCTTCCAATTATATCCATTATCTAGTCGTGTGCACAGAACACTCCACGGAGCCGCCAATCAAAAAAACTTTACGTTATTGTTCCTATAGATCAATAATTGTCACCCTGTACAAGCAGCAGAAACACGGGAAACATCGAGATTCTTTTAGAAAATATAAATATTAAATGATAAATAATTGCGAGCGTTCGGGATTGAATTGGCAACTGGCAGCACGCCAGCCAGTGACGCTTACTGTTACGCCACATTCAGCACAGATAGTGGCAATATTGCATCGAGACATCATCTATCTTACACTTTCTTTACGCGTAATGAACACCAGCATCTACAAAGTTATAGATTACACTGTGAAAGTTCTATGAACTCTAAAGAGCGGACGTAAACCATGTGCTCAGCGCATAAGAAAGTGTGTCATAAGTAAAGAACATAAAGTCAACAGTTAAAATACAGAGAGCAGCAGTGAGTTAAGAGAAACACACTGTAGTGTCCCGACTGCAAAAACGTCAATTTATTGTAGTGCACTGAGTTACACGAAAAACATTAACGCCTGCTGGAAGAGTACAATGTTAAAATACATGCGTTTGAAAGTATTGTTTATAATTTGGTACTTCACGAGGTTAATACAGTATAGTGAAAACGGACAGACTCGATACATACATGATTACAGGAATGTGAATTTCATTAAGAACTTCGTAGATACTTCACTTCGATGTGTAAGTAATGTTTGTCACAAGTCTTGACCTATAGGTGGCCAGATCCATACAGCTAATGATCGTAACCTATTCGAATTTTAAGACCGTATGTGTTTATAGCAAGAATGAAGAATTGGCAGGAGCTTCGTTTTTGATACTGTCGTCTCAGGGCATTTTTCATCGTAACATACCGTATTTCATGCTAACGTCGCTACCAAAATCAGCTCCCTTTACTTACAAATAAAACGAAGCGATATTTTGATAATAATTGTGTTCCAGTAAAAGTCTTGCTAGAGGACAAGTTACTCTTTCACCTATTTTTCGCATACGGAAAGTTATTAAAGATTCCATTACAATCTGACGCACCTTGAGTAACTTGAGCAATGATGGAGTCTGGTACAGTGCTAAAAGCATGATGTATTTTTATTATTCTTAGAAGTGGCTTGTTGGGAGTTGAAAGCCATTGGCGGCGAGCCCATCCCTTAATAAATCTTTCCAACAGGTCCACGACCTTACATGGCAGACAGGGCTGCCCCTCGTCGAGACAGTCTCCAGCAGAACAATGCTGCACTACCTGTCGCAGCGCCAGCGGAAGCCTGGGCTGGAGCGACCATCTGAAGGAACGCATCTACACAGTGGAGTCATAAACCAGGAATTGTGTGCAGAGCCACGCATAATAAAAGTTCACAAGTTTTCGTGTTCGCCGATAGTGCAAATAGGCCAGTGAACCACTTCCCCAGCCACTTCGGTTGTATAAGAACACTCTGGTATCTGAGAAGCGTTTAGAGATAGAATCTTTATTAAACCTCATAGTTAGGACTAACAAGCTCCATGGTACAGGAGATTTAGATGAAGATCTTTGAGATTGTTGCTGTTTGCTTGTTGCCATGAGAAGAGACATGACTTTGGAAAAAAGTCATCTGTTCCCCCATTGCAAAAACTTTAAAAAAACCAGTAACTGACTTTTTATTTCAGAGTCTCAGGCTTCTTAACTCTCGCTTGGCTCGACATGAGTTTGTGCTGTTGTATGCGAGGGGCGATTTAGCGCCTCTAGAGTTCTGTGATTGGCTCAAGACAGTGTGAAGGCGGTGTCGTTCATGCACTTTGCGGGAAAACGGTTTTTCTTCTGGAGAGGTATGAAACACTCGGGTGTCGGACTTTGGTCTGGTAAGTACTTCTGATCGAAGTTCTGGCATGTGTGATTGGTACTTGGGAGCTTGAGAGCAAACATCCTAAAGATGTTCAGGCTCACTTTCGGTTGCTCTTCATGACAATGTCTTGGCTCAAACTCGTCTAGGTGTTGAACTGCACATGTCGCATTACGCGCCATGAATTAGACACTTGTGACCATTTGGTTAAATTGTCTGGCTGGTGGCAATTTTGTGAAATACAAAGTTAACACAACATACAAAAACAGCGATAATAATATCGGGGTCTAAATTAACAACCCATGAATGATGTAGGCTATACAGTTGCGATTTGGTTAGAATAATGTTTATTCAGAAAGCAAACTAATTGCGAAAGTGGTCTTAATTTGAATTACTATTAAACTCGAGCGCATATCTATTTGACACAGTTCGATCACACACAATCTCATCTTGAATTAAAAGTCCAACACTTAACCTCGTTAACTACACGAAAATTTAGAGTCCGCACCAGGTTCGTGGCTCCTCAGCCCTCAGATACTAAGTCCCGTGATACCACACAACGCGAAATTTTCGAGTCATTTCACTTCCTAGCTACCTAAAACCGACTGCCCTCTTTCGCGTCTCAATCCTAATTTTACGCTTTGGTGTCTCCAGCCGAACTGTCCGCTTTCGCGTCTGCCCCCGCACTGTCTCTGCCTATCGACAGCCGGGTTTCCGGCGTGCCGAGCATCGTCGCTCAACTAACTAGTGCAGTTCCCTTCCCTCAAGCCGTCCATCTGATTAGCTAGAGCTTATTATACATTATTTCACATTTTAACATATTTAAATAACCAAAGCCTGACCACTTTCATAGTCTAAATAAAGTAACAATAATATCCATTACATAATAAAAACAAAATTCTTTTACATAAAACGAATACAATTTCCTTCTTAACTTTGATTGCCACGGCTAGTGGCCTTGCAAAATGTGCTGTCTGATAAATAAAAGTATCAAGTATCTGTTCTGCACTAATTTTTACAACAATTCTTCTATTACCTAATGATTCAATAAGGTGTCATGCTGTCATCGTTCAATGTGTTTTGTGTGGGGGAAATGATGATCTGATGCTTACCTGGAATTACTGATAATTTAAATTTACTATATCTTTTAAACAAATGAAGTTACGGTATTGTTATTTACAACATTTTTCATTTTAATGATGCGTTTCTATCTGAAATGTCGATCGTTAAAGATCGACTAAATCGTTCAGATTTTAGCACTCAGGTCTTTGCTACAAAACTTTTGAATTTCGCTTCAACAGTAAGTCCTGAATTATTATAGATATTATCAATATTCAAGTTTTAATGGGATCACCATGAAAATTTATGAAGTATGGTAGATTAAAATTTCTGTGGCTGCATTCCCTGCATTACTACAGAATTAACTTATTTTTATAAATGACTCCCTATATGGCCGATCTTAGGTCCGCCATATTTAACACTGCAACGTCTCCTTGGATACACACAGCTTCTACTGGGTTTCCATATGAAGTAGGTTCTCGTCTCTCTTACTCGCACACTACAGCGCTTATGCCTCAATAGACAACAGACGCCTGTGAGTTTCCCCATCTCGTGGTGGATCTGCGCCATTTGTGGCACGCGGTGCTGGACGACAGGGTTCAAATGGCTCTAAGCACTATGGCACATCTGAGGTCACCAGCTCCCTAGACTTAGAACTATTTAAACCTAACTAACCTAAGGACATCACACACATCCGTGCCCAAGGCAGGATTCGAACCTGCGACCGTAGCAGCAGCGCAGTTCTGGACTAAAGTGCCTAAAACCGTTCGGCCACAGCGGGCGGCGGAAGACAGGGTTCGTTTCACAAATCCTGTAGACTGACTCTTTCGGTCATGTATTTAAATGAGGGCGCAATGCTCGTTATCGCACAGCCTGCCCTGAGACTGACTTCACTTACGAGTACATTAGACTGGGGAGCCTTTGGTGAAGTTCTTACTGTACCGACAGTGTGCCTTCAAACGTCTCGAACTTCTCATTTGCAGAGGACACACTTAATCGTTTTTGGTTTACCAGTCTTTTGGTATCCTTGTGTTCTTTGTGGTGTAAGTGAGACAAATTGGTCCTTGGTATGACCAGCGAACAGGTGTGTCACACACTCAAATCTACCGTGATTTCGGGTTTCTGGTAGAGAGTAAATTGCGATCCGTCGGCCTGATCGCTAGACCGTGAGATTTTTGCATTTCTTTCGTGGCTGCGATCGATTCACAGGTGCCGCCTCCACGTCTCACCTCCGCCGCACACATCTCGCCAGCTGCAAGCTACATCGCCACAAGAAGCAAACAGGGTACGTACTGCCACTGCGGAATTTTCAGGGCGTATAAATCTCAATCGCCACTTGCTCTCAGCTGCACCTATGTACAGAGACTTCAGTATATTTCATCAATCAAAGTCTGCTCAGCGTCAGATCAATTCAGATTGCTTTATCTACACTTTTGGGACTAGAGTACCCCTCACTCAACTAGTTAAACTGTCTCTGTCACCCAGGATCCTTCTCCAGTGTAGTCTTAAGTCAACTGTTAGTTGTTTACGGTATTCAATCAATAACTTGTTTAGCATAATTTTCTTCTTCTTCTTCTTCTCGCTCTTCTTGTTGTATTTAGGGCGTAGTCATAATTTTTAGGATGTTGTCAGAGCTTTCCGTATATTTGGCGTTAGTCGTGATTTTCCAGTGATTGTGTGCAGTATACGATAAAAATCGTAATATATTGCTTGCTGCTCGACGACGTGTTACACAGGGTTATTCAAGGAAGGAAATTAGGAAGATTGGGTTTTTACGTCCCTTCGACGTCGAGGTTATTGGAGACGGCGGGTTATTAAAAATGATCAATACTCATGCAAGAGATTATGTTAAGGCGAGGTACTGTGTGATTATGTGTATGAAAACAGCAACCAAATATTTTTTTTTGTCATTTTCACAAATTTTCTGCGTGCATACCGTTAGTCACAGGCCACACATCTTGTCTGTAGTCCATTTCGGCCCATAGTCGCTCCGAAACGTCGGCATCGATACCAGTCACAGCTGCCATCAGACGTCCGTCTTTGCAAAGAGATCTTGTTCCCTTAATCTTCAGTACCCACTCGTAAAGGTATCGTCTGGTAGATGGAAACTTACCTGAACACAGATACGTTTTATAATCACTTGAAAGTGTCTATATCATTTTGAATAACTCTTTTTGAATAACTCTTTTATCTCCGACGGTTGTCACAAATCGGAATGGTAGAAACGAAAAGAAATTTTATAACAAATTCTGCAAGCTTCTACGTTTCTCTGGGTTTTCTGTCGCCTGTATCCATCACAGAAAAATTTTACTCCAACACACTTGGCTAATAAAGATTGTGTAAGGACGAAAGCATACTTCATCAGCTTACCTCAAAATGGACGTGGCTATCGCCGCTTATAGATCTATCTACATACGCTTCTAGATTACATACACGCAGGTGGACAGTCTCCGAGGACAGAGGCTAGCGTATTCACGTTTTTTTGCAAAGCGAGTGTAAGCTACCGCCTTGTACGCCACGTGCGAGAAAAACGTGTATAGCCTACTGTGCCTATATTGTTGGGAACTGGACTGTTGACTTATTACTGCAAATCTACCAGCTGTGACAATGGCAATGGAATGCTTTGGACTTACTGTTCCATAGCCCTGGAAGGAATTCGAGCAAACTCCAGCACGTGGAAGGCACTTTTTTGTGGCAGGTAGGGTAGTTGCTGAAATTCATACTGTTCTCGTAAGCGTCGAAGTCACAAACAACTCAAACTAGCCGAAACGGGTTTTACTGAGCTGTTATCCTCATTACTCTTGAGTGGAGAGTGCTTACCTAGCCAAATCCACTGGTCATGCTATTGGAGTTTGTCCCGAGTGGAGTGGGTCGCGGAGCATTAAGTAGAATTATGTATCATAATTTCTTTGTATGACTCATTTTGTGCTTTCTCTATTTGGTATAAAGGAATATTCTTGTTGATATGAAAGCAAGCGGTCTTCTTAGTTATTTACTTGCAGCTATTCCGAACAGAGGTGCGTCATGATAACGAATGTGTCTGTCATTTCGGCAAGACCTTTTCACGAACTTTCAACCGCCAAATTTCTCCTCCTAGTATGTTTGACTCACGCCGGCGAAGGAAGAAATGACCATCGTAATAAAATAAATTAGAAATGTTTAGGAGTTCGTTTTTTCCCACTTACTATTCGGCAGAAGAACATTCCAGAAATACTCTAAAAGTAGTGCTATGTCCTTTCTGCCATGTGGTCGCTATTGCGGCAACACACAGGAGCCTTGTACCGCATTCTTAGATTCCTCACTTAAAATTGTATTGTGTCGGAAACTACCCGGCACATTAAAACGTTGTGCCGGACCGAGACTCGAATTCAGAAACCCTACCTTTCACTGGCAAGTACTCTATCAACTGAGTTACCCATGCACGAGTGACGACTCGTTCTCACAGCTGTACTTCCGCCAATACCTCGTCTCCTATCTTCCAAACTTCACGGAAGATCTCCTGCAAAACTTGCTGAACTAGCGCTCCTGGAAGAAAACATATTGCGAGACACCGTTTTGCCACAGCCTCGTCTCCTGCCTCCTCTAAGTTTGAGTCGAGGTACTGGCGGAAGTACAGTTGTGAAGACGGGTCGTCAGTCGTGCTTGGGTGGCTCAGTCGGTAGAGCATTGGTCCGCGAAAGGCAAAGATCCCGAGTTCGATTCTCTGCCAGGAAGCTTCACATCAGCATACACTCCGCTGCAGAGTGAAAATTTAATTTCGTATTGTGTCTGTCTTAAAGGCGTCTGCCGTTTCAGGTATTTGGGCATCTCGATGACGCCATCCGCTGTGTCAAAGAAACCTTTGAGTACCTGTGCTGCTTTTCGTACATGTTTAATACCACTGTTATACTTGGCATGGCTCCAACATACTTCAGTAATATTGTAGTATCGTTCACTCCAGTGTTTTGTAATCAGTCTCCTTTGTACAGTGATTGCGTTTTCCTAGTTTCCTACAAAAATACGTAAGTTTACTACCTATTTTACTTATGGCCTAGCCTATGTGATCGCTCCATTTGACATCCCTACAAATATCCATTTATGCTAGTTAACTGATATCAAGTGTGACTTATTGATTTTGAGTCATAGCATACTAAGTTTCTCCTTTTTGTTAAGTGGATAATTTTACATTTCTGAACACTTATGAAAGTTGCCAATACTTGCCAAGCTAGTCAAGGTCAGAGTGATAACGTATGCATTTATTTCAGGTAGTACTTCATTCTAGATAACTGCACCATCTGCGAAAATATGAGGTTGCTATTAGTATTGTCTGCCAGGTCATGAATAGGGGGTATGAACAGCAAGGGTTCCTACACGCATCCCCGAGGCACACGTGAAAAAACATCTGACAGTGTTTTAGTAACAGAGGACACCGAAACATCTGAAGAAGATCCCAACAGAAGGGTCTAAATTTCCATTATTTTGGGCAGGAAATATGATGCTCCTTAAAAACCCAGAAGATTTGAACGTAAGTTAAAACGGCCTAGAAAGCCTACATACATCGATGATTCTCAATCCAAGATAACATGCTGCATTGTCCCTTCCATAAACAACAGCGTTAAAAATACTTCGTTTAATATCAGATATGATCATACTTTCGATAATATGTGTGGGTTTAGTGCTGAGTGAAATGCTTTTCAGAAGTCAAGAAATTACAGCATTTAATTGAACGCCTTGATCCTAGGCTTTCAGGATGTCATGTGAGAAAAGGGGGAGATGGGCTGTGCAAGACCAATGTCCTCGGAATCCATGCTGGTTGATGTGGAGGAGGTTATTCTGAGATAACAAATTTGTATAAGACAATTACCATCCTTAGCAACAGTAATTAAGCTCTTATTAAAACCAGAAGCGATTCGTTTATTTTAAAGCTATTTCAGTGGTCACTGATGAAAAAAGAACCCGAAAAACACAGAAGACAACAAATACATCTCATTACGTTTGAGCTCACAATTCGTTTTAAGACTCTACAACAGATGGATTTGAAAGATTTTGGACTGTTACTATTCTTGTAGACGTGTGTGAACGTTCTTTGTTCCAACTACTGAGCACAGTGTTGTGGTCGAGAGATCTGCGGTAGATAACTGTTTAACAGGTGGAAGCTAACACCTTCCTCTATACCTAGTGCCGTATAATTAATTACTCAACGTGAGTCATTTAATCTATTAACACATACAAAAAAACTCTTAACATCAACAATCATACTAAGTGGCGGAAAGGAATTGCGGTCAGGTGTCTGCACCGCTGGAGAGCTGTTACTTTAAGTGGTACCACCGGGACTGTGTCACTCTTGCTTTTTTAAGTCAAGTAGACATACTGCCCTGGGATATTTTATACCACGCCTGCTCGATGTGTTCACGTAGTTCTGTAACGTAGTGCGAGCAACTTCTCGTCCCGTCATATCCGACATGTGCTGCATTGGAGACAACAACGGAGATCGTGCTGGCCAGGAAAGATGCTGAGCGTCTGCAGGGTACGTCGTAGTCCACGGGCGAGTATTGTCCTGTTGGAGCAACACATCACTTTCCTGTTGCCAAAACTCCAAAATAATAGGTCTAACAAAATTTTACACGGGTTAGCGTCCCCTCCAGCAACACCCCAGACCATAAAGCCTGTGGTGGGACGAGCGTGTCTAGAAAGAATGCACTGTACCAGAAAGTGCTCACCAAAAATAAACGAAAAATATATCTGTTCTAAAAAGCAGATAAAAATTCACTTCACGCCTTTCTGAGAGACAATATTCACTCCTTTCAAACTAAAAATATAAGTGTAGAACAGATGTGGTTTGAATTCAAAGAATTAGTATCGGCAGCAATTGGGAGATTTATACCAAATAAATTAACAAACGACGGAGTAGGTCCTTCTTGGTACGCAAAATATGTCAGCACACTGTTGCAGAAACAACGAAACAAACATGCTAAATTTAAACAGAAGCAAAATCCCCGAGATTGGTGATGTTTCACAGAAACTCGAAATTTTGCGCGGACTTCAGCGCAAGATTCTTATAACAGTTTCCACAAGGAAACTTTGTCTCGAAACCTGGCAGAAAATCGAAGGAGATTCTGGGCGTATGTAAAGTATGCTAGCGGCAAGACTCAATCAATGCCTTTTCTGTACGACGGCAATGGAAATACTATCGAAGACAGTGCTGCCAAAGCAGAGTTACTAAACACAGAAACACAGCCTTCCTAAATGCCTTCACAAAAGGAGACGAAGTAAATATTCCAGGATTTGCATCATGAACCACTGTCAACATGAGTAATTCAGAAAAAGGTGTCCTCAGAGTAGTGAAGCAACTTAAATCACTTAATAAAAGTAAGTCTTCTGGTCCAGACTGTACACCAATTATGTTCCTTTCAGAGTATGCTAATGCAATGGCTCCACACTTAACAATCATGTACAACCGTTCGCGAAATGTCCGTACCCAAAGACTGGAATGTTGCTCAGGACACACCAACGTTCAAGACAGGTGGTAGGAATAATCCACTATATTACAGACCCATATCATTAACGTCGATATGCAGCAGGATTTTGGAAAATATATTGTGTTCCAACCGTCTATTGACACACAGTCAACATCGATTTAGAAAACATCGTTTCTGTGAAACACAACTAGCTCTTTATTCGCATGAACTGTTGAGTACTATTGACAAGGGATATCATATTGATTATGTATTTCTTGATTTGCGGAAGGCTTTTGACGCTGTACCACACAGGCGGCTTGTAGTGAAACTGCGTGTTTATGGAATATAGTCTCAGTTATGTTACTGGATTCGTGATTTCCAGTCAGAAAGGTCACAGTTAGTAGTAATTAACGGAAAGTCATCGAGTAAAACAGAAGTGATTTCTGACGTTCCTCAAGGCCGTGTTATAGGCCCTTTGCTGTTCCTTAACGATTTTCGGAGACAATCTGAGCAACCGTCCTAGGTTGTTTGCAGATGATTCTGTGGTTTATTGACTAATAAAGTCATCAGAAGATCAAAAAAATTGCAAAACGATTTAAAAACGGTATCTGTTTGGTGAGAAAATTGGCAATCGGTCCTAAACAACGGAAAGTGTGAAGTCATCCATATGAGTGCTAAAAGGAATACGTTAACCCTCGGTTGCACGATAAATCAGTCAAATCTGAAGGCCGCAAATTTAACTAGATACCTAGGAATTACAATTACGAACGTCTTAAATTGCGAGGAACACTAGAAAATGTTGTGGGGAAGGCTAATCAAAGATTGCGTTTTTTTGGCAGGACGCTTAGAAAATTTAACAAATCTATTAAGGAGACTGCTTACGCTACGTTGAGAGCCAATCTGGACTAAATTAAGAGCTGCAGCCGAGACTAGCGCTTTTGAGTATCGGTATATCTGTCATGGAATCTTATGAGCTTTGAACTCTTCGTCTGCTTCTTCCATTACAACCTACATTTAGTCTAAAACGTTCGCTTCGGAGAAGTTATTTCTTTGTATGCGGATTATCAAGCGACGAGAGATATCTTCTGGGAAAGCACGTATCATCTTCGGAAACAAGACTGCCATGGGCACTAGCCCGCCAAGCTAGCCGCGCGGTCTAACGCGCTGCTTCCCGAGCGGGAAGGCGTACTGGTCACTGGCACGAATCCACCTGGCGGATTAGTGTCGAGGTCCGGTGTGCCGGCCAGCCTGTGGACGGTTTTTATGCAGTTTTCCATCTGTCTCGACGAATGCGGGCTGGTTCGCCTTATTACACCTCAATTAAACTATGTCAACGATTGTAGCATAACCACTGTCTACATGTACACGTGCACCATAATTACATTTGGGTTTACACCCGTCCGATATGAGACGTTCCCGGGACGTGGGGGTCAACTGGGAGCAGAACCGCACAGTAACCGTGGGTTCGGTGTGGGGCGGTGGTGGGGTGGGTGGACTGCTGTGGCCTGTTGTGGGATTGTGAACAACTGAAGACTATGGTGGGATGAAGCCTTTCTGTCGGTTCTAGGACGGCTTCAGTTCAATACACAGTAAACAGTGTAGGCACTTACCTCTTACCCAAATCATTTTAATGTTCTTCGGCTACATCCCATGAATGTTAATTTGCTGCTGAACTTCTTCTGTTACCGAATAATTTTCTTTCTATTCTCATAAGTGGACACGGCTTCGTCGATGCCGTCGATGAGGATCTCATATTCATCTTAGAGTTGCATTGACGTAAGAATTTCTTATAGCCAAAGTGGGGTTGCTATCCACAGAGCTTTCAAAATGTACGCAAGTCTCCTAGTCTCCTGAGAAAGGCCGTAATTTATTGGACAGTGAAGTGGGTGTGGTTAGGGCCTCCCGTAGGGTAGACCGGTGGCCTAGTGCAAGTCTTTTTAGTTTACGCCACTTCGGGGATTTGCATGTCGATGGGGATGAGATGATGAGGACAACACAACACCCAATCCCCAGACGGGAATCGAACCTGGGTCCCTTTTCATGGCATTCCGTCGCGCAGACCACTCAGCTATCGAGGCGACTAGCGGACGCTGACTGTCGTAGTAACTGCGTTAGTAGGAGGGACTTCCTGCTTGAAGTGGACATCAATTCGGAGAATTTTCTTACGATGGCATCGGACGCGGTGAAAAGGGCGCTCATCGCTTTCTCAGTGTAATCCTCACTTACAGTTAACATCCTGTAACAGAAGGTCATGTATTTGGTTATCCTGCAGCATAAAAATTGCCATCTCGTTCTTGAAACAAGCCTTGTAGCGTCTTAATTCGGAGAGCGGTGTCTGAGAGTCCACCGATCTCCTTGACGAATCGGTACCAATATGTCTCAAACCAAGGCGGGCGAAAATACAGTTTTTCAGGGAGTCATATTTCGGGTTCTATTTAACACAGAGGTAAGACGTCAAGTGTTTTAAATAACCCTTGGCCTAGTGAACATTTATGTACCCATCGGAAGAGCGGGCACACTGGACTGTCTTACAGTGCCGGGTCAAAATTTATACACTTCACACTTCCTCCAGACCAAGCAAACTGAGCAAATGAGATGGTTCTTCTGCATTACATGTGCCTATGATGTATCTTAGGCGGCTTATAAAACCAATATACCTTCATGAGCGGCTCCTTAGGAAATCCCGAATAGCCGTGATATTTTGAAACGAAACAAGCTGTTGTGGGGATGGCCACTTCTGTAACTTCCATTCACGGCCAATCATCGATATTTTTGTCATATGCTCTTGGGGTAATACTCTTGTGGAATTTGGAAACCTTTTTCGATACCATTGTCCGTTAACGAGATCTAGAGGTTCAAATTTACCACACGTATGTAGAAAAGCTCATGAAATGGTTTCTAGCTATTTTTGTACAATTGGCCGCAATTATCTGAATAACTTGGCATATTAAATGGCTCAAATTTTAACTTTACAATTTTTGGACATTTATCTTGACATACAATTTTACCATTTTCGAAAATTTATATCGTTATAACGATACACCCAAAATACATGGATTTTGGGTACGTGCCAAAAATACCAGTTGTGGGTATGGCCACTACTATAATTTCTACTAATGACAAATCGCCGCATAAATCATTACCATGCGTTCTTAAGATGATGTTCTCGGCTAACTTCGAAAATTATTTCGATATCATTGTCCTTTACCGAGATCCAGAGGTTCAAAGTTAACGTAGTTATGCACTTTAAGACATGCACGAAATATCAGGTATAGTGCATAAATGAACAAGGGAATGCTGAAAAGAAGTGCCTCCGAGATTTCATGTAAAATACCCTTAAAGCTCTTTTGATAACACAATCGTTATTATTAACATTTTTTTTTTTTTGGTCAATAGTCTACTGACTGGTTTGATGCGGCCCGCCACGAATTCCTTTCCTGTGCTAATCTCTTCATCTCAGAGTAGCACTTGCAACCTACGTCCTCAATTATTTTCTTGACGTATTCCAATCTCTGTCTTCCTCTACAGTTTTTGCCCTCTACAGCTCCCTCTAGTACCATGGAAGTCATTCCCTCATATCTTAGCAGATGTCCTATCATCCTGTCCCTTCTCCTTATCAGTGTTTTCCACATATTCCTATCCTCTCCGATTCTGCGTAGAACCTCCTCATTCCTTACCTTATCAGTCCACCTAATTTTCAACATTCGTCTATAACATACTACATCTTTATTCATCAGGTCTACATATCTGCAACACTCTGGCGCTAGAGGTCTACGAATTATAGCGTGTAACTCTGTCGATGATTGAGAAACAGCGTGCCGTAATCGAGTTTTGGTTTCGAAGAGTTCGTCCTCAAATGGGGCACCCAGTCCTTTAGCATGATAATGGCTGATATCACACACGAGCACTGTGACATCTGCAATAATCCGACGTCTTGGGATCACCGTCATCAGTAAGTCCCATACAGTCCCGATTTGGCTTCATCCGACTTTCATTTGGTTCCATAACTTAAAGAAGACCCTATGTACAGAAAAGATACTTGGAATAAAAAGCATAATAGAACACAGACACAGGAAAGGGAAAAAGATAATAGTGACATTTTTGGACTTCCAAAAGGCCTACGATTCGGTTGACAGAAGTACTCTACTTGATGTATTAGAAGATAGAGGACTGGATGCTACAAGACGTGCAATAATAAAGGAAATTACTGCCAGGATCAGGGATCGCAGTACGCTGTCAGGCAGCTTCGAAATAAAAACAGGAGTCCGGCAAGGGGACGGACTGTCACCAATTTTATTTAACCTGCTTTTGGACGAAGTAGTGAGCCAGTGGAGGCAACTAACTAGTAACATGAATATCAAAGGTGTGCAAATGGTATACAAGGTCAAACATAATGCAACAGTGGACTGTCTGGCATTCGCAGATGACATGGCACTCTCAAATGAGACAGAACAAGAGGCAAAGGCAGCTCTAAAAAAGCTAGCCGAAACAGTAGAAAAGATAGGAGTGAAGATTGCCTATAAGAAGACCAAGACATTGAACACTTGGCCTCACTGGAAGATAGATGGCCAAGTGGTTCAGAGAGTCAACAGTTTTCGTTATTTGGGGGAGAAGATACCTGGTGTCACACAGAGCACCAGTAGCGCAGTAGATACGGCACAGCTTTTGCAGAAGCTTCGGTATGCGGTGAAAACAACATATGGCAAGAAAAATCTGTCACGGAATTCCAAATTGCGACATTACACAGCAACTGTAAGAAATACTGCTCTGTATACATCAGAAACGACCACGCTCGGCAAGAGAGCTTGTGTACAGTTGGAGAAAGATGAGCGGAAAATTAGAGAGACATATGTGGAACCAAAAAAACATGGGAATATCTGGACACCCAGAAAACGACAGGATCTGTATGGAAAATATTGAACACATATCAATCGAATATGGAAGAGGAGGCTACGATTTGTTCGGCAGATCACGAGGATGGACGAGGAGAGGTTCACTAAGAAGATATGGAATGCAACATGTCATATTGGAAACAACTGAATTAAGGAAGTAAGAGGTGACTGGAAGGCTGTAGGAATAAAAGAAAGGAATCTGCAGGCAGTAGTACAGGACAGGGAGAAGTATAAAGGGTTGGTGGATGGTCATAGGTGGCCGGACAGCAAAATCAAAGTTGTCTTAACATAAGATGAATGAAACTTACAAGCGACAGAACGAAGAGGTATTGGGAAAAAAGAAGACGTGCAAGACAAGCCACACGTGATCCTGAAGGGTCCTAACGAAGCACAAGAAGCAGAAGAAGAACAAAGAAGGCCTTATATGTTAGTCATGAGCCGATGTAAGGAGAGGTGAGGTTGTAGCTGTGTCAACAAACATTCCACAGCGACAGTATCAACAAACCGGTCTCTTGCGAGGAGAAATATGTTCATCGCCAGGACTGTGTTGAGAAAGAAATATGTAGACATGAAGCATAAAGATGTAGGAAGTTAATAATGTATCTTTTACTGAAAAAGCTTCAAGAGATCTTACACAAAAAATCTGGAGATACTACATTTCAGCACAACCTCGTAGTTTTTACTGATGCATTGTACACATGGAAAGAGTTCTACGGTCGTTAAACTATGTGTATATTTCCTCAACAATAAAACTTGAAGACGCGCTGTCTTTGTATAATGAGCGCTCCACGCCTTTACTAATATGCTCAAAGTGGTACCGTAGGGGCTAAAAATGGGCCACAAACTGTCATAAACTGCCTGAAAAGAAATTAAAATGACTGCCAAAAGTGATGCAGTACTGGAAAGACAGCCAGTACAGTAAACCGTTCTATGTGACATGCACTTAAATGGTGTTTATGAAATGAGTGGAGCCCTGAGCTATATCCAGATGGCTAAAAGAGCCACACGCAAATGGAAATGCTATTTATATTAAAATCAAAGTAAAATATTGGGTAGCCACCAAATCTAGCCACACGACTGAGATGGAAAAGAAAGAAGTCATAAAAGAACATTCATTGTAATTTCTCTCATGAAAAATCGGATGTATATATTAATATGATCAAGGGATTGTGAAAAATGTGAATAAGAGCAGCTTGCAGCAACATTCCTGAAAACTAGATCTATTCTAAAGAATTTGTTTTAAATAAAAAGGGAACACTAATCATTGGACCTGTGCGCATGGAAACGCTATGGATGGGCTGACAAGGAAACAGGTGCATATAAAGGGGACGTAACATCGGTACACCGCATCTGACTTAAAATTATTTATTTCTTAAGACATTGGTGTAAGACGTCTATATAACTGCTGTTGCCTGGTAACTACGTACGATTGCTTGTGGAATGCTATACGATTCACAACAGAAGCTCTTAATTTAGAATCGCGGTCGTAATTAGAGGGGGAGATGAAAGGTGTAATACTCGCATTCAGACAAACATTCACTCAAAGAACAGCAAGGACGGCCCCAACAACAACGCGCAACGAAGTTAGGAGGTTTGTTCCGCTGTGTTGAGAAATGATTAAATAAAAGAGTAAAGCTGAATATCACGGTTGCGTTTAAAGTTGAACCTCGGTTTGGAGAAACCGACACAACGAGAGCCACGCTTACGCGCTTAAACATGAAATCATATACCACAAATACCATTGAATAATTCGGACAGGATATATTTAAGATTCCAAAATCAGAGCAATAAGTAAACTCTAGGACAGAGGCAGGGGTCACAGGAATTTTAGGTTCCCAGTTAACTCGTGTGGGCGTGTGATTCGCGGAGACACAATTTATACATACCGTGCCCAAGTTTTAGCAACATTAAACCACACTGCCGCGACCAATTAACATTTTACAGCTGACACATTTGAATAGACAAAGGCTAATGGCACAGGGCCAACAAACTCTAATATTAACCCACTTGGATGGTTTACAACAGACATGTAGTAACGAAACAAGGAAAATTCACAAGACGCTAAAATTATCAAGATTTGGAAAAGATTAGAATGTATACACACCCAGTTACAAGGCACAAAAACATTCACACTGAACCGAGGACGCACTTCCTACATGAGATCTCTTCAACATATGCAACACCTTCTTGCTACGTTCTTCTTATGGACCAAAGTCTACGTTAGGAATGAAACTGGAAGTCTGCAAAAACCTTGCATTCCTTGCAGCGACCGAGCAAAACAGTCTTTAAGACAAAACGCGAGGCCGAAAGCTAAAAGCTCCGCTCTCGTTATGAGACAACGCGCCACGCGGCTAAATCAACGCACCGTTCTTCGAAGAGACCTCGGCTGCAGACCCTCAGAGAGCTGGAAGTAGACTGCCCATCTCACACTAAAACTTCTCCTACACAACCCCGTGACCAGGAAAAGCCAGAGACGAGCCTTCCGTCACCAGCCTAACACCGGTAACTTTCACACAAAGGGAGCAAACCTCTTCACCTATCTGAAACCTACAAGAGTTGGCCATTCTGTAAGGCTACCACTGATCCTCTGCAGCAGACTAAACCACCGTACAGCAAACTGAAACACATCCACATTCGTTCATTCACGCATGCCAGAGAGTTTTGGAATAGGAGAACAATGGATAAACATTTTATGGAATCATAGTCGTGAGTTGGGTTAACATATAACGACATGGAAGACTTATAATGGCGTTATAGACGCATTTGCAAGTCTGGAAAGAACCAATATAGCAGCCCTATGATGCTTGCAAATCGTAGAAAGAGATAGGATAAGGCTAGATTGAATCATAGCTCAGTCTTCTCTGATACGAACTTTAGCAACGAAAACAACCGAATTATTCTGTAGGATGCAAAGTGCACTGGAAATCAAGTAAAACGATAATGAGAGGGAACTATAGGACCCTTTCACAGTCTCTAATTACAGTTTCACAATTTTAACATATAAATTATAAGCCTGGCCGTTTCGATGAACCTGCCATCGCTGAGAGAAGTATCCAAAATAAATCAAAGACAAATGATTTTGTGTTAACCTTACATTACAAGTACTTACGCGTTGTTTATATGTGTCAAAGTATATAAATGTGTGAAAGCAGCTATTAATCTGCCAAAAGGTTTTTGATCTATGGAATTCGTTTTATATGTGCAGCTCGGCTTGCTGTAGCACGGATAAGCAGAGAGCGAACGGAGTAGGGGGGAAAAAAAGGCAATTTATGTTCCCCTCTAACGGGCTCTGACAGAAAACTACGGCACCAGCTGTATGTACCGTCATTCAGCCTTCCTCAATAAAAATTTTGCCATTCGAAAAATTCGACCTTTTCTTATGCTAAAAGAGATTAGCAGAGAGTGATGGTGGAAGAGACAGGAGAGGGTGCCAGTGGAAGAGAAAGAGAAAGGAGACGGGGATGATGGAAGAGGTAAATTATCAGCGAAAGAGAGAAATGGTTGAAGACAATAGCATCGGGGGCAAAGAAAGTGGAGATATTGATCTCCAGTGAGAGACGGTGGAATTAAAAGAGAAAGAGAGTTGTGTGGAAATATTAGCAGTGGGAGCAAACGGGAGAGGAGACAGTGGAAATGTAGATGAATGGTGACCATTGCTGTAGGAAGGGGCGAGGGGTTGCTGATCCCTCCCAGGCCAGCGAACTTAACGACAAGGTTAAAGCACAGGGCACAATTTCAACTGAAATCTAAAACATGTGGTTATAGAGGAAAATATGGATATCCGCTCCAGAATTTTTGAGCTGCCGAGGTACGGTGGTGACAATGGCAGTGGGACAGTGTAAGTGAGAGAGAAGATAGTGGCAGTGGGATATACTGTGTATCAGTGGGTGGAAAAGGAGGCAGTGGGAGAGGGACATATGTAGACAAGGACAGAGAGGAGGAGGTACTGAGTATGGATGCTTAGCTACAAAGGGAGAGTGGATAAAATGATTTAGAATCTTCTGCGTTAACGAATATACTCGCATGACGATAGTTTTAGTGAGCAGGGACTGAAGCAGCAAGGACTGAGGCAGCTGGTTTGCCACTTTTCTGTCTCAGTACTTTAAAGAGGAAAATATTCATCTTTTTTGATCCTACAAGAGCATTTTTTCCAATGGGTCCAGTGTTATTCGAACTTTTTCTTTCCAGAAAATGTAGTATTTACAGCAGAATGTGTAGAGAACTATCTCAATAATCCTCTCACAATAAGGTAGTTTTCGTGTACTAATGAAAACTACGACAGCTTCCGGTAACAAATACAGCATGTCATTCAATATGATATCATAACAATCGTGAACTAAGTCGATCATCAATAAACCAAGATTTACAGTAAATGTTCCGCACCTGTATTGATAGCAGTAATTGAAAGGGTTGAAATTTTACTGGAAAAGGAGATCAAGGCATATTATACAACAGGCGTAAGGAAGTCGCTTTCCACGAGTCTGAGTCCTGCTACGTAATGTTGCTCATCATACTTTAATATGATGCCGGGCTGCTCCTCTTTATTAGCAAAAAATGAGAGGCTGCTCACAGAAATTCTTCCACAAATCGGCTGCGGTGGTTCCTCCAAGCCTTCAGCTCCAGAGTGCTCGGCGTAGCGCCAGCTAAATAAGTGACGCCTGTCGCTTGGTTACACATCAACGAAAACTTCAGTTTATAACAAAGATAAAAAGAAGGCAGTAAGAAATACAAAAATATGATGCATATCTCCACTTAATGTGCCACAACCCTAAATCGCTTATTATACCCGTTGCACTTTAACCCCACTTTGAACTTCATCGATGTCTTTCGCTAGATCTATGTGGTAAAAATCCCATAAAGCGCAGCAATACTCTAGAAGCGGACGGACAGGTAGAATGTAGTAAATCTCTTTAGCAGATTTGTTGTATCTCGTAAGTATTCCACTAGCAAAATTCAGTTGATTTTCCTTCACAACATACGCTACTGGTCCAATTCCAGTGGTTTGAGTTTCTTTATGAAATAACTTTTGTTCTATCAGACAAGGTATTTTAAAAAAAATTACGTCTGACATGACGCTTTTCGGAAATGCCATTTATTGGTGATTTTTTCCGACGTGTGAGGTGCTGCAATGTTCTTTTGTCTTTAGATTTTTTTTATGATCCACGTGTACAAAGGCTCATACATATTAAACATCACACACAATTTTTTGTGCACAGTAGACAGTGAAAAATTGAAAAATGTGTTGGTAACACAGCATCTCATACATCAAAACAAACACGAATAAATGATACAACGCACGGAAATGTTTCGTGTAATGTATAGAAAATCGTGAGTGCTAGCAGAAAAGTTGCTTCGTAAACGAACCTATTGTTTTTACAGTCGCAGACTTCCAATATCATCTATTCAAATTAAAATGTTCAAATTTTCAAATGTTTGTGAATTCCTAAGGAACCAAACTGCTGAGGTCATCGGTCCGTTGACATACACACTACTTAAACTAACTTACGCTTACATGGCGCCTCTAACCGCGATTCAAATTAAATTTTTTTAAATTGTAATTCGTAGTAATTCAGTTAAACCTATAATTAAATTTTTGTAATCAGTGGCGTGCGGAACCGAATTTCTTTTGTACTTACGTGGTGAATCTTGCTCATTATCTGTTTTTTTCCCCCGTCGGAGATTCGAGTCCTCCCTCAGGCATGGGTGAGTGTGTGTGTTGTCCTTAGCGTAATTTAAGTTAGATTAAGCAGTGCGTAACACTAGGACTGATGACCTCAGCAGTTTGGTCCCATAGTCCTTACCACAAATTTCTTTTCATTTTCTGTTTAGTTCCAATTGCCACGTTTCGCTTCATGAGAATATCTTGCAGCTTCAGGCGCGCAGAAAGATGTTTAGGTAATCATTCTTTCCCCATTCCATACGTGAATGTAACGGGAAGTTACTTAGATAGTTAACATCATGTTCCATTGATCATTTGTACGATAAATCGTAATGATGTGCAACGTGTCATTTTCTATATAAATCACAACTTAATTTTTCATTACGGCTACATGCTGAACACCTATGAAGGTGGTTCTCTCTCGCTCTCTCTCTCTAACTCCTACCCACAACCATTTATACACTACAGTAACAGAAAATCGTCTACAGATTAGTTGGAGCTTTTAGACTTCAGTGGGTTATTTACAGCGAAATTTATGTAGAAATAACTATACTGTGAAGCAGTAGTCAGAATGACCAACTCTTTAAACAGACGTCAACAAGATTATCGTTGCTCGTGTATTGCTCTTGCTGCACGTTTTTGAGCAATCGAGACTTTATTCTTAAAAAACACTACCCCAAGTGTCATTATCGAATAAAAATACGCAGCTTACTGATTTGTCTCTCCGCAAAATTTGCAGTAATTCTAAGGGCAGAAATACGTCGTTTTAAGAGTTTCAAAGTGTGCTTTCTGTAGTTCAAATTCTCATCAATATGAATACCAAAGAATTTATTATTTCCTCTCCTTTTTTAAACTTATCGTTGGTGTAGTACCTTAGATGTACAGAACTGAATATAATGTATTTTTTCAAAATGGACGGTGAGGCCATTCGCAGAAAACCACTCAATGATACTTTTAAGAAGACTTTTAACAGTTTCTTCTGTTTCTGTATATTGGCTTTGATTGATTGTAGTACTAGTGTCATCTGCAAAACGAAGTAATTCTGCTTGTTCTGTATTAGAGAGATGGTCGTTTACATACTCTGAGGTGACAAAAGTGATGGAGTACCTCCTAATATCTTGTCGGACCTCCTTTTGCGTGGCGTAATGCCGAAACTCCACGTCTCATGCACTCAACAAGTCTTTGGAAGTCCAGTGTAGAAATACTGCACCATGCTGTAGGCGATGTCGCGCTTTTAACAAAGGCACTCGTGTCGGTAGCGTGCTAACATAGCCCACTAAGATCAAATTTCGCCGCACTGTCCCTACGGATACGTTCCTCGTACGTCTCACGCTGATTTTTATGGTTTTCTCATACTGGTGTGCTTGTCTTTTAGTATTGTCTACGCTAATGCCGTAGCTCTTGGTCGATAAGTGAAGACCGTCGACCACTGCGTAATCGATGGTAAGAAGTAATCACTCTTGACCGTGTGTGTCTCGAAATATTTGAATTCCCTAATATTTATAAATTGGTATATCCCACGCATCTAGCCCTAGCTACTATTCTTTGTTCAAAGCCTGTTAATTCTCACTGTGCGGCTATAATCAAATCGGAAACTGAGCCGTGCTGCGGCTCATATTGGTGCTGTTGTAGGCTTCTGTCCTCTGTTGGAGGCCACACTATATCGTTTAGTTGACATGGTTGCGGTTGTTTGTCTTCTTCTTGTGTTGATGGCGCACACTTGGTTTCGCAAGCGGACAGCTAGTGGCAGCAGCGGCGTTATCGATATGTAGTAACTGTGGCCCTATCTTTGGGGTGACGTCGTTGTTCTTCCGTGTCGTGCGAGTGAGCAACTCGGTTGGGGACGCAGGAGGAGCCAGGTCCATACAGAGCAAGAACAATCCGGGACCGCTGGATGCGCATATGGACTGCCGGATCAAAGAGCTGTGGTCACGAGGGTGCACGACCTCGTCGAAACCGCATCCTGCAAGTTTTAAGATCAGTGCATTTCAATTCGAGTAGAGGAACCTCCACCATTGTGAAATCTCGTGATTCTCCAGTGACTTGGGTTCGTATTGCTGCTTGTAGGGTCGCCAAGGCGAAGAGCAGCTAGTGGAGTGCTTGGGAAAGGCGGATCTGATTAGCTTTCTGGGCTTCTGATTACTATTTACTACCTTCAACTTGTTACAATTGTTACGTTCAACCAGCGGTATTTTCCTGCTTGCTGGCCGCTAACGCCCCAGTGTACGTTTCCTCGCCTTGCCGCCGCTGTCCGGCGAGGCGTGTAAGTTCGACAGCTTTCTTGATTGTAGGTTGGTTGGCGATTCTTCTACCTTGGTGGTAGTGATTCCTTTTTGTTCCGGGCACTCTCAGCACAGTATTCTGCGGGCGGAGTCCAGACCTCTGGTTCCAGCTTTGGGTATTTTTAAATCATTGTATTTGGTTTACTGAACGTCAGGTAGCCTCACCAAGATTATCATTAGTCGTTAGACTGCCACTAGCCTGAGTTACCATCCTGTGATATGAATGCAACTCTTAGCTGCCTTTCTCATCGCTCGGGAAAGTTTTTTTGGCCTGACCTACTCAGAGGTCGATTCCTGGAGCACCGTCTGTGACTAGCCCTTGTGTTCTTTTATAGTGTTATTATTTTATTATTGTATTACTAAGTTACCATCATTTGTCTCACCTATCTGGTGATCAGTTGCTCGTCATTTTCAATTAACCTTTGTTATTATATTTGCTGCTTTATTGTACGTTTTTAAATTTGTAATATAATTGTCATTCTTGGCCTTACAGCAAGTTTAAACCATTGTTCTACCAATTTTACTATCATTTTGTCTCACCTGTTTGGTGATCAGTTGCCTGTCTTTTGAATTAGCTCTTGCTATTGCATTGCTGTTTGACAGTATGTTGTTAAATCTTTTAAATTATTGCCATTATTGGCGTTAAATGCCTTCAGCCGTAACTGTGGTTACTTGCCTTAAAATTCTAATTGCGACCACGTTGGCTTGTTTTGAAAACATTATTCGCTTTGTTTGTATTTCATGGTTGTTTCTTAAATTTTTAATAATTGACATTCTTGGCGTTAAAGGCCTTCAGCCGTGACTGTGGTTGCTTGCCTTAAAATTCTAATCGAGGCCGCATTTTCTTGTTTTCAAAACATTATTTGTTGTGTCTGCATTTCATGCTCAGTTGGTAAACTGTAACGTACTGGAAGTAATGTTAATTACACAGTCGTTTCTTCCATATTATTAAGTTGTGCTTTTTTATGTGAAATTGCAAAACCAAACCAGTGGCAACTGATTCGGTTCCCGTCCACAATCGTAACCGAATCCTGCATTCCTTGACTACCAGGTCTCATAAACCTTTTTGCATAAATCACCTGAGTACAAATGACAACTCGGCCAACGAATTGGCCTTTTATCATATCTGTACATGTGCATACCGCTGTGCCATGACTTCCGCCACTTCAGTGTGTATGAGGAACACTACTGGATGTAAGATTGAGCCTTGGGGGACACCAGACTTGATCTTTTTCAGTTCAGAATAATGTCTTCAGACAACATTCTCTGACTTACTAAGTACAGCTTCATGCAGTGTTTTGGTTAGATATGCCATTTTCCACTGGTTGGTTATACCATAAATCCCACAAAAGGTCAATCTATCTATGAGGATACTGTGATTTACACAATCAAATGCCTTTGGCACATCGCTATTTCACCACCGAAAGCTTTTAAAAATTTGGTGAGTGAATGTGTAAATGGCATTGTCAGTAGAAGAATTCTTCTGCAATTCTAAGCCCTAATAAGCCTTAAAGTGCACTAGGGCGGTGGTTTTAAGAGTATGGATGTAGCTATGGATTTGTAAGCACATCGTTTACGGACAGTTAAACAACTTCACCGACTCCTCGTACTGGGAGAAGTGCGCTGGCTCAGAGGCAAGTAAACACGTGGTGACGGTAAACAGCTTGCGCGGCCGTCTCCCCGGGGGCTGTCAATAACCCGGCTTAGGGCGAGCCGGTCTGCCCAGGAAGCGGCAGCGCAGCTTAGGAGCAGCGGCGAATTTATCGCGGCGTCGTCGGCGGCGTCGTCTGCGCCGGTATCTGGCCGACATTAGCCGGCGTGTAATCCCGGCGGCGGGGCCAGTCACGCCGAGATCGGCCGTCAGATATCGCGCAGGCTTAGCGCCGCCCCTAACGAGGGATTAATGTGTCAAACTGCCGGCGGCACTGCCTGGCCCAGCACGGCCTACCCAGCCTACCCAGCTTACGGCCGCGGCCGCCTCGAGGGAGGCCCGCGAGTAATCTCACCGTCTTCAGCTCGACTGCTACCACGAGCGTTTCTTTCTTCTCTGGTGCGCGCTCCACGTGCGGGATTCGCTTGGTATGTACACCAACTGTACAGGCATTATGATCGAAGTTTCGCTGTGTTTACATGTAATTCCCAAAGGTACTTTTATAAGTTGTAAAGCAGTCGTAAACTGAAGACTGTTTTGAGCTCAATAGCGTTATACTAGGCGTGATCCTGTTGGAGGTGGTACGCCGTTGCCTTCCTCTGGCCTTAGAACGGACTCATCCTGCCAGTAGTGGCTCTGAGCACTATGGGACTCAACTGCTGTGGTCATAAGTCCCCTAGAACTTAGAACTACTTAAACCTAACTAACGTAAGGACATCACACACATCCATGCCCGAGGCAGGATTCGAACCTGCGACCATAGCGGTCGTGCGGTTCCAGACTGTAGCGCCTTTAACCGCTCGTCCACTCCGGCCGGCCTGCCAGTAGTACGGGATCTATAGCTTAAAGTGGATTCCGATCCATGGTGCAGCCTGGCATTTTCCACATCATCAAATATTGCTAGAAGTCAGAGAAGAGATGAGTCACAGGTAAAACCCTTAGGGATCACTATGGATCGGACTTGACACTTTCATATATATAGCACGACAAAGGACCCTTTCTGGCGTCCAAACGCAGAGCCGTGACAAAGTGGGCAACCCGAGACCTAGCCTCTGTGTCCTGTTCCCTCTCCCAAGAACCAAGGGAAGCATGTGGAACGTGGAGCAGAAGTACATGCCACATCAGTGGGATAGTTTCATTTTTATTAAATTTTAGCTTATTTTACATTATTTCTTATTACACCATTCTCGTGGGGAGAAGAAATTGGCTCTTCGTCACACTCGGAGGGAAATTGGTTTTTGGAGAAGAACATGCCAATGACTAGCGAATAATCTGCACTGAGTGGAAAACGCATGGGTCAACTCATTGCCGGATCACCCTAACTTTATGTCTCTCTCGCACTGAAATAAAGATCTGACACTTTCAATATACTGATCTCTATACAAAACTATTTATAATGGACAAACCGTCCTATCTACGAGTCAGTTCCTGCAATCCAAAGGCGTTCTCGCTGCATTCACCAAAATCAGGGTCGGTTGATAGTGACATTAAAAAGAAAAACAGAGAAAAATTTTCTGTATTTGGGATTTCAGACAACTGCACAAAGCTGTTCATTATGGAATTGTAAAAACTAAGAATGCTTTTAACGCAGGCAGCAAGAAAGTAGTAAACGGCGTGTCCACAAATTCACTTCACGGAGTTCGTCTTCGTTTTTGGGAGGTATCACGAGTCCGGAAAGAGGAGTAAGTCACAAGGTATCTGGTGACCAGTCGTATGGGTAATCAGGGCCAGCATCTGTAGCACAAGAACCAGGCATTTATCGCCGGTCCGCACACCAGGCGATGTCAGTCTGTGTCCAGCACATCACAGGCTACACACAACAGGGTGCCCGCAAGGTGAATCCCGTGAAGAAATGGCAGGTATACTTGCTTTCTATTGACCGTAGGGTAACACGCAGACTGGACGTCAGTGAGATGGTAAGAACCGCGCATCGATCGCCAGAGGGCACACCAGTCGACTTGCGGATACTTGCACTCAGCCACATTCAGTGGCCTTTTCTAACGAAGAAGGCCATAGATCTCCTTCGTGGATATCAAGCGCATTGGCAATAGTGCAATACCAATCATGCCCGGTTAGATGAAAAATGGTAGAAATAATGAGGGGCAGAGGGATGTCAAAAATCTGGGTGGGGACTGTGGGGCGAGCATGCTGCAAGGACCACCACCAAGTCGATGGTAAAGCACGTGGGTCAACGGCACTGCAGCACCATTTGAGACCTGAGGAAAGGGACTATTGCTCTGCCAGGGACATATTACAAGCTTATATCACCCATGCACTGCGAGAGTTTAAGAGGCTTATACCTTATCTTGAACAGCAAACCGTGGCAAAGGTGGGAGCCCAGTGCTGCTAGCATGCAGCGGGCCATGCATGTCTGGGCCAACTGGAGGGATACGTGGGCCCAGATATAGGTTTATGTATTGTGTCCGTTACAGGAGATCGAGGGATCGGCCTCTGACGGAAACGGTGGTTTAGTATCTAATCGAGAACAGTGAAGTCAGGCCTGGTGACCTAGCTGCATATCGCGAGCGCATACCAGTAGGACGACAGAAATTTCCAGTCTTTCTTTAATTGAGCCATCACCTCCGAACAATGTAATGAATTTCTAAGTGGTTCGGATTTCACAGTAAACTGTAGGGCCGGCCGGTATGGTCGAGCAGTTCTAGGCGGTTCAGTCTGGAACCGCGTGACCGCAGCGGTCGCAGGTTCGCATCCTGCCTCGGGCATGGATGTGTGTGATGTCCTTAGACTAGTTAAGTTTAAGTACTTCTAAGTTCTAGGGGACTGATGACCTCAGATGTTAAGTCCCATACTGCTCAGAGACATTTTTTAAACTGTAGGTCCCCTTTCCCAACTTGCGTAACTGGGCTGATTGGGGACATACAAGTCAGCGACTTGGCATCCAGTTGAAAGACTTGCACCCAGCCATTGAGCAGCAAGAAACAATTATTATCAAAAACTGTGCAGCTCTGGACTGTCATTTCAAATGGGCAGAAAATGCTGCCGTCTTATGGAGGAAGATATGCTCCTGCCTGTATGCCATTAAAACGTTTTGGAACATAAATGTACACGATGTAAAACATAAACTTGCACAGTTAGAACTATGAATCCTTCTCTGCCTTGTAACATCCACTATTTGACCATGACCCTGTTTATTCGCCCATTTACGTTAGCTGCGAACGGTCCAGTTATGCGAGTACCAAATGGTATGTTTGCTTCATTGATTTGATCTTGTTTATTCGCCCATTTAGGTTAGCTGCGAACGGTCCAGTTATGCGAGCACCAAATGGTATGTTTGCTTCATTGATTCCTCACTGGGTTGGGGTTGGGTTGTTTGGGTGAGGAGGCCAAACAGCGAGATCATCGGTCTCATCGGATCAGGAAAGGACAGGGAAGGAAGTCGGCCGTGCCCTTTCGAAGGAATCATCCTGGCATTTGCCTGGAGTGATTGAGGGAAATCACAGAAAACCTAACTCAGGATGGCCTGACGTGGGATTGAACCGTCGTCCTCCCGAATACGAGTCCAGTGTGCTAGCCACTGCGCCACCTCGTTCGGTGATGCTTCACTGTCTGTGCAGAACGTAGCCCACTAACTTGCATCTCAGTTTAAGCAACTGTCATATCGTCATAATAGAAACACAAGGTCTCACTTTTCTTGTATCTTACCTGTGCCTAACCGCAAAACAAAAACATTCTATTGCTGCCATCAGCCAGTAGACCAAGCTACTTGCTTTCAGTACAAAATGTAGTCTCCTCTTGTTTTTAAGTTGTAACACTTTGGATAGGTCGATATTTTAAAATGTTGTCATCTAACGAGTCCTGGTATGGTTGACTGCCATGAGATATTAGACAAAAATTGTTTTATTGATCCTAACTGGCTAATGTCCGTAAATAACCTATTCAAGATCATTATGTAAAGAGTAATCCTAATTAATCAATAGTAGGATACTATCAATATATTTAAAATAAAAAAATCAGGGACATTGCAAAATAGAAACTGTACAGTTACAATATTGAATTACCCCGTAGTCTCATGAGAGTAACAGTTAAATGGTTGATACTGTCTAGCCTCTTTTTAAGTGAAAAGCTCCACGCTTACCGGCGCTGACAACAGAGAGCTCAGAGAATAATCTACTGGAACTGAACTACGCATTGTTTCGGTGACCTACCTATCGAGCCGTGGCGCGTATATCGCCATAAATAGTCGACCTATTGAAGTCTGGGGTCGTCGTAGTGAGGAAGTATTATACGTAGACGTGAATTTATCTTTACAGAAGGCACGTGGTTGCGTCCGCTAATGCCAACGTTCGAAGTTGCTCAGGTACAGAGTCCGTTCAAGAGTCGAGACAATCTGCTTGCACACTTGCCAGGAGCAGACATTCGAGTCAAGTGTGTGGTCATAGGTGAGCACTTCGGAATGACTAAAGCTCCACGCAGAAGCACCGATTTGTCCCTCTGCTCGCAGAGAAACAAAATGATTCTGTCCCAAGAGGCACAATCGGTACTTTCTCAGACTAGGTCTGAGAGTGATCACTGGACGATTTGCCTACCAACAATATCTCAAACAAATTATACACTCTCCAGTTATGTGCGTCGATTGGACACCCACGAGAGAGTCTCCCGACACATTCTGCCTAGATATTAGCAAAACCTCGGTTTGTGTATTGTGTATGTATGTAACCGGGGACCTAGAAACGAGATTCTTCGTCCCACGGTAGCCCTCAATGTTTCACAATTCGTCCCACCGTAGCCCTCAGTGGTTCACAACCCCACAACAGGTCACAGTAACCTCGGTTTACTAATGTGGACTCACGAAATCAGCCAACGAGGACCTTCATTTCAACCTGATTTCCTCCCACTTCTTCTAGACATGAAACTGGCCGCCAGCCCAAGCAGTTCATACAAAATGTTCTAGAAGCTTCTCGAACAGTTTAAAGCATCGTCCTCCTGAAGGGCTTAGCCGCTCATCAGACGTCCTGGATACAGCGACTGGAAGCGCGTTCTGCATGGAGAGAATTCTTGTGTGGAAATTTGTCGTAAGATCTTGGTCCCTAAGCTTACGCACTACTTAATCTAACTTAAACTAACTTACACTAAGAACCACACACACACACCCATGCCCGAGGGAGGACTCGAAACTCCGACGGGGGAGAGCTGCGCGGGCCGTGACAAGGCGCCCCTAGATAGTGCGGCTACCTCGCGTTGCAGAGAATTCTTACCCATTGACTTGCGGGTGCCTAGGCGGTGATAAGACACGTACACTCCTGGAAATGGAAAAAAGAACACATTGACACCGGTGTGTCAGACCCACCATACTTGCTCCGGACACTGCGAGAGGGCTGTACAAGCAATGATCACACGCACGGCACAGCGGACACACCAGGAACCGCGGTGTTGGCCGTCGAATGGCGCTAGCTGCGCAGCATTTGTGCACCGCCGCCGTCAGTGTCAGCCAGTTTGCCCTGGCATACGGAGCTCCATCGCAGTCTTTAACACTGGTAGCATGCCGCGACAGCGTGGACGTGAACCGTATGTGCAGTTGATGGACTTTGAGCGAGGGCGTATAGTGGGCATGCGGGAGGCCGGGTGGACGTACCACCGAATTGCTCAACACGTGGGGCGTGAGGTCTGCACAGTACATCGATGTTGACGCCAGTGGTCGGCGGAAGGTGCACGTGCCCGTCGACCTGGGACCGGACCGCAGCGACGCACGGATGCACGCCAAGACCATAGGATCCTACGCAGTGCCGTAGGGGACCGCACCGCCACTTCCCAGCAAATTAGGGACACTGTTGCTCCTGGGGTATCGGCGAGGACCATTCGCAACCGTCTCCATGAAGCTGGGCTACGGTCCCGCACACCGTTAGGCCGTCTTCCGCTCACGCCCCAACATCGTGCAGCCCGCCTCCAGTGGTGTCGCGACAGGCGTGAATGGAGGGACGAATGGAGACGTGTCGTGTTCAGCGATGAGAGTCGCTTCTGCCTTGGTGCCAATGATGGTCGTGTGCGTGTTTGGCGCCGTGCAGGTGAGCGCCACAATCAGGACTGCATACGACCGAGGCACACAGGGCCAACACCCGGCATCATGGTGTGGGGAGCGATCTCCTACACTGGCCGTACACCACTGGTGATCGTCGAGGGGACACTGAATAGTGCACGGTACATCCAAACCGTCATCGAACCCATCGTTCTACCATTCCTAGACCGGCAAGGGAACTTGCTGTTCCAACAGGACAATGCACGTCCGCATGTATCCCGTGTCACCCAACGTGCTCTAGAAGGTGTAAGTCAACTACCCTGGCCAGCAAGATCTCCGGATCTGTCCCCCATTGAGCATGTTTGGGACTGGATGAAGCGTCGTCTCACGCGGTCTGCACGTCCAGCACGAACGCTGGTCCAACTGAGGCGCCAGGTGGAAATGGCATGGCAAGCCGTTCCACAGGACTACATCCAGCATCTCTACGATCGTCTCCATGGGATAATAGCAGCCTGCATTGCTGCGAAAGGTGGATATACACTGTACTAGTGCCGACATTGTGCATGCTCTGTTGCCTGCGTCTATGTGCCTGTGGTTCTGTCAGTGTGATCATGTGATGTATCTGACCCCAGGAATGTGTCAATAAAGTTTCCCCTTCCTGGGACAATGAATTCACGGTGTTCTTATTTCAATTTCCAGGAGTGTATTTCAGTGATTCTGTAAAAACTTAAGGCTATCTTTATGGCCTCCTTTCAACTGTTGCCCACGCCCCTGGCAATGGGAGGCGCCACTAGTTGGGCCACAGCGGTGGGCTGTCAAATTCTGCACTTTGGCCGCTAAGAGAAAGTCCCAGCTCGCTCCTGGCCTGCCCGAAGTCAGTCGACCCCTGGGTCTCTCTCGCTATCCCAGCCAGTGCAGAAATTACTTTTATAATACGTATGGAACGGCAATTGTTTGTGTGAAGCTGCCCAGTATCAACAATTACGATTAATAACCTCATAACCCACCTTACCTTCAGTCCAGAATGATAAAAATACATTAATCTAATCGATTAAATTGATTACGTCAATTGGTGATGTAAGGAGGCAAAATGCTGCAGTCTTACAAATTGACGTTAAAATGATTCATATCTTCTCCCTCATAACATCTGCTGAGAAATCAACGAATGTGGCTAATTTTTCCCGTGCCAAACCGGAAATCATACATTCTCATCGGGACCAATTTATGCCTGTTGTTCTGTTCATTTCTCAGTCAGTCACGTCACTTCCTTTCCCCTACGTTCATAAATCATATTTTGTCATGTTCTTCTCTGTGCCTCATCTTCCACCCCATCTCCCATTTCCACTGATGCTTGCCTTCACAATTTAAATCTTCTTCCATGTAAGTTGTCGTTCTTATTGTCCTTTGATCGAATGTAATCTGCGTTTTTCTTCTCATTTTGCTCTGTACTAATTACTATATGTTTGTTAATATGCTGTATTAGATTTAATTTATAGTTATCGTTTTGTATGGAATATAAAATATCTGGAATGCCTGCGCGAGATGTAAGAGATGGCATCGTTTCCCTAATATTGCCAGGTTAAATAAACAGATAAATAACATTTCGTTCCAACACGTGTGATGTTTGTGAGCTTTTGAGGAAGCATAGATATACATCCATCTCTACTTCTAAATTTATACTATGCAAACAACTGAGACTTTCTCATGTGACATTTATTGGAGCATCTTCCCCTTTCCTTCATGTATGGAGAATGCTAAGAATCCCTAAAAGCCTGTATGCACACAGTAGTCCTTATCTTTGGAATTCTTCTGATAGATAATGGGTACTACTGTACAGGGAGGTCCATTGATCGCGACCGGGCCAAATATCTCACGAAACAAGCGTCAAACTTAAAAACTACAAAGAACGAAACGAGTCTAGCTTGAAGGGGGAAACCAGATGGCGCTATGGTTGGCTCGCTAGATGGCGCTGCCATAGGTCAAACGGATATCAAATGCGTTTTTTAAAATTGGAACCCACATTTTTTATTACATATTAGTGTAGTACGTAAAGAAATATGAATGTTTTATTTGGTCCACTTTTTTCCCTTTGTGATAGATGGCGCTGTAATAGTCACAAACATATGGCTCACAATTTTAGACGAACAGTTGGTAACATGTAGGTTTTTTAAATTAAAATACAGAACATAGGTACCTTTGAACATTTTATTTCGGGTGTTCCAATGTGGTACATGTACCTTTGTGAACATATCATTTCTGAGAACACATGCTGTAACAGCGTGATTGCCTGTAAATACCACATTAATGCAATAAATGCTCAAAATGATGTCCGTCAACCTCAATGCATTCGGAAATACGTGTAACGATATTCCTCTCAACAGCGAGTAGTTCGCCTTCCGTAATGTTCGCACATCCATTGACAATGCGCTGACGCATGTTGTCAGGCGTTGTCGGTGGATCACGATAGCAAATATCCTTCAACTTTCCCCACAGAAAGAAATCTGGGGACGTCCGACCCGGTGAACGTGCGAGCCATGTTATGGTGCTTCGACTACCAATCCACCTGTCATGAAATATGCTATTCAATACCGATTCAACCGATCACGAGCTATGTGACGGACATCCATCATGTTGGAAGTACATCGCCATTCCGTCATTCAGTGAAACATCTGGTAGTAACATCGGTAGAACATTACGTAGGATATCAGCATACATTGCACCATTTAGATTGACATCAATAAAATTTCTCGTGTGCCCAGTGGAAAAACTGTACACGACGTTCAGAGTCGTCGCCATCCAGTTCCTGGTGCATAGAAATATGGTACGGGTGCAATCTATGTTTATGTAGGATTCTCAACACCGACGTCTTCGAGATTCCCTATTCTCAGGCAGTTTGTCTGCTACTGATGTGCGGATTAGCCGCGACAGCAGCTAAAACTCCTACCTGATCATCATCATTTGTTGCAGGTCGTGTTTGACGTTTCACATGTGCCTGCACATTTCCTGTTTCCTTAAATAACGTAACTATCTGGCGAACGTTCCGGACACTTGGGTGGTGTTGTCCAGTTTACCGAGCAGCATATATAGCACACGCCCGCTGGGCATTTAGATCACAATAGCCATACATCAACACAATATCCACCATTTCCGCAATTGGTAAACGGTCCATTTTAACACTAAGCAAATACCGTCCGCACAGGCGGAATGTTACGTGATATCACGTATTTATATGTTTGTGACTATTACAGTGCCATCTATCACAAAGCGAAAAAAGTGTTCCAACTGAAACATTCATATTTCTTTACGTATTACACGAATATGTAATAAAAATGGGGGTTCCTATTTAGAAAAGCGCAGTTGATATCCGTTTGACCTATGGCAGTGCCATCTAGCGGGCCAACCATAGCGCCATCTGGTTTCCTCCTTCAAGCTAGACTAGTTTCGTTCTTTGTAGTTTTATCGTGTGACGATTATTTCGTGAGATATTTGGCCCGATCACTATCAATGGGCCATAATGTATATTCCTAGATTCTCACTTACAGTTTGTTCTTGAGAGTTTCGAAGTACCGAATTACAAGACGTAAAAGGGAGGGGGATCACTGCTATCAGCTGCAGCGGGACATTAAGCGGAATCAGCGGTGACGAACGAAAATTTGTACTGGACCGGGATTCAAAACCGGGATCTGCCGCTTACGAGACAGTTGCTGTAACCACTGCACCATCCGGGACATTGCGTTATCGCAACTGCGCGGACTATCTCGGTACGCCTCACGGTGGATCCCCACTCCCACCGAGCGCCGCCTGTCCGCAGTGATCCCCCCTTCCATTTACATATAGTGTTCACAGCTGCGGGATCTGCGTGGTATCTGTTCTTTCGAAGGAACAGACACCACGCATTCATGTAATTTATACCACTGGCTGCCTAATGGATCCACTTTCTTCAGAGCAAATGCACTAAAGACATCCGACCTCCTGTGGAAATCTCTGAATAGCGAACGGGAGTATAATGGACAGGGATTGCGGACAGGTGCCACTCGGTGTGTATGGATCAGCCGTGAGATGTACCGAGACAGTTCGTGCAGTTGCGATAACGTTCTGTCCCTGCTGGCGCAGTGGTTACCGCACTTGCCGAGTAAGCAGGAGATCCCAGGTTCGAATCCCTGTCGGGTACACATTCTCTCTCGTCGCTGCTGATTCCTCTCAATACCGCGCTGCAGCTGACAGCAATGATGCCCCTTCCATTTACATATAGTGTCCAAACCTGTGGGATCTCCGTAGGGTCTGTTCTTTCGATGGAACAGGCACCACGCATTCATATAATTTACAGGACAGTTGGCGTCTATTTCCAGTTTTACGGCATGCCTCAAATAAACATTTTACCATTTATGCTGCCATTCTACGTATAGTTTCAATATCCTCAGCAAGTCCTATTTGTTACGAGTCCCACACGCTTAAACTGTTTTATAATGTGCCGTTTATGCCTCACTGCGAACCATGATTTACACCGTCCCGTCACATTAATGTGAGCACCTCTTCATAGCCTGAATAACCATCTTTTGCAACTCCCACTGCTGCAAGATGTGCTTCAATAAATTCAGTGAGGTTCTCGAAAGTATCGAAAGGGATGTTGAGCCATGCCAGCTCCAGTACTGTGGCCAGTTGCGCCAGGTTTCTTGGGTTAGAATCGATGGGAGTACATCACGATCGAGGTGGTCCCATAGATTCTCAATAGGGTTCAAATCCGGAGAGTTTAGTGGCCAGGAGAGCACATTAACTAATCCTGGTGCTCTTCGAACCACGTACTTACTTTGTGAACCATTGGACACGCTACATTTTTCTGCTGGCCGATGCCATCGTGCCGCGGAAGAAAAAACTGCATTTAAGGGTAGTCATTGTTCCCATAGATGAGAGATGCATGCTTGGGTTGATCCATTGTGCGTTCCAGAATGACGGGAACAACCAGGGAGGGGATGCCACGAAAACGGTCAGCAGATCATAACGCTCGCTCCTTCGTCTGGGACTCTTCAGACGATTCTTGCAGATGTTTGCTTTCGAACGTTTCACGCCGTACAAGCCAATAGCCATCTGTACGATGGAGTAAAAAAGCGCGATGCATTCGAAAAGCCCTTCTGTCGCCACTCAGTGGACGTGCAGTTGGGGTATTGCCGTGCAAATTCCGGTCTTTGTCCCCGATGAACAATATTTGGCCTGAGAGCATGAACCAGGCTCCTGCTGCGGAGGCCCATACGTAGCAACGTTCTCGGAACGAGCGTTGAAGAGACCCTTTGCTAGCCCCTTTGTTCATTTGGGTGGTCAGCTGCTCAGCAATTGCACATCTGTTCGCCGTGCACGTATCCGCAGACGCCGTGCACTCCCGTCACCTATGGCTTGTGTGAACAGTTTCCAAACTTAGCCGTTTCGGAAAGTCTTCAATCCTTGCCCAGAAAGGTGATAAACAGGCCCTCTTGGAGGTCACATAAATCGCTCAGTTTCTGCATTACGACAACGTAGAGGGCTTGCACCCCTTGTTGTTTTGATTGGCACTATCACAGCACAGGCTACATTGATGTTTTAAGCACCTTCTTGCATCGCACTGTTGAAGACCTACTTGGAGATGGCGATTGCATCTTTCGACACGATCGAACCACTGTTCATAATGCACGGCCTGTGGCGGAGTAGTTACGCGACAATAGCGTCCCTGTAATGGACTGGCATGCACATAGTCCTTACCTGAATCCTATAAAACACCTCTGGGATGTTTTGGAACCCCGACTTCAAAAATGGCTCTGAGCACTATGGGACTTAACTTCTGAGGTCATCAGTTCCCTAGAACTTAGAACTACTTAATCCTGACTAACCTAAGGACATCACACACAACCATGCCCGAGGCAGGATTCGAACCTGCACCGTAGCGGTCGCGTGGTTCCAGACTGTAGCACCTAGAACCACTCGGCCAGCCCGGCCGGCACCCCGACTTCGTGCTAGGCCTCACCAACTGACATCGATACCTCTTCTCAGTGCAGCACTCCGTGAAGAATGGGCTGCCATTCCAAACAAACCTTCCAGCACCTGATTGAACGTGTGCCTCCGAGAGTGGAAGCTGTAATATTTTGGCAGATAAGACTGACAGCAGATGTAGACGATTCGTAACTAGCCTTCCCCGCTTCTAGCAGTTCACAAGGAAGAGTCCAGACGCCATGATAAGGTGCGTGTATAATGACTCCGTGATAGACATTCAAGCAAAGATAGCAGAGTGGACAGAAGGGGCACATATTTAGTGGACAGTGTAGATGAAAGAGACCAATGTATTCTGAAAAGAAAACCCTTAAAACTAAACAAACAGAAAAAAATTGCATAATGTTTTTGCAAGAAAACTGATACGAAGTGTAAAATATGTCAAGAATAGATGTTAACTGGAGATTAAGCAACAATGTAACTGTATCAATCATTTTTAGGCAGTATCAGAGAAACTATTTAAAATCGATAATCTCATTAAGTTCTCTAAGGCTATAGATACAGCAATAAGGAACAGCTGAGTAGGCTGTACAGTTGAAGGTGAATGGACATGTCTAAAAAGGGTAATCATAGAACTTGGAAAGAAAAACATAGGTACAACGAAGCTAACTGCGAGGAAACCATGGGTAACAGAAGAAATACTTCAGCAGTCCGATGCAAGAAGAAAGTACAAAAAGTTTAGGGAAATTAAGGATTACAGAAATAAAATTCGCTGGTAAGTGAAATAAATACGAAGTGCGGGGAACCTTAGACAAACTGGCTGCGTGACAAATGTGAAGACATCGAAAAAGATATGATTGTAGGAAGGAACGACTCGGCGTATAGGAAAGTCAAAACAACCTTCGCCGAAATTAAAAGCAACGGTGGTAACATTAAGAGCACAACGGGAATTCCACTGTTAAATGCAAAGGAGAGAGCGGGTAGGTGGAAAGAGAACCTTGAAGGTCTCTATAAGCGGAATAATTTTTCTTATGTAATAGAAGAAGAAACAGGAGCCGACATAGAAGAGATAGTGATCCAGTATTAGCATTTAAGAGAGCTTTCGAGGACTTTTAGATCATTGGCAGAAGGGATTAATAACACTCCAACAGAATTTTTAAAACTATTGTGGGGAAGAGCCAACAAAACGATTATTCACGATGATGTATAGAATGTATGAGTCTGGTGACGTACCATCTGGCTTTCCAAAAAAATATCATCCACAGAATTCCAAAGACTGCAAGAGCCGACAAGTGTGAGAATTAGCGCACTACAGCTCATGCATCCAAGTTGCTTACAAAAACAATATACATAAGAATGGGAAAGGTAATTTAGGATGTGTTGGATAGTGATGAATTTGGCTTCAGGAGAGGTAAAAGTACCAGTGAGGCAATTCTGACCTTGTGGTTGATAATGAAGGGAAGACTAACGAAAAAATCAAGATACGTTCATAGCATTTGTCGACCTGGGGAAAGCGTTCGACAGTGTAAAATGGGACGACCAAGAACAAAGTGCTCGGATACAAAATAGTGTAAGACATGTAGTCTTTCCTCCCTAGTGTTCAGTCCGTACTTCAAAGATGCAATGATGGAAGTCAAAGAAAGCTTCAGGACTGGAATTAAAATTCAAAGTGAATGGACATCAGTGATGCGATTCGCTGATGACATCGCTATCTTGAGTGAACATGAAGAAGCATTACATCATCTACTGAATGGAAAGGACAGTCTACTGAGTACAGTGTATGGATTGAGAGTAAATCGTAGAAAGTCGTAAGTAATGAGAAATAGCAGAAATGAGAATAGTGAGAAACTTAACATCAGGATTCATGACCACGAAGCAAATGAAGGAGTTCTGCTACCTAGGCAGCTACAAAACCCATGACAGACGGAGCAAAGATGACATCAGGTGCAAACTGGCAAGAAGGGCATTCCTGGCCAAGAGAAATCTACTAGTAGGAAAAACAGGGCTTAAATTGAGGAAGAAAGCCGGCCGAAGTGGCCGAGCGGTTCTAGGCGCTTCAGTCTGGAACCTCGAGACCACTACGGTCGCAGGTTCGAATCCTGCCTCGGGCATGGATGTGCGAAATGTCCTTAGGTTAGTTAGGTTTAAGTAAACGGGACTGATGGCCTCAGATGTTAAGTCCCATAGTGCTCAGAGCCATTTGAACCATTTGAGGAATAAATTTCTGAGAATATACTTTTGGAGCACAGTGACGTGTGGTAGTGAAACATGGACTGTGGGGAAACCAGAACAGAAGAGAATCGAAGCATTTGATATGTGCCGCTAAAGACGTATGCTGAAAGTTAAGTGGACTAATAAGAGAGACAATGGGGAGGTTTTGCGTAGAACCGGAGAGAAAAGGAATATGTGGAAAACACTAACAAGGAGAAGGTATAGGATGGTAGAAGATCTGCTAAGACGTCAAGAAATGACTTCCATTGTACTGCAGGGAGCTGTAGGGGGCAAAGCTGTAGAGGAAGACACTGTTTGGAATACATCCAGCAAATTATTGAGGAAGTAAGTTGCAGGTGCTACTCTGGGAAGAACAATATGGGAATTGTGGGTCCACCTTGATGGAAAACACTTTGTTATTTGTATGCTTATTTATCCCCCAAACTAGTTTCGGCGACAAATTATCAGTGCTTTCTTCATACGCCAAACATTCAGCAAATAGCTTAGTTATACAAACACAGTAACACGTTACTAGATTTTTACTGTTCGTTGTTTGAAATATAGTTTTCTGTGGTAACTGTCTTACTACTTTTTTTGTTGTATGTTTTGGCATTTTTTAAGATTTTCATTAATACGACTTGTTTGATTTTAGCGATCTGAGAAAGCAGGCTTCTTAGGTACCCAATATTTGACAAGTAGGCAAGACACAAAGAAAATCGCTAAAAGTACGTTATGAATGCTAAAGGAACGTACTGAACAGGTCAGTACAGAAGTGTAATAAAATTGATTAAAAGCGGAAGACATAAAATTTAGGTACAAACCGTAAAACACAATAAAAAATTTTCCCTTCGTACGAGTGGCATGCAGGTTTCTTTTTTTATTTAGCGGAGACATATATAACAACGTGGAACAACGCGCCACAGCCATGATTTGAAAGAATATACATATGTGCCACTCCCATTAAAAACCACCTCGATATTGAACAAAATGGAAGACAGCAAAACTTCCAGTCCACACTGTCAAAAACTACGTTGCTAATATATAGCTAGCAGCAATAGCACTGAAAGGGCACATTAAACGTTATCTATTCTTTAGGAATCTTCAAATCGGTAAGGCTTATCGGACAATGATCTTCTTGAGTGCGGATGCACTCACATTGCCCGAACGCTTACGGGATTCGGTAAAATGACTGCCACGATTAATGAGTATAATGGGCAGGGACACGACAAATGTAGTGTGTGGACAGTAAATTGAAATGGAGGTCTGACGGGTAGCGTGCCAGAAGTACGTCCCTGCAGTCGCACTACCATCTGTGTTCTCGATGGCTCAGATGGATAGAGCGTCAGCCACGTAAGCAGGAGATCCCGGATTCGAGTCCCGGTCGGGTCACACATTTTCAGCTGTCCCTGTTGATATTTATCAACGCCTGTAAGCATCTAATGGTCTGGATTCCGTGGCAATTTCATGAAAAGTGCGGACAGTTTAAAACATGCTAGCTAAAAGCCGATGATTAAACGAGATTTACTTAAGATATGAGACAAATTTTGCATCATGAAAGACGGTAAATTTTAAATTAGTGAGGACACAGATAAGGACGCACAATAATTTTCAGCCATAGGAAAAAATATAAAAGTTTCTATTAAAATCGCACATTTTACAGCTTTGTAAAATAAACTGAGTGGACCATTCACACCTCACTACAGGAGACAAGCATATGTCACACAGTCACTAAGCCTAATATAGGGCCACCAAAGTAAAAGCGAAAAAGAGTGACCCATTTAAGAAGTATACATGTGTGGCGTACAGTAATCAGAAATCAGGACGCGAAGGAAATGAGGCTGCACGCTGCATCAGAAACGAAAAGCTATTCAGCAGATTGCGTGCTTCAGTGTAGTTTGCTCATTCAAAACGCTTCACAGATCACGGCAAATGCTGTGGATAATTTGTAAAGAGTGTGTCAGAACTCTCCATTACAATGATAATAATATATCGAACTTAACGTTATTTTTTGCTTTGTGTAACCGCTGAGATATCGATAATAACAATCTCAGGGCGAGACATGAGAGCTCGATTCTACGTGTTGTTGTGAGACGAGACATGTTAGCGAGAGTGGAACTAGTAGTGTTGGGCGAGAGCTCGGAGGCAGAAGACGTGTCATTCTGCCCTCACGTCGGTGATGACAGATCTTACCACACTCAAGGCCTGATTTCATTTATATAGCCAGGACAGGTTCAGATGGCTTAAATACTCTTGAAGATGGAACTCAAGGTAAAATTCGCAAGCATTCCGCAAAAGTTATTGCAGGGTTAGGCTCGTGATTGTTAGGCCGAGTTTGAAATAGTCCCATGTTTTGCTTGTAAGTTAAAGAAGCCTCCTTATTCTCCAAATAAGAATAATTATTATCCTTGTCTAATGACAATATAAATGCTGTGGTTATTAAATGTTAATGTAACTTAGAAATTGAAATATTTTGTTAATCTAGCGCTCAGCCATTATTGATACCTGTGTCATTGTAATTGTCATTAACTGTTATTCGTTAGGGGTTATGATGATTCTGAACTTTTAAACAGACTTAATTTATGAAATCCTTTCTCACATGTTATTTAGTAACCAACAGCACCCAAGAAAACTCCTTTTTATTAAATTCATTCTTAGTAACAAGCTTTAGCCGCTGCTGCTGTGGAATTGGTTACATATAAATGGTGAAAACTGTTGCTAGACAACACCAATGGAAATCATAAAACAGCCGTCAGATCAACAGTACACACACAGTGGGTACAGTTACACTGCCTTGTTATTAATTATATGTGCACTTTCTTCTTCAGCAATAGTTGTGTATTATTATCCATCTATGTTAATTATAAGAATTGCGTGTGACATATTTCGCGACTCATTGTCGAACACTAAGAGTTAACGAACGTCACTAACTTCCGTGTGACATGACTGATGCTAAGTGGCAGGCAATTTACCTTGCGTTAGCAGAAATCATTCTCTCTGTTTCGTAAGTGATTTTATAACAAGATAGATTCATTGGTGAGAAATTATTCACTTGTATACTTTTTTGATTAATACTAACGACGGCTCACAACAAGAGACCCGCTAGTAGCATTAGGGACCTCAGGGAAATTCCAAATGCAGACACACTAATGACGAGATTATCTCTCCAGAACATTCCCAGCCTTCAAAGACTGAAGCGGAAAATGCTCGCACACGTAATGAGACACAAGTTTCTACTGCCTCAATACAAGGGTCAAACAATGTAATGGATGACCTCAGCGCCAATGCAGAAGGCATTGTCGAATAACAAATAATGAAGTATCACAGGACAGTGACACATCACGGCAAATCTTTTCAAAGATAGTAAAGTCAGGTTCCGTGAGTCGTTCTCAGGTACAAGCGGAACGTCAGATGGCTTCACATAAGAGCAAAATTCAATTTGGTATGAATGATTCATTGCAAACACGGTTAGAAACCATGTTTAAGAAGTCTAAACAGGGCACACAAACAATGATAGAAAGCTTGAAAACTCAAATCACGACATCGCAAACAGAACAATTATGAATGAACTGACCAAAACACCGCATGAACAATTGTACCCTAAAGTGCAGACTTTAGAAACTAAAATTAAAAATGTTGAGACAGTGCAAACTAACAAACAGAAAGAATCTCAAGGACTGAGACAGGTTTTCAAAAGCACAAACAGGATGTGTTAACTGCTGTTAAAGCAACAATACCCAGCACCTTAATCACGGATCTCAAACAGCACTGCGATCAAAATGGCTGTAAAATACAGAAATTAGCATTAAAGCAGACTGTAGGAGAAACAGTTCACTCAGTTGTAGAGCATTTAGGCACAATTTATGAGGAAACTGATGACCTAACGACAAAAGTTAGATACTTTCCCAACAATGTAGACACAAGCTCTGACGTCACTGCCCTTGTGCACTTCTCCCAAACAGATTGTGAAATTACGCAACAATCGGACTGGGTAAGAGGTTATATGCCCTTCGACTGTATAGGTGACAATATTAAAGGACAGCCTCTTTCAGAACGCATTTGCACTAGTGTTCATCATTCTGAATATTACCATATGAAACAATCACAACGATCGATGAGATTCCATTCCCACAATTTTGAACCAAGTAGGGATGATAAGATCGATTACAAACATTTCCTTCAGGTACGAAAATTTAAAGCATTTCGTAATGCTAGTAAAGAAATACACATAAGGGCCTGGATACACACAAGAGCCAGGCTTGATCAGTTCCATTATTGTTTACCCCTCTTAATGGCCGATTGAAAAACAAGTTGGACTTTATGTGCTCTTATTTGGAAAATGACCCAGCTTATAGAATGTGTTCAATAGCTCATCAATGCGGATCACTGGCAGAATTTCAGCATGCTTTTTTGACGGCATACTCGTCTCCCACAACGCAGTCAAGCGTAAAAACCAGCATATTAAACCAGAAACCGTTCTAAAGATCGGAACTTACCACCCCAACATTGTACTTTGAGGACATGGTGCGTAGAAACCAGTATTTAGGCATTCCGCACAGTCCTGCAGAACTTATCGGTATTTTCATAACAGAACTGCCCTCTTACATAGAATATGTCATTGTAGCTAGTAGATGCAAAGAGAATATTGACAAGTTCACAGGTCTTTTGCAAGAACTGGAAGATGATGACGACAATCACCTCAACAGACAGGGCTCTAGTAGCAACAAAAGTAAAAATGATAGGCAAATGCAAACATCTGTGAAACAGTACGGTAATAATGGCCACTTAAATGACCAATATAATTACGAAAATGGAGTGTACCAACATGACTATTGGCAACACTTTGCGAAGAACCCACAGTTGGCGCAGAACAATCAGCTAATGCAAGGTTTTAACACTAGTCCTAACAACTGCAACAATTTTGACCAACAAAACCAGCAGCAAACACATACTGATCAGGTTAGTGTGTTCAATCAACAATTCAGTGGCAATTCTGGTAATTTCCAAAGAAACAGATGTAATGGAAATTCCCAGACTGAACACTTTAATGGTAAGAAAAATTTTAGAAACAAAGGTAGTAGAAGAAACAATTATTTTAAGGGTGACGGATTTCAGGGAAACAATGTTCCGCAGAAAATGCATTATACTACTGCAAATCAGTATAGTTTTGATAATGATGGTAACCATCCACCAAATAGCTACAACAATCAATGTGATATGCCCTCTAACAGTCATGGCAAAGCAAATCAAGGTTGGGCAATTTCTACTCAGATTAATAGTCATAATAATTTTCGAAGCAGACAACCTCCACCATCAGATCCAGATTGGCAACCCAATGATAATATAAAGCAGCAAAATCAGCGTGAATTTTTTGAAGTAAGGTCACCAGATCATCGAAACAATTCCTGCGAAATATCACCGTTACTGGCAAACCCAGCTGCAAAAGCACATAAAACTTTACGTATTCACAAGAGTAAAGGCCTATATCATATTTCACACATAAGCCATTCACTGAATAGGCTGTGTATTTTAAAGTGTACTCTTCTATGTATATTTTGTGTATTATGTGTTAGTCTTAAGATATATTTTCTTCACTGTGTTAACAATAATTGTCCACTCAGGGTAAGAAAATACGATGCCACAATAAGTTTTAAAGAGACAGCGAAGCGAGAGTGAAGTATTTTAGTTTTTCTCTTAGCTTGACGCAGCTGGCCACAAGGTAGGTCAAGGACAAAGGCATTGGCGGGAGTTCGTCGCCCAGCTTAGGACTCTGTTTTTACAGTTCACCTTTTTTGTGTGTGTAACTCCAGTGGACAGGTCGTAAATACGTCACACCCTCGCTGAAGAGTTGCTTTTAAGAGAGAAATCGATTTAATACCTTGTGAAAGGAAGTGATCGCCGTTGTCTCCACGGAAGAACTTTCCTGTGTCCTTCCACTGTTAAATAATAAAGGATACCTATTGTTGTATCATTACCGTAATAAAAGAATCCATCACTTACTAGATGATGAAATGATCATTCTTCACCGATTACTACTAGACATGTTACATATAGGAACTACCACTTGCTAAAGCATAATTTTAGTTTTCAGAACACTCCAGAATTTGATGCATAATAACACTTATCAATTGTATGAGCTGCCAGTAGGAACAGATGCGGAAAGTACAAGTAAAACAACAAGATAATAACACCACTCCCAGAAAATGATTAGTGTTAGGTAATAAAATACGATTCAAAGAATTCCTCCACGTTAGCGTAGGTAAATAAAGGTAAGATGCCTTGAGGGTCCATTGTAGATGCGTCCAATAATAAATTTATATCATCAATAAATCGTCGTTGTTACCATTATTGTACGTTAATTCAGGCTACAGCTCGAAAAAAGGCGGAAATGCAAATAAAGCAAATTATAGAAAAATGTAAAACTAAAACCAGGGAACAAGGTATCATTCATGTTCGTCTCATATAGTTTTTCACCTTCACAAGAAAACAAAGACACATAGAGCACTGTAGAGTTTCTAATGCATATATGTATTCAACTAATGGAATCTTTTCAGATAATAACAGAAATCAAACAAGGAAAGAAAGGACCAGAGATGGAAGTAAATCATAATAAAAAGAAAGCAAACGGCAAAGGGTTACTTAAAAAACATAAAAATATTTCATGCACTAATAAGTGTTTGCAGGTGGGAGAGGAAACAACTTGGCAGCCAATCTAGAAAGAAGAAAACTTCTTACTTGTTAGCTTAGACACTAACCAATTTCTTCCTTTAGAAACAAAAATGAAGACAATAAACGTGCCAGCACTCACTAAAATGTAATCCCTGAATGTGAGAATAAGAATTTCATGTAGCGTTGATACTACTGTTAGTACAAGGACTAACCATATTTTTGTCAGATATAACGACAAGAGAGAACATATGTTGAATAGTATTCCATTTTACACTACAATGAAAAAGCTAACTATCCCAATCCCCTTTACTACAATCCATATCCTGTGAAAAGATGGATTCGATTGACATGTAATAAATACCTGCGTGTTTTGTGGTGGTTAGGGTGATGGTAGGATAGTACTTCCCTTCCCCAATAAAAGTGCACTTCTGATCACACAAATAACGGCTCGAGCATATTCAATATACAATAATTACGACATTAAGGTTACTTAAGTAAGACCATAATATATATCATTGTTAAGATCTTAACGAAAATGCACTAAATTCTGCCTGCACAGACCAATATTCTTTTTTAGCTTCCTCGCATACAGCTGCCTCAAGCAGTATGTCCTGTGTCCAAACATATACAAAGCATTTGTTATGCAGTGTAATATTTTTGTGTCATTTTGTGTATGACACTCTCATACGCAAATCATTTCTTAGGCAATAAATTTTTTGTGCCATTTTGTGTATTACACTGTACAGTGCAGCACACATTGTTTGATGTTTATAATAGCAGAAAACACTGAATTTCCAGAATTACTTGCTACTTTATATGTTAACCTTGATATGCTTTATGAGCAGATATCTTAATTAGTAACTAAACAGTTCTAATAATGCCTCACATTTGAGTTTTATGTACAATAATTTTAAATTCATGTTAATATATTTGTGTCTCATGTGAAACTATTTACAAACCTTCATTCATATAAACTAACAGGAATATGTAAAAAAAATTGTCAAGTTGTTACACTAAGTACTTTCTGTCCATAGAAAACCAAGTAACTGGGATCTGCCAGGGCCCAAACAAATTAAAAAATGTACATGTGCACATGATGTCTGCAACAATGATTTCACTTCTAATGATGGCAGAAACCAAGGTGAGCAGTCATAATGAAGGACAGCTGCAATAAATACCGGTTCTTGAGCGGCAAACAGCGACTGATGCTGAGCTTTGCCTTCGAGAGCCACAATTACACAGTACTGTGTCAGTGAAAGGATTCTGGCAATACAAGCTGCTGCCACCAAAAATGCAATTTTGCTAAGTAACGTGTCAGTGAGATAGACACTGTACACTCCGCTGCATGATTCTACTACACTCTACGTCTCTATATTGAGATAATGTAAATGTCGTGTGACTACGGCCTCCCGTTGGGTAGACAGTTTGCTGGATGCAAGTCTTTCCATTTGACGCCAGTTCGGCGACTCATGCGCCGATGGGGGTGAAATGATGATGATTAGGACAACACAATGCCCAGTCCCTGAGCGGAGAAAATCTCCAACCCAGCCGGGAATCGAACCCGGGCCCTTAGGATTGACATTCTGCTCCACTGACCATTCAGCTACCCGGGGCGGACTACATTGACGTGTTAGTGACATAGACACTAAACACACCTCTACATACAGTTTACGACGGTGTTTCTCCTGTCGTATTTCTACAAGTTTGCAAAGTGGAAAACAAAACAAAACTACCTCTGCAGTGAACATTCTACTTTTTTTACAAAACAATTACACTCTACATGTTTTTCTTGTTATTTTTCTAAACTTTACAGGTTGAAATTTTTCATATATGTTAATATGCCTAATTACCTATTTTAAAAGGCTCACAAAACGGTCACGAGATAATTGAACCAATAATGAACAATCCTAACATTACAAGAACTTCTACTATGGGACTTAAATTCTGAGGTCATCAGTCCCCTAGAACTTAGAACTACTTAAACCTAACTAACCTAAGGATATCACACACATCCATGCCCGAGGCAGGATTCGAACCTGCGACCGTAGTGGTCGCGCGGTTACAGACTGTAGCGCCTAGAACCACTCGGCCACACAGGCCGGCCATATTTAAGTGACTGAGATTGCAGGATTACAGGTTTATATAAGCGCGAGGTAATAAATTCCTAATGCGAAATGCTGGTACATAAATGACTGGTGTAACCACCAGAATGTTGAATGCAAGCATGCAAACGTGCATGTGTTGTATTATACAGGTTCCAGATAATTTGCGGGAGGAGTTCCATAGCAGATGCACTTAGTCGGTCGGTTAGTGCTTTTTTATGGAAAACGCTGGGGTTGTCATCCGGTGGTAACCCACACGCGCCCCACTGGAGTCAGATTTGGCCAAGGCTACGCGCCGATGCCCTGTAGAGAATGTTGGGTTAAAACAGCAGTATGTGGGCGAGCGTTAACCATTTGGGAAACATGCCCTGTAGTGCCGTTCATGAATGACAGCACAACAGGTCGAATCATAAGTATGAAGTCAAATTTACAGTCAGGATGAATGGCATAACCACGAGAATTCTCCTGCTGACATCGCACCTCAGTACCAGGTAAAGGTGCAGAGTGTCTAGCATGTAGATGGGTTGGTTTCAGGCACTCTAGTGGTCTCCTTCTAACCAACACATGCCCGTCAGTGGCATCGAGGCAGAACCAGCTTACGCCAGAAAACATAACAAACCCTGCCGTTCAATGAACCACTGAAGTTGCAAGTGGCTGTGACTGTGGGTCAAAGGAATGCACAGTACGGGGCGTCTACCTCGGAACTGTCCCTGAAGAAACTGATGTGTATCAGTTTGTTCTGTCACTGAGGTGCCAACTGCTACTCAGAATCCAGTTACAGATGCTGTACAATGCACCAGAGCAGTCGATGGTCTTCACTCTAAATGGCTCTGAGCACTATGGGACTCAACTGCTGAGGTCATTAGTCCCCTAGAACTTAGAACTAGTTAAACCTAACTAACCTAAGGACATCACAAACATCCATGCCCGAGGCAGGATTCGAACCTGCGACCGTAGCGGTCTTGCGGTTCCAGACTGCAGCGCCTTTAACCGCACGGCCACTTCGGCCGGCTGATGGTCTTCACTCTCGGTAGTTCCACGTGGCTGTCCGGAGTCCGGTCTCCTTAAGACCGTACATGCTCGTGATCATCGCTGCCAGCAATTATGTACAATGGCTACGTTCCCAACAAGTCTTTCTGCAATACCTCAGAAGGAAATACCAGCTTCTTGTAGCCGTATTACACGACCTAGTTCAAACCCAGTGGGCTATTGATAATGGCGTCTTTGTCGCCGTAAAGGCATTATTGACTAAGATCAACTCACCACGCCCAATCACGGAGAGAGGTGGCGCAGTGGTTAGCACACTGGACTCGCTTTCGGGAGGACGACGGTTCAAACCCGCGTCCGGCCATTCAGATTTAGGTTTTCTGTGATTTCACTAAATCGCTTCAGGCAAATACCGGTATGGTTCATTTGACAAGGCCCTGTCAATTTCCTTCCTCATCCTTCCCTAATCAGAGCTTTTCTCCGTATCTAATGACCTCGTTGTTGACGAGACGTTAAACCAAATCTTCTCCTCCTCCTCCACGTCCAATCTCAGAGATAACTAACGTTCACGACCGTTACAGAGTGTGTTTAACGCAAACTTGATATGCTTTCTCATAGTGGTGCTACTAGTGCTACCTTTATACGAAAGAAGCGAGATGTGAACAGAATTTATTTCAAAAGTTTAAATACGGCTAAAAGCTTTCGTTTAAATCTCACAACTCCTTCTTGGTGTTGCGTGTTTTTTTTCCGTCAATGTATTTCCTTCTCTCGAAGTAGTCACTGTAGAGTAAATTCGAAGTATCGCCCAGTGACTGATCACTGTATGATGATCATGCCTGCACGCCCCCCAGTGCAGGGTGGAAAATTTCTATCTTGCTCGGGCTTGTGTACGGACTCGAGAATTTGTGTCTTTCTCACGTTTCCACTGTCAGATCTGTTCCCAGCATCGGTCACACATTGTTAACGTATTTTTATGGATTCCTAAGTTGTGAAAGCAACTACGCAACATTTCTTTGCAAGTAGTTATCTCTGCGTGAGGCCTGGACAGTCTCTCTTTTTGTGATTCGTGTAAGCATCTGCTGGCGTTCGCGATTTATAAGCAACTTACGACAATAATATATTTAATAATGATAATATAGGAACAAGAGTTATACTTTTTTTTCAAATAAAAAAAGTTAGGCTATCACAGATTTCGCGGACAGAACTAGACACAAGACAAAAAGTTTGATAACGAAGGATCAAAAGAAACAAAGGTGTCACGAATCAAAGTCGGACTCAGATGGCCAAAACGAAAAGGAGTAGGATCGACGGAAATATGCACTAATACACTGCTGGCCATTAAAATTGCTACACCACGAAGGTGGCGTGCTACAGACGCGACATTCAACTGACAGGAAGAAAATGCTGTGATATGCAAATGATGAGCTTCTCAGAGCATTCACACAAGGCTGGCGCCGCTGGCGACACCTACAACGTGCTGACATGAAGAAAGTTTCCAACCGATTTCTCATACACAAACAGCAGTTAACAGGCGTTGCCTGATAGAACGTTGTTGTGATGCCTCGTGTAAGGAGGCGAAATGCGTACGATCACGTTGCCGACTTTGATAAAGGTCGGATTGTAGCCTATCGCGATTGAGGCTTATCGTATCGCGACATTGCTGCTCGCGTTGGTCGAGATCCAATGACTGTTAACAGAATATGGAATCGGTGGGTTCAGGAGTTAATACGAAACGCCGTGATGAATCCCAACGGCCTCGTATCACTAACACTCGAGATGACAGGCATCTTATCCGCATGGCTGTAACAGATCGTGCAGCCACATCTCGATCCCTGAGTGAACAGATGGGGACGTTTGCAAGACAACAACCATCTGCACGAACAGTTCAACTTCGTTTGCAGCAGCATGGACTATCATCTCGGAGACCATGGCTGCGGTTACCCTTGACGCTGCATCACAGACAGGAGCGCCTGCGATGGTGTACTCAACGACGAACCTGGGTGCACGAATGGCAAAACGTCATTTTTTCGGATGAATCCAGGTTCTGTTTACATCATCATGATGGTCGCATCCGTGTTTGGCGACATCGTGGTGAACGCACATTGGATGCGTGTATTCGTCATCGCCATACTGTCGTATCACCCGGCGTGATGGTATGGGGTGCCATTGGTTACACGTCTCGGTCACCTCTTGTTCGCATTGACGGCACTTCGAACAGCGCACATTTCAGATATGTTACGACCCGTGGCTCTACCCTTCATTCGATCCCTGCGAAACCCAACATTTCAGCAGGATAATGCACGACCGCATGTTGCAGGTCCTGTACGGCCCTCTCTGGATACAGAAAATGTTCGACTGCTGCCCTGACCAGCACATTCTCCATATCTCTCACCAATTGAAAACGTCTGGTCAACGGTGGCCGAGCAACTGGCTCGTCACAATACGGCAGTCACTACTCTTGATGAACTGTGGTATCGTGTTGAAGCTGGATGGGCAGCTGTACCTGTACACGCCATCCAAGCTCTGTTGGACTCAATGCTCAGGCGTATCAAGGCCGTTATTACTGCCAGAGGTGGTTGTTCTGGGTACTTATTTCTCAGGATCTATGCACCCAAATTGCGTGAAAATGTAATCACATGTCAGTTCTAGTATAATATATTTGTCCAGTGAATACTCGTTTATCATCTGCATTTCTATTTGGTGTAGCAATTTTAATCGCTCAAATGGCTCTGAGCACCATGGGACGTAACATCTATGATCAACAGTCCCCTAGAACTTAGAACTACTTAAACCTAACTAACCTAAGGACATCACTCAACACCCAGTCATAGCAATTTGAATGGCTAGTAGTGTATTTAAATGTATTTCGCTGACGTAGATCTGTTGTAGAATTACGGAAGATGTTTTAAGCTCACTCAGTATGAAATTTCTTAGTTACGGACCCTGAAAACAAGCGTCCCATGAAGCACAGCTCGCTCTGTTCATTCATGAGAACAAGAACACCACGGCTTATATCGTGTTTGCTAACTTTCCGATGGCATTCAGTATATTCAGTCGGCTACAACATTTGTTGTTGCGGCTGTTGGTTAGAATCTGAAATGGAGAAACATACCTGACCTGTGTTATCCCGTTCGGTTCTCAAATGCCGAAAGCTATACGTGTCGCGGGCTGCGGTAACGATCTAATGGCTCTATGAGAGGCCGCCGTGGCAGCGCAGGTACGTCCCACAGCTCCGATACGCCACGCCAGACTCAGTGCTGCCAATTATCTCTCCGATTAGACAGCGGCGTGCTCAGTGTGAGCCAGCGCTGCGAATCGATTTCAATCAGGCCGCCTGCCACAGTCGTACGTAACTGATCGCTGTGGGACGGTTCCACCGCGCTGCGGAGCCGCGCCTAGACTGCCGGCTGCCCGCAGAGACCGCGAAATACTACAACTTCCTGTTCCCCACTGCCATATTTGTGGTTCATTGTAGGTTAGATACGACAGATATTTTTTTTCCAAGGTCAGATTAGTCTCGAAATGAAAACCACAGTACAAATCCAATGAAGCTTTGCCTAGATGTGTTGTGTAGTGTCTCGCTACGCTCGCCGATTGCGTCACATAACACTTCTCAGTTATGAGTACACTGTTGAAATATCCTAGAAAAATTAAGAATGACTGTGCTGGTAAACCACTTACGTTATTTGATTTTCAAACAACCGATAAAAACTGAACTTACTCAGACATTTCTCTCTTTACTTATTCTGATCATCACTAAACTGACACACAATATTTTTTTTTTTTTTTTTTAGCGCAACGCAGTCTGACTTTCAATAATCCCTACAAAAGAGTGGTCCTGACTAACAATAACCTATCCCTTTCATGAATCACTTACCTCACAAAAATCTTCGTTACTCAAACTACTGCAACACAGCGTGCGCCAATACTGCCAGCTGAATAAAAGATTCTAACTACTGAAGGCACTAACTACTGATAGGCATAGTTAGCAAATGAAAGATTTTGATAGAGAACAAACAATGTATTTACCTTAATAATGTTCAAAAGTCATCATATGTATATAAATCAGTTCATGATATCCAATATTACAAATTTACTCTTTCTGATGGACACACGTCCAGATCATTCACTCTCAAAATTCTGCCATCTCACTCCCCACATCCACCACTGCTGGCGGCTCACCTCCAACTGCGCAACGCTACGCGCTGTTCACATCCAACTGCCCAACACTACAATAGCGAATATTCCAACAATGCCAACCAGCCATAGACTGCACACAGCACAGCCAGTGATTTTCATACAGAACGCTACGTGAGTTACCAATATAGAAACCTAAACAGCCTATTTACACAGTGAGCACGTAAAGATGCCTCCATCAATAGAGTTTCCCATCAAGTGTCAAGTGTGTACTGACAGTTTCTTCAAGGTGAGGAGTTAAGCTTGATTTCCAAGCAGCCTACGTAACGTGTCTTGAGTAACAGCAAAGTGTGGCTGTGGTGCATGGACTATGAAGCAGGAAGTACAGTCGGTCCCGATGCAGGCGGTCTGGGAAGGAATCAAGTGTCAACTGATGATCTTGTTCAGGAAGGGGGTCAGGCGATTTAGAGAAAAAGTCTTTTAGGGCAAATCTGACCAAGCGAAGATGAATGTTGTCATCAGGCATTGTCCTTCTTTGTGACAATGCTTGGCCGCACACTGCAGCTGCAAAGACGCTCCTTCAGCGTTTTCGACGGTAAACCCGAATTTGGCTCCCTGTAATTTTCATCTCTTTGATTACATGAAATATTGTACCGAGTATGAGGACAGCGACCTGCATACTAATGTAGAGAATTGATGGAAACGATACGGCTGCCTTCTACTACGAGTTTATTGAAAAGTTGGTACCCCGTGACGACATATGTTTCAGTCGGAGCAACGACAATGCAGAGAAGTAGCTGGCAAGTGTAACTCAGTGTCACAAATAAAACATTTTTTTCACTGTGATTTCCATTTCGCGCCGGATCGCACCTTCAAAAAATAGCCCTCGTAAATAACGAACACAAATTCTATCCTTCCGAAGTCCGTTTTAGGACTATTTTTCTTATTCAAATTGTCAGTTCCCAGACTTTTAATCTCATTTGCATATTTTCAAATGGTTCAAATGGCTCTGAGCACTATGGGACTTAACATTTGAGGTCATCAGTCCCATAGAACTTAGAAGTACTTAAGCCTAACTAACCTAAGGACGTCACACACATCCATGCCCAAGGCAGGTTTCGAACCTGCGACTGTAGTAGTCGCGCGGTTCAAGACTGAAGCGCCAAGAACCGCTAGGCCACCGCGGCCGGCTGTATATTTTCCCTGTACTATAAAAAAAGATCCAGTTAGTACATACAATATATAAATATAACCTATAACCCTTACATTTTCAGTTATATAACACAGAATTATAAAAAAAGATCCAGTTAGTACATACAATATATAAATATAACCTATAAGCATGACAGCCAAAAATTAGTAAAGTGTTATAGTGTTTCTTGGATATTACGATCTGTTGATTTGGAACATTAAGAGACAGGGTGTTTCAGATAACACTCCCTCGTCCGGCCATCCTGATTTAGGTTACCCGTGATTTCCTTAAATCACTCCAGGCAAATGCCGGGATGGTTCCTTTCAAAGGGCACGGTCGACTTCCTTCCCTAATCCGATGAGACCGATGACCTCGCTGTCAGGTCTCGTCCCCCAAAACAACTCAACCCCTCAACCCGCTTCAGATAACACTAAGCCATCAATACTGAGTAACAATTTTTGATGTAGGACATTTCTTTCTCTCAATAGATGAAGTATTTAGACCAGCCGTGTACACATCAATGTAAGTAGAAGAATCAATGTAAACAGAAGTTCTCTCAATTCCATTTAGGGAGCTAGAAAAGTTTTAAATTTTAAGGTCTGGTGCTACCTGCTCTAAATAATTGGCTGCAATCAGACGGATGTTCTTGTGGCAGAATGTTCACGAAGTGACGTTTCCAAACGACAGCTCATTTTCCTAAATACGCAACACATTACGCCTTTAAAAGACCTGCGAACGAAGTGTAAAGTTGCCGGTGTCTCAGAGTGACAAGCTCCCTTGAATTTGGAATCTATGTTCGATTAAATTGGAGAATGTATCCTTACACTGTCATATACAGATCAATTTTGTATCTCCTCTGCAGGTCGTATACACGAGGTACTGGGTTTCACATTCAGGAAAATGGGCATTCATACGAACACCTCATCTGAATGAACATTCTGCTAGAAGAACATCCATCCGAACATAGAGGATTATGTGCAACGTGTAGCTTTCAACGTTGAAACGTTGAACGCCTCTAACTCTGTAAGTAAAAGCGATATAAATGTGATTGAAACTGATTTGAACACAGTTGGTTTAAATGCATCAGCCAAAAGACAGATAAAACATATTTTTCTAAAATGATAATTCCTTTCTGTAACTCTGTGAAAAAATTAAACTATAACTCAGCATAATTACTAAAGTTTCTTACGTTTACCTGCGTAGATAAATATTCATTTCACCTACTTTTTACTGAGTTACAATGATGAACACATTATCTGAAACACCATGTATATTTAATATATAAATATGAGTGTATACAGCGTGTTTACATAAAAAGATATCTTTGGCACTTGACAATGACACGGATGTATTGTATCCACCTATGGATCCATGAAGGTTTTGATGCTAGTGACATGAAAGATGTTATATTGGTCGTGTGTGATGATGTTTCAGAGACGTTCCTGAAATTGTCGTCCGTTTACTTAGTGTGATTTACTGCGGTGCATTTGTCTCTACCACTGTTGCCAATGGTGCCCGAATTCATTCCATGATGGGTCACGCCATAACCTCACGGCAAGTTCTGAGAGCAGCTCCTCTGGTCGCTAGCTGGAGGCACGGTGGAGCAATTTGGCAGTGGGGATCCGCCGGCGAAAGTAATTAATAATAGCGGGCTGTGGCATTTTATTGTCATGATATTTGCGCTTATGATTATATTAGTGTACATCCAAGGTCTTGAACGATACAACACATGGCGGGACTGCTATTGGGCCAGGAACAGTGCGTTGTACAAATGTATTTGGATGAAAGACGGTGAGGACACGCGGAGCGTGAATACTGTAAGGTAGTGAATTATTGGTTGAATTCTGTTTTAGTGATCAATTTTTAATGTTTCTGTGAGACTTCACAATCAACATATATCTACTTATTGTGTTACTAGAGATTATGTAAGTTGTTCGTATAGTCTGTCCGTGTTTTCTTAAAGTGATGCTCTTAGTGAGGTGTCCTTGTGCAATGTCTTGTTCACTAGGTTAGTTGACTGCCCAGCTTGTAAAAAAATTCTGGGGCTGAGTATTTATATTGGTTGGTGTTTAATTATGAGGTTAAGATTTTCTGATAGTAGATTGAGCTGTATACCCTAAATATTTTAATTATTACTGTGGGTCGAGAGTTTATCCTTCTAAATTTTATGTTTATTATTTCAGGCGTCAAATCTTTAGGAAAATGAGGGGCGATCTCCTGTTTTGTTTGGTATTAAGCATATGCTCTTGAAATTACATGGTTCACACTGTTAATAAAATAAAATTAAAGTTGTTTAAGAGTCCACGCTTGGACAACTCCCACCCAGTCTCCATTCCCTCGAAATTCTGCGACAAAGTTGATCACCTAGTATCTGCGGATTTATGAATGCCTAACAGTCTCAAAGAAACCACGTGGTTTATGGATAATGGCTGCAGCTTGAATCGAAAGATCATCCAGCTCTTCTATGGTACGTACCAGTGTCTCACATACCAAGCGCTTCATCTCCAGCCAACAAAGAAATCCATACGATATCAATAATATCTCTGAAACATCTCCCTCCTCTAAGAGTACAAAAATTTTATATTCATAGTTTTCTACACTCTCTATAACGCAAGTTTTTCGTGTGCTTCACAAGTGGGCGTTTAATCAATAATATTATCTTGGTGTTCTAATAGTTCTACATTCGTATTAACACTTGACCAGTGTTAACATTATATGTACCCGTTAATATGTTAAATATATATCTTCTTGGAATTCATGTCTACAGGTAGTGACTTCCAGACCCACACCATTGAATTGCACTGTTTGTCTATATTTTGGCTACCCGATGTAATGCTCACATTTGTTCCTGTGCTGTGCAACTAAAATACAATATTTACGGTTTTTGCACTACATCTACTTACTGGATGTTACTCTTTAATTATTGTTCATAAAAGCTTGATAATTACACCGACGTCTTGAGGGCGATGAAGAAGGTAAATAAATAATCTGTACTAACGTTGGCTGTAAATCAAAGTCATTCATCTCTTTCTATGATGTTGAATGGCCTGTTTTCTGGTAACAGGTTGCCTGCATATTCGTCTTCCAGTTATTACTCTACCCTCTTCTTAAACAAATTACTGAGCTAGCTACTGTATTTTACCGACCAATGAATTCATGAAACTATATAGTGAGTTCTTCCTTCGTTAGTCCCTGACATACACAAACTAACAAGCATCGATTTTTATCGTAGTGAAATACGTTTTACCGTTCACCTCTCTGAAAATTAAATCAAATAAAAATTCGATTGCTCCAAATGTTTAAATTGTTACGATAATTGTAGAATAATCACGGAAGTTTTCGTAAATTTCATCAGTCTATTAAAAACGACGTCATATAGAACCATCTAATATTTGAATCTTCAATTCTTTTCAGCCACAAAACCATTTTCTGGCATAAAAGTGTCTACAACACCGTGTGAGTAAGCAGTAAATCACTGTAATTTCTGATATGTTGTCATATGATGTATTTCCCTAATCTGTGCATGGGAAACAATGTGTTGCGTTGTATTTCATGGACGATTTGCATAGATAACCCTAAACGCTGCACCATACTATGAAACCTAGAGCTATTTATGCACCGTGTGTTGGGCTGCGTTCCTGATATATGGTGTCATAATGCTCGTGCTGGTACCGTGGCCATATAATTTAAGGTTGGAAACTCATTCTGAGTCACGCGGCTACAGTTTCCAAAGTGCTGGAAGGTGGAAGATAAATCTTTCGTTACCGATATGCTTTAATAAACGAAAGCGGCACAGAGACGAATTTTGTGTATTGTGAGTAACATAAATGGTTATCTTTGTTCTTATAATTCTATAGAAATCTCACAAACAACATTTTGTAGCATTTTCTTATCGTGTGAACAGTAGAAAATGGAAATTGATTCGGAAAGATTGTCTCACAGTATATGCCATAAGTCATGGGAATCTTTCGCAGCATCATCCTCGAGTAAATGAGAACGAAGTCAAGTCAAAATCAAATTTTTATGTTATCGGGCGCATAACTGAATCCGACACTGGTATGGTGGCACGGCAGTAGTCACTCTTACTTCTAACGTAAAGTCGACACTGTGTCTTATGGAGAAGGAGAGCGACCGCTTCGAGAACTTTTACACCAAACTTATTGATTGTCTCCACAAGCCAGTTGGTAGACATAAATGGACAGATTAAGGTTTCACAGTGCTTTCCGTTAATAAAGAGAGAAACTTGAGGCAAATGTTACGGCAACTTTCACATAAGCCTACAATATTTTTATTTTGAAAAGAACGATCCAATTTTACTGGGGTAGGCTGTTACATGCAGGTGCATACATATTTTGGGTTACTTCTACAGTTTCGTTTAGGATTTGAGTTTCCATTTACCTTTCACAAATTTTGAGTGTTCCCTCTAGTGGAGTCACGAAAAAACCGAAGACGATAGGGAGCCTCATATGTGGATTTCTGCAGTTGCAACATTCACTGCTGTTCTGTGCGACGTCGCAGCAGTTCACCCAGTGTCACTGAAGGGGAATCATCTAGATGAAGTCTATAATACACTCCCTTCTCCCCTCCCTCCCCCCTCCCACCGCCCAACAACCTCCATATCTCTTGCCCAAAATACGAGCGTAAGATGCAAGTGACATTTCTGCCTTAATCAGAGGAACCACAAACTTACAGCAGGCGCCAAGGTAAGATTTTAGTTTTCATGGGGAAGAGTAAATTTAGTCCAAGAGTTCATCTTGATTCATATGCACTAGCGACATACCCCGACTTGGCACAGGTAGAAGCAGGTATTTATGGCTACCCGACCTGTCTGGCGTATCAGTAGTACGTTATACACAAAAATCTTCCTCGTAAATGTCCTTCCACTAGTGAATACCGCATTATTAAAATCCCCACAATAGCTCCCCCCGATGACTCTTCCCACAAACAAAAACGCAGCGAGTTCTTTTAATTTATGATTTTTACAGATAAATAGTATAGGTAAAGTTCCAAATTCCGTTCTAAATGGACCGACCGACCACAGTGTCATCCTCTCCCATAGGCGATATGGAATTATTTTTGGAGAGGGGGGGGGGGGGCGGGTGGCATATGGTCAGCACACCACTCTGCTGGTCGCTTTCGGTTTTCCTGGTCTTGGAATCACTACCGATCAGTCGAGTAGCTCCTAGTTGGTTCAAATGGTTCAAATGGCTCTGAGCACTATGGGACTTAACATCTAAGGTCATCAGTCCCCTAGAACTTAGAACTACTTAAACCTAACTAACCTAAGGACATCACACACATCCATGCCCAAGGCAGGATTCGAACCTGCGACCGTAGCGGTCGTGCGGTTCCAGACTGAAGCGCCTTTAACCGCTTGGCCACACCGGCCGGCAGCTCCTAGTTGGCCTCACGAGGCTGAGATCACCCGAAGTCTTACCAACAAGTACTCATTCGGCTGCAGAGTAAAATTTCTTTCTGAATTAGGGTGTTTGTAAATCATTCGTCCGATTTCACAAGACTATCTGTACATTTTGTAAATTTAAGTAAGTAGCTTTCTTTTTCTGTACGTCAATCTCAGGAACTCCTGTACATATTTTGATACAGACACACCTGAGAAGGAGGTAAGTCACGAAACCCTCGTTCTACCAATACTTGAATATTGTGCATCAGCCTGGGATCTGCACTACATAAGATTGGTAAATAAAATACAAAGAAAAGCAGCGCGTTTCGTTACAGACACATGTAATTCGTTTGAAAGCGTTACGGAAATGTTGAGCCAATTCCAGTGGCAGACGCTGCAAGAGAGACGTTCGGCATCACTGTGAGTTCCACTGTTATGGTTCCGAGACCATATATTCCTAGTACAGTCAATCAGTTAATTGCTTCCACCTGCATGTATCTCACAAAAAGATCACGAAGATAAAGGTAGTGAGACTGAATCTCTCACGCGGGGGATTCATCCAGTCGTTCTTCCCGCAATCTATTCGTGACTAGAACAGGAAAAGGGGGAGCGCTAGAGGTACGCAGAACACCCTGCACTACACAGCGTAGGGTTGGCCGCGAAGTAAGGTGCACATGTAAAACCACGGTGACCACGCCTAGCCATCGCTGCAGGGCTTGCTTCCCCATGTTAAATTTAATCTAATTTAGCGCAGTGCCGCGCTACAACTACCATTAGCCGGTAAGATGAAACAGACGCGCAGGTGGCCAAAGATAAACGACGTCCTGCTCCGCACCGCTACGGACCCGTTTCAATGAGCAAAAATCATGCAAATATTCGGGGCTGCGCGGGCGACGGCGGCTGCATTGTCCGCGGAGATGATTTACGTCGCCGCAGTAAAACATTCCTTTAGCCGCGCCGCGAGTACACACACACACACACACACACACACACACACACACACCGCAGTAGGTCCGCCCCACTCCCCGCTCGTATTGTGTGGCCGGCGGCAGAACAAAAAGGGAACGGCGCCCGCTGGCCGCAGTTTATAGAACGGCGTTTTATCGGATCTTCGCATCGCATAATGCATTTTCGCTGCTGGCTTTTGTGTCGCGCGGCACATTACGGGCGCCGTGTTTTGTAGGTGTCAGGCGGTCGGCCAGCGTGAAGTGCCCTCCCTGTAGCCTGCTGACCGCTGCCGCCGCTTCGGCCAACCTCCTCCTCCTCCTCCTCCTACGCTTCCTCTTCTCACCCTCCCACCAGCCGTCACACTAAAAGCACATGCTCGGCCGCAATTCATTGTCACAGCCAAACCGATTGCGTGACAACTGCAAACGTACCGTCAGCGCTGCTGTCGGCCTCTGAACTTATTAAAAGGCCAAACGGCGTTTTAAGCGTTTTATGTGTCCTTTGCGTGTCCTCGTACCACACGTGGTGGCGGCAAAGGCGTGTGTCCACCTCTTTCAACAGACGTGTTTCCTTGTGCGTTTATCAGTGTGTGTGTGTGTGTGTGTGTGTGTGTGTGTTCTGTTGAGCACGAGAGCCTAAGTGTTTGTCCTATTGATTTCCCTCCCTTTGCCATATAATTCAATGGATGAGGAGCAGCAGAAATAGTACAGTGACATACGTCAAGAGGTGCAGTGTAAAGTACCACTTACTGACATGAAATAAACGCTTCATAGCTCGTAGTATTTCGATTGTTTGTCAGATACTGAGACAATAACTTTCTGTTCGACCTCCCCTCCACTTTCCTTCTTACACCCCCCCCCCCCCCCCCACATGCACCCCATGCCTTTGCACACAGATTTCGTTATCGTTTAGCACTTTTATTCTAGTGTTTTTTTCACCCTGATTACAGACATTGGATGCGAGTGGGCATTGATATAAATCGATGGGACAAGTTGAAAATTTGTGCCAGGCCGGAATTCGAAACCGGGGTTTCTCCTTAGCAGGCAATTGCTCTGACCACTGAGCCACTTGGATACAGTGGGTATCGAAGCTGAACGGACTGTCCTAGCAGGCCGTCCGTCAGACCGAAATTCTCAACTTATCACCAAACTACAGAATCGATGAAATGCCTCGAGTAATGAGCCGGATGTGCATCCGCACTAAAGAGATCATTGGCCATCGTCGTCTCAACTACATACACACTGTCTCTCTCTCTCCCTCCCTCTCTCTCTCTCACTCTCACACACACACACACACACACACACACACACACACAAACATACGAGGTCTATTTAGAAGTAGGGAACGTTTGGTCATTAAAATATACTAAGTACAAAAAATACATTTTATTATATACATCTGAAAGAGTGTCTGACGTACCACTTTTCCATATAGTCACCAAACACTTTGAGGCACTTATGATAGCGGTGGGCAGCTTTGAAAGACCTTCGTCATAAAATTATGCCGCCTGAGACTTCAGCCAGTGAGTCACGCCCGCCTGGAGTTCCTTGTCGTCATTAAAACGCTGCTTTTCAAACAACATACTCCGTGAAACTTGTGGAAAAGAAAGCGAAAGCTCCGTTATTGTGAAGCAACGGCATTCACGAATCGTCTCATCAACTTTAGCGACAAGATCATCAGTACAATGCTCGGGCGACTACTCTCCTCTTCATCATGAACTTTGGTTCAGCCAATTTTAAACCGAATGACCCATTTCTGGACGGAACATTCACTCTTACGTTTTTTCCGTACACTTCGCACAGTTTATGGTAAATTTCCATTGGTTTTAGGTTTTTTGCCAACAAAAACCGTAGCACAGACCACACCTCACAACTGGCGGGATGTTTGATTGCAGCCCACATTTCAAATTCGAATATCGAAAAAACCAGGTGCGCAGATACGTTCCTGCTGTCACGGATGTATGCCGACTGAGCTGCCGAGCGCGCACATACCAAAATATACGCGATCGGCGCGCGCCTAGCGGCGTCAGCCGGAAACGTTACCTACTTTCTGAATAGCTCTCGTATATATAGTGCCTAAAATTTCAGAAAGACCTGACACTACACACACACACACCCACACATAATTGCTATCTTCTAATATCCCAAATCGCTGCACGGAGTCAAAAGAACCCAATGAAACATCACGTCGGCTTTGAATCATGACGTAATTATGCAACTATCAAGTTTATTTCAGGCAGTGCTCACGTAAACTGCTTTAGTGACCACAGTCATTTTAAATGAATAACCGAATATACTACTTGTCCAATGGCTGCATCATCAGTCAAAACCCCCATGAGGCTAAAGCTGGAGATCGACCAGTCATTGTAAATTAGTACATCCATTTAACAATTTACTTGAGCATTGGCTGAAATAAGTAACAGGACTCACTTATGCTCTCTGCCAATAACACGACAAATTTGAATGATAAAGTTGTGGCGTGACAGGTCATACGTGTACAAATGTAAACAGGGCTAAACTCAATATTTTCTTTAATTGTAAGTTATAGTGACAGAAAAACCAGTAGCATATTACGAGGGGCAAGTAGGATCAAAGGTGGCAGATTGTGTGATAGCAGATGGAGCGAATGGAGCTGTGAAATAAAATTTAAAAATATTTTACTTCCTGCTTCTCTGTTTGTCCTCGAAACGAAACTGAGACGGAAATTACTTGACATTAATGACTTTATACAGCATTAACTTTGGGGCAGGCTCATTTTAAGACAACGCTTTTCAAACTGTATAATTGGTAGTCACCAGGATGGTGATGACAGAGAATCTCCTTGGTTTTAAGAAGAACGCCACGAGAGCATGGATATATTCCTGGCAGATAGTTGGCGCTAGAGGCAGGCTGTGAAATCTTGAGAGTTCCCTCACTACTCGGTGGTAAGACAGACATAACATCTTTTAGGAACGGCTGCTTAGGGTGGCAGTACAAAAGAGTGACTGCCCTGTTTTCTTGTTGGTCCCGAAATTTAAATAATACGCAGCAGCGCCGCTCAGCCTAACTTCTGTCGGTACACTGAAAGAGTCAAAAGGCAGCGCCAGCGTCCATCACAGACAACCATGTGAACGACCCCCACATGTCGTCGGCACAACACAGCGAGGTGCTACGGCCTACATGGTAGGTAACGCAACATAATATTACAGTGATGCTTCTCTTTCTTTCTCACACTTCTCAATATTATAGGGGCTTCATTAATTACAGTTTAGTAGCTTCCATTATAATCAGGGTTTGATACCATGTGAACTCGATATTGAACACTACTTCATTCTTGCCTGCAGATTTCAGTGGTTGATATCTATTTTCCGTTTAGTTTGTGAATATACATTTCACTTAATAAGTTGTTCTGTCTGTGGTACTGCCCTTCTTGTTCAACCACACCCCAATGAATAACTTCAATTAATCACTGTTCAAAGTTACTGCTTGATCTAGACCTGCAAAAAGGATCGAGTCAGATGCTCCTGAGGCCACACAGTATGGAATCATCTTCTGCGGTATCCACTTGTTTACAAAGCCGTGGTCGGGAAAGGTATAACACTATAGTTGGTTGTGAATTCGTGGAACCATTAAATCTACTATCAAATGAATAACGATAAATTTTTTAAGCACATTTGATTTCCATGGGAAGTTTGTGCTCGTCACTTCTATAATAGGAACCACTACTCTAAATCCTATATGCATAATGTACGTTCCGTTACAAAGTATTTCCTTGGCTCTAACAATTCACAACCTCGCAGTCACTTTCTAATCTGACCTAGACTTCAGGCTACGTTACAGATCAGTATGTCACCACAAGATTCCTTTCACACCGTCATTGGCTTCACTAACTCACACAATTTAACTTACCCATCAGCATACACTAAAGACCTTTCTATAGCTTTCTACTTAATCTCTGTCTGCGAACGTTTGATCTCCCACAAGACGACATTATCACGTCACAGATCAAAGCTTATAACAGCTATCGTAAATGACATACTGAATGTTATGAATAATATTAATTAGTACATTTACACTACTGTCACGCTACAAGAATTGGACTAGTTTGTAACCTGACCATGATGGATCGAAGTCCACTAAAGCCAAAAACCCAAGAAGAAAGTCAATCAGAACTTCCGTGGATAGAACACCAAGACATCATTCATTGAAATCATCCAGTTTAGTAAACTAACATAGTAGTACGGCAATAGACATTCAGCCACACATTTCAAAGAGGCTACCGCCAGTAAGAACTGTCGTCATAGTGCTGCAGTCACAGCAGTGTATTCACAGCGCTGTAGTTGCTGAATTCAAAACGGTGCTAGCTGTAAATTAAAAAAATCGAAAATGGTGGAGGCAGGAAACTAAAAAGGAAAGTTAGGAGAACTAATTCAGCTGCGCGAGTGTCAAATTAAGAAATGGTTATAAATACAAGAAAACAGATAACAAACTCAAGATGGTGGAACTGTCTAACCTGTGCTAGCCACTTTTATGACCTGAGGTTGAAAGGTATCTCAACAGGCTGCATTTAGTGTTAATTTCAAAAATATGTGAAATATCTTGACAAATCTGCAGTATAATCAATTCTAAAATATGTAAGCTACACCTGAATCGTGTAAAAGAGTGTCCTTTCTTTTCAAAAAAAACTATCGGAATGATGTTGTATACATGCTACTGTCAGTACATAAGCTTCATCCGAGCTGTTTAAATTGACGTTATTCATCACACACTCCGACAAAAAATGGTTTAAATGGCTCTGAGCACTTTGGGACTTAACATCTGAGGTCATCAGTCCCCTAGAACATAGATCTACTTAAACCTAACCAACCTAAGGACATCACACACATCCATGCCCAAGGCAGGATTCGAACCTGCTGCGACTGTAGCGGTCGCGCGGTTCCAGACTCAAGCGCCTAGAACCGCTAGGCCATCACGGCCGGCCACACTCAGCCACACATATTCATCAACATCTATATGTATAACGTGATTGTGGACTCTCAAATAAAGTATCCCAACGTTATTTCCACGTTAAAATTGTTAGAAAGCATATGTGCGAAAAAGCCAACCAGTTTTAGAAGTACATGAGACCATGTTCAAAAGCAAAACTTACCAAGGCTGCAGTTACACAAAACATATGTTGGCTAAAATACAGTGCTAAACAGGCTAGCACCCAAGCAATTATGCTGTCTGAATAACTATTACTACTGGAAGATTGCATTTAATGTGATCCTAGGCTTAAATGAGAGTATGATCGAAAACACAGCTGAACCAGCAACATTGTAGGATGAAGTAGATAACACACACACAATATGTGTGCCAGTCATCGCAATATAATTTTAATGTTTGAAACCTCCATCAAAGTACACTGATTAGCAAGAAATTATTACTTAATAAAAGGTACATTCATCTTTGGCACGTAAAATACCAACAAGTGGGGCATGGAATGAAAGGAATGAGGCTTTTGCAGGTCGCTGGTGGGAGCTGGCAACACATGTGGAAACACAGGTAACTTAATTCTCATCAAATCTGGATATGGGGTGATGACCTCTATCCCCACTTTCAGTCACATCCCAGACGTGTTCGATGACGTTCAGATCTGACGAGCTGGTGGGCCAGCACTTTAATTCGAACTCGCCACCGTGTTCCCGAAGCACTCCAACACACTACTGTCCTTGTGACATGATGCAATATCTTGCTGAAGAATAGCACTTCCGTCGGGAAACATGAGCATCATGAAAAGGTGTACCTGGTCTGTAACCAGTGTACGATACTTGTTCGCCATCATCTTACCCTGCGCGAGCTCCACTGGACCCCTTGTAAGCCCAAACGAATGTTCTCCAGACCATAATGGAGAAACCTCCAGCTCGTCTCCGTCCTGCAGTACGGGTGTCAAGGAGCTGTTCCCAGGGGAACGAAGTTATCGGGATTTATCAAATCAGGCAATGCTCTGCCACTGCGCTAACGTCCGGTGCCAATGGTCATGCGCCAATTTCAGTCATAGTTGCCGATCTTATGGTGTTAATAGTGGCACATGCATGAGTCGTCGACTGCTGAGGCCCATCGTTAGGAGTGTTCAGTACAGTGTGTGTTCAGACACAGTTCCACTGCACTCAGCATTAAAGTCTGACGTTAATTCTATCACAGCTCTCCATCTGTCCTATTTTACCAGCCTACCCTGCCTATAACGTCCAACACCACCAACACCTGTAATGAGAAGTGGTCACCAAACCCCACGCTACGGACGTGGTTTCCCATGGTTTTGCCACGTTTTGTGGACATTCATCAGAGCACTCCTCGAACACCCTTCAAGTCGTGCAGTTTCCAAAATGCTCATGCCAAGCCTCCAGGCCATCACAATCTGCCCTGAGTCAAAGTTGTATGCCTCCCCATTGTACACACAGGTAGCATGCTCACTGGTACTACAGGCTTCCTGCGTGTGTCTGAGAAGAAGTCATTCCTCTCCAGATGAGGCTGCTATCGCCTGGGGGGAGGGGGGGGGGTGGTTATATCGTTAGTAGGACGGTTGTCATAACATTTTGGCTGATAAACGTATGTAGAATGTGTAACTCATAATATTTCTGTGTCTGTAACGAATGTTGAACATCTTCAGAAGTTTGTCTGTAATACGTCATTTCACCAGGCATAATTTTAAGGGTAAAGAATATGATGCATCAACAATGGAAAATTATAATTGGTGATACTGACTAGCTAATTTAAGTTTTTTTATTACATTTGATCTAAGCCTTCCTGAATGTATAAACAAAATAAACATTTCAGGGAGGCTACAACATTACCGGTCTGAATTATGGTGCCAAAGCCCTCTGAAACGTTTGTAGACGGCAATTCCGTAATCCATCATTAAATAATTCTAAAATATTGCCATATTATTCCAAGGTACAAGCCATAAAAGTACAAAACAACCAACGACAAACGAGCTTACCAAATTATATTTTGAAGGTCTGAAGAAGGTATGGTGACAGAATGTTTCTTGTGCTGTGACACTTAAACTAAACATTTGGGTACACATAAATATAAGTTCACTATGCCCCAAACACCAAATGAAAAGATAATCAAATAAAATGGTGCACAATCTTCCAACCATAGGGAAGAAACTTTAATATGCCTATACGCCACATATTCGTGAACATGAACCAAAATTAAGTCCTTGGCCAAAATAATATTATTTAGCAAAATAACTAAAGAAATAACATACAGAAATATACACACAAAAGTTGATTAGCATAACACATAAGTATTATGACAGATATCTTATCGCAAAGCTAAACACTAGCTTTGCACCAAAATAACATTCCTTCTCAAAATCTCTGTTATTTCAAAGAAAAAGCACGTGCAGTACATTGCTCATAACATAATTGTTCTGTAACTTTAAAAAAACTACAGATGGCTCGCATGTGGGCCTACTGATAAAAATTACAAGTTGAGCCACCCTTCTTGATACCCAAAGATCGAAACATGTACCAAAATCTCTTATCACAGTTGACCCTGTAGTTAAATATTTCCAGATTTAGTCGAAAACGTTTGTCTGTATTTTGTGTCAAAATACATGGAGTTCTGTTATTGGAGTACTGAAATATATTATAGGTTAGTCAACAAGCTTAATTCAGGTTCAATAACACACATTAAACTTATCAAAATACACTAAAATTAGTTTTATAACATTTCTAAACACAGATGGGTTTACTGCTGATCTAATTTACAATTTAACGTGAACTTGTCAACCGAAATTACCGAAGTAAGTAGTAGTATGCCTATGATGTTGGAATTAACGTATTACGACTGCAAAAATCAGTTTCAGCTAGTGCAGCATTCATCGATGCATATTCCTAAGCTTGGGATGCATTTAGCACAGCTATATCATCGAAACACCTACCACTAGCAATCCTTTCCATTGATACATCAAACAGCTATTGTTAACATCAGTAACAAAAACCTCTAGAACACTGGAGCTGTAGAAAGCCATGTTTATTAATGCATTACTACAGGAAACACATATTTCCCAGTATCATCATCTCACACAGTTTGAGTTCACTTAGCAACTTGGCAATAATAAGGTCCCATGGAAGAAGTTCATCGTTTTTTATCTAAGCACTTCATTTCGCTTAGACACAACGGGTTGATGCAGAATTGCCTTGATAGGACTGTATATCTACTTCTAATTGCTGTTCCTTCATTGAGATAAATTCATCTTAGTTTAAGCAAATGTATAGAAGTTACCCAGACACTATAGTGAATCCATGACGGGATAACAGTTTCTTCTTCCCAGTACACAATATTTGTCAGCCTCTGCCATAACGTAGTGAACAGTATGAAAAGGAGATGACGTGATGTCTCATTCATACTTTGACATGCTGCAGCAAAATTATAATAAGTTGTCCTATGGCACAGCAAAACTGTAACAAGTTTCTCCCTGCTACAGAAAATTTCTATGCATTTTCTCCTGATTCTGCAGACATGTAGCAAATGGTTCCGAATGTAACATCAATACTGTAATAAAATGCACAATATATCGTGATGTATCACCAACACCTCAACAAATTGCGACATTCATTACCAAATTACATAGAAAATGTTACATATTTACCCATGTCACAGCAGAAATGTAACAAATAGCTAATTAAGCCAAGCAAAAATTCTTATGAAATGCTGTATACATGTCGCTTCAGTATTGTAACAATTTGCCCTATGTTACACAAAAATATAAAAACAAGTTTCATATTAAAGCACAACTGTAAAAAACTTCCCAATGCTACAGCAAAAACGCAAGAATTTTACTCATTTTTTGCTACAAATGTAACAGAACAGTCCATACATCACAATGTCACTTCCAAATTATAACAAAGTAGCCCTTCCTACAGCAAACACGTAATGAAATTTCTCATCTCACAACAAAAATGTAACAAATGGCCATGTATTATATAAAAATGACAACAACTTTCTCCAAACATCATAATGTTACTCAAAATTTATAACAAATAGGCCAAAATGTTATGGCAAAATGGATAGAAATTTCCTCATGTCATAGCAGGAAAATAGCAAAATGCTTTATGCAGCACCATGGTACAGCAAATTCGTAACAATTTTCAATATTTCACAGAAAAAATATAATAAATTTTCCTATATCACAGTAACAAAAATAACAAAATTCTGCTGTTGCATCAACAATGCAAGTAATCCTTCATATATCCACTTGTTACAACTAAACAGTAACAGTACCTCGTTACAGCGAAAATGTAAGATATTGAACATCACATTACATCAACATTGTAACAAAAAGCTATGAACAACATGAAATAACAGCAAAAATGGATACAAATTTACCAATGTAACAAACTGTGATAAATTTCTCTATTTTACAGCTCAAATACAACAAATTTTCACCCATCTTACATCAAAATTGTTGCAAAATGCACCTCACATTTTTGGCACACTGCAGAACTCTATCAAATAGCCCCATGTATTGGAAAAAGTAACCATTTGCCCTTCATGTTACAGCAAAAATGGGAATGAAAAACCTCGTGTGACAGCAAAAATGTTACAAATTCCACATGCATCGACTTACTACAGCAAAACTGCCACATGTTACTGAAATACTGAAACAAATTTTCCTACGTTACAGCAAATATTGCAAAAGATTGCAACTGTTACGGCACAAATACAACGCTTCCTTTATAAATCAACATGCTACAACATAATTGTAATAAATTTCCCAAAGTTACATCAAATTCATAACACAATGTCCCATTTTACAGCAAAATAAAGCAAATGATCCAATGTGCACTCCGTGTGCATATTAGGTGGAGTCATTCCAGATGTGGAACGAGTCCTTCCTGATGCCATGAAGAGCACAGGGTGCAGCCAACTGCTCACGTCGGTAACAATAATGTGTGTCACTTTGGATCAGAAGAGATTCTCTCTGGTTTCTATCGGCTAACAGAAGTGGTAAAGGCTGCAAGTCTTGTTTGCAAGATGAAAGCAGAGCTCACCACTTGCAGCATAGTCGACAGGACCGATTGCGGCTCTATGGCACAAAGCTGAGTGAAGGGTCTGAATCAGAGGCTCAGACGGTTCTGCGACCGTGTAGGGTGCAAATTTCTCGACGCGTCAAAGGGTGGTTGGTTATCGGGTTTCGCTGAATAGGTCAGGTGTTCCACTATACGCAGGAGGCGGCTACACTGGTAGCAGGGCAGTGTGGCGTGGACTGGGAGGTTTTTTAGGTAAGAGAGTCTCGGGAAAACACAAGACGGACTTCAGTCACAAAGGGTGCAGGCCGAACACAGGAAGAACATAAATACAGGAACCATCGGTAAAACAGTTGTAAATTGTAGTAGCTGTGTTGAGAAACTGCCAGAGCTCCAAGCGCTAATAAAAAGCGCTGATGCTCAAATCGTTCTAGGCACTGAAAGCTGGCTAAAGCTGGGTTTAGGCTAAGCCGAAATTTTTTCCGAAGTACCTAACGGTATTCCGAAAGGCTAGGCTAAACACGGTTGGCGGTGGCGTGTTTGTTGATGTTAGAAGTAGTTTATCCTGTCGCAAAATTGAAGTAGATAGTATCTGTGAGTTAGAATGGTCAGAAGTCATTGTTGGCAACCGGAATAAAATGATAATTAGATCCTTTTACCGACCTCCCAATTCAGATGATACAGTTGCTGAAAGTTTCAAAGAAAGCTTGAGTTTGATTTCAAACACATACCAGACCCATACGATTATAGGTGGTGGTGCCTTTAATTTACCCTCGATATGTTAGCAAATATACATATTTAATTCTGGAGGTACGCATAAAACATCATCCGAAATTGTGCTAAACGCACTCTCTGAAAAGTATTTCGAGCACAGTTAATGCACGAGCTCACGTGAATCGTAAATGGTTGTGAAAACACACTTAACATCTTAGCAACAAATAATCCAGAGTTAATAAAGAGCATCAAAACGGATGTACGGTATAGTGAACAGAGAGTAGCCGCAGAGAAACTGAATATAGTAACCCCCAAATACCACAAAAATAAACGAAAAATATACGTATTCAAAAAAGCGGATTAAAATCACTTGACGCCTTCCTGAGAGACAATCTCCACTCTTTAGAAATTAATAATATAAGTGTAGACCACATGTGGCTTTGATTCAAAGAAATAGTATCGGCAGAAATTGAGAGATTTCTACCAAATAAATTAACAAACGACGGAGCTGACCCTCCTTGGTATACAAAACGGAACAGAACACTGTTGCAGAAACAACGAAACTAACATACCAAATTTAAACAGACGCAAAAACCCCAAGATTGGCGATCTTTTACAGATGCTCGAAATTAAGCGCGGACTTCGATGCGAGATGCTTATAACAGTTTCCACAACGAATCTTTGTCTTGCAACATGACAGAAAATCAAAGAGATTCTGGTCGTATGTGAGGTATGTTCGCGGCAAGAAATAATCAATGCCTTCTCTGCGAGATAGCAATGGAGATACAATCGAAGACAGTGCTGCCAGAGCAGAGTTACTAAATACAGCCTTCCGAAAGAAGACGAAGTAAATATTCCAGAATTCGAAACAAGAATAGCTGCTAGAATGAGTAAAGTAGAAGTAAATATCCTCGGGGTAGTGAAGCAAATCAGTTAATGAAAGCAAGTCTTCTGGTCCAGACTGTATACCAATTAGGTTCCTTTCAGAGTGTGATGATGCATTATCTCCATACTTAACAATCATATACAACCGTTCGCTCGACGAAAGATCCGTACCCAAAGACTGGAAAGTTTCACAGGTAGCATATTCAAGAAAGGTAGTAGAAGTAATCAATTTAATTATAGTCCCATATCCTTAATTTCGATATGCAGCATGATTTTGGAACATATATTGTGTTTGAACATTTTGAATTAGCTCGAAGGAAACGGTCTATTGACAAACAGTCAACGTCGATTTAAGAAATATTGTTCTTGTGAAACACAACTAGCTCTTCCCTCGCCTCAACTGTTTAGTGCTATTGACAAGGGTTTTCATATTGATTCTGTATTTCTGGATTCTCGGATGGCTTTTGACGCTGTACCACACAAGCGGCTTGTAGTGAAATTGCGTGCTTATGAAATATCAACTCAATTATGTTACTGGATTCGTGAATTCGTGCCAGAAAGGTCACAGTTCGTAGTAATTGACGGAAAGTCATCGGGGAAAACAAAACAGAAGTGATTTCTGGCGTTTCCCAAGGTAGTGTTATAGGTACTTTGCTGTTCCTTCTGTATGTAAACGATTTGGGAGACAATATGAGCAGCCGTCTTAGGTTGTTTGCAAATGACGCTGTCATTTATCGACTAGTAAAGTCATCAGAAGATCAAAACAAATTGCAAAACGATTTATAATAGATATCTGTATGGTGGAAAAATTGGCAACTGACCCTAAACAACGGAAAGTGTGATGTCATTCACATGAGTGCGAAAAGGAATCCGTTAAACGTCCGTTACATGATAAATCAGTAGGATCTAAGGACCGCAAATTCAACTAAATACCTAGGAATTAATACTACAAGGAACTTAAACTGGAAGGAATACACATAAAATGTTGTGGGGAAGGTTAACCAAAGGCTACGTTTTATTGGCAGGACACTTAGAAAATGTAACAGACTACTAAGGAGACTGCCTACATACGCTTGTCCGACCTCTTTTAGAATACAGCTGTGCAGTGTGGGATCCTTACCAGGTAGGACTGACGGAATACATCGAGAAAGTTCAAAGAAGGGCAGCACGTTTTGTATTACCGCGAAATGTGGGAGAGAGTCTCACTGAAATGATACAGGATTTGCGCTTGACATCATTAAAAGAATAGCGTTTTTCGTTGCGACGGAATCCTCTTACGAAATTCCAATCACCAACTTTCTCCTCCGAACGCGAAAATATTTTGTTGATACTGACCTACATAGGGATAAAATAAGCGAAATCAGAGCTCGTACGGAAAGATAAAGGTGTTCGTTTTACCGCGCGCTATACGAGATTTGAATAACAGACAATTGTGCAGGTGATTCAATGAACCCTCTGGCAGGCGCTTAATTGTGATTTGCAAAGTATCAATGTAGATGTAGATGTAGATACTGAAGTGTTAGGTGGCTGAAGTTACCTCTGCAACTGAATCCACAACTTCATGAACGATGTGTCACCCAGGTGTTGTTCATGAGCGCATTTACTTTAGTTAAGATATACACGCAGTTTCTCATTGTTTCTTGATTAATTAAACGTGCTATGCAGTCCCAAAAATTGTACTGTGGGACTTCTTCACCATCGACCCTATTTTACAATAAAAATATAACAAATTGTCGCCAATATTATATAAAAATTGTTGGAAAATGCTCCATACATGTTCCTGGAATTGTAGAACTGTAAAAAATTACCTCTTATACAGCAAAAATGTTACGATTTGTGCTTCATGTTACACGAAAGTGCTAGCAGAGCAGAGTTCTTCCTCAATGTCCCTAAGCTGCACTTCCTGGATGGATTCGACAGCCACTTTGCCTATACCTTTAGTGATGAGTTGTGGTTACACGTAATAGTTAGTGGCCCAAACCTATCAGACACCTAATGATCGTCGCTGGCATTTATATACCTTCTTTAGTCTAGAAAACTTCACAGTTCAATTGAGCGTCTCGACAAACTAGTGAAAAAAACACCCTTGTGAAATCTCTGTTATGCGTGTTTCTTGGAATCAATTCGTCAATCTAGAACTTCATTCTTCTTCTTGTGAGCCTGAAAGATGTCCCACCCAAGATTAAGATGATGACTACTTTCTGCTAAAACGACAAATTCGGGAAGCTATGTTCACTGACAGTTATTCTTGCAATACATGGTGCCGTCAGCTGGTTGCACCTGTATTGGTCACGTGCAGGGTTGTCATTTGATAGCTGCTGCATAAGTCCGAGTTGGCCGACCCAATGTTATTGATGCATTCCACTATCGACGGTGATCGGCACTTGAGTTCGACACACGTCTTAGTCAAGAACACCTCTTCCTTCGTGATGCATGTGGTCTACAACCGTGACTGCTATCTCTTGCTTACTCAGTCTGCCGTACCTATTCTGTCACTACCTGACGTATTAGACTGGCGAGATGGTGGTGGCCTTATACAATTGCTGTAGGCACCATTCGGGAGTTGGTCCTACCTCTTTCACACGACCATTTGTCTTTTGCATTTCCTCTACGGATTAGCACCATTCGATGAATTCCTCTGTTGTTGTGGCGTCCTTTACGAGAAGAGCTTTGGTACATGTTTTTCTGACAACTTTCATCAAATGTCACATTTCGTCGGCTTCTGTCATTAGGTTTCAGACGAACCCAAACACTCGGCATGTTCTCATAACGTTGGGCCCTGCTCTTCAGTGGTTCTTCCATTAAGCAGAATTGAGGCAGATGGTCACCATGTTTTCTACATTTTGGCCCGTAATTTGTCCAAGCTATATAACATCTAGTCCATGGTCTCGAACAGCTATTGGATTGTGCTGTCCAAGTAAATGTATCCATTTCCAAAATGTGTCAGCCCACCTGTTTGTTTTGCTACTTTGTCGAATGTTTTCACCTATTTCGTCTGGTCGAGACTGGCATCTCTGGACAACACTGATAGACACCTGATGTCCAGATGACTGCTTGCTGTTTTCAAATCTATTTCTGCGCTGAATATAAGGGCCTCGGGAACGAATTACTGCTTGTATTCTTGTTCCTGTCAATGTAGGCAACAGCATTCACGTTGCATGCCTTGATTCGCAGTGATATAGATGTTTTGGAGTACCCAGCGTCTTCACCACAGTTTCCTGTCGTAACTACGCTCAAATCTAAGTTCGAAAGCAAGGTTGCCAACGAAATATAACAGTATTGAAAGCCTGTTTGTTTTGAAAACCACCATACAGTCTAAACGAAACTGAAGTCCAGGATGGAGAGCGGAGCTACTTAAGCAAACATCGAATATTCCAGTACATATAAGCCTTACTTCTATAAGAAATTTCATGAAGGACCCACAGATGATAAATACTGAACAACAAACAGTTGCTCGTGGATTAGTTTGAACTTGCGACCCGCAGCACACCGGCCAACAACACTGTTCGCTGCGCCATACTGCATGCACCACAGCTCGCCACACTATTTACACGTAGATTACTGCTGTAATTTCTTATGCATTATTTTCAGATCCCACGTCAGTCCCTGGAAATGTCTGGCAGTTAAAAATCTAGTTTCGGAATTTTTATCTTAAATTATATAATCAGTTTGAAACTTTCCAGGTTCCCTGGGACTCTTCCACGAACACAACTTCCTTTCATAATTCTTAAGGAAAATATAAGAAATGGAAAAATATGTACTCTTTTTAAAATTGTAACTGACAGCTCTGTCTTTCATTATTTACCACCACTGCTTGTTTTTCTGCTATTTTTCCTCGCTTTACTTTTTTCTAGTATTGAATCCCGTTTACTCATCGCAGTTAAATTTTTCTCTGCTTTAACTGAGCATGGCGAACCACTATTTTTCCTTCTTTTCTTTTTCACACTATGAAATTCCATTTAGCCACCACAATTCAATTTTCTTCTTCTTCAACCGTAGCGGCCGTAGTAGCCTAGCGGGTAGAACGTTAGTCTTCAACCTTGGATTTCCCAGTTTCCAATCCAGACAAGGACGGGGTGTTTTCCCTGTTTCAGTCCCTCCAGGAACGACCAGAGGTCCAACCAGCTCCTATCAGATGAGTACGGCAGACGTTTACCCATGGCATAAGACGGCCAAGGCGGTAGGTCCGGTATGCTTCCCCTCCTACTGCGGCGACGAGGAAAGAATGCATTGTGCCTGGAGTGAGGCTAATAGCCCTGACAAAGGCTGCAGCAATACCTGGAGTGAGGATAATCGCCCTGACAACGGCTGCGGCACCGCATATTATCTAATTGATCATGCAAAAGTGAAGAAGAATTATATGATCTGCTGAACGGAAAGAACAGTCTAACGAGTACAGAGTATGGATTGAGACTAAATCAAATAAAGACGAAGGTAATGAGACGTAGTAGAAATGAGAACAATGAGACACTTAATATCAGGATTGATGGTCGCGAAGCAGATGAACTTAAGGAATTCTGCTACCTAGGCAGTAAAATAACCAATGACGGACGGAGCAAGGAGAACATCAAAAGCAGAATAGCAATTGCAAAAAGGGCGTCCCTGCCCAAGAGAAGTCTATCAATATCAAATATCGGCCTTAATTTGAGGAAGAAATTTCTGAGAATGTACGTCTGGAGTACAGCATGGTATGATTAGTGAAACATCGACTGTGGGAAAACCGGAACAGAAGAAAATCGAAGCGTTTGAGATATGGTGCTCCAGAAAAATGTTGAAAATTAAGAGCGCTGATACGGCTAGGAGTGAGGAGGTTCTGCGCAGAATCGGAGAGGACAGGAATACGCGGAAAACACTGATAAGGGGAAGGGACAGGATGATAGCACATCGTTGTGTACACAGTTTTGTTAAAAATTATTGATACGCCCGCTCAACCCGCTGGGCGAAACAGGTAACTAGGATTGTGGAAAGGACCAAATAAGGTTGGAGTCATTTCCACCTTCTAATTGTAGTTTATTATAATTTAATAACACATTTACAACCAAAGCGGTACATAGCCGAATCTTTACCAAACGCAACTCTTTCACGGCTGAAGGCCTCCAAACAAGAAATCTTAACAAATCAACAAGATAAAAATCTATTTAAAATAGCAATAAAATAATTAAAAAATATGTATCACAGCTAGGTGGAAAGCCTCAAGGCAAAGTAGATAGAACAAATATATGTGAGGTGCAATACAAATGGCTGAAGGCCACAATTAAGTTTCAAAATTTTGAAGTACGTTACCATAATTTTGTAAAGGCAGAAGGCCGCAATGTTCAAGCTTGAAAACTAGTTTTAAGAATAAAGTCGCAAGGCTGAGAGCCCACAATTAATTTTCCAAAATTAAAAAAAAAAAAAAATAACCATAACCTTCAAATTTTAAGTAGCCAAAAACAGATAATTAAACACCGGTGGGAGAGACAACAAAGGCAACGGCACTCAGAAACCTCCAGTGAGGTCGGTCTGCCCTCGTACACTTAGGTATTCATCTCTTTTTCAAGGAAAACGGATGAAACCAACATCACTAAAAATTCGTCCAAAATTCTTGTTTTATGAAATGAAAAGTGTATAGGAATCTATGTCATCTTAACATATATACATAGGCAGTTTCGACGTTTGCTTATTGACTTGGCTTCCCTGAGTGCATAAAAACAGACCTGAAGGAAAATAGTGAAAATTCAGAAAATAAATAAATAAATAAAAACAAGGAAAGTAAAATAAAATAAAATAAATGAAACCAGCTTCCACCATTCTAAATTATTTGTTGAAAAGCAAACTACTCTACATATGAAAGTGACAAGGATTATCAGATTCAGAGTACAGAAGGCCAATGTGGAAGTCATAAGAAAAATTCTCCATGTCATCAGCTACGGAGAAAAATCTCCCACTCACTCCGGTAGAGACTTTTACAACTGTCTCGAGTTGCGAGACAGAAACTACTGATGCCAAAATTTTGGGATAAATCACTACCGAACTACACAGAGAATGCTAAGGACCTCAAACAGAATACTGCTAATATACAAGCACCCAACCACTGACTGATGCAGGAAATTCAAGATTAGATAATAGCAAATATCAGTGGTACACCCTTCAGAAGTTAGAAACTGGTAATCATTACAGAAAAATATTGTTACGACGGAAGGACTGCAATAATTGTTTTCTGAAGTGAAAGTGGCAATCGTTGCAGAACCATGAACTGCAGCGAAGTAACGGCGAAAGAGCGACTTTGTTAAACGTTCAAAATGGCTCTGAGCACTGTGGGATTTAATATCTGAGGTCATCAGTCCCATAGAACTTAGAACTACTTAAACCTAACTAACCTAAGGACAGCACACACATCCATGCCCGAGGCAGGACTCGAACTTGCGACCGTAGCAGCAGCGCGGTTCCAGACTGAAGGACCTAGAACCGCTCAGCCACAACGGCCGGCCCTTGTTAAAGGAAATGGGACGAGTAGTTGGGCTGTGCTCTGCAGACAAGTATATGTAAAACATCGAGCCAAAGACATGAAAATTATGCAAACCTTAAAACAAACAGGGTGTGGGATTCTCCACACATGTCAGCAAATTATCAAAATATCCGCATGTAGGTGTGTGTGAAGTGCTCTGAAGGAAGGGAACTTCGTATGTAACGCACACTAACGATCATCACCAGTTTCTACAGTGGATTATTTTTCTGTGAATGTTCTTGCGTAATAACTGCATTGTAATCGAGTGCGTAAATACTTGACAAGAGTAAGTTTCCCTGTGAAACAGCGTTCTCGCTATTTACATAGTTCGTAAAGAGATTAAGCTGTCTTGCAAATTGCGTCTGTGTTCAACCTTCCGAAGTGTTAGTATAATATTACATCTACGTTTTATTGTTTAGAGCGGCAGTACTTGTCTACCAGTTAACACAACGTTCAAAAGAAGTACTGAGAAACAAGGACTCATGGCGCTTCTGTAAACGAAAACCTCTGCATTTCTTTTCAACGGAACGTGTTTTAAGGTTATTATCCGCTTTTACACATGCACAATCTTCATTTGCGTCGTACATGATTCTACCATCTTTACTAGTGCTATACTAAGATGTCGTGAAAATTCTGTCAGTGCACAAACATCTGGCGCGTGAAATGGCTATGCGAAAGCATCGCTTCGTGTCCGAATAACAGAAAAATCACTTTACTTTTGGAATGCCTTTCATATTTACAGTATGATATTTTCCTCCTTGTGAGTTTGCTGTCACTTTAAGCACACTGCACGAAGAATGTGCGTCCACTTATACCTATCATTTATAAAGCCTGGACCGCTAAATACTTTCCTATTTATTAGGAGAATTTTCTTGTTAGGAATATGAGCCCCATTACTGTGATTAATTCGGGATAGATAGAAGAGGATACGTACCTACGAAAATTTGAATTGCGTTTATTTACCCCTAAATTACGATTACTCTAAGAAAGAAAAGAGACTGTAATAGAAATAAAATGGGTGACAAGAGAAAAATTAATAACAACTTCTGTCAGTCCTTCGATAACAATTACCAAAAAGTGAGGTGCATCTTCAATGTGAACATCATGCTGATCCTCGCACCCTAAAATTCCAGAATTTGTGAAAGGTCCTCAAACTATGAAAACATCTTAGACGGACGCTCTGAACCCCGTAAGTGATCTGAAGAAATAACCAAAGAATGAGGGAATTTTATCTATACCTGGCATGCCATAAATCAGTAATTAAATCTACAAAATATTAAATCAGCACTACAATCGTAGAATCAGTAACGGTTAGAGTCATCATCACTGACAGTTACGCAAACCTCACACGTGATAACAATCCAAAATGACGCTGATGACAGGCATTACAAGAATCTTCTACTTCAGTCTATAGTTCGTGTTTATTGGCACGTTATTAACATTTTGAGTGAATCACTGAAAGAAGAAATTCTAGAAATTTTTATTATGCAACACAAATACACATACCAAAAGAAATGTTCCTGTCTTGCAAATATGTACTATTTAACGTTTGTGGAATTCAGTACCTTATTGAAGGCCAGCTGTAAAAACGCATTGTATTGTGTACACCTTTAACAGTTTATAATTTATGTTCACTATTATGGTAACCGACACTATGTCAAATATTATTCTCTCAAACACTGTTCCAGAGGTCTTTCTTTAATAATACTGAATATGGGAGAGTATAATCACATCTGTAACTCATCAACCATAATAGACAATCACAGTAGTCCAAATGGAGTCATAACGTTCAGAGAAAAATGGTTTGTGGCCAATCTGCAGCTGCAGACACGAATTCATTTTATCTGTAAGTCTTAATGAAATGTGACCTGCGGCCGTAGTACGCGTGAAACAAGGAAGTGGTAACTGACAATTTGATAAAGTATACAATTTCATCAAACAACGGAATGAAACAATGGGGATTACGTAAATCTATTTATTACAATCTGTTACGACTTCAAGTTAAAACGCAAGTGCACGGGAATATGAAATCATTACGTTCATTGAATATTAATGCAAATTTAGAAAGGAATTAAAACAACAGCTGCTTGGCAAAGGCTTGGCCTCAAAACTTTTGTCTGCAACTGACGCTGTTGTATCGACTATGCTGTCTGTGCAACAAGTGCGTTTTTCTCCATGGTATAGCTCTGTACTCTGAGAAAACCAGAATAGAAGAGAATCGTAGCGTATGAAATCAAGTTATTACAGAAATATGTTGAAAATTAGGTGCATGAATAAGAAATCAAGAGGTTCTCCGCAGAACCGGCAAAGAGAGAAACGTGTCAAAAACGTTGACAAGAAAAGGGTCTGGACGATAAGGGATGTGTTATGACGCCCAGGGATAACTTACATGGGAACTGAGGGAGCTACAGAGGGCAGAAAATTGTAGGGGAAGACGTTCGAGTGTACCCATCCAGTAAATGAGGAGTCTGGGATAAAGAGTGTGTCGCAGGAGAGTAAGTCTTGACGGTGCGCATCAAACCATCTAGAATAGCGATGACCCGAAAAGATGTTGGTTTTAATATTTCAGTGTACATACAGGATAATTCAGCTGCCCGTATCAATGGGGTTTTAAGTGCAGCACCTTCAGATACCACGAGCAGTATTCGTCGCATTTACACAGAGGCTATTAGTCCTACAGAAAAATGAACAGGACCTTTGTTCAGGAAATTTCATGTAGTTAAATTTTGTACTAGAATACGTTTCACTGAAGGCTATAGTTCTCGAGTTATTCAGGAAAAATGTATAAATATAATCATCAAACAAGTTTTTCTTGAATACTTTTTGGAAATTTGTGGTAAGGTCTTATGGGACCAAACTGCTGAGGTCATCGGTCCCTAAGCCTACACAGTACTTAATTTAACTTAAACTAACATACGCAATGGACAACACACACACCCATGCCTGATGGAGGACTCGAACCTCCGACGGGAGAGCCGCACGGACGTGACAAGGTGCCTTACACCACGCGGCTTTTTCTTGAAAAACTCGAAGACCGTGGCCTTCAGCGAAAACGTATCCGAAAACAAAATTTAAGTACATTAAATTTTCGGCAGAAAAATTATCCTCAGATCCCGTCCCTTAATAAAGTGAGATCCGCACGCCTTGAACTCAGACCCGACCAAGTAAACAGTGCGGCAGTTGAGTGGCAATGGATCAGAGCAGCTCCCTCGCCGCTGTCATCAGAATGAAGCAAATGATAGGCGCTGCTTGGCAGAAGTCTTACTTAATATGATAAGGTCAGAAGACTAAATCGTTGGCATCTTGATACCGTTCACCATAGATTTCAGGAGCGGCGCCTCTCGCTTCGCCTTGTACCTCAGTGACTCCAAGCCGTATATTTCCGCTTATTGAAGAACTGCGCGGCACAGCTCGGCTTTGCGCTGCAGTGTGCCGGCTTGCAGAAACGTCACAAATCTTTCTCCCGGTTTCCATATTCGTGGGAGCGGATGGGGAATACCCCATCGCGGGTCAGAATAAATCGTCAGCGTCCACGACGCCACCCGCGCGCTTACTCGTTCCTTCATCTCCCCAATCCTGTGCCTTTTTTTAGCTCCACCGTGGGGTTGGAAGTCAGGAGAACCAGCGTGATATATTAGCTAGGGGTGAGGGGGGGGGGGGGGGGGGGTTGAAGGTGGAGGGAGAGGCCAACTCGCGTTATTCATGAATGTAATAAAACGTAGACAAAGCTCCGCCATGCCGCACCCACGGCGAGATCTCCCGGAAGTTATAAGTCGTGACAGACACGCAAGCATTCGGCAGATATCGCTGGCGTGTGCGCTGGCGCCAGTGTGTACGCAGAGGCGCGCGTATTTGTACGCTTGCGCGGCACGGGCAGTGTCCGAGGAGATGTAAATAACTGCTCACGGCCCCTCCTCACCGAAGCAAACACCGCGCGGCCGTAATATCAGACGAGCTGCAGCAGGTAGTAATGACGTCACGATATGAGAACGAGCGAACACCGTGCTGGGTGGCCGCAATATTTGTGCTCGGGCCAGCTGACGCATGCGCTCCATACCGTACGCTGTCTTCCTGATGGGCCAGCAGCGCATGACGTATGGGGACTCTTCACTGTCTATCAAGGCGCAGGAGAGCCATATACGTTTCCTATCTAGTAACATGAAATATTATTCATCACTATTGTGTTATGAGAGATCCCGTTTGGTATCCCTTGACATTACACATAATCTTAATCTCAGTACATACCTGCTCATATGTAGAGGACACCCAAGAAATTATTGACAGACTTCTGGTGGTTAGTACAATTATTACTGTATGAATGGCATCTAAAGATCTTGCAGCTTTACATGACACTCTGATACATCATCTCGCATGTGAAATGACCATAATTCTGTTAAGTGTTTTCACGAAACAAACACAGACAACTGAAATTGGGCAGACGTGTACTCTATGACAAAGGGCCAACCGAAGTACGGTATGGTAAATGTCAACTGATTAATGCATGTCAGAAACAAAAGAAAGAAAGAAAGAAAGAAAAAGAGAAAGCTGTGATTCTCGAAATTCTGCTAACTTAAAAAGTTTCCATGATGTTTCTGGACTGCAGCCAGATGACGTCGACTTCTTGACCACGATATTTCGGATGACAAACATTCACATATCACTGAGCCTGGGTTTCTGATTTGGCCTACCCCTTCGGGCCCTTGCGTGTCTTTCTTATACAGTAGATTCTAACGTCCTATTTATGCTCTGTGATATCGATAGCTACGATGCCACGGCGTAGATACAAGTTCTTAGGTCGTCACTACGACACCGACACCGACGACAGCGCCCTCTAGCCGGCGCTGTGCAGCTCTACGAGCGTCGCTCCAGATTCTACCCATTTGATTCTGAGTAGACGACGAAGCAACATAGTTTCTATTGCATGGATTTTGCCCTCGTAACTTCTAGCCAATGTTAGATTTGACTGATGTACAGCTTCGCACCTACGTGCTCATCTTTACCAAAAGTTACGTATATGTCATTGACTAATATTCTCTATTAAATGTACTTTTACTTAAAAAGTTGTACCGAGATTTTACCCCACCCCCTCCTACCCGCTTCCTACATGCGGCCTACCCTTCAGTTTACAGGAGCAAACCCACGAGCCGCCTTCCAGGCGGGATACAAGATGCTCCAGGTACACCCAATAACAGTTGTCTGTTTTGAAGTTAGTACTGTTTGAGGGAGTATATCTAAAACAAAGGCGGTCTGAGATTTGTATACCTCGCGTTGTTGGTCGGGACGCCGATTGTTCTCAAGCGGAGCAACTGAGCGTTGTCCACACTACCTGTTCTACACGTCTGTACCTGATTGCCGCCAGGAGCGCAGATATATTTCTAAGATAAATGTTGTTTACTGGTCCATGATTCGCAAACTTAAAAGAAATTTCTGTATATGTAAGTACTGTCTGTCCTTTTCATGCGTTGGCTGTGTTTCAGATGAAACAATTGCATGTTTACAGTTGCTTATTCTATTTATTCCGCTAAGAACACATTCACCTAGCGTGTCATTTACTGTTAATTTTGTCTTCAGTCTAGTCCTCGAGATACTTAACATAGAAATCATTTTTTTGTAATAACGTTACTATACTCCCACGAAATATGCGTTAACATAAACAGGCTCCAGCCACACATTTGGCAAAATGTTTCATTATAATTGCTATTTGAACTAATTAATTATATCAATAAAAATTTTTTGTGCAATGAAAGGTAAATGGTTTCTCCCTCCCCCATGGTCCAGTTCAATGGCTCCGAGCACTATGGGACTTAACATCTGAGGTCATCAGACCCCTAGAACTTAGAACCACTTAAACTTAACTAACCTAAAAACCTTTGGTACCCGTGGTCTAGGGGTAGCGTATATGATTCATAATCAAAACGTCTTCGGTCCCGGGTTCGATCCCCGCCACTGACTAAATTTTGATAAATAATCAGCATTGGCGGCCGGCCGAAGACTTCCGGCATAAGAAGTCAGCCTCATTCTGCCAACGGCCTTGTCAAACAGGGCGGAGGAGCGGATAGAGGTTCAGGGCACTCTCTTGTCCTATGGGTGGGAAATTGCCCCTAAAGGCGGAAGAATCAGCAAATGATCAACGACTTGAGGATGCAGAAGGCAATGGAAACCACTGCATTAAAGACACGTAACGTGTATCCACAGGACATGTGGCCTGTAATTGAAGAAGTTTCATGATGATCTCTCCATTGGCAAAAGATTCCCGAATAGTCCCCCATTCGGATCGCCGGGAAGGGGCTGGGCTTGGGACAAGGAATGAAAGAGGAGAAAGACTAATTGAGTTCTGTAACAAGTTTCAGCTTGTAATAGCGAATACTTGGAAAAGGCCGGGAGATACGGGAAGATTTCAATTAGATTACATCATGGTCAGACAGAGATTCCGAAATCAGATACTGGACTGTAAGGCGTACCCAGGAGCAGATATAGACTCAGATCACAATATAGTAGTGATGAAGAGTAGGCTGAAGTTCAAGACATTAGTCAGGAAGAATCAATACGCAAAGAAGTGGGATACGGAAGTACTAAGGAATGACGAGATACGTTTGAAGTTCTCTAACGTTATAGATACAGCAATAAGGAATAGCGCAGTGGGTAGTACAGCTGAAGAGGAATGAACATCTCTAAAAAGTCCATCACAGAAGTTGGGAAGGAGAACATAGGTACAAAGAAGGTTGCTGCGAAGAAACCATGGGTAACAGAAGAAATACTTCAGTTGATTGATGAAAGGAGGAAGTACAAACATGTTCCGGGAAAATCAGGAATACAGAAATACAAGTCACTGAGGAATAAAACAAATAGGAAGTGCAGGGAAGCTAAGACGAAATCGCTGCAGGAAAAATGTGAAGACATCGAAAAAGATATGATTGTCGGAAGGACAGACTCAGCATACAGGAAAGTCAAAACAACCTTTGGTGACATTAAAAGCAACGGTGGTAACATTAAGAGTGCAACGGGAATTCCACTGTTAAATGCAGAGGAGAGAGCAGATTGGTGGAAAGAATACATTGAAAGTCTCTATGAAGGTGAAGATTTGTCTGATGTGATAGAAGAAGAAACAGGAGTCGATTTAGAAGAGATAGGGGATCCAGTATTAGAATCGGATTTTAAAAGAGCTTTAGAGGACTTACGGTCAAATAAGGCAGAAGGGATAGATAACTTTCCATCAGAATTTCTAAAACCATTGGGGGAAGTGGCAACAAAACGACAATTCACGTTGGTGTGTAGAATATATGAGTCTGGCGATATACCATCTGACTTTCGGCCGGCCGCGGTGGTCTAGCGGTTCTAGGCGCTCAGACCGGAACCGCGCGACTGCTACGGTCGCAGGTTCGAATCCTGCCTCGGGCATGGATGTGTGTGATGTCCTTAGGTTAGTTTGGTTTAAGTAGTTCTAAGTTCTAGGGGACTGATGACCACAGATGTTAAGTCCCATAGTGCTCAGAGCCATTTAGCCATCTGACTTTCGGAAAAGCGTCATCCACACAATTCCGAAGACGGCAAGAGCTGACAAGTGCGAGAACTATCGCACAATCAGCTTAACAGCTCATGCATCGAAGCTGCTTACAAGAATAATATACAGAAGAATGGAAAAGAAGATTGAGAATGCGCTAGGCGACCATGAGTTTGGCTTTAGGAAAAGTAAGGGGACGAGAGACGCGATTCTGAGGTTACGGCTAATAATGGAAGGAAGGCTAAAGAAAAATCAAGACACTTTCATAGGATTTGTCGACCTGGAAAAAGCTTTCGACAATATAAAATGGTGCAAGCTGTTCGAGATTCCGAAAAAAGTGGGGGTAAGGTATAGGGAGAGACGGGTCATGTACAACATGTACAACAACCAAGAGGGAATAATAAGAGTGGACGATCAAGAACGAAGTGCTCGTATTAAGAAGGGTGTAAGACAAGGCTGTAGCGTTTCGCCCCTTCTCTTCAATCTGTACATCGAGGAAGCAATGATGGAAATAAAAGAAAGGTTCAGGAGTGGAATTAAAATACAAGGTGAAAGGATATCAATGATACGATTTGCTGATGACATTGCTATCCTGAGTGAAAGTGAAGAAGAATTAAATGATTTGCTGAACGGAATGAACAGTCTAATAAGTACACAGTATGGTTTGAAAGTAAATCGGAGAAAGATGAAGGTAATGAGAAGTAGTAGAAATGAGAACAGCGAGAAACTTAACATCAGGATTTATGGTCACGAAGTCAATGAAGTTAAGGAACTCTGCTACCTAGGCAGTAAAATAACCAATGACGGACGGAGCAAGGAGGACATCAAAAGCAGACTCGCTATGGCAAAAAAGGCATTTCTGACCAAGAGAAGTCTCCTAATATCAAATACCGGCCTTAATTTGAGGAAGAAATTTCTGAGGATGTACGTCTGGAGGACAGAATTGTATGGTAGTGAAACATGGACTTTGGGAAAACCGGAACAGAAGAGAATCGAAGCATTTGAGGTGTGGTGCTATAGACGAATGTTGAAAATTAGGTGGACTGATAAGGTAAGGAATGAGGAGGTTCTACGCAGAATCGGAGAGGAAAGGAATATGTGGAAAACACTGATAAGGAGAAGGGACAGGATGATAGGACATCTGCTAAGACATGAGGGAATGACTTCCATGGTACTAGAGGTAGCTGTAGAGGGCAAAAACTGTAAAGGAAGACAGAGATTGGAATACGTCAAGCAAATAATTGAGGACGTAGGTTGCAAGTGCTACTCTGAGATGAAGAGGTTAGCACAGGAAAGGAATTCGTGGCAGGCTGCATCAAACCAGTCGGTAGACCGACGACCAAAAAAAAAAGACCTAAAAACATCACACACACCCAAGGCCGAGGCAGGATTCGAACCTGCCTAGAACCGTTCGACCACCACGGCCGGCCCATGGTCCATTCCTTCCACTTAGTACATTATGGGAGTTTTATGAGGTGCCGATGTATCAACTTATCAGATATCTGGCAAAAAGCCAAAGAAATATGGCCAAAATTTTTGCTTTGGTATACTCCAGTGCATTTTATCTTACGAAGTTTAAAGTATGTGTAGGCACACAGCCAGATGCTCCTTTCAACAAACAAACAGTCGTACGGAAATAATCCAACGTCTTGCTATTTCTTTTGAATATACTGGTAGGAATATGACTACTACCAACCCGTACACCAGCGTGCCTCTTGCATGATTTTTGTTGAAGAAAATAAATAAATAAATAAATGAAAAATAAACATTGACATTATTGGAACATTACAGACAAACAAACCAGATGTTCCCCCACAATCTTTGCCCCAAGAACAAAGAACAATAACTTCAAGCCTGCTCGCTTTCACAAAGGATGTAACAATGATGTCACATGTTCCAGTCAAATCTTGGTCTCTTGTACTCCCCTTCACGATTGGTAATGATAGAAATACTGGTGATGATACAGGTTCTCAGAAAAAGCCAGAGGGTATAACGTTTAGTAAACATGCAAAAGGTGGAGTAATCAGTTATATACTAATTAAAGCGTTCACATAAGAATGACAAAATGGTCTTTAGAATTGTCTTTTTTTTCATTTGGTAATGGTGTCTGCGCTGAATTCATATATCCTGTGAAAATGGAGCTTTCGTAATAAAGTTACAAATCGTCATTCTCTGAATAATGCGGGTAGGGATTTACTAATCGACTACATTGTGCGAATGATGAACACTTCTTACATACGTTTTTGCTAGAGGCCACGATTTTCGAGTTATACGAGAAAAACGAGTTTCAAGGTCATTTTGGTACTTTTTTCTCAATTTGAAAACTACAGTATCTGCCGAAACGCATCTCAGTACAAAATTTACAAAGTTTCCTACATAAATATCCTGTTCGTTATTTCTGTAGGAATAACAGATGAGTGCCAAGTGAGTGAGAGAATATGAAAATCGTGTATGTGGTATTTGAAGGCATTGTAGACTACAAAAAGTCTATAGTTAGGGGCATATGAATCACCCCGTATACAACGAAATTACGAGAAAAAGTAAGTTTGATGTAGCAAAGTGGGAGTAACTGGCGTCAGCACTCAAGAATGTAACGAACAAGAATAGCTACCACAGTCTAATACGAGAAGAAGGTGTCAAACGTGCAGAAACTGCGTATTCAAAAATCCGTTATATGGACATAAGATATGTTTAAAATACCACTGAAACCGTTACTTTTTTAAAAGGAGATAAATAAAGGTATATTTTAAGTAATTATGAGATAACAGCTGGATTATGATCTTTACTCAATGATTTAGAAATAAGATACTAAAAAGCCCATTGCAGACATTGACTCAGATCGTTTGTAACAGTGTTCAGCAGTAGAGTACCATCGTAGAAGACATACTAACAGAAGTCTACAATAAAACGGGATAATGAAGAGACAGGAAAGACTGATATGGAATTAGATTTCTCAGATGCAGTAGCGGACAATTGAACACAATAAAAACTTAAAGTCTTAGGTTTTTTCCTTTAACGAACAATGAAATAAAAATTACGCGTAGGAAGCCTTAAAAAAGTCAGACTTCTTGAAACTGCAGTCAGGGAAGCTAGTTAGAAACATTCAATTCCTAGAAGTGCGTTGGGTAATAGAATGCTAACTTTATGTGAAAACAAGGAGGTGGCAGTGGAACCTGCTTCTAGAGATATGAAATTCTTTTTTCGAGAGCATTCAGTGATGAACAAGAACCAATAAGTGAAACCGTCGAAGAAAACTGGGTGCAGTGCCATATTGTGACGGGTGGGTTCATGAGAACTGTGCTGATAGAGAGGTGAGCAGTCTTTAATATACGTCCGACAAGCGAGTCGCCAAATTTGAAACTAATATTTTGATACAACGAGAGCTTAAATTTTTTATTAATAAAATCTATTCACAGTTATTTTACTGTGGTGCGTCTTACATGAACGCCAACTGTGATGCAGACATTGTGTCTTAGACTCATTTTACGAGCAGGCACTATACATTTTTCTATAATCGATGTGAAGATTGCTGTATAATCAGCTGTATCTTAGTGCTATTTAGAATTTTGTTCTTCTGAGGTCCACAGGCAGATTATTTTAAGAAATAAAACGTTCTCGAAAAAGACCTTAATATTTTTATTCGTCCGCTATTACCTAATTTCGACTGTTGGTCATTTTCAGGCATGTAAGATGCATCCACAAAACGGTAACATTGATTTATACATTGTCTCTCTACATGAAAGATCTAGTGTAAATATGTACTTCATAAACGAAGGTAGTTACTTGACCCAAACCTCATGCATCCTATCAAATCCGACCAAATGACCAGAAAATATATACAGTCACCCACCTCTTCTTGTGCGTGTGTAACACCAATACAATCTAAAAATGCAGTCCACTACTAGAACACGTACAGAAAGCTGCCATATCGTAACACAGGCAAAGCTGTTACGATGAAGCCAAAAATGACTACAACGATATCTTTGGGCAGTCGATATTTCTGCGTTAGATTGTGGGGAAGTTTTTTTACTGGCACGTTATGTTTCTTACACTTAAGCGTGTCAAGCACAGCACCACCCTTGGGTAATGGAAGGAGACATGTCCCATATTCAGTATTTGCAGAAATTTGAAGAATGTTGACTTCTGATAGCTATTTTATCCTGTTGATTCATCATTATGTTCTACCCTTATGTTGTGCCCCACTGAAGAATTTGACCGATACTTTAATGAATTAATATGACCTAAAGGTTTTTCTGAGAAGTAGCCCCACTCCATGATTGCGTAATAATTTAATTTTTAATGCTCTTAACATATTAATAACCTGAGCTTAAATTACCCCTGTTATCTTCCATACAATTATATTGCGTCACCCCTCATGGGTGTATTGCTCACTACGATACACTTGAAAAGTGAAAAGGATTCAGTACCATAGTTAGTATTTACAGCAATTAGAGCAATGTAGGGGTCATGCCACTAGTGTTAACTTATCAAATCATTATATGTTTTACAGTGTTTTTGTGCCCAAGGTAGCATTTGACACTGATTATCTTTTATTAAATTAATGTGATTTACACATTTTAGTCCTCTGGAGGTCGGACTTGCCATGTAAGTACAGTGGTACATTGCGAAGAGATGTGCACCATAACCGTAGGAACCACATGCCTCACCTTATATAGCCATAACGGTTTGCTTCTTCAGTTGATACGTGATTATTGTTCATATAAATTAGATCTACCCTTATCAAAAACCTTAAAATAAAAACCTGTCAACTGTATTCCTTACTTATCCTCACTTTCCACTCCAGACAAATCCTTACCATCTTTTTTGATTTCTCCATACCCCTTCCCACCCAGTTCCCCCACTACTTTTCACCTGATGATTTTTCCCATTTGATTGGGGGTGTATTACTGTAACTTTTGGATGCCCTTATTTTTATTAGCATTGCAATCTTAATTTACATTTTCTCTTTTTCATAGAATAATAATACACCTTTTCCTCATCTGATATTTAGATTTTAAGGAATTATGAGTCACATGTATAAGATTTACAAATATTTATTCTCTTTTTCTATTATTAAGTTGATAAGATTTAAATTCTTTTCCCTTATATGCGAAGTATATGGATAGTGATTCCTTTGCGTACATGATCTGTCATTATAAGGTATTTTAATATTTCAACATTGTGCATTTTGTTTGGAGCCTTAAATCCCTCAGAAACCCTGTAAGCCTGAAAGCTTTCTACTTACGTTTCAGATCTAGACTTCAACAATAAAATGGGAAGGTACTGTTCATCAGAACTCGGGTATAAGTTGTGATCGAAATGACAATAGATTTATTCAATCTTAACATAACAAGACAAAAAAATGACTAAAGAAACGTCACTCAAACATCTTTATTTGACAAACGCTCTCAGTAACATGGGCTCTGTGGTGGACAAAGTGATCAGCTGGGGATCGACACACGACAGTAACCGGAACACTAATCGCTTTATCTGACTTCATACACGTGAATCCTGGATATGGCACAAAAACTACGCCACCATCAAGCATCTGTATTCTACCATTGCAAAAAGAAAAATATGGTTCGAAAGAACAGGGTGCTGAAAAACATATATTGGAGCCCTGTGACATAGCACCAAATAACTTACCCACCTTCTGGTCAGGGCGGCACACCTCGATGCATTGAATGGCTGAAGTCATGGACGACCACCACCTGTTGTTAATGGTGCAGGTCCGGAAAATGCAAGTACGCAGTCTCGCATTCGGTTAATTCGGAATGCAGGTACTATCCTATGAGCCTCTGAAACCCCAGTGGATTCCAGCGTGCAGGTGGACCCATGTGCTGGTCTGCCAAACCTATTTCACTCCGTGCCACGTCTATGCATGACAAAATATGTCAAATGTTTAGACGGCTGACTCAAGACCGATAAGTACACCCACACATTACTCATTGTATGCGTGATGCTAGAAGCAGCACCTCCGACAGTTCTGAAGGTGACCGGCACAGGCTCTAAGTGGCATACTAACAAAGGACACAAGTGTTACCCTTTATGTAGAGACTTGCTGTTCTATACTAGCGAAGCACCAGTATAAGATTGAGTCCTTCTCTTTCTGTCCACTTACTCCTCAACTCGGTAGCAAAGCACATTTACATCTTAGCCTTCCCCTACTTTAGCACAAGCCCGGCATTCGAAGCTGGGAGAGCGGCCTTTTCTCTGCATACACCGATTTGACCAATCAGAGACTTTAAAGTTAATTGAAAGAAAAGGAAAAAATATTCAGCTTTTGGGGCTCTTTCCCACACATTTGCCGTGTCTTTTGCTAATAACATGACCAGGACGGAACTACATCCCTCCATAAAAGCTTGTTATCTCCCCTGGTGTGTCCAATTCAAAATTTTTGAAGAATGGCCATCAACTCACTAAAAGCCTCGTGTTTTCACAAATATGTTTTGTAAAAGAGTCTGCACATCTTGGTGGCAGTGGTCCTGTCCCACAGAAATTTGCAGAACGTTCACAGTTGCTTTGTCGTCTTCGTGCCTAACAAGGGCCCATCCTCTGCTTCATTGCCGGTCTACAGTGTGTTGGCCCTTGCAGTGGCGACTTCTCGGCGCTAGTCAGTCTGCCTGGACGTGGCTGCCTCTTGACCGGCGCCAACCAAAGTGCCTGCACAATGAGACTGCGGAACTCGGCCGTCTGGAAATATCTCCCATAGGTTCTACAGAAAAAACGAGCTTCCCTCAGCCCACCATCCCCGTGCGCTTTTACTGCAGTCATTTAAATCGGCACCCTATTCCTCTGAACGTGGGTAAAGCTTACGGTTATTCCTTCCCTAAAGCATGCAATCAAGAGCATTAACTACTGCCCACCATCATCATGATGTATGAAGTCAGAATTGCAATAACGATCATATTCCCTAAGACCATGAAGCGACATAACACCAAATCAGAAGTGAGAGTGCCCTGCAACCTCTCAAGCATTTGTTATTTCATTAGTTTTTCTTTTCCATTTGTACACTGACTGGTGTGCTTCATTTTATGTACCAATGCCCTGTTACGTGGTGCGACAAATGTTTACGTATCTTTTAGTTGGAGCTGTAAATTTCAATATTACATCTGAATTAGATATATCAGTTTTCAATTTTAACTTATAACAAGACACACCATTATGATCTTTCAGTTGAGCTAATATCATCTGAACTGTTGTTACTGTGAACTTATTGTATACATTATGCAGTAATTTTTGTGTGCGTTATGCAGTTAATGCCAATAAAATTCGTTTCCCTTTAAATGATGTTGATAATTTCATAAGTTAATATACAATCATGGCACGTATATAGCCCCAATTGAGACAAATGAGTGCTCGTATGATTTAAAAAATGGTTCAAATGGCTCTGAGCACTATGGGACTTAACAGCTGTGGTCATCAGTCCCCTAGAACTTAGAACTACTTAAACCTAACTAACCTAAGGACATCACACACATCCATGCCCGAGGCAGGATTCGAACCTGCGACCGTAGCAATCTCGTATCATTTAGCCTAATGTTACTTCATCTAATGCATATTTTGCTCACATATTGTAGAGCCGTGTGTGATGGCTTTGCAGCCAAAGTAGTGCCTCTCTGGTTATCGATGGTCGTCAGTAGTTTATTCTTCTGATCAGAGAGAGTGGTTTGAGGGTCTTTCACTGGCTGTTTCAGTGCGCACCGTGTGTCGATTGCTCTCGAGTCCTTAAAGTTTGCTTGCGCAGTGATGCAAGAATACCGAACGAGGTGGTGCGACACGCAGTTGCCGGAATAGTGGGACACTGAGCGGGCAGTGCAGTGAGGGACGTCTGTACACCGTGACTGAGCGGAGCCAGCATGGCCGCCGAGTACGAGTCCGCCGAGAGTACTGCACTCGAGTGTTAGCGTCCAGTTTGCACTTGTGTTTACAAGCACCAGTAACCGTTTACCGGCCGCTGTGGTCGAGCAGGTTCTGGGAGCTTCAGTCCGGAACCACACGGCTGCTACAGTCGCAGGTTCGAATCCTACCTCAGGCATGTATGTGTGTGATATCCTTAGGTTAGTTACGTTTACGTGGTTCTAAATCTAGATGACTGATAACCTCAGATGTTAAGTACCATAGTGCTTAGAACCATTTGAACCATTAGTAACCGTTTGTTGATTTGGTTACTTCGGTGGCTAAAAGCCTGTTTAAAGCGTTAGTGTGTCCCACAGCACTGTTATAGTACAAGTTACGCTGTTATATACTATTCTGTGATCGGATTACACTACTAAGTTTATATTTTATGAAACAGATCGTTGATCAAAGTGATTTGATATTAGAAGTTAGCCCATGTACTATTCAGGTTTCTTTCGCCCGTCAAGAAATATCTTAGATTTAGTTGGCTGTAATTTAGTACGCTGTGCATATTTAAAAAGCTATAATTGTTGTTGTTATTTTTTACTTATCTTCAGATGTTTTATACTTTAAAAGGATAATTAATTGTTGGTAAGGCGGGTGCCAGGTTGAGATTCATTGGGAGAGTCCTCAGAAAATGTAGTCCATCAACAAAGGAGGTGGCTTACAAAACACTCGTTCAGTATTGCTCATCAGTGTGGGATCCGTACTATGTCGGGTTGACAGAGGGGATAGAGAAGATCCAAAGAAGAGCGGCGCGTTTCGTCATAGGGTTATTTGGTAAGCGTGGTAGCGTTACGCAGATGTTTAGCAAACTCAGGAGGCAGACTCTGCAAAGGAGGCGCTCTGCATCGCGGTGTAGCTTGCTGTCCAGGTATCGAGAGGGTGCGTTTCTGTATGAGGTATCGAATATATTACTTCCCGCTACTTATACCTCCCGCGGAGATCACGCATGTAAAATTAGAGAGATTCGAGCGCGGACGGAAGCTTTCCAGCTTTCCCGCGAACCATACGAGACTGGAACAGGAAAGGGAGGTAATGACAGTGGCACGTCAAGTGCCCTCCGCCACACACCGTTGGGTGGCTTCCGGAGTATAAATGTAGATGTAGATGTAGTTTCTTTTACTCAAGATTATCAGGGTCAATGAACACGGAATTTTTTATCTTTCCAATATGTTTACAAGTGCTGACCCTGTCGTTTCTGGTAAGCCGAGGAGTTGTTTGTGAACTAGCTGTTGACTTTCTGATTTCGTGTGGAACAGGAGTAACTGGCTTAAAATCTTGGCACTACTCTTGGTCCAAAATTGTTTTGTAAGGTCATGTGCTCTTTTTTGCATTGGTCAAACATTTACTTCTTACTTGAAGTGTCTGGATATTATTTAAGTTGTTGGTTTGCTAAGTTTGTACGAGAGGGAGCAATCATCTACTGCAGTAACTTAGGAAGCGGCACCTTATCACTCCCCTTTCGCTCCTGCCATTGCAATTGTAATAATCAAATAGTTTTACCAACATAAACTCTGGCAGATACTTTCTGAAACAGTAATATGCAGCTATCACATGTTTGTGTAATTACTTTGATATTGTACCATATACGTATTCTGTCGATTGGTATTCTGTTGCTATGGTTGAAAAGCTTAAGTGTAACAAACATTAAATTCCAGTAAATATTACACGACTGTCTTATACAGTACATCGACTGTCCGTAGATATGGTTCTAGACATCTTTGGTTGCACCATAACAGTTGTGCCTCTGTTATGATTTGGCAGCTTTCTGTATGTGTGTTACTAGTGGACATAATATAACATACTTCTAGGCTGTATTTGCGCTACACACACGCACATCAAATCGGTGTGTGGCTTTACGTATGTACTGGCTATTTAGTCAAATACGACATGAAGTTTGAGGCTTGTGATAAGTACACTCCTGGAAATTGAAATAAGAACACGGTGAATTCATTGTCCCAGGAAGGGGAAACTTTATTGACACATTCCTGGGGTCAGATACACCACATGATCACACTGACAGAACCACAGGCACATAGACACAGGCAACAGAGCATGCACAATGTCGGCACTAGTACAGTGTATATCCACCTTTCGCAGCAATGCAGGCTGCTATTCTCCCATGGAGACGATCGTAGAGATGCTGTATGTAGTCCTGTGAAACGGCTTGCCATGCGATTTCCACCTGGCGCCTCAGTTGGACCAGCGTTCGTGCTGGACGTGCAGACCGCGTGAGACGACGCTTCATCCAGTCCCAAACATCCTCAATGGGGGACACATCCGGAGATCTTGCTGGCCAGGGTAGTTGACTTACACCTTATAGAGCACGTTGGGTGGCACGGGATACATGCGGACGTGCATTGTCCTGTTGGAACAGCAAGTTCCCTTGCCGGTCTAGGAATGGTAGAACGATGGGTTCGATGACGGTTTGGATGTACCGTGCACTATTCAGTGTCCCCTCGACGATCAACAGTGGTGTACGGCCAGTGTAGGAGATCGCTCCCCACGCCATGATGCCGGGTGTTGGCCCTGTGTGCCTCGGTCGTATGCAGTCCTGATTGTGGCGCTCACCTGCACGGCGCCAAACACGCATACGACCATCATTGGCACCAAGGCATAAGCGACTCTCATCGCTGAAGACGACACGTCTCCATTCGTCCCTCCATTCACGCCTGTCGCGACACCACTGGAGGCGGGCTGCACGATGTTGGGGCGTGAGCGGAAGACGGCCTAACGGTGTGCGGGACCGTAGCCCAGCTTCATGGAGACGGTTGCGAATGGACCTCGCCGATACCCCAGGAGCAACAGTGTCCCTAATTTGCTGGGAAGTGGCGGTGCGGTCCCCTACGGCACTGCGTAGGATCCTACGGTCTTGGCGTGCATCCGTGCGTCGCTGCGGTCCGGTCCCAGGTCGACGGGCACGTGCACCTTCCGCCGACCACTGGCGACAACATCGATGTACTGTGGAGACCTCACGCCCCACGTGTTGAGCAATTCGGCGGTACGTCCACCCGGCCTCCCGCATGCCCACTATACGCCCTCGCTCAAAGTCCATCAACTGCACATACGGTTCACGTCCACGCTGTCGCGGCATGCTACCAATGTTAAAGACTGCGATGGAGCTCCGTATGCCACAGCAAACTGGCTGACACTGACGGCGGCGGTGCACAAATGCTGCGCAACTAGCGCCATTCGACGGCCAACACCGCGGTTCCTGGTGTGTCCACTGTGCCGTGCGTGTGATCATTGCTTTTACAGCCCTCTCGCAGTGTCCGGAGCAAGTATGGTGGGTCTGACACACCGGTGTCAATGTGTTCTTTTTTCCATTTCCAGGAGTGTATGTACGTATGAATGATAGGTGTTTAATGTACAAACATATATTATCATTTGGAAGATGTATTACAGTCCTTTAAAAATGTGTAGGAGTCGAAATTAACTAACAGCACGGACAACAAGTGTATTACAGCCTGTTTTTGTCATTTTATCTTTCTTACAATGTTATTTACTTGCGATTTTGACTATTGAAAGACTTTAATCCAAATTTCTCTATGTTTTTGTAAAACATCCTCTGGCAAAAATTAACATTTTAATTTAGGATTCTTCCGGTCAGAAATTTAACTGAATGGCTTTGTTATAAAATTTTGGTTTTTCTCGTTAGCTTTCTGCCGAACTAGAAAAAATGGCTCTGAGCACTATGGGACTTAACATCTATGGTCATCAGTCCCCTAGAACTTAGAACTACTTAAACCTAACTAACCTAAGGACATCACACAACACCCACCCATCACGAGGCAGAGAAAATCCCTGACCACGCCGGAAATCGAACCCGGGAACCCGGGCATGGGAAGCGAGAACACTACCGCACGACCACGAGCTGCGGGCTCCCGAACTAGAAACTGGGTACGTAAGTGTATAACTTGTACTTACTTTCATTTTATGTGTCAGCCATTTCCTGTCAAATTAGTTCTTCTTTTTAATAAGAATGTTTTTATAATTTACACTCTCATGTCCCGTACATATGTCGAAAAGTTTAAGTGAACAGAATGCGAAGGTTATTAACAAAATGAAAAGTCGGTGGATGTATATTGTTATGACGTCTCTATTAATAAATGTAGCATAGTGGTGTATAGTGTGAAGAATGTCCAACACAACCTTCACAAAACATTATAATCTCAGAAAAGCTTACGTGCCCAATATTACCCAACCTCCAACCTGCGTCAACCATGCCCTTACTCCGTTCAATAAGTTCTTATGAATTAATAACAAAATGAAGAATGAACATTTGAAGTGATAATAAAACTGGAATCAGAACACTGTGTTGCGACACATCGCAGCTACTCTCCCAAGTGCCGTATGTGTTCATTCGCGCATATTGTGTGTGTGTGTGTGTGTGTGTGTGTGTGTGTGTGTGTGTATGTATGTATGTATGTGTGTCTGTGTGAGTAGTACAAACCCGACGAAATCACAGCACGGTGTAATATGATCTCTCTCAGGGCAGTAACAGCTATCGTTTATCCTTTATTACCTCGACCCGTTTTACATTTTTCTCTTTCACCAACATATGCTGTGTTGTTAATATACCCACTCAGCAACAGGCGTGTTTCACTCGTTTAGGTGCCACCATATGTGATGAGAACGGAAAATTATCCCAGCTGTAGGGAGATCATGTGTTTACGGCTGTCTCCCTTCATCCACATAAAAGAAAAAAAAAAGGAAAAAGAAAGGCGCAGCGTAGGAAAGAGACGCGACAAATAACCGTTAACAATCTGTGTAGAGTGTCACATGTCCGACAGCTGCTCCGTTTTAATTCGTCGTAGATTGGTACGACACGCCGGGGTCACCAGGCAGTTTCAATTACGAGAACTAATTTCTCTTTCGTTGCTCACAGCATTAATATCTCGACTGTGAGAATACACATGATAAGCTCAACACAAACAGCTTAATGTACACCGCAACTTCCGTAGTACACGCCAAAGCCAGCTTTTCATCCACTCGGCGATAATTAAGTAATCGCATTTATGTTAGTTTCGGTTTTTCCGAGTAGAAGAGGGCATTCCAGCTAGATTACCTTTACTCAGACAGAGGTCTAGAAAGCAGATACTGGATTTCAGGCGTAACTAGCAGCAGTTATAGAACCAGATTTTAGAAATGATCAACAGCAGACAAAAGCTTAAGAAAAATCGCCCGGCTGTATCAGTGTGCAAAGAAGTAGGATACTGAAGACTGAGTAATTATGGGGTACGTTCGAATTTCTCTAAGGCTACGATAATTAATAAAGAAAGAAATACAGAAATTCAACAGAGAATTATAGGTGCAGGAAATACAACGATGAAGAAACCTTCGGAATCAGAAGAAATGCTTCAGTTGGCCTCCTCATGGTGCGAAACCTCCGCAAATGTCTCTCAATTTAGTCAGTAGAAAGCGTTTAGGGTGACTTACAGTACATTTGGTCATACCTTTCTACTCGAGACTGCATAAGTAAAGTAAACCTTTTCCCGAATTACCTTAACAAATCGGCGTCTGGGACATCCTTCTGCACTCCATATCTGTGAACGTGTTGTTTATGATTATACAGGGCACAAAATGTTACTAAAATTTGAGGCAACAGAATCGAACTACACTCTATCGCCAACTGATCGAGAGTGATTCACAGCAGAGATCTCGTGCTTAGTTCGTGTAAGTTCGTACCTATGTATGTGATAGGTATATGAAATATTTTCATTCTTTTCTGTTAATTTACTTTATTTACAGCATAATGTTACTGTAGTATTTAAGCTTTAATGACCTGTAGGCTCCCTCTAGCATTTACTATGCCAAAAATGGATCTTAACAATAAATATTTAATAAAGATAATTCTGAGTTCCGTGCCAGAATGTGTTTGTATGTACAGATTACCAAGTAAGATTCTTTCCCATGGCTCGCGCACATCTTCTCACTCCAGTGACTTCTCAAACCATGAGAGGTTCCATGCTCTCTTTTGCATGTCTCCTCTCATTTTCATCAATTTTATTAATGTTCTATGCCATTGCACGGTAGTAACAGATCGAATAAGGTTATTGTAATGAGGGTATTCGTACTGAGAGCTCATAAAATACTTTTCACTTGATTGCTAAACATGTTTGGTTACTTCTCTGGGTGGCCTGTGCGGGACAAGTATCTTAGGACGCAGCACACGGCACTTCCGGCTGGGGGCTGCACTTCCGTGAATTCTGAGGGGTTCGTACAAAAGGCTTAAGCGCCTGGCGGAACGACTGACGCCGGTCGAGGGGTTGGGTGGGGTTGTTTGGGGGAAGAGACCAAACAGCGAGGTCATGGGTCTCATCGGATTAGGAAAGGATGGGGAAGGAAGTCGGCCTTGCTCTTTCAAAGGAACCATTCCAGCGTTTGAATGGAGTGATTTAGGAAAATCACGGTAAATCTAAATCAGGATGGCTGGACGCGGGATTAAACCGTCGTCCTCCCGAATGCCAGTCCAGTGTGCTACCACTGTGACGACGGTTGAGTTTCGCCTGTTGTACGCAGGACGAAATGACCTGCGAGACTTCTGAGTGTCGCCGCAGTTTATGTGTTTACTGTTCCAGCGCGTCCAGAACTGAGATTCCTGGCATCGACTGACTGCATTGTCCTCTTCATTCTGAGAATACTTGTCGATTGTGCCCTGCTGGGTGCGACTGTCTGGCGGCGGATGGCCGGTGGTCTAGGCAGGTTGTTTTCGTAGCCGGTCAAACGGCAAGTTCAGTGTCCTCAGCTGAATAGCAGAGGCACGATTGGTCAACTTAAACTGAGGCAAGCTAACGTCATAAAACCCTGCTCGAAATTGGAGCGAACGGTCGCTATTGGCACGAATGATGTTCTGAGACGGTGTGAGAGAATTTTGGAATCAGAACTGAATGCTGATTCGCAGTTTTCGAGGAGAGTAGGGAGTTGAGCAATGCTGGCTTCGCTGCTTGCATCGCATCACAGAGGGGGAAGTCGGGATCTGATCTTCCTCGGAGACGGACGGTCTTGCGACTTGGTCGCTCGTTTTCGGAAGATCTTAGAATTCTCGGACAGCCTTCGGCCAGGGGTTGACACAGAGTTGCTGCATGGCAGAAGTCGGCGCCTACATCATCCGGACGCTGCCTACCGACGCCGTGCTGCAAATTTCAGTACTGGTACAGTATTTTGCGGCCTGGTATTGTAGGCCCTTATCAATTCCATACTGAATCCCTCAGTAGCACGCGCGCTCGCTTTGCTACAAGTCCACCTTCCTTATTTCTCCATGTGATCCCTTTTGAGCTCTCACCACTAATTGCGATACTGCTATATAGTCGGGGGATTAATATTCGATTCATTAGGACCTCCTGTCATTATCGTCAATCTATTGCATCATAGAGAGTAGGAGCCCCTCGTTCTGGAGCCAACTCTTATTCTCATAGTATTTCAGTATACTCCATCCTTTAACCTACTGTGTGTGTCGGCAATCATGTGCATTTATGTTCCGATATATAATAAATCTCATTGTAATGTTTAATCCGCATACCATTTCGTAGTTATAGGCAGAATCCCATTTTCTGTTGTTTATTGTGATAAAGTTCTCTTATTTAGTAGATTACGATTTTTATTAAATTATTGTGCGTGTGCACACCTTATTTTACGAACTGTCTGTGTCCACCATAATTTCCTCCCGTTACCATTGTGCGCATAATTAATTAGCTGGCAGATGAGGAGGGGGTCGAGTGCATGTCTCGTTCTCACACAATTTTTTTCTGAATTAAAGAGGTACAAACTCTTCTCCACCCTTGCACCTCACAACCCGACATTGGACTCACATTGGGGAGGATGAAGATTCAAATCCGCGTCTGGCCATCCTGATCCAGGTTTTCTGTGATTTCCCTAAATCGCTTCAGGCAAATGCCAGGGTGGTTTCTTTGAAAAGGGCATGGTGCCTTCACTATCCTTCCCTCTTATGATGAGACAGATGACTGCAGTGTTTGGTCTCCTCCCCCAAATAACCCAACCCAACCCAACCGCAGACCAGGCATCCGTTACTGAAGCCTGTGTAGGAAATAGTTTCTCATTCAGTGCTGTTGTACACTCCTGGAAATTGAAATAAGAACACCGTGAATTCATTGTCCCAGGAAGGGGAAACTTTATTGACACATTCCTGGGGTCAGATACATCACATGATCACACTGACAGAACCACAGGCACATAGACACAGGCAACAGAGCATGCACAATGTCGGCACTAGTACAGTGTATATCCACCTTTCGCAGCAATGCAGGCTGCTATTCTCCCATGGAGACGATCGTAGAGATGCTGGATGTAGTCCTGTGGAACGGCTTGCCATGCCTTTTCCACCTGGCGCCTCAGTTGGACCAGCGTTCGTGCTGGACGTGCAGACCGCGTGAGACGACGCTTCATCCAGTCCCAAACATGCTCAATGGGGGACAGATCCGGAGATCTTGCTGGCCAGGGTAGTTGACTTACACCTTCTAGAGCATGTTGGGTGGCACGGGATACATGCGGACGTGCAATGTCCTGTTGGAACAGCAAGTTCCCTTGCCGGTCTAGGAATGGTAGAACGATGGGTTCGATGACGGTTTGGATGTACCGTGCACTATTCAGTGTCCCCTCGACGATCACCAGTGGTGTACGGCCAGTGTAGGAGATCGCTCCCCACACCATGATGCCGGGTGTTGGCCCTGTGTGCCTCGGTCGTATGCAGTCCTGATTGTGGCGCTCACCTGCACGGCGCCAAACACGCATACGACCATCATTGGCACCAAGGCAGAAGCGACTCTCATCGCTGAAGACGACACGTCTCCATTCGTCCCTCCATTCACGCCTGTCGCGACACCACAGGAGGCGGGCTGCACGATGTTGGGGAGTGAGCGGAAGACGGCCTAACGGTGTGCGGGACCGTAGCCCAGCTTCATGGAGACAGTTGCGAATGGTCCTCGCCGATACCCCAGGAGCAACAGTGTCCCTAATTTGCTGGGAAGTGGCGGTGCGGTCCCCCACGGCACTGCGTAGGATCCTACGGTCTTGGCGTGCATCCGTGCGTCGCTGCGGTCCGGTCCCAGGTCGACGGGCACGTGCACCTTCCGCCGACCACTGGCGACAACATCAATGTACTGTGGAGACCTCACGCCCCACGTGTTGAGCAATTCGGCGGTACGTCCACCCGGCCTCCCGCATGCCCACTATACGCCCTCGCTCAAAGTCCGTCAACTGCACATACGGTTCACGTCCACGCTGTCGCGGCATGCTACCAGTGTTAAAGACTGCGATGGAGCTCCGTATGCCACGGCAAACTGGCTGACACTGACGGCGGCGGTGCACAAATGCTGCGCAGCTAGCGCCATTCGACGGCCAACACCGCGGTTCCTGGTGTGTCCGCTGTGCCGTGCGTGTGATCATTGGTTGTACAGCACTCTCGCAGTGTCCGGAGCAAGTATGGTGGGTCTGACACACCGGTGTCAATGTGTTCTTTTTTCCATTTCCAGGAGTGTATTTCTGTAGTGCTGCTTAATGCTGCGATTTACTTCTCCTAGCCACAGATTCCCAGTAACATGCAAAACAAAAGAAAAATGCTGTACAAAATAAGAGGAATATCACAATCTGGATCGACGTTGGACCTCGTAGCTGTGCAATTGCCAGCCACCAGCGTTCTGCCGGCCGGAGTGGTCGAGCGGTTCTAGGCGCTACAGTCTGGAACTGCGCGACCGCTACGGTCGCAAGTTCGAATCCTGCCTCGGGCATGGATGTGTGTGATGTCCTTAGGTTAGTTGGGTTTAAGTAGTTCTAAGTTCTAGGGGACTGATGACCATAGATGTTAAGTCCCATAGTGCTCAGAGCCATTTGAACCAGCCAACCAGCGTTCTCGAGGTACAGCCGTAGGCCCTCACATACTGCACCATGGCAGCCGTTTGAATGTCCACACACTTCGTGGCATTAGTGTGAAACCAAAGGCATGTCGGTGGGTGCTCATTTCGTTCAAAACTAAAGATGTGGAAGAGAGACAATTAGACTTTTATCAGCAGTAAAATTACATCTATAAGAACTGAAAAACTTATAGTCAACTATCCATCGACGGTGCTTTATCGTTTCCTTGAATTTAAGAAGAATTCATCTAGCGTCACCATTGAAGTGTGGATTGAACAGAGCAGCAAAGATATGTGGATATTATGCAGGCTATGAAAACCACTGAATATGGTCGACGTAGCTAGCTTTCAAATGAGAATGCATGTGTTACATTAATAATTGTAGTCTCTATCGTGTATTTTGGCAACGGACATGCCGCAGTGGATACACCGGTTCCCGTCAGATCGCCGAAGTTAAGCGCTGTCGGGCGTGGCCGGCACTTGGATGGGTGACCATCCGGGCCGCCATGTGCTGTTGCCATTTTTCGGGGTGCACTCAGCCTCGTGATGCCAATTGAGAAGCTACTCGACCGACTAGTAGCGGCTCCGGTCAAAGAAAATCGTCATAACGACCTGGAGGGTGGTGTGCTGACCACACGCCCCTCCTATCCGCATCCTCAGTGGTGGATGACACGGCGGTCGGATGGTACCGATGGGCCACTAGTGGCCTGAAGACGAAGTGCTATCGTGTATTTTGAGACGTGCGTATCGATTTTTATCTGTCGTCGCAATCAAACAAAGATATTTATTGTTACTCTGGCCTAGGAGGAGCGCAGTACGTAAAGGAATGGTTGTTATGCTAGCCGTGAGGTGGGATCGTGATGCTGTTTCCCACAAATGGACGGCAGAGGCGTTGTTGAAGCCACGGCTGATTGCGATGTATAACGAGAAGTGATAGCGCCCAGCAATTCTTTGCACTGCTACTTGTGGCATGACGTGTGGGAGCCATTTTATTAATGCGACTATGCTCTGGCGTTGACTGTCTGCAGTGGAATAAAGGGTGAGCGTCCTCGATATTTTGCGACTTATCTAGCAGTGCTATTTTCCGCAAAGATACGACTTTTCTTTCTACAGTGTCACCGACATTAATCCTACGATACCGCAGTACTTATGTTATTCTGATGATGCACTGCAGCGACCGCACTCTCTACGAAACACATCAGATGAATTGCGAATAATGACCATTATTAGCTGTAAAATAGAATGACGACAATGAAAATTTGTGCCGGACAGGGACTCGAACCGGGATAGCCCGTTTATCGTGAGCGGTCGCCTTACGAATTTTTTTTAGTCTCATTTTGTTCGGTTTGGTTCGTTGTATCTGCTCTAGGCGGACTTCGAAAGACACCCGTTTCAGTTCGTTGTTGATCCATTAACTCAGTTTTTTTTCTTTTTTTATTACGGAGGCAGCTAGCCCTCTGACCGAACACACTGAGTTACCGTGCCAGCTATCATTAAGCTGTCCGAGCATGACTCACGGCCCCACCCAAACTTCCATATGTGGTGAACCACTCGTCTACTCTCTGTAGTCGCACATCCATTATGTATATTCCCGTACAGATCAAAAATTATGGTTCAAATGGCTCTGAGCACTATGGGACTTAACATCTGAGGTCATCAGTCCCCTAGAACTTAGAACTACTTAAACCAAACTAACCTAAGGACAGCACACACATCCATGCCCGAGGCAGGATTCGAACCTGAGACCGTAGCAGCAGCGCGGTTCCGGACTGACGCGCCTAGAACCGCTCGGCCACAACGGCCGGCCGTACAGATCAGACTTATGGTTGACGACATATGGAAGTTTGGGTCTAGCCGTGAGTGGTGCACGGATATCCAAATGTTAACGTGACCGCTCGTGATAACAGGGAAATCCGGCTTTGAGTCCCGTTCCGGCACAAATTTTCATCGTTTTCATTCCATTCTACAGCTAATGGTAGTCATTATTCGCCATTGCGAATTCATCTGATGACATTCATCTTATGTGCTCCTGGTATGAATGCCAGTGGGAGGAATAAAGTCTGTTAGAAATGTTGGCCTCACTTGTGTGGTGCTAAGCACTGGTATGCAGTTATAGCTCCTAGCTTAATAAGGTCTTAAAGCAAGATATTTTTCTCATGGTCCTGTTTAGGAAAGTTGTTATTTCTTCGAGTGTAGATTGGCCTGCTGTGAGGAGTAAACTAAATCTAGGTGTAAGTTTAAAACACCCGTATATTACTGCATTCTCTGGCATTATTACTGCAGAGCGTAGAGGCACTGGCGGGAGGCAAAAACTGCAACAGAAAGTAAAGTATCAGCACTAACCCAGCGCCATTGAGCCAGCGCCGGAACAAGGAATGGTGTCGTGCAATCTCCGTTTGTAATTCTGATCGCACAAACACTGTAATTTTGTGTAGTTGTTTTGTTGATGCTGTGATTTTTCGTTAGTTATTTTATACATGTGATTCCCTTAAGGTACTCTGAGTGCAGTAATTCTAAAAGAGTTTCTATCTTAAAGAATGCAGTGGACATCTACAATTTGTCCGTTGGGTCTCATAAACGAGCTGTGTGCATAAACGGCACTTCTTACTACTGTGCTACAATCAGGATAGAGAAATTTAGTATCTCAATTCATTAAACCTCATGAGGGCTGCTGCCGGCGTATATGTTAACTGCTTCTGCGGGTGGATGTCCGTTAAACGAGTAACGGTTTGGGCAGGTGCTAGATAAAATTTTGAATATTCTTGTTCATCTGTAGGATTAACTTTCATTGATATAAGGGCAGATCCCGTTAAATTTTGTTAATGACTTTTGACTTAAAAGTTGCTTGCAGCAACGAATTTTTATGACCTGGTTAAGAATACTAATAGATCTTGCGGGGCTGTACCCGTGCTGGTGTTAACTGTTGATGTGGGCAGAACCCCGGCTGCTCTGTCCAACAGTTTGGGGCAGGTGAAATATTGTTCAGGCATAACATTGCTGAATAGCAAAATTCTAAGTCGGCTAGAGCCCTTGAGATTTTAAAATTTAAATTAAAAAAGGGAGCAGTGTTTCTATTTTTTTAACTGTTAACTGTTTGATAATTAAAGGTATTGCAAATAATGTGTCTGTGCAGAAACCAATGAATGAAGAAACTCACACTGTAATAATAGTTGTGTTAATATAGGTGAAAAAATATTTTTTAATAAAATTTCAGTGACGTTAGACGTGAGGATCATTGCACCCAAGCAAATCTGCTAAGTCGTTAATTTGGTACTATTAGTTTCATATTTCATGTTCTCCATGAAGTTCGAGTACAGCGTTAACACAGTGGCTAGCGTGTAACGTTGTACACCGTGTGTAATACATACATGATATAAATATGCAGGGTGTTACAAAAAGGTACGGCCAAACTTTCAGGAAACATTCCTCACACACAAAGAAAGAAAATATGTTATGTGGACATGTGTCCGGAAACGCTTACTTTCCATGTTAGAGCTCATTTTATTACTTCTCTTCAAATCACATTCATCATGGAATGGAAACACACAGCAACAGAACGTACCAGCGTGACTTCAAACACTTTGTTACAGGAAATGTTCAAAATGTCCTCCGTTAGCGAGGATACATGCATCCACCCTCCGTCGCATGGGATCCCTGATGCGCTTTTGCAGCCCTAGAGAATGGCGTATTGTATCACAGCCGTCCACAATACGAGCACGAGGAGTGTCTACATTTGGTACCGGGGTTGCGTAGACAAGAGCTTTCAAATGCCCCCATAAATGAAAGTCAAGAGGGTTGAGGTCAGGAGAGCGTGGAGGCCATGGAATTGGTCCGCCTCTATCAACCCATCGGTCACCGAATCTGTTGTTGAGAGGCGTACGAACACTTCGACTGAAATTTGCAGGAGCTCCATCGCGCATGAACCACATGTTGTGTCGTACTTGTAAAGGCACATGTTCTAGCAGCACAGGTAGAGTATCCCGTATGAAATCGTGATAACGTGCTCCATTGACCGTAGGTGGACGAAACTAAAATGAGCTCTAACATAGAAATTAAGCCATTTCCGGACACATGTCCACATAACATCCTTTCTTTATTTGTGTGTGAGGAATGTTTCCTGAAAGTTTGGCCGTACCTTTTTGTAACACCCCGTATAATCGAAAACACTGTCCCTCACTCGTTCCCGCTATATCTGTTAAGGACAACTGTGAGGATAACAATGCATCAAGCTAAAATTTGTCGTCATATTGATAGGCGTGGAGTTAAAGTGCCGCATAGATCCAGAATGAGATTTTCACTCTGCAGCGGAGTGTGCGCTGATATGAAACTTCCTGGCAGATTAAAACTGTGTGCCCGACCGAGACTCGAACTCGGGACTTTTGCCTTTCGTGGGCAAAGCACTTGCCCGCGAAAGGCAAAAGTCCCGAGTTCGAGTCTCGGTCGGGCACACAGTTTTAATCTGCCAGGAAGTTTCATATCAGCGCACACTCCGCTGCAGAGTGAAAATCTCATTCTGGAAACACCCCCCAGGCTGTGGCTAAGCCATGTCTCCGCAATATCCTTTCTTTCAGGAGTGCTAGTTCTGCAAGGTTCGCAGGAGAGCTTCTGTAAAGTTTGGAAGGTAGGAGACGAGGTACTGGCAGAAGTAAAGCTGTGAGTACCGGACGTGAGTCGTGCTTCGGTAGCTCAGTTGGTAGAGCACTTGCCCACGAAAGGCAAAAGTCCCGAGTTCGAGTCTCGGTCGGGCACACAGTTTTAATCTGCCAGGAAGTTGCCGCATAGATGATTATTAAGCCTTCTTTCCATAGTTTGGAGTAATTGTGCTGGGACGAGGACAGCACGCTTGGGTGTCAAACAATGTTTCCTGAACGATCATATTCGCAATATGATAACATTGCCTCCATACAATACTGGGAAATAAGGGAGTAATAAAACTGCTTTCCCGGCGAAGTATTAGACTACAAATGATGCTGGGTGTAGTGCTTGTTTGTGTTAGTAATACGTTTTGTCACATGTGACCAGAAAAACTTGTTCCATTCTTACTAAGGGTGTGAAATCTCTGCCACATTATCTATGAATCCACCTTCGTAGTCACTGTCTCCATGATCGACTAGTGTCCATTCCGAATGCCAAGTGGGTGGCATACAATTATTGGTTGTGCACAATGTTACGTGGGAAGGACATTCAATAAATGACTGGAAGATCCGTCTTTCTTTAAACTGGACTATAAAACCTGAGTACTATGGGGTAGTGAACAGCATACGAAGCTAATGCAGATATTTTCGAGTGTCAGGTCCTGGCATCACTGTCACTACCACACGGCAGCATTTTGTGATTCCTGTGTCCTAGGTAACGCTGAAGAGTGGTAGCAGTGATACCAGTTTTCAATGAGAGCCTTCGATGCCGACACAAGCCGAACGGAATATTTAACACTAGGAACTGTTGTGAGCTGAAATTCAATAGCAGCCGTCAATATGCACCAGAGGGATCAGAATCATATGTAATTAGCGCCCAGTTTAATTTAGAGAATAAAGCTTCACCCCGAGGTATCTGGTAAAGGGCAAGGCTTGGGAGGTCCCTTCTCCCTCGTCCCCCGGAATTTAAGACTTGCCAATAGGCTTCTGCATGGTTCCCTTTGGTGACCACCAGGAGACAGAATACGTAAAGACTTTTTCTTTTTGGTGGTGTAGTTACTTCCCGATAGTCTTGTAAAGGAAGTGCGACGTCATTCCAGTTCGGGTAAAATGGGAAACTAGTGACTCCTTGATGTGAGCATAAGCCAGAATTTTCTTCTTTCTAACTCTGGAAAAATATCTTAGAGAAACGAGTGCGTCGATTATCTGTGGCTTAAAAAAGTACCTCGGGAAACACTAGTCGAATTTACTCGCCAGATAAAAAGGATAATTATAACAATTTTTAATAATAATAATAATTTAAAGAGCGAGGCGTTTGCATGCAAGGGAACAGCGACCGATAGAAATTAAAATTTTAGAGCCACCACAACTCGCATGTAACTTTCCCATGCCTCACGGGGCGCCATACACAGACCGATACGTGTAGCGAGTAGCCCTCGGTCAATCCCCGTCGGGGATTCGAGTCCTCCATCTGGCATGGGTGTGTGTCGTCCTTAACGTAAGTTGGTGTAAGTTACATCAAGTAGTGTGTAAGCTTAGGGCTGATGATCTCAGCAGTTAGGTCCCATAAGCCCTTACCACAATTTTTTTTGCGAAAATGCTCGCATTGGTCAAGTGATACATGTACAAGTTACTGGCAATTTTAACGGCTCTATAATAAAAAAAAGAGTTTCATTGCCTCAGGGCTAAACTACACTACTGGCCACTAAAATTGTTACACCAAGAAGAAATGCAGATGATAAACGAGTATTCGTTGGACAAATATATTATACTAGAACTGACATGTGATTACATTTTCATGCAATTTGGGTGCATAGCTCCTGAGAAATCAGTAACCAGAAGAACTACCTCTGGCCGTAATAACGGCCTTGATGCGCCTGGGCATTGAGTCAGACAGAGCTTGGGTGGCGTGTACAGCTTCAACACGATACCACAGTTCATCAAGAGTACTGACTGGCGTATCGTGAGGAGCCAGTTGCTTGGCCACCATTGACCAGACATTTTCAATTGGTGAGAGATCTGGAAAATGTGCTGGCCAGGGCAGCAGTCGAACATTTTCTGTATCCAGAAGGACCCGTACAGGACCTGCAACATGCGGACGTGCATTATCCTGCTGAAATGTAGGATTTTGCAGGGATCGAATGAAGGGTAGAAAACTACGGGTCGTAACATCTGAAACGTAACGTCCAGTGGAATGAGATTTTCACTCTGCAGCGGAGTGTGCGCTGATATGAAACTACCTGGCAGATTAAAACTGTGTGCCCGACCGAGACTCGAACTCGGGACTTTTGCCTTTCGCGGGCAAGTGTTCTACCATCTGATCTACCGAAGCACGACTCACGCCCGGTCCTCACAGCTTTACATCTGCCAGTATCTCGTCTCCTATCTTCCAAACTTTACAGAAGCTCTCATGGTAGAGCATTTGCCCGCGAAAGGCAAAGGTCCCGAGTTCGAGTCTCGGTCGGGCACACAGTTTTAATCTGCCAGGAAGTTTCGTAACGTCCACTGTTCAAAGTGCTGTCAATGTCAACAAGACGTGTCCGAGACGTGTAACGAGTGGCACCCCATACCATCACGCCGGGTGACACGCCAGTATGGCGATGACGAATACACGCTTCCAATTTGCGTTCACCGCGATGTCCCCAAACACTGATGCGACCATCATGATGCTGTAAACAGAACATGGATTCATCCGAAAAAATGACGTTTTGCCATTCGTGTGCCCAGGTCCGTCGTTGAGTACATCATCGCTGGCCCTCCTGTCTGTGATGCAGCGTCAAGGGTAATCGCAACCATGGTCTCCGAAATGTTCGTGCAGATGGTTGTTGTCTTGCAAACGTCCCCATCTGTTGACTCAGGGATCGAGACGTGGCTGCACGATCCGTTACAGCCATGCGGATAAGATGCCTGTCATCTCGACTGCTAGTGATACGAGGCCGTTGGGATCTAGCACGGCGTTCCGTATTACTCTCCTGAACCTACCGATTCCATATTCAGCTAACAATCATTTTATCTCGGGCAACGCCAGCAGCAATGTCACGATACGATAAACCGCAATCGCGATAGGCTACAATCCGACCTTTATCAAAGTCGGAAACGTGATGGTACGCATTTCTTCTCCTTACACGAGGCATCACAGCAACGTTTCACCATGCAACGCCGCTCAACTGCTGTTTGTGTGTGAGAAATCGGTTGGAAATTTTCCTCATGTCAGCACGTAGTAGATGTCGCCACCGGCGCCAACCTTGTGCGAATGCTCTAAAATGCTAATCATTTGCATACCACAGCATCTTCTCCCTGTCGATCAAATTGTTCGTCTGTAGCACGTCATCTTCGTGGGGTAGCAATTTTAATGGCCAGTAGTGTGTAATATGGGCCCCTTCCTCGCTGCATGTGTATATGACACTTCAATTTGAAACTACCCTTTTCATTGTCCACGATTTGTTGTAACTATCATACAATGCCGTTCTGATGCACATGCTCCCATGTCCAAGTAAATCTTATTTTAAGAAAAATAAGTATATTAATGGATTTAAGAGTTGCCTCTGGTCGAGTTCATAGCATTTTAGTTTAATTCATAGTATATATGCGATTTTGCTTTTTTTTATCATATAGAGCTCCGAAATGATCAATACCGTTGTTGTGATTAGGATTCTCTCACTGAAAAGGTATTTCATTTTTCTTAGAACATTGATGTCACAGATGATGTTTAAGACTCATGAGGATAGTGGGTCTCGGTGGCTACGCAATGCGGAATTTTCGTTACTAGAACTGTGTGAAGATGATGGTTCTGAATCTTATCACTTGTAACAGAACACTTCCACAAAGACAACTTTGGGACAACGAGTGGGGCAGTTGGCAAATTCTTACCTGCCGCGTCTGCCGCGTATCTATGGGGAAACAGGCGTTGCCGCTTGTCGCAAACAATCCAACAGGCAGCGGATCCATGGGGTGTTTTGCATGTGGCGTGTTGTGGACGATTGGATAAAAAATTTCTTTTGTATACAGATTATCATAACTCACATGAGTTGTGGGATATCAAAAATAAACCAACAAATTTAGTGCAATTTTTGTAACAGCTTGCTACTGCCAATCTCAACGATCTACAAAAGCGGATTATTCATAGATTACAAATAGAAAAATATTTGTATATCGGTTTAGAGACCCCTTTTCCTTGCATTCCCAGAATTCGTATTTCATCTTGATCTGCATTAGTGATCTCCGCAAGGCACATGTTCTACACGGTAAGTGTAATAATCATACACTGAGGTGACTAAATTCATGGGACACCTCCTAATATGGTGTCGGACCTCCTTTCGCCAGGCGTAGTGCAGCAAACACGTGCCATCGGCTCAACAGGTCTTTGGATGTCCACTGTAGAAATATTGAGCCATGCTGCCTCTAAGGCCCTCAATAATTGCAGAGGTGTTGCCGGTGTTCAAAAATGTTTCAAATGGCTCTGATCGCGATGGGTCTTAACTTCTGAGGTCATAAGTCCCCTAGACTTAGAACTATTTAAACCTAACTAACCTAAGGACATCACACACATCCATGCCCGAGGCAGGATTCGAACCTGCGACCGTAGCGGTCGCGCGGTTCCAGACTGTAGCGCCTAGAACCGCTCGGCCACCCCGGCCGGCTGTTGCCGGTGTAAGATATCGTGTTCGATTGGATTCATGTCCGGCGATCTGGGTGCCAAACCATTCGCATGAATAATCCAGAATGTTCTCCAATCGCCGTTGGCATGACACAATTGTTTGGGAACATAAAATCCATGAATGGCTGCAAATGGTCGAGCGTAATCACTTCTAGTCAATGATCGGTTCTGTTGGACCAGAGCACCCAGGCCATTCCATGTAAACGCAGCCCACAACATTATGGAGCCACCACCAGTTGCACAGTGCCTTATTGCCAACTTGGGTCTATGGGTTCGTGGCATCCACGCCACACTCGATCCCTACATCTGACCAAGACACAGTTTTACGTTCGTTTAGGGTCCAAACGACATGATCACGAGCCCAGGAGAGCCCCTGCAGGCGATGTCTGCTGTTACTAAAGGTACTCGTGTCGGGCATCTGACGGCATAGCCCATTAACGCCAATTTTCGATGCATTGTCCTAATGGATACGTTCGTCGTACGACCCACATTGATTTTTGTGGTTTTTCACGCAGTGTTGCTGTGTTTTGTACACAGTACAAACGCCGCTGCTCTCGGTCTTTAAGTGAAGACCGTCGACCGCTGGATTGTCTGTGGTGAGAGATAATGCCTGAAATTTGGTATTCTCGCATGCTCTTGACACTGTGGGTCTCGGGACGTTGCATTCCCTAGCGATTTCCGAAACTGGATGTTCCACGCACGTTTCCATTTACAGTTCCGCGTTCAAAGTCCGTTAACTCCCATCGTGCGGCCATAATCACGTCGAAAATCTTTTCACATGAATCACCTGAGTATAAATGACAGCTCCGCCAATTCACTGCCCTTTGTGGGGTGTCACCGCCAGACACCACACTTGCTAGGTGGTAGCCTTTAAATCGGCCGCGGTCCGTTAGTATATGTCGGACCCGCGTGTCGTCACTATCAGTGATTGCAGAGCGAGCGCCGCCACACGGCAGGTCTAGTCTAGAGAGACTCTCTAGAACTCGCCCCAGTGGTACAGCCGACTTTGCTAGCGATGGTTCACTGCCTACATAAGCTGTCATTTGCAGAAACGACAGCTTAGCATAGCCATCAGCTACGTCATTTACTACGACCTAGCAAGGCGCCATATTCAGTTACTATTGATATTCATATTGTGAATCATGTACCGTCAAGAGCGACGTTCATCATTAATGGATTAAAGTTAAGTATCAAACTAATTACGTCCGCTTTCTGAATTCTAATTCCTTGTCATGTTCCAGACTTCACGTCAGTAGAGTCCTTCCCTCCTCACGCCAGCCTGCGTGAGCTAAAACGCGTGCATTTCGGCCTCCTCTCGTAACACGGCGTTTGCTCTTCTGCCAACACAACACTTTGATACCTTACACACGGCAAAATACTACCACTTGTATATGTGCATATCGCTATCCCATTTCTTTTTGTCGCCTCATTGCAAACTCATCCCTTACTTCTTTTGCTCCTAACACTGACGTCCGCGGTCTGCGATGCAAATTCTATTATCTATTATCATTATTGGTTACGGAACTTCATCATCCATCACTGGCGTCGGTGCCAAACGTAGCTTGAGGCGAGTACAGTGGTTGTGAAGTGGAGCTTTTTTTCAACAAGTTATAAAGTTAAACGTGTGCTGTAGTAACAATTTCAGCATTTTTCACATATGGCGGCACTGGTTTCTCTGAGTAGACGAAACATTAACACCAAAACAGTTCTTCACTTGTGCAATTGTGTGAGAGTCTGTGTAATAGCCCCTGTGATAAGGTGATACGTCGGCACCTCATAATGCGCCCATCAACGACTAACTACTGGACCTTCGGGGTGGGAGAACTCCATTCACCTTTTATTGCAAACGAAGTTTTATTCATCTTAACAGTTAATTCAAATAACAGTTATAATGAAGAATTTTGCCAAATGAGTGGTTACCAGATATTCAAACAGGCACAGGTTTGCTCTTGAGACAATAGTTCTGATAGAGATACAGTCGCTAAAAGTAGCAAACAAGGATTAAATAACAATTCCCTGAACAGTATGTCGTTACAGTGGTTACTAGTTACAAATCAGACGGTAGCAGCCGATTTACGCTAATGCAACCATCATGGGATTATTGTACCATGATTAACTGTATAATGATAGGGATCTATCGTTACAGATCAAATGGGAGAAACTAATTTGCGTTAACACAAATTTTATGGGATTGTAGTAACGCGATTACAATAAAATCCTTTCGACGTTAAGCATCTCGAGGACTTAGCTAACGCCTGAAAGGGAGAGGCAATTATTACACGTACAAAAATTCCTTTTATATTTGTGAACTTTGGGCCAATACACAACACTTAAAAATACATCTGAACTCCAGGCTCCATCCAGTTACAGACACGTATGCATAGACAAACGGCCAGTTGTCCCTCTCGACCAATGCTGCGAGGTATATAAGTCTCAGGCCTGCTTTGTCTCACATATACTCCCTCAGAGAGTAATTATGTCAGAACAAGTAACTGTTACGGGGTGTACCTGGAGCATAAACGGGATGTTAGAGTCTACTGGATAAAAAAGACACGCAAGGGCCCGAAGTCGTAGGTCAAACCTACAACCCGGGCTCAGAGATCAGAGATACAACAAATCGTAAGAAACTATGACCCAATAAACCGCACGTCCAAATACGATAACAAACAAGCTAAAACTTAAACTCTTTCAGTAAATAATCCTACCCCAATGAGTCCAGGGCAGTGCGCTTCGATCAATATTAGATAAAAAAACATCGAATTATCAACAAAACACGTTAAAGAAATTGTCACTGCCTCCAAGCAGTAACCTTATCACACTCAACCCTCAGGTATTTAAGCAAACAATTCAAATTACACTAACATAAGATTACCTTAAGAAGAGGCATAAAATGATAAATTAGACTTACAATAAATACGCGTCCTTGATGGATCCAAACGTTGACGACTCAGCAGAAAGATGTGGTGGAATGACCACGCATTGACGCATCGATCAGTTCAGTGATACACAGTGCTTTCTGAAACAGACTAAACACAAAGATTAAGAAATAAAACACAGTAATCCCCAAGATGATAAGCTACAATATCGATGTCATCAGATGCCGACACAAATTACTAAAGTCAGAATAGCACAAGAAGTTTGGTAGCAGCGAACCACAAGACAAATTGTACAGACTTTCGTGATTAAGAATCATCTCTAAATCTGTGTAGGTCCATCACACTTGCAACGCGAAGGGCAGAAAATGTATCTCCAATGCACGACGTAAATACAGTGACATCACTTTATTACGTCAGGTCGTGTTCAACAGTATCGGAAAGGTAGGTTACGAGTCAGGACCCCCAACATCATGTATCGGCTAATGACCACCAGACTTCTTCGCTGTGCAGTCCATCAGAAAACGGGCCCAATACAGCCAGCACGGACCCGAATGGACGTCTTAATCGCGACTGTCTTCGCCGCCAAGTTTACCCCTCTCGTCCACTACGAACCGCACGCTGTTCCAAACTGCCCCTCACCCCGCACGTTCGCTCGATAGATCACCTCTCTTCAGAGCGCCACCTCGCGACCGCATCACGAGAGCCAAAGAGGTATAATCTCTGGAGGAGAGTCGATACGACAAAAGGCGGCACGGCTCACCCTCTTTCGTTGTTGTTCCGAAAATTGTTTCATAGTGCAATCCTGAAGTGAAATTGCACCATCCGCCAGTAATACATGCAGTGCTACATTATCGCGCACAAAATATGGTTCAGTACTACTGTGCGCTCATCCGTGAGTTTTTTTATGAAAAGTTTTAGTTTTATAATCTGTGGCTTTTTACGAGATTTTGTGTCGTTTTTCGGCCTACAGCATATCGTCGTTCTGTTGCGGTCAGTAGTTTACATAATTATAGTGAGTGTCTCCCGTGTTTACAGCATGTTCCTCATTTTTTCTTTGGCCGATACCTTCTTGGTCAGCCCTAATTGCAAAATTTATGTTCTATGTAATGCTGTGAAGTGTTTTCTATATTTTGTTAACTGTGATTACTTGATTCAAGTTCGTTAATTAGTCAACTAAGAGGCACAGGTCAAGTTTATACACAGTAAAAGAAAAAAAAATTTAAAAATACTACCAACTTCGTGTTAATAGCGTTGAAAGAGATAATTACTTATAAAAATCACTTAAATAATGCTTAGAAGAGGCTAGATTAAGAAAAGGTAACTACAGCAGCTTGTTAAAAATGTGGTCGTAATGATTTGGAAGAAAGCTAGAAAACCAATACTTTTTCGGACGACTCTATCCTACAGTGCACGTAAAATACGGCAACAGTCAAAGAAATGTGCTTCATCAACTGAAAAAGGAGGAAAATTGTTTGCATTATCATCTGCGAGTTTCTTATAAGACACTGATGAACCAAGGAAAAGCATATCAAACACGAGCGAATGGGAGGACTCTGAGGTAAATTCACATTAGTGAACCATGTGGCCATGCAGCCATGTTGGGTCTTTGTAGTCTCCCTGTGCTTGCAGATTTAATACGGAAGTAAATATTCAACCTATATTTCTTTTTCTTCTGTTACTCAAGGTTAAAACAACGAGCGCAGTTCCTGCTATAGTTTGTAAAGCATGATTTGTAAAGCATAGTCGAATAGACTTAGGCGAATGCTACAAACACACGCAACTTGCAGAATGTGGCACCATGCAACACATTTCATGGGCAACAGAAAGTTTGTACCACGGTTTCGTGTCGGACACTAAAAGTTGCCAGCACTAAGAGACGTAACATGCAACGTAGTGCCAAGTGTTGCCTCGGTAGAATTCCACCTTAACTGAGATGTTTTATTGTTTGTCAGACAGTGTTGTACACTGCAGAAACTTCGTTGTGTGTCCACCAGCGCTCTTCTGCCTCTTGAGTGAATTCAGTACTTTGCACTGTATGATGTACTTCGACCAGAGAAGGGTATGGAAGCGGCAAAGCTTGAGTATGCATCTGTTTCCCGGCTGAACAGTAAATTACCAATAACCCATTCTCGGATGAGAGTGGTTAAATGCAGTTGCTTGCAGCTATACATAGCAAGAAGCAAGGCCTTCTTAAAGCTTTAACGTTTGATTCCTCGTTTTGTTACAGTTTATAGAGCAATTTACTATGCTGGATGAATTCTAATCTTGAAGATCTTTTTTTTTGCGTTTGTATTAACTGCACAGCTTTGGAAAACGGCGATCTGTCGGTATGTTTAAGAGTGGGTAAAATCCGAAGGAAACAAACTGGCCGGCCGCTGTGGCTGATAAGGTCCATTGCATGGTACAATGTGTGATCCCCAATGGTGATGTTGTGTTTCAAGACGTCAGGACCCCTGTTAACACAGCGAGCATTGTCTAGGACTGGTTTCATGACCACACGGATGAATTGTCGCGTCTCTCTTGGAAACCACAGTTACCAAATATCAGTGTTATTGATACTTTGTGTTCTACTTTGGACAGAAGGGTGCGTGATAGCTTTCCACCGCCATTATCGTTACCTGAAATGCCTCTATCCTGCAGGAAGAATGATATAAAAGTCCCTTGAAAACTATACACGACCTACAGTTATCCATTACGAGATGACTGGAAGCTGTTTTGAATGTCACATGGTATTAGGAACGATAACGTGTTGTGGTTTTGGTATTTACATACTTTTGACGAACTCCTGTATATCTTTCATGTTGATTAAATGTTTGTATAAAACGGTGCACAGCAGTAATACTGTAGTAAACTGAGTGTGCAAAACCGTCTAAATATCGTATTAAATGTACCAAAAACGAAAGACGATTGAGATTTAATGTGCTACTAGTAGGAGGTTAATAGAGACAGAACACCAACCGGGACTGAACAGTAATTTGGACGTAAATTCTGGCTTACGCTTAATCTAGTTGAGCTGATGTGGACTTGAACCCGGCCAATCCTAATTGCGAGCCATTGATTTAAATCCTGCACCACTTTCCTTTATGCCGATCTACCAGGGCAACGGTAGATAATATTGCTCTGTTCGATATCAGAGTCGACAGCTAATCTCTCACGCAGCTCTGCAGCTCTGCCCATTATGCAACTCCTTCAGGTCTCACAGTGTAGTGCTCTGTTCATTGTACCGGGTGATCAAAAAGTTAGTACAAATTTGAAAACTTAATAAACCACGGAATACTGTAGATACAGAGGTAAAATTTGACACACATGCTTGGAATGACATGGGGTTTTATTGGAACCAAAAAAGAAAAAACAAAGTATTGCTAGACGCATGAAAGATCTCTTGCGCGCCTCGTTTGGTGGTGATCGTGTGCTCAGCCGCCACTTTCGTCATGCTTGGCCTCCCAGGTCCCCAGACCTCAGTCCGTCCGATTATTGGCTTTGGGGTTACCTGAAGTCACAAGTGTATCGTGATTGACCGACATCTCTAGGGATGCTGAAAGATAACATCCGACGCCAATGCCTCACCATAGCTCCGGACATGCTTTACAGTGCTCTTCAAAACATTATTCCTCGATTACAGCTATTGTTGAGGAGTGATTGTGGACATATTGAGCATTTCCTCTAAAGAACATCATCTTTGCTTTGTCTTATTTGATTACGCTAATTATTGCTATTCTGATCAGATGAAGCGCCATAAGTCGGACATTTTTTGAACGTTTGTATTTTTTAGGTTATAATAACGCCCCATGTCATTCCAAGCATGTGTGTCAATTTGCACCTCTCTATCTACATTATTCCGTGATTTATTCAGTTTTCAAATGTATACTGACTTTTTGATCACCCAGTATATCCAGAAGTAAATAAATTTTTTATCTCTAGCTCCACCCCAAGGTCACAAAATATTTACAAACTATGGATTCCCACAATAAGTAGTTCTCAAATATAACAACAAATCAGAAAAGAAAAATATACAGATACCACAACAGAAGGGGACAACGGAAGATATTCATACCAGACATACGAACACAAAGACAACTAAAGAAACAATTGGAGAAAGAAGGCAAAGGCGCTGATGTACAATGACACACAACAACAAATAAACATTAATAATACACAATTTGTCCAAGGATATACAGGAATCCGCTACACAAAAAGTTGGATTCAGCAGTTGTTCCGCAAATAAGAGCTAAAAAGATTTAAACCGGAAACTAACAATATTCTAAGTAAAGTGCTCTTCAAGACGTCAGGACCCCTGTTAACACAGCGAGCATTGTCTAGGACTGGTAAAGTGCGACGGATGTTATGGACGACAATACAGCAAAACGTTTGCCTACAGTTACAAATAAAATGTTAGACCATGGAACAGGCGATCAAAGTTTTCCAGTAGTCCAACATCAAAATTAAATTTTTACTTGACACAAAACATGCAGATAATAAGAGCAATCAACAGGAAGCACCAAATAACCTCTTCAACGACCAAAAAATTTCTTAAACTGATAGAATAGCGGGATTTATTCCACCATTCGAATCATCTGGAGGTGGTTTCATATGGAGAGGTCGCATTGAGAAAAGTATTGAAGAACCGACAAACGTTTAAGTTTCAAAAGGTTGGATCGAGAAATGACAGGTGTACACTACTCACCATTAAAATTGCTTCACCAAGAAGAAATGCAGATCATAAACGAGTTGGAGAAATACATTATACTAGAACTGACATGTGATTACATTTCCATACAGTTTGGGTGCATAGATCCTGAGAAATCAGTACCCAAAACATCCACCTCTGGCTGTAATAACGGCCCTGATATGCCTGGGCATTGAGTCAAACACAGCTTGGATGGCGTGTACAGTTACAGCTGCCCAAGCAGCTTCAACACGATAACTCAGTTCATCAAGAGTACTGACTGGCGTATTGTGAGGAACCACTTGCTCGGCCACCATTGACCAGACATTTTCAATTGGTGAGAGATCTGGAGAATGTGCTGGCCATGGCAGCAGTCGAACATTTTCTGTATGCAGAAAGGCCCGTACAGGACCTGCAACACGCGGTCGAGAATTCTCCTGCTGAAATGTAGGGTTTCGCAGGGATCGAATGACGGGTAGAGCCACTGGTACGTAACGCCCACTGTTCAAAGTGCCGTCACTGCAAACAAGAGGTGACCGAGGCGTGTAACAACTGGCACCCCATACCATCACGCCTGGTGATACGTCAGTATGGCAATGACGAATACACGCTTCCAATGTGCGTTCACCACGATGTCCCCAAACACGGATCGCTGCTTGTTTAGTTTTTATTGCCGTTTCAAATATACCGGTCATTTTTGAAACACCCTGTATGAACTGTCTGTGAAATACTTCGCCGTATGTGACAACGTTTTGGAGCAAAATCTTCCATCTTCCCGGCCAGTATGGCAGAGAGATGTGTATCGATGACATCGTGCCAACTCGTACTCAGCACATGTCGTTGCCTCTTCCTTTTTCCGTTTTGAAACTAAAATGGCGTTAAGACCAGATAATGGCGCTGAAAGAAAGGTAAATTCAATTTGCTTTTATTTTATTTTTTAGTATGTATTACTTGTGAATTCGATGGAATTCACTGTCGTGACGGAGAACTGATCTCAAGATTACTTGTGGCAATTTGGATGTTCCAGCTGCGGTGTATATAGTCATATCTGATGGGATAGCTGGCTATTGTTGGTAGCCAGGACGACGAAAGCGTGTTTACATTTAGCGGTGCGTGTTAACCGGTTGTTTAACTATTTCAGCCACCTGTGTTATCTTTCTGTTGATGGTGTTTGCTTGGAGAGTACACAGGCTTTTCCCAGCTGTATGGGTCTACTGCACACATTTAAATATTTTACCACTGCAGATTTTCTTAGATGACCGAGGCCTATGAGTTCCCATGCGCAGCAGATTGTGGTGACTCAGAAAAGCACTAGTGTCCATCAGCCGGGAGATAAGAGAGGCCGGAGGGACAGGTGAACAGCCTGCTAACACGAACGGCGACAAATGTCGCAACCTCCTGTCGCTCCTGCTGCCATCAGCAGAAGACCAGCCGCTCGTGCTCCTAGTTCGTCAGTCACAACTGTAAACATTGCAGCATACAGTAGCTGTGTGTCACACCAACATGTCTGAACCACCGGTGGTAATGCGGATGTATGTCAATATTGCCCAGTGCAAGTAAAGTGAACATTTTATTTCATTCCTTTGATGATTTATTCATTAGAAATTTTCTGTCGACTTGAATCTCTACAACAGTTTCTCAACAAAATCGATTTATGTGGCTTTATGTCAGTGTCCATCTTATTTTGCAATTTCCCAGGATTCCGCCTCGTATAAACAAATGTTTTGTGTTGCTGATTTACATAAATTTTTCTTTCTTTTCCTTATTTTTATCTGACCAGATAATGGAATTAAACATATTGACTGCCTGCTAACTTGTATTGTTCTCTGCCTCACTTCTTGTTTACTGGAACTCTCATTAGAGATCACAGCTCCCAGATTTTTATGCTTTTGATATGCTTCAGTAGTATCTCCATCATTATCTCATGTTTATGTGTTTATTTCCTGCAAATAGATACTTTGTTCTGCAAAAAATTAGCGATGGTCCTGTTTTAAAGTATGTTTCTACGATTTTCTTCATATATAGTCTATATCACTGTCATCTGCAGTCAAAATTATTTGATCATCGACGAACGGAAGTCATGTGAATTCCGCAAAGACCAAACACAATGATCAACAACGAACAAAATTAAAAAACAAAAAAGTGGTCAGCGCCACAGAATGTCAATATTAAGGGTCCGGGTTCGATTCCCAGCTGGATCGGAGATTCTCTCCACTCAAGGACTGGTTGTTGTGTTGTCCTGATCATCATCATTTCATTCCCATCGACGCGCTAGTCGCCGAAGGGGCATCAAATCGAAAGACTTGCACCCGGTGGACGGTCTACCCAACGGGAGGCCCTAGTCACACGGCATTTACAGCAGTACCTATGAATATGTCTTTTCCTCTACACTTTTTCTTCCATTCTTTAGGAACTTCGTTCAGTTAATATACAGGAGCCTTGCCTAAAGCCTTTGGTTCACTCTTTATGCTTCAATCCCACTGCAAAAGTGGACATAACTTCCAATATGTTCACCCCCTGTCCATTTTATTCGATCTCATAAATGACAATTAAACGCTCGAAGACATATTCTTCCTCGGTATTTAACCACTCAAAGTCCGTATGCTGGTTCCACGTTCCTTTCAGAGGCAGTATGATGGTTTGTCTTGTGTTTTGTCGGGTTCCGAGGCTTAATTTGAGGTTCTTTTTGGGTTTAGCGTGTTTTCAGCAGACGTTATGCAGGCACATTGCCCGAATACCCCATCAGGAAGTACAAATTATCCCAGAGAAAACACCTCATGACCCTCCCTACTGCTCTATGCAGTCAAAACACGAATTCCATGACAGTGCACGTCACGTAATAGGGTCAATGGCAGAGAGAGTGAGAGAGGGTATAGTTGACAGCGTCAAGGAATCAAAGTAGTACTTGTAGAATGATGCTACGATGCTAGAACGCTGGTATGGATCACCACCCTCATTGAATCCACCGCCATAAGTGTCTGAAACGTGTAGTATTTTGTACCACGATGAGATACCTTTCCTATACTGAAACTAACTTCTGCCACTGGAAACTACCAACACACGTCTTCCTGTCCCAGGAGCATCGAGAGCACACCGACCAGCGCAGCGGCGCGAAACGGCATCAAGAAGGCGATGACTCCCGCGTCAGTGGAAAGACAGAATTCAGCACTCCATGTCAACTCTGATTTGATCAGCCGCCCATCGCTGTCGGCTCAGTTCGGTCACCGATTTCGAAAGTGTTGGTAGTCTAGTCAGTAATAGGAAGACGTTACTTAGCCTGCATTCTGCTAGTAGTAGTATTTCTATGTAGGAGGTACATATAGTATTGGAAACATGTTAAGTTATGTCTAATAAAAATAAAGTTTTCTATTAATTATAAAGTGTTTTGTGCAGATGATTTAGGATTCCTGCCACCGGCCATCGCAACTTCTCTCCTTCCTTGTTTGTGTCGGTGCTGACTCCCACAGTAGCCAAAATAACACCACCTTTCCCATTACCTGGATAAACTTCAATGATAAATTGTACAGAAGAATAAAAAATACATTCAAGAGGGTCTAACGAACAGACAGACTTCGGTAAAAGTGATGTTCCAAAGAAAATTTCCTGATATTACTTTTAGAAAGATGACGAAAAACGAAGAAAAAGTGGTTTACTTAAATAGAAATATTGGACAGATTAATGCTGTTTTAACTCAAAATTTCTACAGAGTGTTGACATGTTGCATTGAACTGCTCGATCATCAGATCTGTCTCCGCTCGACAAAATATGGGACATTATCGAGCGGCAACTCTAGCGTCATCCACAACCATCATTAAGCGTCCAGCATAGAACTGCATCCCCCAAATTGATATCCGGCACATGTACAACACAATGCGTGATTGTTTGCATCCTTGCATTCAACATTCCTGCATTTATACCGGTTGTTAATGTACCGGCTGAAAAGGGTTTTACCAGGGGGGAGGTAAAGACCAAGACAAGGGCAGTGGTGTGGAAGAGGAACCAAAACGTAACAACAGCAATACCTTTTTCTTGGTGGGGGGTGGGGGGCAGGGGGAGCGGGGGGGGGGGGTCATCAATCTTCTGGCTGGTTTGATGCGGACCGCCACGAATTACTCTCCTGTGGCAGCCTCTCAACCTCAGAGTTACACTTGCAACCTACCTTCTTAATTATTTGCTGGTTGTATTCCAAACCCCGTCTTCCTCTGCAGTTTTTGCCCTCTACAGCTCCCTGTAGTACCGTTGAAGTCATTCCCTTGTATCTTAACAGCCGGTCCCATCTCTTTAGCAGTGTTTCCCACATATTCCTTTCCTCTCAGATTCTGCGGAGAACCTCCTCATCCCTTACCTTATCAGTCGACCCCAAAAACTGTTCAAAAATGTGTGAATTCCTAAGGGACCAAACTGCTGAGGACATCGGTCCCGAGACTTACACACTATTTAAACTAACTTATGCTAATAACAGCACACACACACGCCCATGCCCGAGGGAGGACTCAAATCTCCGACGGAAGTCAGTCGGCCTAATTTTGAACATTCGTATGTGGCACCACATCTCAAATGTTTCGATTCGCTTCTGTTCCGGTTTTCCCACAGTCCATGTTTCACTACCATACAATGCTGTACTCCAGACGTACATCCTCAGAAATTTCTTCCTCAAATTAAGGCCCCTATTTGATACTAGTAGACTTCTCTTGCCCAGAAATGCAATTTTGCCGTAGCTAGTCTGCTTTTGATGTCCTCCTTGCTCCGTCCGTCGTTGGTTATTTTATTGCCTAGGTAACAGAATTCCTTCATCTATTTCGTGACCATCAATCCTGATGTTAAGCTTCTAACGGTTCTCATTTCTGTTATACCTCATTAGTTTCGTCTTTCTTCCATTTACTCTCAGTCCATTTTCTGTACTCATTCTGCATTCCACTCAGCAGATCACGTAATTCTACCTCACTTTCATTCAGGATAGCAGTGTCATCAGCGAATCGTGTCATTGATATTCTTTCATCTTGAACTTTAATTCCAGTCCCTTTGACAGCTACAAATTTTTAACAGAAATTTTTTTTAACGATTGGCAAGCAGAATTTGAAATCGCAGCCTTAAGTAATTGCTTGTATTTATTATAATGAAATCTTAACGAGATTTTTTTTAGAGCTCACTCAACTTGAAAAATTTCGGATATATTTGAAATAAAGATCTCTTAAGAACGGATAATTTTTTAACAACACTGTATTATAAATAATTTTAACCAGTCCCAAGAAAATTCAGAATAATGCTGTTTTAAGCAAGGCATTAGCTTCACATATTTGTCAATTATTAAGGCAACTAACATCTTGAACTACCATTAATTCCCTGAATTCATACAAAAACTGAAGACTAACGAATACTGTTGTTAAGAAAGTGACTGATTAAATTTACATCAGGAATAGCAACAAAGGTAAAACCGTTAGACACTTCATTTCGGGAACAAATTGAATTTCTCAAGACACACAATTGACTTAAATGGTAAAAGCAACATTCAATAACTGATTAGTAATAATTTACAGAGATTAAAACGTGATTAAATGAATTTTGCTCCCTCGCACAGAAACTAAGGGAATACTGTTAGCCACACTTAAATACAAATACGGTTACTGCATTCGGCAGTAACCTCCAACCAGTGGTTGGCCCAAATCATTTGGGCCGCCGTAAGCAACTTGTATTGCCTGCCCAACAACATGAAGGAAAAGGCAGCTAATTACAGAAGCCGAAGAATAGTGCACTAAAAAACACGAAGTTTGTAACATTACTAAGAAGCAATAGTTGGCCACACCGAAAGCTTATGTTGCTTAAAGGGGTGCTTGACATATAAGCAGTGACCCAAGGCTAAATTCCGTTACCTGACAACAATGAAACCAGACTGTAGCAAGTTACTGGTAGTCTGCACTAATAAGGTTCAGTGTATGCAACTACAGCAAGTACGATACTAGGGAGCGTTTACAGTTGTGAATGCTAACAACCTAGCCGACGTAACTCAGCTGACCAGCTATGCCACAAAGTCACATGCAAACGTATGGAGACATCATAACCCGTCAAATGGCGCGATCGACAGTGTTCTCTATGTCTCGTCAATTGACGAGATTGGCACCCAAAGTGTTAAACTAGCGTACCAATTAAAGTCAATTCAGTACTCTTGAGAGACCTACTTTCTGTAAATATTTATTTTTCTATTTTGGTTCTGAAACTGCTGCTTTGTACCGTAGATTTTGGTTTCAATGGTATCGCATGAGAAACCAAATTTACCGAAGCTATTGCTTTACTCTCATTCTCTATGTTATAATAATTTTCTTTTAGAATTTAAGGCTCATTTCTGACTTTGTTTTCAGCGAGGCACAGACGAACCAAATAGCTACATCAGCCTTACTAGCTTGTTAGGAACAACGATCTTAGTAGGCCGCCTAGATCGTCTCTAACTGCGGTTAACAGTATTCTGTCTTCGTTCGTGTTTTCTCCACACTGAGTGGTGTGCTTTGGAACCGCGCAGTACTGCTGTTCTCTATGCTGGCAATAGCCACTCTCAACTGATGAGTGGTCACTGTTTCCCGTTGAGAGTTCATCACTTACCATTATACCAACTTGCCCCCACCACCTTGACTGAGAAATGTAAGAGATGAATAGTGCAGCACATTCCGTGCTATACCTCAAGTACGGTTACCCCAAATCACTCTTGACGCAGCAGTTACGTTCCCGCCACGGATTGTTAGCCACGACTGAAATGTACAATCTGATGGTCACAGTCACTGACATCTTCAGTTTGGTCAAAATAAGGACAAGTTCATGATAACGGCACTGTGTACTGGCGCGGTTATGTCTAAAACAGTTCCAGTAGTGTAGCACACAGTGAAAGGAGTCTACTTGGGCTCATTTTTGTGTGCACCCAGATATGATTTTATAAACGATGTATGTCTTTCATAGGCTTTATATCGCTAACTGTGTAAGACCGCAGACTCAGAGATATTGCTCCTGAGATTAGTATAGTGTTGGGCATAGAGTAAATATCTCTGAAGTGAGCACTCACATGCGCAGAACAGATTTTGTGTTGTCAACATACATTGCCGGCCTGGTCACGTGATCTCGGGACGTCGTGTGTCTGTTCGTATAGCGCCCTGTATATTTAGAATGTCACTACATCCCTAGTACAGACGGATTCTTTTCGTACGTGTCGTGGATTATTTATATATGTTGCGCAGACATTTTAACAGTATCCATTTGATACCGGGAATAAACCAGCTACGTAACTTTTAAGGGCAAGTGATATTACATTCAGCTTCTTTGCGGTAGGTGTCATAGTTCAGATGCACTCTATTTTTGGTAGTTTTTGGTATGATACCGCACTTTATAGTATTACAGAGCCTGAAGCACATTTTTGCAGTGATAGTCCTGCAAAACGACTTGACAGTACGTTAGTACTTTCGCAAGTGTCCGAAAAACACCGAATTTACCACACATTAGCGATTATATCCCTGCTAATTCGTCCTTTTTTCTTGTATTTCTGCGTATTTATTTCCTCGTTTTTGCGACCTAAAGCACAATTTTTCTTACTGGTGGCACTTTGAGGTATTTATTTAACGCATTTTAAGTACTTTCTCCCAGTTCATTAAATAAATAGTAGACGGAGTAATCTATATACATAATTGACAAGTCATTGATAAATGCATTGAGGATAGTATTTACTGAAACAACTATCCTTTCCCTTTCCTGTTCCACTAGCAAATTTACGAGAGGAAGTGATTATTTGTAAGCTTTTGTACGAGCCGTAATATCTATTATATAGTCATAAAATCGTAGAAAAATAGGTCTACAGAACCAAGTCTTAATTATAATGCCTCTCAAAATTTTTAAACATTTACAGTGTCTCTTACTAAAATGAAAACTATATTTAGAGCTATATGGAATGTACCCATGAAAAGTTACTATCCCTCCTTTCACATATTTTTCTTTGCATCCGTAATTCACCATCGCTATTACACTATCAACAAACGGTGAAACAAATGGCTCTGAGCACTATGGGACTTAACATCTGAGGTCATCAGTCCCCAAACGGTGAAACACAACAGAAACTCTTGGTATTATAAATTTCAAACGCTGCAGGAAGCACACAGGCACAGCGAAGTTCCGAGATCACGTGACAATCCTGGTTTAATGTTGACAACATGCGCAGAACGCAATGCTCACTCCAGAGATATTTACTCTATGGTGTTGGGGTAAGAGAGCGTTTGGCGCACAGTTGTAGGTAGCTATCGGTGACCGAAAGGCGATGGAGTAGGCAGTTTTCGTGGTGTGCTGTGTGATGCTACCAGGAGTTAGATTAATGTAGGTATGTCAATATTGTTGAACATGGAAGCAGAAGTTTTCATGCAAGCAAGGTAAAGATGTTAAATAATTATGATTTATGTTTCACCAGTGCGGTAGTTTAGATGATTGACTGATAATTTGTAATTGTTGAGTAACCCCAGAATGTACGTAAACTGTTTTGATCAAAAGGATAGTTAGATATTTCACTTTTGTAATGCTTCTAAGATTTGTTAACAGAGCTATGTGTAAGTTGATGATATGCATTTAGGTAGGATTAGTGAGGTTAGATAATACTTGGTGTTTAAATCTCTTTGTTTGTGAATCAATTGTGAGTAATGGAACTTCAAATGTAGATGTTTTTAAAAAGACAAAATTAACTTGCAATATAATTTTTGTGAAAACTCAGTAATTCATCAGTATCAGTACCGCCTTCCTGTCGAGGTCACATATTTTCTAAAGAAGTTAGATTTTCTTAAATGTTCTCGTTTATCAGCCAAAAGAGTTTCTTGTACATTTCAGAGTATTATGGTCAGCATTGCACTCTGCTGTGCCTGTAGCTAGCACATTTTTGGTTTTCATGAGAGACCAGAATATATTGAGTTACTCCGTTGCTGCTTTAGGGGTAAGACAATTTAACTTATTTTTTATGTGCAGGGAGCAAAGTTATCATTTTTTAACAGGGCCAGAGGATTCGGTGCCTAAGGGTCTGATTGTATTTTTGCAGTAACTGTGTCTCTTTATTGGTATTGGGAATTGCGTTCCCCAATCAATTCGTGTTAAGTTTTGCAAACAATAACACAGAGTAAGCACAACAGTTGGAGTTACAACACGCTACACGACTATTCGAGTTTTGTATCCACTCCACATTTCCGATGTTCATTCAACGTATTCTCAAAGCTTTTATTTTTTAAAAGAAAGTTATAACAAGAGCACGAATTTAGACAATGTCTGGAACCTCTTGTGCTTTACAACTTTATTGCCTAACAAGAAAGTATCGGGAAGTGTTTGACACAGTCATTTCCAGTAATTTTGTGCGTGAATCCTTAAACTTCTAGCATATTGCCAATTGCAGTCTGAGAGTGCTTTTTCTGAATTATCTATCTTAACCTTCTCCTCTATCGAAATATTTGATCTGCTTCCCATATCCACGCATTCTTTCTGCACCTCTGATTTCTTTTTATTTTGTGGTAAGTTCCTATGCGACCAAACTACTGAGATCATCTGTTTCTAGGCTTACACACTACTTAATCTAAAATACAGACGCTAAGGACAACTCACACACTCATGCCCGAGGGGGGAACCTCCGACGGGGCAGCCGCGCGAGCCGTGGCAAGGCGTGTACGACTACCCGCCTACCACGAGCTGCTCTGATTTTCGCATGCTTGCGATGCCAGAAGTTATAAATGGCCTTGTGATGCTTTTGAACGAAGTAATTTCGGAAGACAGAATTTCGTATCCCAGTTTCCATTTTATCATTTTCTATATAGGTGTCATCGTTGTCAGCGAGCCCTTGGACGGATGACGTTGTTTCATTGACTGATTTTACCTAGGAATAAAATACGTCTGGAGTTTTTGATAGCTCAAAAGGGAAGAATTTTGCTTCTGAAAAACTATGAAATTGACATGCAGCTCCTTACGCTGTCCTCGTGAGTGTTTATCGTACGATATAGTTGACTGGAAGATGCGAGTGATAAGGTTGACCCGCCTAATCGAAAAGGTTTCCCTTTTCATTTTCGAACACTGGCTCCCTTCCAAGTCATGTATGAGACCTCCGTGGTAAATGTGTCTCTTGACTTTAGGAGAGTATAAGGGTATGTAGAGCTATATGTGACGTGGTCGCATTTGAGTTGTACAATGGAGAGAGTACAGACAGCATAAAACCCGGTGGCGGCACATAGCCCACTTGTCTCGAGTCGCACCAATAAAACCGGCCGTCCTTATGCGACAGATGTTTCATCATCAGCAGTTTCACATACCCTTACTTCTGACACATTGCGAAGAAGGTTCGTAACTTAATCCAATATACTGCTGCAAAGTGTAGTTATCACATACTTCACGCCACAACCACCACCACCTCTTTTTCTCTTGTCGGCCAGACACTGACACTGAAAAAATCTTGGAACTGGCTTACCTCCAAGTCGAACGCCATCACATAGGCGCGAGTTGATGGCCTCGAACGGAGTCGGGTACTGTCGCCGTGAAAACTAAGTAAGGTTATTGAACCAAAGTGGATCGTTTCCATCTGTGACCAACTTCCGTGGCTTCATCTTATCTAGCACATGACACAGAATAAGTATGATTTTATTTTAGACCTTGTAGACATTCTTGTACCTAGATTCGATTGTTTGCTGCTGGCAGCTCCAGTACTTTCTAAACGACTGGAGTTTCTAAGCAGAAACATCTCTATTTGCGATTGATGTTGTTGAGAAGTGCTGTGTCGCAGATTACAGTCTACGTTTACTAAATCCTACCCGCTCCTCTTCAAAATATTCAGTAGGTTTTCCACGCTGATGCAATGCTTTACAAAATAGTCTGTATTATTTTTGGAAAATACGTTTCGTACATGGTCACAACATAATTAGTCCTTGCTTCTGATTCTAAGCGCGTCCCCCCATCCACACTATAGGTTACGGACAGAAACCCTCCTTATGATCAGTTGATTAAAGTGCGGTATTTTCCTGGTCACTTGAAGTTGGGTGGATGATAGTAGCATCTGATTAGTATACATCCATACGATGCATGTTTATCTAGCAGGCCGGAGTGGCTGAGCGGTTCTAGGCGCTACAGTCTGGAACCGCGCGACCGCTACGGTCGCATGTTCGAATCCTGCCTCGGGCATGGATGTGTGTGTTGTCCTTAGGTTAACTGGTTTAAGTAGTTCTAAGTTCTAGGGGACTGATGACCTCAGAAGTTAAGTCCCATAGTGCTCAGAGCCATTTGAACCATGTTTATCTCTGTCCTGATTATCTCTCATTCTCTGTACTTATATCATCAGAAAGTATGAAGTTCTTCTGGTAATAAATTCACCACCGATGTTTCTAGTCTTATACTTCGTCTAATATTTTACTGCTACTAATTCTGGTGTCAAATAATCCGTTCCAAGGATTACCCTTGAATATATGATAGTAACTGAATGGGTTCCCTGGATTGTTCTGCTCTTAATATTTTGTAATCAGAATGAATTTTCACTCTGCAGCAGACTGTACGCATATCTGAAACATCTGGCTGGTTAAAAGTGTGTGCTGGATTGGTACTCGAATCATGGGCTTCTACCTTTCAACGGCAAGGATTTTACCGTAGAAATTATCCAACCATCTCTCATGGCAAGCTCTTACAGATCCACTTGCGCCAGTACCTCACTTCCAACCTTCGAAACTTCATAGAAGGTTTCCTGTGCATCTCGCGGGACTAGTTGTCCTGGGAGAAAAGATGTTGCGTAGATTTGGCTTGGTCAAAGCCTTGGGAGTTTCACTCTGCAGTGGAGTGCAAGCTGACATGAAACTTCCTGGCAGATTGAAACAGTATGGGCAACCAGAATTCGCAACATTTCCTTCCGCCGGCAAGTGATCCTCCGCCTGAGCTACATACGCACGTCTCAAACCCCATCACAGTTCCACTTCCGCTCATTCCCTACCTTCCAAACATAACAGATAACCTGCATACTTCGCGGGGCAGTCAGTCTTGGAAGAGAGGATTACTTCCAGAAAGAATATTCACTATGCAATGAAGTGTGCACTGATTTGAAACTGATTGCCTAAGACCCACGGTCTCAAGTTTGATTGCTAGGCCAGCACCTTCATCTCCTATGAGGGTTAAATTATTTCTCAGACATGAACTGTCTTTTTGTGTTCTAAAGCTAAGCTTATTCGCCTTCATAACAACAATGCATAATCCGCTTATGGGCTGTTTACATTATTTGCTGATGTATTATACTCTCGTAACCACGCCACGAGTACTAACTATCCTATTAACTGCTTGTGTGAAAGCCGGCCGGAGTGGCCGTGCGGTTCTAGGCGCTACAGTCTGGAGCCGAGCGACCGCTACGGTCTCAGGCTCGAATCCTGCCTTGGGCATGGATGTGTGTATTGTCCTTAGGTTAGTTAGGTTTAATTAGTTCTAACTTCAAGGCGACTGATGACCTCAGAAGTTAAGTCGCGTAGTGCTCAGAGCCATTTGAACCATTTTTTTTTGCTTGTGTGACGTTGAATTATGAATCGGGACCCTAAAATACTCCAAGTGGTAATGCATATTATTAGATCTGCAACCAGGATCGTTGCGGAATACAAATAGCATCTATTTTAAGCCTTCTAACCAGCTTCTAAATAAAGATTATAATCACTCCTGACTACAGCGTTACAAATAACGAACTGTAGATTTCACCCTCGATCAAAACCAGCAGCTTCCATCCACTTATGCAAGAGTCCAATGATAGTCTCTGAATGCAGACATCAATGGTGCCGAAATACGCCACGAGCTGCAAACAGCAACACCCAGTGTGTTCGGTAGCTACTTGCAGAGCTGCTGCACAACTTGTGCTGTCAGGAACACCGAGAAAATCATTTTCCCAACCTAACTGCTATTTTCCAGAGAAAACATTCGAGCCTTCAGCAACGGGAAGTCCTTCAGGATAAGGCTGGAACTTGAATGTGTGTCAGCTCCAGTCCGAACAAGTGAAATGGCTCTTATTGGTTTAGTCGTAATATCAGCAGTGACCGACACCTTATTTCTGTTGTTAGGTTTCGTGGGCGAAGCTGTACTGGTAGCACACATATACCTCCTGCGCCTAGAGACCACACTTCCATCGCAGTCGGTCTGTTACCCTTGTGTGAAGTATAGTCGCCTAGACCAACCACATCGGAAGCTGTGGTACCGTGAGGGTTCAGAGGCAACCCCGATTGTATGAGAGATACCACAGTTGATGCCCCAGAAACTCCAGCACCGACGCAGGCCGGGGCTGTAATTTAAACTTTGTCGGTTTCAGCCAATGTGTATTCTAGCTCTTTATGGTCTGCGCCAGATTCCGTCTGCATCCGTACCTAATAAGCCCGCGCCCTACGTCGCTAATAATCCAATTAAGTACGTGGCCTGAAGCCATCTATGTGGTCTTAAAGTCTAAGGAACTGAGGGAAAAAAGTGTGGCTAAAGTTAGATGAGTTCTAGAATCTTGTGACACTATCACTAGTAAAATATGGACACTATTAGAAAAATTCGTAATCACTACTCAATACAAGCAAATGCATCACTTCTGCACAGAATCACGTAATAAACGACTAACCTAAAATTATAAACTAAGCAGTGCCCTTGTTGCTGCTGCTCCTACTTCGTGGTGGTTGGCGTTCGTTGTCTATTACTGGACTGCTTTCACGGAATTTTTCTTGCTTATGGGAGACACGTGAACGAAAACATCGAAAATTTTAACACAAAAGACATTATGTTTGGCTAAGACATTCCTAGACATTACTGTTATTATTTCAGTCTTGAACCTATTTGTAAGCACTGTTACTGGAAACTTTCACCGATAAAGTGAATTTCATGTCATGTCCTATGAGAACTGGATGCAGTAGCGTAAATACTTATATTAAACTTCTCACAACCACTTTTTTACTTGCAGATGTTTGCCACGGTATCTGCATACTACACCATAAATCCGTGATGTAGGCGAATGCTCTGTTGATGTATTTTACGATTTGACATGAATAACAATTACTTGTGCCTCGTCGGCTTGGAGCAGGTCTTTGAACCGGACGCCACTTCGGCGATATGCCAGTACTTATATTAGCCTAGAAGCCCTATCAAGGAACAATATGTATTTCCTAGAAAATTTCTACATCGTTGAGAGGTGAAGTCTAGGTTACAGACAGACTGAAATATTCCGAGATTCGATAGGGATCCGACCTCGCGATATTTTTTTCGAAGAGCGCGCCTTACCACAACAACCGTTATTTGACAGGAGGTGTCAGTATCAGCTCCATCAATCCCTTCTCCTACTTCAGCTGCAATGTTTTCAAGAACTTGTTTCTAGTGCTCTCAAGTTACAATGCTTCCGGGATATCCGTATTGATTCTGCGTCTACATGAAATGCTCGGTTGACGGCAAGGTCTCGGTTGTCACTTACATGGGCCCATCACATTATTCATGTGGCCAATTGCACCACGGATTTTTATTTATTTACTTATTTTTTATTTACTTTCTTTCAGTAGTCAGTCCTTTGACTGGTTTGATGCGGCCCGGCATGGATTCCTCTCGTGCGCTAATCACTTCATCACAGACTCAGAGTTGCACACTGCGTCCTCAATTATGTGTTGGATGTGTTCCTTCAATTTCTATCCTCTACACTTTCCTGTAGTAGGTACATGTAAGTTATTCTCTGATGTCTTTACTCATATCCATTTGCCTTGTCTCTTCTTCTCAGTGTTTTCCACGTGTTCTGCTTTTCGCCGATTCCGCGGAGATTCTGCTCATTCCTTATCTTAAGAGTCCAAATTATGAAAATTCTTCTGAAGCGCCATGGCTCACACTCTTCGATCCTCTATCCTGCAGTGCACGACTCACTACCACATAAAACTGATCGACCACATAATGAAATTCGTCGATTCGAAAGGTCCCGCTGTAGAGAAGACCTGTTACATCCGTCTGTTCAAGGAAGCTTCAGAAATAGACAAACATTACAATAGCTTCAACAGTGAAGAGGAAAACCTCAAGGTAAATAGATCCTTGATTGCCGTATTGCAGCAACGAACATTGCCAATAGCAAGGGAAGAAGCACAGCGCTAATAACCACAAAAAAGCCCTGTGATGTTGGCGCGCCAGGTACATATAATGAGCGACCTTGAGCTGATACCCAGTCCACTGCCAGCAACGGAGGGTGAAGCTTTGACAATGCGAGCCTTTCACGTTGGTGAAAATGAGAAAAATCACCCACAAATGTCGTCGAAAGAACCGGAGGCAGAAGCCAACAGACAGTTCGTCAGTAAGTGGCCATAAAAGCGTTAACTATTTTGAGTTACTGACAAAAATCAAAATTGGACCGCTAAGCAGACGAAGGGAAGGAATCGTGCTACCTTGGGAGCAAGATAACATGATGAAAAAACCAGGATGACATTAGAAAAATCAGAATAGCGCAGTTTGGAAAGAAAACGACGAATCATCCGTTAAGTATTTAACAGGGCTGTGTAAAGGTAAACAATCACCAGAAAGTTAAGAGAGATCTGAGGTCAGTATACAAGTAAATTATGCAACTCTTTCACATACAGAGACAGAAGAAACTGTAAGTCTGTTAAAAATAGAAAGTCTCCAGGGAATGATAGGACTCCCAATGCATTACTGAAATACAGAGAATATCCACTAACTTAGTAGTTAACCAAGTTGGTTGTAATGTTCACTGCAAAATACATTCAGCACCTTAGATACTGAATCCTGTGGCCCTATAGAAAGCTGTCAGCTTTAGTCCCTGTGAACATAACAAATAAATAAAATTGTCTTACTTCTAAAGCAGCAACGGTGGGCCTTGTTATATTCTGGTCTCTCATGAAGAAGAATAAAATATACCAGCTACAGGCTCACCGGTGTGCAATGCTGCTCATAATACTTTGAAATATTGATGAACTTCTGTTGACAGGAAAATAAAAACATTGAATAAAAATTCAGTGTCTTTAAAACACATATTACTTGGACAGGGAGGCGATAGTGATTTGGGTGAATTACTAACACTGAATTTTTAAATAGTGAAGTGGCATTCGAAGTTAAGTTTGGCTTTTCAAAACTTTTGATAACTGAAATTACATCACTCGGAATGATTACATCCTTTTCATTAAATTAAAACCTTTCTTTGCTGATGTAGTCACAAAAAATGAGATTTGTATGGCAAGTATTACCTAACATAACTAAAAAGCATAAAGACAAATCATCACATTATGTATACCTGTGTTAACGAATCCTAGAATCATTACAAAAGAAAAAAATATCTAACTAGCATACAGCAAATCTGTTTACATGCGATCTGGGGCTACTCAGCATAGAATTCACTGCTACCAGTTATCAGCCAATATATTTACACCAACGCGCCGGCAGAAGGAAAGTAAAAAAAAAAAATAAACTTCTTTACCGTAACCGCGAGAAGACATCTGCTTTCACATTTATATATCCAATGATTGGTGTACTCGTAAGGCTTCTTTGTAATATAAATCCAGCAATCCTTTCTTGTCACAGTTAAATTTACACTTCACTTTAGATTCCATTATGAAACCACCCATCATTTTTAACTACCTATTTTCCATGCGGCGTAACACAAAATATTGGTATGAGAAAATTCCTACAGTATAACATAACATTTGCTGGCTTTACAGAACACACCACAAAAACTGCCTATTGCATCCTCTTTCGCTCACACAATGATCCACACTGATCCACAGTGACCAAGCGCTGTCTTACTCCAACACAATAATCTCAGACCAGAAGCAGTACCTTTCGCTCTGTGGTCTTGCAAAGTCAGCGATTCCTTCTATAGAGTCCATCAGAGACACACATCATTTACAATATAATAGTTCCATTTTGGTTTACATTAGTATCATTACAACATTCGGGTACCACATATAAGTGTACCCCCACTAGACTCCTGTCATGGTTAACAAAGTTACAACAGGTAATAAAGTTTCAAATGAATGGAGAACTAATATTATCGTTCTCATAGACAAAAAGAGAGAGAGAGATATTAGAAAGACCTATCCAGCTACAGAAGGATAGATCTACTGAGTTCAGTTCTTAAACCCAAAACTAAAATAATAGGAAAAACTTTAAAGCATTATAACCCTTGCATTTAACTGTGGTAGTACATGAAAAGTGACTCTTCGAGCCAGCTACTTTTTAATATAGTCATGGACGAGGTGATAAAGAAGGTAAGAGCTGGTAGTGGTCATAGGACAGGAGACGAAGAAATGAAAATCATTAATCATGCAGACGATACAGCAGACGAGTTCTGCTGGCAAACAGTGAAGATAAACTGTAGAAACTTTTACATATATTTAACGTGGTAACCAAAAACCTAAATATTGTCATATCCACACAGGAAACATCTGTGAAACAATTTAGAGGTAAACTAGAGGTGGATGGAAAAATTGTTCAACAGGTAATGACATTCAAACGTCTTTATGAACTGTCCAGCAGTTTAAATGTCGAAAAGGAAGTTAGAGAACAAGTAGAAAAGGAGACAAAGTAGCAGGGTTTTTAAATGGTACTGTTTGGGAACATCTACATCTACACGAATACTCTGCAAATCACATTTAAATGCCTGGCAGAGGGATCATCGAAACACCTTCACAATAATTTCCTATTATTCTAATCTTGTACAGCGCGCGGAGAAAACGAACACCTATATCTTTCTGTGCGAGCTCTGATATCTCTTATTTTACTATGGTGAACGTTTCTCTTTACGTACTTCAGCGTCAAGAAAATATTTTCGCATTCGGCGGAGAAAACTGGTAATTGAAATTTCGCGTGAAGATTCTGCCCCAAAGAAAACGCCTTTGTTTTAGTAACGTCCACCCAAAATCCTATATCATTTCAGTGGCACTCTCCGCCAAATGTCGCTATAATACAAAACGTGCTGCCCTTCTTTGAACTTTCTCGATGTGCTCTATCAATCCTATCTGCTAAGAATCCAATAACGCACAGCAGTATTCTAAAACAAAAAGGACAATCATTGTGGAGGCAGTCTCTTTTGTAGATCTGTTACATTTTATAAGAGTCTTGGTAACAAAACGCAGTCTTTGGTTAACCATCCCCACAACATTTTCTATCTGTTCCTTCCAATTTCAGTTATTCACAACTGAAATTCCTAAGTTGAATTAACGACCTTTAGATTTGAATGATTTACCGTGCAACCAAAATTTAACGGATTCCTTTCAGCACTCATGTGGATGACCTCACACTTTTTGTTATTTAGGGTCAATTGCCAATTTTTGCACCATAGAGATATCTTTTCCAAATGGTTTTGTAATCTGTTTTGATCTTCTGAGGACTTTAATAGTCGATAAATGACAGCATCATGTAGGTAACGGGCGACTTGTGGCGCCCTGGAAATGTTTTATGTTCAGAGTTGGGGCAGCTGCACAGGACGCTCATCAAACCCGTGGCCCGGCAGTTACCACGTGGTGCTGGAGGTTAGCTTAGAAACCGCGTGAGGCCGAACAACGGCCAGCCATGCTGCATGGCTTGGAATTCCATGGTGACGCTGTGATGATGAAGGAGACACGCTAGGAGTGCCAAAGATAGCACACTTTGTGAAACCTTAATGGCAGAAATTACACAGTCCATATAGGAATTAATAGTAGCCAGATGAGTCATGATACCTCAAAAAGAAACATGTACGTTGCAATTATTTGCATGACGGTTCTGGTGGTGTAATCAGATTTCCAATATCTTTATTAGTTTAAAGTTAAGTATCTGACGATAAATTATAGAAGTAACACCCAGCAATGAATTTCCAAATCTAAACGCTTCAGCCCATTTCGTCGATCGACATGTTTTTAGAAATCTATTAGTGTAAATGTGTAAACCTAAAGTGGTATAAAGTACAGGCATGTAACTTGAATAGTACATGAGTTATTAGATTCAAAGTGGCCGATCACTATCGATCGCGTCAGAACGTAAGTACTCCACAGTTACATATATAAACGATAGCAGCATGCTTATAAATATATTTATTCATCTGTGTCTTCGTTTATATACGATATATACTGTTCGTGAAGAAATTGGTTAAATATTTACTGTGTCTTAGAAAGCACAGGAACATTAGGCCACTGGCCTACCTTTTGTTACTATTCCTTTGATATATGTTTATTTGATTTGTTTATGTATTTAATAATGAGTGTTAGAGCGTGTTTATGGTCCATCCGTGGGAATATTTATTTAATTTCAAGTTATTTAAATGTAAATCCAGTATTTGATATGTGTTTCAATATGTTTGTGAGTGCTCGTTGGCTTTGGTGACATGGAGGGAGCGCTCTAGCCAATCACAGCGCTCGTTACTAACAAGGGGAGGCCGCCAATTGTGAAATTCAGATTCGATTCATACTGCGCATAATAAAAGTTCATGGCCAGAGGTGTAATGTGGCGAAGCACCAAGATGCACTTCTCAGCCGTTGTCGAGAAAATAGACAGTTAAAAGAAACCGTTGCGGTGAAATACTCTCTACGATTAATAGTTTTCTACAGCGTCGTGGCGCAGCGGTAAGCGCTCGGGTTTGTAATCCGACGCTGTAGAAAACTAATAATCGTAGAGAGTATTTCACCGCAACGGTTTCTTTTAACTGTCGATTTTCTCGACAACGGATGAGAAGTGCATCTTGGTGCTTTGCCACATTACACCTCTGGCCATGAGCTTTTATTATGCGCAGTATGAATCGAATCTGAATTTCACAATTGGCGGCCTCCCCTTGTAAGACAGACGTATGGAGGTTGGTGAGGAGCATCGTTTCGAGAGAAGACAGGGTAGCTCGCGAAGTCCTGGCAGTGCGGCAGTTCCGGAGGGTACAGCGCAGCACACGGGAAGTGCTGGACGCGACGGCGCGGCAGACGTACGGTCGCGAGGAAGAACCTGGAGCGTGGAGCGCTTTGCGCAAAGTCGCTAGAGATAGGGATGCTTTGGAGTGCGGACTTGTGAGGTTTCTACAGTGAAGACAATCTATTGTTTCCTTGTTACTTAACTTATATTTTATTATTTGCCAAACCATCGACACTAATAAGTGTTTTGCAGAAATATATCGCATTCTCAAAAGTACTTCCGCTATCGTACTCATCATTTAAAGTCGTTAAGATAGTACCTGCAGATTTTACTTAATTGCAATCTTTCATTTATAAATTTATATGTTACTTTCATAATTCGCAACTGCCGAGTGATAGGAACGTTCAACCATTCGATTCATGTGTGTATTCTTATTGTGTCTGTAGACTCAGCAGTACTTGGCCTGTAATGCGGCAGCTACGTATCCCAGACCCTAGACAACGAAACCAGCAAAAACTCATAATATTGCAACTCTGAGTCGGAGGGCACGTAGTTGTGGTCACCACCAGTTCACATTTATTGTTGGAAATCCCGCAATCATCTCCAAACAACCTTAGACAGCTGCTCAGATTGTTTGCTAAATCGTTTAAATAGATAAGGAATAGCAAAGGGCCTATTACACTACCTTGGGGATGCCAGATATCATATACGTTATACCCGATGGCTTTTCGTCAATTACTACGAACTGACAAAATACGCGTATCCAGTCACGTAACTGAGGTGATGTTCCATAAGTAGGCAATTTCCCTACAAACCGCTCGTGCAGTACAGTGTCGAAAGCCTTCTGGAAATCCAGAAATACGGAATCGGTCTGAAATCCCTTGTCGATAGCACTCAACTCTTCACGTGAATAGCGAGCTAGTTGTGTTTCACAGGAACGATGTTTTGTAACACAGTGTTGAGTGTGTGTCAATAGACAGTTTTCTTCGAGGTAATTCATAAAGTTCGAACACAATATATTTTAAAATATCTTTATGCATATCTACATTAATGATATGGGTCTGTAATTTAAGGAATTACTCCTCCTGCCTTTCTTGAATATTGGTGAGTGCTGTGCAACGTTCCAGTCTTTAGGTAGGGATCTCTCGCCGAGCGAACGGTTGTATTTAAGTGTGGATCTATTGTATCAGCATACTCTGAAAGGAACCTAACAGGTCCAAATCTGGACCGGATGACTGGCTTTTGCTAAGTGATTTAAGTTGCTTCTCTACTCTGGGGATATCTACTACTACGTTACTCATGTGATTCTTGAGTTTCTCCCGGTGTATTTGATAATCAAAATATCCACGGGTGTACAGCCGGTCTACAGTGTCCAACGGGCACAATATTTCGGCGATCATACTTGTCGCCATCATCAGGTGAACTGACGGACTGAGCTCCTGTGAACGTGCCGGCACGGAGATCCGTACGCTATGGCTGCTCAGAGGGAACTGGGTTCGGTGGCGGCGGCGGCCGATTTAAATACCCTCCGCCCTCGGCGCCTCCCTCCGCTGTCCGCGCCCCGAGCCACGGTCACGCGGTGGAACAGATTGAGACGGCGTCTGAGATGACGTCGGAGTGATGGCTCTGTCCGCCGTGGTCGTCACAACTATACGTTTCCTCGATTTACTCTTGATTAACCCAATCGCTGTTTCCCAAGCCTTCCTAAGATTATAGCCCCAGTCACGGTTTATGAGGCCGTCATTGGTGCGAATTTCGATGGCGTCTCTAACAACGCTGTCCCAGTATCTCGACGTCTGTACCAGAATCCTCGTGCGTTCATACTACATAGCGTGATTTTCCGACAAACAATGTTCAGCGACCGCCGACTTGCTCGGATTCATCAGTCGAGTGTTCCTCTGGTGTTCACGGCATCGATCCTCGACGGTACACATCGTCTGGCCAATATACGACTTGCCACACTGACACGGAATCTGGTACACGCTGGCCTTCCTCAAACCGAGATCATTTTTGGCGCTCCCCACCAGTGCACGAGTTTTATTCGGAGGATAAAACACATTTCCGACTCGGTGTTTCTTCAAAATGCGGGCGATTTTCCCCGAGAGTGCGCCTGTATATGGAATAAACGCAGTGCCTACCTCCTCCTTCGTGATTTCATCCATCTCCACAGGTTGTGCTGTAGTGGTTGGGCGGAGCGCACGTTGAATCTGCCACTCTGAGTACCCATTTTTTCGAAATACAGTTCTCAGATTTTCCAATTCCTGGGGTAGACTCTCTGCGTCAGAGATAGTGCGCGCCCTATGTACTAGAGTTTTAAGTACTCCATTCCTCTGTGAAGGGTGGTGGCAGCTGTCTGCGTGCAAATACAGATCAGTGTGCGTTGTCTTCCGATACACCCCATGACCTAGGGTGCCGTCAGCCCTTCTCTTGACCAAGACGTCAAGGAAAGGTAATTTACCCTCCGTTTCAGTCTCCATAGTGAATTTGATGTTGGGGTGTATGGAGTTGAGATGTGTAAGGAAGTCAAGGAGTTTATCCATACCATGTGTCCAGATGACGAACGTGTCGTCCACGTAACGGAAAAATCAAGTAGGTTTCCATTCGGATGACGACAGGGCTTCCTCCTCGAATTTCTCCATGTACAAATTCGCTACCACCAGTGAGAGTGGGCTGCCCATGGCGACTCCCTCCGTTTGTTCGTAGTATTCTCCATTAAAAAGAAAATACGTGGAAGACATGCCTAAAAAGTTCAGTGGTCTTCTCGTCGAACTTCTGACTAATCAATTCTAGTGACTCTCGCAGGGGTGCCCTCGTAAACAAGGAAACGACGTCAAAACTCACCATGGTAACTGACTCGTCCAACCTGAAGCTATCAAGGCGTTTAAAAAAATCCGCGGAATTACGGATGTGATGAGGACTTAATATTCCCGTCAGGTATTTGGCCAACACATATGTAGGTGCCCTGATGTTGCTGACAATGGGGCGTAATGGTACCCCCTCTTTGTGTACCCTCGGGAATCCATATAGTCTAGGCGGTACCGGACCTTGGGGTAAAAATTTCTTAGCGTCACCCTCCGGTAAATCTGCGTCCTTGAGAAGCGACCTCGTCTTGTTCTCCACCTTCTTTGTAGGAGCTCAGGCCGTCAGTTCACCTGATGATGGCGTCATGTATGATCGCCGAAATATTGTGCCCGTTAGACACTGTACACCGGCAGTACACCCATGGATATTTTGATTAATTTATTCAAGTTGGCAACTGCCCTTGATTGGAATTCAGAAACATTAACTTTGGTTATGCCGCTAGCATACTTCAAATATGAACAGAACCTCTTTAGATTCTCTGCCAGGTTTCGAGACAAAGTTTCATTGTGGAAACTATTATAAGCATCTCGCTTTGAAGTCAGCCCTACATTACAAGCTTCTCTATAAGATCGCCAGTCTTGAAGATTTTGCTTGCGTTTCAATTTGGCACGTCTTTTTGTTGTTTCTGCAACACGATTCTGACCCGTTTTGTGTACCAAGGAGGATCAGCTCCTTCGTTTATTAATTTATTTAGCATAATACTCTGAAAGAAACCTAACTGGTATGCAATCTGGCCCGTAAGACTTGGTTTTGCTAAGTGATTTAAGTTGATTCTCTACTCTGAGGAGATCTACTACTACGTTACTTATGTTGGCACCTGTCCTAGGTTGGAAATCTGGAACATTAGCTTCGATTTTGTCGCTAGCATTCATCAAATAAGACCAAAATATCTTTCTGTTTTCTGCCAGGTTTCGAGACAAAGTTGTTGCCGATACTATTTCTTTGAATTCAAGCGACATCTGGTCTACACTTACATAGTTAATTTGGAAGGAGTGGATATTGTCTCTGAGGGAGGCGTCAAGTGAATTACTATCTTCCGTTGTGAATAGGGACGCTTTTCGTTTATTTTTGGAGGATTTGGGAGTTACAATATTCAGTTTCGCCATGACAACTCAGTGTTCTCTAATCCCTGTATCCGTGCTGATGCTTGTTATTACCTCAGGATTAGTTGTTGCACAGGCCAAGTGCGTTTTCACAACCGTTTACTGTTCGCGCAGGTTCATGAAGTCACTGCTCGAAATAATTCTCAGAAAATGCATTTAGCACAATTTCAGACGATGTTTCATGTGTACCCCCGGATTTAAACATGTATTTTCGTTAAAATATCAAGGGTAAATGAAAGTCACCACCAGCTATAATTGTATGACCTCCCGACTCAGCAGCATTAGTGGCAGAACAACTGAGAGAAAATTTGGAATACATTTCACATAAATTTTTTCAGCATGTTATAGTCTTAGGTGGAGATTTCAATTTACCAGATATAGACTGGGACACTCAGATGTTTAGGACGAGTGGTAGGGACAGAGCATCGAGTGACATTATACTGAGTGCACTATCCGAAAATTACCTCGAGCAATTAAACAGAGAACCGACTCGTGGAGATAACATCTTGGACATACTGATAACAAACAGACCCGAACTTTTCGACTCTTTAAGTGCAGAACAGGGAATCAGTGATCATAAGGCCGTTGCAGCATCCCTGAATATGGAAGTTAATAGGAATATAAAAAAAGGAAGGTTTATCTGTTTAGCAAGAGTAATAGAATGCAGATTTCAGACTACCTAACAGATCAAAACGAAAATTTCTGTTCCGACACTGACAATGTTGAGTGTTTATGGAAAAAGTTCAAGGCAATCGTAAAATGCATTTTAGACAGGTACGTGCCGAGTAAAACTGTGAGGGACGGGAAAAACCCACCGTGGTACAACAACAAAGTTAGGAAACTACTGCGAAAGCAAAGAGAGCTTCACTCCAAGTTTAAACGCAGCCAAAACCTCTCAGACAAACTGAAGCTAAACGATGTCAAAGTTAGCGTAAGGAGGGCTATGCGTGAAGCGTTCAGTGAATTCGAAAGTAAAATTCTATGTACCGACTTGACAGAAAATCCTAGGAAGTTCTGGTCTTACGTTAAATCAGTAAGTGGCTCGAAACAGCATATCCAGACACTCCGGGATGATGATGGCATTGAAACAGAGGATGACACGCGTAAAGCTGAAATACTAAACACCTTTTTCCAAAGCTGTTTCACAGAGGAAGACCGCACTGCAGTTCCTTCTCTAAATCCTCGCACAAACGAAAAAATGGCTGACATCGAAATAAGTGTCCAAGGAATAGAAAAGCAACTGGAATCACTCAATAGAGGAAAGTCCACTGGACCTGACGGGATACCAATTCGATTCTACACAGAGTACGCGAAAGAACTTGCCCCCCTTCTAACAGCCGTGTACCGCAAGGCTCTAGAGGAACGGAGGGTTCCAAATGATTGGAAAAGAGCACAGGTAGTCCCAGTCTTCAAGAAGGGTCGTCGAGCAGATGCGCAAAACTATGGACCTATATCTCTGACGTCGATCTGTTGTAGAATTTAAGAACACGTTTTTTGCTCGAGTATCATGTCGTTTTTGGAAACCCAGAATCTACTATGTAGGAATCAACATGGATTCCGGAAACAGCGATCGTGTGAGACCCAACTCGCTTTATTTGTTCATGAGACCCAGAAAATATTAGATACAGGCTCCCAAGAAGATGCTATTTTCCTTGACTTCCGGAAGGCGTTCGATACAGTTCCGCACTGTCGCCTGATAAACAAAGTAAGAGCCTACGGAATATCAGACCAGCTGTGTGGCTGGATTGAAGAGTTTTTAGCAAACAGAACACAGCATGTTGTTATCAATGGAGAGACGTCTACAGACGTTAAAGTAACCTCTGGCGTGCCACAGGGGAGTGTTATGGGACCATTGCTTTTCACAATATATATAAATGACCTAGTAGATAGTGTCGGAAGTTCCATGCGGCTTTTCGCTGATGATGCTGTAGTATACACAGAAGTTGCAGCATTAGAAAATTGTAGCGAAATGCAGGAAGATCTGCAGCGGATAGGCACTTGGTGCAGGGAGTGGCAACTGTCCCTTAACATAGACAAATGTAATGTATTGCGAATACATAGAAAGAAGGATCCTTTATTGTATGATTATATGATAGCGGAACAAACACTGGTAGCAGTTACTTCTGTAAAATATCTGGGAGTATGCGTGCGGAACGATTTGAAGTGGAATGATCATATAAAATTAATTGTTGGTAAGGCGGGTACCAGGTTGAGATTCATTGGGAGAGTGCTTAGAAAATGTAGTCCAGCAACAAAGGAGGTGGCTTACAAAACACTCGTTCGACCTATACTTGAGTATTGCTCATCAGTGTGGGATCCGTACCAGATCGGTTTGACGGAGGAGATAGAGAAGATCCAAAGAAGAGCGGCGCGTTTCGTCACAGGGTTATTTGGTAACCGTGATAGCGTTACGGAGATGTTTAATAAACTCAAGTGGCAGACTCTGCAAGAGAGGTGCTCTGCATCGCGGTGTAGCTTGCTCGCCAGGTTTCGAGAGGGTGGGTTTCTGGATGAGGTATCGAATATATTGTTTCCCCCTACTTATACCTCCCGAGGAGATCACGAATGTAAAATTAGAGAGATTAGAGCTCGCACGGAGGCTTTCAGACAGTCGTTCTTCCCGCGAACCATACGCGACTGGAACAGGAAAGGGAGGTAATGACAGTGGCACGTAAAGTGCCCTCCACCACACACCGTTGCGTGGCTTGTGGAGTATAAATGTAGATGTAGAAATGTAGGTGTAGATGTAGATGTTACATAGAGAACTACTGACATCAAATGCGTTACCATTTGACTGCATTTGTCGGTAGACTGGAATTCATACTACTGGATATACATTGTGTACAGCTGTTCCAACCGACAGTGTTAATTTAACTGAAAATATCCATGCCTTTATATTTCCAGAACTGTATACACAAATACTGACCCAGTCTGAAGCTAGCACATGTCAGCTATACTGGATGTGCGGTAGGTTTTTCAGAATTGACAGTGTTGGCAGTACATTTTAAAGTCGGAACGTGGAGGATGGAAAACAAGTGTAAAAGCGCAACTATTTACAAGCTGCTGCGCGACCCAAGTTTTCCCCTCCGCTGCGCGCCCGTTCACCACTTTGGATTTTCGCATCTGCCGGCCAGCGACGGGAAATATCGCGCGCTGTCAGGCCGAACGATTAAACGCGCCTCCTGCGATCACAGGGCCGGAGCCAGGAAAACAATCGCCGTCAGCGCCCATCGGCGGCGAGGCGAGGCGTGGGGCGGCAAGATTGCTCGCCGGCCTACAGAACCCCCGCCCCTCTATCCACCAACACACCCCACCCCAGTACCCACTACTGACGCATTCGGCGCCCCCGTCCATCGCAATAGCGGAGACCGGCGGGGTCGCCGAGCTGTGTGCGGCGTATCGAATCCGGCCTCGGGTCGCTTATCGACGCGGCTTAATAACGCGTTTTCACTCCATCGTTCTTCTCCGCCGCTAAAATCTTCCCCACCGTTCCACGCACGCTCATGCCGTAAACAAGAGCCCAATATCGCAAAAGGTATTCAATTTCCTATGTCGGGATACACGTGTATCAGTTTTTTCCTTCGGTACCGGGAAAGGGAATTTTTTCATTTCATGCGCTATTATTTGCCAACACTCCATTAGTCTAAACGCTAATAAACTGCGCTTTTGTGCAGCACTGCCAGTATACATGTCGCTTAAACCCGAAGTATGTAGATGGCGACAGCCAAGTCCAATATATCTTTATGTTCCGGACAATCGTTGTCATGTTTCTTTTGTTATAACTTCGTACGTAAGCCGTCTTTGTGCATTTTGTTTCCCTACCACTACGGACTTCAAATGATTCTCAACATTTTTGCATAAGAACTTATTATGTTACGTCTCCATACAACTATGCGTAACGTAATGAAAAAGTAAGAAGAGAGTAAAAACCTATGTTTATAAGAAACTCGAAAGATGTGTGTGTAAATTTTCGTAGGAATTTTTCTTGTTTTGAACGTCTGGAATCTCTACCGAAGAGCTTAAATTGCTTAGACATGCGCCTGCAGCCTCGGTATTGAAGATGCGCTGCACAGAGCTGAGATAGAGGTGATCTTTGCTCTACAAACATTTACGCCAGATTCCCGTGTTACCGCGAGGAGAGGAGACAGACAGTCGAGTTGTGGTTTAGTAGCAGTAAGCAGCAAACAGTGGAAATTTTTGGGAATACATACAGATCAGAAATCTTTTACCTTTTAATTTTTTGTTAGGATCCATCGATCATTATGAGTGAAATGGATTTAATAATTATGTTTTGGAATTTTGTTTAAGACAAGATTATACATGTGAAGTTTTATTTTTGTTATCCTTGCATTATAGTTCCATGATTTCAGAAAAAGTATAACTCTTACTGAAGTTTTATGAAATGTTATTAATTGTAAGTCAAATGTTATGAGATTGCTATTGAGGTTTTTATCCCAGTCTCATAGTCGACATCCAAAGAGTCAATTAATATCCGATTTATTTAAAATCTGTATCAAACATAATGAATCAACATCGATAGAAATGCTTCTAGAGGACGTATTGTGTCTTTGCATATCTCGGTAGCTAGATTTTGCAACTCTGTTATCTAGACGCGCTATAGCTACGAGATCAGTTTGCACAGCGTTATCCAGTGCGACCCAGGTAAGTCAAATAATGCAGAAAACAGGTTCATTCCTTATCTGAGTTTAACAAGGACCAACTTTAGTTTCAAAGTCATGAGTTTTTTATGAAAGTTTATCTTTAGATTTTGTGATAACAACGAGTTTCAGACAGGGCACGATTTTCTTAGCATTTTCGCAGTTAGAATTCTCTGTGCATTCTTGCAGTTAAATTTTGTTCATTCTTGCAGTTGAATTTGTGACCATCAGCGTTCCGCAAGCTACCAGTTTTAAGAGCCGGTATGCTCACTATTCCAAGCAGGTAGCCCACAGTTCACCATCTAACAGACAATTTAACGTTTCAGATCCATTTTCACTAAAATAAATCCACACACATGACTTTCCAACTGTTTAGGGAAATCAGCTTCATTTCTAAACGATCAAAGATTTTCACTAGAAAGTGGTGAAGACGATATCAAGTATAATTTCCATTTTTACTGAATAGAATTTGTACTGAACGTGATCAACAGGTGTCTTCTTCTGAAGTCAGTGTCAGTGATAGCCGTGAAGTAGTGCCGCCTTCTTACCTCCTACTGCAGCTAACATTCACAATTTAGTTTCCAGGCCCGCGACCAAACACTGCTCTTACGATGGTTTCGGCATTTTTCACTTCGGCATATTGTTAGTGCCTATAGAGCTCCGTGTTTTATACCAATCACTTTCTCAGTTCAGTTTCCTGGCTGGTGCATCATATGTGGGCAATAATCAAATAGCTGTTATTCCGTTATGAAACGATTCTTAAATTGTCTGTGAATGCTTTCCACCTACCTTCGCCGTCTACATGGGACATGGGCCTGAAACGAATTTTTGGTCACCCAGAGAGCGAGGGAGAACATGCTGACCGTAATTTCCAAACTGTAAGCCCACATTACTCTAGGTGCTCACTGGAAGAAAATGTTCCTACTTGATATCTACTCAGCTGGATCAGGAGCAATGACCATAAATACAAGTTCTGAGTGTTAACTGGTTGACGTATTCTGTAAAAATTACAAAATATGTCTGAGTATTGTAACTAATATCCCTATCGGAAACATCACTATTCAAAGCTGAGAGGCGACCTCTATGGGAAGCTCCAAATAAAATAGTCTATCGCCCCAACTGCTAGTCACCAAAAGTTAATTGCTCGTCTTATAATGTTCCTTTTAACAATTGTTGTTCATTGTTATTTACAATACAGTCTTGAAACTTGGTACTGCTCTATTATTTCTTGAATGCAATCTAGTGCTGCAAATATAACTTCCTGTTATAGATGCAAATGGTATTTTAGCCTAACACCAATAAGGACTTTTTATTCGAATTTGATTTTAACTTGGAAATTAATAGTTATTTTATTGGTGTCACATATTTAATGTTTTTACATGAAACTCAGGCAACATACGAGAAAAATATTTCATTGCTTCAATTTTTCGGAAAAACCCCAGTTTTAATCAAAGTATTGCTGTAATCAAGTTGAGACATGTAACTTTTATTTGTAGATATATTTGCATATTCTGCCAGATTTTTAACTTTTTATAATTACACAGCGACACGTACTTTTTTCTTAAGATCATATATTTTGCCTAACATATTCACTTGACCATTCCGAGGCTTTACAGTATACTTAAGCATACACTGTCGAAGTTTGGAAAAGGTATTTTAATTTTTAATTTTAACTTTAATTGTGGTACAATGGTGAGCATAGGTGCTTTATGTTCACGTGGAGCTGGTGGTTGCGAACTGGGGTAAGCCCCAGAAGAATCGACTAGGGATGGCTTGTTTTCTCTGCTTACTCCTGTATACACAGTAGAGTAATTGCAGCAACATTTACCCGTTTGTACGCGTGTGTATATGTGTGTGCGTCTCTGTGGTTGTGTTGATTTCATTTCGGGAATTACGAATCACGATCCATATGGTTTTACACTTTATTTTTTTCTGTGATTCATCGAGGGCCATTCAACTCATCGTTATAGTTGTCAGTATGTGGTACTTTGGCCTAACTGTAGGTGGCAGGAGAATCATAGCACAGTACAGCCAATTTTCCCAACTTATGTCAGCAGAAAACATAAAATGTGATCATCAAGTACAGCGGTGGACAATGTGGTGCAAACACTGTGGAGATTCATAGATGACAGCGGTGTATGGAGAGTGTGCACTGTGACCAAAAGTGCCCTTCCATTGTGACAATGCCTATTCCCAGATATGTTGGAACGCCACGGCTCCCATCTGTGAAATGGGGTTCCAAGTATCGCCATACCCACCATATTCTCCTGAGTTGTCCTCTGTGACATCTGCAGGCCCTCCTTGAATAATTTTTCTGGAGTTTGTCGCATCCACTGCAAGATACCTGTTCGCTATTGCTGAAAGTCTGTGAAATGATGCCCACATAGAGGTGCCTTCATAGTGCCGAATAGGTGGTAATCGGAAGGGGGCCAAGTCAAGACAATATGATCGGTGTAGCAGTATGTGAAACCCTGTTTCACATATGGTAGCCATTGTTTTCTGCCTCATTTGGGAACAAGAGTTGACGTGTTTCAAGGACAGCTTTCGTGATGTGGCAAACTCTTCACACACTGCCACCAATCACCTGTGAATATCCGTAGAGTTTACACCCCCTTCCTCAGAAGAAACGTTGCCCGCCGTTATCCTTGATGATCACATTCCATGTCTGCTTGCGTGAAGACAGCAGTTGGAAAAACGGTGTTTATTTTGCATGGATTATTCTGCCAGTGATTATCCTGCCACCTGGTTTGTTTGTTGGTTTGAGGTTAAAAGAGACTAAACTACAAGGTCATCAGTTCCTATCATGCCTTTTATGGGTAAAATACTTCATGCTTACAATAGTAATGCTGAGACATATGGCACACCATGAATCATGGGAAGAACTAAAGTGTGAATCAGTATGGAATGCTCTTCATGGATCAGATTACTCAAGATCCAGTCACATTAATGTCACCACCAACTATGTTTGACATCAACGACTCACAGGTGGCAGGTAGCAGCACTTGCAGTGTAGCACATATTAAGCGTGTCAGGGGCACAGGCATCCGTTTAGTCGTTATTGTACCACACATGGCAAAATGGCGCTATCCAGGTGACTGTGGTGCAGAGGCCATGACTGCAGGGGTGAACAACGGCTACAATGGTGTAATATGGACGAATAGACGTCCTACTATTGAGCGGGTATACGTCCAGATGAACCAAAGGGGTACCAGCAGTGTCTCCTCATGGATGATTTAGCAAACATTGCTGTGCAGGGGCCTGTGCAGCAGGCGTCTGAGTCATGAATTCATGCTAGAATTTCCAGACCAGTACTGTAAATGGACGTCCACTGAGTGGCGACAGGTGCCCCCATCAGATGAATTACGTTTGATGCATCATTGGCTAATAGCCACTGGCATGTACAGCTTGAAATATCTGAAAGCACACATACGGTAACAATCATCAGAAGGGACCTGGCTCGTGGGCTCAACATAAGTATGCATCAATCCTTGGGGACCATGCCCACACCTATATGGAGTTTGTTCTTACTCGGCAGGATGGCATCTACCAGCAAGACAGTGCAATCTGTCAAAAAGCTCTCATTGTATTTAGGCAATTTGAAGACCACCAGGCTGAGTTCACCATTCCCTCCCGGCCAACAAATTCTTCAGATTTTAACCCAACTAAGAAACTGGGAGACCATCTCGTCTGGGCTGTTAAAACCATGGAGACTAACCTGAGAAAACAAGCGCAACTGGGCACTGCACTGAAGTCAGCATGGCTCCACGTCCTTGTCAGTACCTTCCAGAACCTCACTGTCTCTCTTACTGCATATCTCACAGGGGTCGCTGGTGCAAAAGGTAGTTATTCCCACTATACACAGATGATCACCTTCATATGTATAGTGTGGTATTATTGAATCTCATTTTCCTTAAGAATGCTTATTTTTCACCTGATGTGGTGGAAAGTTTTTTTTTATTTTTTTAATACAGAATCCAGTAATACATAATGAGTTTATTATGTTCCTTTTTCCATTTCTACACAGTTTCCACACCTAGCGTTTCAGTATTCTTGGATCCACTATCCTTTTACTATCCGTAAGTGTAATCTTGCTCAATGTACACTCTTCATTCTATCACTTCTTCTGAAACTTCTAGTTTCTCTGCCCAAAGTCATTTTATGGTGTACAGTTGTCAGATGTTAATTGTTTGTCGTAGCTAGTCATGTGTCTCAAACCTTTTGGGTTAAATTGAAACATTTGGTAAGCGATCCACAATAAATTATATTGATGTTGGGAACCAACAGTCACAAATGCATATTTATTGTATCATAGGTTTACGCAGCATACGCTGCATAAAAGCAACACGGCTCACGGCAACTGTTCAAAGCAACAACCGCTAGCCTTGATGCATATGTTGCAATGGCGCAGCCAGTTGTACCACGCTCTTGCAAAGATTATGTGTGTCTGCGTGTGAGCAGGTGGCTGACCACAAACGGACACGTTGTACACAATTTAGCTCACTGCACATGCGCCATGTGACGACCTCATGCATTATAGCGGCACATTAACTTCTGCCCATGCACAACACTGTCCCAGCTGTCAGATGTCCGTAGCATCAAACAGCTTATGGTGTGTCCATGGTGAGGTGTGTTACTGTGTACTGTAGTGTACTGTACTTGAACCGTAAAGATGGAACGTCACTCTTCACAGGAACTGACCCGACATTTAAAATATGGTGTGGCAGGATGTAGCGATCGTAAAGCAGCATGAATGTAAAGAGAAGGCTCTCGCAATAGGCGGCATTCTAATTAGGAGCAGTGTATCCTGTTGATAACATCTTATGAGAGATGGGGTCGATCATGCCACAGTGGCAGAGAGCTGGCCAAGATTCTGGCCAAAAACATTTCCGAACACAAGACTTGGAAGAGATGGTGTTAGATCGTGTGACCGTTCACACAGCAATAAGTACCTGTCAACTTGCCTGTGCAATGCGCACTCCGAAGAATACACAGTGGAGAGTACTGGTGGGGCTAGGCAGTACACCCCTATCACAAGGAATGAGTACAAGCACTGGCACCAACGGTTTTTGAGCCCCACATTCTCTTCTGTCAATGGGTTATCAATGGTTCATGTACCACAGTGTTTCAGTGCTGCATTTTGTACAGTTTACATTGTTTACAAGTGAGGTGTCAGCCACCTGTTACGGTGTTTTCAACAGCCATAACAGCCAGTTTTGGAGTGAGGACAATCCCCACACCACCAGTATTGGTGGTCACCAGCATGATTCTTTGACAATTTATGGGTGGGCAACGACCAAGGTCAACTTACTTGTTGCCTCAGCAATTGACTGATCTACATTCCCCTGTGTTTCTGCAAGATGTGCTGCTGCAGTTTTTGTTGTCCACGAAAGGATGTGGTTTCAACATGACGATGCACCAGCCTACTTCTATGTTAATGTCTGTGACCACCTAAACAACATATAACTCATTGTTGGATGTGGCCAGGGGGATCGCCGGATTTCACTCCTCTGAACTATGGTCAGAACTGCCTGTTTCCTGGAAAGACAAACACCAGGGGCTCTTTCAGTGAGTGTGGCAGAACTTCATGTAAGCATTGAGACTGGCGGTCGACACTTTTAATAATTACTATGAGATGGTTGTTGTTACGCGGTTTACGCTGTGTATGTCCGTAACAGAGTAAGTATCCATTTTCAACCAATGGTTCCCTGTCCCAAACTATCACCTGTTCCAGTTTGAGACAAAACGTTGGAAACATCCTGTATTTGGTCACATTTTCTCTCGAGACACGAACGAACAGTTAGCACGGTAGATAAAAACTGTGAACTGCACTGTGTGCTGCCACAAAGCTGCTCTAGCGAAGGACGCTGCCCGCTGCTACCGACCCGTCGGCTGCACAGCGTGACTGCAAATCGACAGCTTATGTCGGCTCAGCTGGGCGGCATTACGCTGCGTTGCGTTGCGCTGCTGCCGACACGGGCTGCCCACTTTTTTCAGACGCCAAACTAAATCATAGCTGATTACGGCCCGCAACGCATTGTAAAGGGTCAAAGAGATTCATTAAATCACGATCGACGGCGTTGCGACTCCTGGTAATCCACAACGTGCTGCACTCTGGCGTCATAAAACTTTAATTACGCCCGATCGCCTCACACAGAGGCAAACACAGAGGCCACTGCCTCCATTAACGCCGCTGTCACGCGCACAAATAATTAATTCACTGTGGTAAAAACCTCTCTGATTATCCACATGGTCTCTGCCAACCCGCATATCTCAATTTTACGCTACAGCTACGAGCAGCTCCATCTTGCTTAAAGCAACCCCTAAACTAAAGAAATGCTGACTAGTTTGACAGCAGTGATTCTATATTTATTTTCTAAGGCCATACTCATGTATGTTGTTGAGATATGAGGTCCATTTGTCCATTACTGAATACTGCCTGGCTGCACAGTCGACCCCACTTTTAAAAGGGAAAGGTGAAAGATTAATATTTCCTTTCGATCTAGGACCCATTAGTGACGGATCACAAGATTAGTGAAGGGTGTAAAAGGAAAACGGCCGTGTCATTTCAGAGGGAACATACCGGCGTTTGTCCTAAGCGATTTAGGGAATCACAGATAACCTCAGTCAGGGTGCTTAGACGGGCATTTGAACCATTGTCACCCCGAATGCCAATCCAGTGTGTTAATCACTGCGGTAACTGACTCCAAACCCCTCTGTTAAATGTGAGTGAGGAAATAGTACCTCATACGGGAGAAAGATAAGCACCTAAGGGAGCAAGAAAAATGCATCAACTGATTATTGAACTCTGGCGGGGTTGCTCGCTTCACCTTTCGAATTCCTGGCACCACTAGCTCGATCTGTCGTGTGATGTGGCTCTGGTTTGAGGCCACTAAGATCTTTGCTCGAAGTTGTTGATGGGAGGAGGGTACGTATGGTGGCACGGGGAGTTGGGGAATAAGCTAGGAGGACGGTGTGAGGGGTCCGCCTGGGCACTGAGGCGACCACTTGCGCAACCGTCTCTGGCACGGAGTCCGGTGAGTGGCTGCTGGGCATATTTGTGGGCCGATTTGAATCCGTGGCTGACTTCGAGCACCGTCCTCTTGCGTAGCCTGGCCAGCCAGCTCTGGGCCGTGGTACATTGATGAGAGACTTGAAACCCGTTTCATTGTGCTGAGTTCTGGGCCACTTGGGAACTGGCAAGCTTCATCTTCGATTCGTGAACTTAAGTTTTGAATTTTGACTTCTTAACACTTATTTTCCTATTGACACATGTAGGTCTACTGCAATCATTGCGATTTCATAGCTGATCTGTTTCACCAACAGTTGGTTTTTTGGCTGTTTCTGTATGGTAATTTTACTGCAGTTGTTGTTAAAGAAGGCCTGCCTACTTTCTATTTTGATAATTTTGCTTAACTGGAGCTGTTATTACTGAAATCATGCCTGTTGATATTTGGTAATTTATTCATTTGAAGTTGTTATTAAAGAAGGCCTGCCTGTTCTCTGTTTGGTAATTTTACTTAACTGAAGTTTTTATTGAAGAAGACCTGCCTGTTATCTATTTGGTAATCTTACTTAACTGTAGCTGTTATTGAAGAAGGCCTGCCTGTTTTCTGTTTGATAATTTCACATAACTGAAGCTGTTATTAAGGAAGGCCTGCCAGTTTTCTATATAGTAATTCCACTTAACTGAAGCTGTTATCATTGGAGGCCTGCCTGTTCTCTATTTGATAATCTTACTTAACTGAAGCTGTTATCATTGAAGGCCTGCCTGTTTTCTATTTGATGATTTCATTTAACTGAAGCTGTTATTAAAGAATGACTGCTTGTTTTCTATTTAGTAATTTCACTTAGCTAAATCTGTTATTAAAGACAGCCTGCCTGTTTTGCATTTCGTAATTTTGCTTTACTGAATTTGTTATTACCGAAGACCTGCATGTTCCCTTTTAATGAAATTAAGAACTATTTCATAATTCCGGTTATCTGAAACTCTTATTAATCAAGGGCTTAATGTTTCTATTGCCCTATTATTGAGATCTTATATCTTACTAAATCTAATTAATTGAAACTGTGATTGCCAGAGGCTTACCTGATTCAGAGATATTCAGAGGTATTTATGTCAAGAAAGTAGTAACACGAAATGACACATTATGGTACCTGGGCCCTAACCTTTCGCCTTACATCGCTTTATCTATAATTGTAGGTTTCAATACAGTTGAATATACCCTACATAATTCGTGACCCATACAGAACACAGTTTCGTGACAGCGATTCATCTATAAAATAAAGAAAAGTGAATAATTATTTAGGAACTATGTATGGTGAAATGTGATCAGGTCATGTTTAATTCAACATACTAGGAGAGTTCGTCTGCTACCTCCAAAATGTATACAGTACTGTTGTTGAGGACAATTTGGAGTGATCAATGGTTCAGGAATTGTCTGTTGCCTTCGTTTGAAGTGTTTATATTAGGTGGCGGATGGTTCATAAAGTTCAGGTACTAATGTTTCTGAAATCGATTTTGCCATTGATTATGTTGATAACTGTTGCAGTTCATGTTGAATCCAGGGCTACTCCTGTTGTTATTTCTTTGCCATCTACCCAAATGTGACGAATTCTGTGCATTTTGGTGCCTGTTTTGATTTACAGATCTGCCTCGACGTTGCCGTGACAGTCTGCTTTTCGGCTGTGATTGTTGGAATAACCACTTGATTGCGCAGAATGTAGGCTTCCACCGTCACTATTACTCTAATAATCGTCCTGTATCAGGTCTGCACAGTCTAATATTGATAGGGAGTGTTCTGGATGGTTTCTTGGACATGAACTAATTTCTCGTGAGTACTGAGCGGTACGTTTGGCCTTCAGTATTTGTAGCATAGCTCTATGCAAACTGGTTTGTCCCAATACCATGATTTGTTACTGTATCGTTCAAAATATTGTTGCAAGCTACCTTGCTTGCTATTATCTAGTTCTTGGTTAAATATTTCCTTTTGCAGCTGTTCTTGGTTGTAAGGTGACCAATAATTTGCATAGAAGCCTATTCAAATTGTTGCCCAGAGGCGACGTCACCAATGAATGTACGCTATGGTGAGCTGAATTTTCCGGTAATCTTTCCAGGTTTTTGACAAAATATTTTGAAACACTTTAATAAATAAGACTAGATATGTGAGTTTCTTGTCTTGAGGGAAAACCTGTAATGGTCTATCCTTTAGAAGGCTTTTTCTTCATTAAAATTGATGACAATGTAGATATCGAACCCCATAGTGCAAGCTTTTCACTCGGATTTCACACAAGTGTTCTATGTTGTCCCTATACACCCTGTCATATGAACTTGTGGCTTTACACGTGATACCTGTTCTAGTAATTAAAGGGAGTGAGCTACACACACTGCTCGTTGCCCTCATCACTCAGGTAGACCCTTGGTTAGATCAATTTTTAAAAGTAATCATTAAATTCCTCTCTGGTAGTAGTCTATTCAGATACTACTTGTGTGCTAGCTAACTGCACTGCGACTAAAGTTCAGTATCTAATGTTTCGGCAATCCTTCCGTTTTTACCATTAATTCATTTTGAAAAAATGTACAAAAATTTATTATCCTGAGCACTGATCTTGTTAACAGTCAGTTTACTAACCTACATAGTTAATTGCTGAATTGTATGCTCAGTTTCAGTCTGAATCGTCTGAAGCGAAATGACATCAGCTGATAATTTCGTAAAAGCTTCAGGTACATTATTATAAGCTTCTTTCATTTCCGAAATTTCGGTTGCAATGCTCACAAGACTGCTGACGATATGAATGACTAATCCTTTACCGTGTTCGTCCATTGGCATATACCACTGTTTAAATTGTGGTTTGGTTTGGGCAGATTTCTCTGGGACCAATACTTTGAAATTAGCATCGACCTTGGCGTTTTTTTTTGCGTTATTGATTAGAAATTTTTATCCATTATAGCTGCAAGTTTTTCCAATAATTTGTTCACTGGATTTCAGCCATTGGCCGTTTTGGGAAGAACTACCAGTGGGTTGTGTGACTGGGATTTTGGTTCAGTACCTATGTCTTCCATTGTGAGATTGGCTGTATTGTTATTCCATCATGAAAGTCTTCCTCACTTTTATTTGCTGATCCATTGTTGTAGGTTTCCCAAATTGGAGCCATTAGGAGAGAAAAATGTATTATTACTTTTAGAAAATTTCCACACTTCCTCTTTTTATTTACCAGCATTATGCACTCAGATGTACATTTCAAGAAAACGAAAGTAAGAGATGAAGGGCACCTCTTATGGAAACAGTCGAACAATGACACTCCACATTAGCTTCGAGCTAGTTAAGTAGGCCATCTCTTACGTGATTCTTAAACACAATGTAGTTTACAAGTTTAAAAAATATTCAAAAACTTAAGATCACTGAAACAAAATTTTAGGAAGGGTCATGAACCATCTACCATGTGTTTTAAGAGTCACTACATATAAATATAAGAGGTTCAACAATGATGTCTTTAGATTTAATTCTTGTGATGGAACTTTAGTCGTTTACACTTTTCATCATTGATAGTTTCGATTAATTTTTTGTGCTTTTCCTTGACTGCTTGACTCCAGTTGTTGTTTGTCTACAGTTCTAATTCCATCCAAAGATGTGTTTTACTTGCAGGTCGATTGATGGACATGTAACAAAGAAATACAATTGTAATTACATGCAGTATATTTTACAAGAAAGTTCTAAGAAGCGGTCACCAGTTGAAATGCGCCATCTAGATAGAGGAGGTTCTACTAAGGAACCATCCTTCAACAAAAAGATATTAGAAAATGTGAACGATTCGAAGCTTCGCAAGCATTTTTTGTCGTATCAAGAAGGCTCATCAATAGCGACAGGGTTACCATTTTGCCTTATAAACTGCATGAATATCTCTTACAAGAGACTATATGTGATCCGAAATAAATGAGGGATACCAGTCATCTTTACCAACACCAAAGAAAAAAACTCAGGTTAAGCGTGTTTTGGTGGTCTGCCATCACTGCTCAATGACTCTCGACATTGAAATATTTCCCAAAAAGCTGCACGTATAAATGCGATTTTTAAGAATATCGTATCATGGACTCCATTGACCACCGAGATAAAAGCTCAAGAGTTTTGGATAGCCCTTTGCCTACTAATTATCTATGTATCGATCGGAAGAACGGATAGACCCTAGCTACCCTACGGTAATGGGTCAAAAAACCTTTTATACTTCCTCCAGGACAGAGAAACTGAGCAATTCGGTTGATTCTTTGGCGTCATTTGTAGTCTGTTGTGGACCTTAGGCGGATTATAAAAGCACCATTTGTTCAAGAGCAGTTCCTGTGGAGACCACAAAATACCATGATTTTTGGGTAGAAATATACCAGTTATGCGGATGCCCACTTCTATAATTCCTCTTCATGGCAGATGCTCTTAACTTTGTTTCGGCTGCTGTGAATTCAGCAGTGATACAAAAAGGAAGGTGAGAAGTTGCAATGACCGATGGCAGGAATCCAAAATGATCTGTACATTAAACCTGAAGATTAATATAACGCTTTATTCCCAAAAATAAGATAAACTTAACGTCGCTTGATTGTGCTTCTTGTGCCTCCTACAGACAAGTACTTGGACAATCTATTTCTGCTCGCAGAACGCAGGCTAAGTACCGTTTTGATATTACTCTGCACTGAAACTCTCGAAGTATGTGACCGAATTGGCCGAATAAGCGGCTAGTTAAATCAGCGTTGACAGGGGGCGCTGAACTCTGTCTTCCTAGAGGTGTGACGCTGCCCTCTCATGCCCAAGGCGAGCGGGTCAGTGCCTTCTTGACGCCGTTTTGCAGCGTTGTGCTGTTCATAATGCAGTTGTTCCCAAATATGCCGCACCACTGTCACGAACGGTGCCATCTTTAATCGACAGCGGGTGATGGAGAGAGGGGTAGTGTGGGAGGGGGGGGGGGGGAGGGGCAGGCAAGTAGCTAGGTAGCATGAGGAGCCGAGAGCCGCATCTGGGACCGACGCTGAGTCCCCGGCCGCGCGTCGACATCCGTCCTGCGCCTTATGGGGAAAGTCAAAGAAACACCGGAACGACACACACTCTCTTCCTAAACCGGTCCGACGAAAAACGGAGAGGCCAGCGATGACGACGGAGGAGGCGCTGACGACGACGACAACAGCGGCGGGTCCACGGCGGGAGCCGGGACGAGGCCGGGAAGCTGAACTGCTGGTGCGACGAAGGCGTTGGGTCCAGCTCCATCAGCGCCGCAAGCGTGCTGAAAGGGTACCCGGGGTGTGGCCGCACCGGCCGCAAGATCCCGGTAGATTGCGAATCTGGGCACAGAAAACCTGCAAAAAAATCCCGCAATCGACAAGCGCGAATCTGGTTCTGATGGCGGCGCAGTAACCCACCAGGACCTTGAGTTAAATACATGGCATCGCTCAAATTTCGAAGAATCGTTTCTCTCTTCCAGCGCCTGATGTGACCAAAAGTTCTGAAAAGAATAGAATGATTAGGCGCAAAGTGATACTTGCTTAGCGTGGTAGGCGCCTTGCTCTACGGTGGGTGCAGCAACTGCCGCGGGTTGGCACTGGCAATGTAGAAGCTCCGCCAGCGCCTTACCGTCACGGGTCAACGAACGGTACGTTGCGAGGAAGAGCAGCTCCCACGTGAGGGAGGCACGTAGTTTGTTGATCGGTTGCTTGACTGTACGCACAAATTTCAGCTTCTCCGTTTGACTGATCACTGGTAAGACGAGTGATACAAACAACAGCCAAATTCTTTCTGCGCAAAAGATGCAACAGAGCCGTGATATGGGCTGCGTTGGGTGTAAGCCGGATATAATACCTCAATTTCGCGCGAACTGACTGCAATTCTGTCACGTTCCGCGGGGCAAGGAGGTCCTGGAGGGCCAGAACAGGTAAGGGGATGAACGCCTTCACTATTAACAACAAGACCTAAGTACTGAATTTCAGTCTGAAAAAAAGGCACATCTGTCCAAGCGATAGTTCACTCCAGCCATTGAAAGCAATCGCAAAAGTGTACGAAGCTTAATGATTTGTTCCTTCAGCTTATGTCCTGACATCACAACGCCGTGCAAGTAATTTCAACAGAATAGAACTTTGGCAGTACGCTGTTCTAATTACCATTGGAATGTGGCAGGTGCTGATGCGCTGCCGAAGGGTAAACGCCAAAATTTTAACAACCTTACATGTGTGTTGACTACAAACTCTTTGTGCGACTAGAATGAGATATTCACTCTGCAGCGCAGTGTGCACTGATGCACTGATATGAAACTTGCTGGTAGATTAAAACTGTGTGCCGTGCCGAGACTCTTTCGCGGGCAAGGGCTTTTTTTTTTTTTTTTTTTTTTTTTTGGTCATCAGCCTACTGACTGGTTTGATGCGGCCCGACACGAATTCCTTTCCTGTGCTAACCTATTCATCTCAGAGTAGCACTTGCAACCTACGTCCTCAATTATTTGCTTGACGTATTCCAATCTCTGTCTTCCTCTACAGTTTTTGCCCTCTACAGCTCCCTCTAGTACCATGGAAGCCATTCCCTCATGTCTTAGCAGACGTCCTATCATCCTGTCCCTTCTCCTTATCAGTGTTTTCCACACATTCCTTTCCTCTCCGATTCTGCGTAGAACCTCCTCATTCCTTACCTTATCAGTCCACCTAATTTTCAACATTAGTCAATAGCACCACATCTCAAATGCTTCGATTCTCTTCTGTTCCGGTTTTCCCACAGTCCATGTTTCACTACCATACAATGCTGTACTCCAGACGTACATCCTCAGAAATTTCTTCCTCAAATTAAGGCCGGTATTTGATATTAGTAGACTTCCCTTGGCCGGAAATGCCTTTTTTGCCATAGCGAGTCTGCTTTTGATGTCCTCCTTGCTCCGTCCGTCATTGATTATTTTACTGCCTAGGTAGCAGAATTCCTTAACTTCATTGACTTCGTGACCATCAATCCTGATGTTAAGTTTCTCGCTGTTCTCATTTCTACTACTTCTCATAACCTTCGTCTTTCTCCGATTTACTCTCAAACCATACTGTGTACTCATTAGACTGTTTATTCCGTTCAGCAGATCATTTAATTCTTCTTCACTTTCACTCAGAATAGCAATGTCATCAGCGAATCGTATAATTGATATCCTTTCACCTTGTATTTTAATTCCACTCCTGAACCTTTATTTTATTTCCATCAATGCTTCCTCGATGTACAGATTGAAGAGTAGGGGCGAAAGGCTACAGCCTTGTCTTACACCCTTCTTAATACGAGCACTTCGTTCTTGATCGTCCACTCTTATTATTGCCTCTTGGTTGTTGTACATATTGCATATGACCCGTCTCTCCCTATAGCTTACCCCTACTTTTTTCAGAATCTCGAACAGCTTGCACCATTTTATATTGTCGAACGCTTTTTCCAGGTCGACAGATCCTATGAAAGTGTCTTGATTTTTCTTTAGCCTTGCTTCCATTATTACCCGTAATGTCAGAATTGCATCTCTCGTCCCTTTACTTTTCCTAAAGCCAAACTGATCGTCACCTAGCGCATTCTCAATTTTCTTTTCCATTTTTCTGTATATTATTCTTGTAAGCAGCTTCGGTGCATGAGCTGTTAAGCTGATTGTGCTATAATTCTCGCACTTGTCAGCTCTTGCCGTCTTCGGAATTGTGTGGATGATGCTTTTCCAAAAGTCAGATGGTATATCGCCAGACTCATATATTCTACACACCAACGTGAATGGTCGTTTTGTTGCCACTTCCCCCAATGATTTTAGAAATTCTGATGGAATGTTATCTACCCCTTGTGCCTTATTTCACCGTAAGTCCTCCAAAGCTCTTTTAAATTCCGATTCTAATACTGGATCCCCTATCTCTTCTAAATCGACTCCTGTTTCTTCTTCTATCACATCAGACAAATCTTCACCCTCATAGAGGCTTTCAATGTATTCTTTCCACCTATCTGCTCTCTCCTCTGCATTTAACAGTGGAATTCCCGTTGCACTCTTAATGTTACCACCGTTGCTTTTAATGTCACCAAAGGTTGTTTTGATTTTCCTGTATGCTGAGTCTGTCCTTCCGACAATCATATCTTTTTCGATGTCTTCACATTTTTCCTGCAGCCATTTCGTCTTAGCTTCCCTGCACTTCCTTTTTATTTCATTCCTCAGCGACTTGTATTTCTGTATTCTTTCATCAATCAACTGAAGTATTTCTTCTGTCACCCATGGTTTCTTCGCAGCTACCTTCTTTGTACCTATGTTTTCCTTCCCAAATTCTGTGATGGCCCTTTTTAGAGATGTCCATTCCTCTTCAACTGTACTGCCTACTGCGCCATTCCTTATTGCTGTATCTATAGCGTTAGAGAACTTCAAACGTATCTCGTCATTCCTTAGTACTTCCGTATCCCACTTCTTTGCGTATTGATTCTTCCTGCCTATGTCTTGAACTTCAGCCTACTCTTCATCACTACTATATTGTGATCTGAGTCTATATCTGCTCCTGGGTACGGCTTACAATCCAGTATCTGATTCGGAATCTCCGTCTGACCATGCTGTAATCTAATTGAAATCTTCCCGTATCTCCCGGCCTTTTCTAAGTATACCTCCTTCTCTTGTGATTCTTGAACAGGGTATTCGCTATTACTAGCTGAAACTTGTTACAGAACTCAATTAGTCTTTCTCCTCTTTCATTCCTTGTCCCAAGCCCATATTCTACTGTAACTTTTTCTTCTACTGCTTCCCCTACAACTGCATTCCAGTCGCCCATGACTATTAGATTTTCGTCCCCCTTTACATACTGCATCACCCTTTCAACATCCTCATACACTTTCTCTATCAGCTCATCTTCAGCTTGCGACGTCGGCATGTATACCTGCACTATCGTTGTCGGTGTTGGTCTGCTGTCGATTCTGATTAGAACAGCCCAGTCACTGAACTGTTCACAGTAACACACCCTCTGCCCTACCCTCCTATTCATAACGAATCCCACACCTGTTATACCATTTTCTGCTGCTGTTGATATTACCCGATACTCATCTGACCAGAAATCCTTGTCTTCCTTCCACTTCACTTCACTGACCCCTACTATATCTAGATTGAGCCTTTGCATTTCCCTTTTCAGATTTTCTAGTTTCCCTACCACGTTCAAGCTTCTGACATTCCACGCCCCGACTCGCAGAACGCTATCCTTTCGTAGATTATTCAATCTTTTTCTCATGGTAACCTCCCCCTTGGCAGTCCCCTCCCGGAGATCCGAATGGGGGACTATTCCGGAATCTTTTGCCAATGGAGAGATCATCATGACACTTCTTCAAATACAGGGCACATGTCCTGTGGATACATGTTACGTGTCTTTAATGCAGTGGTTTCCATTGCCTTCTACATCCTCATGTCGTTGATCATTGCTGATTCTTCCGCCTTTAGGGGCAATTTCCCACCCCTAGGACAAGAGAGTGCCCTGAACCTCTATCCGCTCCTCTTTGACAAGGCCGTTGGCAGAATGAGGCTGACTTCTTATGCCGGAAGTCTTCGGCCGGCCGCCAATGCTGATTATTTATCAAAATTTGGGCAGTGGCGGGGATCGAACCCTGGACCGAAGACGTTTTGATTATGAATCAAATACGCTACCCCTTTTTTTTTTTTTTTTTTTTTTTTTTTTTTTTTTTTTTTTTTTTTTATTCACTAGAAACAGTAACAAAAATGGCTACAATGAAATGACATAAATAAGGTGACAGATAATTGCAGTCATGAATTACAGATTCAAAAAATGAGTCTTTAGTAGTAGCACAATTTAGCACCTTCACTGTCACCTTCAACTGGTGGCAGTTCAGCACGCACATTTTCTTCTTCTGCAGCCAGTTCCTCATCATCATTTCCCAGGCCCAAATTAATCATTCAGTAAATCCTTGATATGTGTTTTTTCCAGGGTAAATTACATGGACAGACGAGAAGTCCCGAACAGCGACATCGCAAAATATTTCACTGCCTTGTTATTTTTGTCAGTTCCAGCCTTCTAAACGCATCTATAGGGAGTTCATGATCTTCCTTTATATCAGACACCAGATGTTTCTCGCCGTATTCTTGTATCTGCTGTACTGCTGATTTATTTTTCATGTGCGACTTGCAGGTGAGGTTAGGGTCGGGAACGTGACCCAATCCATTCCCTCTCTACTAGGAATCCAGTTCCTAACCTATGCCCATTCGGTTGAAGACAATTCGGAGCATGTTACCATATTTCTTATTGTGATTCTGATATTTGAGTATTTTCTCGAATTCATTTTCCATATACATCTTGTATTCAATATGTTCATCGCTCCCAATATTGTTAAAAACATAACTTGTATATTTGCCCATTAACCAAATCACAGCGTTATTTTTTGCCTGAGGGTAGTAACTTTCCTCTGGTCTGAAGAAAATGTTAGTCGGTACATTGTTTGCTGAAGTTCTTGTTATTTGAGCAATTTTCTCCCTGGTCCACCTCCAGTTGATAATCTGATCTCCACAAGTGTAACGATGAGGCACACTATCAACGAGGTTGCATTTGCTGCAGAGGTTTGTGTCACTTAAACCGACGGCAAAGAGGCGCTCATTAGTGCTGATGATGTTGTTGACTACCTTGTACCACGCTGTTCTCACGTCAGACGAAAGAACATCACTACTGATGTTTTTCCAGACCACATTCCATGCTATTCCAGCATATTTGGTTTCTATGTTATTTTTCCTTTCATGTTTCCGCCTTTCAGCTAAAATCGCCTTTGCTGTAACGTTTTTGGAGTTTAAAATCTTTTTGCTGAGATAACTTAGTTCAAGATAATACTCCCTAATATGTTTCAGCTTAAAACTTATTTTTTGTATATTTATCGGCGGCTCCACACTTTCTGGCCTGACAATATCGTATAGTTTTGCTGTAATGCACCCTGGATCATTACACATTATGCTCCATGTTCGTTTGACATACAATGCCATCGCTTTAGACTTGATGTCGGTTAGACCCATTCCTCCATTGCTTGGATCCAAAACTGCTGTCTTCACCGGCACTCGAAACAATTCCCCTTTCCACAAGAACTTTGCTAAAGTGGACATGATCGTCTTCGCCACCATTGATGGAATGGGGAGAACCTGTGCTATGTAGTAGGCCTTGGATAAAATATACGTGTTGATAAACAGTATTCTCTGGAACTGGTCTATGCTACGTTGACAGTTTTCAATCAAAGCTCCCTTGATTTTTCTTGCCACCTCTCGCCAATTTATTGCTATCATTTTTATAAGGGACGTTGTCAATGCCATTCCAAGAGCTTTGTGTTCATTAACATGGTTCGCCCACTCAATGCGTAAGTTAGCAAGCCGCTTTATATTTAGAAATTTACTTTTATTTTCATTTACCCTCGCACCTGATGCGGAACAATATTTTGCAAGTATCATCTCTAGTTGTGTCACATCTGTTTGGTCTCTGATGATTACGCCTACATCGTCCGCGTAAGCACCTACCACGGTCTTTGTTCCTTGAATGGTAATGCCTGTCAGCCTGTGCTGTAGCTGTCTCAAGAAAGGTTCCAGCGATATAACGAACAGGAGCATGGATAAGGGGCTTCCTTGGGTAACACCCCTTTTTATTTCAATTTTTTTTGTCAGTTGACAGTTAACGGAGATTTGTGCAGTAACACCCATTGCCATGTTCTTGATGATGTCGATGGTTTTTGGCAGGAAGTCCATTCGGCGCATTATCTCTATCAGGTATTTGTGATTAATTTGATCAAATGCCTTATGGAAGTCTATGAAAAGCAGTCCACATTTTATGTTACTTGCCTGCGCTAGCGCAATGACATCGCGATACAAAGCCGCAGTTTGTAAAATCGTTCTTCTAAAAGCACAAGTCTGCTGTTGGCCTATGATGTCAGCAGTGCATGGTGTAAAGCGCTTGTTAATTACTCGAGCTATAATTTTATAATCTGAATTTAAAAGCGAAATCGGCCGTAGGTTGTTTATTTTTTTGCAGCCTCTGTTCTTCGGGATCAACACGATTTTGCATTGTTTGAACTCTGCAGGCACTGGCTTTCCTTGTAAGACTTCATTGACAATTTCGGTGAACTTTTCTCCTATTAGGGTCCAAAATCGTTTATAGAATTCAATGGGCAGTCCGTCAGGTCCTGGAGATTTTTTAGCAGGGGAGCTGCACACGATTTCTAATACATCTTCCTTGGTGATGTCCGAAGAAATGTTCTCATCACCATCTCGCGATATTCGTGGAAGATATGTCCCAAAGAGGTCATCGTATTCTTCTTCATTTGTTTCCCCTGACGCATACATACGTTCATAGTACGCTGAGATCTCTTTAATTATTTCCTTCTGAGTGGTGATTATGGTACCATCATCTATTTGAAGTTCATCCATGAAACTTCTTCTTCTATTTTTGGCGTGTCTGACAAGGTGGTACAATGCAGCAGTCTCATCTTCAGTGACTGACTTTGCTTTGGATTTTATTTTAAGTCCCTCCAGTTCCTTACGTTTCAGACTTATTAACTTTGCTTTTATTTTCTTGATGTCTTTTAATCTTGTAGGAATTGCATCTGTCTGATCGTAGAGGTCCCTGAGCACGCTGTAGTAGAATTCTACAGTCTGTTTCCTTTCTCTGGCCATATCTATACTAAAAGATATTAGAACTTTCCTTAGCTTCCGTTTCGCTCGTTGGGTCCACCATTCTATCACACTTGGAAAGTTGTTCAGTGAACGGAGACACATTTCCCAAGCTCTGGTTGGGGCATCTTCTAAGTCTTCTTCTGATAATAACGATATATTTAGATTCCACTGGCTTCTTACTCTTCGGGTAGGTTGTGGTGTTAAATTTACGCAGGTCAGCAACGCACTGTGATCGGAAAAACTAACGGGAACAGTTTCTGTTTTCAGTACTTTATCTGCTAAATTTTCCGATACGTAAATTCTGTCAATTCTACTACAGGAATTCGTAACAATATGAGTGAAGTTCACCATTGTTGGGTATTTTATTTCCCACGCATCTTTTAATTTTAAATCAACAACAAGACGTCTCAAGTCAGGTGAGTAATTGAAGTTGGGGGTTTGATCCTTTCGACTCAATACACAATTAAAATCTCCCCCTATTATAAGTTGGAGGGGGTTTTTCCTCAGTAAATAAATTACGCTTTCATTAAAGAATGTGGCTCTTGCAGCTCTATTACTGGTGCCAGAAGGAGCATATAAATTGACTATAGTAACTCCTGCTACATTTATTCCAATACCTCGCCCCGATTCTAATTTATCAACGTCATGTACGGGGATGCCTTCTCTAACTAAAATGACCGTGCCAACATTCGTTTCAGTGGAAATATTGTAAAAATCAACGTAATTGGAAAAATTTAATTGTGGGAATACCACTTCCTGTAGGAGAGCAATATCCGTCGCTGACTCATACAGAAACTGTTTCAGAGCAGCTATTTTAACATCCGACTGTATTCTATTAATGTTTAACGTGGTAATCGTATATGACTGTAACATAGGGGGGTGACCTTTTTCCCGCTAGTCTATCATTTCATGCCACTCCATGCCGGATACTTCCTGAGAATCTGACTGGAGACCACCGTCACGGTTTGCATTAGAACCTTTCTTTTTACTTTTCTTGCGGTTTGCATTGACACTAGCCTTCACCGAATGTCTGCTCCGCCCACCCCCTGAACAGTTTTCCACCGAGACCGTAGTCGGTGGATCTGAGTGGCAGTCGTGTGCCACCATCTCGTCTGCCAAAGGCGGCGCAGAAGCAGTTTGCAAACACTCTTCCAATGCCCCATCACTTCTATGAACACTTTCGTTTACTGTTTGTGTGTTATTGTTGTAAAACTCCACTTCTTCGTCTTGGGATTTGGACTGTGACGTCGCCTGTTGTTGACAATCACTCGCTACCTCGTCATGTTTGCTTTCAGTTGCATCTGCGAGTGAGTCTGTCTGCATTGATTGACGTACGGGTACTGCAGCGCGGGGTTGTGGTGTCACCAAGAGCAGCGCATTGCCATCTACTGGCGCGTCCAGCGCTACAGAATGGGACTCTGATGTCACTTCGACCTGTTCAGGTGATGGTAGCATATTCGATCTGTCTACTGATGTACTTGACTCAGAGTTCGAATCTATGCTGACAATATTGTCTGAAACAGTTTCCAGTACTGTTTTCTGAATGTCACCTACAGCTTTCAGCGATAGGTTGATATCTTCTTCATCTGTGCTACTGCCGTCACAAGTTCGACGTCTTTTGTTAGTGGCTATACTACTTTTTCCAGCCGGATTGTCTACAGTGTCTTTCCTGAGTAAAGGTGGAAATGCTTCAAGAGTATTTTGTGGCCTGTCGTCTACATTCCCCGAAATGCTGGAAACTTCACCACCCGTCATCTGATTTTCAGTCACAAGATCAGCCAGTGTTAACCTTTTACGCTGTTGTAAATTATTCTGCAATACAAACACCTTTTTTGGACAGTTCTGCCGGAGATGCCCACTTTCATTACATATATGACAAGTCAAAGTCTGTCCATTGTATATAACGTGCGCTTTGTAGCCACAAACCAAAATATGAGATGGAATGTTTTGTTTGACATGCATATCGACAGAACGAACGCCACTAAAGCATTGCAATCTATGCTGGCTTGACCATCGTTCATTACGAATTTGTCTGACGTCACCGTATTTAGATAATGCGTCTTTTAAGTAGCAGTTTTCTACCTCAGGAGGCAAATTAAATACTCTGACTTGTTTATAATCAACATCAGCATTTGAAATAGTAACTGTACTCACCGAATTATCGCGATGGCGGAATTCAGCTTTTCCTTCAAATTTCTGCAAAATCCGTTCCAACACCAACGGGGAAAGCAGCTTCACAAAAAAGCAGTATTGCTCCAAGTCATAATAAGCAGTGTGCGTCTGATCCGAAGTAATGCCAATAACGTCAACGATCCAGTCATGAATTTCTAGTGAACTTGGCTGAACATTACGGGTTGCTTTGTCAAATCCAAATCTTAGGGTAAGCTTTCTGGGAAACATTGTTGCCATGTCAGCAGTTAACAGTTCGCGAATACAAGGAAACTAAAATGCTGTATCACCACAATCACAATTTTACACAACACTGTTACGCAGAGTCATGAAATCCAAACAGAAGCGCCACAGCGCGTCCGCTCAGGACGGCCGGAAAAGCCGATATTCTGGTTCCAGATAAACGAAACTTCTGTGTAATTGCTTGTCAGAAGGCTATGAACGATAATGGACACCGCTCAAAGTGTAACTGTCTGTAATACAACTATATTTTTAAATTATTTCACAATGCGAACCAAACTGCGATCTCTGTTTACGTTGCTAAGCAGAGATAATGCACTAGACCACGGGTACTACCAACTTTTTTTTCTTCATTTCGTTCGTTGTTAATCATTGTGTTTGGTCGTTGTGGACGTCGCAGGACATCCGTTCAAGTTCGTTTGTTGATCCTTCCACTCAGTTGTTTTTATCACAGAGGCCAACCAGCTCTCTGACGGAGCACGCTGAGGTACCGTGCCGGAAAGCCAACTGAGCTACCCATGCACGACTCTCGAGCGTCGCCGGCCGGTGTGGCCAGTCTGCAACCGCGCGAGCGCTACGGTCTCAGGTTAGAATCCTGCCTCGGGCATGGATGTGTGTAATGTCCTTAGGTTAGTTAGGTTTAAGAAGTTAAGTCCCATAGTGCTCAGAGCCATTTGAACCATTTCTTGAGCGTCCTCTCAGCTTCAGTTCTGTAAGTTCCTCTTCTCCTACCCTCTAAACTTCACAGAAGCTCTTCTCCGAAACTTTGTAGAACTAGCACTCGTTTATGTAAGGATATTGCGGAGACATGAGATTTTCACTCTGCAGCCGAGTGTGCGCTGCTATGAAACTTCCTAGCAGATTAAAACTAAGGATCGGTCTGCACTATGCATGTCCATTAATTACTCAGGGCGAGGCAACGTATAAGTGTCAATTATTGTGGATTTAAAGTCAACACAAAGACGAAGTCTTCCAGGAAACTTTGGTAAGATTACTACGAGAGAAGTCCGTTCTGTAGCCTGGATAGGAGCAGTAACACCATTGTCTTGCCATTCTTTAAGTGCGCCTTCAACTTTGTCTCCAAATGCACGAGGGACGGGACGCGCCCGAAAAGACTTAAGATGGGCACGTGTTTCATTGTAACATGCTCCAATAAATTATTTACAGTGCTAAGTCTTTCAGAAGTTAAATCAGGAAAATCCACAGTCAATTGAGTAACACTTTTTTTTTGGTTGAAAGCAGAGACAAAATTACATTGTCCTGAATACGAAGGCCAAACAAAGCAAAAGAATCTAATCCACAAATATTTTCACATCCTCGCACATGCCAGATTATAAATGTCACTATTCTGGTATGAATCGTAATTTGGCAGGCAAACCACATGTACGAAGCACAGCTGTACACTGAAAGTGTAGCGAACGCAACTGTTCATAAGAGGCACGATTAACCAATGTTCAAAAAATGTTCAAATGTTCAAATGTGTGTGAAATTTTATGGGACTTAACTGCTAAGGTCATCAGTCCGTAAGCTTACACACTACTTAACCTAAATTGTCCTAAGGACAAACACACACACCCATGCCCGAGGGAGGACTCGAACCTCCGCCGGTACCAGATTAACCAATGTAACGGAAATAATCACAAAGCTGACAAACAGTTTGGTTGACTGTCGCACAGCACTCGGACGGGGTGAAGGCATATCCGTAATACGGTCATTGCCAGCACCGGTAGCTGTATTGGAAAAAATTACATACGCTGAGTGAGACGATGCTCCGCACTTGCGAGAGCGAACGTGAGTAGAGTTCTTATTCTTTGCAGGCACACACACCGTGCTTCACCTGACTTTCCACAAGCAAAGCAAGTCGCAATCCACGAAGGGAAATATTGTATTTTATGCGTGGAAAAGCAGCGGTGACACGATTTCACAGCAGACACACGTGACCTTTGTTTACTCCGTTTACGGCGCATTCGGGGACCATAAAAATGTCTTGTTGAATGACAAATCTCCTGTTCATTACGATCCCGCTGAGCCTGTGGTCTTGGCAGTGGACGCTTCTTCGTGCGGAATCGGAGCAGTGCTCTTGCACAGATTTGGTTTACAGGGCAGGCCGATTGCGTTCGCTTCCAAGTAATTGACCAAGACTGAGTGTAACTATTACCAAATGGAGATGGAAGCGCACGCTATTAATATGGCGTAACAAAGTTTCACAATTATCTGTTTGGTCGGAAGTTTTGCCTAGTGACGGACCTTAGCCACTTCAGTCTTTGTTTCATCCGTACAAACCCGTTCCACCGCGCACGCCCCAGAAGCTGTGACGTTGGGCTTTGTTACTCTCATAGTATCAGTACAAAACATTGTACTGGCCCACGTCGAAGCATGCAAATCCTGAGGTCCTTTCTCGCATTTCTAAAGGTTCTGACTTTGAATTCGATTTTGCTGCCGGATATTGTTGTCAAATCGATGCACAGGAAGCTAAACTTCTACAGACTTTTCCACTGAACTGTAGGAAAGTTGTACAGGCCGCAGAGGCAGGCCTTCTTGTTGCAATAAATCCGTACTGCTTGGCCTCATGGCACAGTGTCACGCTTGTGCTGAGAATATATTGGCCCCGCCGCAAACGTTTTCATCTACACCAAAGTCTCAATCGCCGAGGGAACGAATGCATATTGCCTTTGCTGGTCCCTTTTGGAACACTAGTTGACTAATTGTTGTGGACTCGTTTATCAAATGTTCGTTTGCAGAAGTATGACCTCGACTACGTCTCGTAGAAAGGTTCAGGCTTAGTCATCTATTATTTACCTGGAATGTTTGCCTGCAGTGTTTGTTACAAACAACGGACCCAGTTTATGGCTCAGGATTTTGAACTGTTTTGTACAGCCAATGACATCACTCACCTTACCAGTGCTCAGGCAAACGGAGAAGCCGAAAGATATGTAAGTGGAAAGGAACAATACGACGCGAGGGGGGCGAAGCGATGGCTGAACTCGGCACGGCAAAACAAACGCTCCGCTAGGAAATAGACCACATAAAGCACATGATACATCACGTTCTTCCACAGTGGCGAGACGACGTTTCGTCACAGGTGAGAGAAGTGCGATCTGCGGTGGAAACAATACCACGGCCGTAACGAAAGCACCGACTATGTATGCGGAAATGCAGGACGCGTACATTGCAGCTCCACAAAGCTCAGGGACATATTTTGAAGCGAACCAGCCTGTAAACCTCGCTGTACAACAATCGCCTGATGCGATGGGGGCAGGTGCTATCTTTCAGGAAGAAAGCCTGTTAAAACAAGGACAATTTCAGGTCTTTATCATAGACAAAAGACAAGTCCATCTCGTAGTTTTTATACTTTCATTCCGAACGTTATGCCCAGGTCACTGAACGACAGGCAGAGAATACAATTCGTTGCCTCACATATGGAAGGAGACGGTGCTTTATAGGTTACCGAAGTCTCAGAGAACTGTATTTATTGAGAATAATTTTCCTGCTAAGAACTGGTCAGTGGGCGTACAAGAACACCCTAGAAAATCGGTCCTCAGCCCATAAATTTACAATCCAAACCAGGGAAATATTTCGAAAAATACATTAATTTGACTAGGAACTGGGACAAGCCGGTCGCGCACAAAGATGTATTACGCAACTTAAAGTAAATTTGCTTTTGCACATAAGGGTAAAGTTAATAACAGTCCCTGATTTCGACCTGGGATACTTTTTGTTAGTGTAGTGCTCGATACCATTCACCTATTACAAGAAGATGCGAAAAGCAGCCCTGGCAACAATAGCTCGCAGTCCTCGAATAAGAAGAGACACGCCCACTGTAACAGCAGTAACGGCGGGTCGCGGAGTAACGACGGCATCTCGCAAACCCGACACGCAAATCAGAACGACAACAATGTTGGTCCACAAAGCAGATAGGCATTCTTTCACAGGCAGAGACGAAATAATGATCGGTACCATCCCGGTTATCAAAATAATCGAAACTGGAACCGTCAAAACAGTAATAGGAAGCAAGACCACAATAATCAGTGCTCGCAAAATAACCAAGAGCAAGGTACTCCTGTAAACCAAAATGGAAATAACTATAATCAGGACGTCCGTATGGTCGAGGTGGTTGAAGCGCCGGCGACGACAATGTCCGGGGCGTCAGACTAAACGCGGCTGCATCGATCTCTCTGATGCTACTCGCTGAACGGATGAGGGCAGTAGTTTGAATGTACAGATAAACATGCTCCGATATAACGATGAGACTGACATCCGTCAAGAGTTATTTAATGAGGTAGGCAATGATATTGAAGGTCCCGCGGGTTACTTACAAGCCGCTGTTCAATCATTCCTACAACACTGACTTTAGATACCGGTGCAAGAGTAAACGTGGAAGAAGCTAATTTCCTTAAGAAAACAGCGCAGTTTGTAAAGATTCCAACTTCTCCAGCTCAAAACTGAGTGGTATCTGGTGCTGCTGGTGGCAGAGGCCAGACTGTTACGTTGTGGGCATGGATAAGTGTCGAATTCAAGAACGGAGCGGGTCAAGGCACGTTTCTCATCGTGAAAAATTTAACCGTGTCCTGTCTGCTAGGCATAAAATTCATGCGGAAACGGTACGTAAAGATCGACCTCCCGCTTGGGAAACGCCATATGAGGTTAGGAAATGAAGAGTTCGTTTTGAATCTGATAAAGACGAAAGGGAAACACAGCAGACTGTGCCAAGGAATACATTTAAAACTATTAATAATAGAGGGCTCTGGGAGCAAGATCATTCACAGTACACGAAGCTTACTCCTGAATTAAAGAAGAGTCGGCAAAACGAAATAGAATCTTTGCTCGTACAATGCACATCCGATGAAGCGAAAACCGTATCGGACGAACAGAAAATGGAATTTTGTATGTTACTCGAGAAATATGTCAAGGTATTTTCATTAAAGTCTGGCGTGATTAAGGGTTATGTTTACCGGATGGAAGTCATACCGCATAAAACATACTGCCAAGCAACCCATTCCGTCTCGTGGTCCGAAAGGGAGGGTGTCAAACAGGAGTTCCAGAAGATGACACAGTGGCGTTTTATAGATCCTTCTCTTTCGCCATACAGCAGCTCATTATCAACTGTGGGAAAGGCAGGTAGAGGGGGGTACCATGTTCTTGATGCACGATCCATCAACACAATAATTATTCCGGTAAGAACCAGACCAGAAGTTTATTATCACCAAAAGGATCTGAAGAAATGTGTTCAGTAAGGACACTTGCACAGATGCCAAAGTATTTTGTTTTTTTATATTTTATCTACCACTCTGTATTGTGAATATACACACTTTTTGAAGTTTTATGCTGAGCCTGTCATACTATGAAAGTCTATTTCACAATGAAGAATGTGTACCAGTATAGGAGAACTGATGGACATAAATATTATCAATGATACATAGGTAGCACTAGAAGATGCATAAGGCTACTGACATTTGTTTGACATTAGAAGCAGTAATGATCTTTCAGGTTTAAGTATTTGCTGAATATAAGTAGTACTTAGGGCGTTTTTCCATATGTTTTCATGAAAGTTTGTTTATGTTGTCAAATATAACACTACGTTATGAGAAAGTATCACTGCAGCACCAGAACTGTGAAATACGAAAATGAGGACTGATTATTGTTTCAGTGAAGGTATTATTTTCAGCATTATTTATATGAAGTCTAGCAGTTTTACAAGTATACTATTGAAGATATTTACATATAGATTATTTAAAGTATAGGATAAGGGAAAGTCATGAACAAAAGTCAAATGAGAACTAAAGTTATGTTTTTATAATTTGTTGCCGAGCAAAAACATAAATAGATGAACCGTTACTTGCAATTAATTGTATATAGAATAACGGACAGCAATAGTCAGTATAACTAGTTATCTTGTGGTAAGCATTTTTTTAGTTTAATTTCTATGGAGTACATATGTGATACACTTAGTTAATGAAACTTGATAGCGAACTGTATACAAACAGAGTGTCACACTAAATTGAGCTGATGATTTACAGAAAGGAAGATGTACAGGCCATTTAATAACTATACTTGGACTGTAAATATTACTGCGTAAGCAGCATGAAAGATAGCATTTCCAGTACGTAAGTCAAGCAGAAGCTAGTACAAGGCGCTATTGGATTGATATCTTATTTTCCATGTGAACATTTATGTGTATACTAATTTGTTACTTATCTATCGTCCACGACTCGTGGTCTTGCGGTGGCGTTCTCGCTTCCCGCGCACGGGGTCCCGGGTTCGATTCCCGGTGGGGTCAGGGATTTTCCCTGCCTCGAGATAACTCTATGTTGTGTGTGTCTTTCATCATCATTTCACTCTCACTCACTAGCGAGTCGCCGTAGTGGCGTTAAAGAACTTGTGGAGCGGCGGCCGAACCGCCACGCGAGGGGTCTCCCGGCCACCAATGCTACACGCTCGTTATTACTTATCTATTTCATGTGAACTGACACGAATTCTATTTGGAGTTAGATACTTGCTAAGAAAAGGGATACTGGCACAATTTCATCAGTGTGATCCATTATATGTTAAATGATGTGAGACCATGAGTGACTTGAGTTTATGCAGAGTTTAAAATTTGCCCACGTGATTTTGGAGGCATATGTTAATTTCGTGATCAAGGTCTGTGTTTTTGGATTATGTTTGTGCTTTGTTCTTTACTGATCCATATCTAGAATAGGATTATTTCATGGGTAACATGGCAACATAATGTTAACCCAAGTAATGATACTCAATCTGTGAAATATAAAAGCAGAGAAGTTAAGAATTTTGTGAACATCAGACCAAGAGAGATGCACTGTTACAAACACGGCTAACATACCAAAAATGCACGAGCGACACATTATTCATGTAAAGTATGCCACTTGTAAGAAATATAAATGTAAAAACTATGTTTATTAATTTTTGCAAGCAAATGTGATCCAGGGAACAAACAGACTGGTGTGGTAAGGACAACGCACTCATTTATTTTTGAGACTCGTTTATTTACTAGTTTTTTGCAAATGAAGATTGCGACCTGAGCTGGTGGACAATGGTCCCAACTGAACACTCAAGCGAGTGACGTTGTGAATCCAAAATGTGTAAAGTATATAAGTGTATATGGAGTGAACATTTTATATGTCAACCTCACCAGTGTGAACGCCAACCAACGTAGGGGGAAGTCCTGTGCATGTGACTTGTCTTACACATATGCACGCAGGTTGACACATGTATTGACACACAAACCTGATTTAGTGAACATGTTGTTGTGGTCTTCAGTGCAGAGACTGGTTTGATGCAGCTCTGGCTTCCCACGCCCGGGTTCCCGGGTTCGATTCTCGGCGGGGTCAGGGATTTTCTCTGCCTCGTGATGACTGGGTGTTGTGTGATGTCCTTAGGTTACTTAGGTTTAAGAAAAGTTCTAAGTTCAAGGGGACTGATGACCATAGATGTTAAGTCCCACAGTGCTCAGAGCGATTTGAACCATTTGATGCAGCTCTCCATGCTACTCTATCCTGTGCAAGCTTCTTCATCTCCCAGTACCTACTGCAACCTACATCCTTCTGAACCTGTTTAATGTATTCATCTCTTGGTCTCGCTCTGCGATTTTTACCCTCCACGCTGCCCTCCAATACTAAACTGGTGATCCCTTGAGGCCTCAGAATACGCCCTACCAACCGATCCCTTCATCTAGTCAAGTTGAGCAACAAATTTCTCTTCTCTCCAATTCTGGTCAATGCCTCCTCATTAGGTAGCATTCTTCTGTAGCACTACATTACGAAAGCTTCTATTCTCTTCTTCTCTAAACTATTTATCGTCCATGTTTCACTTTCAGACATGCCTACACTCCATACAAATACTTTCAGAAACGACTTCCTGACACTTAAATCTATACTCGATGTTAACAAATTTCTCTTCTTCAGAAATGCTTTCCTTGCCATTGCCAGTCTACATTTTATATCCTCTCTACTTAGACCATCATCAGTTATTTTGCTCCCCGAATAGCAATACTCATTTACTACTTTAAGCGTCTCATTTCCTAATCTAATTCCCGCAGCCTCACCCGATTTAATTCGGCTACACTCCATTATTCTCGTTTTGCTTTTGTTGATGTTCATCTTATATCCTCCTTTCAAGACCATGTCCATTCCGTTCAGCTGCTCTTCCAGGACCTTTGCTGCCTCTGACAGAATTACAATGTCATCGGCGAACCTCAAAGTTTTTATTTCTTCTCCGTGAATTTCAGTTCCTACTCCAAAATTTTCTTTTGTTTCCTTTACTGCTTGCTCAATATACAGATTGAATAACATCGGGGAGAGGCTACAACCCTTTCTCACTCCCTTCCCAACCACTGCTTCCCTTTCATGTCCCTCGACTCTTATAACTGCCATCTGCTTTCTATACAAATTGTAAATAGCCTTTCGCTCCCTGTATTTTATCCCTGCCACCTTTAGAATTTGAAAAAGAGAATTCTTGTCAACACTGTCAAAAGCTTTATCTAAGTCTACAAATGATATAAACGCAGATATGCCTTTCCTTAATCTATTTTCTAAGATAAATCGTAGAGTCAGTATTGCCTCTCGTGTTCCGACATTTCTACCGAATCCAAACTGCTCTTTCCCGAGGTCGGCTTCTACCAGTTTCTCCATTCGTCTGTAAGGAATTCGTGTTAGTATTTTGCAGCAGTGGTTTATTAAACTGACAGTTCGGTAATTTTCACATCTGTCAACACCTGCCTTCTTTGGGATTGGAATTATTATATTCTTCTTGAAGTCTGAGGGTATTTCGCCTGTGAACATATGGAGGGTATTATTGCCCAGGCGATGTAATGGACAAGTAGAAAACTGCTTCGCCAATAAACACACTGTGTGAAAGGTGATTAATTGTGGCCAGACACAAACATTGCAGTTATGCACTGAGTGAAAATTTGGTTAACAATTCTAAGCGATGACTCTGCAGAGACGTTCTTTAAATGCCTGTTGTGAACATTAGAAACCACAGACGAGTACTGTTTGTTGATAGACTAAGCGAAAAGAACTAGACTCACTCTATTTAAAAATACGCCATGATCTGTAGACAGTGGTGCCCACTACAAACTAGTGAGAAATAAACTTCCCTAAAGTTAGACGTTGATCACAAGAACAATGCACATGACTGTCAACTGGACACGCCGCGTCTTTCGTAGTTATAAACAAGTGCGTCTAGACTCCCGTAAAAAAATCAGTAAAAAAAGATAAAAAGAGATAACAAACTCGGAAAGAACTTATGACTGTAGTATTATATATCCGTACATTTACTGAATGTTTGTGAGCACTTTCTATAAAGACAAATGTATTTAAACGAACTTTAAGAAGTAGGTGTACATGGACAGTAAAGTGTGTGTACCGAACATTTCCTCTAAAGGAACTGCCAAGTGGACGGTGTATTTTGTTAATGATTCTATTGGACTTTTCTGTAACACAATGTATACTAACTTTACCACAGTTGAACCCTTGTTCTGTATTTCTAGAGAAAAAATAAGAAACAGGTGTTCAAGGGGGCAATGAAATGTTGGCTTTTGAATAATTAACGTATGCCCCAATCTTTTAATATAGGCTAAAATACATTAAGAATAAATTTTCTCTGTATAAATAAATCTGTAAAGTAAGGAGAAAAGGTCACGAGTTAATGTAGGGAATGTATTTTTGTGATGTTCCGATAAAGAATATTCCAGAAAATTTCTCTATACAACAAGCTGAAGACAGACGTCATAATTTGTTTTGGACTATATAAAAGCAGGAGGCGTGAGCTATCTCTTTCGTTTGCTTTCGATGGTTGTTTCACAAAATGTAAGAGTTGCTCTCATATCTGTAGCTTTTGGTTAAAGAATTACGCTAATTTAATAACAATAGCTGTTTTTGAATTATGAAACTACTTTTCTCTTCCGTTAATGCCAATCTCAATTTATTGTGTAGCTACAGCGAGCCGACGATTGTTTGGTGGCCACAGCTGAATGCAACTGCTGTTCAACTGGCATTTAATTTTGTTAAACTTTTACTTCGGCCTCCCCGTAGTCTCTTTTACCGGTCTTTTCGATCAGTATCCGGGCAATGTAGTTACCCAAACTGCGTGATTTTGAGATTAGTCACTGGCCTCTAAACAATGTGATCGGTCAACGTTCTCATTGGTCTGATGGAAATGCAATGCTGGTTGGCGGAATATAATTTCAGTATCAACAAGGAAAAATTTTCTATGCACCATTTTACTATTTCAAATCTTTGCCACTAGCTAAAGTGATAAACATAGTTTTATTTTAATTTTTTATCATCAGTAATATTATATCTTTCTCAAAGCACATGTCACGGAAACTCTCTATTCAAATCAACGTGTTCCTTAAACCAGAGGGACTGCTTGAAGGAAATAGCCCAGGTGATTCTAACCAGCTCCATCCCCAACCTGATGCAGTGCTAGAGATAACGGTCAATAATAATATACCTCCCTTTATTCCTCAGGGTTGTCATCAGTTTTGGGTTGCAGTTTACACAGTGGCAAATAGGCGCGTGCATCGTACAGACTAATAGGGTGTGTGAGCTCTGCCTCCACCACATTCCCCTCATCAGAATCAGCCGCCATGACCCCCTTAATTTTTTTCCACCTAATCTATTGCATTTATTTTCGGGCACCCATCGAAACTCACCAACTAAAGGTCCACCACAGGTCCCTCTCTCAAAGAAAAGAAGCATGAAGCACCGATCACTAATTCAATGCTGCACATCGTTCTCTTGAGCTTTGAGCTACTGTGATATCATCACTAATCGCCGTCTCTATACTGATGTCATCGATAACGTCTGACCCGTTTGTAGATACAAGGTCCAAGATGCTTCCATTACGTATGGGCTACTGAAGTTGCTGCTCAAGACAGTTATGAGAAAACATGTTCAAAAGTAGTTCACAAGACTGTCTGTCTGTCCTCCTATAAATGGTGGTGATTTAGGGGAAGAGACCAAACAGCGAGGTTATCAGTCTCGTAGGTTTAGGGAAGGATGGGGAAGGAAGTCGGCCGTGCCCTTTCAAAGGAACCATCCCGGCATTTGCCTGGAGCGATTCTAGGGAAATCACGGAAAACCTAAATCAGGATGGCCGGACGCGGGGGATTGAGCCGTCGTCCTTCCGAATGCGAGTCCAGTGTGCTAACCACTGCGCCACCTCGCTCGGTTCCTATAAATGACTTTACAACTGTCACACCAGAGTCAGTAAAAACATGCACCAATGAACTCGTTTTCACCTAGATCTGTTATGTGCAGTCAGATAACTTCAGTATCAGACTCACTTTCACCATCAGTAGACACTATCGGTTGATAATTTAAAGGATAGGAGTCAGGAAATGTCTTTGATCCAAACTGCCTTTTACCTTATTTCTCTAATCGTAGAATAACAGCATGTTTACATGTCTCTTACACCTCACTGGTAAATTTTGAGAAATGAAGGGGGCCAAGAAATATACGCTTGTTCTGCTTACCTCATTTGCGTTTCTCCAGGCCATAAACACCACAAATTTGTGTATGTGCTGGATCCTCATGGAGAACTGGACACCATCAACGCTATAACGATTACAAATGTCAAGGTAAATATCGTATCGAGTTGTGCACTGAGGATCTTTTGTTTGATTTCTCTCCCAAGTCAGGACAGACCAAGAAAATCAATCCTTCTTCTTTTCATTTTTGGTTTTAATGCATACCTTCTTGTCTGCTGTATCTTTACGTAGCTCTGTGTAGCTAGACCCTCCATTTACTGGATCATATACTTGTGTATGGATGTCCAGGTTGTAATATTCGGCTGAGAGCCTCAGCTGACCCCAAACCTTTTATCTCGGTGAACCGTGCCAGTATACTCTCATGGTGGAGTCATAAACGAGTCAGTGATTAACGCTCTCTGTGTCATTACGATATTATACTATAAAGATAATGAAGAGTTATCTCTTCAACAACAGAGGAAAATTCAGGGAAGCGACAGTTCAATACGCAGTACTGCAGCACATTTAACGGCGGGATACCGCAAATCATTAACAGTCATTTCCACGTCAGAAAGGCACACTCTTAGGAACCCAACAGAGTGATGTTACCGTCCTGCCGGATTCCCGATCCTAGTGAACGAGGTTCGCCCCTCATACACACGAAAAGTGGATCGTTAAGCTTTCAACTACCTTGTTTCATCTAATTTTCAAGTTTGTTTGACATCAAAAAGTAGTTAAAACTGGGTAGTTGAAAACGCTGCGACCCCCTTTTTGTACCCATATCAGCATTGCACCCCAAAACAATCCAGTTGCCGTGTAATAAAAGGCAGGATCCAGAGAATATGTGGTCATGCACAGACTCCAGAACTCCTCGAAAACTTTCGCAAGCAAGCGCACGTTTGTATCCATCTAAAGCCGTGTGTACTCTTCTAAAGTAGATATGTTGACTTCCCGTCAGATATTCACTGCTCGCTCATACTCTGCATCCATTATGTCATCGCCCATGAGGTTGCTGTAGAATGTATTTATACCAGGTAGCCTGGTTTCGTTAAGTATTGCTATACTATCCAGACACTCATATGGGAAAACCTCCCTCCTAGTCACAATCTGAAACATTGTCGGATCGGGAAATGCAGTTCGAGTTATGTGCATGGCCTCCCGAGGTAGAATTTCAATGAGTTTCTCGAGTGGCGTCTGCATAAAACGTAGAGAGTCAAGGATGCGGACTGTAATTCGTGGCATCATAAGTTTTGAGAACGAAATACATTTGTCAACTCTGTCAGACAGAACACTGACTAGATCTTTCTCCATGCCAAAATCAGCCAAGTATTCAACAAAACAATGAGCGTCATACTCGCTTAAAGTATAGAGGAAAACGGATATGTGTGATGGTAGCTGATACTTTTAATTCCCATAAGATAATAGTGGTCCACACAAGGAGTTTCCGCATTCCTATGTAACGGCAGCCCGCAAATATGTAAGTCAACCACGTTATTGTACAAATCTTCATTCTCCTTCGATTTGGTCATGGGACTGTTACCACTGTATATCGTATCAACGATCACATCACAATGTAGTAGTGATGAAGAGTAGTCTGAAGTTTAAGAGATTAGTCAATAAGCATCAACAGGCAAAGAAGTGGGATAAAGAAGTGCTAAGGAACGAAGAGATGTGCTTGAAGTTCTCTAAGACTGTAGACACAGTAATACGGAATAACTCAGTTGTCAGTACAGTTGAAAAGGAATGGACATTGAAAGTAACACTGAAAGTGACAAACCAAATAAAAAGGCCAGAAATTCATGAACATAAACCACAAACACTCACACTAGTAATTGCATGCAAGTAATTTTCGAGACCCGAGCTACAACACACAGTTCTGAGGGAAGGAGAATTTTATGATGACAATGCCTGTCCCAATTTTAGGCCGAAACCCACACTGCAGGACATCTAATGGACTCAATGAGAGGTCGGAGCCACTGCACAGGTCGTCAGCAAAAGCAACCCTTGTCCCTGCCTTTGATGATGACCCTTCGCAAAGCCTTTCTACAGGAACATGGCTGGAGATGACAGATAAACATCTAGAGAAACCAAACTTAAAACATTCGTGCCTCACTTTAACCACCTGTGTTAAGACTCACATTAACGAAAAAGCTGTTATCTCAGTGTTATGCATCAGAAGTTAAATTCTGCCCTACAAAGGAAGCTACACCCATGATATACCACAAAAACAGTTTTTGGTGGAGTTATAACAAGTACGAACACTCTGACTGGCAAGAAAGGAAACACGTGGCCACCAGCTTTGATATAGGCAAATGTAGACAGAGAAATTCGCTATTTCTCTTGCAGCATATCGTCGAGTGTTTGAGCAAGGCGATTCAGGCTGTGCTCAGACGATTTCGAGAGTCCTTATGTGAACAATGTTCACAGGCTCGTCTTAACTCGTAAGGAGTTAAACTGCAAAGTCCCAAAGTGCGGAGAATTGCACCAAGCACTGGCAGTTAACGCTTGCGAGTGATTTGAGGGCAATGACTTATGCGCTATTCCAGCCAAATAGTGTGTACCATGCAAATAACTTATCTAGGAACAACTAGGAGTCTGGGCTTCACCGGAGACGTAGGAAATGTATCAGACTGGAGTTTAACAGTCGAGAGATGCTTAGAATAGTTTCTCAGGTTCACAGCTCACGCCGACCGCCGCCACTACCGCCGCCAACAATAGGTAAACACACCCGCTCGCACTATGCCAGCAAGTTCAAATGGTTCCAATGGCTCTGAGCACTATGGGACTTAACATTTGAGGTCAACAGTCCCTTAGAACTTTGAACTACTTAAACCTAACTTACCTAACGACATCATACACATCCGTGCCCGAGGCAGGATACTAACCTAAGACCGTAGCAGTCGCGGGGTTCTGGACTGAAGCGCCTAGAACGGCTCGGCCACCGCGGCCGGGTGCCAGCAAGTAATATTCAGTTGGCACTCAGAACTGCGGTAGTCTCCGTCTCTATTGTTTTTTTTTTTTTTTTTTTTTTTTTTTTTTGTACATTCAGACATGAACTGTAGTTAAACATATTTACGATTGTTGGGCTTAATTGAAGCAGAAACGCAAGATATCCGGTTTAATGAAATGAACTGATCAGCCACTGTAGAGTGCTTTATACCCTGAAGTGACTGAATTGTTTTAATTGTGTACTTAATTCTGATAGGTCTTTAGCGACCCCAATCCATTAATTGGTTATTTTAATTGTTTTTTCTTCTTAATTGATGTCTCTGTCCCAAACTGTATTTAATTTGTTTGCATTTTATTGACCCCAGACATGGTCCTCAACCATCTTACTATTTAAGAGCCTTAGAATAGATATCAATTTCGCTTCTTACCTGGGAACACCCAATATCAATATTTTACCATCTTGTACGTATTATAATTATGATATTATGATATAAATAGACCTTTATGACGAATATCTAAGATTCTGATTTTTTGCTAAGATATAGTTACGCCTGAACCCATACACTAATTTCTGTTAGTGATAACGTTTAATATATAGGGAGTGTAGTGGAACCACCATTGAGATCATTGTCTGACTACATCATTGCCCATACTGCTGAACTCTTCTGATCTCACATGAATGAGATGGTATCTTCTACCTTGTGGGCCATAGGTTTAGCATCAAAGTCCTAAAACACTCACAGAGCGTCCTTGCGCAACTGTGGTAGGAAGATAGACCAGAACCACTCTCACACATGTAAGAACATCACTAAAAGGGGAAATCACTCAAGTCAGAAAGAAAAACAGAGGTATAAAGAAGATAACTGCGAAGAATCCCTGGGTAACAGAAGAGCTATGAAAGTATAAAAATTTTCAGGGAAATTCAGTTATGCAGAAACACAATTCTCCGATGAATGAAATCAATAGGAAGTGTAGGGAAGCCAAGACAAAATAGTCCCACGAAAAATGTGATGAAATCGAAAAAGAAAAGATTGTCGGAAGGACAGACTCAACAAATAGAAAAGTCAAAAAATATTCAGTGACATTAAATGAAGGGTGGTAAGAGTGCAATTGGCATTCCACCGTTAAATGCAGAGGCGAAAGAAGACTGGTAGAAAGAATACGCCGAATGCCTATATGAGGGGGAATATTGGACTGATGTGATAGAAGAAGAAAGAGGAGTCGATTTAGAAGAGATAGGGACCCAGTATTAGAATGAGATGAGGTGCTACAGACGAATGTTGAAAATTAGATTGACTGCTAAGGTAAGGAATGAGCAAGTTCTGCGCAGAATCAGAAAGGAATATGTGGAGGACACTGGAAATGAGCTGGGGAGCCAATCTGCACTCCTAAGGACCTCTGCACTTGCGCATTGAGTATCAGAAGCTGAGTATGGTGCTCTTGTGTGGAACGTTTCAGCTCATGCTAAGCAAGTCAGTGATACTGCAAGGATGATCTCAGGATGTTTGAAGCCATCACCAGAGCAGAAATTGTATCCGATTATTGGAATAGTCCCACCCAACATCCAGAGGGCCATTGCTGCAGACAATGAGAGAACAAAGCAGAAGAATGATAGCTGACATCCTCTGTATGGTCATCAGGCAACAATATCGCTTCTTAAATCCCGCAGGAGTTGCCTTGCTAGGACTGCGCCACTGGAGGGAGCACCAGAGGCATTTCGTCTTGCAACATGGAACAGCTCACTGCCCGTAGACGTCTCATCGAAAGAAGAACTAGCTCCTGGCAGAAACCTACATTACTCTGTATGGAGGTCCCACAAACGCGTAAGAGTGGGTATCCGCCCCCCCCCCTCCCCCCTGATGCAAGACCAGCCTGAAAAATTGGGGAATCCTTCCAGCGAGCGCTGATACATTTAGCGACTACGGAACTGAAGAAGATCCAAGCCACCTACTTGTATGCCACTTCCTGGACAACCCGTGCACAATACAAGATGTTTATGAAGGAAATGGCAAAGCTATCGCAGCTGCTAATCTTTGGAAATGCTGACCGGGCACGGAAATGAATGAGTGAAAAGGAGAAGGGACAGGATGATAGGTCCTCTGTTAAGATATGAGGGAATGACTTCCATGGTACTGGAGGGAGCTGTAGAGGTGAAATACTTTACAGGAAGACAGAGAGACTGTATACCTCTAGCAAATAAATGAGGTTACAGTTTGCAAGTTCCACTCTGAGATAAAGAGGTTGGCACAGGAGAGTATTTTGTGGCAGCCTGCATCAAATTGGTCATAAGAATGATGACTCAATAAATAAATAAGTAAATAAAAGCTTTTCAATCTCCACTGAAAGTTATTCAACATTCGTGGGAAGCTAAATCATAGGATTATCCCAGAAATAATTTTTGGACGATGCAATGTGGTGTGCTGCCGCGCATAGTACATGTTTTTCTGTGAAGGTAGTACGTGAGGTTGTGGCGTTACCTATACAGCAAGTCGCAGGAGCGAGGAGACATTCAAAATTGTCGTACACTATAATTGGGCGTCGCTCCTGATGGTGAACATGTTTAAGCTTCATGAATTTGCTTCCTCATACGCATAATGACAAGTAGCGAGTCCTTCTAAGATCAATATACAAGCCGCGCTGTTAATAACTTTTCTGAGGAAAAATAATTCCGATACCTTTAGCAAATATGCTTTACACAGCTATCGGTTGAGAATTGGGAGGAAAGGAGTCAAGAAATGTCTTTCACCCAAACATAACGATAATGGCATTTTTCCTTATTTCACTCGCCAGGGAATAAGAGCATGTTTACATGAATTTTATGCTCACCGACAAATTTTGAGAAATGAATGGGGCCGACTACTACATGCTTGTTCTTCTTATCTAACTTGTGTTTCTCCAGGCCATAAACACGATACGATATTCCGGTATCCTGCGCCTCAAATTTAAACTTGTCCTGGATCTTGACGGGGAACTCACCATCAAAGTTATAACACTCAAGAATGTAAAGGGATGTTCTTTATCGAGAAGTGCTTTGCGGATCTTTCGTGTAATGCAAAACAAACGTGATTCTTTTCATTTTTGACATTAATTAATTCCTTCTGGTCTGTTATACGTTTAGGTAGCTCTATACAACTAGAGACCCAAAATTTCATCAAAATGAAACATTTGTTGGGGAAGGTAGGTCAATTATGTAATTATTAATAATTTTAATTAATGGGACAGTCCATTTACTGCATCATAGATAAGGGTACAGAAATCAGGCTGCAGTATTCGGCTGAGAGCTTTACCTGGCACCCCGAACTTTCATGTCGGAAAACCGTGCCGGTACAGCTCTCAAGGTGCATTCACGAAACCCCTCGATCATTGATATGCTTCACGTTATCAACCTGTTCTCTCCAGAAAGATAATGGAGATTTGTCTCTTCAAATCCAGACGCAACTTTAGGGGTTGCAACAGTTCAATGCACAGGACTGCACCCATTTAATGGTGGGATACCACGGATCATTAACAACCTTAAGGAGATCAGTTTCCACGACAGGAAGGCACGCTCTTACAAACACAACTTGGTCAAGGTATCCTCCAGCAGGATTCTTGACCCTAGTGGACGAGATTCGCTTCTCAAAGGCTTTCGCAATCAAGGATGTTAGAGGGGACTGCCGCTAGCCACGTGATCGGTGCTATTACTAATACTATCACTACAACTAGATGATGATGACAACGAAGCTGCTTGCGGTGAGGTGTTCAGGTGTATGTGCCGTACCTTTTTAGATCGGCGAGGAAGAGAAGGTGGAGGAGGAGGAGATTCTGCAGTAACGGGCCAGTGCAAGCAGCCTGGCTGCAGCGGGTTCTGCTGCTGTTGTTGCTGCTTTTCAGCAGCCAGCTCGTCAATTAAATGTCGGACACATACTGAAACAGTAATACGACATGTATCGAATACCATGAATTCCTAGTGAAAAAGTTACAGTTATCGATTTTGATATTCGAAATAATGCACAACAGCGAAAACTAACTGACTGACCACTAAATAACAGCAGTGTATTACGTACGAATGTTGATACTACTTACGACGCTCTTGTTGCAGTTGCTGCCTTTGCTGCTGCTGCCGCTGATGTATCTCAGCATTCATTTCGTCCACGGTTTGTTGAATGTATGTTGAAATAATAAGATGAAATGTACCTTGTGCTACGAAATTCTTAGTGCAAGAAAAAGTTACAGTTGCCAATCTGAATATTAACATACCACTTAATTCCCACTGCCTAGGGCATTCACCGCTGCCTGAACTGCAGTTGCTGCTGTTGACGCGCTTCATTTTCCTAAAAAGATGATGTGAGACACCGGCGAAAAATGCTAGAATGAGGCCGGGGTGGAGGGAGTAGGGTATTAACAGACTCATGCTCTGCCCACTAATTTGACGGGAACCAATCAGATCGCAGTAATGAAGGATACCTTGATCGTCAGATTTACACAAGTTGGTTGAGGCATGCACAAACAGGAAGTAATCGCTTGAGAGAGAGAGAGAGAGAGAGAGAGGAGGTGGTTTCCCAGGTATCGAATATCAAAAGGAAGCCGCTCAGGGGTCGCTGGAATGTCCACGCGGCGACGCTTGAGGCACTCCCTGGGTGAATAATGAACTTCTGCTCGATACGTATTTGCCCAGCTTCATGACTGTTTGGGTTACGGGGAGCGCCTGGAGCAATGTTCTTGTCTTCTCAAACGTCTCTGCATACAAGTCTACGACATATGACCAGTGTTTCTGAAATTAATTATTTGATTTCCTTTCATTTGTCTCTACACTATATTTAGAGTTTTCTCCAGATTCTGATAAATCAACATGTTCCGTAAATTACACAGAATATGTTTTGAATATAGCATATCCCTAAACTCTACTGCATCACAAAGTGAAAAAACAATATCTAATGGGGACTGCGGTTACTGTCGCGATTCGCGACCTTCACAGATGCACATCCTTGCCTCCGAATTCCAGCCGCGCGTGACAGCCGCGCGGTCTGAAGGCGCCTTGTCACGGTCCGTGCGGCTCCCCCCGTCTGAGGTTCGTGTCCTCCCTTGGGCATGTTTAGCTAGACATCAGGCGACGAAAAGTTCTGTGCTCAATGGAATTCAAACCCTGCACACGTGGCAATGAAGACGCTTTAACTATCAAATTCTTTTCCAATAATAGCTAGGAGTAGCATGTTTGCACTTTCAATGATGTGATGGAAAATACTCTACTGCCTAGAAGTTGAATCCACAACATATCGTCGTTGGTGATAACAACGAACACAACGTCAAACCTAAATCCGTTTTCGCCAGTAGGATGGAGAGGAATGTTTGAACTTGAAAAGATGAAACGAAACGTTTGATCTTTTATTGTTGTGATAAAAAGCTCATCATGTGGCTGTATATTCAAAAGAAACCCACTTGAATTAAAAAGGCAACTCAAACGAAAACTAACCCATATTCTATCTTTTCTGTTGCCACGCGATCTTCCATTAGCTCCCAATGAGGAAAATTGACGAAAAAGAAGACATCACAAAACATTTTAAGAACTCTAGTATTTTATCCAGAATTCTTCATTATTGTGTACTTCTATCATGCGTCTTGGCATAGAATGTATAAGCCGTCGGACGTAACAGCCTGAAGAAGCAACTTCCTCCCAGGCTTCCAGGACGCAGACCCAAAGAGCGTCCGCAGTAGTTGGTTGGTTTCTTGGCCAGTTCTCTGTTAATGTTTTGGCGACCTCAGCCCACATGTTTTCCATGGGATTCATATCAGCCGCCCGTGGCAGCCAGTCCATGACGTTGACGCTAATCGTGGAGAGCCGCTGCTGAACAAATGCAGACTTGTGAATGTGAGAATGGTCCTCTTGCAACGTGACGTCCCCTTCTGCGTACAGCATTCGCACTGACGGAAGCATCACATTTTCCAATATGTGGGCATACTGCACGCAGTCCAGAGTTCTTTCTATCCTGTGAAGAATTCCCGCCCCTCTCGCAGAAATCAAACCCCAGCATGTAACAAATAGCCGGCCACTTCTTCTCGTCGTGGTTACATATTCGCGGCGATGGCGAGTCCCTTGCGGCCTGTAAACGATTCGTGGACCGTCACTACTGGTGGAAAACACCTTCACATCAGTGAAAATGACGTTGTCTCTCGACGCCCTCAGATGGAGCTCCGCAAATGCTAGCCGGAATAAAACGTTGTCTTCGCTGAGCTCTTGTTTCATGGTGGCCGGTCGTGCATGCAGTCCAGCGTCCCTCAGCGAATCGTGTCACTGGAGCCTGGGAAGTTGGTCTCCCGCCGCAACTGCTTCGCGTCCAGAAAGGGATTTTCTATGCTCCTAGACACTAAGTCCCTATCTTCCTGCTGTGAGCTCACTCTCTTCCTGCTTGAGCCAGGAGCCCTGTTGGTGATGCTTCTTTCGAGGCAGATCCTCCACCATATCGTTACAGTGGTATGCAGTATGCCATACAGTCTGCCAGCTTCTCTGATGGAACATCCTCCTTCTTCAATGAGAGCGACGACTCTATCTCGAATAGACGTCTCCCAGTGAGTCATTACGGCAGACAGCCTGATGTGTATTTCTGCTTGCCGCTCTTATACTGATGCCAGGAGAGAAAGTAAACATATTTACATACACTCCTGGAAATGGAAAAAAGAACACATTGACACCGGTGTGTCAGACCCACCATACTTGCTCCGGACACTGCGAGAGGGCTGTACAAGCAATGATCACACGCACGGCACAGCGAACACACCAGGAACCGCGGTGTTGGCCGTCGAATGGCGCTAGCTGCGCAGCATTTGTGCACCGCCGCCGTCAGTGTCAGCCAGTTTGCCGTGGCATACGGAGCTCCATCGCAGTCTTTAACACTGGTAGCATGCCGCGACAGCGTGGACGTGAACCGTATGTGCAGTTGACGGACTTTGAGCGAGGGCGTATAGTGGGCATGCGGGAGGCCGGGTGGACGTACCGCCGAATTGCTCAACACGTGGGGCGTGAGGTCTCCACAGTACATCGATGTTGTCGCCAGTGGTCGGCGGAAGGTGCACGTGCCCGTCGACCTGGGACCGGACCGCAGCGACGCACGGATGCACGCCAAGACCGTAGGATCCTACGCAGTGCCGTAGGGGACCGCACCGCCACTTCCCAGCAAATTAGGGACACTGTTGCTCCTGGGGTATCGGCGAGGACCATTCGCAACCGTCTCCATGAAGCTGGGCTACGGTCCCGCACACCGTTAAGCCGTCTTCCGCTCACGCCCCAACATCGTGCAGCCCGCCTCCAGTGGTGTCGCGACATGCGTGAATGGAGGGACGAATGGAGACGTGTCGTCTTCAGCGATGAGAGTCGGTTCTGCCTTGGTGCCAATGATGGTCGTATGCGTGTTTGGCGCCGTGCAGGTGAGCGCCACAATCAGGACTGCATACGACCAAGGCACACAGGGCCAACACCCGGCATCATGGTGTGGGGAGCGATCTCCTACACTGGCCGTACACCGCTGGTGATCGTCGAGGGGACACTGAATAGTGCACGGTACATCCAAACCGTCATCGAACCCATCGTTCTACCATTCCTAGACCGGCAAGGGGACTTGCTGTTCCAACAGGACAATGCACGTCCGCATGTATCCCGTGCCACCCAACGTGCTCTAGAAGGTGTAAGTCAACTACCCTGGCTAGCAAGATCTCCGGATCTGTCCCCCATTGAGCATGTTTGCGACTGGATGAAGCGTCGTCTCACGCGGTCTGCACGTCCAGCACGAACGCTGGTCCAACTGAGGCGCCAGGTGGAAATGGAATGGCAAGCCGTTCCACAGGACTACATCCAGCATCTCTACGATCGTCTCCATGGGAGAATAGCAGCCTGCATTGCTGCGAAAGGTGGATATACACTGTACTAGTGCCGACATTGTGCATGCTCTGTTGCCTGTGTCTATGTGCCTGTGGTTCTGTCAGTGTGATCATGTGATGTATCTGACCCCAGGAATGTGTCAATAAAGTTTCCCCTTCCTGGGACAATGAATTCACGGTGTTCTTATTTCAATTTCCAGGAGTGTATATACTAAGATGGCATCTGTACTTTCGGACAGAAAGAACAGATACCATCTTAGTATATATATAGTTAAGGCTCACCGGCCACTTGACCATCTTCTTCTTCTGTGCGAATGCACAAACAGTGCCCGAACTGTTACAGGAATCGACAACGCGCCGCGAGTAATGAGTGTAATGGGCGTGGGCACTACGAATGTAGTGCGGGACAATACGTTGAGAATGTGGGTTTCGCGGGAGGCGTGCCAGAGATAAATCCCTGCAGTCGCGCTATGCTCTGTGTCCTCGGTGGCTCAAATGGATAGAGCGTCTGCCATGTAAGCAGGAGATCCCGGGTTCGAATCTCGGTCGGGGCACACACTTTCATCTGTCCCCGTTGACGTATGTCTACGCCTGTAAACAGCTAAGGGTGTTCATTTCATTGTACTTTCAAACATATTTACGTCAAACGGAGGGGCAGAGGCAGAGGCATGCGGTGGAGCCGTGCTGGCTCGTCCCGGGCTGTTGGCCCACCGGCGCCACCCCCAGCTCGCTGACTTCCGTCTCACCTCGGCCAGCCTGGCTGGCCGTAGCTCGCCAGCCGCGGCCAGCACAGACCCGGGCCGCATGGCCACGATCACCCCTTGAAGGATCAAAAGTTACACCTAACCTACCCAAGTCTGTAGTATAAACTAACGCAGCTAAGCTGTTATGCTATAACATGTGCAGGCACACCTACAGTTGACGATTCATTCAAATATTTGACGAACAAAACGTTCAAAAATACATTCAGTTTTAAACATAGCTGCCCCAAAATATTTCACCTAGCTAGCAATAGCATGGCGAAGAAAACTGTTCTTTCTTGTAAGCGCTCTGCATTAGATGTAGCCTTAAGAAAACGTGTATTCAACCACGACAACTAAGCGGAATGTAAAAGCAAACGGGTTTCGCGACAGCTTCTCCAAATAATAGTATATACGTAGTGTATAATACACGTTTTGTGCACTTATAACATGTACTCAGTGTCTTTGAAACAATACATGCTGCACGACGGAATTTACTTTCTGCTGAGGCACTTCATTTACATCTCAATGAAGCACGTCTACTAGAGAACATTGCTCTTTACGGCAGTCAATTCACTTGTAAATTAACACAATGATGTCGCAGGTATTAGGCAACACGTTACTAGGGATGAGAAAGGCCTTAAGGTTTGCAATTAAACATGCTACTCCTAGCTACTACTGAATAAGAAGTTGATTATTAACGTGTCTTAATAACCATGTGTGCGGCGTTCGACTCTCAGTCAGCATCGACGTTTTCCTCACCTTATTTCTAGTTAAACGTGCGCACATCTCGCTAATGGTGGACCAACATTGGGCATTTCTCGTCTGTTCCTTGTTAGACAACGACGGCGGTAGGCGCCGGGTTCGAATCCCTGTTAGGCAATACAACTTCAGTCGCAATTTAAGGTTCCAACCTCACTACTGGTGACAAACTGTGACATCTACATTCTGATTTCACGTATTTATTCAACAGTCCTATTAGGTGCTGGGTTCGCATCCTTGTCACCAGCATTACATGATGGCATTTCAATTTTAAACATGTGCATCTTTTGTTCCTTGACAACGCAACAATATACAACGTCTTTGGATGTTAATTACCAACAACGTAAGTGTCATTTAGTACAAACATCATCGTCATTTACGTTCAAGTGGAGAACTGATAACTGATACTGGTGCAAAAGTCAATATTTGACGTCACTTTCTGCCTACTGATCGAGTCTCGATAAGGCACAAAGTTTTGCTTGGTTAACAATGGCTTTACATTCTGGGTTCGCATCCGAATCCAGAACGATGACGTTGGTCGTGTCATTTAAAATAGAACTTTGTTTACAAGTAACTATTGATGAGTAATGTGAACAATGATATTACTTGTGATTTGCTGGTAATGTCGGGATTTCCGTAGAGTGCTTGCCGCCGTTAATCACATTTTCTTTTAACTGCTTAGTATTACATAAAGTTGATGCGAAACCACTCCCCACTGAACGTTGAACGACGTTCAGCAGGTGTTGGGTAAACTTTTAGACAGCAAAGAACTTGTTTCCAATTGCCATACAACTTTATAAATCCATATACTGTCTCAAATATTTAATTGTGCCCTAGGATTACTGAACGATTTATGTGACAAAATTAGTTGTCCAATATTGATTGAAATGTCACTTATTGTAGTTAACTTTAGTTTACAAACGTTAAGGACTGTCTGATCTCTTCTGTACGATCGTGGTGTTACTTTACATCTGGACAGACTGTCATAAAGACCAGTGTTCTCTAGTAGTCTCTAGCGGTACCCATTGTGTATCTTACAACGATTGTACTGTGGAGGGTAGTGACGATGTACAACACAGATATTCTATGATTCTTGCATGCATTCAGGAGCAGCCTACACGTTGAAATTCAGGCGTGACCCACTTTTTTTGCTGTCGAGTGTACCTAGTGTTGACAGTTTTGGGGTCAATTGATAACTTCGCTATGTGTGGTAGGTTTCATCACCTGAAGGCTGCTGAGTGTTGAGCAGCAACGTGGATCCCTGGAGACCCTGTTGCTGACATCCGCATTGAAGTCCTGTACGAGCAGCACTCTGAGATGCGATTCTGTTAGTTTCTCTATTAATGGATGGTAGACGGCAAGCAGCAAAAGTTCAGCAGGTGAAAGCCATCATCTCCAGTATACCTTCAGCTAGTTCATTCACTGTGCAGCACCATGTAGGACATAGATTCGCTACGGTATCGTGGTTATGGAATCGATCCAAATGACCCACTCATGACTAGAGTTGCAGAGGTGGAGTATTTAAAGGGGGCTAGTGTGAGGCTATCCACAAAACTCAATAATGGCCGAATGTGTCCTCCTTATTCTGTTCCATTTACTTAACAGATGTTAACTGCTTTGTCGGTCCTTCACTATGTGCTCTTATGAAATAGATGAAATTCTTGCAACATGCTTTACGTGCTAACGAATATGCTTGTCTCACCTCCTTTGGTTTTCCACCTTCTTTCCTGCTGAATGCTTATTCCTTATTCGGCAGACAGTGTCGTCGACCTGACGCACTTGCGAAATAATGGATCGCTTCCTGCTCATGCCTCTGAGTCTGATATGACTATAAACTGCGAGAGGCAATGTAAATGAGATTTTAATAATTTTTATCTAAGTTCTACCCTTTTATACTTTGTGCCATAACAATACTATCACTGTTCACCTCCATTAAAAGTACCATCTTAATTAGGTCTATTGGCACTCGTTAATATTGCTGCTGTGGCCATAGCCTGTATTAATTTTCTCTTGTTTTCTAAATTCTGTCATGTTCTTAAGTTACCCGATTAACCATTGTTAAATTACATACGGTATTTTATCATGTAGTTATTTTAGAATCCTGCGATACAGCTATGGGAGTATCAGCATTGGAGGCCGAAGACTACCGGCACAAAAAGCGGCTCTCATACTGCCAAAGGCGTTATCAAAGAGGGTGGAGGATCAGAAAAAGGTTCGGTTACCATCTTGTCCCTGGCGTGAGAAACTGGCCATAAAGGTGGAAAAATCAGCAATAGCAGAGGCATGAGGATGCAGAAGGCAATGGAAACCACTGCATTAAAGACATATAATTGTGTCCACAGCACATGTGGCCTGTAATTGAAAACTCTCATGGTCTTCTCTCCATTGGCAACAGTTCCAGAATAGTCCCCATTCGGATCTTCGGGAGGGAGAGGGAACAAGTATTTCGGGTCAGATGAGTGTTGAGTAATATCAGCGTCAGTGAAAAGTGGAGTAACGGGAGTAGGATTCATTATTAATACGAAGGCAGGGCAGAGAGTTTGTTACTGTGAACAGTTCCATGATTATTCTTATCAGAATCGACAGCAAACCAACACCGTCCTCGTTAGTTGGGGTGAACATGCCGACGTCGCAAGCTGAAGATGAATAGATAAAGTATATAGGGATATTGAAGGGTAATACAATATGTAAACGTAGACGAAAATCTAATAGTCATGAACGACTCTAAGGTAGTTGTAGAGGAAGGAGCAGAAGAAATGGTTACAGGAGAATATGGACTTTGGACAGGAATAAGAGAGGAGAGATACTAAGTGAGTTCTGTAATAGATTTCAGCCAGTAGTACCTAATACTCTACTCAAGACCCACAAGACGAAGAGGTATACTTGGCAAACGCCAGCTGATAGGGAAAGATTTCACTTAGATTACAACATAGTCAGACAGAGATTCCGCAATCAGATACTGGATTGTAAGGCATGCACAGATATAGACTCAGATCACAATATAATAGTGATGAAGTTTAAGAGATAGTCATGAAGATCAATACGCAAAGAATGTGGTACATAACTGCTAAGGAATGACGAGATACGATTAAAATTCTCGAAAGCTGTACACAAAGCAATCAGGATTAGCTTAGGGGGCAGTAACGCTGAAGAGGTATGGACAGCGCTAAAAAGGGCAATCACGGTAGTTGGAAACAAAAACAAAGGTGCAAAGAAGGTAACTGCGAAGAAACCTTGGGTAACAGAAGAAATACTTCAGCTGATCGATAAAAGAAGGAAGTACAAAAATATTCAGGGAAATTTAGGAATACAGAAATACAAATTGATGAGGATCAAATAAGTAGGAAGTGCAGGGAACCTAAGACGACAGAGCTGCATGAAAAATGCGAAGAAGTCGTAAAAGAAATGATTGTCGGAAGAACTCACTCAGCATGTAGGAAAATCAAAATGACATTCGGTGAAATTAAAAGCAGATGGTGGTATCATTAAGAGTGTAATGGGAATTTCACTGTTAAATGCAGAGGAGACAGCAGATAGGTGGAATGAGAACATTGGAAGCCTCTATGAAGGGGAGGATTTGTCTGATGTGATAGAAAAAGTTACAGGAGTCGATTTAGAAGACATGGGGGATCCAATATTAGAACCAGAATTTAAAAGAGCTTTAGGGGACTTAAGATCAAATGAAGGAAAAGGGATGGATATCAGTCCATCAGAATTTCTAAAATCTTTGGGGAAGTGCCAACAAAACTACTGTTTACGGTTGGTGTTAAGAACGTATGAGTGTGGCGACGTACCTTCTCACTTTCGGAAAAATATCATCCACACATTTGGGAACACTGCAAGAGCTGACAAGTGCGAGAATTATCGCACTACCAGCTTAACAGTTAACGCCTCAAAGTTGCTGACAAGAATAATATGCAGAAGAATGAAAAAGAAAATTGAGCGTGTGTTAGCTGACGAGCAGTTTGGCTTTAGGAAAGGTAAAGGCACCAGAGAGGCAGTTGTGACGTTGCGGTTGATAATGGAAGCAAGGCTAAAGTAAAATCAAGACACGTTCATAGGATTTTTCGATGTTAAAAAAGCGTTCGACCATTCAAAATGGTGCAAGATGTTCGAAATTCTGAGAAAAACAGGGTTAAGCTATAGGGAGAGACGGCTAATATACAATCTGTACAAGAGACACGAGGGAACACTAGGGGTGGAAGACCAAGAAAGAGTCTCTCGCATTAAAAGGGGTGTAAGGCAGAGGTGTAGTCTTTCACCTCTGCTGTTCAACCTGTAAATCGAAGAAGCAATGATGGAAATAAAAGACAGGTTCATGACTGAGTTTAAAATTAAAGGTGAAAGGATGCCGGTGGTAGGATCGCTGATGACATTACTATCCTGAATGAAAGTGAAGAAGAATGACAGGATCTATTAAAGGGAATGGACAGTCTAATAAGTACAGAATATGGATTGAGAGTAAACCAAAGGAACACGAAAATAATGAGAAGCAGCAGAAATGAAAGCAGTGAGAAACTTAAAATTAATATTGACGGTCACAAAGTACATGAAATTAAGGAAATCTGCTATTTAGCCATCAAAATAACCAATGACGGACAGAGAGGAGGACATCAAAAGCAGACTAGCAGTGGCCAAAAGGACATTCCCGGCCAAGAGAATTCTACTAGTATCAGACGTAGGTCTTAATTTGAGGAAAAAAATTCTGAGAATGTATGTCCTGAGCACAGCATTGTATGGTAGTGTAACATGGACTGCGAGAAAACCTGAACAGAAGAGAATCGAAGTATTTGAGATGTGGAGCTACTGGCGACTGTTTAAAATTGATGGACTGACAAGGTAAGGAATGAGGAGGTTCTGTACAAAATCTGAGAGAAAAGAGTAGGAGGAAAACATTGACATGAAGAAGCTACAGGATGATAACACTTCTGTTAAGACATCAGGGAATGACTTCCATGGTACAAGAGGGAACTATAGAGGGAGAAAACTCTAGAGGAAGACATGGAGTACATCCAGCAAATCCAAGAGGTATATTGCAAGTGCTACTCTGAGATGAAGAGGTTGGCACAGGAGAGGAATTCGAAGCCGGCGGCATCACACAAGTCAAAAGTGTGATGATTCAAGAAGAAGAAAAGCTGTATCCTGATTACGCGCCTTCAGGTCACACCCACGGGGGGTGTCAGCGGCGAGTTCAATGTGCACATGGCGTTATTCGTGTACAACAGACTAACGGAGGCGGATGCCCGATCCACATGGTGTTCACTTGACTATGGGGTACAAGACAAGGAACCAATACACTTCACACACCTTGGCGCAGTTTTGCCGAATAAGACTGACACTAGCCCGCCCAATGTCACAGACGTCTGTCCAGCTAGCACAGCCACTTGAAACTCATGCGGATGCATATAGGCTACGAATTACGAGTGAACTGTAGCTCGCTATGATCCTCTATACCTCTTGCCGCATTGTACGTAGCTAACTGTCACGTTTCCTTACCCCCAGGGAAGGGACCACATGACGAGTCACAATAAGTGAAGTGAGTGATGGAGTACTACTGCCGATCAACCGGCTTCACCAACGGGTGCAGTGCTCGTGTACAGCTCCTGAGACAGGCTTCAAAGTCACCCACAGCTCCTCAAGCTGTCACATTCTGTGTACCATAACAAATCCTGTACAATATACTGGTAAATTATTATTGGTAGACGCTTGTGGAACACTTCTTTTGTCTACAGACTTGACCCACGATGATATTGGCTCATTTCTGATGTAGATGTTTTGCCTGTCAACTATGACACTCTACTTGCTGGCTGGACTGCCTCCAGCTCCGGCATGTCATCCTACAATGATGTCACTATTACGGCTTGTAGGTACATGAACGAGTGCAGGAAAATAAATTAGTGGTCACACAAGCCGGTTAAGGGAACTTGGCTGGTACCTACGTCATAACGCAGCGCTAGTTGTACCACTCACAAGGGAACCTCCCCATCGCACCCCCCTCAGATTTAGTTATAAGTTGGCACAGTGGATAGGCCTTGAAAAACTGAACACAGATCAATCGGGAAAACAGGAAGAAGTTGTGTGCAACTACGAAAAAATAAGCAAAATATACAAACTGAGTAGTCCATGTGCAAAGATAGGCAATATCAAGGCTAATTTGAGCTCAGAAGTGCCGTGGTCCCGTGGTTAGCGTGAGCAGCTGCGGACCGAGAGGTTCTTGGTTCAAGTCTTCCCTCCAGTGCAAGCTTTGATTTTTTTTTCACTTTATGTGACAAACTATTATGTTTTCAACACTTTTTTGGGAGTGATTATCACATCCACAAGAAAACCAAAATCGTGGGTCAGTAACATATTCCTGTCATATGGCGCACATGCCGTCACCAGTGTCGTATAGAATATATCAGACGCGTTTTGCTGAGGAGGTATCGGTTTACCTATGACCTTGCGATCAAATGTTTTTGGTTCCCATTGGAGAGGCATGTCCTTTCGTCTACTAATCGCACGGTTTACCGGTGCGGTCGCAAAACACAGACACTAAACTTATTACAGTGAACAGAGACGTCAATGAACTAACGGACAGATCATAACTTTGCGAAAATAAACAAATTAAACTTTTCACTGGAGGGAAGACTTGAACCAAGGACCTCTCGCTCCGCAGCTGCTCACGCTAACCACGGGACCACGGCGCTCCTGTGCTCTAGTAACCTTGATGTTGTATATCTTGCGCATGGACCAATCAGTTTGTATATATTGCTTACTTTTTCATAGTTCCACACAACTTCTTCCTGTTTTTTCGATTGATCTGTGTTCAGTTTTTCAAGGCGTATCCAGTGTGCCAACTTATATCTAAATCTGAGGGGGGTGCGATGGGGAGGTTCCCTTGTCAGTAAATAACTACATCGTGCCTGTGTAGTTTAGGACTTGCGTACCTACTGTGAAGTGTCGGCCTCGTTTTGGCCTTTCCCGCACATTTTTAATTAATGTAGAACTGTATCACGTATAAGAAATTCAATTTTTCATTCCAGTTTTAAAAAATGGCTCTGAGCACTATGGGATTTAACATCGGAGGTCATCAGTCTCCTAGAACTTAGAACTCCTTAAACCTAACTAATCTAAGGACATCACACACATCCATGCCCGAGGCAGGATTCGAACGTGCGACCGTAGCAGTCGCGCGGTTCCGGACTGAAGCGTTTTAGAACCGCTCGACCACCGAGGCCGGCTATTCCAGTTTTAGTGATGACTTGAAACGTGAGCGGTTATGGGAGTCGATGGGTGCCCTAGTTAGTTTATCCGATTATAGCCTCCTTTAAACTGTTTTCAACTGCCTTTTCTCTCTCTACCATTTTTGCGTGAGGGAGTAGAACCCGCGCACTAAGGGTTCTGTAGAAACGTAATTACTTGCGTATCAATATGGGCAAGATATCAATCCTGGGAATTCCAAGACTGTATCAAAATTTCAACAGCAGTCTCTAAGACCAGCCCAGACATATAAAAAGAAGCGATCAGGGACCTGAGTTTATATATGAAGAAACAGAAGATTTAATAAAATACTTTTCAGTTGTTTATTGAAACATTTCGACAACATACGCTTTATATCTTTAAGCAGTAATATTCTTTTCTCTTACGCTCTTGACAGTTGATGAATGCAATATAAGTTCTGATAACAAAAGAATATTTTTATGTGACATAATTACAGTTCAGTAATTTTCGGATTTCGTTCCTTGACTGTACCATGAAACCTTGCTTGTTGCCAAATATCGTGATTTTAGATCAACTGGAAGTACCCCATAGATTTTGATGAGTGAGTTTGCGGGTATAAAAATATGTGACATAAATGGTGTATATTTTGACTGCATTTAGAAGGGATCGAATACATTAGTTTGTAACATCTACACTGATGTCCAAATTTGAAGCAACACGGGAATTTTGCAAGGTTGCGTTTACTTTGGCACAAAACAGTGTACACTGGTGATAGTGAAGTAGAATGAATGTAAGGAATACAGAACGGAGACAACTGCAACATGCAGAAAAAATGGTCTTCGTTTTTTTCAAACTTCACGGATTTGCACACTCTTTCCGAAAACTGGTTAGTGTGCTCAGTATGGAGCGCGACCACCTCTGGTAGCAATACAGGCGTTACAACGACGGGGTACGATGTCGTCAGTCTCATGTTGAGGCAATAACGACCGTTCTTCCTGCCCGCAAGTCTTGGAGAGTGGTTGGTGGAAACTGACGCGATGCAACCAGTCTCTCGTACATCCCAGACATGTTCCATGGGATTCAAATGGGGAGGGCTAACAGGCCACGGTATTAGTGCAATATCTTCCGTTTCCAAGAAAACATCAGCCATCTGGACTCTAACAGGCCGAGCATTATCGTCCATCAATACGAAGTCTGTGCCCACAGCACCTCGCAACAACCGCACATGAGTTACCAAGATCTCGTCACGATAGCTGATAGCTGCTAAACCTTGTCGGTTCATCCGTACAATTTCGTGAAGAGGTGTTCATGTGGTTAACATACTCCGTGTCCATAGAATTAGGGATCCTACTTGATATCGGTCTCTTTCCACAATGTTTCGGTTAAGAAATCGAGTTCAGTTTCCTTCCAGATGCGAACCAATCACAGACCAAATCGGAACGCATTTATGAATCAAAAACTGGTCCACTCTTCGACAGTCCGGTGGCATGCCAAAGTCTCCACTCAAGAAGTTCCCTTACAGCAGGTCTCCCACAGTAAAGACCACTCTGCCGAAGCCTTCTGTACACCGTCTGCCTCCATACAACATGTCCAATGGAAGCTGCAGGGTCAGATGCTACATCCCGTCCACTATGAAGTTGGTACCGTCGTGCCCTTACAACCAAATAACGGTCCTCTCTTTCTGATGTCACAGACGATCGGCCCTGCCCTGGTCTTCGGGATACAGTTTCGGTCTCTGTAAACTATCTCCACATCCGAAAAACAACACAACGATACACATTAAACCATCGATCACATCAATTTGTTACTGTCCTGCTTCCATTCTTCCTATGGCTCTTCACCGCAGAGAGTCTGGTAGGTGTCTTCTCTGTGCCATACTGCACCGTTTGTGCCCTTGTAAACAGCAGTCATGAATGGGGGACAACCCAGAAAACACCACTGCATCTGGTAGATGCCCTGGCGTCGTCATTGTCATGGGTTCAGTTGACAGGAATGCCACCTTCCGTGCAGAACACGATCGTACGAACGTCTGTTGACAGTTTATATGATTATGTCGTGAATTAGGCACAGAAAGAGGAAATAGTAATTTGTTTCTTTAATTTTTAACATTGATGTATTTGAACTTGATACTTCAAAGGAGAGCTGAGAAAAAGAGATCTTAATAGACGGACAGACATATAGATGGCTAAAAATATGGAACAGAAATATTTTATCGTGCGCCACAATTGTAGATTACAATTTTCGGATTTTTCCTTTACTTTTACTATTAATCCTTACTTCTCTCGAAATTTCAACGGAAAGTACCTTGCAGTTTCTGTCGATTGAGTTTGCCAGTATCAAAAAATTTGTCATAAATGGCCATATCTTTTGATTTCTTTCCCTTAGAAGATAATGTTTCTACAGCACCAAGGAACCATAGGACTCAGTATGTGACATAAACTGGATTTTGATACATCTACCTGAGCCGTGGTAAAAAATTTGCTGTTTTGAAGAGCGCGCCGCAGCGCGTTGCGTGATGCTGTCGCCCTCCGTTTCTGGAGGTGGTGCCGCTGTGGTAATCGCAGCTTTGGTGTCTCCCTCTGGTGGGAAAGCGGAAGGATTGCCAGTTCACGTGCATTTAAGGGACGCTATGAGCTCGGTAGAGGAGAATCGGTCAGTCGAGGCGAGTCTAGTCAGTTGGTCAGCCAGCTCAGTGTGGGGCAGTCAGTGTCTGTCTGTCGTCGGAGTGCGAATATGGCTGTCGTTTGCATCAAACTTTAAGTCAGAAAATGAGAGTCTTGCCACTCCGCCAGTAACAGAACTCAGCTAGTGGTCGCCCGGTCGGGGCTGAGTTTCTGCATCTGAGTCTGCGCGTTAGGTCGCCAGTCTGCTCGAGTTGCAAGGGCAAAGGTCACTGGCGGTTGGATTGGTCGGTTGGTTGGTAGCGCACTGAGACACGAGACGACTTGTCCGCCTTGAGCGTCGGAGCATGTGAGGTCTCCACGTGAGTCCAGTGGGCAGCGCCGTATAGAAAGGGGTAGTGGCTTCGCGGTTCATAAGAGAGCAACAGGAGCGGAACCACGACATCGGGCTGGCCGGGGCGGGGATGCTACGCCGGGCGACGGGAGAACGGCGCGCCTTCCTTCGTCCGTTGAAGCGGCTGGCAGCGGACTGTTCGGGAAAGCGTTGGGGGGGGGGGGGGGGGGGGATGCTGCGCCAGGTCTTCGCAGCAATCGCAGTTTATTAGAAGTTTAGTGATTGGAGATATGTTGTTTCATTTACTTGTTAAATACAACTTGTTTTCTTCGTGGGGTCACCAGCCGCTTTGTTTTGGGTTCGTCCCACCATTCTTCTCCATTTGCCCACCCGCGGAATAGGTATACAGCAATCTGCGGTTCGGGTTGTTTAGTAACCCTCCTCCCAATCTGCCATACGTTAATAGCTGCCTCTCTCATGTTCGTCGGACTTGGTGTTAACGAATTTAAAGAGTTAAGGTAAGAGCCGAATTCCTGAAATATGTTTTTATCTTGTCTATCATCTTTCGAGGCGGTATATGTGTAATGTAGAGCATGTTGTACACTTTATGTAAGTTTGAATTTCATGGGTTTTATTTAAATAGTCATTTTTATTAAGTTGCCACCCTTCCACCGTAAGAGCCCTTTTAAAAATAAATTGCACTTTTGGTGGAAAAAAAGTTCTTAGTGTGAGTGTTTGTACCGTTTCCATCCCTCTTACGGGGTGCATAGTTAATGTGTTTGTGTGAGTTGATAAAAATTTTAGTTTAAAGTAATCGGGTGTGTTGCAGATTTGCACCTATATGTTTTTGAAAAGGCTTTTATGAATAAAATTTCCATTGGTTGAAATATAATTTGTTTCCATCAGTTACTCCTTGGCAACTACTTCCACGCTCACATAGTGTGTTAATGTTCTTGTTGAATTGCTAGTAAATAAAGTAAATTGTGTAAGAAATGATTTTGAAAGTAAATTGTCGCGGTTCACTCCTGAGAAAAAGGGCTCTTAACTGTCGAATGGACAGATAGACGAGCGGACTATAAAGACACTTTATAAAGGTTGCGTTTCTGCAGGTTGAGTTACGGAACCACAGAAAGAAGCAATAGCAAATCAAGTGAGTGCCACCATCGACAAACTACACCAAGTTTTGAGAAATTATGTGTCCTCTATCACTCACACACCGCATCCGCGTGCGGGTCATAAGGCCAATTTGCTTCAGGGCTCGCTATTCATTGGTGTTTCTGTCTTGACTGGTTGAGCAGTTATGTTAACGAGTGTGCTACAGTGGGAAGACAGCTATGGAGAACCAGGAAAGCAGAGGTTAGATACAAGATCCAGTCACATTGATGTGACAATCACCTATGTTCGACGTCGAAGTATAATTTCCACTCACAAATGGCAGCACTAGTAGTGGAGTGTGTATAGAGCGTGTCATGGGGACGTGGAAATAGTGCAGTCGTTGTCGTAACGATGAAACTAAGCGATTGATTTGACGTCCAAAAGGTCATGATCAGTGACTTTGAGGCGAAAGGTGGAATCATTTCCTAAACGGCGAAGCCTGTAAATTGTTCACGTGCTTCCACGGTTAAAGTATACTATACGTTGCAAAATGACCCTATCCAAAACCAGCCCTGGCGCAAGTGTAGGGCATCACGAGCCATAGATCAGAGTGGTGAATGGCTCTTGTGGAGATGTCTACGGGGGAATAGACGTGCAACTGTTGAGCAACTGATCGCGCAGATGAACCATGGATTTACCAACAGTGTCTCCTCAACGACCGTTCAGCGAACGTTGCTGTGAATGGGCCTCCGCAGCAGGCGCCTTTTTCATGTGCCCATGTTGACTGCTGTTCATCGACGGTCAAGGCTGGAATTTCGGGGTCAAGCCGGTCGCTGTGGCCGAGCCATTCTACGCGCTTCAGTCGGGAACCGCGATGCTGCTGCGGTCGCAGGTTCAAATCCCACCTCGTGCATGGATGTCCTTAGGTTAGTTAGGTTTAAGTAGTTCTAAGTCTAGGAGACTGATGACCTCAGATGTTAAGTCCCATACTGCTTAGAGCCATTTGATCCGTTTTGGCGTCAGTATCGCGACTGGACGTCCACTGAAAGGCAAAGTGTGCATTTTTTCTCAGATGAATCACGTTTTATGTTCCATCGGACAGATAGCCATTGGTGTGTTCAGTGTAAAACGTGTGAATGCAAACACCTTGTACCAACCATCTGTGGAATCCAGACTGGAGAAGAGCGCGTTATGATCTGTGGAATGTTTCTGGCTGATCTCGACATTCTGTAGGGCACAGTGGATCGACACATGTTTGCTCTATCTTTGGGGACCGTGTTCACCCCTACGAGTGCATGCAGTTTGATTTTCCTCGGCATAATAGGATCTACAGCAGGACAATGGAACGTGTCACACTGCTGGAAATGTACGCTCGTCGTTCGAAGATCACCTGGATTTGTTTACCGTAACACCCTTGGACTTTAAACTTCCCGTATCTAAACTTAATAGAGAATCGGTTGGACCACGGGGATCGGGCTGTTCATCCCACGGATCCCGAACCGAGAAGCGTAGCGCAACTGCACACTGCATTGGAATCGGCATCGCTCCACGCCCTTATCGGTGCGTTCCAGAACATTGTTGACTCTTTTCCTGAAAGTCTCGAAGTAGTCCACATTGCAAAAGCCGATTATTTAGGCTTTTGGCAGGTGTTCAGATTAATACGACTGGATAATGTACTTCATCCACATAACGCAATGATATCATCTCCGCTATTGTGAAGATGACTAGAGTAACGCGCATACTTTACCGTGAGATATCGTATTCGCCACACTTTGCACTGTCATCGCGAATCAGCTTCCGCTGAACAGGACGGGCGTGGAGCAGTGAGGCCCGCAGAGTGAAATGCAAATGTGGAACGCAGCCGGATACTCGTTTTAATAGGCGCTCGACCTTATCAGCAGTGAGCGCTGACACGGGATTAGTGAGAGTGGAGCGCCGGCGCCCGGCTAGTCGCCGCGCCGGCAGCCAGCCGGGTAGGTACGGCGGCTAATCGCGGCGCGCGCCGGCTGATGGGCGCAGACACGCGTGTGTGCTCAGCGGCCTAATGCGGCGACAGCGGCCCGCGTGTACGTAAGCGGCGCGACACAGGACGGCCATTAGCGGCGCCGCGGGGCGCCGGCGCTGGCGGCAAACGCCGCCCCCCTCTGAGGAGGAGAGGGCGCACGAGTGGACTCCACTTGCGGTTCTGCCGGTGCTTGCAGATCGCTGATCCAGCCTCTAAACGCTGCATCGCTCCAACCAGGGAGTCGTACCACCGTAGCAGTATTACTCTGCTCGCCATTAAAATTGCAACACGATGAACTCTGCACGCAACAGTCATCTTGCACTATACATCTACATCTAAATGATTACTCTGCAATTCACATTTAAGTGCTTGGCAGAGGGTTCATCGAACCACAATCATACTATCTCTCTACCATTCCACTCCCGAACAGTGCGCGGGAAAAACGAACACCTAAACCCTTCCGTTCGAGCTCTGATTTCTCTTATATGTAGGTTGGGCTCAACAAAATATTTTCACATTCGGAAGAGAAAGTTGGTGACTGAAATTTCGTAAATAGATCTCGCCGCGACGAAAAACGTCTTTGCTTTAATGACTTCCATCCCAACTCGCGTATCATATCTGCCACACTCTCTCCCCTATTACGTGATAATACAAAACGAGGTGCCCTTTTTTGCACCCTTTCGATGTCCTCCGTCAATCCCACCTGGTAAGGATCCCACACCGCGCAGCAATATTCTAACAGAGGACGAACGAGTGTAGTGTAAGCTGTCTCTTTAGTGGACTTGTTGCATCTCCTAAGTGTCCTGCTAATCAAGCGCAACCTTTGGCTCGCCTTCCCCACAATATTATCGATGTGGTCTTTCCAGCTGAAGTTGTTCGTAATTTTAACACCCAGGTACTTAGTTGAATTGACAGCCTTGAGAATTGTACTATTTATCCAGTAACCGAATTCCAACGGATTTCTTTTGGAACTCATGTGGATCACCTCACACTTTTCGTTATTTAGCGTCAACTGTCACCTGCCACACCATACAGCAATCTTTTCTAAATCGCTTTGTAACTGATACTGGTCTTAGGATGACCTTACTAGACGGTAAATTACAGCATCATCTGCGAACAACCTAAGAGAACTGCTCAGATTGTCACCCAGGTCATTTATATACCACATGCTTGCACATTCCAGTGATTAAGCATTTCAACACAGGGAGAAGTATTGGCATCTACATCCTGTATATACGAGGTGTGATCAAGAAGTAACGGGAATTGTTTGATTTCACAGGGTTTATACATCCGATATGGAAAAAAAATTTGTTCTTTTGGTACACGTGATCCTGATGTAGGTTTTGAACATTTAGTTCATTGTTGACAGTCGAGTGCTCGGCGAATTTTTACTTTCAAACAAGGTGGATCAAAGAATCTGCGCTACATTTTGCTTGAAAATGGAGTAAAGTGCAGCACCGCATTCGTAAAGTTAATTGGCGAGTAAGAAAAGAGTTTACGAGTGGTGTAAACGTTTCAAAGAGTGTTAAGAAGGCGTTGAAAACGACGACTCTCTGGACGCCCTTAGCACATCAATTACTGACGACAGTGTGGAAGAAGTAAACAATATTCCTCTGGAATATCGCCGAACCACTGTCAGAGAGGATGCTGATGATGTTTGCATATCCTTTGGCTCATGAGAAGCATTTTTTTTTTTTTTTGACGTTTTGAGAATGAAACGAGCACCAGCAATGTTTGCTCTTAAATTGTCGAATCTCGACCAAAAACGACCCGTGGCATTGCTCACGAATTGCTGCTGAATGAAGTCGACAAACGATTCAGAACCTCTAAAGCAGGCTGCAATAGCTGACAAAACATGGGTATAAGGGTATGACATCAAAACTAAGGTCCAGTAGTCCCAATGGAGATTGTCTGAAGAGCCAAGACCGAAAAAAGTTCGACAAGTTCGACCACATGAGAAGGTTCTTGTTACTGATTTCTCCGATTACAATGGGATAATGTACCAAGAGTTCCTGCCTTCTGGTCGTACGATCAATAGGGAAAACTACCTGGAAGTTTTGAGCCGTCTGCGTGGAGCAATTAAAAAAAAAAGTCCAGAACTGTGGCGAATCCCCTCGTTGAAATTACATAACGACAATGCTCCCGCTCATACCTCAATTATCTTTTTGGAAAAAAAAATGATTCAAATGGCTCTGAGCACTATGGGACTCAACTGCTGAGGTCATAAGTCCCCTAGAACTTAGAACTACTTAAACCTAACTAACCTAAGGACAACACACACATCCATGCCCGAGGCAGGATTCGAACCTGCGACCGTAGCGGTCGCGCGGTTCCAGACTGTAGCGCCAGAACCGCTCGGCCACCAGCGGCCGGCTTTTGGAAAAACGACAAAGCTTTTATGTTGCCTCAGCCACTGTATTCGCCGGACATGGCCCCATGTGACTTCTTTCTATGCCCGAGGCTGAAAAGAACCATGAAAGGATGTCGTTTTGCCACCATTGATGACATAAAAAAATAATCGCTGAAGGAGTGGAACACAATAACGAAAAGTGAGTTCCAGAAGTGCTTCCAAGAGTGGTCAAAGCGCTGGTCAAGTGAACTACATCGTTGGGGAATTAGTGTAAAGAGGGAAAACTTGATGTTGTGAATAAATAAAGATTCTTTAAGACCAACAAAAATTCCCGTTCCTTGTTGTTCACATGTTATTTTCCGCAACGGTATGTCAGAGATAGAATCATTATGCTTCAAACGGAATTTATCTCTATGTAATGGATTACTAACTTTTCCGATTTTCAATTGTATACTCTTTTTTCAAGGGTCGATGTTGTAAAATTGGTCAAAAATATTGATTTTTTTTCCTCCAGGTAGTTCTGTGTGCATTTTATAAATATAGACTCCCGTTTTCAGAAGTTAATGTATGTTATAAGTGATGCAAAAGCCATGCACACTGCAACGTCCTCTTCTGTATATGACTCTGTCCTTGTTTGCGGGGACTGATGACCATAGATGTTAAGTCCCATAGTGCTCAGAGCCAGCCTTGTTTGCGGTATATTATTATTTGCTGCCATCAGAGAATACATTCGTATATGAGGCAGTGAGCCCACTTACGATGCCATTAGTTGCGAACTTTTGAAGAAACGCAGACACGATGGAACACAAAACTCAATAGAAGGCTTTAATAATCTCATGTAGAAGATACGCCCAAAGACAACGTTTTCTTCACCTGCTACCGTTAAAATTTCCTCATATGATGCTTCTCTACAGTTAAATGATGGTAACACTGGAAGAATCAGGACCCTTGAGAGACTAAGATTTGATGCCCGCTGCTTCACTGGAAGCGAATTGACGAAGATTGGTGAAGCGGGTATTGTTAGTTCTGAAGCGTCAGTGAAGGATATTGCCAAAAGGGCACGCCAGAAAGATCAGACAAGAAGAAAAGAGCCGAAAGAAGACCAGAAAGGCCAAATCTATGGTGGCGGATATTTGTTACGGCATATATGCTAATAAAATTTATCTGCATCCCTGAAACTTTAATTTTTCAGTGCATATGGAACCTTTTATGCTTAAGTATTGCTGATAAAAAGGTATAATATGGTACAGACTTTGCACCACGGGTAGCTATATAATAGTATTTACAAAGTGTTTCAATGTGCATTCCTTTCAACCTCATTTAAATTTAAGTGAAGTAAAAATTGCTATGTATCACACACATAAATTTTTAAAAAATGTTGCGAGACTTCTAAGATTTGCATCGAAAAATTGGTACTCAGATTTGTTGCTCTAATTACTAAGAATAAAATACCACTTTTTGAAACGGGTAAGTTACGTAATCCTTGAGTAAATGCTCTTCATGTGCCAGTATGTTTTATAAAAGTATTCTGCAACGTCCTGATAAATTATTTGACAAAAAATGAAAAGAATTTCAGATTATATCCAATAACAAAACGATAATGTGTGCAAAATATGTTTCAATTATCTCTCAAACAGTGAAAGTTACTGTAGCTTATATGTACCCGTATATTTTCTCATATGTCCCTCCTCAAGTCAAAGCGAAGTACGGTAAGTCTTCTTCTTCATCGTGCTATCTCTTGTCATTCCGACCGCCATTGTGTAGAGTCACGTATCTTTTATATTCTATAATCTTACTTGAATAACATCGGATTTGAGCTTAACTACGTTTTCATTCTCTAGTAAAGTAGTTGATCCTTTCCACTCGTAATGTGTATAGCTTGTGTATTATGTAAGCCCGTTAAATACGTTGGAAGTGGCTGGTTTGGCGACGCAACGATTGCGCGCCAGCAGCACTTTACCGTTCAAGCATTTTCCTTTCTACAAGTCGAGCCTGCAGTCTAATGTTCTTTACGAAGTCCGGTTATCAGTTTATTATCAAGCAAATCATTTCGTTGCACTGAAACTAAACATTACCATGTTATTATATCACCAAACTTCTCCGCTCTCCAATAACGTCTTTTGGGTCTGATGAAGATAACGGTTATTTAATCAACTGAAGTGATTGGACGAAGCAGCAAAACTTGATTCTAGAAATTTTCCCAATTCAGGTCAGGATGATATAGTAATCAGATTGTTCTGAAGAGATAAACGCTCTTGGCTGCGAAACAGGTTTTATTAACATATATTTTGCTAATGACAAGTTTTGCTTTGTTTAAGGTCTCTTTAGAATAGCCTACAAAGAAAATACAGACTTTTCTTAATAATAGTATGACACGATTTATTATAACTTTGGCCGCTGTGGCCGAGCGATTCCAGGCTCTTCAGTCTGGATCCGCGCTGCTGCTGCGGTCGCAGGTTCGAATCCTGCCTCGGGCATGGATATGTGTGATGTCCTTAGTTAGTTAGGTTTAAGTAGTTCTAAGTCTAGGGGACTCATGACCTTAGATGTTAAGTCTCATAGTGCTTACAGCCATTTGAACCATTTTTGAACTAAAACTTGGAACAACCTGGAAAAATAATACAGCTAACTTACTGGCACAACAGGTGTTAAACACTTGCAAATGTCTTAGTAGACACACACAGTTGTCAGTATTTTAAGAACATTGTGTTCAAAAATGGCTCTGAGCACTATGGGACTTAACATCTGTGGTCATCAGTCCCCTAAAACTTAGAACTACTTAAACCTAACTAACCTAAGGACATCACACACATCCATGCCCGAGGCAGGATTCGAACCTGCGACCGTAGCGGTCGCGCGATTCCGGACTGAGCGCCTTAACCGCGAGACCACCGCAGCCGGCAAGAACATTGTGTGGTACTCTTTTAAAATATAAATAAATGGGATATAATAGCTGAAAGGATTCAGAAAGCAGCAACTGATCTTGTCCATCAAAGACACCAATACACAAAACAGAAAATATTTTAAAACATTTTACTGATATAAAATAGTGTTCAATATACGCTAAGTCATGTTTAAAATACCTAAAAGACCTCAGTAGGTAGTTACCCTGTCGAAATTTGAGACACTATTGAAATAAAATGAACCAAAAGATACCCAAAACTACATTCAAAGAGAGTAATCTGATTATGCCTCTAGGCTGCGTATTGCAGTTTGTGATTTAGGTGGAGTGGGGTTCAGCGTGGGATGTGTGCATGCGTGGGGCTCAGTTTAAGAATTATTTTATTAAATATCCAATCTTCAAGCAACAGAATAGAAAAACCGCCTACAATAAAACAAAACATGTACTTCTAGAGCCCAAAAAACCTTCAACGAAGGCTGGGCAAGCAACAGAACAATTATGCTAAGTAACAGAATAAACTGAAAGCCAGAACAAATTGAATCTAGCCCTATACAGACAAGTGACCAACACCACAACAATTTCCAGTGTGTGGCACTCTGTCAGAACCAGCAACAATAACCTTATATGGGATCGGTAAGTATTAGCTTGAACTACACCTTGATCTACTATTACTACCATCACAAATCAAATAAAACATCAGCTACGCACAACGCTAACAAGCCTGAATAACTTCTTGCATAATGAAATTTGTAACAGCTACTTCACATAAAGGCAATAAATACAAAATCTTAATGCAACATAGGCCATAGGCTCAGTCACATAAAATCAATATGATAATGAACTTCTTATACCGTTGGAGTAAAAAATTGATTTACTCCCACAGCGAAAAGAATCAGTTTCTGTTGAATACACATAATTATGCCTACAGCGTGTAAACGCACAATTATGTATGCTTTGCCTCACAGCCCACACTGTCGCTCTCCCCGCCAGCCATAAATGACAACCAGCTAATTACGGTACAAAGTATCCAGACACTTCCACGCAGGAAGTTGCTCAGATGTGGCTACACTCAATGAATGGTTTGCACATGACACGGTGCACTGCTTGAGTCACAGTATCAGCAGGCTGCCACCAACTGATATGAAAGCTCTCACGTAGTGCCCCTCAAGACACTGAGAAGCCGTTTCTTCACCTCCAACTTAATTTCTGTGAGTTCCGCCAGGGAAGACTACAACTGATCCACTATGTTGTTGCCCACACGGCAGCCCCATCTATGGTGTCTGTCGTGAGTCTCTCAAAATAATCGACTCCAACAACTTCATATACTACCCGTCGTTGCTGACACTTCGGCTGCTGGGCCTAGCCAGTCCTTAGTGGTAAGCGGAAGGCTTCATCTGCTGATCCCGCCACGGCCACGAAACTGGCCTCTGAAGATGTTGCTTCCAACCACTCCAGCAGGCAGAGCATCGCCGTCTGTGCCTGTCCACAGCTCGGTCACAGTGGCGCTCTCGTCCAGCAAGTGTTAACGTCGTTCACCCTCTAGCAGTACGAGAGCGATGCTCGACTCCAAAAGATCTCTAGTTGTACAGAAATCGATAGTGCCGTTCGACGCGGCACACAGTGAAGTAACTCGCATCCAAGCAAGTGCGACCAGGTCCAATTTTCCAGCGTCTGCACTCCTTGTGAAACAGACATAGCAGCAGGCATCAAATGAATTCTGATACGTACTACTAGGATAAAATCTGGACGGTACAGCCGGTACGAGAGTGTAGCAAAGATGCTCGTTATGTTGAGAGGGTATCTTTGGATGGCAGGCAATGTTGATTTTCGTTTAAACTTGTACAAAAAATATAGAGATCCAGCAACGGAAAAATACTGCACGATATTCAGATGCCACCGCCGTATATCTCGTGCATACTGAGGAGTATATACAGTTATTTCTCTTTCGATCAGTATACAAATGGAATGGTATAAAAAATCGCTGATACTAGCACGAGCCACCCTGAGCTACGCACTGTACAGCGACTTGCGAATTATGTATGTAGATGCAGAAGTAGATATAGACCATCATCGTAATAATAATCATCTTAGAAAAATGGCTCTGAGCACTATGGGATTCAACTTCTGAGGTCATCAGTCCCGTAGAACTTAGAACTACTTAAACCTAAGTAACCTAAGAACATCACACACATCCATGCGCGAAGCAGGATTCGAACCTGCGACCGTAGCGGTCGCGAGGTTCCAGACTGTAGCACCTAGAACCGCTCGGCCACCCTGGCCGACAATCATCATAAAAAAATAGTTCTTTCTTAGAGCGTTATACTGAACACATGATGCAAATCACCATATCTCGCTATACAAGATGATCTACCAAACATTTTATAACTGTCTTCAATTGTTTGCTCTCTTTGCTATAGATGAGAATGTGATAAAACTGGTGAATGCTCGTTCTCTTACACCTAATCTAGGAAACCTTTGATACAGAAACGTGTATCAGGAAGCTGAGTGAAAAAAAGATGTGCACATACAAGAAGATTATAGCAACACCAGGCTATGTACAACACTTTTAATGGAGGACGCATACAATTACTGAGTCCATGCTGTGCACTTGGTTATGAGGTCCATTGCTGAATGGTGAAAAACAAAAGGAATACAAGTAAATGTGGGAGTTGAGAGTCGTTCCCCACATGCAACATTACTGTTAGTGGACAAAGCATTATTGAGCTTGCTACGCGGCACTCTGAAGCCCAACATGAAGCGGGTGCCTGGTCCCATGCTCGAAGTTAGGCAACCGGGTGAAACAAGTGGTGAGGCAGGGCAAGGCAACGCCGTTCATTGTTACGCAATTCTGACATTCCTGCATGTGACAAACGTATCAGTTATCACATATGACCCTGTATCACCTAAAGCAATTTTGGAGCCTATATTGTTGTCATTTAAAAGGATTTCACATCACTTTGCTCTAAGGTGTTAGCTACGTCATATTGCTTGTGTTTTTGGCCCTGGAAAGTGCGTGTGACGGTTGGAGTGCATATTAGTCATTGCTGATACCATAGCAACCGCAGCGCAAGCTGCAATAAGTTTTCCACCCAGTATCTGCCACAGTGATAATCCAGCTAGAATCTGTCATAAGAATCGGCAACCGATTTCTGAAAGCTGAGCTGCGACAAGGGAGTTGATCTCTCATACGTCACCAAAGCACAGCACCAGACGAAGAAACGAAGCGGAGGATGTATTACCCACTAACGGGTTTAGTGAGCAGGACTTTATTACTGAGTCACTAAAAGTTTTTTCCACTGCAGCATCAACCAGAAATGCAAAAATCAGCGGAGAATATGGGGCAACCGCATGGAGTGGTTGTCTACCTGGCCTTTACCTGTAGTGAGTGCTAGAAAGTTGCCACTTCGTTTGCCACTTCCGTTTCTAGCCACTATATTTTGTTTTTAGTTGATCGCAGTATTTATACTTTACTGGATTAATATATACAACAACTGGAGCAACCTCTTTGCGTTGTCATCGAGGAAATTTTACGCTATTATTCGATACAATCACCGTAGAAATCTCTTTACTTGGTCACTGAATCTATTTTACTGTCTTTGGGGAGTCAGTTAGCTTGGAAAGTCATTTGTGGATTTCAGCCCATGTACTCGTGATTTTTTGAGAGAGAAGTCGTTATCACTTTACGTTCTAGTGTTGTCTATGTGCTGCTGCTCTGAGTTCGGCTGGATGCCAGTCGGTGGAGGTGCATTTTGGAGAGGAGTCCGGCAGTGACTACTGGAGCTACATGTTGCGGAGATTTTACAACGAAATAAAAATTAGATGAGACTCAAAATCCGATATTAGTCTTGACAACAGTATGTGTTAATTTTATACTCCCTTACGCGTTTCAGCATTATGCCATTCTCCAAGGCTCAAAATAGCTACAACGCATTCTTACATAAAACGAACTTGAATTTGTCAAACATGGATACAAAGTACTTGGTCAACATTATTTTATGACGTCTGAATGCACTTTAAGTGGTCAAACTAATGCTAGTTTTTGAGTACATTAAGTGTGGCCATAACGTCTCACAAAGCTTTTATGCATTTCCATGAGGGATTTAGATGAGACTTCACTTGCCATGATTGAGTTTCGTTAATGTGGCGAGTTAAATTGGCATTGCTTAGTTACGATTAGTCCTTAAGTGGGAACTGGTCCACCTGCTTGCCCTTAGGAAAATGAATGTTTGTGAGATGCTGATACTTAGTTGAATGGATTCTCATCAGAGTGTCGCACATTATCTTTTTCACCGCGACTTGTTGCACATTCAGAGTTGTTACCCTCCCCTTAAGTATTAACGTAATTCTCACTTGTTCAAGGAATGTGAGATGAGATATGAAATTCCTACTGCTTCTCATGAATCTAAATCTTCTAAATGATGATGCATATTATTTTACTTGTTATATTACTTTTGGATACTTGACTATGTAACGAACCGGAATTCTTGCATATCAGTCTAGTATTTTATAAAAGCACAATAACTGATTCTGTCACGAGACATGAAATAAATATAATAAACCAGGTTCCTTGCTGAAGCAGAAATCTATTAATTTCTAAACAATAATTTGGTTATTGGACTCACAAACAGAAATATATGACCACTTCACTATTCCGACTTTTCGTGCAATATAATTTTCGTACTGTTGATATTCATAACGCAAAATCAGTCGTGAGAAGTGACGAGTAATGTTGGCGCAAATACACACCGGGAAACGGCTATGACCAAACAGAAGAGTTAGGACATAGAAGTTATTTGTTACAAATTAATACTTCGCCCTTACTGCGTATTGCAGTAACTACAATACCTACAAATACCACCGACGCTCCACCTCATATTTTACTGACTCTCCACTTTTCACAGCAGACAACGAATTCCAAGCGTATAAATCATCGATGAATACGGCAGCATAACATCGGATTTGCTTTATAAATTTAGGGATACTCTGGAAAACATTTTCCGGATAGTTTTATTAAAGCTTTGTTCCCACTGGCTACATTAAAGCTACATAGATAGGGAGTCGGATAGCCACAGTGGTCGAATGAATAACATTCCAGCACGTAAAACAATGTGCATGCTTCAGCGAGTCAGAACCTACCAGTTTAAATGAACCAGAACATGAATATAGCGTGCGTAATCCCTAATAGTGATTTTAAAATTATCTTGGACACTAAGACTCTTTTTAGCGGCCTTGTTGGAATATATATATTAACATTAATGATGGCAGAAGAAAAGAAAACATTTTCATTTCAACACTTACTTTGTGAATTCGTACCACGATGTCTGTCACATCGAGTTATTTTCGCTGTCTTAATTTTCTTATATTTTTTATATGTTACTTCAGTTTTTATGTTTATCGCTATCTAATACGTCTAGTTCCTCGTGTTGTTCGTCCTTCATAGGCGTCTTATGTAATTTCGTGATGCAAGCATTCCTTCTAGCTTTTCTGCAACATCCTTTAGCCATTCCTGTCCATAAACAGACATTCCTTTCTAACCTGCTTTGTCCTCTCCACATCCTTCTGTTTCCCCCTCTCTCCCTTACAAACACACGCAAATATTCTCTCTCTCTCTCTCTCTCTCTCTCTCTCTCTCTCTCTCTCTCTCTCTCTCTCTCTCACACACACACACACACACACACACACACACACACACACGCACGCACGCACACTCATGCACTTTACTTTCTCTCTCTCTCAGTCTCTCTCTGTGTATATCTCGCTTTCTGTTTTATAGAGTTTGACGTATCGACGAAATTCAGATAATTTTTCACGGAACTTGAGGTCAATTGGGCAGGAGTAGAATATGACCTTCAACAGGCCATTCCCCCTCAGAGTAAAATCTATGTCCTCTCTTAGTTTTCTAATTTACGTTACCTTGTATCTCCTACTGTTCACATTAATGGCTCTATTAACAGGTCGATGCGCTCAACAAAAATCGGTGGAGGCTGACCTATCCCAATACCACTGCTGCTAATAACGATGTTTCCACTAAAACATTAATCCACGGTGATGGATGAGCTTCAGTGAAATACAAGAACCTTCGGCGTCACGTGTTTCCTGGCGATAGGATCTTTCTCAGACTGGTTAGCACATTGGTCAAATTTTTTACGTGAATCAAGGGGTTGTTCTTTTTCCTCGGTCTATCACGAGTGCTCAGCTCAGACACTGCTGTATTTTTTCCGTGAGTTCCTCAAAGTTCGTCTAATAATTTTTATAATTTTTTTTTAAGTTTCATATTCCGTAAACCTGCTTTTGACTTCTTCAACGAACAACAAAACTCTCCAAAACTGAAAACATTCTATGACTTTTATTATTTTAGTTTTGTAATGTTTTAAAATTTAATTTCTATGTCGTTTCCTACTATGAAACGTTCTCCGAGCAGTATCGGGGAATTTTAGATCTTTGAACAAGGCAGGGAAGCTAGAAAATCTGAAAAGAATAATACAAAGGCTCAGTCTGAGTTTAAACACTACGAAGGAATTATCTGAATGGGACCGGTAGATGTGGTGTATATATGCAGACAAACGAATAGTTATAACTTCAGAAAATCTGGATGATTTATTTAAGAGAAAGATCTTCACAAATTAAACAAGTCAACAGCGTGATTATCCACATCTGATCCTTTTGCAAGCAGCAGTTCGTCTTAGTACTGACTCACAGAACTGTTGGTCGTTCTGCTGAGGAGTCCAACTAGCCATCTTCAAAATCCCTAGCGGATTGAAGGGTCCTCCCCATAACGCTCCAAACGATCTCAATTTGGGAGAGGTTCGGCGACATTGTTGGTCAAAGTGGGATTTGGCAGGCAGGAAGACAATCAATAGAAAGTCTCCCTGTGTGTGGGAGGGCATTCTCTTTCTGAATTTTAAACTCACGATGGCTTGCTATGGAAGGACAACAAAACGGCGAGTAGAATGTCGTTGACATGCCACTGAGATACAGGGTGCTGTGGTCATCCTTACATAAAGGAGTGTGTCAGAACTCTCCATTACATAAAACAGTACATCCAATTTAACGCTATTCTTTGTACTGTGTAAGCACTCAGATGTCGAAACAAAGGAGCGCGATTCTAAGCATTGTTGAGAGACGAGGTCTGTCTGCGAGAATGGAAGTAGTAGTGTCGGTCGAGACCTCGGAGACAAAAGACGTTTCACGACAATGCTTAGAATGGCGCTCGCATGTTTCGTTCTCAGATGTTACTATCGATATCTGAGTGCTTACACAATGCAAATAATAGCTTTAAGTAGGATATATTATTTTATGTAATGGAGAGTTCTGACACACTACTTACAATGTACATCACATCTACCTATTTCTATCCCATCTGGGTAATTCCTTTGTGGTGTGTCCTCTTTCTTTTTGTTCCCTTAGAGTATACTCCGGCCTATGAACTATGAATCCGAGGCCGAATGAATTTGTCGAAGAAATCAATGGTTTCATCCTCTCCTGTGCGGGAAAAATCGGTTCTTTGTGTTATCGCAGAGAGGTGTGTCGTCTCATGTTCTCGAAAGACGAGCGGTACGAACCATTGTCAGTTGCTATCGCGCCATTACTTTCATCTCACGGCGGGAGATTGGTGCACATCTTCAGCTTCAGAATCCAGATCACATGAACGTGTATCTATAATTATACTGTCATGATTTATTCTTAAAATTATTAATGGTATGCGTGACTTAAAGAAATGTTGTGACACTGAATATTCACGAAAGAAGCCCATATGCCATCACTTTCGTGAGTGCTAATGATATTAGAGCCCTCCGTGATCACGCAACGAGCGTGATGAGGTAGAGATAAAAAACTGGAGCTGCATTCGGGAGTGAAACTGCGCAGATCATTTGTTTATGCAGACGTAAGATGAGGTGACTTCCATAAAATTTTTATAGATTATCTATTTGAAAGGGACACGTCCTGTTTCCTCCCCTTTTCCTTCCCGTAATGCGAATTTCTGTCCCACCTTTAAACTGTAGTGCTTCCGTCCTCCTTCCTTTTTATCAAGGATCGCACCTTAGATTTGTTCTGACTTATCACTAATTTTACAGTTTTGGGAAAGAGAGAGAAGGACGGCAAATCGAGGTTGAGGTACTATTTGGTATAAAGAAGTAAATCAGAATAACCTTAAATGTATGTCTATTATCAAAGAATGAATTTCTTTAAGATAAAATTCAAAATAAGCTACATATCACAAGGAAAGAGATTCCTATTAAACATTCCTATCAAACTACGTGGCAACGAAGCCTAGTTAGCCAGCTTCCGGTACTTTCCAAGAGAGCAGCACAGACGTATAAGCGGTCAATCTTCGTCCGAGCAACGCGTTAGACGCAAATTAACTGAGTAGTTCTTCTAATAAAGGTCCTTAATGAAACGCGCTTCGCTTGTGCGGGTCAAGCTGTTGGCGTCATGCTCCCTTCCTGAGCACTCGCCGTTTAATAGAGGAATTTAAATTAACACAGGACCAAGCCATTAAGTGCGTTTACTCTCACGCGTAAATTACAAGGGGCAAATTATGCCGCACGATTAGTTAGGCACGCACTAAGCCGGGCCACCATAGAATGTGCTCTGCCTCTGACCCGACGTAAGCACTTGGCCCTGTTTGTTTTGGAATTAATATTTGTTGGGAGCCGGCTAGGAAATCCATTTTCTTTCTCTTCTCTGAGTTTATTTGTTCAGGTCCGTGCTTTACGTAAAGCAATTTTCCTCGACAGCTCCTCCGTCTCTAGCTACTTGCCAAAGAGAATGAGTAAGCAAGGAAAGACGTATCTCGACTTGCCGGATGAGCAAAGTGTACAGCGTACTCTGCTCTGAGAAAGAAATCGAATATCACATTGAAGTTCAGCCTGTCCATTGCTTCATACCAATGAGTGCCTCGATAAGCTAATACCTCTGTTTTCTCTCTCTCTCTCTCTCTCTTCACTGCTTTTTGAACCCATATTGAAAGTTGCAGGATGGACCAGCATGTAAATTTTTATGTCTTTGGCACACAAAGCTTAAAATTCTTATAAAGTTGCGGCCATTTCAAGGAACCGTAATCCAACCAACATAATTTCATTCCATTTTAAGCACTCCGCTGCTTTATTAGTGGCAGTGACTACGTGACTCTCCCTCCCCAAATCCGTCCTACAATCGATCAATGGATTCAATCAGTCAATTAATAATTTACGTATTTCTTCTGGTAACGGTACGGATAATAAAGGTTTTAATTGGAAACAAATAATGACCAATCGTAAATACCTTTCACTATTGTTGTAGTTGTCCTTTCTACAAAATTTTCTGCTTACACGCAGATTCAGAAAAATCCCACATGCCAGGATACAAAGATAATTTCTGCACACTGAAACTTCAGGTCTGCCATGGAGTACGAATGACTAAAACTGGACATCGTCTAGAAATGGAAGCAATTTCATCCTGGTTGAATCGAAACACACGCTTAAACCGTTGAGTATCTCAAGACTGGTACCGACGATTAAGTTTGTTCATATATTACTCCCTACGCGCTCGCACGTCAAACAACAGCAGCAGCAGTCTTGGGAGTATTGTCAGCTAATAAAGAGTACTTTTACTGCAGGATACACAACTTAATCATCCGTTATTGCATGACTATAGATGCTCAGTATACAATCAAGCTATAGAATAAGTTTAAAAACGCCAGAAACAGTAAATAATAATGACATGTGAGGATATATGATCCTCAAATGCTTCTTCCAGAATACAAATCGTGTATCTTAATGAATAAGCCATCTTACTTGGTCCGCATGGTTCCGTTGCACAGGAAGTTCCCCAAAAGTTCACACTCGTAAGCTGGTTGCCTTGATTCATATATACATATGCGTATATATTTTGATAAGGAGGCTGTGATTTAAAAATATTTTTGAAAAGTCGTCATTAGTAATTTTGCTTTCCAGTTACAAACGGTCTGCTTTGTTCAAACAACATACGATTCTCAAATATAAAACGTTACAACTACAGGACCTTTGTGACATTGTGACTACCTGTGTCTACGTCAGGGCTAAGTGTTAACTGATCCAAAACTCTAGCATTCAGGGAAAGCATCCACTCACACAGTACATATAAGGTAATACGTAAACAGGGGGGCTGAGCGATAACAACATGGCCAGTTTTAATAGGCCTATGTATCACACAGATACTGTGTAAATAGTGATTTCCCAAAAATTTATTCTAATACATGGATACGGGTTTTCGTATGGCTCTAGTGTGTGAAGTAGAAGTTTTCGGTGTATTTGACAGTCATTAGAGAGGATGGAGTAGTGTCTTGTTTGTGTCACTGTTAACGATGAAGGAGAGAAATCGCTGAAACTGAATACAGCTGCAGGACCCGACAGAATCCGTATGAGTTTCTCAACAGAATTTTGGTCTCAGTTTTCCCTTCTTTTAACTGCAATCCATTGTACTTGCCCGAAACAAAAAGCCATGCAGAAAAGTTGGAAGAAAGCACAGATGACAAGGGTCAACAAGAAGGGTAGCAGGAGTCATCAGTCAAAAGATTTCACATCCATTCGTTGAAGAATTTTAGAACATATTCTTAGCTCAGGTGTAATGAGGTATTTCGACCACAATGAGCTCCTCCATGTCAACCAGCACTGATTCCGAGAACATCAGTCACATGAAACCCAGCTCGAACATTTCTTACATGACATATTGAACGACTTCGATAAAGACAGTTGGATAGAGACAGTATTTCTCCATTTTCGAAAAGCATTTGACTCATTACCACATCCACTTATATCATCAAAAGTACGATCGTGTAGTGTAAAAGTGAAATTGGTGACCGGATTGGGGATATCTTGGTGGGGAGAACACGGCAAGTTGTCTTGTTTGTGTCACTGTTAACGGTGAGGGTAACTCACTAATGTGGAAATAGCTTCGGGTTTGCCACAGGGTGATGTGTTGGGTCTGTTGCTGTTCATGTTGTACATTAATGATTTTGTGCACAAAATTAATAGTAATATCAAATTTTTCGGATATACTGTAGCTATCTTCAACGAAGGACTATCTTAAAGAAGCTGTGCGAGCATTCAGTGACGTCTTGACAAGAATTAAAGTGGTACTAAGTTTGGTATCTTGCATAAAATGTTCAGAAATTTAAAATTATACTTGTCACAAAACGAAAAGACGTATTATCCTCTGACTGCAATATCAGTCACACTTGGAATAAGTCAGCTCATACAAATACTTGACTGTAAATTGAATGATCACACAGGCTCAATCGCAGGTAAGGCACTTTGCAGATTTCGGTTATGGTAGAATATTAGGGAAATGCAATCAGTCTACAAACGAAATTTATTACGAATCACACGGAGGACCCGTCCTAGAATATTGCTCAAGAGTGTGACAATTGCACTAAATAAGGCTACCTGGTGATTTTGAAAGAATACAGAGAACGACCGCATGAATAATCACAGATTAGCTTGACCCGTAGCACTGTGTCACAATACCCTATAATTGCTTCTGTAGGGATCGCCAGGAGAAAGATAAGTACAGCGTGCACATAGGAATTTAAAGTCATTCTTTCCGCTCTCCATACCTGAATGAAACGTGAAAAACCATAATAACTGTTGTAGAAGGGCGTACTCTCTCCCATGTACATCCCAGTGTTTTTCGGAGTAAGCAAATGTAGATATAGATGTGAATAAAACAAATATATCACCATTTTTCGGAGTATGTAGATGTAGATGTGAATAAAACAAATATATCACCATAAAAACTTAATTTCACACTGCAGCATATGGACGACTAAGAGCAGTGTGGTATGAGTCACTGCACTGAGTCTTAAAATTTAATGCAGGAAACTGGAGTGCAAGTTCTTTGCATTTTCTCCTACTCCTGTTCATACCGACTTTCAAAATTAGTTGTATCATCAGGGTTGAAACGTGGTACCTATGAGTCGAAGAGCATCGTACTATAATCCACTGTTCACCACGTCTGCCCAGGCGGACAAAGAGAGTGAGCCATAACTTCTACTATGGGAAAAAACAGCCAGGCAGTAGTAGCCGACCGAGACAGACGCAGCAACAGGAGTTCCTAACCAGGAGCGAATTTTACTATATTATCTGTGTGCTTTAATAGTTTATTTTCTTGAGTTTCTGCGCGTAAATTTAATATCTGATAGCCACAGTTCTCGCGTTTTCGTTTGCGTTGGAAAGTAAACCGATTTTGTGACATATTGCAAGTTCCTAATCAGTGGCGAGCTATTTATTTTCACCTGAGTGCTTAGGTAGTTAGGTTTTTGAATATCTGCGTTTTATTAGACACAGCTCCTGCGTTTTCGTCAGGATCTACGGTATACTTACGCAGCACGTGCCGATAGTCCGTTTATCTGCATAGTTTAGTTTTCCACGGGCTTAATTATGGACAGGGACTACGATTGTTGTGTGCCGATGCGAGCCGAGCTGGTGACACTTCGCTCTCAGCTTCAGGCTCTGATGGCTTCGGTTACACAGCTTGAGGCTGCTGTGCTTGGGCACCGCTATTGTGGGCCAGCCGTGGGGATCCAACGGACGTCAAGCAAGTCCAAGTCCTCCTTTCGGTCCTCACCGGTCGCCAAACCAGTTACTGCTCGCACTGGGACTGACCCCTCACCTGTGGTCGAGTGGGAGGTCGCCCTGGGCCGAAGCAGGCGCCGAAAGGCTTCCCAGGCGTCCGCACGAAAGGCCTACCCGATTTGTCGGACAAATAGGTTCCAGGTGCTGTCTGTGGCTGACACTGTCGCTGAGCCAGATGCTGTCGCCTGTCCTGTTTAAGAGGAAACTCCTCAACCTGCAAAATCAGGGCAGTCGGGTGGGATTATTGGTAGTTGGGATCTCCAACCTTAAGCGCGTTATGGAGTCCCGTAGGGACTTGGTTGACAAGAAAGGAAAGAAAACCAATGTGCACTCCGTGTGCATACTTGTTGGAGTCATTCCAGATATTGAAAGGCTCCTCCCGGATGCCATGAAGAGCACAGGGTGCAGCCAACTGCAGGTGTTTGCTCACGTCGGTACCAATGATGTGTGTCCCTTTGGATCAGAAGAGATTCTCTCTGGTTTCGAGCGGCTAACGGAAGTGGTAAAGGCTGGCAGTCTTGCTTGCAAGACGAAAGCAGAGCTGGCCATTTGCAGCACAGTCGACAGCACCGATTGCGGACCTCAGGCGCAGAACCGAGTGGAGGGTCTGAATCAGAGGCTCAGACGGTTCTGCGATCGTGTAGGCTGCAGGTTCCTCGACTTGCGCCAAAGGGTGGTTGTGTTTCGGGTTCCGCTGAATAGGTCAGGTGTCCACTATACGCAGGAGGCGGCTATACGGGTAGGAGGGGCTGTGTGGCGTGGACTGAGCGTTATTTTGGGTTAGATGGTCTCGGGAAAACAGAAGAAGGGCTTTAGTCACAAAGGGTGCAGGCCGAACACAGGAAGAACGTAGATACAGGAACCATTAGTATAAAAGCACTAATAGGAAGCACTGATTCTCAAATCGTTATAGGCATTGAAGGCTGGCTAAAGCCAGATACAAGCTCAGTCGAAATTTTTGCGAAGAACCTAACGGTGTCCCGAAAGGGTAGGCTAAACACGGTTGGCGGTGGCGTGTTTGTTGCTGTTAGAAGCAGTTTAACTAGTCGCGAAATTGAAGTAGATACTTCCTGTGAGTTAGTATGGGCAGAGGTCATTGTTGGAAACCGGATTAAAATAATAATAGGTTCCTTTTACTGACTTCCCAATCCAGATGATACAGTTCCTGAAATTTCAAAGAAAATTGAGTTTGATTTCAAACACATACCCGGCTCATACGACAATAGTTGGTGGTGACTTTAATTTACCCTCGATATGTTGCCGAAAATACATGTTTAGTGCCTTAGGTACGCATAAAATATCATCGGAAATTGTTCTAAACGCATTCCCTGAAATTTATGTCAACAGTTATTTCATGAGCCCACGCGAATAGTGAACGGTTATGAAACCACACTTTACCTCTTAGCAACAAATATTCCTGAGTTAATAACGAGCATAAAAACGATACAGGGAATAGTGAACACAGGGTTGTCGTAGCGAGATTGAATACTGTAATTCCCAAATCCTCCAAAAATAATAGAAAAATATACAAATTCAAAAATGCAGATATAAATTCACTTGGCGCCTTCCTGAGAGACAATCTCCACTCTTTTCAAACTAATAATATAAGTGTATACCAGATGTGGCTTGAATTCAGAGAAATAGAATCGGCAGAAATTGAGAGATTTATACCAAATAAATTAACATACAACGGAACTGATCCTCCTTTGAACACAAAACGGGTTAGAACACTGTTGCAGAAAGAACGAAAAACAATATGCCTAATTTAAAGAGACGTAAAGTTCCCAGTATTAGGGATCTCTTATAGAAGCTGGAAATTTAACGCGGACTTCAATGTGAGATGATTATAACAGTTTCCACAATGAAACTTTGTCTCGAAACCTGGCACACAATGCAAAGAGATTCTGGTCGTATGTGAGGTATGTTAGCGGTAAGAAACAATCAGTGCGTTCTCTGCGCGATAGCAATGGAGCTACTATCGAAGACAGTGCTGCCAAAGCAGAGTTACCAAACACAGGCTTGCGAAACGCCTTCACAAAAGAAGACGACATAAATATTCCAGAATTCGAATCGAGAACAGCTGCCAACATGAGTAACATAGAAGTAAATATCCTCAGAGTAGTGAAGCAACTTTAAATCACTTAATAAAAGAAAGTCTTCTCGTCCAGACTGTATACCAATTAGGTTCCTTTCGAAGTATGCTGATGCATTAGCTCCATACTTAACAATCATATACAACCGTTCGCTCGACGAAAGGATACCCAAGGACGTAAGGATTCCCAAGGACTAGATAGTTGCACAGGTCACACCAATATTCAAGAAAGGTAGTAGGAGTATTCCACTAAATTACAGATCCATATCGTTAACGTCGATATGCAGCAGTATTTTGGAACATACATTGTGTTCCAAGATTATGTATTACCTCGAAGAAAACGGTCTATAGACATACAGTCAACAAGGATTAAGAAAACATCGTTCTTGTGAAACACAACTAGCTCTTTATTCACATGAAGTGTTCAGTGCTATTGACAGGGGAATTCAGATTGATGTCGTATTTTTGGATTTCCGGAAGGCTTTTGACACTGTACCACACAAGCTGCTTGTAATGAAGTTGCTTCCTCTTGGAATATCGTCTCAGTTATGTGAATGGATTTGTGATTTTCTGTCAGAGATGCAACAGTTCGTAGTAACTGACGGAAAGTCAACGAGTAAAACAGAAGTGATTTCTGGCGTTCCCCAAGGTAGTGTTACAGGCCCTTTGCTGTCCCTTATCCATATAAACAATTTGACAATGTGAGCAATCATCTTAGGCTGTTTGCAGATGACGCTGTCGTTTATCGACTGATAAAGTCATCTGATGAAAACAAATTGCAAAACGATTTGGAAAAGCTGTCTCAATGGTGTGAAAATTGACAGTTAACCGTAAATAACGAAAAGTGTGTGGTCATCCACATGAGTGCTAAAAAGGAACCCGTTAAACTTCGGTTACACGATAAATCAGTCAAATCTAAGGGCTGTAAATTCAACTAAACACCTACGAATTACAATTACGAACAACTTAAATTGGAGGGAACACATAGAAAATGTGAGGAATGCTAACCAAAGACTGCTTTCTATTGGCAGGACACTTATAAAATGTAACATATCTACACTACACTTGACCGTCCTCTTTTAGAATACTGCTGCGCGGTGTGGGATCCTTACCAGATAGGATTGGCGGAGCACATCGGAAAAGTTCAAAGAAGGGCAGAACGTTTTATATTATCGCGAAATATGGGAGAGAGTGTCACTGAAATTATATAGGCTTTTGGCTGGACATTATTAAAACAAAGGCGTTTTCCGTTGCGACGGAATGTTTTCACGACATTGCAATCACCAACTTTCTCTACGGAATGCCAAAATATTTTGTTGACACCGGCATACATGGGGAAACAACCACCACGATAAAATAAAGGAAATCAGAGCTCGTACGGAAAGATATAGGTGTTCATGCTTTCCGCGCACTCTATGAGATTGGAATAATAGAGAATTGTTGTTTTGATTAACACTCTGCCACGCACTTAAATGTGATTTTCAGAGTATCCATGTAGATGTAGATCTAGAACGACTGTGCGAGGAATTCAGTTCATATTGTTTCTTCAAAGGATAGGGTACGACGTTTCTGTGTCTCCAAATTAAATTCAGATTGGTTTGAATTCTAAATATTGTCCTCTCCCTCTCTACGATGCAGTTTTCGATTTTGCGTTTGCCACAAACACGTTAACTTGTTATACTAATTGTTTTTTGTTGGTTAATTGTTTCTGGAAATAATTCTATGCGTTACCTTAAAACAGTGAACCCATTTAGTAGGTGTCGTGTGTAGGTGGCACTACAATTTAACTTCATGTCTCGCCCTCAAAGCCCTTCGTTACAGGTCCAAGTCATAAATAGTAGTGATTTATTGCATGCAATCTGGAATTTTTCCAATACGTGTTTGTAAATCTGTAATAGTTAGTCGTTTCGTGTCCCACCTTCCATGACATGTTTTCCCCACCTACATAGTGGCTCTGTATCCTTAATCATTCTGAAATTATGTGGACTGTTTTTAAAATTTTGTTCCTATTCTTTCACGCCAAAATGTAACTGCTTTTTTCTATATTCCGAATCTATTGCCATTGTTTTCTTCTCACTGTCTTCCAAAATATCCTCATAATCCTCTTCAAACACCTCTGCCTCTGCGACAGCCTCAGGGAATATGCTTTCGTTATCATAGGTCAAGGTACTAAAACTGTCTGAATCGTCGGTGTTAAAGGACTCTTTAATCAAATTCGCCAAATGTAATGCAAACGATGTTTCTTCGTCGCTAATGAAAGGGTCGACATCGTACTGCAAAGCTTTTGTGTAATAGGAGTAATACATTCTTTGGATTTATCGTGGTGCATTCGGAATAAATGTGTATACACTCATCCTGCTACATTCTGTATACGATTTTCAATTTCAAACCGACGTCCGGTCTACAAATTCCGGCCGCGTCTTTATAGGAGCGGTGACAGCCAAATGACAGTATGTGCACCTGTACGCACGCGGTTGAAGTGCATGCTTACTTTAATGGATACCTATTCTACTGCCGGCCGCCCCACTCTCTCTCTTCGCCCTGTATCCGCCGAGCGATTCGATGTCCACACCCGCCCTGCCGCATGACGTATGTTGGTGTATTATGCACGACCCTACCATGCGCGCGAGTGCCGGGGTCGCAGTACTGGTCACAATACACATGTGGCCACAATAAGTCCATATTAATGCTTCCTACCCGCTTATAGTTACCGCAGTCTACATCTACATCTGCATCTACATACATACTCCGCAATCCACCATACGGTGCGTGGCGGGGGGTACCTCGTACCACAACTAGCATCTTCTCTCCCTGTTCCACTCCCAAACAGAACGAGGGAAAAATTACTGCCTATATGCCTCTGTACGAGCCCTAATCTCTCTTATCTTATCTTTGTGGTCTTTCAGCGAAATGTGAGTTGGCGGCAGTAAAATTGTACTGCAGTCAGCCTCAAATGCTGATTCTCTAAATTTCCTCAGTAGCGATTCACGAAATAAACGCCCCCTTTTCTCTAGAGACTCCCACCCGAGTTCCTGAAAAATTTGCGTAACACTCGCGTGATGATCAAACCTACCAGTAACAAATCTAGCAGCCCGCCACTGAATTGCTTCTATGTGCTCTCTCAATCCGACCTGATAGGGATCCCAAACGCTCGAGCAGTACTCAAGAATAGGTCGTATTAGTTTTTTATCAGCAGTCTCCTTTACAGATGAACCACATCTTCCCAAAATTCTACCAATGAACCGAAGACGACTATCCTCCTTCCCCACAACTGCCATTACATGCTTGTCCCACTTCATATTGCTCTGCAATGTTACGCCCAAATAATTAATTCACGTGACTGTGTCAAGCGCTACACTACTAATGGAGTATTCAAACATTACAGGATTCTTTATCCTATTCATCTGCATTAATTTACATTTATATATATTTAGAGTTAGCTGCTATTCTTTACACCAATCACAAATCCTGTCCAAGTCATCTTGTATCCTCCTACAATCACTCAAGGACGACACCTTCCCGTACACCACAGCATCATCAGCAAACAGCCGCACATTGCTATCCACCCTATCCAAAAGATCATTTATGTAGATAGAAAACAACAGCGGACCTACCACACTTCCCTGGGGCACTCCAGATGATACCCCCACCTCCGATGAACACTCACCATCAAAGACAACGTACTGGGTTCTATTACAGTCTTTGCAGTAATTTATAGCATGTACTGGTCTTTTCTGTAATACTCTCTTCTGGCTATCTATCGCAAATATGTGGAATAAGAAAGTAAGAACGTACAATGTATGACGATTCCTGATGGAGCAACCTATGTAATCTAGCCACTTGATATTTACACATTCAGACAGTGGAAGAATTTTCTACAGCAGTTTTCTGATGTAATCCTACTGTACGGTTATGATGTCAATTTGCATCTGAGGAATCATGAAATTTCAATCTTTGATTTATAATCAGTTTCCATTCTCTACATTTGTGCACATCTTTAGGTATGCGTGGTTCAAGAGCTAATGCATCGCAGAAGAACCTGATAAATGTGAACTATCTGTTAATAATAGCTTTAAAAACTGTGATACATGCTGTAAATCGTACAATAATATTGCAATAATCAGGTATTTGTGGTGCGCAATGTGTATGTGTATGCAGCAGTTCCTTGCAGTGAATAGCACAAAGATCCCTCATTATTGCACCATCTATCACAGATAATGCAGTACAACCTAAATACTATAAAATAACAAAGAAGATGCCAAACGTAATATCCAAACCCAAACAACCAAAGAAACAAAGCAAAACAAACAACAAACAAATAAAACAAAAGGGGAATAGCCTCTCGCCACCTCCACGTTGGTTATCTCCGAACTTAACAGAGAGCAAGACCGTACTGTTTCAGTTAAATCCTTCATTAGCCCGTCTTTTACGGCTGCACTGCGAAACTGCAAACGACACTATCTCCATGTATGACGAGCGTCATTCGGCGGACAGAGCTCACGTCTAGCGACATACAGGGGTGCTTCCACCTTACATCTGACTACTACGACTTCGGCATGGAACTTTATCGTACATAAATGAATTTTCACTTGAACACACACTACCGGATTTACTACACATAAACTTTCAACCCCTTCAAACACTGTGAGGTGAAGAGAGGATTTCGAAATAAGTCAAAATTCTTAAAGTTGTGATTATACAGTTGTAAAGTACAGTAGAACCATGGAAATTATGTTTCAACCTTATCTCCTACTGTTTCGACGATAAATGCTTAGGAAGAGGACTGTGTTTTCTTCGGGAGGGTTTCCACCACTTCAAAGGCGGAATAGATATGGATAAAAAAATACGTGTTTCATATTTTGACCTTAACTTGGACATATTCGAAGTGTATCGGATTTGGCGAGTGGCAATTGAGTTGTGTTACTTGTCAGTTACGTCTTACTGTTAAAATTTCTAAAGTAATTCATAGTTTAGAAAGAAGGTATCGATTGCACAAAAGCTAGAAGTAAGAGTAAAATGTGGTGTTACCAACAATCTCAAGGGGTTAGACATTGTATTAAATTCATTTTATACAGGTATCCTCTAATGAAATTCTGCATACGAAGTTGTCACAATCTGAGATGAATAGAATAGTCCACACCTGCTAAACTAGAAGAAAACAATATCCTTTGTTGCTCATTATTAAAGCTGTTAGTGGCTCAGAAAGGACTCAAATACACGTCATCAAAAGTTTTTTGCCTTTTACGTAATATCAATCAGGTAGTAGGGCCAGTTGAAATCGAACCTAAAATTATTCTTTGGGACAACTCCGTGTAATCCATACAGGAATATTTATCTAAAACTTGTAGCCTGTAAGAAAGCAATAAAACGGAAAACATTAGTTTTATCTGTAGATGCGTAGGTAAGACTGAAAAATAATATATTCACTAATCTTACAGTATTAAGTAATTTTAAATTTAGACAATCTGCCATTTAGGAATTGGTAAGTGATCAGCATATCGCCGTTCACTGAACCTTTTTTCTGTCTTCTGATTAGTTTGAGGTGGCCCCCTCGAGCTCCTCTCCTGTGCCAAACGCTTGGTCTCAAAACATCACTTTTAAACTTACGGACGGCCGCTGTGGTCGAGCGGTTCCAGGCGCTTCAGTCCGGAACAGCGCTGCTGCTACGGTCGCAGAGTCTAATCCTGCCTCGGTCGTGGATGTCTGTGATGTCATAAGGTTAGTTATGTTTAAGTCTGTGACTGATGACCTCAGATGGTAAGTCCCATAGTGCTTGGAGCAATTTAAACAACTTTCTTCAGTCTACGTCCTCAATTATTTGATGGAAGTCTTCCAATCTCCGCTCTCTGTTACCCTCTACGGTTCTTACCATCTACAACTCTTTCTCTCGTAGCATGAACGTTATTCCTTGGTCTCTTAACAGAAGTCCAACCATCCTCTCCCCTCTTCTTGTCAGTGTTTCTCATATATTCCTCCTCTTGCCTTTTTTTTTTTTTTTTCGAAACATCTGTCTTCGGACTCGATTGACGAAGCCCGCCACGTATTCCTCTCCTGTGCACAAACTCATCTTCTCAGAACAGAATTTGCAACCTACTTCCTAAATTATTTGCTGGATGTATTTCAATCTCCGTCTACCTCTGCAGATTTTTCTCTCTTCAGCACCCACTAGTGCAATGGAAATCATTCTCTGATGTCATAAAAGATACCTAATTATTCTGTCCCTTTTTCTTGTCAGTGTTTCCCATTCTTTGGAGAACCTCATCATTCCTTTCCGTATCAGACTACCTAATTTTCAAGATACGTCTGTAGCACATTATCTCGGATGCTTCTATTCTTTTCTTGTTCTCCTGTAGTCCATGTTTTACTGTCATACAATGGTGTACTCCACACGTACATTCTCACAAACTTCTTCCTAAAATTAAGGCCGATATTTGATACTAGTAGACTTCTCTTGGCCAGGAATGTAATTTTTCTGGTGCTAGTCTCCTTTTAATGTTCTCCTTCCTCCATCCATCAGTGGTTATTGTAATGCCTAGGTAGCAGAATTCCTTAACTGTATCTACTTCTTGGCCAACAATTCTGATGTTAAGTTTCTCGCTGTTCTCATTTCTACTACTTCTCATTACCTTCGTCTTTCTTCGATTTATTCTCATTCCATACGCTGTACTTAATAGGCTGTTCATTTCGTTCAGCAGATCTTGTAATTCTTCTTCACTTTCACTCAGTATAGCAACATCATCAACGAATCGTATCATTGATATCCTTTCACCTTGAATTTTAATTCCACTCCTGAACCTTTCTTTTAATTCCATCATTGCTTCCTCGATGTACAAACTGAACAGTAGGGGCGAAAGGCACAGCCTTGCCTTACACCCTTTTTAACACGAGCACTTCGTTATTGGTCGTCCACTCTTATTATTCCCTTTTAGCTGTTGTGCATATTGCATACGACCCGTCTTTCACTATAGCTTACCCCTACATTTTTCAGAATTTCGAATATCTTGCACCATTTTACAATGTCGGACGCCTTTTTTAGGTCGACAAATCCTATAAACCTGTCTTGATTTTTCTTTAGTATTGCTTCCATTATGAACCGCAATGTCAGAATTGCCTCTCTAACGCCTTTACGTTTCCTAAAGCCAAACTGATCGTCATCTAGCCATCTATCGCATCCTCAATTTTCTTTTCCATTCTTCTGTATATTATTCTTGTAATCAACTTGGATGCATGAGCTGTTAAGCTGAATGTACGATAATCCTCGCACTTGTTAGCTCTTGCTGTCTTCGAAATTGTGTGGACCATGCTTTTCCTAAAGTCAAATGGTGTGTCGCGAGACTCATACAATCTACACACCAACGTAAATAGTCGTTTTGCTGCCACTTCCCCCAATGATTTTAGAAATTCTGAAGGAATGTTATCGCTCCCTTCTGCCTTATTTGATCTTCAAATCTATTTTCAATTCTGATTTTAATACCGGATCCCCTATATGTTTTAAATCGACTCCTGTTTCTTCTTCTTCTATTACATCAGACAAATCTTTCCTCTCATAGAGGCTTTCAGTGCATTCTATCCACCTATTCGCTCTCTCCTTTGCATTTAACAGTGGAATTCCCGTCGCACTCTTAATGTTATAACCCTTACTTTTAGTGTCATCGAAGGTTGTTTTGACTTTCCTGTATGCTGAGTCTGTCCTTCCGACTATCATTTTTTTATCTGTGTCTTCACATTTTTCCTGCAGCCATTTCGTCTTCGCTTCCCTACACTTCCCATTCATTTCATTCCTCAGCGACTTGTATTTCTGTATTCCTGAGTTTCACGGAACATTTTTGTAATTCCTCCTTTAATTGATCAATTGAATTATTTCTTCTGTTATCCATGGTTTCTTCGCAGTTACCTTCTTTGTGTCCTCCTTCACAACTTCTGTGATGGCCCTTTTCTTAAAGATGTCGACCCCTCTTCAACTGTACTGCCTCTTGATCTATTCCTTATTGCTGTACCTATAATCTTAGAGAACTTCAACCTATGTCATGTCTATGCGCTCCACACGTACTTCGCTACCCTTGTAGGCGCTTCCTGCGTCTAGTGCAAGCCTGACCTATTGAGGGGGACCCTACATTTCTACACCCGATAGCGGAGGTTGAGAAATTTGCAACCCAGATCTCCGCAAAATCGTCTGAGCGTCTGATTTAACCTTCCACTCGGCTCCAAACCAGAGGACCGCGATCGGTTCTGGGAACGACACTACAAATAGTTAGCTCAGATGCCACCCCGCGAGCGAGGCTTTCCGCCTTCACCAACTCCGCCAACCTCCTGTTTGAACTGAGGATGACCTCTGAACCCAAACGGCAGGAGACATTGGTGCCGACATGAGCAACAATTTGCAGTCGGGTGCACCCAGTGCTCTCTGTCGCCGCCGGCATGGCCTCCTCCACATCTCGGATGAGACTCCCCGGCAAGCAAACTGAGTGAACACTGGCCTTCTTCCCCGACCTTTCAGTTATTTCCCTAAGGGTCTCCATCACCCACCTAACATTGGAGCTCCTGTGTGCCTGCTCGGACCTTGCTGAAGGAGCGGCCACATGTCCACTCACAGGCTGAGCGGGTGATGTCACACGGCCAGCCTCCACATTGACCCTCCGCCTCGTTCGACGCGAACGCCGTTGAACCCGCCACTCCCCTTGGGGAGAGGGTGGCCCAACCGCTCCCGGTACCGGCGAAGATGTCTGGACAGCAGGGAGCGTGGGTGAAGCATGTAACACCTGAGGTGTACCATGCGACGCACTAGACACTCCACTGCCGCTACACTCGGAGGCAGCAGCCTGAGGAGACTGATCGCGGCCATCAGCACGTTCAGCTGTTCTCTAACAGTGGCCACCTCCTCCTGCGTCCGTACGCAGCAATAACACATCACCCGGCCTTTTGCAATTATACCTCCTCCTCTTGTGATTCTTGAACAGAATATTCGCTATTACTCTTGGCTCATTCCTTGTTCGAAGTCCATATTCTCCTGTAACCTTTTCTTCTACTCCTTCCCCTATAACTGCAGTCCAGTCCTCCATGACTATTAGATTTTAATTTCCCTTTATTTACTGTATTACCCTTCCAATGACCTCATATATTTTTTCCATCTCTTAGTCCGCAGATTGCAACGTCGGAATCTACAACTGAACTACCGTTATTGGTGTTTTTTTGCCGTCTATTCTGATAAGAATGGCCCTATCACTAAACTGTTCAGTAGCACACACTCTACCTTCCTATTCATAACGAATCCTACACCCGTTATACAATTTTCTGCTCATGTTGATATTGCCCTATACTCTTCTGACCAGAAATCCTGGTCTCCTATCCATTTAACTTTACTGCCCGCTACTATGTCTAGACTGAGCGTATATATTTCCCTTTTCAGATTTTCTACCTTCTCTATCACGTTCAAGCTTTCGTGATTCCACGCCCCGACTCGTGGAACGTTATCCTTTCGTTGGTTATTGAATCATTTTTCTCGTGGTAACCTTATCCTTGGCAGATCCTTCCCAGAGATCCGAATGGGAGCTATTCCGCAATCTTTTGCCAATGGAGAGATAATCGCGACAGTTTTCAATTATAGGCCACGTGTCATGTGGATAGAATTATGTGTCTTTAATGCAGTGATGGCCATTGCTTCCGTACCCTCATGCCGCCGATCATTGTTGATTCTTTCGCCTTTAGGGGGGCCTATGGCGCTTTCAAAAAAAAAAAAAAAAAAAAAATCAATAGAATACTCCGTAAGTAGCATCGCACGCATAGTCTGAATTGCAACATTAGGAAGTGTGGTTCCTATAGCATCAGCTTTGCAACAGCATATGATAAAATTTTCTAGCGGTTAAGAAGAGCAGATTTTCTGTCAGTGAAGTGTTCGCTTTCTGAATCCTATCCACACAGATAGATTTTGAAAGGTCGTTCATAGTACCTTTCAGCTTGTCACAGATAACAGAGTACCGTATTTAGAAAACATTATTCTTCTTTGCAGAACTGCACAGAGAATATGAGAATATAAACGACGGCAAGCACTTTGCTGTAGGTAATAATTACACACAGGATAGTGGAAGCGACCACGTGATCAGTAGCCCACGAAATTTCTCTCTCATTCTCATTCTCATTCCCTCTCACTCTCCATCTTTCCCTGTATCTCTCGCTGCCGTGGTCAAGCTCCTGTCGATGAACGCCTTGCCACTGGCAGCTTTTGAAACCCTACCATGATGGAAGCCACCACAGATTGGCGCTTCTGGCAAATTGCGAGCTGGGCTATCGCTTCCCTTTTAATTCGAAAAAAAGGCAGAGGAAAAAAGGTTGATAGGGTGGCTTTTACCACGAGGTAATTTTCAACCGATGTGCACGAGCCGCCCCCACCCGAGCGCCCGTCACAAAGGGCCCTGCCTACCGCCTACCCTACGAAAATGGCCCGCGCAGCGCGGCGCTGCCCGGCGCTAATCGCTGTTTTAATTGTCCAGATTTGTTTCGATTGGCGAGCCAATCAGGCAGAGTGCCCGGCCGGCAACCCTCCGCGAGCGCCGTCATAAACCCGTCGGCCGCCCCAGACTGGCTCCCTGTTCCTCAGGCTCCTCCGCTCTGTAGCTGCCGCACTTCTTGGGGAAAATACGGGCTTAAGCTGGAACTGCAGCTCGTAAACCCAAAGACAAGCAAAGCGGCACCCGGCGGCTACTGTCGAAACAAGATGCCGCATCGTCATGATACTTCATTTCACAAAAAGTTTATACCCTGGGTATTTTGCATTCCCCCAGGAGGAATCCCGTATAGGGACTTTTAATTGCCAACTCCAAAAGAGAGTAGTTGTGGGGCAGGAAATAGTGCCAGTGGAAAGTAGCTGGGGATATTGCAGGCGTAAAAATGTTATGTTCTAAAAAATGGCTCCAAGCACTATGAGACTTAACATCTGAGGTCACCAGTCCCCTAGACTTAGAACTACGTAAACGTAACTAACCTAAGGACATCACACACATTCATGCCCGAGGCAGGATCCGAACCTGTGACCGTATCAGCAGCGCGGTTTCGGACTGAAGCACCTAGAACCTCTCGGCCACAACGTCGGGTTGTTACGTTCTATCAAACAATTTCAAACAATATAATATCTCGCAGCGCATACACGAGACGGTACAAACCAAGAAAAAGCGGTCGGTAGATGAAAACTCGCTTGGTACCTAGTAGAAAAAGCGCTCAGTAGATGAAAACTCACTTGGTACCTAGTAAAATAACACAATCCGTACATATTATAAAAATATATGTATGTATATCCTATATCTCCTCCTTAACGATTGGAACGATATCAGCCAAACTTCACACACATAGCACTCACGACCTGGAGACAGTCGCCTACATATCTAGACTGCAATTCTAGAGGTGTAAAATTTTACTAAGGCCTAAAAGATTATTCTTTCAATTATAACTTTGAAGGTTATTAGTTTAGTTAACTTAAGTCCTTAATATAATGAGATTAGGGTCCCTACGCCACGCGATTACCTAAACTTTATTCATCCAGCGTTTACAAATGAGAGCACTTAGTGACTTGCTACCAACACTACAAATAATTTGAAACCTTTACGAAAAGGAAAAATATTTCTTACTACTTTTTCGTGACATGAAGCATGACATTTTAACTTATTACTTCTTTGCTAGTAACTCTACTTGCAATAAATGCCGCAGACGATATCCGCTTGTGCCATCGAATATATCTGAAAAATATATGTATAACATTCAGAACACACAGGAACGACGCAAAAACATTGAGCTGCGTGAAAATAAGACTGCAGGGTGAAATCGCTAGAGACCAGTAAAACACGGATGTGTACAAATACGTGAGAAATATGTAAGATATATTATGTGAGCTATATTTAATGTGTGCGTAGGTGAGCAAAGCCACTGGTAAAAGGGTCGTCCTAAGCCCCTGGCACGAGTTCAATGAAATTTGGTATATGTGTTGGTTACATCTGTAAAGAAAAACTGGTGGGGTTAGAATTATCAGCCTGTTACTGGGGCGGGATGATAATTATAATGTGAAGATAGAAAGGGGAGTAGGATGGGCAGACAGAGAGAGGGAAAGAGAAGGAGGAGATGAACACAGACCGAGTGAAGGAGGAAATGCACAGACCGAACGGGAATGGAAGTAGAGAGGGGGGAGGAGGGAATGGGCCGGAGAGGGGAGAGGAAGAGATGGACAGAGAGATTAGAGATGAGGAAATGGACACAGGTGATGGACAGACAGAGGGAGGGGAATATGAACACCTTTACAGGTGATCGAGATGACATCGCCGGTGAATGTCAAATTACAGCTTCCAACACGCCCTATTATTGTGCATGTGAGCCGAATTAGGCCTTTCAAGGGCAATTTTGAGGAACTTCCTTCTCTGGCTGCAGTAACTTCTAGTGGAGAGAAAGATGAATCTAAGAAAAAGAATAAGAAAGGAGCAGATAAACAAGAGAACCAAGTTAATTGTGGAAGCGATCAGACATGCTGTTATGCTCTTAGGCCACGCGTAAAAAGGAAGAGCTAATGTGAGTTGTTTTTCTTTTGTTTCTCAAGAGGCGTGACGTACTGGTAAGAACAGCTGTTCCAGCGTCATGGGTTGCCCTGAGGAGGGAAGAGGGAAGATGTGCACTAAGCATAGTTATTCTGTTTTGCTGTTGTAGCTTAGCTGAAGCCTTGAAGGTATGCCCTATATCAAATGGTGTTTTGTTCTCGCGACAAGGGGACGTAATTATGTCCGGACATCAAAGGACCTTAAGGGTGGACTGTAATATTTGGGCGGTTGAAGACGAAATCTGTAAATTAGAGGATACATTTAATGAACTTCATTCCATGGTGGCTAATCAGTCAAGGTTTAATGACACATAGGGGGAATATCAGCTACTACGATCAGCTTTTGCACGCAATGCGCGAGCACCTAACCCCGGTACTGTTACCTTCGCAAGAACTTCGGGAAAGATTACACGAAGTTCAATCGGAACTGCCCGCATCCCTGGAGCTAATGACGACATTAACAGACGAACACTTATCCCTGCACTACAAAATGGCCACTGTTACCAGTACGCGGACGGGTACCGTGTTAAGAATTCATATCATAATACCATTAACATGTAAGGATTGTAAATTTGAATGTTACGCCTTGCATACGTATCCAGTGAAGTGGGAAATTTTGCAGAAATTCGTACAACTAACCGTATGGGAAATACTGTTAGTGGCACGTAACAGACAAGCTCATGCGTTCCTCACTGCACAAGACTTGCTGCGTTGTCGAACAGGTCCAGTTACCATCTGCCCCGCGAAATTGTTACACACTGTTCCCAAATCTTGTGAGTATTCTCTATTCCACTCTCAAGAACCAGTCGCGGAGTGCCCTAAGGAAATTATAGCAGGCACGGTGCAGCTCTTTCAGCAAGTGGGTCCACATTGGGTATTTGCAGTAATTAGTTATTTGCGTTATTTGCGTTTGTTACGAGCAGGGTAAGCACAAGGGAGATCACCAAGAATAGAATTGCAGGGGGAGGGACTGTTAATTAACGGCACACAGTGTGACATTTCAGGGCCAACTTTCCGTTTCCCAGCCCTGATTACTGGAGCTACAATCATGAACATAGCATGCACATTGATCTAAGTACCCGAACAACCGGTGCAATTCGTCACGAAAGAAAATCTCACTCTTTTGAATAGCACATTAGACCTAACTTTCCTCGCCTCTTTGGACCAGATGCTGGCAGCTCAGGATGGACGTATAACAATGGAACATCTGTTTCAATGATTGCATGAGTACTGTAATGAGCACAAGCAACGCTTACTAGTTATTGGATCATCAACCACTGTCACCTGTATTTTTATCTTTGTCGTAGGATTAGTGTACTATCGGCTCAAGAGGAAGGCAGCCCAAATCCCGCCCCTTCCAACCTTTAACCTAAGGGTCCAGACAAAATCACTGAACAGTTGTGAGGCACTGCAGCAGAACACTGAGTAATGTTTATGGACAAATATTAGACTGAGTATGGAAGTGAATGAACACAGCGTAAATAGTGAATCAATCGCATTTTGTGGTGTTTGTGAAGTGAACTGTAGTTGTTTTGACTTTTTGGTTGAATTCGGGGACGAATTCTTTTCGTACGAGGGAGGAATTGTAGAGGACAAGAAGTTATTGTTAGGAAATACGGTGCAAAATTGTGATTTAGTGTGACGGAGGCCGGCCAGCGCGTTATGCAGGTGACACAGTTTTGCAACGAGCGTCGGAATGTGTGTACATGCGCGGCAGCCATCAGAACGCAGCATTAGCAGAATTACGCAGGCGCGTGCCGCGTGTGGCGGGGGTGCGTTAGCCAACTCATCGAAAACCTTCTAATAAACCCCCCGCCGCGTAACCGGCGGATTCAGCAGCGGCCTGCACTATTTAAGGGCATCAGAGGTGGGCGTCGGCATTCCGGTTCGACCGATTGGGCGTTCGGTCGCTGTCACGTCGTCGTCATCAGTGACGCTGTCCCCGAGGACTGACCGGCGGGGGGCGTTGCCCACTGCTGCACCGGCGACTCCCGGCGTCGTCACGAGCCGCCGCGCCTGCAGGAGGTGAGCTGGGCCGGGCCTCATGCCGCTAACCTCCTACCGCCTGCACAGCTGCTGACCGAGCGCGGCGTCACGTTCCCCGGACTGCATGCATCAGCACGTCTCTACCATGACACGAGCGGTGGGGCTGAGCTACTGGAAAATCTGTTCGGAGAACCAACAATAAAGAGGAGGTTCCCAAAAAACAGCCACCTTCTGTTACCCAGCCACAACTTACAACCCCGACCACGTCACCCGCTCATGTCATCCTATTACACAGCAGCAAATATCAATATTAAGCCCAACATAAGATAAAACATTACGATAAAGGGCGCACAAACTGTCATATGTAAATAACAACATAAGTTTCAATGGGAGAACATAGGGATACCTAATTATATAATGTACCCCGTGAGGGATTACGACTTAAGCTAACTCTGGCAGACACACAAATAGCCAAACATGTCACTAGCAATATCTTACCCACATGTACACCCTTTGACAAGGAGGTCAAAGAAAGCAAAAAGAACAATGGGTAGAATTTAGCCTAGAACACAATTAAATAAAATCGAGCATTTTTCTAAAAATGCACACCTACCTCTATCATCATTGTGCTCCATTAAAGTCAAACCTTAGTTACTTAGGTAGGCCAGCAGAGGCACAAAGTTTCCCGTGAGAAAATAGCACAGATCACTACAACACACTGACGTTCATAGTAGAAAACTCTCTGTCCCTCCTATGTGTCTCTCCTGAACGTGTGAAGCTAAATACTGTCTGTTGCTCCAGATGGGACGACTTCCCCCATAGACAGTAAAACATGCATATCCTCAACCGTGCATGCACCCAGCTGCCTTGATGCTCAGCCACACTTTCGTCTCCATCTGCCGCTGGCTGCTCTAAAGCTTCAAATTGCTGGCTGTTTTCACTTTCGATGGCTGCTTCCAGCTGCCTGTGTTCCACTACTGCTGACCCACACAGGTGCTGCAAATGGACGCCCATTCTCCACCAATATACAACCGCGAATACTCTGTTCAAGAATCACAGGAGGAGGAGGAGGTTTACTTGGAAAAGGCTGGATGATACAGGAAGATTTTAGTTATACTACATCATGGTCAGACAGAGATTCCGAAATCAGATACTGGATTGTAAGGCGTGCTCAGGAGCAGACACACACTCAGATCACAATATAGTAGTGATGAAGAGTAGGATGAATTTTAAGAGATTAGTCAGGAAGAATCAATATGCAAACAAGCGGGATACAGACGTATTAAAGAATGGTCTTGTGGGATTAGCTGAACGGTCTAAGGTGCTGCAGTCATGAGCTGTGCGGTTCATAAATTCAAGACGCTGAGGAATGAAATGAATAGGAAGTGTAGGGAAGCGAAGACGAAATGGCTGCAGGAAAAATGTGAAGACACAGATAAAAAAATTATTGTCGGAAGAACAGACTCAGCATACAGGAAAGTCAAAACAACCTTCGATGACACTAAAAGTAAGGGTTATAACATTAAGAGTGCGACAGGAATTCCACTGTTAAATGCAAAGGAGAGAGCGAATAGGTGGAAAGAATGCACTGAAAGCCTCTATGAGAGGAAAGATTTGTCTCATGTAATAGAAGAAGAAGAAACAGGAGTCGATTTAAAACATATAGGGGATCCGGTATTAAAATCAGAATTGAAAATAGATTTGAAGATCAAATAAGGCAGAAGGGAGCGATAACATTCCATCAGAATTTCTAAAATCATTGGGGGAAGTGGCAGCAAAACGACTATTCACGTTGGTGTGTAGATTGTATGAGTCTCGCGACACACCATTTGACTTTAGGAAAAGCATGTTCCACACAATTTCGAAGACAGCAAGAGCTAACAAGTGCGAGGATTATCGTACATTCAGCTTAACAGCCCATGCATCCAAGTTGATTACAAGAATAATATACAGAAGAATGGAAAAGAAAATTGAGGATGCGCTAGTTGACGATCACTTTCGCGTTAGGAAAGGTAAAGGCACGAGAGAGGCAATTCTGACGTTGTGGTTAATAATGGAAGCAAGACTAATAAAAAATCAAGACACATTCATAGGATTTGTAGACCTGTAAAAAGCGTTCGACAATGTAAAATGGTGTAAGAGGTTCGAAATCCTGAGAAAAGTAGGGGTAAGGTATATATGTACAACAGCTAAAAGGTAATAATAAATGTGGACGACCAAGAACGAAGTGCTCGTGTTAAAAGGGTGTAAGGCAAGGATGTAGCCTTTCACCATTACTGTTCAATCTGTACATCGAGGAAGCAATGATGGAAATAAATGAATGGTTCAGGGACGGAATTAAAACTCAAGGTGACAGGATATCAATGATACTATTAGCTGAAGACATTGCTATACTGAGTGAAAGTGAAGTAGAATCACATGATCTGCTGAACGGAATGAACCGTCCAATGAGTAGATGCAGTGTATGGATTGAGAGTAAATCGAAGGAAGACGAAAGTACCGAGAAGTAGTAGAAATGAGAGCAGCGGGAAACTTAACATCAGGGTTGATAGTCATGAAGTAGATGAAGTTAAGGAATTCTGCTACCTACGAAGTAAAATAACCAATGATGGATGGAGCAAGGAGGACATCGGAAGCAGACTGGCAATGGCAAAAAGGGCATTCGTGGCCAAGAATATCAAATATCGGTGAAACATGGACTGTGCGAAAACCGGAACAGAAGAGAATCTATTGTGGTGCTTCCGACGAATGTTGAAAATTTTGGCGGCTGATAAGGAATGAAAGGCTCTGCGCAGCATCTGAGAGGAAAGGTGTATGTGGGAAACTCTGATAAGGAGAAGGGGCAGGATGACAGGATGTTGGTTTTTACATGAGGGAATGACTTCTATGGACTATGGTACTAGAGAGAGCTTTAGAGGGAAAAAACTGTAGAGAGATAAATTCGTTGCGGGCCGGATCAAGCCAGTCAGAAGACTGACGACAAAAAAGGAAAAAAAGCCGCACTGACATCAGCACTGCCTGGGCAGTGTCAATGTCAGGAATGCGTGAGCAGCACTGGTGCAATTGCTGGGCACACCTTAGTACCAGAAGACACCGGTGGAGAAGCAGAATTACATATCCCCGGTGCTCCTTACGTGTGTCTGAATGAGGACTACGCTACATGAATCCATGAAGAGTTGGGGGAAACGTTCAGCGCCAATACACATCTATATGACACAGTGGGTAGTTGTTGTGTACGCTCCAAACGTGATAATTGTCTTCATAATGAAGAACGTAATGGCAGGCCATCTCTCTGTGAAGAACCTACAATCAAAAGGCAAGTGGACTTCTATTTGCTCGAAGACTGGCGTATCACAATCGTGGCGACAGTGGAAAAAGTGAAAATGAGCTATGGATCAGTTTTCAGCATCTTGCAAGACATTTTTAGCAGGTAAAAGGTCGCTGTCAGCTTCGTTTCACAACTATTCACAGCGAATCAAAACGGCAAGAATGTTGCAGCTGTGTCAGTAAGTCCACATGAGTTCTTCAACTACATTTTCACCACTTACAAGTACTGTGTGTATCACTTTGGCCCCGACGTAATGGAGCAAATTAAGTCGTGGGGTCGTCGCTGATAAAGGCGAACGTCATTGGTCGAGGTGATGCTGAGCGTGTTTTGTGACTGGCCAGGTGCGGTGCTTAAAGATTGTGCTCGTATGCGGCAAATTGTCACAGGAGCATACCACCGAAATATGCGGATGAGATTATGCGCGGCTGTTAAGACGCAGTGTCCGGGGGGGGGGGGGGGGGGGAGGGGGGGGGGCGTCTCACAGTGGGGTGTACTTGTACTTGCACCAGGTCAATATCCGCAATCGTTCTACACAGGACACAGTCATATAAGCTGCTTCCATGGTTTGCCAAATTTTTCGTCTTTTTGACTACACGTGGTATGTCTCAAACTGGGAAATTTCAACTAGTTATCCCAGTCAAGAATTAATCGGTCTGTGCAATGCACGTCTGATCGTTTCTGCCTGTAACAGATTTCTCAAGAGTGACCATAAATTTACATATTTTTTTAAACTTATCTGTTTAACACATTAGTCTTGGCGAGTGGCAAGCTGCTACTCTACATCCGCCTCAGAAACGAAAACCATAAATGGTTAACTTACGAATTGTCGATTAATGTAGTTTCATTGTGATAACTGACATATGTGGTAATTGGAAGAACACAGAATTAACATTAAATTAATTTAGTAATTATTGGATGCTTGTCGACCGTCAGTTATTCATACTACTGCAGGACTGACGTTAAAAGAAAACAACAAATTCGTAGCCTGTTACCTACACCGTATTTTCTCCAGATTCATTCTGTTTGTAAGTTCTTAAAATTTTAATAGCGCCGAATGGTAATAATTTATATACTGTCACAGTGTTACGCAAGCAGTAAAAGAAATATCCTATCTAGGCGTTAAGATTATACAGGATGTCCGAAACGAAGAGAGTGGTATAAGAGAAGAATGCTTTCTTTAATAAGAGAACTATTGGTATCTGGTAATGTATGGAATATGAGGAAGACATTTCTGCAAGAGTACGTCTCGGAGATTAAATTATATGGAGGTGATGCTTGGGCCATCGGATATCCGGAAGAGAAGAATACGGAAGCACTGGAAATGTGGCGGTGTCGAAGAATACAAAAAATTAAGTGGACAGACTGACCCTTGCAGTGGGCGTATGGATGGTCATTACGCTCGCTTGTTCTTTCTTTGCTGGGAGAATTATGCGACCTCGCTAGCCTGCCTAAAGGGATCATTGGCGATGAGGGCTATTGAAGTAGCACTTTCGGTTTGCAAAAGCAAGACTGGGACTGCAGCGAATGTGAGCAGCTTTCATCGTACCTGTCCTCTTGGTTAGATGAGCGGTAATGTGTTTACCTGCCATGTAACGGCCCGGTTTCGATTCCCGGCCCGGTTGGAGATTTTTTCCGCTCGTTGACTGTGTGTTACATCGTCCTCGTCATCACCATCACTAACGCGCAAGTCGCCCAATGTGGCGTCACCTGAAACATAACTTGCAAGTCGGTGGCTCAACTGCCACGAATGAGGCCTCCCGGCCAGCAATGCCACACGATCAGTTCATTTTTTCCCTCGTGCCTGCTAGCTGGTTACAACACTGGAAGACGGCTTGGACGGTGACGCTGTGTGAGGACGCCTGTCAGCCTTGGAGCCAAGTTTGTGTTGATACTCAAACTGCGTTGGTTAGGTGGAATTATTTCCCAGAAAGATGGCAGCCCGGCTTTAATAACGTTGGTCTACGTCTGATACAAATGTGGAGTGGGTACCGCCTAGAATAACTGCGTGGTAAGAGATTTGTGAATTTACACTTTCTGTGTTGTCGAAGGTGATTGGTGAGGCTGATTTATACTGATTCGCGACGACAGACATTTAAAGCACTCGCCACCGGATTAATAATAATCGACTTAGCTTGAATACCGAGTTAAGAATTCTGAAGACATGAAACTGCAGTTACACTCTTCTTGTAGTACCGTTATTCTTTGCATTGAGTTAATAGTATTCTCCGATGTTCTCTGGGTGATTGAGCGATTTGGATGCAAATGCTAGCTGTGAATATATATGTTTTTTAATTTTGTAGTGTTTACAGTCGTAGATTTTAAAGCTGTTGTGGGTTTATTACCAATCACTATTGTCTGCCTTCATGTTTACTGTTGATGTCGTTGCTGGTCGGCCATCGTAGTCCCACTCAGATTCATATCACCAGAGCGAACAAACTCGTGAAAGGCTGTTAGCTAGGAGACAAGTATTTGACTGATGTTTTTGGATTATCTGTAACAAGAGAAATGGTGACTGGATTCTGAACGATCCCGCAGTGAAAAAAATTACCACTCCTCCGTACTTAGTTAAGGAATTCTACGTACAGTTTCTTGCAAGTTGGTAAATTTTCTTTTAAAAACCATGTGTGGCTATGTTCTCTGTATTTATTTCTTACATTCACATCGTTATACTTTAACGCAGTAAGCCACTTCCTTTGCAAATCTTATTAACTACGTGTCTAACTGAAGCTGTCTTTTAAAGTATTGTTTCTTAGTTAAGAGGATCTGGGACGAAATGACCTGTAGTCTTTACTAGCATTTTGGAATTCAATAACTCAAAAACGTTAATGGGTATTAGAATGAAGCTTCAACCAAATAATTAGTATGTTGCGACCTCTATATGAAAAAATTTTTAATTTTGTAGAATACTGAGTGGAACGAATATTTATTATTATATTATGTCCGGAATTCTGTATAACTTGTTTTATGTACATTGCACTTCGACGCTATTCAAAACAAAATATCTAATATTTTATTCTTTCAATTATTAGCTTGTTGATACAGTAAACCAAGAATTATATAACTTTGCAGTTTTGTATACTTTTAAAAATGTTTTTAGAAGTAAATTTTATCTCGTAATAATTTAACAATATATGAAATACTTCACCTTAAAAACTTATATTCTTTAAAACTTATATTCTAGAACAATGTGGTTCACTGTGTAGACACTACACTAGTTTTCGTAAAATTTTTAAATTTTTTTTAGCTTTCGTATTGGGTCAGATGATGATATAAAATCGTTGACTATGGGAAAATGAAAGTAAAGATTAGCATGTCGTTTTCTTCTCAATTATAATACAAGATATTTCAGCTCCATATTCTTGTTGGTTCTGAGTGTCATTCTCGTCTTCTTTAATTTCTTTATTCTGGCTTCTTTTGTCATGCTATCAGCAGCTCTTTCAGCCTGAGCGACACGTTGCTTGTGATTCGTAGCAGCCCACTTTCCACACTGTCCCCAGGTTTGATCGCTAAACTGCTCATGGTTTTTAAACTGTTTTTTATTTCATCGTTAAAACATATTATGGTATCCACTACACCAGTTTGAAAAGCTGACATGGCAACAAAAACAGATTTCGCAAGCGTTCGCAAATGCAACTATTGTTGCTTTCATTCGGATTCCGAGTTTTACCGTGTAAACACTTTTCCAGAACTCTAGAATCTGGAAGATCTCTGTTTGTTAACTATAGTTCTACCACAACACTTTTTGGCATGGAAGGTGCATGTATACGTTTTCGTCTATTCGCTTCACACCTATTATATTTCCACCATGAAGTATTTTCCTGATGGCCAGACCATAACATTCTGTGAGGTTTTCTATTTATGATTTGGTGAGTCTGCCTACTCCACCAATTCTTTGATCCTGCACCCCGCGAATTCCTCTCCTGTGCCAACAATTTCTGAGTAGCATTTGCATCCTACATACTCAGTTATTTGTTGGATGTATCCCTATCTCCGTCTCCCTCCACAATTTTTGCCCTCTACAGCTCCCTTTAATACCATGGAAGTCAGTCCCTGATCTCTTAACAGATGTTCTATCATGCTTTTCGTTCCCTTATCAGTGTTTTCCACATATTCCTTTCCTCTCCGATTCTGCACAGAACCTCCTCATTCCTTACTATATCAGTCCACCTAATTTTCAACATTCGCTTGTAGCACCACATCTCAAATGCTTAGATTCTCTTCTGTTCCGGTTTCCCACAGTCCTTGTTTCACTACCATACAATTCTGTGCTCCAAACGAACATTCTCAGTAACTTCTTCCTCAAATTGAGGCCTATGTTTGATATTAGTAGACATTTCTTGGCCAGGAATGGCCTTTTTGCCAGTGCTATTCTGCTTCTGAGGTCATCCTTGCTCCGTCCTTCACTGGTTGTATTGCTGCCTAAGTAGTAGAATTCCTTAACTTCTACTTCATGATCATCAGTCCTCGCTGTTCTCATTTCTGCTACCTCACATTACTTTAGTCTTCTGTGCTCATTACATTGTTCATTCCATTCCGCAAATCATGTAATTCTTCTTCACTTTCACTCAGGGTAGCACTGACATCGGCGAATGGTATCATTGATATCCTTTCACCTTGAATTTTAATAGCATTCCTGAACGTTTATTTTATTTTGATCATTGCTTCATCTTTGCACAGATTGAAAAGTAGGGGGGAAACACTACATCCCAGTCTTACATCCTTTTTAAACCGAACGCTTCGTTCTTGGTCGTCCACTCCTATTATTCCTCCTTGGCTCTTGTACATATTATACGTGTATTACTAGTCTCTCCCTAAAGCTTATCATCATTTTTCTCAGAAAAGAGGAGAGTATTGACATATCATTAATATACAAAACTTCCATACCTATCGCGATGCTCTATCAAATACAGATCTTTTTCAGTGAAATAACTTTAGGAGCCATCGATAGCTGATGAAACAAGAATTGTTGTGAGCTCTAGAATAATATAAGTGAAGAAGTTGCGCATTCATTTTCATAGTAAGTATCGGCTATTTCGTATACCATTGACCTGCCTTTCCTTCAGTGGTAGTTTAATAATACATTTTCTCAGAATCAAGTTGTAATATCAACTGCATTAGAATGTTAGTGAGGTGAATACTTGTAAAGTGCACCACGTTTTGGCATAAGAAGCAGACTTCAACATGGCTGCAAGAGCAGTTAAGTGGTACTCAAAAACTCGTCACTGATAACATTTCTCTACAGAAAAATAAAATGAATGAACGTTTTCTGAAAATAAATCGCTAGTTTGGTTGAAATAATGAATGACATGGATTGTAATTGTCCAAAGGAGTTCACTTCTGTAGGATTTCAGAAATACGAAAAAATTTAAATTTCCAGAAGTCTGTGGGCTACCCATCAAGGTCCAAACAGATTATCGATGTCCCTGACGAACTAAATGATGTTTGTGCTTTGTGGCTTTTCCTTCACTCTGTATAGTTATAGGATCGAAAGGATGGCATAGTATATGCTGGTAATTGTTGTATTTTTAGATGATCGAGATGCGGAAATAAAATCTGTTGCCCAGTTTCAGTCTGTATCATTCATTATTAAACTACACTGGAGTATAGGGTTCCATCACAATATCAACAGATATGTTTTCACCAGCCTTCTTATTCACTTTATTTTTCTTCAGAGAAACGTTATCAGTAATGAGTTCTGAGTAATATGTTGTCATATTAAAATATGCTTCATCTGCCAAAGCAAAGTACAGTTACAAGTATTCATGTCACTAACTTTTAATATTGCTGTAATTGCTACAAAATACTGAGGAAAAGATGAGTCAATAGTTTATGAAATAGCACATTCTCAGTACAAAAATTAACGTGTAACTTTTTCACTTACGTTGTTGAGTAACCTACATCGACTTCTGTAGCCCTTAAAAATTACATAATTTCATTCAAGAAGGTCTGTAGTTACTTGAATATCGCGGTAAATATGGAAGTATCACATATTAATAATTTGGCATAATACTCTCCTCTTTGCGTACTCTTATTTGCCAAAACCTTGTTTCGATATCTGAAACTCTTTCAGTGATTCAAGTGATGTTATGTATATTTTATTCTGGTTCTTTTCTAGAACGCGCGTTTGGGACGGAGTGTTTTACATACAATCCATTTTCTTGTGACTAAAGACATATTGTGATACCCTACGATTTTTAAAGAATAATTCAATACGTTAACTGCATTTCATGCACAGCAGCGGTGTGGGCTAACACGTACCAAACGTAAAAGCTTACTGAAGCCTGTTCTTCACTAAATAATTTAAGAATATTTTGCAGTACTTTACCTAATCGGGAATTATCACACTAATTATGACTATTAACGTAACGATGGACAGTTTATCACTGAATGGAACTACAAAACATGTGAGAATCAGATTTTTTACCTAACACTTTTTCAAAATTGTCAGAGAAAGATCGGCCAGCAAGTGTGTGACATTGTTTCATAGCAAGCGTTAACTTGCGTTGGCTCAGAGCTCCCACCCTGGAGGCTGTGACGTCTCATCCCAATAGGGTTTCCTGATTTGTCACTAGCTGGGAGACTTCAGGGAACTTTACAAGGACTTAACAAGGAAGACAGAAGCGACGATACCTCGGATCACATGTACCGCCCGCTGCAGGGCAACCGGGTAGCAGCAGACTACAGAGCCTGCAAGGGAGCCGTTACACAAGCTGATAAGTAAGCTTATGCCGAATCTAACTTCATATGACAACGGTTTTACTGGTACCACTTAATGGCAACAAGACTGACAGTAGTCTGATCATTTCGTCAGCTTGCGTTTACACGGACTGAAGAAGTAGTGATCCACGATTTTTATTCAAATTTTATGCTGGAAAGGCATATTTTTCGTAGAAGGCGGGCTAAACTGTGCTAATCCAGCTCCAAGTGATGTGATTGAAAACTGAGGTTTTCTTCAGCATTTATGATAACAAAATCACTAGACAATATTTGACTTTTTACCTATGTAGATAGCAGGATTTCCTATTAATGTGTTTGCAGCCAAGAGGAGTTAACTGTGACGGCTACTTTCGTATCTTCACTAATGTTTATTACGTTTATTAGTGCTTACATTAAGTATATTAAGTTTTATTAATCATCATTTCCACGTAATACATGAAACAAAAACAACAAATTTTGAAAATTAGGCACCGTTCTTTGTTAGGGTTAGTTGTCCCGAATAACGAGCCGGCCTGTCTGGTCGAGCGGTTCTAGGCGCTTTAGTCTGGAACCGCGCGTCCGCTGCGGTCGCAGGTTCCAATCCTGCCTCGGGCGTGGATCTGTGTGATGTCCTTAGTTAGGTTTAAGTAGATCTGAGTTGTAGGGACTCATGACCTCAGATATTAAGTCCCATAGTGCTCGGAGCCATTTGAACCGAATGACGACAAGCCGACCCTGGCTGTACTTTCGGAATTTTTCTATGCGACAAGGTAAGTGAAAGCAAGTATTCCTTTCACCACAGGCGTTTGAATTTGGAGACGTCGAATAAAGTGTGTGAGTCCTGTGAAGCAGAAAATCGGAAAATGTAACTTCTTCAAAGTGTGAATATTTCCCGCAATTTATCTAAGCTTGTTTCCGCGGCAGAAGCTGTCGTGCAGTATATGCTGCTTTAAGGTATTACCAATCTACTCAAATGAATCACATGAGTTTCATAGTTTTACATACCTCAATACCTCGTTTACTTTATCTGGAAATGATTACGCTTATTGTCAGTACAGCCTACATTTCTGTATCTGAAAATTATGGTCTAAAATCCCTTCAACAGATGCTTCAAAACATAACAGAATTATCGAGTGATGTTGGTAGAGCGAAGTAGGTTACTTTATGGTAGGGCGTCAAGTGCAGCATGCTATCCTGAGAGACAGAGAGGGGAGTCAGCCTGATCGAATCCACGTGGCTCGTAAAACGATCTTGCTCTGGGGCAAAGGACTACCTGGCGTGGTCTCTTCCGCGGTTTTCCGTCTCATTTAGGGAAGTTCTGGACTGATTATCAATATCTGCCTCAATAATTATGAGAACATACAAAATCAAATCGACCGTTTCACAGGCAGACTTGTACACACAATTTCCTTCCATACGGATAACCGAAAACTGGCTACAGGAAATGCCATGAAATTACAATAAAACTAGAAAATTGGGGACGATAGGACAGACGCAAGGAAAAAACTTACGAAATAGGTAAATAAACTCTTCACTAAGCGGCTGGTCCGATTCATGGTGGACAGTCTTAGTTTCAGGTTATCTATGTAACGGGTTAGAGATAAGAACATTTTAATTTTTAATGTTTCACTTGAGTTTTCACCGAATTTAAAAATTTAAACTGGAGTCAAAATATATTCATTATATTGATTAAGAGGTATAATCTTACGTTAAAAGTTTAACACAATGCGTACCGTACTTAATTCAAAATTATCTACGTCTTGATTTGCTGTAATTCATGACGTGAATATTGGTAAACTGCAGGAGTATCCAGGGCAAGGTTCCTGAATTAGTATCTCTTATTGATGGAAATAGTGCGCATATAGTATTAGGAACGGAAAGTTGGTTAAAACCGGAAGTGAACAGTAACGAAATCCTAGACACAGAATGGAATATATACCGCAAGGATAGGATAAACGCCAATGGTGGAGGAGTATTTATAGCAGTAAAGAATTCAATAATATCCAGTGAAGTTATTAGCGAATGCGAATGTGAAATAATCTGGGTTAAGTTAAGTATCAAAGGTGGGTCAGATATGATAGTCGGATGCTTCTATAGACCACCTGCATCAGCAACCGTAGTAGTTGAGCGCCTCAGAGAGAACCTGCAGAACGTCGTGAAGAAGTTTCGTGATCATACTATTGTAATAGGGGGAGACTTCAATCTACCAGGTATAGAATGGGATAGTCACACAACCAGAACTGGAGCCAGGGACAGAGACTCTTGTGACATTATCCTGACTGCCTTGTCCGAGAATTACTTCGAGCAGATAGTTAGGGAACCAACTCGTGAAGCTAACGTTTTAGACCTCATAGCAACAAATAGACCGGAACTTTTCGACTCCGTGAATGTAGAAGAGGGTATCAGTGATCATAAGTCAGTGGTTGCATCAATGACTACAAGTGTAATAAGAAATGCCAAGAAAGGAAGGAAAATATATTTGCTTAACAAGAGTGATAGGGCACAAATCGCAGAATATCTGAGTGACCACCATCAAACGTTCATTTCTGAGGAAGAGGATGTGGAACAAAAATGGAAAAAATTCAGGAACATCGTCCAGTACGCCTTAGATAAGTTCGTACCGACTAAGGTCCAAAGCGAGGGGAAAGATCCACCGTGGTATAACAATCATGTACGAAAGGTACTACGGAAACAAAGAAAGCTTCATCATAGGTTTAAGAGTAGTCGAATCATAGCTGATAAGGAAAAGCTGAACGAAGTGAAAAAGAGCGTAAAGAGAGCAATGAGAGAAGCATTCAACGAATTCGAACATAAAACATTGGCAAACAATCTAAACAAGAACCCTAAAAAGTTTTGGTCATATGTAAAATCGGTAAGCGGATCTAAATCCCCTATTCAGTCACTCGTTGACCACGATGGCACCGAAACAGAGGACGACCGAAGAAAGGCAGAAATACTGAATTCAGTGTTCCGAAACTGTTTCACTGCGGAAAATCGTAACACGGTCCCTGACTTCAGCCGTCGCACGGACGCCAAAATGGAAAATATTGAAATAAACGATATCGGAATTGAAAAACAACTGCTATCACTTAGTAGCGGAAAAGCATCCGGACCAGACGAGATACCCTTAAGATTCTACAGTGATTATGCTAAAGAACTTGCCCCCTTTCTATCAGCAATTTATCGTAGATCGCTGGAAGAACGTAAAGTACCTAGCGACTGGAAGAAAGCGCAGGTCGTTCCCATTTTCAAGAAGGGTCATAAATCAGATGCGAATAATTATAGGCCTATTTCGCTTACGTCAATCTGTTGTAGAATAATGGAACATGTTTTGTGTTCTCGTATTATGACGTTCTTAGATAATACAAATCTCCTTCATCATAACCAACATGGATTCCGCAAACAGAGATCATGTGAAACTCAGCTCGCCCTATTTGCCCAAGAAATTCACAGTGCCGTAGACACTGGCGAGCAGATTGATGCCGTATTCCTGGACTTCAGGAAGGCATTTGATACGGTTCCGCACTTACGTTTAGTGAAAAAAATATGAGCTTACGGAATATCGGACCAGGTTTGTGATTGGATTCAGGATTTCCTAGAAGAAAGAACACAACATGTCATTCTTAACGGTTCAAAATCTGCAGATGTAGAGGTAATTTCGGGAGTACCGCAGGGAAGCGTGATAGGACCTTTATTGTTTACAATATACATAAATGACTTAGTTGACAACATCGGTAGCTCCGTGAGGCTATTTGCAGATGACACGGTTGTCTACAAGAAAGTAGCAACATCAGAAGACTCGTACGTACTCCAGGAGGACCTGCAGAGGATTAATGCATGGTGCGACAGCTGGCAGCTTTCCCTAAACGTAGATAAATGTAATATAATGCGCATACATAGGGGCAGAAATCCATTCCAGTACGATTATGCCATAGGTGGTAAATCATTGGAAGCGGTAACGACCGTAAAATACTTAGGAGTTACTATCCGGAGCGATCTGAAGTGGAATGATCACATAAAACAAATAGTGGGAAAAGCAGGCGCCAGGTTGAGATTCATAGGAAGAATTCTAAGAAAATGTGACTCATCGACGAAAGAAGTAGCTTACAAAACGCTTGTTCGTCCGATTCTTGAGTATTGCTCATCAGTATGGGACCCTTACCAGGTTGGATTAATAGAAGAGATAGACATGATCCAGCGAAAAGCAGCGCGATTCGTCATGGGGACATTTAGTCAGCGCGAGAGCGTTACGGAGATGCTGAACAAGCTCCAGTGGCGGACACTTCCAGAAAGGCGTTACGCAATACGGAGAGGTTTATTATCGAAATTACGAGAGAGCACATTCCGGGAAGAGGTGGGCAACATATTACTACCGCCCACATATATCTCGCGTAATGATCACAACGAAAAGATCCGAGAAATTAGAGCAAATACGGAGACTTACAAGCAGTCGTTCTTCCCACGCACAATTCGTGAATGGAACAGGGAAGGGGGGATCAGATAGTGGTACAATAAGTACCCTCCGCCACACACCGTAAGGTGGCTCGCGGAGTATAGATGTAGATGTAGATGTAGATGTATTCAGCCTATTTTCGTCCATTATTCGAGAACGTACTTACTGACCTCCAATTAATTTCACACTTACTTTCAGAGCTTCACGAAACTATTCCTCGTTTATAACCCTCACAAAATACCGCAAGGAAAAATGTTTAACGCCTACTGCATTAACATCAGGCATGATACTTCAATTTATTACTTCTTTATTACTATTTGCAGACAGAGTCCACGTATGCGTCCAAAACTGTATTATTTACTGCACTTCGTTCACGAGTTACCTCGTCATGAACATTGAGATGCGTGATAAAGTACCTTTTGCTTAAAACGGAACGCAAATTATCCAGACCACCTTAGACACTTTCGACACGCTTTCAAACCTTTTCTAAGCTTGTACTCGCTTACACCCTTAGGTCAAATTTTTTACGTAGGAACGCATTTGTAAAGTAATTGAGTAAAGCTCTTTTGTACATGGGAGATCGACTTTTTCCGGAATCAGCATTTAGGGTTTACTGGTGACGATACTAAACTACATATCTGGAATAGACAGATTAAGTATAAAATTGATTATAGAAAAGGGCGAAATAAAAATGAGAGAATGTTTCTTGCGTGTACCTTACATTTGGAGCTACATGCATTGATTGCTGGCAATTCCCATAAACCGATTTCCGGAGAGCCCACGTGTATTCATTTTGATTATTAGCTGACAAACCAAGTATTTCCCAGGCATCCATTTGTTAATTTTCTATTAGAAAGAAAGCAGAAACATGAACTGTGTATTGCGATACAGAAAAAAAATTGTTTCCATATGTTCGTCAAACAGTCGAAGAAAGAAATATGCGTAATACACAAATGTAGAAGCAGAGTATCGAAATTGAGAAACATAGTATACAAAATATAAATTCTCTGTATGTAGAACTGCACTATCGAAATTGAGAAACATAGTAAAAAAATGGTTCAAATGGCTCTGAGCACTATGGGACTTAACATCTGTGGTCATCAGTCTCCTAGAACTTAGGACTATTTAAACCTAACTAACCTAAGGACATCACACACATCCATGCCCGAGGCAGGATTCGAACCTGCGACCGTGACGGAAACATAGTATACAAAATATAAATTTTCTGTAATGTTTGTTTCTGTACGCTGGGCTCAACTGCTTCTCGTGTTTGTAACGCGATTTTGTAGACGTTTTCGCCAACATCGGTTTGCGTTTCGCAATTGAAAGTTGTCAAAAGCGTTTCCAGATGTCAGGCATTTTCTCACGCATCTCAGTGTTTATGACGTTATATCTCCCAGACTAAGGTAAGTGGTTCTTACTGCACCTCAGCGATTGTTGCCTGATAGTAAGGAATATGTGCACCAAGCTTGGTTAAAATCGGTCTAGTGGTTTAGGAGAAGATGAGAGACGTACACACACAAGTACATCACTTTATATAATAGATGTGGGTTATGGACGGATGCTTCGATATAGGGGAGTTCGTAGAACTTCAGAGGCAGCAAGATATTGCGGGCTGTCGGAAACTGAGATCGAAAATGATACGACATTGCGGGCTTTCAAATAAAAATGTGACCCTCAGAGTCAGAGTTGAAATATTACAAGTTCTATCTGGTTTCGTTGTCTAGGGCTGGGATACGTAGTTGCCGCATTACAAGGCAGATACTACTGAGTCTACAGTATACAATATGAATATACACATGAATCGAATGGTGGAAGGTTCCTATCACTCAGCAATTGCAAATTTTGAATGTAACATAGAAATTTGCAAATGAAAGACTGCAATTAAATAAAACGACTTTAAATAATGAGTACGATAGCAAAAGTACCTTTAAGAATGCCATTTATTACTGCAAAACACTTATTGGTGTCGACGGTCCAGCAATTAAACAAAAAATAAGTTCAATAGCAGAGAAACAATAGATTCCTACTTCACGTAGTTAGTTATGAGCAACAACATAGCTTGCGAGATATTCACTTCTAAACGCTTACTACGTCTTCACTGCAGAAGCCACGGAAATCTTCCACATGTACAAGTTGTTACTACGAAATATATCTATCTCCCGCGACCAAGCGCAAACTGCTCAACACTCTCCAAGTATTTCCGGCGACCGTCCGACGTGTCTTCCCGTCCAGCACTCCTCAGTGTCCTGTGCGACCCGATGTTCCTCCTCCACTTCCATAGTCCCTCCATTGACTGCGATTGCCTACCTTAGTAACGGGCCCTGTGATTGGCTAGAGCACTTGCTCCCATGTCTCCTAGCCAACGCACACTCACAGACATATTGAAACACATACAAAATACTGGATTTAAATTTAAATAACTTGAAATTAAGTAAATAGTCCTACGGCTGGACGATAAACACACATTATTAAATACATAAACAAATCAAATAAACATATATCAAACGAATAGAAACAAAAGTAGCCCAGTATTCTAATGTCTGTGCTTTCTGAAACAGTAAATATGTTACCAATTCCTTCATGAACAGTATATATCGGATATAAAAAATGACATAGACGAATAGATATATTTATAAGCATGCTGCATCCGTTTTTTCGCGTAACTGTGCAGTACTTTGACCTGACACAATCAATAGTAATCGGCCACTTTGACCTCCAACAACTCATAAACTATTCAAGTTACATGCCTGTAATTCATACCAATTTAGGTTCACAGTAATAGCTTTCTAAAGACACGTCGGTGGACAAAATCGGATGAACCGTTTAGATTTTGGAAATTCGTTGCTCAGTGTTACTTGTATAATTTACGGTCAGATACTAAACTTTAAACTAACAAAGATATTGAAAATTTGATTACACCATCAGAATTGTCATGCAAATAATCGTAACGTACATGTTTCTTTTTAAGGTATCGTGATTCCTCTGGCTATTATCAATTTCTATATGAACTGCGAAATGTCTGCCATTATGGTTTCACAAAGTCCATCTTTGGAACTCGCGGCATACAAATCTCCATCATCGGCACAAACCTCATTCCTCGACACAGCGTCAATGTGGAATTCCCAGCCACGCAGTAGGCCTGGACCACGCGCTGGGGCTGCCCCTCTTGCTCCGGCTAATGTCCGGTACCACGTGGTTGCTAACGAGCCCCAGCTTGCCGAGCAGCCCGTGCGGCCACGCTAACTCCGAACTTAGAGTATTTTTAGGGTGCCACAACTCACCAGTTGCCTCACATCATACAAAACTGTAGAGGCGTTCGTGACCACTTGTTTACGTTTTCTCGGAATCTTCAGTCGACGTTTGTTTAATGACTTTTCGGAGGTTTTTCTAGCACGGCTGGCTTGTTTTGTAAAAGGTGTGCCTTCTCTTGCTTGTGGCGAACTGGTGGAGAGGAAGGGGATTTTGTAGAAGTGTTACGTGAAAGAGAAGGTTCAGAATTGTGACTTGAAAGCCGGTCTTTGAAGTCGAGTTTAAGCGAATGGTGCAGTAATTTGGGTGCTGAGAGTGCTCGAGTGAAAAAAAGCAAGGTGCGCCATATTTTGTTTGCAATTAGACAAATCTGGCGGTAAATGTACCTAAATTTGAACAGATCATTGATTTGGTGGCCTTTCCCAGCGTAGCTACAGCAGCAGTGACTGTTAGAATTTGTCGTTTATGCTACATTCAGGAATAAGTTACATGACTGTTGACGGAAGAACAATATTTTGGAATCAGATTTTAATTACAGTATCCAAGAGATCATGAGTGCAAACACTGACACATCTCTCATCTGACAGCTGTAGTGATTCCTCATCTCTGTGAGAGCCAATAATAATAAACTCTTTTTTTTATTAACACTTTCTGCCTTCCAGGGCCAATGGTATGTTGTGTTACATTATTCGTGGTCCACGAATCCAGGAAGACTAATATGGATATTTAATTTAATTTAGCTTGCAGGACAGTAAACAGCATATAGACAGAAGACACTAGAAGTAAGAGGAGATACTAACAGGTATTTTCCTGCAGCATTATGATATCTGAAAGATAAGTGAGAAGGAACGAGACTCGCGAACTTGCTCCAAATTTTTGGAAGAATAATCGTTGCAAGCCAAATATACTGAAAGAAAAAATGTTATTCCTAGCCTCACATTGTTCCCCATATGTATCAGTAACTTCGAGAAGACTGTTAGAAGTAGAGCTGTTCGTTACCGAAAAAATACTTTTGCGATTAGTGATTGTAGAAACTAGAATAAAACGTATATGACACATTAAAGCTTATTTACAAGTGTTCAGCAGTTAATAAATGGATCCACTGAGAAATTAAAATACCGTTTGTGAAAGAAAAACACATACAGAATCATACATCTCAGCTCCAATTATGAATATTTAATTTAAAACATATATAGATGGAAGTTGTACGCCATTTAAAGTAGTATGAGTGTCGTCGGTATTAATGTGAATGACCCAATAGGAAATAACTTTGCTTCTTAGCTACGAAATAATTTTTGGAGATAAAATAGAATGTAATTTAGAATGAAAATGAAGCAATTATTATGGACTCTTTGAACTATTCATAGTGCAACATACTGTGCAGTGTCTCCATTTTTACACCTCTATAGGTTCAGAAACATTCCAGTAACAATTGTACACATTATTTGGAAACAGAAACTAAGCTGCCATACTGCAACGCAAAGACAGTAAAAAGTCAAGACGTATATTCTTTTTGGGAAATACGTTACTGTATAACATCATATTTTTATCAGACTTTTGAAACTGTGGAAATATTGTAACTGGTTTATTGGACATCGCCCAAAATTCAGGAAGCTACCCGTGGTTCCCCCGTGATTTCATTAAAAGTATCTTGAAATTTTTCATAAGCTAAACACAGCAGACGCTGCCATTGTCACAAAAATAAAACAAAAGGTGATAGCTTTCCACGCAATTGAAAGAACTGCACAAAGCACACGAGATGAAAGGGAACATATAAAAACATGGAACGAGAGAATATTGTTTATCACTGTAATATGTTAAGCATCGAGAACTTGTGCAAACAAAAAGGAATGAAAATAATGTAGGAGCCGAAAACGTAAGCAATTAACTAAAAGTGTAATTTTATACATCAAAACTGTTCATGATCTAGCTAAACCTAAATGTAAACTAAACCAAAATGGCTACAGTAAAGAGCGAAGCTCACCTGATCCAAATAAGACCTTTTACAGTCCACAGATACAATAACTCCTATATTACTTCCAAAACGTTAAATATACGTGTATTTGATGTCGTACTGGAATTGACTGCGCAACCTAAACTTAGTAGGAGTGTCATTCAGGTGCTGTAATTACCAATGAAATTCAGCAGGTAACATCTGCATTTCAGGAAAACCTCGTTTTCGTATTTTTCGTCGTGCATGGATGAACGTCTTCGTTCATTTGGAGTTATAATGTGCGAAATAAACCGTCAGTGTAGTCTAGAGAAAATTAATAACACTGGCGAATGAAAGAAGCACCTTATAAAAAGAAATCTGCAGTATTTCTTAACAAACAGCAAAAGAACTGAACGTTTCTCGCGGGTGCGTCAACAAGACTATTCGTCGCTAAAAGTTGCATTCCTCGAGTATTGTAACACAACAAAAGGTATCACAAAAGGTTGAGAGCAATTCTGTGCAGCAGCAAAAACACATCGTGTCCACAGTTGTTCTCCAGCTCTGTCAATCGTGCGGTAAACACGATCAGAAGAATTATTTCACCTCCGATATATATACCGGGGCTGAAGAATACTGCCCATGAAGGGTGACAAAATAGGCCTTAGGACCTCAACAATGAAGTTACTGAATTGAAATAAATAGAATAAGTCGTACTGGCGATTCGTCATGTATGTAGAATGGCAATAATGGTAATGTGATTACTTTTTGTGTTTCTACACAATACCACGCCCTGCGTCACAAGGGTTCTGGAACATTTCTAGTACCGTACTCAGTTACATTCTGCTATACAGGGTGTTACAAAAAGGTACAGCCAGACTTTCAGGAAACCTTCCTCACACACAAAGAAAGAAAATATGTTATGTGGACACGTGTCCGGAAACTCTTACTTTCCCTGTTAGAGCTCATTTTATTGCTTCTCTTCAAATCACATTAATCGTGGAATGGAAACACACAGCAACAAAACGTACCAGCGTGACTTCAAACAATTTGTTACAGGAAATGTTCAAAATGTCCTCCGTTAGCGAGGATACATGCACCCACCTTCCGTCGCATGGAATCCCTGATGCGCTGATGCAGCCCTGGAGAATGGCGTATTGTATCACAGCCATCCACAATACGAGCACGAATACATTTGGTACCGGGGTTGCGTAGAAAAGAGCTTTCAAATGCCCTCATAAATGAAAGTCAAGAGGGTTGAGGGCAGGGGAGCGTGGAGGCCACGAAATTGGTCCGCCTTTACCAATCCGGTCACCGAATCTGTTGTTGAGAAGCGTACGATCACTTCGACTGAAATGTGCATGAGCTCCATCGTACATGAACCACATGTTCTGTCGTACTTGTAAAGGCACTTTTTCTAGCAGCACAGGTAGAGTATCCCGTATGAAATCATGATAACGTGTTCCATTGAGCGTAGGTGGAAGAACATGGGGCCCAATCAAGACATCACCAACAATGCCTGCCCAAACGTTCACAGAAAATCTGTGTTGATGACGTGATTGCACAATTGCGTGCGGATTCTCATCAGCCCACACATGTTGATTGTGAAAATTTACAATTTGATCACGTTGGAATGAAGCCTCATCCGTAAAGAGAACATTTGCAGTGAAATGAGGATTGACACATTGTTGGATGAACCATTCGCAGAAGTGTACCCGTGGAGGCCAATCAGCTGCTGATAGTGCCTGCACAAGCTGTACATGGTACGGAAACAACTGGTTCTCCCGTAGCATTCTCCATACAGTGACGTGGTCAACGTTACCTTGTACAGCAGCAACTTCTCTGACTCTGACATTAGGGTTATCGTCAGCTGCACGAAGAATTGTCTCGTCCATTGCAGGTGTCCTCGTCGTTCTAGGTCTTCCCCAGTCGCGAGTCATAGGCTGGAATGTTCCGTGCTCCCTAAGACGCCGATCAATTGCTTCGAACGTCTTCCTGTCGGGACACCTTCGTTCTGGAAATCTGTCTCGATACAAACGTACCGCGCCACGGCTATTGCCCCGTGCTAATCCATACATCAAATGGGCATCTGCCAACTCCGCAGTTGTAAACATTGCACTGACTGCGAAACCACGTTCGTGATAAACACTAACCTGTTGATGCTACGTACTGATGTGCTTGATGCTAGTACTGTAGAGCAATGAATCGCATGTCAACAGAAGCACCGAAGTCAACATCACCTTCCTTTAATTGGGCCAACTGGCGGTGAATCGAGGAAGTACAGTACATACGGACGAAACTAACATGAGCTGTAACATGGAAATTAAGCGTTTCCGGACACATGTCCACATAACATATTTTCTTTATTTGTGTGTGAGGAATGTTTCCTGAAAGTTTGGCCATACCTTTTTGTAACACCCTGTATATGTAAGACGTAGTACCCAATATGTGATCCCTCATCGTGTCTCGTAATTGGTTAGCATAATACTATTTATTCGAACATTTATTCGATCAAAAAAAGTTCCTTTATATGTACGGCCGGATATACAAAAGATACATTTCGGCAGCCACATTTGCAGAAATTTTAAGGCAGTGAGACGTCACACTTTCACTCCAAAGTGTCTGACAGAGCAGTGAATATCCAATGATGATAAGCGCGTGTCAGTATTCAATTTGAAAAAAAAAAAAAGCTCCGTCTCCCCTTTCCATTGTTCGTTATTCTGGCTTCCGGGAAGCGTGGCTTTTTTTTTTTTTTTGAAAAAAAAAGAAAGCTCCAGCGGAAAGAAAGGTGTCGCTGTCGAGGCATTAGCATAAGCCGCTCTTCTTTCACTCAGGCGTTAAATTTTTTTACAGCGGAGCTGAAGAATACGGTAGCTGCTCCGCTGCCGGCTGGAGCGTAAAACTTGCATTAACCAAGTCGGCGGAGGCGCGAGCGCACATTAACACCTGTGGAGGACACCGACGCGAATAATTAAGCGTTTTATGTGCGAGCCAGCGCGCAAACAGGACAGCGGAGAACAGTGCAGAGCACAGCTGAGGGCTATTTTTATGGGCCGCAGAGCATGAGGCCACGCAGACCCGGAAGCTGCTGCAATCCAGTTCGTCGACTGTAATGCAAAACCTACAAGTAATTCAATAACTAAAATATTTTCCAGGCTGTGCCTATCTGGCGCATGCCGGACATAAGGGGTTATGAGATTCCAAGATAGCAAATTCAGTCGAGCCGTCTACGAATTGTTCTTCTTAATACTGCTACCTTCACATTGTTATTAGTTCAAACAGGAAGTGACAGGAGAAAAGAGTGGAGAAAGAAGCGAAGAAAGAAGTAAATAATTAAAAATCAAAACTGAAAAAGGGACTGAGATAGAAAGCCGTGGCGAAAAAGTTGATGAGGAAGTGGACAAAAGTTATTAATAGATGCTCAGGTACACGGAGGAAGAAGGCATGAAAATGGTGCTTGAAAAAAAAATAAAAAAATAAAAGACAGGAAAGATGGAGAGGGAGAAAGTTCAGGAGAGAACGGGAAAATTAGATCCGCAGCAAAGGAGACAAAGTTTATGAAAGAGAAATAGTATGAAGAAGAAAAAAGGAGAAGGAAGAGATAGGTAATTTACAGAAAAGAATAAGTAAATCACGAAGAAGAAAGAATCACACAATGTAAGGAGAAGGAACACGCAATTTAAGAAGTTTGAGATACACTTCATTGTAGTATCAATGGCGTGATTTGGTTTCCTAGAAACAAATTTCTACTTTCCTCATGCTTCTTCCTTTAGAAAGCGCTCATCAACATTTACAGCAGCATTCAGCTAAAGTCATTACCGTTTCACCTTATCCTTTGGTCATCATCTGTTGATACGTGATGAGTATATAACTACCACAAAGTTAATATAATTAGAAATCGCCTTCCACGATAGGATTGCTAGTGGATTCACTCTGTTTTATAGATGTAACATACGTGTTAGGTATAATTACGAGTTCTCAACACGACTTTTACACACACATTTCTGTCTGTTACCACTGATAATGGAATATCGTAAACGCTCTATGTCGACCCGCTTTTTTCTGTTGATAATATTTTCATTGCTTCGTACCAAAAATGTCAGTTTATATTATGAGTCATGCACACCGAGCTGGAGCTGGGGCACCTAGAAATTACGCGAAATAATGAGTGTGCAAGAAAGGCTTGTGAGTCATGACTAGCGCCTTCTATAAGGAAATGTTATATTTTTTCACAGTTGAATATGTATTTAAGTTCTAAAGATGGACTTCCCTTTGTACAAAACATATATGAGAGTAATTGGAATAGGGAAACAAACCGCGACGACATTAGTCTAGGCGTATTCACAGTGTAAAACTACATTCTTTTGAAAACTACCACGTGTAATACGTCAACAAGATGATCAAATACTATCGGACAGAAAGCGTCGTCAGCTACGGTCAAACAGCAGCTCAGAGTAAAATAAAAATAAATTGCTTTCCTCAGATAAAAATCGTGAACATTATGAATTCTACTGCACATTGAGCTAGAATCCTTATAAACCTGATAAATGACTACCCTATACCGAGCAGAGAACTGTTTCGTATTGCACCAAGATGTTAGAAGCGAGTGTACTCTGTATAAAAATTTCCATGCCAAACTAGAACTTTATCTTGTACTCAAAACTGAAATTAGGACACTACCATTCCAGTTGCCAGATCACATAGCTCTTACGAAAAATGTATCTTGATGCGGCACCGGCGGTGTGGCCGAGCGGTTCTAGGAACTACAGTCGGGAACCGCGCGACCGCTACGGTCGCAGGTTCGAATTCTGCCTTGGGCATGGATGTGTGTGATGTCCTTAGGTTAGTTAGGTTTAAGTAGTTCTAAGTTCTAGGGGACTGATGACTACAGCAGTTGAGTCTCATAGTGCTCAGAGCCATTTGGCAAGAAAATTTCTCTGTGTTGAATGACTCCGTGTCTGCTAAAATTTAAGAAATGTAACATCTGAATCACTTAATTTAACTGTGAGCTAAAACTAATCCAGACTGCTGCGTTATTCATTCTTGAATCCTAACAATTATGTACTCAACGACTTCTCCATAACTAACGGCAGAACCGGTCCATTGCGTCTGTGGATACCGAGCAAATAATGCTACTCTGCTCCGCACTGTTAAATCAACACATCGCAGCAGGTCAAGGAACCAAGTAGGTCTTCGTTTTTGATGAGCAGTGGCCAAGAAGGGATCGACGGCGGGATAGGCAGCGCGCTTGCGTTCCCAACAGTGTTTACTCGACAACACCCGCCGCTGACGAAGTTAGCGCGGGCTGCAGCTGCTCCAAGTCTCGCTCACCACCTCTCCCGTCCTCCCTCAACCGTCGTCCTCTCGACCATCTCTCGACCATCACCCTCTCGACCCAGCAGAAGGGTGGCTGCTGTAAATGCCACCTGATGAAGTGCTGCGACCGGTTGTCTCTCCGTTACGCCACGTTTTCTGACGCACGCACCAGCCATATGTCGGCCCCACAAGACAAATGAACTGCGACCGGACGTTTTCGCACGAAGGAAGGAGGAACATAATTTAAGGTCCTTGTTATTAAAGAAGGAGCAGAAATTCGAGCTCTGGTCTTGCGCCCGTGAAACGAATTACGGTACCCTTCTCCTGAGACATTTGTGGTAAACCGTGGGAAAATCTAACCTGAATGACTCGATGGGAACTCAACCCCACCTCTTCTGAAAGTGAATCCATCATGTTAATGTCAGACTTCTCGAGTTCTGTTTGTTACAAAGCCAGAATTAGTAGAAAGTAGTGAAGTATACACAGTCATTTATTTTGATTTTTGATACGGTTCAAATGGCTCTGAGCACTATGGGTCTTAACTGCTGAGGTTGTAAGTAGGCTGTTTATGTTTTCTTATTGGCAACGTTACGTAGCGCTCTGTACGAGAATCACTGGCTGTGCTGTGTGCAGTCTGTGGCTAGTTTGCATTGTTGTAATACTCGCCATTGTAGTGTTGGGCAGCTGGCTGTGAACAGCGCGTAGCGTTGCGCAGTTGGAGGTGAGCCGCCAGCAGTGGTGGATGTGGGGAGAGAGATGGCGGAGTTTTGAAATTTGTAGGACTGGATGTCATTAACTGGTATATATATTATGACTATTAAGGTAAATACATTGTTTGTTCTCTATGAGAATCTTTCATTTGCTATCTATGCCTATCAGTAGTTAGTGCCTTCCGTAGTTTGAATCTTTTATTTAGCTGGCAGTAGTGGCGCTCGCTGTATTGCTGTAGCTGGAGTAACGAAGATTTTTGTGAGGTGATTTGTGAAAGGTATAGGTTAATGTCAGTCAGGGCCATACTTTTGTAGGGTTATTGAAAGTCAGATTGCGTTGCGCTAAAAAAAATATTGTGTGTCAGTTTCAGCACAGTCTCGTATAAATTGTTCAAAGGGGACGTTTCATATTTCGACCCTTAGCCGAGGATACCTCACTGGAATCTTTTGATTTTTTCTTGTAGTTTGTGTAATTAGTGTAGCTTTTGTTCATTGCTAGCGCGTAATTATAGCGAGAATTTCCTTTGTAGTTGTAGTTTTTCATTGTTGTACAGTAAAACAGTTGTGGCATGCATGTAGGTTTGCAGCAAGTATTTCGCAGCTGCACTTGCAATTAACTGGATATTATTTTCAGTGTTATGTTAATGTGTTCTCTTATTTTTGCTCTTCAAATTGTGCTTTTCTGTGTTATCGTGTGAAATATTGTGACAATAATGGCGTGTGAAAAACGTAACGCTAGGCACCAAAGTAAACTGAGAAATAATAGTGACGATGAGCGTAGCTTATGAGCACCACTGTGTAATGAAGTAACAGACATTCAAAGTAGTAATTTGGTAATAGTGCACAGGGAAATGGAGCGGGTGGCAAATAATGGTGTGGACAGGGAAACAAGTAGTGTACAGGGAAGCATTATCGATCGATCGGCCGGCAACAGCTCGCCTCAGGAATCCGAAATGACAGAACACAATATTGCAAATACTGCAGACGCAGGTTTTGGGTTCTCACCGTTTCCTCCGCTTGTCAAAATGTGAATGTTGCCGGTGCAACTTCACTGCCAAAAAGCACTGAGGAACGTGTTTCAGACACCAGTGCATTGTTATTACAGTTAATGCAACAAATGGGACAAAGGCTACAAAAGTTAGACACAATGGAACAAAATCTTCAAAACTTAGACACAACGCTCTAACAAAATCAGAAACAAATGGGACTAAATCTTCAAAAGTTAGACACAATGGAACAAAATCTTCACACCACACTTGAACAAACGCGTGAAGATTTAACTACTGAGTTACATAAAATCGAATCGAAATGTCAAAAAGTCTGTAACGACGTAAAAACACAAATTTGTGAGCATTTCCAACCTATTTTTTCGCGTCATGAAAATGCATTACAGAATCACGAAGCAGCCATAAAGGAACTGCAAACTATTGTTCATGAAAATCACGACATCTTGCAAGCTAAAATTGACTCAGCTGCATCTACCGATTCGGTTATGCAGCTTGGAAAAACTCAGGAAAACTTAAAAGACACAGTAGATACGACTTCAACACAAATGGACACTCTGAAACTTGGTTCAGAAAAACACACAGAGGAAATAATTTCACTAACGGATAAAGTAGCCGAACTTTCAGATCAGTTCACTAACATATCTACAAAGGTAGATGATGATCTGAATGAAACAAGACCTGTAGCCTTCACGGACACTGAAGAGTATGGACAAATTAGAAAATTCAAACAAAATAAGAATCAAATCAATACACAGTATAAAAGAGAAATCCGGGAAGTACAAGATCAGTTGGCACAAGTAATACAAGAATTACATATTTCAGAGGACACTCGCGCTCCAGTGTGGGAAGAGGGACATAGAAATACGGAACGACCACAAAATAATGACACAGGACACTTCGGAAATTATGAAAGAAATTGGCAAGGCGCATTGGATTTTGAGATGGAACCGCCAAAACGAAGTAACAATGAGCGATGTGCGACTCACCGACACCATAATTTTGACTATAAGCTGTTCATTACTACACGTAAATTCAAAACATTTAAGAATTCTGACAACGACATTCATCCACAAGCATGGCTTCATTAATTCTCTCATTGTTTTCCTCCCAACTGGTCATTGGAGCACAGGTTAGAATTTATGTGTGGCTATTTAGAGAATGAACCAGCTGTAAGAATGCGATCGGTCATTCACGATTGCCACAGTGAAGGAGAATTTTATCATGCCTTCCTCTCAGCGTATTGGTCTCAAGCTACACAAGACTTAGTAAAACATAGCATCATAATAATGAAACGTTTTGAACAATCTGAATTTTCCAGTCTTATGAAATATTTTGAAGACATGTTGCATAAGAATCCGTATCTTTCAAACCCATACAGCCCCTCATAACTCATCCGCATTTGCTTAATCAAATTGCCTGAACATTTACGGCATATTATTTTAGCAGGACGTTGCAAAGACGACATTGAAGCATTTCAGGGACTGTTACAAGAACTGGAAATTGACACTGACAATCGCGGAACGCGAAAACAGGAGCACAACAATTACAGGTCACATCTGTCAGAATTCCGCAATGACCGAAATAATACACGACAAGGCTATTCTTACAACGTAAATCGTGACCAAAACAGACACTACCCGTATGACAACCGTTGGCAGAGTAATAATAATTACAGGGAAAGATCACCTCTCCGCAGTAGTGACTATCACAGAGACAATCAGAGAAACAGACAATATGGGAACCAAAAAAATTGTTATCAAGGGAGGAAGAATAACTTTAGAAGCAACGGTCCAGCGTGCAGTTACGATTCAGGGAGAAATTCTCCACCACTTAACCGGCAAGAAAGAAACTACAGGAACTACCGACATGACGACAGACAGTATAATCGTAACGACAGACTTGCATTGCATCAGAACTGGTGGGATTCAAACAGAGCAGGGCCCTCTCGACAAGGTGAATTTGTAGAAGTTAGGTCTCCTAATCCCAGTAACGACGCGCGCCAACAAAGAAACAGACAATGACTCGCACCACAGGCAGCCACATGCGCCCGCTGGCTCAGGAAAAAATAACATAGACGCTAACCTTGAGGAAAATTCCAGTATTCTTTACCCTCGTATACCACATGATAATTGAGTTAAAGTTGAAACTCTGCATACTAGGAAGAGCAAAGGGTTACACCACATATCACATGTAAAACCATTTATTGGGAGATAATCTGCTTTTCAACTTAGTCTTTGCTATAAAATTTTTCACTTCACGTTACTAGGACTCTTTTTCAATCTTAGAGTCTGTTAATATGCAACAATGTTTGAAGTTAAATATCCAGTCAAGAACCAAGAGAACTTATTTAAACAGAAATTACGAATGCATTGTTATTGTGAACAGACGACACAGTGTTATTGTGTGTGTACATTCTTGCTTGTTAGTTGCACGATTACGTAACGACTATAAGGCTCACATACTTAGAACATTTACCAGTACTGCTAATGAGATTGTAATGCAACATTTTGGTTTACTTAAAAATACATTCTGGATTTAAAGTACGTTCTGTGAGATACCAGATGTCACAGTGGTTAGTTTATGTCACAGCTACACGATTTTATCACGACGCTAGTAATGAGTGACAATTTACAATGTTGCTTTTGCACTGTTTCTGTTTTATATCTGCACAGTTTTTCTGTATTATTCTGGAAAGTAAAACATGTTTTAGTAGTAACTTTTGTGGTATACCTACAATGAGACTGCCTTTTTCGTAGCACAACAATACGTTACATTATAGTACTTTCTTCATCACGGCGATAAGCATAATAACTACGATATCTATAAGCAAAGCATCTCACTTTTGTTTATGATGAGGTGAGTACATTGACTTCATCAGACCTTTGCTTACAGAGGACGATAACTACGACACTCCAACAGAATTATCTTACAGCAAGACGCACAGTTAGCGCTACAGGACATGCATTCACTGATTAATTTTGTACTTAAAACATTTATTTTTAAAGATTTTTGAATTACAAAGAAAGTTTTCTGTGATACATTTCATTCCATTGCTGTAATTTGTAACACCTGAGGGTATAATTACATTAATCCTCGGGGGGGTACACGCTTACTTTGTGTATCATGTGTTTGGCAAGCACAAGGAGCCCTAGCTAATATGGTATTTGCTTACACAACTTTACACATCGGTGCCATATTTCTCTAACACATAATTGCACAGCTATCTGATGATTTCACTGAGAGAGACAAACTTTTTTACTGCGGCAGTGACATATGTTTATGTAATTACACCGGTCGATAACTTCACAATTACGAAATTGTCTTTTGTCTGTACTTTGTGAACTGTTCATATTTATTCGGACCCATTGTGATATTATGAGAGCTTTTAATGATATATTTGGTATGGGATCACGATTTTTAAAGTATGTTTGAGGCAGATGACACTTTTGACATGAGCAGAGAATTTTTTTTAGGTTTTGAAATTACTGGAGGAAGCTACGACGATTTTGAGAGTTGACTGAGGTGTTATGATATTATTATTACGATGACTATGTGTATTATGCTGTTGCAGTATGTTTATGATCAATAAGCTGATGCTATATGAGTTATTTAATTATGCTACATATCTGTTATGATGAAATATTGAAGAAGTGTCGATGAATAAGGTAAGGAATAATGAGTAGTGGTTAGGGACTCTGGTTTGTGAAAAAGGTTGTTGGAAACCAAGAATCGTACTTTAAGAATTATGAAATGTATTACAATGCCGACGAAAATTTTTTGGACACTGTTATATCAATAGGATTTTGTTTCTACAGATTTGTGATGCAAATTCTTGACCTGCGAAATTTTTTATATGAGACTGCCACTGTAGTGGAAACTGCTGTCGTAAATATTTCAGTAAGAAAGGTAAGTGACCTTGATGTAATGCGTTTTGGGCGCCCGGCTGAGAGGTAGTCGTCTGACAAAAGTAAGCCATTAGGTGAAAAAAAAAGAGGCCATTATCCTCGCTATTGGCATTCCTTTGTAGAAAGCATCGTAAATACGACACCCTCCAACTTGAAAACATGATTACACTGTAGAGTTCATAATTTATGATATTTACTGAAATGAAATGATGAGAAACATTTCATGTCTATTGTCTTGCTAGTTGAAAGATTGTTTACTGCATTATGAAATGCCATATGGCTAGTGAATGACGTTTCGCACCTTGCTTTGCCTATTTTGTTTAATATCTAGTTCCTAGCTACACTGCAGCATTGGTTAAAATATAATTTTATAGATGTACTAATATAAATATTTTATGCCAACAGATCCAGTAAAAAATAACTTTATGATGGATGTACTCCAAAAAAATGAGAGAGCACAAAAAGACATTTCCACTTCACAGGAATTGCATACATAATTTTTGTCAGTGACTTGGTAACCTGTCTGCTGGAGCAAGTTACAGTGATGCATCACTCTAGTGTTAAGATGTGACATAGGTATTAGACATGGCCATCTTTACTGTAATATTTTTTCTGCTTGAGCCTTTTCATGATTAGATATAAGTTATTGCATTTGCTGCTGCTGTTTGCCAGGCATAGTGTTATTAAATTTCACTTTGTATTACTCTGTTAATCTAGTTTTACTACTGATTTATTTTTCTCGTTTGCTGTGCATTGCCTTATATTAGTTGTAATATTGCATTTGCTTTGCTAATTTATGCTGCTTGCTTTGCCATTTGTATTTTTTATCATTGCTGTTTGTGTTAATTGTTTTGTGCTGCTGCATTGCCTCGTTCCTTAGTTTAGCATCTGAGCTCAGTAGATTTAAGTTAGCTTAAGATGGGGTAGGCTATATGAGGGAACGGGTTGTGATGAATTGGAAGAAATGCATTGAGAAGCTATAAGAAAATGGTTTGGCCAAAAAAGTATTTTGAAAGAGGATATGAGCAAAAAAGTAGGGTTTAAGGACAACAGGTTTATGTAGGATTTTCTTGGAAATAAATGATGAGGTAAGGTGATGGAAAATAAATAATGAGGTAAGAAATATGTGAACATATAAATACAGAAAGCATGCTCGGATAGAATTTTTTTGGTGGAAACAAACGTTGAAATAAGAGGAAAGATATATGGAATGAAGTTTTGGGGTGGACTGCAGTACCAAATGTCACACTGAAATCAAACCCTGTCCTGTGTTTTTGTGTTATTACACTATGTGAGTTTGTGTTTTTCCTGTCTTAATGTGTTTAGCTAAAGATTTATGTTGTAGAATTTTTCAAATACTATGTTATTTACTTTATGAAGATGTTTAGACATTATTTATTCTGTTTGTTTTAAAGCTCACCTGTGAAGTTGATGTTTCAAAAGATATTCTGATCTTTTATGTATTTACTTATGTCATAATTCCTGTAACACTGATGTATATGTTATTTCGATTCTTCTGTAAAGCCTGCATTACCACAAATGTTATCTGTGTTGTTTTGTTCTTTAATGATGCATTTTGTACCTTTGTTATTGTATTCTTATGTTATAAAATTGTAATTGACACCAGTTCATCAAACTAAGAAACTTGTAGGATACATTTCACTGCACACGTTTCTGTTGGTCATAGTGTATGGTCAATATGTGAGAAGTAGGGACTGTTAGTGTTTGCACGTGTGTTAATAATTCAGCAAAGGACTGGATAACAGCATTGCTGGTTCCAAGGACAATTAAAAAAAAAAATTATTTGTGCGTTCACAAGTGGTGGTTTATGGACTTGCTATATTGTCCGCAAGACTCTTCGATGGTGATTGTGCACCTGCACAGTTGCAACAGATGGTTGCTGGCTGTCTCTACAAGGACTACAGTGAGTCTGCATCTTTGATGATCCACCAATACCATTATTTCTACAAGGACTGCAGTGGGTCTGCACCTCTGGTAGCCCACCAATACCATAATCTCTACCAGGACTACAGTGGGTCTGCTCTGTGATGACCTACCTACCAATACTCTTCAAAATTTCGACTGACTCTGCTGTGGGTTTGCTCTGTTGTGGACCAATACCTGTCTGCAAGTCAAGAGTCAGCACTGTCTTTCCGTTGGAAGGACAACACTACTTCTTCAAGATTGCATGGAAATCCACTACTTCTGTGTGCATTCTCTTTTACTGCTCAGACTTTGAGAAAAAAAAACACTGCAGTTTTACTGTGATGGTTGATCAGGACTGTCTTTATGGACTGTGAGAAAATTTTAGCATTTGACCAAAATTGTATCAATAAGTGTATGCATTTGATTTCTTTGTTATTGTAATTGTGAAAAAGTTTTTAACAAATATGTATTGGCCAGTGCCCAAAAAAAATTTGTAAAATTTCTTGTGGGGAGCATGGGGGCTATGTAAGTAGGCTGTTTAGGTTTTCTTATTTGTAACGCGACGTAGCGCTCTGTATGAAAATCACTGGCTGTGCTGTGTGCAGTCTGTGGCTAGTTTGCATTGTTGTCTGCCATTGTAGTGTTGGGCAGCTGGATGTTAACAGCGCATATCGTTCGGCAGTTGGAGGTGAGCCGCCAGCAGTGGTGGATGTGGGGAGAGAGATGGCGGAGTTTTGAAATTTGTAAGACTGGATGTCATGAACTGCTATATATATTATGACTATTAAGGTAAATACATTGTTTGTTCTCTATTAAAATCTTTCATTTGCTAACTATGCCTATCAGTAGTTAGTGCCTTCCGTAGTTTGAATCTTTTATTTAGCTGGCAGTAGTGGCGCTCGCTGTATTGCAGTAGTTCGAGTAACGAAGATTTTTGTGAGGTAAGTGATTTGTGAAAGGTATAGGTTAATGTTAGTCAGGGCCATTCTTTTGTAGGGATTATTGAAAGTCAGATTGCGTTGCGCTAACAAAAATATTGTGTGTCAGTTTAAGCACAGTCATGTATAATTGTTCAAAGGGGACGTTCCAAACGATCCGACCAACAGAATCGTTCGGAAAATGAAAAACTTGATATCATATTGGACAGCTCTGTTACAAAGAATCTAACGTCTCAAATAATTGTCTCACCCTGAATTTTGGACTACCCAAGATACATAAGGAATCGGTTCGGTTAAGGCCTATTTTCATTGGAATTAACTCGCCAATCTATTTTCTAGCACGTCATTTATCTCGTAAACTGAGACATTTAGCGGGTAAAACAAGTACTTTTTTCAAAGATTCTAAGCGTTTTTTAGAAATTATACTTGGATTGCGACATAGCTGCCAAACGCATTCTGCAATATTTCGAATTCTTCATTAGACTCGCCACAGCCAGACAACGTTGATTAGACGAAGTGTTTGAATCGAAAACGTAGCTACGATTAATATGCTGATGTATCTACTGCAACTATAACATTTTGAATAAAGAGTAGGGGGAATTATTTATGCAGCCCTCACCTTCAGTAACTGTCGTAGTTATTTTCTTTGTTAGGATTCCGTCACGTAAATCGGTAAAAATGGAATCCTACAAGTCTCACTTTCTTGACCGCCTGTCTGTCCACCCAAACCTTAAAACCCGTTTACCTCGAGTACGGGTAAACATAATAAGCGGAAATGTATCGCACTTCCTGCGGTAAACGGTCCCTTGGTGGTGTAAAAAAGTGAGCTTCTATGTCAACGCAATCTAAAAATATGGTCGTTTATGTACAGAAAATTTACACGAGAGGTCACAAAATGGCTCTAAGAACTATGCGACCAAACTGCTTAGGTCATCAGTCCCCTAGACGTAGAACTACTTAAACCTACCTACCCTAAGGGCATCACACACATCCATGCCCGAGGTAGGATTCCAACCTGCGACTGAAGCAGCCGCGCGGTTCGTGATTGAAGCGCCCAGAACTGCTCGGCCACCGCACCCGGCGAAACCCTTTTCACCTCATGTATAATGATAATATACAGGGTGAGTCACCTAACGTTACCGCTGGATATATTTCGTAAACCACATCAAATACTGACGAACCGATTCCACAGACCGAACGCGACGAGAGGGGCTAGTGTAATTGTTTAATACAAACCACACAAAAGTGCACTGAAGTATGTTTTTTAAAACAAACCTACGTTTTTTAACACAAACCTACGTTTTATAAAATGGGACCACGTTTGTTTTGTTAGCACATCTGAACATATAAACAAATACGTAATCAGTGCCGTTTGTTGCATTGTAAAATGTTAATTACATCCGGAGATATTGTAACCTAAAGTTGACGCTTGAAACCTCCGACGTTCAGTTGCGTGTTGTAACAAACACGGGCCACGGTCGGCGAGCAGCATCTGCAGGGACATGTTTACGATGACGACCGTGTTTACGAGTGTGGCTGTAGTTCACTGCTGTGGTTTGGTCTAGCTGTCGCAGTGTGCGCATGTAGCGCTTGCTGCTATTGTTATTCCGCATTCGTCTCCGCGCGCGGACCAACTGTAGTACACAATGTTACCAGACGTCTGTGATAGTGTAGTGTTGTAGGAACTGTGACCATGGTGTATTCGAACTCTGAAAAGGCGGAGATGATACTCATCTATGGCGAGTGTCGACGAAATGCAGCTGAAGCCTGCAGGGTGTATGCAGAACGGTACCCGGACAGAGAGCATCCAACGTGCTGCGCATTGGAAAACGTCTACCGCCAACTGTATGCAACAGGTATGGTCGTAGCACGCCAACGGGTCCGTAACAGGCCCGTCACAGGAGAAGCGGGTGCAGTTGGTGTGTTAGCTGCTGTTGCCATGAACCCAAACATGAGTACACGGGACATTGCGAGAGCCGGTGGACTGAGTCAAAGTAGTGTCATGCGCATACTGCATCGTCGCCTCTTTCACCCGTGTCATGTGTCGCTACATCAGCAATTACGTGGTGATGACTTTAATCATCGAGTGCAATTCTGTCAATGGGCATTAACAGAGAATGCGTTGCAGTTCTACCTGTTTACCGACGAAGCGGGTTTCACAAACCACGGGGCAGTGAATCTACGGAACAAGCATTACTGGTCCGTGGACAATCCTCGCTGGCTCAGACAGGTAGAGCGACAGCGACTGTGGACTGTAAATGTATGGTGCGGAATCATTGGCGACCACCTCATTGGTCCTCACTTCATTGCAGGGGTCCAAACAGCTGCAACATACATCGCGTTTCTACAGAATGATCTGCCAACGTTGCTCGAAAATGTCCCACTGGAAACGCGTCGACGTATGTGGTATCAGCATGATGGTGCACCTGCACATTCCGCAATTAACACTAGGCTGACCCTTGACAGGATGTTCGACGGGCGTTTCATAGGACGTGGAGGACGCATAAATTGGACAGTCCGTTCTCCTGATCTTACACCTCTGGACTGCCTTCTGTGGGGTACGTTAAAGGAGAATGTGTACTGTGATGTGCCTACAACCCCAGAGGATATGAAACAACGCATTGTGGCAGCCTGCGGCGACATTACACCAGATGTACTGCGGCGCGTACGACATTCATTACGCCAGAGATTGCAATTGTGTGCAGCAAATGATGGCCACCACATTGAACATCTATTGGCCCGACATGTCGGGACACACTCTATTCCACTCCGTAATTGAAACCACGTGTGTACGTGTACCTCACCCCTCATGGTAATGTACATGTGCGTCAGTGAAAAATACCAATAAAGAGGTGTGGTGTCACCGCCAGACACCAAACTTGCTAGGTGGTAGCTTTAAATCGGCCGCGGTCCATTAGTACATGTCGGACCCGCGTGTCGCCACTGTCAAGGATCGCAGACCGAGCGCCACCACAAGGCAGGTCTCGAGATACGGACTAGCACTCGCCCCAGTTGTACGGACGACGTAGCTAGCGATGCACACTGACGAAGCCTCGCTCATTTGCAGAGCAGATAGTTAGAATAGCCTTCAGCTAAGTCAATGGCTATGACCTAGCAAGGCGCCATTAGTAACATTGCATGTATCTAAAGAGTCTCACTTGTATCGCCACAATCTCCAGATGTACCAAAAGGATGGATTAAAGTTAAGTATTCCAGAAGCTACGTACTTTTCTTTATAGCATTCATTACGTATCCTGTTTCAGACCTCACGCCATCCTGCTTTAGCTTAGCGCGTGCCTTTCGGCTTCCTCTCATTGTGTCTAGGCTGTCTTGTCTAGACACAACAAAAGGTGCTAGCAGGTGGACGTAATGTGCTGTTCCAATCTCTTCTGTACCTAAGGTCCATCACCGTTCCCTTTGGATCCCTACGTAATTCGGTGCTCTCCGATACACACGATCGAACAGCGGAGAAGTGGTACTCAAGAGTCAACTTTAGGTTACAATATCTCCGTATGTAATTAACATTTTACAGTGAAACAAACGGCACTGATTACGTATTTGTTTATATGTTCAGATGTGCTAACAAAACTAACGGGGTTCCATTTAAAAAACGCAGGTTTGTGTTAAAATACATACTTACGTGCATTTTTTTATGGTTTGTATTAACCAATTACACTAGCGCCTCTCCTCACGTTCGGTCTGTGGAATCGATACGTCAGTATTTGATGTGGTTTACGAAATATATCCAGCGGTAATGTTAGGTGAATCACCCTGTATACTGTCTAGTGAGGATAAACTGTATTCGCCAGCAACACTCATCGTTTGATCACGGAACTTTTACGACGCTACATTCAAATTTTGTTCGAAGTCGTTTGCAATTTCCACTTATAAACACCCTAGGAACGTGGTGTCCGATATCCACTTCTGAAGACTCTGGCAGATATTGCAGTGCCATAACAAGTAGTAAAGAATTTATTGTTATTGGTCAATGCATGACACTTCATTTCAGTATCAGTTTAACACACCTAGGTGTTTGTCTATGGCTGAAAATATTGAACAAAAATTAAATAAATAGCAAACATCTTCGATGTTCAAGTCAAATGTAACTCAAATGTCGCAAAAACAACATGATTTCGTTGTTACATCTACATGACTATATCTACAGGATTTCTTTGCAATCCAGATTTACGTGCCTGGCAGAGGGTTCATTGAACCACCTTCGGACTATTTCTCTACCGCCCCACTCTTTAACAGCGCGCGGGGAAAATTACCATTTAAATCTTTTCTTACAAGCCCTGAATTACATTATTACTATGGTCATTTCTTCCTGTGTAAGTTCCCGAGAAATTAATGTTTTGGCATTCAGAACAGGTTTTGGTGATTGAAATTTCCTGAAAAGATCCCGCAGGACGAAAAACGCTTTTGTTTTCATGAATGACACCCCAACTCGCTTATGAAATCTGGGACTCTCTCTCATCTATTTCGTGACATTACAAATCGTACTACCGTTCCTTGTACGCTTTTGTCGTGACCCGTGAATCACGTCTGTTCAAATTGTTCAAATGGCTCTGAGCACAATGGGACTTAACATCTGAGGTCATCAGTGCCCTAGACGTAGAACTACTTAAACCTAACTAACCTAAGGACATCACACACATCCATGCCCGAGGCAGGATTCGAATCTGCGACCGTAGCGGTCGAGCAGTTTCACACTGTAGCGCCTAGAACCGCTCGGCCAAATCACGTCTGTCATGGATCCCATACCACGCAGGAATACTGTAGCAGTGGATGGACAAACGTAGTGTAGGCAGTGTTTTCAGTAAACCTGTTCCTTATTCTTAGTGTGCTGCCAATAAAGCGCAGTCTTTCGTTTGCCTTCCCAAAGAGGTATGTTTGCGATCGTTCCAGTTTAAGTCTTACTGGGTACTGAGATGAATTGACAATATTCCGACTTGTGTTTTGTCATGTAACCGAAAGTTAATTATTGATACTGGACGCAGCTTTCGTGTTTAATGTATTCCTCATTCAACAGAGTACACTCCTCGTACACCACACGTTACTGTTTCAAAGTATTGAATTGTTACTGATGTTACCAAGTTGCAGTGGTCAGCTAAACATGCCGTTCTGAAACAAAGCAAAATATTATAGCGAAATATGGCGACTTAGAAGCGGACTAACCAAATAAACAAACATTTCCGCTTCAAGTGGTTGCAGTAGGTCTACTACACAGTAATGTAAATTACGAGCAAAGTCCATTAGTAGAACGCTGTCAGGAAAACCAGCCCTCATAATGCGAACTGCCACTACAAGAACGAAAGTTTCCAAACATGTCAATGAGTAGTTGAGGAAAGTGGGCGTATTCTGACTACTGAATCGCAACGCACGCCACTTACGAGGAGACCCACCAAGTGTCATACTCCGATCTTGCTAAGTGAAAGCGGGGATAAAATATGCGAACCGGAGTCTCGGCTTGTCTGCATACACCCGACCGCTTCTGAGAAAACGACGCTCAAAGTTTTCAAGCGTTGTTCCTATATTGTAGATACCTTTTAGAGTGTAAGCATTTAAATGAGGCGGTGGCTCAGCGGCTAACATCGCGACTTCAGAACTTTGCGTTTCGAGTTCGAAACCCGGTTGTTCCTTCCCCCCCCCCCCCCCCCCCTCACTCCCTCAATTATCTACGAATATTTGTTCCAATTTATGTTGAAACAATGTTGTCGTTATTCGTGAATTAATTTATTGTATAATGAAAGAAGTTAACAAATAAACGAATGAGAAAATGATTTAAAATAATTGTGAATTTTTTTAAAATTCATTAATTACACAGAAAGTTAATTGACGAATAACGACTACATTATTTCAACATAAATTGGAAAAAATGTTCGTAGATAATTTTGATAGAGAGGGAGGAAAAAAACAATAATAAAAAAAATACCGTCTGGAACTCAACCGCTTCAATTGCATTCTGGGGCGCAAAAGGTATCTACAATATAGCAACAGCGCGTTGATAACTTTGAGCGACGTTTTCTCGGAAAAGGTCTGGTGTCTGCAAATAAGCCGAAACACATGTTCGCTTATTTTGTCCTCTCCTTCACTGAGCAAAGTTTCCGGACAATCGGCGTGTGGCACCTGGCGAGTTCCCCTCGTTAGTCGAGTCGCTTCTTATGACCGACGAGAACTACACTCCTGGAAATGGAAAAAAGAACACATTGACACCGGTGTGTCAGACCCACCATACTTGCTCCGGACACTGCGAGAGGGCTGTACAAGCAATGATCACACGCACGGCACAGCGGACACACCAGGAACCGCGGTGTTGGCCGTCGAATGGCGCTAGCTGCGCAGCATTTGTGCACCGCCGCCGTCAGTGTCAGCCAGTTTGCCGTGGCATACGGAGCTCCATCGCAGTCTTTAACACTGGTAGCATGCCGCGACAGCGTGGACGTGAACCGTATGTGCAGTTGACGGACTTTGAGCGAGGGCGTATAGTGGGCATGCGGGAGGCCGGGTGGACGTACCGCCGAATTGCTCAACACGTGGGGCGTGAGGTCTCCACAGTACATCGATGTTGTCGCCAGTGGTCGGCGGAAGGTGCACGTGCCCGTCGACCTGGGACCGGACCGCAGCGACGCACGGATGAACGCCAAGACCGTAGGATCCTACGCAGTGCCGTAGGGGACCGCACCGCCACTTCCCAGCAAATTAGGGACACTGTTGCTCCTGGGGTATCGGCGAGGACCATTCGCAACCGTCTCCATGAAGCTGGGCTACGGTCCCGCACACCGTTAGGCCGTCTTCCGCTCACGCCCCAACATCGTGCAGCCCGCCTCCAGTGGTGTCGCGACAGGCGTGAATGGAGGGACGAATGGAGACGTGTCGTCTTCAGCGATGAGAGTCGCTTGTGCCTTGGTGCCAATGATGGTCGTATGCGTGTTTGGCGCCGTGCAGGTGAGCGCCACAATCAGGACTGCATACGACCGAGGCACACAGGGCCAACACCCGGCATCATGGTGTGGGGAGCGATCTCCTTCACTGGCCGTACACCACTGGTGATCGTCGAGGGGACACTGAATAGTGCACGGTACATCTAAACCGTCATCGAACCCATCGTTCTACCATTCCTAGACCGGCAAGGGAACTTGCTGTTCCAACAGGACAATGCACGTCCGCATGTATCCCGTGCCACCCAACGTGCTCTAGAAGGTGTAAGTCAACTACCCTGGCCAGCAAGATCTCCGGATCTGTCCCCCATTGAGCATGTTTGGGACTGGATGAAGCGTCGTCTCACGCGGTCTGCACGTCCAGCACGAACGCTGGTCCAACTGAGGCGCCAGGTGGAAATGGCATGGCAAGCCGTTCCACAGGACTACATCCAGCATCTCTACGATCGTCTCCATGGGAGAATAGCAGCCTGCATTGCTGCGAAAGGTGGATATACACTGTACTAGTGCCGACATTGTGCATGCTCTGTTGCCTGTGTCTATGTGCCTGTGGTTCTCTCAGTGTGATCATGTGATGTATCTGGCCCCAGGAATGTGTCAATAAAGTTTCCCCTTCCTGGGACAATGAATTGACGGTGTTCTTATTTCAATTTCCAGGAGTGTATGTATGGCTCAGAGCAAACTGCGCCTCTTCGAAACACGGCGACCGAGGATAAACACGTTTTCTTTCTTATAAGGGAACCTTCTACAGCTAAAATTCACGGAGTGTTCTTCAGGATGCTGCCGCTGTGGCCTAGCGGTTCTAGGCGCTTCAGTCCGGAACCGCGCTGCTGCTACAGTCGCAGGTTCGAATCCTGCCTCGGGCATGGATGTGTTTGATGTCCTTAGGTTAGTTAGGTTTAAGTAGTTCTAAGTCTAGGGGACTGATGACCTCAGATGTTAAGTCCCATAGTGCTCAGAGCCATTTTATCCCTTTGTTCTTCAGGTTGCCTCAGATATTTCAGAAATGTTTATTGCGTTAGGCCTGCCGTATATGCAAAACGTAAACATTTCATTTCATTTTATATTTAGCAGGATAAGACATGGCATGAGCGGACCAGTCGCTTCTGAGAAAAATTACAGATTCTAAGTTGCTCCACTGTGTAATGATACGGGTACGCGTTTGCGATCTCTCGTTTATGCCATCGAATTCCGTGTTATACATACTTGGCCATTGCGTTGTGGCTGCAGTCATGGAGGAGGCAGTCTGTTTCCTGCCAGCGCTGTTTTCGCAGCAGATATTAACCACGACGAATCATTCAGTCAACGCTAAATAGGCGATGTGGTTGACGCAGACAAGGGCGCAATAATAGCACTCCATGCAGAGGGATTTTCAAATGGCTATATAGCAAGAACTATGGGTCTTCACAAGTCGACGGTAGCCAGGTGGATTAGACGAAAGAAAGAGGGTGGTAACCTGAATGGACGGCCCCATTGGCATCGCCGCAAAACAACAGCAGCTCAGCGTTGGCAGATACGCCGTTTCAGTGAGAACTACCCATTTGTCAAAGCACGAGAAATTCAGCAGACTCTGGGTCTCAATGTTAGCAGTAAGACCGTCACTCGTCGTCTAAGGGAAGGTGGACTGAGAGCATGAAGCACTGCTGTGAAAGAGACATTGACTTTCCCACAGAGAAGCCCGCCTTGCTTTTGCTACTGAAAATGTCGACAAACCTCTCCAGTTTTGGAGGCGAGTGATTTTCACGGACGAAAAAGTTTTCCTACGGTATCAACCGGAAAATTACTTGTTTACCGGTCAAAAGGTGTTAGGTATCATCCAAATTATATTTACAGTTGCCGAAGGTGTGGCAGGGAGACGGTAACGGTATGGGCATAGATATCGGCGGAAGGGTGTGGGCTCCTGTGGGAAGTGGAAGGAAGATTCGATGCGTACAATTACATATCAATTCTGGAGAACGTGATGTTGCCTTCTGTGACAGCTAGATTTGGCAATGATCAGATCATGTTCCAAGAAGATCGCTCGCCTATTCATATGGCGCGTGTGGTTAAGAGGTGGTTCGACGATCATAGTAGTATTACTGTAATGGAATGGCCACCTAAAGGAGCTGACATGAACCCCATTGAGAATATTTGGGCAGAAATGGTCAGAGTAATACGGGAAAAGGGACAGTCACAGTCGACTCGCCGACAGCTTTCTGATGTGATTCATGACGCTTGGAATGAATTACTTAAATCTCCTAATTGTGTGGCTAGAGTTGTGTGCTCAATGCCCAACAGACTTGGAGCCGTTGTGGAAGCTGAAGGAGGCTATATGCGATACTAAGCAGCAACAGCCCTTAACCAATCAGCTGCAACAGATGTTTCAAGTTATTCTTTTCTTACAGTCGTATATTTTATTTAATTTTAAGGACACGTAGTAAGTGGAATCTGGACAAATAAATTAATTCACAACAAGATATGTAATGTTTAATTTGCTAAGAGAAGAAATACGTTATATATTCACGTAGTCTCAAAAATACATGACGCACGTGTATATGCAAGAAGGGTAAAAAGCAGTTCAGCACAAATGAAAAATATTGAGATGCTCGCCGCTGAAGGCGTAATTTGAGAGTGAAGGTTGGGCTAGAAGAGGAAGAAAGGAGGCTCGAAAAAGAAGAGAAAAATCAAATACCCAATAGACTTCGTGTCGTTGTCGCAGCAGATGGCGGTTGGTGTATGCGATTCGGAGCAACAGTAGAAGAATAGTTTTATTTACTGATTTTTGATGCTTTATTTTGTGTCAGCTAAGCAGTGTTGCTTCATGAGACCCACTATATGTCCACATGTGGATAAACATCAGAGGTGTAAAAACATTTGAGAGGTGCCGAAGTTCTCTGAAACAGTAATGTGTTTTAGACAAGAAGATGATTTTTAGTTCATTTCATGTTAACCATTCACACAATGCTTTGAGATTCTCATCTATGATTTCATTTTATTTTTATGTATCTTCTCTTCAGTGAAAGTGAACGGTAGTAAGTTTCAAGATGTAAAGAATAACTGGAAGTTTTTAATTTGTGGAATAGCGTATTTAACAGTTAATATTTTCAACAGATCTGTAGTTACAGGACATTAATATGTCAGCAAGTCAGAAGCAAGTCAAAAATGGCATTGTGGAAGATCAGGTTGGTCTCTAAACGGTGACGACGGTCAAACAGGAAATACAAAACTGTGGTTGAGGAGCCATATTCGATATGCCACTATTCAGTAATTGTTATTTCTGAAGTTTATCGTCGATCCTATGATTGAAACCGATACTCTGTGTTTTGTCTAGACAAGACAGCCTAGACACAATGAGAGGAAGCCGAAAGGCACGCGCTTAAACTCACGCAGTCTGGCGTGAGGTCTGAAACAGGATACGTAATGAATGCTATAAAGAAAAGTACGTAGCTTCTGGAATTCTTAACTTTAATCCATAATTGTAGAACATCGCTCTTGATGATACATGCTTCATATAATTAATTAGCAATTGAATACGGCGCCTTGCTAGGTCGTAGCAAATGTAGCTGAAGGCTAGGCTAACTATCGTTTCGGCAATTGAGAGCGTATTTGTCAGTGATCCCCTTCTGGCAAAGTCGTCTGTACAACTGGGGCGAGTGCTAGGACGTCTCTCTAGACCTGCCGTGTGGTGGCGCTCGGTCTGCGATCACTGACAGTGGCGACACGCGGGTCCGACGTATACTACCGGACCGCGGCCGATTTCAAAGCTACCACCTAGCAAGTGTGGTGTCTGGCGGTGACACCATACTCTGTTTTACGTTAAGAATATAACCTTTAAGGTTTACGAAGCAGCGCAGAATATGAATGCACAGTATATAGATCAGGAACCTAATCCCACTGCCTTTAATTTTATTCTTACGGATGGCATTGAGACAGTAAATAACAAAAGGAACAACAAAAGTCTCAGAATCAATATAGAGAATTCAAGTGTTCAGTGGATTCAAAAGTTTGCTATAATAGCGAATAATTGCTTTCACTGATTCCTTCATGCCTAAGTTTTCTAAGTCAGACAATGTTTGAAATTAGGACTATCAAGGCAAAACATTTTTCCACAAATTGTCAAATTGGAAGTCAAAGAGTAAGTTACATAAATTACTATGACAACAAACGTTTTTCAAGTAGACTGATCACTGTAGGCATCCAACTCTATTATTGTGTGTTACATGCGCAGTATGTAAACTGGCAACGCCACCAACACACAATACCACTAAGCTATGAAACAACTGTAGCAAAACACAGCATCCTCGTTGTCCGTGTGATGGATAAGACGACTTATTCGCAACACAAATGTCACTGTAAGCAGCAATTTCTGTTGGAACGTTCTTCCTGGACCAAATAACATATATTTCCTACGTCTTCAGTGCGAATTATGTAGCAAATGTAATTTAAAGGACATAAAAATGTCGAGTGGATTTACTAACATAATTATGATCCACTCAAGAACGTAAATCGATGGTCACATAGTTGTCAAACGTATTCTACGGTGTTGCCATTGTCCATTAGACTAGCAGCAGAACGAACACGTTCGCTCAGCTGATGTGCTGAGATAGCTAGCACTAGCGAAGCTCGCTCTTCGAAGAGGCCGCAGCATCGTCTGCCAACACTTCGTGGGAAACGAAATACCTCAAGTATAAGCCAATGTGTTGTTCAAAAATGGTTCAAATGGCTCTGAGCACTATGGGACTTAACATCTATGGTCATCAGTCCCCTAGAACTTAGAACTACTTAAACCTAACTAACCTAAGGACAGCACACAACACCCAGCCATCACGAGGCAGAGAAAATCCCTGACCCCGCCGGGAATCGAACCCGGGAACCCGGGCGTGGGAAGCGAGAACGCTACCGCACGACCACGAGATGCGGGCCCAATGTCTTGTATTCGCATATCTGTAACCTTGAATTGGCGCTAAAGTTTGGTTGTGAATAGTACGTATGCTCTGATTGCGAACCGAACATCATAAATAAAGACAAGGGGCAATGAATTAGGGGCCCATCCTCTCCCGTAACATCAAATATATTTTATTTATTCTATCTTAAATGAACTGAGCAGAAAATTATTCATCAGAAGTGAATAACTCTTTAGCAACACCATTCGATGTTAACAGCTCCCCGGCGCGGGTTAGCCGTCCGCATAACGGCGTCATATTGCGGACCGCGCGGCTTTTTGCGCCGTCAGTTCGAATCCTTCCCCGGGCATGGATGTGTGTTAGGTTAGGTAGTTTTAAGTATTTCTAGATCCAGGGGACTGATGTCCTATGCACTTTGGTGGTATAGTTCTTAGAGCCATTTTTTGACCTTTCGCGTAAATTTTCTTTACATAAACGGCCCTATCTTTAGATTACGTTTACATAGAAGCTCACTTTTTTACACCACCAAGGAACGGCATACCGCAGGAAGTGTGATACTCGAAGTATACGGGTTTTAAGGGTTGGGTAGAGAGACAGACGGTCAAGAAAGTGAGACTAGTAGGGTTCCATTTTTGCCGATTTAGGTGACGAAATCCTAACAACGAAAATAGCTACGACAGTTACTGGAGATGAGGGCCGCATAAATAATTCCCCCTATTCTTTATTCGAAATATTCTAGTTGCAGTCTATACATCAGCATATTAATCGTAGCTACACTTTCGATCCAGATTACGTTTATAGGAATGTAAATAAAATCCATTTGCCTATACGCGTGGTAATTCAGATCCCAGTATTAATGCCACTGCGTTTTAGAAGAGCGAGCATTCTCATTGCTAGCTAGCTTAAGAAAGACTTCGGCTAATGAACGTTTTCTGGATGTGGCGAGTCTGATGAAGAATTCGAAACATTGTAGGATAAGTTTGGCAGCTATGTCGCTGTTTATTTCCTGGGTCGGTGCAGAATTATCCTACTAACTTTACTCGCTAATAAAAGTATTTTGTTATTTCGATAAACGTTCCGAATGACTGCTACATAAGCGGTGACATAAAGGTAGAAAATTCATGTTTTTGAGTCCAGAAAGCTCTATGTAACAGAAATTGCAGATCATTTTGCCATTTTCTTTGCGAAATTACCGGCTTATTCATGTCTGGAGTAATAATAGAGGGCTGTTTGCCTGGGTTGTCTGCTAGCGTAGTGAAAGGTGTTTGATACTGCAAGGGAGGTCTGGTTTGTTTGCGGTTCTGATCTCGATAGAGGCAGATAGACTATCAGTAAAGCAATTTTACGTTTTATTGCTACCTTTATTCTGTACCAGCGCCCTGTGGACATCAATATGAAACTCTTGTAGAATTTCAAACTTGTGACTGCCTATTTTTTTCGCTTCTGTCAGTAATTGAATTGACTTAAGTGTGGCACTGAGTGATTGTAACTGAATTTCGCTACGACTCTTCACACATTGCTAAATTTGCACACTTTCATGGTAGGTCAGCAAAGATAATCCAGTATGACTGGTCTGAACGCTGACACAGAGCGTTTCGCAGCCGAATGCGCATAATATTTTGCCAATTCGTAACGATCTGGGGTACTTTGTCTTACTAAATTAGTTATCTTATCTCGATAAGCTGAAAGTCATTTTGATTAGTAGAGTTCATACTAATTAGTGATTCTTCTTTCATTTACATCTTATATTTACGTGTTATGTTTAAAACACTAATCAGCATTAATATAGTCTAACACATGATTGAAAACAGTCTGACAAAGTTAGAATGGTTTTTCAATTTCACGCCTGGGCATAGTATGTTGGTAGCACTTCGTCGCCTTGCCTGTTATGCAGTGTAGCAGAATTTAAAGCTGTGCGGATCAGCATAACGAAAAGGCGAGGTTTCTCGCTCGTTTTGTCCACGACTGTACGTGTGTGGCAAAAGAAACCAACATTTACAGAAGAAAAGTCCGAGAAGCGGTTGAAATATCCAAGAATGCTTATAGTTTCAATAAAGAGGACGGCTATAGGCTCCTAGCATCGTGGTCCCCGCCATCAAGGAAGTAAAGATTCGGTCGCAGTGTACAACCAATACAAAGAACGCGCTGCAAGTCACTTAGGCGGACAATAATATTTTGGGTAAACGTTCCCCCTCTCTTGCTCTGTCCGTTTCGCATCAACCAACAGTAGTAGAAGGAATTTCAACCAAAAACCCTACTCCAGCGTAAGTGTGGAATAGCGACTTTCTATCCAATGACGATGGATCATCCATAGTATCCATAGGAGTTCCGCCAATAACGCCCCTTCTTCTGTATCAGCGCGGGAATATTAGCCTATGACGATATTCCACCAATGGCAGCCTCAAAAATTTTAACACATACTCCCACTTCTCTAGCACAAACGCGGGAGAACTCCCCTTTGCAATAAAAGGTGATACCGGTCTCTGACACTGCTGTAGCATCTGTGGCAACCGTGACAACCTGAAGAATTTTCCAACAGAGGGATCGAAACGTCGATTATTTTAGAAGGAAATATGATGCGGTCGAAAAGCCCAGATGATTTTAACCTTAGTGACAATGGCCTTAAATTTGTAATGACAAATCGAAATTTCGCGCCGTTTTCCCTGAGTTGGTAAGCGTGCTACAAACAGCGTGCAGAATGGCCTGTATGTGGCAGCATAGTGCAGATGCAAACATACCGTTGCAGTATCAGTATAAAGATGGCTGCCCCACTTGCGACTTGCACCAGGGAAGAACTGCGTTCTGTTATTCGGTTTTTGCGTATTGAAGGTGTGAAACCTGTTGAAATTCATCGACGAATGAAGGTTCAGAACGATGATGCATGTTTGTCACAGCAGCAAGTCTATGAATGGAGTAGGGAGTACGCAAATGTAGTGACTTCAGTGGAAGATGCTCCTCGTACAGGTCAGGCACAACGAGTTGTGACTCCGCAGAACATTGCAGCAGTTGAAGCCATTGTGAATGACATTGCAGCATGTTTACAGATTAGTCATGGGTCAGCACACCGCACTGTGCATTGAGGCATTACTTTCGTTTTGCCTCAGTTTACAATAGGAAGTAATTATGTTTTCTATATCGAGTTATAAGTTTTTCTTTGATTGCTAGCAGCTTCAATACTTCCGCTGGGTGAAAGGAATATTTGACGCATTTGTTCCATCCTGTATGAGTGTGCATGGGTATGAATGGAAGTCAAATGTGACGGGAGAATGGACCAAAGGGAACGGTTTAAGGGAATAGCAGTCACTGCCAACATTACAAGAATAACGGCAGGTAGGCCAGAGCAGCAGGCAAAGATGAAAACAGGCACGAGGGTAGGTTAGAAAGTTGGTGCGGGGGATGAGGTGAGTCCCCCCACCACCGCGTTTGAATAGGAACGTTGGTCGGATTTTGGCACGTGGAGAGCACTGTGGGGCTAGCCATGAGACGGACCGGACGCGGTAGCACAGCAGCTCGCAGATTTGGTGAGATGAAAATACCTAATGAGGCTAAAAATTCACGACAGGGTATGCTCATAGCACGCATTCAACATATCTTCATAGGTACAGGTTATGGTTTTAATTTATTTGCAATAGTTTTCTCGGAAATGTGTTTGTAAAATTTTGCTTTGTGGTAGTGAGCATACAACAGGAACCACCAGTTCATGTAGCTATTTCCCGAGTTATAAGCTTCACTTTTAGCTCAATGAGTGCAGATTGCCCATCGGATGGTAGATCGAGAAATTTCTGTCGCGAAATTTAATTATTTTTGGTACTTTCTTTGTGAGTTCAGTTCGCACTTTATTTTGGCGCCAATAGTACATTATTTTTGCCCAGAATCTTTTCTCTGATAGAGGTTATCTACCTCCAGCAGTGGCCTACCTTAAATTTATAGTGGTGTAATTCATGCATGACGATAAGTGAGTCTTAAAGAATGAATGACGATTTCCCACTAAAGACGCTGTGGCCCACTTATGTATTTTTTTGTCTAATTATGAAATTATGTGTCATACATTTTTGTGTTATTATGAAATTATGTGTCATATGTGAAATTATTCGTGTAGCGTTTTCGTTTTGTCATTGTCCTACCCATGAGAGGTAACGCTGAAGTTTTGTAACTAAAGAAAAATTGTGATGTGTCGGCTTCTTAAGTTTTCATCAAAGTAGAAAATAAATCTATTAAATGAGAGTCAGCATTTCAGTTAACAAATAGTCCCCCAGTCACCTGACACATGAAATGGGTAGGATGTGTCTTATTCAGTCCGATTTTATAAAGTTAATGAAAGACAGAAATAATCTGAAATGTGAATTTAGATAGGCTACCAGCTGCTGTAGTGACCACCCCAGGACGTGTTACCTTAGAAAAACTCGCACCAGTTTTCGTTGCGCGCATTTCTGAAATAATTAATTTGTTTATCAAATTAATCAAATGAGGGTCACAATATAGACACCTTTTCTTATGGGCCTTTAATATTAGCAGCCAGGACGCAAAGTCGGACATAATTCTCTAAGGTAACGCGGGGAGATGGTCACACAGGTTCAATATAAACTAAAAATATATAAACAATGAGCAGCAGCCAACCAGCAGTCATATAGCAACGTGGCGACCGCTGTCAGGATTTACGAATCGCTGGTTCTCCTGTGAAGTATCAGTTGTACTAATATTTTTCTTTCAGAAATTTTAAACTTTTTTGCAGTGTGTGTGTTTTTGTTGTATATGTTTGATGATTTTGTGTTTGTTACTGTGTTGTTCGTAATTTTGCTATTTATACAGGGATAATTAGTAATTCTAATATTTGTGAGAGTTTTTCTTATTTGTTTGTGTAACTGTGGTGCATGTGGTGCATCGAGTAATGACTAGTATAGTTACGAGAGCGAGGGCCAAAAGTATGGCTAACATGAATGAGGCAGGTGAGGCTGAAATTAACGCGAGTCCAGCCGCGCCCGAAGCGGTAGGCGGGGATGACCTTGAGCCCATTCACGAACTCGTACGGGCGAAAGGGGTGTCGAGCCCTCGTGAGACAGACAATAGAGCCATAACGGTCTCGGAGATGCCGGATGCAGAGGCTCAGGCGAGCGGTTGTAGTGACCAGAACAGGGAGACAGGAAACACGGCTGGGCCTTCAGCTCTTGCCGACAGCAAAGAAGCGCTTGGAGCAGATAGTAGCGTTCCAGATAATCACTGGATAGCAGCTGTATTTAAGCCTATCGAGGGGTTAGCCGATCAAAGCAAAAGGACAGGCGAAGAATTTAAAAAAAGTTTATTTGAAGTTGTATCCGAACAGGACAAGAAGACAGAGGACAAGATCGAAAGTCTGTTTGAGCAAAATAAAACAATATCCGAACAGATTAAAAGTATCAAGAGGAAATTTGAAGAACACAGTGCCGTGTTGGCGGAACAGAATGAGAGAATAAATAGCGTAGAGACAACATTAAAAACGGTAGCCGAAAGTGACCTGGCTACAGCTGCTGCTCTAAAGGAAGCCTGTGCCGAGCAACGGAAACAAATAGACCGTGTTAGGGAACAGTTGACGGAGCAGGCAGACAGGGTCGAAGCTCTAGCAGCTGCCGTAGAGCAGATGTCTGTTCGCAACGAAAATAGTTCGGACCCGACGCAGCCAATCGCAACTGCGGATAGCGAAGAGATGCAGGCACTGCTGCTGTTTAGAGACAATCAAATCGTTTATAAGTTGCCAAGAATCTGTAAATAATACACTCCTGGAAATGGAAAAAAGAACACATTGACACCGGTGTGTCAGACCCACCATACTTGCTCCGGACACTGCGAGAGGGCTGTACAAGCAATGATCACACGCACGGCACAGCGGACACACCAGGAACCGCGGTGTTGGCCGTCGTATGGCGCTAGCTGCGCAGCATTTGTGCACCGCCGCCGTTAGTGTCAGCCAGTTTGCCGTGGCATAAGGAGCTCCATCGCAGTCTTTAACACTGGTAGCATGCCGCGACAGCGTGGACGTGAACCGTATGTGCAGTTGACGGACTTTGAGCGAGGGCGTATAGTGGGCATGCGGGAGGCCGGGTGGACGTACCGCCGAATTGCTCAACACGTGGGGCGTGAGGTCTCCACAGTACATCGATGTTGTCGCCAGTGGTCGGCGGAAAGTGCACGTGCCCGTCGACCTGGGACCGGACCGCAGCGACGCACGGATGCACGCCAAGACCGTAGGATCCTACACAGTGCCGTAGGGGACCGCACCGCCACTTCCCAGCAAATTAGGGACACTGTTGCTCCTGGGGTATCGGCGAGGACCATTCGCAACCGTCTCCATGAAGCTGGGCTACGGTCCCGCACACCGTTAGGCCGTCTTCCGCTTACGCCCCAACATCGTGCAGCCCGCCTCCAGTGGTGTCGCGACAGGCGTGAATGGAGGGACGAATGGAGACGTGTCGTCTTCAGCGATGAGAGTCGCTTGTGCCTTGGTGCCAATGATGGTCGTATGCGTGTTTGGCGCCGTGCAGGTGAGCGCCACAATCAGGACTGCATACGACCGAGGCACACAGGGCCAACACCCGGCATCATGGTGTGGGGAGCGATCTCCTACACTGGCCGTACACCACTGGTGATCGTCGAGGGGACACTGAATAGTGCACGGCACATCCAAACCGTCATCGAACCCATCGTTCTACCATTCCTAGACCGGCAAGGGAACTTGCTGTTCCAACAGGACAATGCACGTCCGCATGTATCCCGTGCCACCCAACGTGCTCTAGAAGGTGTAAGTCAACTACCCTGGCCAGCAAGATCTCCGGATCTGTCCCCCATTGAGCATGTTTGGGACTGGATGAAGCGTCGTCTCACGCGGTCTGCACGTCCAGCATGAACGCTGGTCCAACTGAGGCGCCAGGTGGAAATGGCATGGCAAGCCGTTCCACAGGACTACATCCAGCATCTCTACGATCGTCTCCATGGGAGAATAGCAGCCTGCATTGCTGAGAAAGGTGGATATACACTGTACTAGTGCCGACATTGTGCATGCTCTGTTGCCTGTGTCTATGTGCCTGTGGTTCTGTCAGTGTGATCATACGATGTATCTGACCCCAGGAATGTGTCAATAAAGTTTCCCCTTCCTGGGACAATGAATTCACGGTGTTCTTATTTCAATTTCCAGGAGTGTAGTTTTAAGTGTAGATATTTAGATGTAAAAGATTTGAGAGAGACGTGACCGCAAGAGAACGTTGTAGTTATCTCAGTAAAATGTCCTATTGTTACCATAGTGGTATGCAATGTTAGGGTGACTTGTTTGCTAGGTTCAGGAAGCCAGGCGTCAGTACTGAGAGAGAATGTGTTTGAAAGATGTAATGCCGAGAGTTTGTGGCCAACACTACTACTTAGAAAAACACGCATGTGCGGGGCAGTGAACTAGAAAAGTGTAGAGGTCAAGCGGCAGGCATATATCGAGTTCACTTGCCAGGACCAACCGCTAACCACGGTGTTCCGGTTGGTACAGTCACTGACAGTGGAGGCAGTGTTAGGATTACATTTTCTCAGGCACTAAAAAGCAGTACTGGACTTTGAAAATGCCTGTGTGCACATGAAAAATGAGTAATTAAAGAGCTACTTAAGTTATGTAGAATCCTTAGTAATAGACAGCACCGAAACTGGGCGCGAAATTTGGTGGACTTCCAGAATATTATAAATGAAATGCCACATGGTGTCACAGGACTGTCCCTAAGTGAGGCCCTAAGAAACTGAAGACCGCCGGACAAGATCCGTGAGTTAGTAGACTGACCAGCTGAAATCAGGCGACGGCATAACGAGATAATCAAAATTGCGATAGACCGAATACAGAAGAAAGCAGCGAGACGGAAGAGAAATCAAAAGGGGAAGGTGCGCTCATTAAATCTGAGTTGTGGCGATAAGGTGTTGATACGTGCCCACAGGTTATCAAAGAAGTATAAACATATATGTAGTAAGTTTTTTAATGTATATATAGGTCCATTTAGAGTCCGACGAGTCGCGCACACACACGCTGTCGAAGTGCAAACGTTGAGGTCACTTACACCTAGAGGCCTACACCACGTGTCAAACATCAACTTATGACAAGAATAATAGATTACAGGCATACTTTAGTTATGATTTTGCAAGGTATATGTTGTGAGTCTCGTCATCGCCTTTACTTTTCTACGTTGTTTGTGTATGATGAAATACACAGGAGACCAAATCAGTGTCTTGGAATTTGTTCTGTGGTAGTGACATATGACTGAAGCGCCATAGTCTATTGACAGGCAAACAATGTGCAGCCGACACCAGCAGACGAACTCGTGCGTTAGACTTTGGTTACGCCAGAGTGCGGCCAGCTAATAAGTATAATGTTGTTGCATTAATTTGAAGTGTAAGCGGTGCTGATATTCAAGACCATAAAAGTGGGTTAAAAGCTGTGAACTACGTGAGGAAGTTAACCTTGCATTACTGCGCAACTGTTTCACCAGGTATCCAGTCTAGCCTACCAAATTCCCAACCAGACTAACATTAATTATAACTGTCTTTATGTATATATATATATATATATATATATATATATATATATATATATATATATAAAGACAATTTAATTAAAAAGAAATAAATCAGTTTATATTTGGACATTTATTTTAACATTGATCATTGTTCCGTTAAAATTGCAGCATTTCAAACTTGATTCATAACTAAACTGGTGCCCTATTTACGATTGTCAAAATGTGAGTCTGTATTCTTACGGAACACATCAAATAGGGAGCCAAGATTGGCAGACTACATACAACACTGCATCCATAAAATAGCACACGAAGAACGTTGAAACATATCCAAGAGGAAATTAACCACAACCAAACGATTCAATTTTCACCCAAAGAAGTTACGTTCGTAGCGCAATCCTGTCCGTCATGAAATTACCACACACTGGTATACTAAATTCATACTAACTCTCTCTGAAATCTTCCCGAAAAGAATAGCTGAGGGCTACTTTGATGATTACACCACATGCTTCACGTGGTCAAATTGGTTGACACAAAGAGTGTAAGTCCACAACAATTTTGATAATTAAAATAAATTAGATCGAAAAGCAATTTACAAAAGAAAAACCTCGAACTGGTTACTATCGTCTTACTATTAACCTTATCGGTCAAACAATTGTATAAGCACATGGTACTGGTCTCACAAAGTACAGCCGACATGGATTGAACATAAAGAAAAGTTGCTATATTGAAAAATATTTTCAAGACGAGACGTTATAATCTCACGCACATTCGCGTTTAAGATTGATGATCTTAGTTAGAGTTACTGATCAATACGCGGTTCCACTTTACTCACAAAGTAGTGACAAAGCAACTAGCGGAAGATATTCTGAACTTCACACTCGAAATACACTGCGTTGCAATTTAAGATAACATTAGATATTTTAGAGGTCAACCTGAAATAAAGGTGATTAAATTTTCAGTTAGGCTGAACTTAAGAAATCCATTGTCCTACAGACTTAGCAGACACGCGCTTAGCCGGAGGGCTTACCACTTCAGACGCTCGCCGCGGACAGACTGACCCGGGCTCCTACCGAACATGCTTAACAGATACAAACTGAAGTGATCAGAGAGGCAGCTTCCTATACCAACATGACAAGGGATGGACAGGACCATACCAAGAATAGAAACCTCTCTGCTTTTAGATAGCGTAGCTACCCGTTCCAACGTTGGTGCTACTGTTCTCTAGCAGACAGGCTTGTCTGCTACCATCAAGCATGCAACTAGAAATACATTTGCTCATTCATTCTTTCACACAGAAGGGAAGGGGGATGACAGTATCTTATCATATACAGTATATAAAAGAAAGCGGATGTAGGTTCTGTATGAGACTGTGTGACATGAATTACATATAAACTGTGTTTTAAAGTGTAGTAGTGTGACAGATCGTTCTTGTTTATGTGTAAAAGTAACACGTTTCACTGCTCACTCTCCCCCCAGATAGTCAGAAACACCACAGTAAATTTAGAGGGGGAATTTATGCCGTAAATGACTAAAGATTTAAGAAATTAACATGAAAGGAATCCAACAGAGACCTTTCATTAGTCTTGACTCGCGCCAAAGCTGCGCCAGTGCTGTCTTGCGGCGACGAAGTTTCGCCGGGGGACACATTTCTGTTGTTGTTGCAGAAGTGTAGAGCTCCTGTGACAATGCCGAGTGATGCTGCCTGGGGAAGGATGAATCTGCGGCAACCATAAATGGAAAGCAACCCGGACGAAACATGCCTGCCACCGGAACATTTTCAAATGAGGGAAAATCCAGGGAGTACTGTAGACGCAAGCAAATGTTAACTATAAGTATTGAATATAATAGATGCAAGATGTGGAATATTTAATCCCTAATCATGGTAATCATTAAGGAAATCTGAAAAAATAGAGAATCTATGCAAGTTGTGTGTATGTCAACAGAGCATGAGGCGATAAATGGACGGAGTGCGAAGGAAAGAGGCACCAGAAAACATATCCAAAACTTACGAGGGAATTAAGACATTTGGGAACCGAAATTGACAGAGGAGCACAAACAGAGTATCAGCTGCTTGATAACAAAACAAAATAGGGGGTACAAGTATCAGTATCACGGTAAAATAAAGTAGATAATTTAAGGTGTTTTATCTATACAATGAGTAGGAAGTCTTTTGTTGTTTTTTTAATTTGTTTAACAGCATGCTAAGAAAGAAGTAATTGCAGTATGTAAACTAACAGTCTCATTCATATCGTCTGTCATTAGATAGGCTAAGGAATAGACTAACTGGAAAGTAGTGTGAAGTAGTGCATGTAAGACAATGACTAAATAAAAGGAGCTATGTGGGTTTATTAATAATAAACGGGATCGGTGATGGTAGCTTATAAATTACTAAAGTCTCCTACGTCCGAATTGTCCTAAATGGTTTGCAGATAACCCAACCTTTCTTTGAGAAGTAAATGACCTAAGCGATTATATTTTTTGAAATCAGAGTATTGGGTGGTAAAGGCACTCGTAAACTGAAAGACAAATGTAAGAAATGAAACTGACATTCACTTTTTCATACAGCTTTTAGTTAGATGTACAATTACAATAGGTATCTCCTACTTTGTAAAGTTCATAAGGAGTGTCCTTTTCATTTTTTTTTTTTTTTTTTTTTTGTCATTTCATGTAAGGTAAATTTTAGTGGATTAAGCAGGGCAACCTGTGTACTCCAAATGTAAAGATCAAATTAGGAGGAAGAATTTACTTTTGTACCTAGGATAAGCGACCTCCGCCGTATAAAGACATTAGGAGGAAATCTAAATACTGTATTTAGTTGTACGATTTGTGTAAATGTTTGTTTTGACAAGTGTCATGTAGGAGTTAACTGTGTAACGAGAGCATGTTGACATCGTACTAAACAGGGATTGTAACTTGTTCGTCACGAGGAATGTAAACACCGGACCAGCACCCCGGCGCAGGTCGAGAGCTGAAAGGAGATAAGCGATCTGCTACCTGCGGCGGGACAGAGCGAGAGTTCCGCCCCCTCCCCAGTCGGCTTGCCGAAGGGCGTGCCAGCCACGCTAAACCGACTCCAGCCAGGTGCGTGCGGGTCAGCGACGGTGGCCTGGAAGAACCACACGTGACGTCAAGTGACGTCAGGGGCGGCAAGCGCTGTCACTACCACCAGACGCACAGTGGTAATATGGGACGGCGAGGCGGCTGGACAGCAAAAGGAAACAAGTCTCTGGCGTGCGAAATAAGCCCACAACACCATGTATTACGGGCATGTACACTCCACAGCAACGTCGAACAGGCAGCTAGTTAATAATCCCCTAAAGGACAATCAGCTTGGCAGCTGCACTGGTATGCAGAAACTTGTTGTGTTGGAGTATGCAGTTCCTTATTAAATTCCCATTTGAGGACTCATGTCGGACAGTTTAAGAATGTAAGTGAATGAGAGAGCAAAGTACCGTCTCATAGACAATGTTTTCATTGCAGTAATTGGGGACAGGTAGCCACTTATGAACTGTTTAACTAGTAGTGTAGCATAAAGGTCATGATGAACTCACTGATGAACCATGACGTGTGCAAGTAAATTTAGCAAACAGACTATTGCAGAAACTTGTAAAGTACAGAGTGGCGTAAATTTTGCGTTGTTTTGTCAGTAGAAGACAAAGACTGGGTGGCACAACAACCCAATGTTGCTGTTACTACGTGTGGTTAACAAAAGTGGTAGTAGTACGGTCACGAACTCAATAGTCGATAAATAGTAGAGGGGAGATCGCAGAGAAGATTAATGGGTAGCATTACCGATTCTTGCGCCACAAATAGACTTCACCATGAAGATGATGCCAAACAATTCGTGTGGATACCTCCTCCAAGTGTCTGGAAAAATGTCCACCCCGTCGATGTCCCTCGGCTGTGATATTAATCGTGCGTCGTATGAAACAAAAAAAGGAATGTGAGGAAAGTGCAGATACTCAAAGAGAGCTACAAAGAGTCAAGAAGCTCAAGCTTGAAAGTGAAGTGAATCATGTGTGTTCTTTCATTGATTATCATGTTTTGTATTGTCATTTTTTATGTCTATGTGCAAAGAAACTGGCAGCAACAGCCATTTGAGCGAATTGTGTTTTATAAGCACAGGCAAAATATTGGTGATTTCAGTAGTATTTGTTTTTTTGTCTTTGTGTTTCATGTGTAGTAATGTCAAATGCCTTGTATACAAATGTCCAATATTTAGGTGATGCAAGCACCAGAGAGTGCCAATGCCATGATTACGAGATGTGTGTTTTCAGTGATGTTTTGCTTTGTTATACTTTGTGTTTCATGTGTAAAGAACATTATTTGTTTCGTGTATAAAGGTCAGATGCAGGCACCAGAGAGTGTCAAATTGCCATATGTTCATAGGGTATGTGCTATTTCGAGTCATGCTAGTATTGTGACAAATTATGCTGTTGTTGTACCTTATAGATTTGATTTTGTTTTGTAACATAGAAAATGGTAATGAGTTTTTATCTAAATGCTTTAAAATGAAACGATTACGAGATAATTGGTGAGTAGAGGTAGAATTTGCATGTGTTTGATCTTTTTTTTTTGTATTACTATGCCAAGGTATGTTGTAGTTCGTTTGAATCAGTCGATAAGTAGTCATGTTTACTGAAGTGAATAGCCTCTTTCTTTGAAAGTTCTAGATAATGCTAATCATTCAGACTCTTAAATTGGCTGTGCGTATAGGTTTTAGGCCATGAAGATTTAAGCTCATCATTTTGATAGCATTTGTGTAAAGTATAAATTTGTTTTTTATTATGTTGTTGAAACTAGCTATATACAATGTCATCTCACTTTAATTATACCCGTAAGAGGAAAATCATGTGTTAGTTTTTGAATTTAGTATCACATATTTTAATAAAAAAGAGGATTGAGGCAGCGTGGAGGTTAGGGTCTCCTCCATGTTATTTCAACAAAAAAAGGTGTCCAGTATTGTCATTCTATTGGAAGGACTATACCTGACCATATTTTTTTATCCAGCGGAGGGTGTGAGGCGTTACTTTCGTTTTGCCTCAGGTTACAATAGGAAGTAATTATGTTTCCTATATCGAGTTATAAGTTTTTCTTTGATTGCTAGCAGCTTCAATACATCGCTGGGTGAAAGGAATATTTGACGCATTTGTTTATTTTTCATCATTTCACAAAGAGGTCACACGCCGTTCATATGTAGCTCCTTGTTCCATCCTGTATGAGTGTGCATGGGTATGAATGGAAGTCAAATGTAGCGGGAGAATGGACCAAAGGGAACGGTTTAAGGGAATAGCAGTCATTGCCAACATTACAAGAATAACGGCAGGTAGGCCAAAGCAGCAGGCAAAGATGAAAACAGGCACGAGGGTAGGTTACAAAGTTGGTGCGGGGGGTAAGGTGAGTCTCATCACCACCGTGTTTGAATAGGAACGTTGGTCGGATTTTGGCACGTGGAGAGCACTGTGGGGCTAGCCATGAGACGGACCGGACGCGGGAGCACAGCAGCTCGCAGATTTGGTGAGATGAAAATGATCTAATGTGGCTAAAAATTCACGACAGGGTATGCTCATAGCACGCATTCAACATGTCTTCATCGGTACAGGTTACGGTTTTAATTTATTTGCAATAGTTTTCTCGGAAATGTGTTTGTGAAATTTTGCTTTGTGGTAGTGAGCATGCAACAGGAACCATCAGTTCATGTAGCTATTTCCCGAGTTATAAGCTTCACTTTTAGCTCAATGAGTGCAGATTGCCTATCGGATGGTGGATCGAGAAATTTCTGTCGCGAAATTTAATTATTTTTGGTACTTTCTTTGTGAGTTCAGTTCACACTTTATTTTGGTGCCAATAGTACATTATTTTTGCCCAGAATCTTTTCTCTGGTAGAGGTTATCTACCTTCAGCAGTGGCCTACCTTAAATTTATAGTGGTGTAATTCATGCATGACGATAAGTGAGTCTTAAAGAATGAATGACGATTTCCCGCTAAAGACGGTGTGGCCCACATACGTATTTTTTGTGTTATTATGAAATTATGAGTCATATATCAAATTATTCGTGTAGCGTTTTATTTTTGTCATTGTCCTACCCATGAGAGGTAACGCTGAAGTTTTGTAACTAAAGAAAAATTGTGATGTGTCGGCTTCTTAAGTTTTCATCAAAGTAGAAAATAAATTTATTAAATGAGAGTCAGAATTTCAGTTAACAAATATTCCCCAAGTCACCTGACACATGAAATGAGTGGGATGTATCTTACTCAGTCTGATCTTCTAAAGTTAATGAAACACAGAAATAATCTGAAATGTGAATTTAGATAGGCTACCAGCTGCTATAGTGACGGCTTTATGATCAACCACCCCAGAACGTGTTACCTTAGAGAAACTCGCACCAGTTTCCGTTGCGTGCATTTCTGAAATAATTAATTTGTTTATCAAATTAATCAAATAAGGGTCACAATATAGACACCTTTTCTTATGGGCCTGGAATATTAGCAGCCAGGACGCAAAGTCGGGCACAATTCTCTAAGGCAACACGTGGAGATGGTCACACAGGTTCAATATAAATTAAAAATATATAAACAATGAGCAGCAGCCAACCAGCAGTCATATAGCAGCATGATGTGCTCCAGTTTCAGGGTTCACTTCCACCAACCGGAAACGAAGAGAGCAAGCAAGGAATGGCGCCATTCCTCATCACAAAAACGAAAGAAGTTTCGAACAGAACCATCAGCTGGGAAGGTTATGCTGACTGTCGTTTAGGACAAAAAATGCGCCATTTTCGAGCATTACATGCCTAGAGGGACCACTGTCACCAGTGCATCATACACAGATCTCCTAAAAAATCATCTGAGGCCTGCAATGAAATCAAAAAAATGTGGATTGCTGTCATCAGGTGTCCTTTTGCAACACGACAATGCAAGGCCCCACACTGCCCGTACAACAGTTGCAACAATCACAGACATGCATTTTAAGTGTCTTCCTCATCCACCATACTCGCTAGACCTTTCCCCAAGTGATTTCCATATGTGAACCACTCAAAGACGCAGTGGGAGGGAAGAGGTTCCGTTCTGATGAAGAGGTACGCCACGCGGTGTATAAGTGGTTGCGCGGACTACCAAAAGAATTTTTTTCTAAAGGGATTTATGCAGTTTGTAAGCGCTGGAGGGCTTGCATTGAGCATAGGGGAGACTATGTAGAAAAGTGAAATAGCTTTGTACCACTTCTGCACAATAAATAATATTTTAAAAAAATGTTAAGGTTGTCATTTGGTTCACCCTCGTACCTGCAGACTTACACAAGATATTCTTCTTCGCCCTTTTCTTCTTTTGCCCCTGAACCTCACTTCTGTTATCAGCTGCACTTGTATGTAGGACAGTCAGAAACAGTGTGAAAATCTTGTAATGGTATGGTAGGGTATTTTGAGAAATACTTGTTAACATACAAATTCGATGCGTTGCGCCGTTTCCGATTAAATTAACATTGAAGTTTGCCAGTCAGCTGCACCCGTAAATTCAAGCAACCTTCCTGAGACAGTGCTGTCAAACGTGTTTGGTTTTCTCAAAAGGAACAAACGACCTATAGCTCACCTAGCTTAAATTTATTACTTCCGAAAGCGGCAAAACTATTAGTTTTGAGCATTTGATCAAGCGACAGCTCACGGACTCAATTTCTGTTCATTAATGTATTTCATCGTGTGAAAATTCTGGAATCAGCAGAACGAACTCATTTGCTGACATTAGTGCTAATTAAATCGGAAATGGCGCACAATATCGAATTTTTTAAAGAAAATCATCTTTCAGCAAGAACTACCCTGCAAAACCCTTACAGTCTTTTCAAATTGTTTTTGTCCACGCTATATATTCGGTGGTTTGTAAGACATATCCTAGATGTGCTCATCTTTTAGACTTTGTTAACATTTCTCGCTGTTTGTTTGTTCTTCGCAATACTCGAGTTTTAGTTAATCTTGCTCTCCACAATACTTTAAGCTTTACGGGGTAGATCCACATTTCAAAGGCCTCGATCTTCCTTGCTGTTGGCATATTTAGTGTTCATCCTTCATATATAATTGTTACAGATCCCATCGCAATTTCCCAATAGCTTATCACGTTTTTCCATGCCAAACACAATTTACGGATACTGAGCTATGAATTAAACAAGCAACATAGTTTTACAAAAAATCCCCACAAAATGTAATGGAATGTAATATTCAAAAGCCGATTTGAAGCAACTCATCTTAGAAAAAGGAAAGCTAGCAAGAAGCATCATTCGCTCACACGCAGTCGTAGGAAATAAGTAAGTTTAAGGTGTAATGTTCTGATGACGTCGAGGGCGTTAGAGTTGGAGAATAAGCTGGACCAAGAATGCAATGGGAAGACAGTTGCTTATTCTATTGCAGAGTACAAGTGCTAAGATACGGAGAAACTGATTTAGAGAATCCGCAGACAGACTGATTAGACCACTGAAGGCGGACCACTATACATCGCTTGTTCATACATTCGTCCCTGTATATTCATTTAACACTCCAGTTTTTTATATACTCAATCCTCTGTATGATTAGATGTGGCTCGCTTGTATATGTTGCATCGCGGAAATCTCGTCTGAGAGAAGCACTTATTTCTTATGTACTCAACTACTTTTTGTAGATTTTCGAATTACCGTCTTCGTCTACAATGTATGACCCCTGTGATTCCCTCTACTACCGTGGAAATTACTCCATGACCTACTAACACACTGCAAGACTACACTGGACTTGCAGTATGTTTTGGAAGGTGACAGGTGACTAATTATTGTCTATCTGGATTCTATTAGTTGATTTAAACGGCCGTTTCGGTTCAATATGAACTGCGAATAATCCATGGGTAACACAAGAAGTACTTCAGGTTTTCGACGAAAAAAGGAAGTACAGAAATGTTAGGGAAATTCAGAAGTACAGACATACGAGTCACTCTGGAATAAAATAAATGGGTACTTCAGGGAGACTAAGACGAAATGGTGATACAAAAATTGTGAAGAAATTGAAAATGAAAAGATCGTCGAAAAGGCTGACTCGACATATAGAGTAGCAAGGGCGGTAACAGAGTGTGACGAGAATGCCACTACTGAATGCAAAGGAGAGAGAAGATAGGTAGAAAGAATGCACTGCTGGCCTTAGTGATGGAGAGGACTTGTCTGACGACATGATAGGGGATAAAGGAGTGTTAAAAGACTTTGGAAGACATAAAATCAATTAAAATAGAAGGTATAGACAATATCCATCGTAATTATGCAAACAATTCGGAAAGTGGCAACAAAACTATTATTAGTTTGATGTATGGAACGTATGAGATAGGTTGTGTACCACCAGAGTTTCGGAAAATATCATCCACAAAATTCTGAAGTTTGTAAGATCTACAAGTGCGAGAATTATCGCACAACCAGGTTAACAGCTTATGCATACAAGCTGATCACAAGAATAATATATCTAAAAACGGATAAGAAAAATAACGATATGTTAGATGAACGAGTTTGCCTTTAGGAAAGGTAACTTCATCAGAGAGACAGTCTAACCGAAGCAAGACTGAAGAAACATCAAGACACGTTTGTAGGATCTGTCAATCTGGAGAAAGCGTTCGACAGTGTAAAATGGTCCAAGCTGTTCGAAATCCTGAAAAGAATAGGGATAAGCTAGAGGAAAGACGGGTAATATACAATGTGCGCAAGAACGAAGAGTGGAAGACCAAGAAAGAAGTGCATGGATTAAAAAGGGTGTAAGACGGGGATGCAGACTTTCGGCTCAGTTGTTCAGTATGTAAGTCGAAGAAGCAATGACAGAAATTAAAATTCAAGGTGAAAGGATATAATGACAAGATTCACTGATAAGATTGCTATTCTCAGTGAATGCGAAGAAGAATTTCAGGATGTGTTGAACTGAACTTTCCATTGAGTAGAGAATAATATGAATTGAGAGCAAATCGAAGAAAGATGAAAGTAATAAGAAAAGCGACAATCCTAACATCGTAGTTGGTGATCACGAAGTAGATGATGTTAAGGAAATCTGCCACTTAGGCAGAAAAATAACCCACGACGGATACTACTAGGAGAACATAAAAGTAGACTAGCACTGGGATAAAAGGTATTCGCAGACAAGAGTATACTAGTATTAAACATAGGTTTCAATTTGAGGAAGAAATTTCTGAGAATTTAGGTTTAAAGCACAGCATTTTTTTGACAGTGAGACATGGACTGTGGGAAAACAGGAACAGAAGAGAATAGCAGCAACTGAAACTTCGTGCTAAAGAAGACTATGTCAGTTATAAGAGCAACCGGTTTAACTATGACAAAAATTTTATTCTACATCATAGGATAAAATCATGATTAGAATACACGTTATTAGTACAGGCCATAGGATTACTGACAACAGTTGACTTACATTTGAATAAAACGTGTACACCTACGATGAATTAATAACGATTTTTATTTATTTAGTGAGGATAATGTGACTTGAGATACTTAATTAAAATTTTTGGTTATTCATGTTTAAAATACATTATAAAAGCATTACAATAATTTCTTTATTTTAAAGAAAACGGACGGCGTCTATATTGTCGACGCTGCTGCAGACCTGTCTTGGTTACAGCTTATTAACTGACGTGTTAACTGTTTTGTTGTTGGGTCACAAACTGACCAGTCGTCTGCTTACAGCCTCCATGATGTTTCTTGTAATATCTATTTATAACACCTTCGTAATATCTTTTAATTTTAATTAATTGTCTCCAAAAACATTATTTTCATACACGAAACAAAAATTATTGTTAACTTAGTGTGAATGTATCAGTTTTATTCAGCTATGACATATGTACTAAATGCCATTGTTGGCAGGAGTCTTGCGAGATAAATTACGTGGATTCCATAAAACCACGATTTAATTCTGTGACGTAGCATCTATCTTTTGCCTTTAGTAGAACCGATACCATCAAGTGCATTCTGGTACAATTGATATTTGATGACGGTATGGTATAATAAGATTGCGTATTTCGTTGAGCATTTGTTGATTTGTTATTTTACTGTTGTCAGCAGAGCTGAAAAATTTGAAAAAACTAACAATCGAGATGGATAGTAAAAACTCTTTTTTGAAACTAGTTATTGCTTATTTTCTCCAAGGACAAGCGTATTTTTGAAATTTAGATAACTTTCTTAATAAGTAACAGAGGCTCACGCTTCATCACCGTACTGATCATTTCAAGAAAATTCCACTTTGCCTAGGTTTCACAAATTTTGAGAAAGATTTCCACTCGATTTCCGAGAAATCTCTACCAGCAGCTGCAAATCGCATGATAGTGAGAAATTTGCAGTTGTGAGAGACGTCAAACGGAAGGATATGAAGCCACCAAAATTATTCTAAGCAATTCTACAGGAAGTATTCAGATCTATAAATGGGAAAAAGAGGAAGTAGTACATCTTGAAAGGAATAATATGAATATACTAGTGATAGTGAGAAATTTGCAGTTGTGAGAGACGTCAAACGGAAGGATATGAAGCCACCAAAATTATTCTAAGCAATTCTACAGGAAGTATTCAGATCTATAAATGGGAAAAAGAAGAAGTAGTACATCTTGAAAGGAATAATATGAATATACTACGTTGTGCTCATAACATCATATTGTTTCCCGAGAGTGCACATTAACTCTAACCACGACGTGAAGAGGTTAATACAGCAAATTTGAAAGTACATCTAAAACTCAACTGTAATACGATTAGTGTTATGTGTAACCAACATATCAAAATTAAATCGGACAAATTAACAACGAAGTCACCGAAACAGTTGATATCTTTTTGTATTTCAAACAGTGGGCGATAGTGACAGAGTAGACAAAAGGTAAGTGCCCAGAAAAATAAAAACTGTGCAAGTGCGATAAGGACTCGTGCCCTGTCAGTTGGTACGGACATACAAGAAAGAAGAGAGCAGGGGAGTGCAGTTTACATACCGGGTGATACACGTAAGACGCAGTACCTCTGTCATTTTGTGAAAGTTACACACATCGAAACGCGGTTTTTGGCAAATTTTAGTGCGTCAATAGGCAGGTATGATTTTGTTTGGTTAATGTTTTTAGCGCTAGAATCAACTGAGATAGTGAAGTAAGAACTTTTTTCTAAGTGGAACCGTATACCTTTTATAACTGAATTCGATACTCTTGATTAGACAGTTACAGTGATACAGCGTTTTTAATGTTGACGTTGAAGCCTGTCGTAAAAAAATTCGAGAAATGTCCTAGAATGTGAGAGCACGGTGGCCGGAAACAGCATTTGCGTTGCAAACACTGCCAAGCAGGCGTCTCGGACAAGACTGCGTGATTATATGCTATAAGGTACTCCTTCGCTACGAGCATAAAGCTGTATAGCTCGGGGAGTTTGCACCACTAATGCATTTGAGTCAACCGTGCTCTCAAAATCTAGGACATTTCTCGAATTTTTTAGGATGGGCTTCAACGTCAGTATTAACGAACGCTGTATCGCTGTGAGTGTCTTCTCAAGAGCTATCTAACGCAGTTATAAAAAGTGTATGGTTCCATTTAAAAAGCATATTTGATTCAGTATTACAGTTAATACAAACACTAAATACATTGACCATACAAAAATATAAGTGGCCCTCGACGCTCTAATATTTGTTGAAAACCACGTTTCGATATGTGTGTATGTTCACTAAATAAAGAGGGTGTTACGTCTTTCGTGACTCACCACAAGAGAAAAGTTTTAGTAAAAGATTTTCTTTATTTTCTTACTAAAATATGACTATAGCTTACATTTTACATTTGCATGCAGTAATTTTCATTTATTATGCTTCTGAGTACGATGAATGCAGTGTATGTACAGATGATAAAATACATATTATCATGCACCCAGCGAACGGTCTACCCAACGGGAGGCACTAGTCAGACGACAGTTCCATTTTTCCATCGTCAGATGTAATTATAATTTTACAAGTTCTAATTTTTTTTTACTTTAATTGTAGTGTGAAGCGTTGCTTCATGCCCAATTTCGTGATTCTGGGTCAACGGAAAGTACCATATAGGTATTGATGAGTGAGTTTCCGAGTATCAAAAATGTGTAACGTAAATGACCGAATCTCTTGATTGCAATAACTTGGAAGCTTAAATTTTTTACGCCACCAAGGACCGAAGACTTTATTGTGTGACCTAGATTTCAACTTTATACTCCACCTGTTCAAGAAAAAAATGGTCTTAACAAACGAACAGATTGGCAGATAGATAAAAATCAGAAAAACGTCTTATTCGTGTGATATAATTAAGAAATAATAGTTTTCATATTTTCCTTTACTCGTACTGTGTAACCTTGCTGCTTGCCATATTTCATGACTCTAGGTCAACAGGAAACACCCTTTAGGTTTTGATGAGTGAGTTTTCGAGTATCAAGAATGTGACTTAAACGGACGTATCTTTTGACTGAAGTGACTTTGAAGCTTAAACACCTTACAATTCCGCAGAACCATGTGACATAAATTTTAACTTGATAGGTCTACTCGTTCCACAGAAAAAGTGTTCTTAACAGTGCGACAGACAGAGAGACTGACTGTCAGTCAATGAGACGGACAACAAAGCGATCCTAAAAGGGTTTCGTGTTTGCAGATTGAGCTTCGTAACACTAAAAACGGCCTGCAGAGCTTTGGATAAACTGAGTTCCGTATATAAAAAAGTTTTAGTCATTTTTGCAGGGGAATGTTTAAAATCACTGCGTGTGATGAGATTTTGAGTTATGACAGTGAGCTGTCAAACGAAACACATTCAGACACTGGGAATTACTTAGCAAACAAGTGGTTCACGTTAGGAATTATTGAAAAAGACATGAAAACAAACAAACGCATGAGAGTAGTGAATGCAGTGAAAGAAGTAGCTACAGTTGAACGGTTATCTTCTCAGTTGTTATCTTTTTTCCCTCTCTTTCAAACTATGTTAGAGCGTGCCAGTTGCATGTGTGCCAAGGCATCTCATATACACGCTGCTTACCTACTTGGTTCAATGCTCGGAAGGATTCGTTGAAAGGGAACCGGCCCGAAGCTAGTATCTGATTGATTAGCTGATTATTATGTTAATATTTCGCAAGAGATAACGTGGGGGAGGACTCAAACAACCTAGAGGCAAGAATTTCATTTCCACGCTCTAACATGATCTATATTCTCTACCCTTGTTAACTTTCATTCCCGCCAGATTATCATGACTTCAGTTTAGTACCAACTTTTCTCTCTACATAGGATGGGGGTGTTATGATAGATCACTTAATCCTTGAAATTAAATACATGTGACATTTTATCTTATTTAGCACTGAAGGTGCCCATATTATCAGAAGCATACCCAAAACTCTTTCGCACTGAAGGTGCTTGTACTATTATAAATCTGGTCTCGTTTCTCATCTTCTTTTTAATATTGTGCACTGGGAAATGGGGGGGGGGGGAGGGGGAATCTACGTTGCTGCAGATGTAGTCCCTCTGCTTGGACACCGATTGAAATTTCCACCCCATGTTGTTACTTGGTCGAATCGTTATGAGTTAATGAACAGAGCTTTGGTTCCTCAATGGACACTCACTCCATTACTTCTCAGCACCGTTCCCTTAGTCAAAATTATAGCAAGGGTTCTTGGCGGGAAAGCGGGAGAACAAAGCAGACACAAACATCTCTTGTCTACAAAAAAGAAAAACAATTTTTTAAAACTAAAACATCCTATAAAATTTGGAATACGCAAATTAACAGTTTACTGCACATGCAAGCATCCCCACCTTAACTACTTTCAAGAAGGAACTGGTAGCTCACTGGTGGTGCAATTCGACACCACGTGGGTGATCCACACCAAAGGCTAATTTTTTTGTACTCACCCCACTGTTCATTCTTGTTTTCAATCTATACAATTATTCAAATGCACGACCTATCATTCACCAATAAGTTAGGACGTGGAGTCTCGTCTACGTTGGTGCTTGAAAACGGGAGTTCGTCATGAATCAAGAGATCCGTGCATAAACTGTATGAATATGTTAAAAAAAATTAGTTCACACGCTTAGAGCCTCAAGTAACTTACACAAAACACACGCGTATCATAGCAGGTTTCACACGGAATCAACATCTAAATTGCTCATCAGCAGTTACGACCACGTGTTGAGCTAAATAGGCGGGGTGAGGCCACACGTTACTTTAGCAAGCCCAGTAAGAAATTTAAAAATTGCAAAACGCTACTACTAAAAGTGGAACTATATGATTTTTGATACTATTACTACCCTCATCTGCTGAAGGCACTAACTGATTGCAGTACTACAAATGGATAACGTGAGTCGCCATGCTCACCTCTGAAAGAAAGAGACTCTAACTGAAAATTCGAGTTTTTACAGACAAAATTTCTCAAAAGAATGAATGGTCGTAACGATACGCTAACTACTTCCATCCAGAAGAAGAGCGGATTAATAACAATGTAACAAATTGTACATCACCCCACAAAGAAATTTGTGGCAAAGACGGAGATCGCCCTCGATTCCGTCCGCCAAGTCCAACAGCTTCCCCCAGAGTGACCCAGTCATGGCGGCCCTCTCCGGCCGTTTCCTTCCGCCCTGGAGAGGAGGGGAACCTGTTACCAACCCCGAACTGCCCTGGCAAACAGGTGCCTCATCGCTGCCTTTACGCAAATTTTTGTTGGCACTAACCAACCTACAGAGTGACCACATCTCTGCCTTGCCACTACTAGCAGACGAACTCTTAATACAAACTCAAAGTTAATCAACCAAAGGCAACGTAGTGAAATTATGGAAAGGACGTGCATATATATAATTATGAATTAAATACACAGGTAGTCCATTTCTTTACTTGAGTTATAACATTTCTTAAATTTGAAAGATATGATGAAAGTATCTCAAACGTCTATAGCATTCAATGTAATGCGACAGAGCAAGCTAAATATAATGAGGTGGAACAAGCTGTTCCCTCTCACAGTATAAGCACAATCAAAATGAAATAAAGGTAAAGTAGACAAGTCACGAGGTGGATTACTAAAAGATAAATCATGATTATTTGTACACCATCTGATCAACAGCACCAGCCTCTTCTTAGTGGAGACTTATGTGTGGTGTGTCCACCCAAACACAACCGAATAATACACATCAGTTGCTTCAAAGGTCACCTGCGGAAACTGTGTCTACAGGCAGTGCTTCTAGAAGTAAACTTTCGCTTTGTGAATGTGATAAGAACAAGCCTAGCAGTATTGTGAGTAGCAATAACGACGTAAATGTTACTGTGAACCTAAATATGCTGTCAAGACTTTTCAAGAGTGTAATGAAATGTAAGTACTGAAATTGTGTAGTTAGTATCGAAGTTTCTGAGGAAATTTCAGCAAGGAATCATCTTTCAAGTCGGTTAGTGATTTCCTGTATCTCGTGTAAGATGCACAGTGATACTATGACATCTTTAGTAGCTGATAGTCGACATTACAGTGTAAATATTCAGCCTGCTTATGCAATATGATGTATTGGAAGTGGAAGGAGAGCTGCTCAGACTTTTTGTGCAGTGATGGATTTACCTCCACCTCCACAGAGGTTTGACAGATACAATAAATTTTTACATAATGCTGTATAGGGTGTAAGTGAACATTCGGTGAAAACAGCAGCAGAAGAATCAGTAGCCTTGTGTGAGAATACAGACATTGTAGCAGCATTTGACGGATCTTGGGTGAAGAGAGGTAGTACTTCTCTGAATGGGGTTGTAACAGCCATGTTTAGTGAAACTGGTAAGATACCAGAGTATGAACGTCTAACAAAGCACTGCCAGGGTTGTTCAAGTAAATTTATTGGCACCCACGTTTGTGTAAAGAACTTTGATGGCCCAAGTGGAAACACAGAAACGAAAGGTGTTATAAACATTTTTAGAAGATCAGAGGTCAGTCCTGGTGTAAGGAATGTAGGCTACCTTGGAGATGAAGACTGTAAAGAACGCACTACTGTTGTTAATGACAGACCACGTGGGGACACACTGATAGAAAAGCTTGAATGTGTTGGGCATGTACAAAAAAGAATGTGAGCTCGGCTAAGAAAATTATGTAAAGACTTCAGTGGAAGAAAACTCTCAGATGGACAACACATCGGTGGTCCAGGTCGTCTCACAAAAAGTGAGATTCATTCCTTGACTCAATGTTATTGACTAATAATAATGAGAAATGCAGGAGATTTGGAGAACATGAGACGAGCTGTTTGGGCAGCATGGTTTCACAGAGTGTCAATAGATGAAACCCCACAGCATGATTTGTGTCCAAAAGAGGAAGATTCGTGGTGCAAGTACTGGTTGAGCAATGCTACAGGCATACGAGTACAATATACCCACAAGCATTCCTTACCACTTGCTGTAATGGAGGCAAATAAAAATCTAGTTAAGAAATGTATGCATGGTCTCTCTCAGAATACAAATGAAAGCCTCAACAGATGTATATGGGGTTTAATACCCAAAACTGTATTTGTTGGGCTGACAGTGCTGAAAATTGGTGTAATAGATGCAATAATGACATTCAGTGATGGTGCAATTTCAAGGACGAATGTTATGAAGAAATTGGACATCCAGACTGGAACGAATATGGCTTCAGCTCTAACTGCCATTGATAAGCGGCGGGTAATCGAAGCAGGGACAGCTGCAGAAGCTGCTACCAAAGAGTCAAGGATGAAGAAGAGAATGAAGAGAATGTGTGTGTAGGATAAGGAAAAGGAGGACAACTGGAGTACGCAGCTGGAATTATCCAAACGAGCATAGTGGTAAGTTAATAAATCTGTAAATCTTCTTTTGCGATTTACCGAAAACTTGAATTCTCATCATTCAGGTACACTTTTCTCCTAAATTACTGAAGTTAAACTCAAAAAGATTGGTACAGATATTTAGATTGGCCTCCCCTACCTCTCTGGCCTACTATTTCCTGAAAAATTTATAACATGATGATGACGTCAATGATATTTTAGCTACATTTTTAAATATTTTTGTTGTAGTACAATAAATTACTTGTCTTTTCCACAGATCAGCATTAGGGAAGGGAACTGGAGGCATAAAACACTTATGTGAATATTGTTTGTACTCTGACTCTTTTCCCAAGCTGTGCGGTAAGTGGTTCCAAAGAAAATGGTGCCGCAGTGAAATAGTGTTCCGTATTTTATACTATTATAAATATTGTTGTCAGTACCAAAATATAATAAATATCCCATTACTTTTTGGGAAATGCTTTGACTAATGACCCTTATTGTGTGTAAGAAGTTTGAGCTATCTCTCATTTATAGATCAGTTGCACTATGTGGGTGAAGATTATGCTAAAAATGCAGCCCATTCTGGGGCGTGTTCCCTTATCATATCTCTCTTTCTCAGGAAAGCTTTCCTTGCTATTGCAGATAATTTTAAGCCTTGGACAACGACAGCTGAAATAGATATGATTGCTTGACACTTCATACGGTGAACAGTTTTTTTAAAAAAATACATGTGTTAAAACTAATAAAATGAAAGTGAATAAAGTGTCCAATGGATTTTTTTATCAGTTGAAGAGGGCTGGAAACTTTACCTAACCACGCCAACCGAACCACGCCAATTGTTATTGTGTGGCATTCTGTAACCTACGACGTAGCAGTTATATTTGCACCGGAAGATGCAACTCAAAGCTTGCGAAACCGGTTGTGTAGGTTTATAAGTGACCTGAACCAAAACTGCTACACCGAACCATTGGACATTCCATTCAGTTTCATTTTAATACTTTTAACAGCAGTATTTTAAAAGAACTGCTCAAGTGTCGATTTATCAAGTTTGCTATTGTAGTTTACATTTTACTTCCTCTTTTACCGTAATCTGTTATTTCGATTCCAAACACCAAAACTACACTAATTCGAGCGTCTCGTTTCCTGACGTTACTCCTTCAAGATCAGCTGGCTTAAGACTACTACATTCCTTTTACTCGTATTATAACTTCATCCATTATCTTCTCTATTATCTCTATCCACCGTCGTCACTGGCAGAATTACAAAGCTATGGGAAAATCTTAACGTATTTATTTCCACCCCCCTGGGCGTCATTCCAGTTTCCACACAGCACTTAGTTTGATTTACTTTTTGCTCAATATAAACTGAGAGGAAGGCTACAAACCTGTCTCACTCCCTTCTCACTCATAGCCCATTTCATGTCCTTCGACCCTTAGAACTGCGGTACGTAATTTACTTTGCAGAATCCGTTAGTATTTTTTTAACGTTTCTTCGTTTCCCAGAGCATTCTACTTGCGATCCTGAAATTAGAACATGAAGAGGCCTGTAAACCAAAGAGGGAAAACATCCTGCACAGTAGACAGCCCTCAGCGGTTATGATTATGACGGGTCCGTCAACCAGCGTCATTTTTACTTAACGCTCCATTCGTCTCCCAGACTAGAACAATAATGTTATGTTAAACTGATCAAAGCTGCTGCTGTCATGGAATTGACAGTCCATATACAGAATTTAAAATTCTATTACAAACCGCGTAATTGACATATTTCATCGACAGCCATCGCCTGCACCAATGTATGATGTCAATGAATGCGGTGTACCTCATTTCAGAGGTTTCCAGAGCACTTCACACGTATATGTAACGTTCGAATCACATTTGAATAAAAAAGTGATGATATTTCACATGTTACGTGAATTATTAATCATACGCGTGCTTCAGAAATATCACTTTTCACGTAAGCCGAGTAACAGCACCTCAGCAGGCCTGGTGCTGTACTTAATAACGAAGACTATCGTATAAAGTGGGGTTGATATGACCTCCAGCCGTCTTACTTTGTTTTTCACGGTTCCCTTGAGAGCGTCGAGCGAATACTTTAGGTGACGCCTTCAACAAAAGCTCGAATGATTCCTTTGAATATCTCTCCAATGGGGACAGTGATTTACACAGGTGTTGACTAGACATCAAACACTAACCTGCCCTCTTTTCGCCTATAAAGAAAACCATCTCCTTCGAGGAGTTTCTGGGGAACTGCTGCCCTGTACAACAAAAATGTGGTATATATACTTTTCTGAAGCTGACATTCATAAATTACTAAATTTACCCTTTACTTCCTCCTTGTTGAGTACGACCATCACGGAGACCGTCGGCTTCAGGCGAAGCAAACAAATTCGATATGACACAAATATCCTGTCTATGGTCATAATTGCTTATCATTCATGGTTGTACAGTTATCACCTTGAAACAAATTAGTAATCTTTGTAGTGGAAGACACCATCTCCTCCGAGGTCAAAAAATGAACGGCAACTTGACAGTAACATCAACTTTTTTCCAGTCATGTAATTGTCTATAAGGAATTTTTTTCCATTTTCCCAGACAGTCAGAGGGAACTTTTACCGTGATCTTTAGAGGAGACAGTGGGAAGGTGTTAGACACACACACGGCCTGAGTGACGGGAGAACATAGACCGGTAGCTGCATCACGACATTACACCTCCGCTCATCTCGCCGCTGATTGTGTGGGAATTACTGAAACGAAACGACATTACAGTCTCACGCACCCTACACGCTCGATCTGGCCCTTTGCTCTTTAGTCTTCTCAAAAATGAACCTGAAATTAAAAGGACGATGTCTTGACTCCGATTCCATCGGATTTACAATCCGTTTTGAACACAAGTCAACAAGCAAACTTCCAGTGTTGCTGCCGACAAAGGGAAAAGCGCTGGAAAAGTTGCATACAAGTGAGAGGGAACTATTCTGAAGGTGTCAGTGGAAATTAAGAAATAACTTTTCTGACTTTCAGGGGGGGGGGGGTATTATCGGAAATTTTGGATAGCACCTCGTATAATCTCCGATTGTGTTTGAAGCCTCGAGCATATCTACCAGTGTTACCTAGAGCAACAATAACTTGTGTCATAGCCGCTCGTGAAAGTCGTATAAATTCTTTGTCTGCTTAGCAGAATTGTGACAGACCAGCTATAGGTTCTGAAAGTGGAAGAGAGCGATAAAGATGAAGCTTCGAATACCTGGATTACTATCGCGAAAGTTGAGAAAGTCACGAAAGTGAGAACCACGCGCTGTAATTCTCCAAGTACAGCCGTTGTAACAAAACCTGTTGTGAAGTAGGTGAATACAAAGTGAGGCCAAGAACAGAAGTCGTGACCCTCTAACAACAAGTCGTTCATCGGCATGCTGACTTTTAACTGAGCATCCTTATCACTGCTCAGGTAGCTAAATAAAAATAACTCATTGTTATAAAAAACTTTATTGACGCGTTTCGGGCATCGCCCACCGTCATAATATCTCTGACAAACTTGATGCAAAATATTGTGTCAAGTTGTGGCAAACGTCTGTGCATTTGAGCAAGCGTCGATGCTAATACTGTTAACATTTGACATAATTCACTCAATTTTTCTGTCTGAGGCCGTGCCCGAAAGTATCAGTAAAGTTCTTATACCAAGTGGATTCTGGTCCTTTAGTGACCTGAAGCAGCGTTCAGGATGCGCTCAGTTAATCACATAACTTTTGCAGATCTTCAGAGCGACGTTGTGTCGCTAGTTAAACGTGGTGTCCTTTCTCGACTTGCTAGTGTACAGGTCAGCAGATGTGCACACCTGTACCGTGAACAAGTCCAGTACAAATATCGATCGATGCTGATATTCTTCCTGTAGACAATGTGCACAGCTGTACAATGGTGCAAGTGTACTCATACTCTACAGGAATAATATCAGCATCGATCAGTATTTGTAAGCCTATTACTCCCCACCATTCAAAGCAGAAGAATTACATTGTGCATAATGCCAAATGGTTCAAATGTCTCTAAGCGCTATAGAACTTAACATCTGAGGCCATCAGTCCCCTAGACTTAGCAGAAGCGCGGTTCCGGACTGAAGCGCCTAGAACCGCTCGGCCACAGTAGCAGGCTACATAATATCACCTACGGTCCATAAATCTGTATCATTGACAACGTAAATTAGGGCGTGCAGTAGGTGTCGGCCCACAGTCTTTGGAGTTAGTGGGTACAATGAAGAAACAATCAATAAAATCATGTCCATTGAGGACAATATGACGACAGTATTTCTCATATAACAAACTTCCAGGGAGTCAACAAGACCCCATCGGCTTCCCTCGAAGACCTTTTACAGGACCTTGCAAATTAAGTGAGCTACTTTTCCTAATTACGACATATACTACGGAGTAATTAACAGGTTACTGAGCACCCGTGTTTGTTTGATTTAATTATATGTTTGTTTCCCTGAAAGACAGTAGTCCGACGCGTTCGGTACATTTTCCAACTGCTGTCCAAAATAAGCACATGAAAATCACTACTGTTGTAAGGTGTCAGGCAAATCCAACACCTTCCATGAAAACCCTGACATGATAAGCAAATCCAGTAGTATGTCACATAGCTCCGAATAAATCGTGGCATTAAATTAACCCAAGTAATACGAGTAACGAGTGAGCAAATGGAATACCACAGACTAACACAAGAATGCCTAAACGCATGTCATACCTTCCCACCGTGGGACAGACGCACTTCCGAGGGGAGAAATGAGAATAGAAGCCGAGAGCACAACCGTGTTAAATTAGAAGGCCCTACGATAAGGGACGGACACCCACGTCGCCAGCTAACCGCTAGGGCCATCCCCCAGCCCATGTTAAAAGCTAGCTAAATATAGTTAGTATTAAGATTCTTTTACAGGGAGTGCAGTGGAGCTGACGCTGAAATCATTAAGTATTTGGTTGTATCATCGCTAGTCTCACTGAACTCTTCTGAACTCTACATCTCATTTGTGGTCTGGCGTCTCCTTGCCAGCAACAGGTCCCAGGTTCAAAGTAGCCAATTCCCTAAAAAAACACGCTCAGAACATCGTTGCGCGAAAGTGGTAGGGAGACACGACTTAAACAAACAGAAACCACACAGAATGTTAGACTGTGATCTACGCAAACCACCCTCTAAGCAGAATATTTGTCATATACACGCAGTGTCTGTTAGTTCAATTACTTTCCCTGTATATTATCCTAATCCCATATCAGTAGTAAATTGTTTTAAAAACGGAGAATTTATGTCTGTAATTTTTGCTTGATTGAAAACACTGATTTCTTCTCACTGTCATTAGCTTTGTTTCACAATCAATATTGTTTTTAGTGTTTCACGTGAGCAATAAGTAAGCAATCATGGTTCTGTCGTATTCAGTGTAAACAACGGAAATAAATAAAGAATGAGTAAAATTTTGGTTCCCACTCCTTAATAAAGGGACTGAACATTAGCCGGCCCATGTGATCGAGCGGTTCTAGGCGCTTCAGTCTGGAACCGCGGGACCGATATGCTCGCAGGTTGAAATCCTGCTTCGGACATGGATGTGTGTGTTGTCCTTAGGTTAGTTAGGTTTAAGTAGTTTTAAGTTCTAGGGGACTGATGACCTCAGATGTTATGTCCCATAGTGCTCAGGGCCATTTGAACGATTTTTTTTTAACTGAACATTACCGGTTTAAATTCGATTGTGAGATAGGATGGGTAATTGTTATATGCCCTTTGCTACGTACTCATTTACATTTACCGTCGTTCAGCTTTATCAGCCTACTCATAGCTATGATTTCAGTGTAATTTTGTACACAGAAATGGAAAAGTTACTTAGCTTTCGGTAGTTTTCATATTTTATGACAATCACATGAGCATGTTACAGAGTTAATTGGTGGATAGGGGGAGTGGGGGGAAGGGGAAAGGGGTTGGGAACAGGTAGAGTGCCGCCAGATATAATTACAACTAGGGTACAACAACAAAGTTTTTATTAACTTACTGTTCTAACAAATGACAAATATAATATTTACTTACAAACATACACTCCTGGAAATGGAAAAAAGAACACATTGACGCCGGTGTGTCAGACCCACCATACTTGCTCCGGACACTGCGAGAGGGCTGTACAAGCAATGATCACACGCACGGCACAGCGGACACACCAGGAACCGCGGTGTTGGCCGTCGAATGGCGCTAGCTGCGCAGCATTTGTGCACCGCCGCCGTCAGTGTCAGCCAGTTTGCCGTGGCATACGGAGCTCCATCGCAGTCTTTAACACTGGTAGCATGCCGCGACAGCGTGGACGTGAACCGTATGTGCAGTTGACGGACTTTGAGCGAGGGCGTATAGTGGGCATGCGGGAGGCCGGGTGGACGTACCGCCGAATTGCTCAACACGTGGGGCGTGAGGTCTCCACAGTACATTGATGTTGTCGCCAGTGGTCGGCGGAAGGTGCACGTGCCCGTCGACCTGGGACCGGACCGCAGCGACGCACGGATGCACGCCAAGACCGTAGGATCCTACGCAGTGCCGTAGGGGACCGCACCGCCACTTCCCAGCAAATTAGGGACACTGTTGCTCCTGGGGTATCGGCGAGGACCATTCGCAACCGTCTCCATGAAGCTGGGCTACGGTCCCGCACACCCTTAGGCCGTCTTCCGCTCACGCCCCAACATCGTGCAGCCCGCCTCCAGTGGTGTCGCGACAGGCGTGAATGGAGGGACGAATGGAGACGTGTCGTCTTCAGCGATGAGAGTCGCTTCTGCCTTGGTGCCAATGATGGTCGTATGCGTGTTTGGCGCCGTGCAGATGAGCGCCACAATCAGGACTGCATACGACCGAGGCACACAGGGCCAACACCCGGCATCATGGTGTGGGGAGCGATCTCCTACACTGGCCGTACACCACTGGTGATCGTCGAGGGGACACTGAATAGTGCACGGTACATCCAAACCGTCATCGAACCCATCGTTCTACCATTCCTAGACCGGCAAGGGAACTTGCTGTTCCAACAGGACAATGCACGTCCGCATGTATCCCGTGCCACCCAACGTGCTCTAGAAGGTGTAAGTCAACTACCCTGGCCAGCAAGATCTTCGGATCTGTCCCCCATTGAGCATGTTTGGGACTGGATGAAGCGTCGTCTCACGCGGTCTGCACGTCCAGCACGAACGCTGGTCCAAATGAGGCGCCAGGTGGAAATGGCATGGCAAGCCGTTCCACAGGACTACATCCAGCATCTCTACGATCGTCTCCATGGGAGAATAGCAGCCTGCATTGCTGCGAAAGGTGGATATACACTGTACTAGTGCTGACATTGTGCATGCACTGTTGCCTGTGTCTATGTGCCTGTGGTTCTGCCAGTGTGATCATGTGATGTATCTGACCCCAGGAATGTGTCAATAAAGTTTCCCCTTCCTGGGACAATGAATTCACGGTGTTCTAATTTCAATTTCCAGGAGTGTATATTCTCTTTTTATAACCAAAGGGGAGGTACTCAGTTTGAAAATAAAAGAAAGATCCGTCAAACTAATAACAAGTTCAGCGTTCAGCTAACAACACTTGTTTGTTTATTAACAAAAAAATGGCTCTGAGCACTATGGGACTTAACTTCTGAGGTCATCAGTCCCCTAGAACTTAGAACTACTTAAACCTAACTAACCCAAGGACATCACACACATCCATGCCCGAGGCAGGATTTGAACCTGCGACCGTAGCAGTCGTGCGGTTCCAGATTGAGGCGCCTAGAGCCGCTCGGCCACACCGACCAGCTGTTGATTAACAACCCTTACGTCAAATATCGGGGAGATTATGAAACAATAAAAGTTAAGTGTCTGAGTTAATTAATCACGTTCTCTTCAAAACAATAAATGAAGTATACTTCTGGTCACTGTCGTTGGCATAACCAGGCAACTGGCGCATTGAAATGGCAATAACAAATACAAATGGACAGGATAACAAATGACGGTTTGCTATACCAGACAGAAAGCAAGAGAATTGAAACCCACATTTAGACCGTTAAAAACGTTAATTTAAACATAAATCAAATCTATCCAGGAAAACCATGGAACATGCAAGAAGATACGTGGGTGGAAGTGTAAAAAGTTTAAAATTACAGCAGACTATAAATAAATCTAATCGAGGATAGGTGCTCTTGAGTACATTCTCCTTTGGTATTCCCTAAATGAGAATAGAGTGAGAACAACAAACGATAATTGTACGGAGAGGATTGCACAGCTAAGTTGATCATAAAGAAAAAGGAACATAATATCCAACCATTGTCATACGAGGAATACCGCTACGCGTTATCACTCAGACGACACTGGTGAAGAGAAACACTAAATTTCTACCATGGCTGAAACAGAAACTTAAAGGTCAATACCAATCAACGGTGACCAGAATGGACAGTGTTTAACATAAGGTTCTCACCAAGTTAATTTTCCTCTGTGACCTTCTTGGAATAACAATTTCATAGCCATTGGGGCCGTGTGCCAATGTTGATGCACTGGGGCCTACTTCCTTCTCGGGGTGATTATGGAAGTTAACACCCAGGCCTGCACTGCAGCTCCCGAGATGCCCTTCTTAGCCGTAACAGGGAGCGATATGGCCAATTATCACATCTAAGCCATTACACGACGTCCACGGTGGGCCCGACCGCTCGGCCTAAGTCGGCGTACGCTGGTTGCCCCTCTGGAGAAGGAGGGTTAGTAAGTTCTTGCCGGTATAGTAAAGATAAAGTCACACACACACACACACACACACACACACACACACACACACACACACGCTATAGATCCCACGCACTCACAAGGATCAAACGACATTTCTGTGTTCGATCAGCCAGTGGTCATTTTCAAACTGTCGAAGATAAAAAGAGGACACTAAAATAATAATCGTATAATATAAGAAGTCTGTGAAGGAATTATCAACGTAGTGATAAAAATAACGGAATCGTACTCAAAAGCATATGCTGCAACAGGGTTCCGTTTAATTGTCAACACTGCCGAAGGCAGCAGTAGATAAGAGATCAACGTTTTTTAAGCAAAATGAAACCTGTTTATATTCGTGGAAGAAAAATCTACTTCGACATATTTATACTTACTTTCAATTTGGCGAAACGATTTTTAATAATTTTTGAACTTAAAATAATTTAAAAGTCCCGTTTAGAAGTTAACGAAGTAATGTAGAAAAAAGGAAAAGTAATTAGTTCCATTCGTGTCCGTAAGTAAAAATAAGTGCGCTGTGGACATTGACGTCTACTTGGCGCTGTATTTGTCGTGGTGCACAGATGTTACGGCTTCCTATCTTCATAGAATGCTGGTCTGTAGACGACGGTACGCAGAAGTTAGATACTGTAGCTGGGCGCCAGGCAACGAATAGAGTGGCATATCAGTAAGGCGGAGTAGCGAACCACAGTCGAGCAGTTTGTCATGGAAGTTCAAGTACTCACAGGTGGAGATTTTAAGTCAGTAAACTCATCACAGTTTGCATCACGTGACTACAAATGACAAAAGTTAAAAATTCATTTATTTGAGTTTATGAACTTTGCTTCAGAACTGATGATAACAATCACTTGAATCATCTTCTTACAAGCTTGCAATTTCCTACGCTGGCTTTAGTCTGAGAATAGTGAAACATTTGTCCCACTCAACTCACTTTGACTATTTAGCAAAATACGTGGGCATACTAGAGAGTAATGCTTCCAGTTTTTATGTGAAAACTCTTATAGCTTTCTTAACAAAAATACAGTAAGTTATCAACGTTCTACGTCGTTATTTTTCGGTCTAAATACTGGAAGCCCTCTGCCGCTAGAGGGCTCCGAATTGTAACGTATACATGACGTGTAACGTAACTGTGTCGGCTTGTGAGAAACTACGTGCTGTGATCGAGTTTCTAATGGGCCATTCTCTCCTTCAGAAAGACAGCGCCAGACAACACACGATTCCCTTGGGTTCACTGTCATGTCAAATGGTTCAAATGGCTCTGAGCACTATGGGACTCAACATCTGAGGTCATTAGTCCCCTAGAACTAAGAACTACTTAAACCTACCTAACCTAAGGACATCACACACATCCATGCCCGAGGCAGGATTCGAACCTGCGACCGTAGCAGTCGCGCGGTTCCTGACTGCGCGCCTAGAACCGCTAGACCACCGCGGCCGGCCACTGTCATGTCATCCTCCACACAGCCCCGACTTGCCCTATTCGACTTACATCTGTTTCCCAAAAATTGCAGCACACCTACGACGACTACGACTTCACTTCGATGGCGATGAAGCGACAAAAGCACAGGTGACGTTGCAACACTGTCAGTAAGACAGTTCTAGAAACATCCCCCAGGCTGTGGCTAAGCCATGTCTACGCAATATCCTTTCTTCAAGGAGTGCTAGTTCTGCAAGGTTCGCAGGAGAGCTTCTGTGAAGTTTGGAAGGTAGGAGACGAGGTACTGGCGGAATTAAAGCTGTGAGGACGGGGCGTGAGTCGTGCTTGGGTAACTCAGTCGGTAGAGCGCTTGCCCGCGAAAGGCAAAGGTCTCGAGTTCGAGTCTCGGTCCGGCACACAGTTTTAATCTGCCAGGAAGTTTCAACGTTTGTTTCATTTAAAAAGCTTTAAGAATCTGCACGTAAAAAACTGGGACACTACTTCCAGCACGCCCTCATATGTTTCATCTACTTGAGGCATAACTTACTCCTTATTAACTGGTCCATTTTCAAAACTAGCACATACACAGACTTCTCAAAATAGTCCGTAACAAACAGATAATAATACTCTCTTTTACACTGAAGTGCCACAGAAACTGGTATAGGCACGCGTATTCAAATAGAGAGTTATGTAAACAGGCAGAATACGGCGCTGCGGTCAGCAACACCTATATAAGACAGCATGTTAGATCGCTTACTGCTGCTGCAATGAGAGGTTATCAAGATTTAAGCGAGTTTCAACGTGGTGTTATAGTCGGCTCACGAGCGACGAGATACAGCATCTCCGAGGTAGCGATGAAATGGGGATTTTCCTGTGCGACCATATCACGAGTGTAACGTGAATCTCAGGAATCGGGTAAAACATCAAATCTCTTATATCGCTGCGGCCGGAAAAAGATTCTGCAAGAACGGGACTAACGATGATTGAAGAGAATCGTTCAGCGTGACAGAATTGCAAACCTGCTTTTAATTGCTGCAGATTTCTAAGCGGGGCAATCAACAAATGTCGACGTGCAAACCATTCAACGGACTTCATCGATATGAGCTTTCGTAGCATGTCATGAGGTGACTGTTCAAGCAGGTGGAGGCTCTATAACGGCTCGGGGCGTGTGCAGCAGGAATGATATGGGACCCGTGATACGACTAGGTATGACTCCGACAGGTGACGCATACGTAAGCATCCTGTCTCATCACCTGCCTTTTCTTATGTCCATTGTGCATTCCCACGATCTTGGGCAACTCCAACAGGACAAAGTGACATCCCACACGTCCAAAACAGCTACAGAGTGGCTCCAGGAACACTCTTCTGAGTTTAAACACTTCCGTTGGCCACCGAAATCCCCAGAGATGAAAATTATTCCGCATATCTCTGATACCTTGAACGTGCTGTTCAGAAAAATTCTCCACTCCCTCGTTCTCTTCAGGATTTATGGACGACCTGCATGATTTATGCTGCCAGTTCCCTCCTACACTACTTCAAACGTTAGTCTCCATGCTACGTCGTATTGCGGCACTTGCGCGTGCTTGCAGAGGCCCTACACGATATTAAGCAGGTGTACCAGTTTCTTTCAAAAAATGTTTCAAAAGTGTGTCAATTCCTAAGGGATCAAACTGCATAGGTCATAGGTCCCTAGACTTACGCACTACTTACACTAAGTTAAACTAACTTATGCTAAGAATAACACACACACACCCATGTCCGAGGGAGGACTCGAACGTCAGCCGGGAGTGGCCGCGTAGCCCGTGACAGGACGCCTCAAACCGCGCGGCCACTCCGCTCGGAACAGTTTCTTTAGCTCTTCAGTTTACGTCTACTGTCGTACTGTTACAGAAGGTTGCTGATTGTGTTGCCAAGGGAGTTGGCTTCCCATCTTGCTCATAACATATGAGAGTTTTCGCGGCTCTGACACACTTCTTTTACTATTAGATCAGAAGCATCCGGACATCACTATCTGATGCTGACATGACCAATAAATGACACGAGTCAGCGGATCTCCACGTATAAAAGAATACGGGAAGTAATGTGCTGTCCCTAGAGAAGCAGTAACAGCAAAATGGGTCGGTCAGCAGAGTACAGTGACATTGAACGTTGACAAGTTATTGGATGTCATCTGAGTAACAGTTGTATCAGTGACATTTCAATGCTTCTATAGATGTTCCAGTCGACTGTTGCTAAAGTGATTCTGAACCAGAGACGTTAACGAAGAACCACAGCCAAACTAATACCGGGTTGACCTGAGGTACTGATCGACAGAGATAGTCGAGCTTTGCGGAGTGTGCTTTTAAAAACTCACCTGAAATCAGCGGAGGGAATCGGTTCTGCGTTTAAAATTGCCACTAACAGAACAGCTAGCACAATGGCTGTGCGTAGAGAGTTAAAATGAATATGATACACTGGTAGAGCAGCTCTTCTTAAGCCACAAATTTCGGCCGTCAGTGTTAAGCGATGCTTGAGGCTGTGAAAACACCGTGCTACTGCACAGTGGATAGTTGAAAACGAGTGGCTGGGAACGATGAATTACGGTACACCTGTAGCAAGCAGATGGGTTTGGATTTCGTGCATACTTAGCGAACGTTACCTGTCAACATGCGTACTCAAGTGTGGAGGAGGTTGTGTGGTGTTTGTTTTCATGGTTAGGATGGCATACCCTTACTGCGCTTAAGAAAATACTAAATGCAAAGGACACGAACACAGCACTGTGTACTGCGTAGAGTAGAGGAACAATTCGAAGACGATAATTCTTTGTGTCAGCATGACAGCGCACCCTCTCACAAAGCAGTAGTGGTTTGTGGATACTAAGATTTCTGAAATGGACTTGCCTGCCCAGATTATCGACCTGAACCCAAAGGAGCGCCTTTAGTATGAGTTAGAAAATCGAGTCCTCTTACAGATAGCAGGATCGAACATCGATAATTACTCTGGACTTGGGCTGTGGAGGACGACCGGGCTGCCATTACTCTACAGCCATTCAGACAACTCAGTGCAAGTGTAAGTTACAGAGCTGAAGCCATCGTAAAAGCGAAGGTTGTGCATATATCACATTAATGTCCCATAATAGGTGTCCAGACACTTTTTATTTGATAGTAGAGAATAATGACAATTATACTCATTACAATGACGTCGCAAGGAATAGTAGATGTTTTGGAATTTAGGGCGACCAAGTGTCATTAAACTTCCCTGGATGCGTAGAGTCCTTCGTGCTACTGCTGTGCTGGATAAGTTACATTGGGGCTTAGCACAGAAGTATATTACCAATAACTTCCAAATTACTATAGTGGCGACAAAGAACAATTAAATATTCTCACTTTTCGAACATATCGTCATTTAGTAGCTCAATGTGTCAATGCGAATCTAATTAGAGTGTTGTTCCAAAATGTAACGTTACAAGTCATGAAGTATGTGTGACAATTCTTTATCTTGTGGGCATTAGTGTATGGGAGACACAACTAAGTTAGAGATCTGCTGGGACCCATAAAAGGTGCCGTCGATCTGCGGCACGATATGGCTATTTACGTGGATCTCAGCGGTTCAGTAATTTAAGACGGAGATATGGGACGACCTATCAGGACACAACATGAACCGTACGATATCAACAGTATGATAGATCCACTGTGCAGAACATCAAAATGGCCGGCCGGGGTGACCGAGCGGTTCTAGGCGCTACAGTCTGGAACCGCGCGACCGCTACGGTCGCAGGTTCGAATCCTGCCTCGGGCATGGATGTTTGTGATGCCCTTAGGTTAGTTGGGTTGAAGTAGTTCTAAGTTCTAGGGGACTGATTACCTCAGAAGTTAAGTCCCATAGTGCTCAGAGCCATTTTTGAACATCAAAATGCATACATGTTGAAGAGGCTCGGATGCTAACTAGGTAGCCACTTACCTTCAAAACGTAGGTAGGAGGGGCGATCGAGTTAGTCAATCATCCCATTAACATGAGCTCTAATGACAGTTTTTGGCATCCATCTCCTTGTCTGCCAACTGTAGCCGGTATATTTGCAGATTACGTCCCTGTTCGTGTCCTAAAACTCATCCGTGGAAAACACCACCTGACACCTCAAACAGCACTACGTCGCAAAAGCAGCTACCTCACGTTTGACCAATGTAGGCCAAAAGAAGACCATGCTAAATAACCAGCAACAAAGAATATTAGCTCCTTATTCCTCCTTCCCGGACATCCGGTCACACGATGATCTTTATTTACTATCTTCTGTAGAAATACAGGGCAGTAATAAAATTGTGAAAGCTGCAGTGCCCCTTTAGTATTAAATACCCTGATAAATTCGTTTGGAATTGTAAGCGAAATGTTTATTCAACATTTTACAAAACCGTGAGTAACCCAGCAGGACTTATAGAACCAGCCGTCTGTAACCTACGTCAGTTAACTTTACAATTATCACATAAATGAAACCTTTATCAAAGGAACATGTTTCCTAATATTCGTTTTTAGGTCAAACAGGATTACAAAGCATGTGCGATACAAATAGTCTTGACATAAGACAACAGATTTTTAATCGTCGTGTGTACTGTTACGCCACACTTCCGCATGATGAAACACGTGTCTCCTGTGCCTGTTCCAGAGACCGATGTTCTAAGCAGGGTATCGCGACTCAGCTCTGCAACCGTACCATAGCACAAGAACATGCATCCAGTATGTAACAAGATATTGTAGAGGTCACCATCGTATTATTGTAATAGTCAGAGGTGTGACAGTGTTGTGACAGGGATTCTGGAGAAGCTGACAACACACGAAAGACAGAGCGAATGACGCCGTGATTTGCCAACGATTACACCCGCCAACTGCAACCAAATACTAAAATGGTTGAAATGGGTCTGAGCACTATGGGACTTAACTTATGAGGTCATCAGTCCCCTAGAACTTAGAACTATTTAAACCTAACTAACCTAAGGACATCACACACATCCATGCCCGAGGCAGGATTCGAAACTGCGACCGTAGCGGTCGCGCGGTTCCAGACTGTAGCGCCTAGAACCGCTCGGCCACCCCGACCGGCACCAAATAGGAGTTAGAGATCAGGAATACATGGGCTAAGAGAGACAGAATAGCCAGACTGGATTATATGAATCCCGTTTAATTTAAGCTGTGAGTTATACAGTAGGCACTGGTCACAGAAAGAGGTACGTGCCCACTCAGTCCGTCATGATCCAGCTGGCTGCCACCATCAAACTTCCCCTTCATTAGCTGCAGGCCACCGTTATTAGCTGCAGGTATTTTTAATATCGACTTGGAACATCTGCGCCGTCAGTCCACCTCGACTAGTGTCTACTGATGACAATCTTCCAGGTAGACCATGGGTTCGAATGTGGGCCACCTAGTTGCCTGGCCGCCCCACCACCTGCCTGGGAACGCTGTTGGGGTTTTATGGCCCTCGGCAGGTGCTCTATGTTGCTGTCCATCGTCCAGTGTGGGCACAAGCCATCATCATCATTCATGCCGGAGGCCACAGTTTAATACCACCTGCCCTGGTTTGTTTCCACCTAGCTGCAAAGGCATAGCCGAAGGCATGACCACTTTCTGCTCTCCGATATTGGCAGCTAGCACCACCTGGCATCAGTCCTCTGCAGCACCCTATTGCAAGTAGCCATCTCTTATGAGTACAGCGTAACTGGCGGGCTGTTACTGATACCTGCAAGCTTCACCACCCGTGGCCGCCTATATTTCAGAGGTCATGGACTTCTCCACCTGTGATCCCACCTCTGTAACTGCTAAAGAATAAAAGCACCTAGGATGACCGTGATCCATGCAATTATTCTGATGGTGCTCTCTCTACAATGGGGAAATAGTAGATGGACTGAACAGTCAGAAACTACAGGGAAATAAGTACAATTGGGTTCAATTGCTCTGAGCACTATGGGACTTAACTTCTAAGGTCATCAGTCCCCTAGAACTTAGAACTGATTAAACCTAACTAACCTAAGGACATCACACACATCCATGCCCGAGGCAGGATTCGAATCTGCGACCGTAGCGGTCGCGCGGTAACATACTGTAGTGCCTAGAACCGCTCGGCCACCCCGGCCGGCAAATAAGTACAGAAGCTGGAAGAAATCTTCCTGAATTACTTCTTGAGGCTAAGAGAAAGAGGGTATTTGAGGTAGTATGACGAGTGTACTTGGAGTTTTCGTCTCCTACGACTAAGAAACATGTGTGCCAAGTGGTAGATTTGATGGCACACTCATACTGCATTGCAGGAAGGGACGGATGGACGCAGGTGGTAAATTATTAAGGACAGTTTTCTGGAGCATGGACGCTAATCATGTTGGTTCAAATGGCCGGACTGCAGCGCCTAGAACCACTAGACCACCGCGGCCGGCCGCTAATCATGTCTGAGAATTAAATATCAGTCTTGTACGCCTTACTTTGCTGTCTGCACGGTATTGGAGCCAGGGCTGCATTCTCAGAAATAGTTAATGTAGATGAAAAACCCTCAAACTCGTAATGAGTACCAGTTTTTACACGTAGGGCCATATGGCCAAACATACTTCCAAGAACTTAGTTCCATGCCGAAAAATCGCCTTTCACGAACGCTGTACGAGGGGTAGTCAGTAATAGATAATGATCTAGATGGTCTATGAGAAGCAGCCAAGCTTCTTTGCGAATTAGAATTTGTTTGTCTCTTTAAAGAACAGGGTTGGTGTGGTATAGCTGCTTTAGACAAAGTGAATGTAGACTTACCTAAAAGCTTATAGGAAGGATAGTGTAAACCAATAGAAGAGTCGAAGAAATCTAGACGCTAATTTTCGAGAAATGCGAACGTGGAGGCAATCACATTGGCTAAAACATTTGGCTAAGGAGTGGAAGAATAACTCAGAACTGCTTAAGCTCTGCATGCCCGGTAGTGTATTGATTGGTTAACGTTGTAAAACTTTTGCCAGAAACATAGACTGTTGCTTTATTTAAAAGAAAAAACCTTTGGCAACATTTTGTACCTTACCTCTACAGTAGGTGCAACCGCAATGAAGGGGTACCTATTGAGAAGCCAGACAAACACATGGTTCCTGAAGAGGGGCAGCGAGGCCGTAGTTGCAGGAGCTGAAGTCTGGATGACTGATTAATCTGGTCTTGTAACATCAACCAAAATGGCCTTACTGTGCTGGTACTGCGAATGGCTGAAAGCAAGAGGAAACTACAATCATAATTTCTCGCCAGGGCATGCAGATCTATTGTATAGTTAAATAGTGATGGCGACCCCTTGGATAAAATAGTCCCCCATTCGGATCTCCTGGAGGGAACTACGCAGGAGGACATTGTTATCAGGAGAAACAGAAGTGTCGTTCTGCGGATCGGAGCGTGGAATGTCACATTCCTCAATCGGGCAGGTAGGTTAGGAAATTTAAAAGAGGAAATGAAAAGCTTAAGGTTAGATGTAGTGGAAATTAGTGATGTTTGGAATCAGGAGGAACTGGACGTCTAGTCAGGTGAATACAAGGATATAAATACAGACACAAGTAGGGTTAATGATGGAGTAGGTTTACTAATGAATATTAAAACACGAATGAGGACAAACTGCTATGAACAGCATAGTGAACGCATTGTTATAGCAAGACAGACACGAAGCCCACACCCATTACAGCAATACAAGTTTATATGCCAACTAGCTCCGTAGGTGATGACATAAAAAAATATTCAGATAATTAAGGGACACGAAAATGTAGTAGTGTAGTAGTCATGGGGGACTGAAATTCGAGAGTAGGAAAAGGCAGAGAAGGAAAAGTTGTAGGTGAATGTGTACTGGAGGAAAGGAATGAAAGAGGAAGCCACCTGGTGGAATTCTACACGGAGCATATTTTAATCAGAGCTGACACTTGTTTTGAGAATCATAAAAGATGTTTGTGTGCGTGGAAGAGATCTGGAGATACCGGAAGGTTTCAGATAGTTTAAATAGGTTGTGTCAAAAAGGATCATCCGATTTGACACATCTGTATTTCTGAAACTAATAAACATGTACAATGAATTTTGTTTATTGATGAACGGGAAGAAAATGTTTTTTTCATACCTTTTCATAGGTGTTCAATATTGCCCTCTTGAGATGCACACGGCATATGTCAGTGCGGTATTCAGATAGTTGCCACACTGCAGCGAGTATGTCTTGAAATACAGCTTTCACAGCTGCTGTTATGCGATGTCTGAGTTCCTTCATTGATATTTGTAATGGAGACACATTTTTATTAACCTCCACGATAAATAATCGCATACAGTGGGGTCCAGTGACCTTGGAGCCCATTAATGTAAGGTTGAATCATTTCATTCAGTGCGACCAATCCATCGTTCCGTAATCCTTTGATTTAAAAATTCCCGTTCTTCCAAATGCCAGAGAGGCGGTGCGCCATCCTGTTGGTAAATGAAATCGTTAGAATCAGTCTGCAACTGTGATAAAAGAAAGTTCTCAAGCAAATCGATATATGTGCTTCTTGTAATAGTGTTCTCAGTACCGAAAACTGGACGACACTCTTTTCCCGTGAAACTGCACAAAATACATTAGAGTTTGGAGAGGCCCTCTCATGTCGTACATCTTCATGTTGTTGTTCCGTACCCCACATTCTCACGTTATGACGGCTCACCTTTCCATTTAAATGGAATGTTGCCCCGACGCTAAAAACAAAGCGTGGAAGAAAACTATCGTCCTCCATCTTGCCAAGAACAAAATTACAGAACTCGACAAGTTGAAATTTTAAACATTTTTATTGGCTGAAATCCAGAAACCGTACGTTATTTAATTACAGGATATATATACAGCCACATCGGTTGCACAAACTTTTTGTTAAATTGACAATTGTTTCATCAGAATAAAAATTACATGGATTACCTAGATAATACAGGGTGTTTCAAAAATGTCCGGTATATTTGAAACGGCAATAAAAACTAAACGAGCAGCGATATAAATACACCGTTTGTTGCAATATGCTTGGGACAACAGTACATTTTCAGGCGGACAAACTTTCGAAATTACAGTAGTTACAATTTTCAACAACAGATGGCGCTGCAAGTGATGTGAAAGATATAGAAGACAACGCAGTCTGTGGGTGCGCCATTCTGTACGTTGTCTTTCTGCTGTAAGCGTGTGCTGTTCACAACGTGTAAGTGTGCTGTAGACAACATGGTGTATTCCTTAGAACAGAGGATTTTTCTGGTGTTGGAATTCCACCGCCTAGAACACAGTATTGTTGCAACAAGACGAAGTTTTCAACGAAGGTTTAATGTAACCAAAGGACCGAAAAGCGATACAATAAAGGATCTGTTTGAAAAATTTCAACGGACTGGGAACGTGACGGATGAACGTGCTTGAAAGGTAGGGCGACCGCGTACGGCAACCACAGAGGGCAACGCGCAGCTAGTGCAGCAGATGATCCAACAGCGGCCTCGGGTTTCCATTCGCTGTGTTGCAGCTGCGGTCCAAATGACGCCAACGTCCACGTATCGTCTCATGCGCCAGAGTTTACACCTCTATCCATACAAAATTCAAATGCGGCAACCCCTCAGCGCCGCTACCATTGCTGCACGAGAGACATTCGCCAACGATATAGTGCACAGGATTGATGACGGCGATATGCATGTGGGCAGCATTTGGTTTACTGACGAAGCTTATTTTTACCTGGACGGCTTCGTCAATAAACAGAACTGGCGCATATGGGGAACCGAAAAGCCCCATGTTGCAGTCCCATCGTCCCAGCATCCTCAAAAAGTACTGGTCTGGGCCGCCATTTCTTCCAAAGGAATCATTGGCCCATTTTTCAGATCCGAAACGATTACTGCATCACGCTATCTCGACATTCTTCGCGAATTTGTGGCGCTACAAACTGCCTTAGACGACACTGCGAACACCTCGTGGTTTATGCAAGATGGTGCCCAGCCACATCGCACGGCCGACGTCTTTAATTTCCTGAATGAATATTTCGATGATCGTGTGATTGCTTTGGGTTATCCGAAACATACAGGAGGCGGCGTGGATTGGCCTCCCTATTCGCCAGACATGAACCCCTGTGACTTCTTTCTGTGGGGACACTTGAAAGACCAGGTGTACCGCCAGAATCCAGAAACAATTGAACAGCTGAAGCAGTACATCTCATCTGCATGTGAAGCCATTCCGCCAGACACGTTGTCAAAGGTTTTCGGTAATTTCATTCAGAGACTACGCCATATTATTGCTACGCATGGTGGAAAATATCGTACTATAGTGTTTCCCAGACCGCATCGCCATCTGTTGTTGAAAATTGTAACTACTGTAATTTCGAAAGTTTGTCTGCCTGAAAATGTACTGTTGTCCCAAGCATATTGCAACAAACGGTGTATTTCTATCGCTGCTCGTTTAGTTTTTATTGCCGTTTCAAATATACCGGTCATTTTTGAAACACCCTGTACATGGCTTGAAATACAATAGACTTAATAGGATTACTTCCATAAATTATGTTCAAACAGACTATACTTGCATGTATCATACCTCAGGTACAAAACCATGCATAAAAACTACAAGTTGTAAAACTTTGCTTCCACCATTTTTCCCCCATTATTTGAAGCTTTAATGAAACAAATTGGTTACACATGTATCATTCAAAGTATATTACTTCGCTGGCCACTACTTTCTCCCATCTTTCCCGCAGTGTATGAATCCACCGTCGAAAAAATTGTTCATCTTTTGAAGCGATCCACGAACCGATCCAATTTGTGACTTCTTCATGAGATCGGGAGTGTTAGTCAGCCAGGCCATGCGTCATTGATCTAAACATGTGATAGTCAGAGAAAGCAATGTCTGGAAAATACAGCGGGTGGGATAGGACTTCCCATTTTAACGTTTCCGAGTACGTTTTGACCTCTTTCGCAACGTGGGGTCGAGCGTTGTCGTGCTGCAAAATCACTTTATCGTGCCTCTCGCTTTACTGCGGCCGTTTGTCTTTTAATGTTCTGCTCAAACGCATTAAGTGCGTTCGATGACGAGCACCTGTGATTGTTTCACTTGGTTTTAACACCTCATAGTACCCGACACCGAGCTGGTCCCACCAAATGCATAGCATGATCTTGGAGCCGTGAATATTCGGTTTGGCCGTCTACGTAGTGGCATGGCCGGGCCGGGATATCCCCATGATTTTTTGCGTTTAGGGTTATCGTAATTATCCCCATTTTTCGTCCCCGGTCACAATAAGATGCAGAAATTCTTTCTATTTTTCTCTGAAATAACTATTCGTAAACACACAAACGCTGTTCAACGTCTCTTCGTTTCAGCTCACACGGGACCCAAGTTACTTCTTTCTGAATCATGCCCATAGCCGTGAGACGTTTTGAAATGGCTTGCTGTGTCACTTCCACTAATCTTGCAAATTCTTCTTCAGTCTGACGTGAGTCTTTATTCAGCAATGTTTCCAATTCTGCATCTTCGAAAACATTCTCTCTTCCATCACTATGCCGGTCTACGACGTTAAAATCACCGTTCTTGAAGCATTGAAACCACTCACGACACGTTATTTCACTAATAGCGTCCTTACCATACATAATTGAGAGAATTCAACGAGACTCAGTCACTGTTTTCTTCATACTGAAACAAAACAGTAACACCTCTTGAAAATGACGATAATTAGGCTCGTAAACTGACATTTTCAATCAAGAACACCTTATGATGCAGATACAAATCGACTAATGTTTGAATGATGTTATGTTGACCGAGGTCCACGCTAACTGCCTGACGTCTGAGATCAATTTCTTTGCACCGCTACTTACCGTTGTTTCCACCTATCGGAAAACGGCGGAAGCAAAGTTGTACACATTGTAAAACGTAAAAAGCTACGAGTTGGACACGAAAATAGATTCACGCCATCTAGCAAGAAGTAATCTAATTACAGACAAGAGCAAATGAGACATTACAAAGACAGTTTTAAGCATTACAGGTAACAAGCGGGAACCAGTGTATGAAAGTTAAAACATCTAGTTACAGTCTTTCCTACAAAAGAAAATACAGTTCAAGTAATGTACAGAGAAAACATGGAAATGGAAAAGAAAACGGTGTTTAAGAGACTACACTGAGGAGAGTATCGCTATTCTGACCATTTGTACTTAGCGGCTCTCTACCTTGAAAAAAGTTTTTGTTGCAATTACGTCAACCCTAGTACGAAAGTGAACAGTTAATACTGACACGCACTGTGCAAAACATAGAATACAAAACACTCTCTCTTGTCGCGACAACATTTTTACTAGAACTGAAGTGGGCGCACACTGCTGCCACCTAGCGGGAGCCAAGTCAAAGTCGAGACTGTGCTCTACAGTAGATTGTTCACGCACGTATATCAAATAATACAATAGTTATGGTTTTTTTTCCAGATGAGTCGTCTTGATACATCCCATAACATAGAGATTTCGGAATCAGGTTTTAAATTACAAGGCATTTCCAGGGACAAGATTTATTGGTTATGAACTGCAGATTAAAATTGACGAAACTGCGAAACGACAGGAATTTAAGGGATTGGACATGGATAAACTGAAAGAACAAGAGGTTAAAGAGACTTTCAGCATCGATCATTCGAGGGTTGGATTCCCTCTCTTCTCCATCGAAGAGTTTCACTGCCTGGGCTGCTCTCAGGGTGCACCTTCGACGTGGAAGATCCCCGCCGTTTCCCTGCCGTGTCGTCTGCTTGCCGTCCATACTGCCTGCCGGTGCTCGCCGCCGCCGCCGCCGCCGCCGCCGTCGCCGCCTGCCGGGGCTCGCCGCCGCCGCCTGGTCGCCGCCTGCCGGTGCTCGCCGCCGCCGCCGCCGCCGCCGCCGCCGCCGCCTGCTGATCGCCGCCGTCGCCGTCTGCGCCGCCGTTTGGCCGCCTTCCGGTCCTCGCCGCCGCCGCCGCCGCCGCCACCTGCTGGGGCTCGCCGCCGCCGCCGCCGCCGCCGCCGCCGCCTGCCGGTCACCTCCGTCGCCGTCTGGTCGCCGCCGCCGCCCTTCTCGCGCGCCGCCGCCATGTCCCAACCCACCACCACCACCACTATCATTTTCACCTCTCCCTCCGCTGCTCCAACCACCATCACATGGAGCTCCTCCTCCACCCCACTTCCCGTCCTTCCTTCTCTCCGTGTCCACCCCACCCCTGCACCACTTTCGGCTGTAACCACCCCCAACTCCTCCTCCCCTATCACTGTCACCCCATCGACAGCTACTGACTTTCCGCCGCTCCCCGCACCGCCTCCGACAGGCTCCAAGCCAGCACGGATCTCTGCTCGACGTTCCACAGTCTCAGTGACACCCACGCCCCCTCCGTCTGCGTCATCCGCTGCTCAGGGTGGTCCTGCCCCCCGCCATCTCCCCCTGAAACCTGTACCCCTGCCCCCTCTCCACCAGGTCGTGCCCGCGAAACCTTCAAAGCGCCCGAATGCTGACCCTTCCCCTGCAGTCTCCTCCAAAAAAACCCCCAGCCCCCGTGACCCACCCACCCCCATGGACGCGGCTCCGACCCCTGCCCCCGCCCCACCTGCCACCCACACCTTTGTCCTCTCCAATCCTGACCCTCAATTCCTTGATGCCCGCTCCCTCACCCTCGCCATCCGGAAATACTACCCCAATGCTCCCATCTCCCAACTGATTCCTCGCAAGGACTCGGTCCTCATCAAATCCCCCAGTGCTTCCCTCCACACCGATCTCCTCTCCCGCATCCCCCGTATCCAATTTGGCCAACGTGCAACCCTCACCCCCTACCACACCCCGTCCTCTCCCCGTCAGCCTCAACCTCCCCGGCGTCCGCCGACCTTCACCGCTGTGATCACGAAGCTTAGCCCCGTGATCACAGAGGCTGAGGTGTTGGCGGAACTCAACTCCCGGCCCGACATTGAAATCCGCTCGGCCCGTCGCATCTTCAATGATGCCGGGCCGACTTTTCTCATGCGGATATTCACCGAATCCTCCTCCTCCATTGACCACCTCCTCACCGAGGGAGCCCTCATCTACAATCAGCGCCATAAGGTGGACCCCTCCCGTTCCCCCGTCCAATCCTACCGCTGCCAACGCTGTCTCACCTACAACGACCACGTTACTTCTGCCTGCAGGAACCCCCCTACTTGTCCCCACTGCAAAGCTTCCCACTTCCTCAAGCATTGCCCCAACCTCACCTCTCCCCCCTCCTGCAACACTTGCAATGAACCACATCCTACCTACTCCTCGAAGTGTAAAGCGAGACCTCCACCAGTAACCCCTGAGCTCACCGTGCCTGTCCGTCCTGTTGATGACCCCATCCACCCCAACAACTCGCTCCGCCCTCCCCCTACTGCTGAGGACATCATCCGTTTCACCACCATTGTGCTCCAAAACATCCACCCCTTCCAGCGCTCACACACTCTTTCCCAAATCGCCCTCGCTGCCCGTTCCGTCTTCCATCTTACCACCTATGCCACATACTCCCACAGCCAGGCCCACTTCACCTTCACCCCCCTCACCACCCTTGTCTAACTCTCCACTCCCATGGCACAACAACCGTACCGTATCCTGTACCACAACATTCGCTCCCTGCCCACCCACAAACTCATCTTCCTACACACCCTACGTCAGCACCGCGTGGATGCCTTCGTCCTAAATGAAACCTTCCTTCAACCCCGTCTCTCCGTCTCCACGGCTCCTTACACTCTACACCGCACCGATAACCCGTACCCTCTCGCGCGTGGCGGAGTTGCTATAGGCCACCTCAAGCACCTCCCTGTCCGGCCCCAACCTCTCCTTAACAATCCTGCCGAGCATCTCACCCTCAGCCTCTTCTTCCCCACCCTTACCATCACCTGTGCCACCATTTATGTCCGCCCTCGCACCCCCATCCCGTACGATTTCCTGGCCCACATTGACCGCACCTTCTCCACCTACGTGATTGCCGCTGACCTCAATATCCACAGCCGTGATCCTGCCGACCTCCGACGGTGGCATCAGTTTCTCACCACTCTCCAGGGAGACCTGGTTCCCCTGCCTCAGCACACCCGGCCCGAATCCAACACCACTCCTGATGTGGTCCTTGCCTCTCCAAACCTCCTTGGGCGCATCACCGCGGATGTCATTGACCTCATTGGCAGTGACCATGCTCCTGTCCTCCTCACTATCTCTAACGATCGCCATCCACGCCACGCTCCTCGCCCTGACGTCCCTCCTAAACTTGTCCATGATTACTCCCGTGCCAAATGGGATGCCTACCGGGATTCCATTCACACCCAGGTTGACGGCCACGACCTTACCCTCCAGTCTCCTGATGACATCGCTCGCGCTGCTGCCTTCCTGCACCAGACATTGTCTGACGCCGTCGCCACCCATATCCCCACCAAAGCCATCCACCCTCACCGCCCCGCCCTGCCTCCACAGGCCGTCCTTCTCCTTCGAGAGTCCCGCCGCCTCTACCGCTCTTTTCTCCACACTCGTGACCGGGATACACTTACCCGCCACCGGCAATTACAGCGACACATCCGCAACCTGCTTGTTGCGAAGAAACGCCGAGCCTGGCGCCAGACATGTACACGACTCAACACCACACTCCCCATCAACTCGTCCAAGTATTGGTCTGCCTTCCACCGCCTTACTGGGAACCGCCCCACCCCCCAGTACCCTCTCCTCCTTAATGACCGTCCCTTTCCTGACAACCTCAGTAAGGCCAACCACTTTGCCTCCCACCTCTCTGATGTTTTTTCCATCCCAGATGATCCCCACTTTGATTATTCCCTCTTCCCTGATGTCATGGACCGTACGAATACCTCTGTTCCTCCCCTTGCTCCTAGCTTCCGGTACTTGGGCCGCACCCCACCTGCTGCACTTAACACTCCCATCACTACACGGGACATCAGCCTCACACTCCGCACTAAACGCACCACTGCTCCCGGCCACGACTGCGTTACCTACCGCCACCTCAAACACTGCCCTCCCTCCTTCCTTTCCCTCCTTGCCACCCTCTACAATGTCATCCTTGCCACTGGCTTCTATCCCGACCTGTGGAAAACCTCCCATATCCTGATGTTCTCCAAACCCAATAAGCCTCCATCTGATGCCTCTTCCTATCGTCCTATCTGTCTCACATCGGTGTTCAGCAAGCTCTTGGAATCCATCCTTGCCCGGCGCATCCATCTCCACCTCCACCAAAACCACCTCCTCCCAAACACCCAATGTGGCTTTCGACCCTCCTTCTCTGCTGATGACCAACTCCTCCGCCTCACTCATCTCCTCTCCCTCCAGCTTAACTCCCGTCGCTCCGCCATTTTTGTCTCACTTGACCTCGAAAAGGCCTACGACCGTGTCTGGCATCCCGGTCTCCTGTTTAAACTCCAAACCTACGCCCTTCCTCTCAACTACATCCGTCTGGTGGCCTCCTTCCTCTCCCACCGCCCCTCCTATGTTACCGTCCATCGTGCCAATTCCCACACCTTCTACCCCTCTGCCGGTGTGCCCCAGGGCTCTGTCCTCTCCCCTCTCCTCTACCTCCTGTACACGGCAGATATGCCCCAACCCCCCCCCTCCAGTACACCTCTTGCAATATGCTGATGACACCGCATTCCTCGCCCTCGCTCCTACCCTCCAACGGTCCCAACGCCTTCTCCAGAATCACCTTGACCTTTTTGCTGCATGGTGTAACCAATGGCTCCTGAAACTCAATCCTTCCAAGACCCAGGCAATCATCGTAGGTCGTACCACTCGCTCCTTCCGACTCCTGGATTTCTCCCTTACTGTCTGCGCACGTCCTGTTCGCCTCACCCCCACCCTCACCTACCTTGGCCTCACCATTGACCGTCACCTCACCTGGATACCTCATCTCCGCTCCATCCAATCCGAAGCCCACAACCGCCTCCGACTCCTCAAACTCCTCTCTGGCCGGACATGGGGGTTGCACCCCTCTACCATCCTCCACACCTACAAATCCTTCATCCGTCCCATCCTCTGTTATGCCAGTCCTGCCTGGATATCTGCCCCCCCCCAAATTCTATCAGTCCCTCCAGATCCTTGAGCGTCATGCACTCCGCCTCGCCTTCCGTATCCGCCTCCCGTCCCCCACACGGATCCTCTATGATCTCATTCCTTTCCCCCATCTGCTCCTATTCCTCGAACATATCCGCATCCTCTACACCTCCCGCCGTCTTGAACCCCCTCACCCCCTGGTTGCTCCTCTCCTCTCCCGTCCCCGCCCCCTGCCACGTCTTCACCATTGTGTCCCCCCTACCCTCCATCTCTACACCCTCCATCTCCTTTCCCAAGGTGGCTTCCGTCACCTCCCCCTCCCGGATGATGCCCTCTCTCCCTCCATTTATCCTTCCTATCAACTCTGATCCTCCATCCCCCTCCTTTCCTCTGTCCTTTCCCTGGGCTCCCTCTCCCCCCCCTTCTGTCCTGTTTTTCTCCCCACTAAACCTCTCCCTACCTCCCTTCTCCCCCCCAGTCCTTTTGTATTCCCCTCCTCTGCCTACCCCACTCCCTGTCGAGTCTGCCCCCCACCCCTCTTATGGGTCCTCATCCTCCTTCAGCTCCTTTCCCGGCTCCCCACTTCGCTTTTACTCTCCTTTCCCCCCCCCCCCCCTTTTTCGTTTTCCCATCTTCTGTCCAGTTTCCCCCCACCTGCTCTCGACTGTGGTGTCACATTTGCCAACTTTTTAGTGCAGTGCTCCAGTGACTATTCAGTGTTGTTTGTCTTTCTCGTGTTGCGAACAGAAACCATGCTGTCGCTCGGTGTGAATTTTATTTCCTTTGCGAACAGAATCCAGACTGTCGCTGTGTTTTTTAATTGTCTATTGTTTTCCCTGTCTACTTCGTATGTATTTTTATTAGCGTCATCATCCCTGTGTTGTTGTTTTAAGTTCCACGATTCCTTTTCGCCTTGTTACTCTCTAAGTCTCCGATTTTATCGCCTGTTTTTTTATTATTTGTTCTCTTGATCTTTGTCACAAAATCTGTCGGCTGAAGAGCGGCGTACTAAGCTGCTGCCAGCCCGCCCCCCTTCGGGGGGAATTGAAATTCAATAAATGAAAAAAAAAAAAAAAAAAAAAAAAAAGGAGACTTTCAGAGAAGCATTAGAAAACAACTGAAAAGGTCAGGGTGAGGAATACTGTAGAAGAAGAATGGGTAGCTTTGAGAAATGAAATGGTGAAGGCAGCAGAGGATCAAGTGGGTGAAAAGATGAGGGCTAGTAGAAATCCTTCGGTAACACAATAGGTACCGAATTTAAACGATGAGAGGCGAAAAATAACAACTCAATAAATGAAGTAGGCGAAAGGATACAAACGTCTAAAAAATGAGACTGACAGGAAGTGCAAAATGGTTAATCAGGAATGGCTAGAGGACACATGTAAGGATGTAGAAGCAAATATCACTAGGGGTACGACAGATGCTGCCTACAGGAAAATTAAAGACACTAATGGAGAAAAGAGAGCCACCCGCATGAATATAAAGAACTCAGGTGGAAAACCATTCCTATGCAAGACGGGAAAGTAGAAGAATGGTCAGGGTATGTAGAGTGTGTAGACAAGGGAGAAGCACTTGAGGGCAATATTGTGCAAGCGGAAGAGGATGTACATGAAGAGGATGGGAGACATGATACTGCGTGAACAATTTGAAAAAGCCTGAAAGCTTTAAGTCGAAAGGACGCCTCGGGAGTAAATGATATTCCGTTAGCGCTACAGATAGCCTTCGGAGAGCTAGTCGTGACAAAACTGTTCCATCTGGTGAGCAAGATGTATGAAACAGGCGAAATATCCTCAGATTTCAAGAAGAATGTAATAATACCAATTCCAAGTAAATCAGATCCTGACACGTGTGAAAATTACCGAAATATCAGTTGAATAAGACACAGTTGCAAAATACTAACATGAATCGTTTATAAGAGAATGGAAAAACTTGTAGAAACCGACCTAAGGGAATTTCAGTTTGGGTTCCGGAGAAACTTAGGAAGACGCGAGGCAGTACTGAACACTATGGCTTCTCACAGGAGATAGGTTAAGGAAATCCAAACCTACGTTTATAGCATTTGTTGACTTAGAGAAAGCTTTTGACAACGGTGACTGTACTACTCACTTTCAAATTATAAAGGTGACAGGGGTACAACATAGGCAGCAAAAGGCTGTTTACGATTTGCACGGAAACCAGATGGCAGATATAAGAGTAGAGGGACACGAAAGGGAAGCAGAAGTTGAGAAGGAAGTAAGCGGGGTTGGAACCTATCCCCGATGTTATACACTCTGTAGATTGAGGAAGCAGTAAATGAAACGAAAGAAAAATTTCAAGTAGGAGCTAAAGTCCAGCATGTTCGAGGTTTGCCGATGACATTGCAATTATATCAGAGGCAGTAAAGAACTTGGAAGATCAGTTGAGCGGAATGGACAGTCTCTTGAAAGGAGGATACAAGATGAACACCAACAAAAGCAAACTGAGGATAACGGAAAGTGTCCAATTAAAGTAAGTGTTGCTGAGGAATTAGATTAGGAAATGAGACACTTGAAGTAATAGATGAATATTGCTATTTGGGAAGCAAAATACCTTATAATGGTCGAAGTAGGAGGGATAGAAAATGTATACTAGCAATCGCAAAAAAAAGCGTTTCTGAGGAAGAGAAATTTATTAACAAGAAGAAAATGAAGCTTTTGAAGTGCACCGCTACAGGCGAATGCTGAAGATTATATGGGTAGATTACATAACTAATGACGAGATACTGAACACTACTGGGGAGAAATTTGAGGCACAACCTGACTACAAAAAGGGATCGGTTGGTAGGACACAATCTGAGGCATCAAGGGATCACAATTTACTACCGGAAGGAAATATGGAGGGTAAAAATAGTATAGGGGGACCAATAGTTGAATTCATTAAGCAGATGCAGAAGGATGTAAGCTGCAGTAGTTACCCGAAGGTGAAGAGGCTTGCACTGGATATAGTAGCATGGAGAGCTGCGTCAAACCAGCCTTTCGACTGAAGATTACAACAGCAACGAGTACTGAGCTGACTTGTTGAGTGGTAAAGGAGCTCAGTATGGGTAGAGATTCCGCAATGGAGGTAACTTAGGCTCAGGAGACAGAAAAGACTTGATCTGGGAACTTGATGGTGAGCTAATAAGTGGCAGTTGGAAGCAGATCACATCGATCGTCACTCAATGTGCATCTGAGTACTGAATGAGGCGAGAGATTGCAGCTTGCGTGAGCAGGATGAGAGAACTGACGTGCATTTGTTGACGCGCTCCTTGGCTTACACGCGTTTCGGCATCCAATACGATTTGGGGGTGACTGAAGCCTCGTTACGACCCAATCGAAAATGTTTGTTGCATGTGTAGTTTCAAAATCTTACGGTGGAGTCAGGATATTGCTGCGTGACCGTCACAGGTTTTGTCTTCCCTTGAACCATCCAGTCTTTGCTAAGGTTTTCACATGGCAGATTAGTACTGGCCCATGTCAACAAACGACAATTTTCTTGATCTCTGCATTTCTTGTGCTCGAACAGCCCTCATAATAATTTAATATTCCTGTACTCTAGCAGAGAATTTTGTAACAAAGAGGGACTGATGAGCACCACTGTTTCATAGTGTAGTTAGACGAACACCCTCTTTGGTATCTATCTTTTGTGGGGTACAACACCCATGTCTCATGTTTGCTACGACCATCCCTGTTCTGATGGATATCCATTGCTCGAACTATTTTTTATTATACGCTTATGAGTACATGAAGAGATATTCACTATCGGCCAGTCCAACCAATGCGGATCATTGAGACATCCGCAGGGTAATGTCGAAGGCTCAGTTTTACCCTCACATAAGCGATTATTATGATTATATTAATTGCCACCGATTCCCACTGTACAGTGTCGTTGTTGACAACCATAATGTGGTGGTTTTGATAATATATTATCAGTGATTTTCATGTTGGTGGATATTCTATATTTATATTATGCCTGCCATATACCTGCCGTATACTAGGTTGTGAGAATCAGGTAAGCGCAATGTACACATTTAACTTTCTTTTCGTAACGTTAGTCAAATGAAGTTCATTAATTGATTGTTGTTAATTAATTTGGTTATAACAAAGCATAGTTTCACTAATTCTGGAGTTGATCGTTCAACTTACAGTAGTAGTCAAGTTACAAGAAAGAGCAGCAAAGTTACAATTTTTTTCTTAATTGTGCATAGGAGAAACTCGATTCCTATTAGACAGGGAGTAATCGAAAAATATACAGTTAAATACTAAGCGGGACAATGTTCGATATTGAAGTCAGTGGCTGCTTACAACCACACATTTGTTGTTTTTTTTTTCGCAAATAGCTCGTTTGCGGGCACATGTTGACTGAAACGTTCTTGTTTCATCTGTATTATTTTGTCGCTATTATTTATGACACACCGTGTGTACCTCTATGTGCCTAGCCTGATACCACACAGCGCTCGTTCTGTGTCATGCGCGAAGTGTTATGAAAGTACAGTCTATTTCTGCTGTACCAGCAACCCCTCTCGCGCTGCCACGCGAATGCATTGGATCATGAGGGAAATACTGGTAATACACCGCTTACATCATATACTTATACACGGCGTTAACACACCCTTTTACATCATATCCGATACCGCATTACGTTGCAGGCTTCAGAGAGGTTTCATTTGATTACGATTAGTACAGGAACCTCTAGGTGCATTGTTTACAAACACTGGCGCTGCTGGCTGTGTGCGCCGGGCCTCGCATCGAGTGCGGTTCGCACCACCGGCGGCTCCTGCGCTCTAATTGCAGCGCGGGCAGCGGCAGCGGCAGGGTCAGGGTCCGCTGATTGGGCATTTCCGCAGCTTCCGCCGCCTCCGCTGCGAACGCGCGCGGACATCCCGTTAAGTACCGGAGATAGAGCGGCCCTGCGCTGCAGCCGGCTGTTTCCCCGCATTACACCGCTCAGCGCTCGTACAGTGGATCCGCGCAACGGCCGCGCCATTTGTTTCTGTCCCTACTAGACTGCGAAAGTCCAGCGGCGATGTTCTACTGCCGCTTTTGATTTTTATCTAATCCTTTAGGGCTCTCACGTCTGCTACGGTTTCACTGAAACCTGCTAGCAGCTACCTCTGGACGCAGAAAATTTGTTACAACATACATGGCAAACAGTTACCGCAGAATAACGACTACGCTGCAATTCATTCACACAGAAGTAGCGTGAGCACAATGGAAGAAAAATCGACCAAACGGTTTTTTTTTTACTTCGGATCCATGCCACGTTCCGCAATTAATTTTTATTTTTAGACTGTTGTAAAAAATAAAATTGAATTATCCGTCGCATGGCAGTTTTGGTCGGGAGATCCCATCTTTGGTTAGCGGCCGCCTGGTGCAAGTCTTTCTATTCAACCCCATTATCGCGGTTCCCCCAGAATTTGCTCGTCTTTGTAATGCATATCAGATGAAATAGTTAGGGCAAACATCCAGCCTAAAGCAAAGAAAATCTCCAACTCCGCCGCGAACAGAAACTGGCATCCCACTATGTAGAGGTAGCGATGCTAACCACGTTTTCTTTTATCGTTTAGATGTCATTTTTTATCTGTTTCTTCGTCCGTGTTTCTGTGCGCTTGTCACATGACATTTCTCAAATTTCATCGATGAGACCTCCACTCAGTTTCGTTGTTACAGAGGGTGTCGAATCCTGCGATCGAAGTCCCTGAGCCACCATGCAAGTGACAACTGGACTACAAGCTACGGACACTATTGTAATATTTCAGTCTTAGGTCATCTACAAGTACCAGCGTTGTTGAGGAGACAGTGGCTTAGCATAGCTGCGTCTATAAGTTGCTGCCCGAAGAGAAAATTAACGACCGCCTGCTCAGCGGCTGGTTACGCCATTTTCTGGCTCCCCCCCCCCCCCCCCCCCCCAGACCGATTTCTATGGGTGCCGGCTATGTCGTATAGTTAGCACAGCTTGTGCCGGAGCCGAAAGAGCCACAATGTCCATGGCCTCTGCTATCGATACATCCGTCTATGGGAAAGGTGTAAGAGCCATCAAAAATCTGCAATGGCAGATATTTTCGTATTTGTCCGCTGAATGTGTTGTACGTGAAGTACACCAGTTAGCCTATCAGTGAGTGTAGATGACATGTAAAACATTCACGGTTTCCTTGCCGCGTTAGTTCGGGATAAAATCTCGAGCCTTCCACGATAGCCTCAATCGTGGTGGCCTTTTATAGCCCGTGGACGGCTTCTGATTGGTCGGCTTGTGATTATACGGCGATTACGTACTGCTGTCGCAGCCGATGTCAGTGTCTGCGCTGGTGGCGCCATCGCTTCCGTTGGAACGTAAACCTTGGAAGCAATGTCTCTGCTGCTTCTCTGCATCGCAATCGATGTTTTATCCTGTGAGGTTTTATTTGAGAACGCTGCCTTGATATCACATGCACCATAGCCATTCTTTCGGACACGTACACTTCACACTTCAAGTGGCTAATTTCGGACTTCAAATGGTAATCGTCAGAAATAGTTCCAGCTCTATATACCTCGACTTGCGCCATAGGGAGGTGGGGTTTCGGGTTCCGCTGGATAGGTCAGGAGTCCACTACACGCAGCAAGCGGCTACACGGGTAGCAGGGGTTGTGTGGCGTGGACTGGGCGGTTTTTTAGGTTGGATGGCCTCGGGCAAGTACAGAAAGGACAACAGCCTCAAAGGATGCGGGGCGAAGTCAGGACATGCGGGGACCAAGCAGAAATCGATATTGTAATCGTAAACTGTCGAAGCTGCATTGGTAAAGTACCGGAACTTCAAGCGCTGGTAGAAAGAACCGCAGCTGAAAGAGGTACAGAAAGCTGGCTGATGCCAGAGATAAATTCTGCCGAAACTTTTACAAAGGCACAGGTGGCGTTTAGAAAGGATACATTGCATGCGACCGGTGGCGGCGTGTTTGTCGCTGTTAGTAGTAGTTTATCCTGTAGTGAAGTGGAAGTGGATAGTTCCTGTGAATTATTATGGGTGGAGGTTACACTGTAAGTAGGCTGTTTAGGTTTTTATATTGGCAACGTTACGTAGCGCTCTGTATGAAAATCACTGGCTGTGCTGTGTGCAGTCTGTGGCTAGTTTGCATTGTTGTCTGCCATTGTAGTGTTGGGCAGCTGGATGTTAACAGCGCGTAGCGTTGGGCAGTTGGAGGTGAGCCGCCAGCAGTGGTGGATGTGGGGAGAGAGATGGCGGAGTTTTGAAATTTGTAAGACTGGATGTCATGAACTGCTATATATATTATGACTATTAAGGTATATACAATGTTTGTTCTCTATTAAAATCTTTCATTTGCTAACTATGCGTATCAGTAGTTAGTGCCTTCCGTAGTTTGAATCTTTTATTTAGCTGGCAGTAGTGGCGCTCGCTGTATTGCAGTAGTTCGAGTAACGAAGATTTTTGTGAGGTAAGTGATTTGTGAAAGGTATAGGTTAATGATAGTCAGGGCCATTCTGTTGTAGGGATTATTGAAAGTCAGATTGCGTTGCGCTTAAAAATATTGTGTGTCAGTTTAAGAACAGTCTTATATAATTGTTCGGAGGGGACGTTTCATATGTCGACCCTTAGCCGAGGATACCTCACTGGAATCTTCTGATTTTTTCTTGTAGTTTGTGTAATTAGTGTAGATTTTGTTTATTGCTAACATGTAATTGTAGAGAGAATCTCCTTTGTAATTGCAGTCTTTCATTGTTGTGCAGTAAAACCGGTGTGGCACGCATGTATATTTGCACCAAGCATTTCGCAGCTGCGCTTGCAATTAACTAGATATTATTTTCAGTGCTATGTTAATGTGTTTTCTTATTTTACTCTTCCAATTGAGCTTTTCTGTGTTATTGTGACAATATTGGCGTGTCAAAAACGTAATACTAGGCTCCAAAGTAAACTGAGAAATGTCAGTGAAGACGAAAGCAGTGTGTTAGCGCCACCGAGTAACGAATTAACTAATGTTCAAAGTAGTAATTTGGTAATTGTGCATAGGGAAATGGAGCGGGCGGTAAATAATGGTGTAGACAGTGAAACAATTAGTGAACAGGGAAGCATTATCGATCGATCGGGCAGCAACAGTTCGCCTCAGGAATCGGGAATGAAAGGACACAATCTTCAAATACTGCAGATTCAGGTTTTGGGTCCTCACCGTTTTCTCAAATAAGTCAAGACACATTTTCTGCTTGTCAAAATGTGAATGTTGCCGGTGCAACTTCACTGCCGAAAAGCACTGAGGAACATGTTTCAGACACCAGTGCATTGTTATTACAGTTAATGCAACAAATGGGACAAAGGCTACAAAAGTTAGACACAACGCTTGAACAAAATCAGAAACAAATGGGACAAAATCTCCAAAGGTTGGACACAATGGAACAACACCAGAGACCAACACAGCAAAAGCTTCAAAAGTTAGACACCACACTTGAACAAACACGTGAAGATTCAACTACTGAGTTACATAACATTGAATCGAAATGTCAAAAAGTCTGTAATGACGTAAAATCACAAATTTGTGAGCAATTCCAACCAATTTTTTTGCGTCATGAAAATGCATTACAGAATCACGAAGCAACCATAAAAGAACTGCAAACTATTGTTCATGAAAATCATGGGACCTTGCAAGCTAAAATTGACTCAGTTGCATCTACCGATTCGGTTACGCAACTTGCAAAAACTCAGGAAAACTTAAAAGACACAGTAGATACGATTTCAACACAAATGGACACTCTGAAACTCGGTTCAGAAAAACACACAGAGGAAATAATTTCACTATCGGATAAAGTAGCCGAACTTTCAGATCAGTTCACCAACTTATCTACAAAGGTAGATGATGATGTGAATGACACAAGACCTGTAGCCTTCATGGACACTGAAGAGTATGAACAAATTAGAAAATTCAAACAAAATCAAAATCAAATCAATACACAGTACAAAAGAGAAATCCGGGAAGTACAAGATCAGTTGGTACAAGTAATACAAGAATTACATATTTCAGAGGACACTCGCGCTCCAGTATGGGATGAGAATACGGAACAACCACAAAATAATAACACGGGACACTTCGGAAATTATGAAAGAAATTGGCAAGGCGCATTGGATTTTGAGATGGAACCGCAGAAACGAAGTAACAATTAGCGACACGATGATTTTGACTATAAGCTGTTCATTAATACACGTAAATTCAAAACATTTAAGAATTCTGACAACGACATTCATCCACAAGCATGGCTTCATCAATTCTCTCATTGTTTTCCTCCCAACTGGTCATCTGAGCACAGGTTAGAATTTATGTGTGGCTATTTAGAGAATGGACCAACTGTAAGAATGCGATCGGTCATTCACGACTGTCACAGTGAAGGAGAATTTTACCATGACTTCCTCTCAGCATATTGGTCTCCAGCTACACAAGACCGAGTAAAACATAGCATCATAATGATGAAACATTTCGAACAATCTGAATTTCCTAGTCTTGTGAAATATTTTGAAGACATGTTGCACAAGAATCAGTACCTGTCAAACCCATACAGCCCCTCAGAACTCATCCTCATTTGCTTAATCAAATTACCTGAACATTTACGACATATTATTTTGGCAGGACGTTGCCAAGACGACATTGAAGCTTTTCAGGGGCTCTTACAAGAATTAGAAATTGACACAGACAGTCTCGGGATGCGAAAACAGGAAAACAATCACTACAGGTCACATCCGTCACAATTGCGTGACGACAGAAACAATAACTGGACACGACAAGTCTATTCTTACAACGCAAATCGTGACCAAAACAGACACCACCCATATGACAACCACTGGGAGAGTAATAATAGTTACTGAGAAAGATCGCATTTCCGTAGTAATGAATATGACAGAGATTACCATGGAAACAGACAATATGGGAACAAAAACAATTATTATCAAGGGAGACAGAATAACAGAAGCAACAGTTCAGCGTGCAGTTACGATTCCGGGAGAAATTCTCCACCACATGACCGACAAACAAGATACTATGTAAACTACCTACAAAACGACAGACCTGAATTCCATCAGAACTGGCGGGTTTCAAACAGAGCAGGGCACTCTCGACAAGGTGAATTTGTAGAAGTTAGGTCTCCTAATCCCAATAACGACGCACGCCAAAAAAGAGACAGACAATGACTCGCACCGCAAACAGCCACGTCCGCCGGCTGGCTCAGGGAAAAATTACATAGATGCTAACCTTGAGAAAAATTTTAGCATTCTTTACCGATGTACCATATACCGCATGATAATTCCACTGAAGTTGAAACTCTGCGTACTAGGAAGAGTAAAGGTTTACACCACATTTCACAGGTAAATTCGTTTATTGAAAGATAATCTGCTTTTTAACTTTGTCTTTGCCATAAAACTTTTCACTTCACATTTCTAGTATGGATTGTCAGACTTAGAAACTGTTACCATGCAACAATGGTTGAAGTTAAATATCCAACCAAGAACCAAGAGAACTTATTTAAACAGAAATTACGAATGCATTGCTATAGTGAACAGACGTCACAGTGTTATTGTGTGTGTACATTCTTGTTTGTTAGTTGCACGATTATGTAACGACTATAAGGCTCACATACTTAGAACATTTACCAGTACTGCTAATGAGATTTTAATGCAACATTTTGGTTTACTTGAAAATACATTCTGGATTTAAAGTACTTTCAGTGAGATACCAGGTGACACAGTGGTTAGTCTATGTGACAGTTACACGATTTTATCACGACGCTAGTAATGAGTGACAATTTACAATGTTGCTTTTGCAGTGTTTCTGTTTTATATCCGCACAGTTTTTCTGTATTATTCTGGAAAGTAAAACATGTTTTAGTAGTAACTTTTGTGGTATACCTACAATGAGACTGTCTTTTCCGTAGCACAACAATACGGTACAGCAAAGTACTTTCTTCATCATGGCAATAAGCGTAATAACTAAGATATCTATACGCAAAGCATTTCACTTTTGTTTATCATGAGGTGAGTACATTGGCTTCTGCAGAACTTAGCTTTCGGAGGACAATAACTACGACACTTCCACAGAGATTATCTTACAGCAAGACGCACATTTAGCACTACAGGACACGTATTTGAGTGATTAATTTTGTACTGAAATCATTTATTTTTAAAGATATTTGAAGTACAATGATACAAAGGTTTTCCATGATACATTTCATTCCATTGCTGTAATCTGTAACACCTGAGGGTATAATTACATCAATCCTCAGGGGGGTACACGCTTACTTTATGGACCATGTGTTTGGCAACCACAAGGAGCCCTAGCTAATATCGTATTTGCTTATACAACTTTACACATCGGTACCATAATTCTCTAACACACAAATTACACAGCTATCTGATCATTTAACTGAGAGATAAACATTTTTTTTACTACATCAGTGACACATGTTTACGCAGTTTCACAGTTGGGTAACTTCACACTTTTGAAATTGTGTTTTGTCTGTACTTTGTGAACTGTTCATATTTTTTGGGAACCATTGTGATACTATGAGAGCTTTGAATGATGTATTTGGTAAGGGAGCATGATTTTTAAAGTATGTTTGAGGTAGATGACACTATTTAAATGAGCAGAGAATTTTTTTTTAGGTTTTGAAATTATTGCAGAAAGCTACGACGTTTTTGGGATTTGACTGAGGTGTTATGATGTTATTTTTATGACGACGATGTGTATTATGCTGTTGAGGTATGTTTATGATCAATAAGATGATGCTACTGTATATGAGGAATTTGATTATGCTACATATTTATTATGATGAAATATTGAAGAAGTGTCGACGAATACATATATGAATAATGAGTAGTGGTTAGGGACTCTGATTTGTGGAAAAGGATGTTGGAAACCAAGAATCGTACTTTAAGCGTTATGAAATGTGTGTAAATGCGTGAATGTATCACAATGCCGACGAAAACTTTTTGATCACTGTTATATTCATAGGATTTTGTTTCTACACATTTTCAACCCAAAATCTCGACCTGTGAAATATTTATATGAGACTGTCACTATAATGCAAACTGGTGTCGTGAATACTTCAGTTAGAAAGTTAAGTGACCACCTTCACGTAATGAGTTGTGGGCACCCAGCTGCGTGACAGTCGCCTGGAAAAAAGCCATTAGTGTGTGCCTTTCAGAGGCACAGGTTGAAAAAAAGGGGCCATTGACATTCCTTTCTAGAAAGCATCGCAAATACGACACGCTCAAACGTGAAAACATATGATTACACTGTGGATCTCTTAATTTACGATATTTACTAAAATGCCTAATGAAATGATGAGAAACATCTTACATCTATTGCCTTTCTAGTTGAGAGATTGCTCATTTTGTTTAATATCTGGTTTCCAGCTGTGTTGCAGCATTGGCTTTATAAAATAAAATTAAGCGCATTTGTTAATGTGAACACTTTCTGCCAACAGATCTATTAAATAACAATTTTATGATCCATATGCTTCGAAAAAGGAGCACTTGGAATGGAAAGAACAATAAGAAGGGATTAACAACAGTAACTGCATACATAATTTTCTTTTCAACTACTTGGTAATATTTTTGGTAGAGTAAGTTATCGTGATGCATCACTCTAGTGTTAAGATGTGACAGAGGTATTAAAGATGGCCATTTTACTGTAATATTTTTCTGCTTGAGCTTTGTCATGTTTAGATATAAGTTATTGCATTTGCTGCTGCTATTTGCCAGGCATAGTGCTACTAAATTTCACTTTGTATTACTCTGTTGAGCCAGTTTCACTACTGATTTATTTTTATTGTTGCTGCACATTGGCTCATATTAGTTGTAATGTTGCATTTGCTTGGTAATTTAGATTTATTGTAGCTTGCTTTGCCAATTTCCATTTTTTTGTCATTGCTGTATGTGTTAGTTGTTTTGTGCTGCTGCATTGCCTCGTCCCTTAGTTTAGCATCTGAGCTCAGTAGATTTAAGTTATCTTAAGATGGGGTAGGCTATACGTGAGAACGAGTTGTGATGAATTGGAAGAAATGGATTGGGAAGCTATAAGAAAATGGTTTGGCCAAAAAAGAATTTTGAAAGAGGATGTGAACAGAATACAGAAAGCATGCTTGGATAGGATTTTTTTTTTGGTGGAAACAAATGTTGAAATAAGGGGAAAGATCTACAGAACAAAGTTTTGGGTTGGACTGCAGTGCCAAACGTCACACTGAAAAAGAACCCTGTATTTCCTTTTCTATTATTCCGCTATGTGTTTATGTACCCTTGTGTATTTGTCTTTTTCCTGTCTTTAAGTGTTTAGCTAATAAGATTTGAGTTGTAGAATTCAAATACTATGTTATTTACTTTGTAAAGATGTTTAGACATTATTTATTCTGTTTGTTTTAATGCTCACGTGTGAAGTTGATGTTTCAAAAGTTATTCTGATCTTTTAGGTATTTACTTATGTCATAATTCCTGTAACACTGATGTATATGTTATTTCGATTCTTCTGTAAAGCCTGCATTACCGCAAATGTTATCTGTATTGTTTTGTTCTTTAATGATGCATTTTGTACATTTGTTATTGTATTCTTATGTTATAAAATTGTAATTGACACCAGTTCATCAAACTAAGAAACTTGCAGGTTACATTTCACTGCATACGTTTCTGTTGGTCATAGTGTATGGACAATATGTGAGAAGTAGGGACTGTTAGTGTTTGCACGTGTGTTAATAATTCAGCAAAGGACTGGATAACAGCATTGCTGGTTCTAAGGACAATTCCAAAAACTTTGTGAGTGCACAAGTGGTGGTTTATGGACTTGCTATATTGTCTGTAAGACTCTTCGATGGCGATTGTGCAACTGCACAGTTGCAACAGATGGCTGCTGGCCATCTCTACAAGGACTACAGTGGGTCTGCATCTTCATCTTTGATGGCCCACCAATACCATTATTTCTACAAGGACTGCAGTGGGTCTGCACCTCTGGTGGCCCACCAATACCGTAATCTCTACCACGACTACAGTGGGTCTGCTCTGTGATGACCTACCTACCAATATTCTTCAAAACTTCGACTGACTCTGCTGTGGGTTTGCTCTGTTGTGACCCATTAAATGTCTGCATGTCAAGAGTCAGCATTTTCTTTCTGTTGGAAGGACAACACTACTTCTTCAAGAATGCATGTAAATCCACTACTTCCGTGTGCATTTTCTTTTACTGCTCAGACTTTGACAACAAGTAAACACTGCAATTTTACTGCGATGAATGATCAGGACTGTCTTTATGGACTGTGAGAAAATTTTAGCTTTTCACCATCATTGTATTAATAAGTGTGTGCATTTGATATCTTTCTTATTGTAATTATGAAAATTTTTTTCAAATCTGTATTGGCCACTGCCCAAAACAATTTGTAAAATTTTTGTGGTGAGCATGGGGGCTATGTAAGTAGGCTGTTTAGGTTTTTATATTGGCAACGTTACGTAGCGCTCTGTATGAAAATCACTGGCTGTGCTGTGTGCAGTCTGTGGCTAGTTTGCATTGTTGTCTGCCATTGTAGTGTTGGGCAGCTGGATGTTAACAGCGCGTAGCGTTGGGCAGTTGGAGGTGAGCCGCCAGCAGTGGTGGATGTGGGGAGAGAGATGGCGGAGTTTTGAAATTTGTAAGACTAGATGTCATGAACTGCTATATATATTATGACTATTAAGGTAAATACATTGTTTGTTCTCTATTAAAATATTTCATTTGCTAACTACGCCTATCAGTAGTTAGTGCCTTCCGTAGTTTAAATCTTTTATTTAGCTGGCAGTAGTGGCGCTCGTTGTATTTCAGTAGTTCGAGTAACGAAGATTTTTGTGAGGTAAGTGATTTGTGAAAGGTATAGGTTAATGTTAGTCAGGGCCATTCTGTTGTAGGGATTATTGAAAGTCAGATTGCGTTGCGCTTAAAAATATTGTGTGTCAGTTTAAGCACAGTCTTATATAAATTGTTCTAAGGGGACGTTTCAACACTCAACAACAGAGCTAGGTTAATAATTGGCTCCTTTTACCAACCTCCCGACTCATCAGCATTAGTGGCAGAACAACTGAGAGAAAATTTGGAATACATTTCACATAAATTTTCTCAGCATGTTATAGTCTTAGGTGGAGATTTCAATTTACCAGATATAGACTGGGACACTCAGATGTTCAGGACGGGTGGTAGGGACAGAGCATCGAGTGACATTATACTGTGTGCACTATCCGAAAATTACCTCGAGCAATTAAACAGAAAACCGACTCGTGGAGATAACATCTTGGACCTACTGATAACAAATAGACTGGAACTTTTCGACTCTGTAAGTGCAGAACAGGGAATCAGTGATCATAAGGCCGTTGCAGCATCCCTGAATATGGAAGTTAATAGGAATGCAAAAAAATGGAGGAAGGTTTATCTGTTTAGCAAGAGTAATAGAAGGCAGATTTCAGACTACCTAACAGATCAAAACGAAAATTTCTGTTCCGACACTGACAATGTTGAGTGTTTATGGAAAAAAGTTCAAGGCAATCGTAAAATGCGTTTTAGACAGGTACGTCCCGAGTAAAACTGTGAGGGACGGGAAAAACCCACCGTGGTTCAACAACAAAGTTAGGAAACTACTGCGAAAGCAAAGAGAGCTTCACTCCAAGTTTAAACGCAGCCAAAACCTCTCAGACAAACAGAATCTAAACGATGTCAAAGTTAGCGTAAGGAGGGCTATGCGTGAAGCGTTCAGTGAATTCGAAAGTAAAATTCTATGTACCGACTTGACAGAAAATCCTAGGAAGTTCTGGTCTTACGTTAAATCAGTAAGTGGCTCGAAACAGCATATCCAGACACTCCGGGATGATGATGGTATTGAAACAGAGGATGACACGCGTGAAGGTGAAATACTAAACACTTTTTTCCAAAGCTAATTCACTGAGGAAGACCGCACTGCAGTTCCTTCTCTAAATCCTCGCACAAACGAAAAAATGGCTGACATCGAAATAAGTGTCCAAGGAATAGAAAAGCAACTGAAATCACTCAACAGAGGAAAGTCCACTGGACCTGACGGGATACCAATGCGATTCTACACAGAGTACGCGAAAGAACTTGCCCCCCTTCTAACAGCCGTGTACCGCAAGTCTCTAGAGGAACGGAAGGTTCCAAATGATTGGAAAAGAGCACAGGTAGTCCCAGTCTTCAAGAAGGGTCGTCGAGCAGATGCGCAAAATTATAGACCTATATCTCTGACGTCGATCTGTTGTAAAATTTTAGAACATGTTTTCGCTCGAGTATCATGTCGTTTTTGGAAACCCAGAATCTACTCTGTAGGAATCAACATGGATTCCGGAAACAGCGATCGTGTGAGACCCAACTCGCTTTGTTTGTTCATGAGACCCAGAAAATATTAGATACAGGCTCCCAGGTAGATGCTATTTTTCTTGACTTCCGGAAGGCGTTCGATACAGTTCCGCACTGTCGCCTGATAAACAAAGTAAGAGCCTACGGAATATCAGACCAGCTGTGTGGCTGGATTGAAGAGTTTTTAGCAAACAGAACACAGCATGTTGTTATCAATGGAGAGACATCTAGAGACATTAAAGTAACCTCTGGCGTGCCACAGGGGAGTGTTATGGGACCATTGCTTTTCACAATATATATAAATGACCTAGTAGATTGTGTCGGATGTTCCATGCAGCTTTTCGCGGATGATGCTGTAGTATACAGAGAAGTTGCAGCATTAGAAAATTGTAGCGAAATGCAGGAAGATCTGCAGCGGATAGGCACTTGGTGCAGGGAGTGGCAACTGACCCTTAACATAGACAAATGTAATGTATTGCGAATACATAGAAAGAAGGATCCTTTATTGTATGGTTACATGATAGCGGAATAAACACTGGTAGCAGTTACTTCTGTTAAATATCTGGGAGTATGCGTGCGGAACGATTTGAAGTGGAATGATCATATAAAATTTATTGTTGGTAAGGCGGGTACCAGGTTGAGATTTATTGGGAGAGTCCTTAGAAAATGTAGTCATCAACAAAGGAGGTGGCTTACAAAACACTCGTTCGACCTATACTTGAGTATTGCTCATCAGTGTGGGATCCGTACCAGATCGGGTTGACGGAGGAGATAGAGAAGATCCAAAGAAGAGCGGCGCGTTTCGTCACAGGGTTATTTGGTAACCGTGTTAGCGTTACGGAGATGTTTAACAAACTTAAGTGGCAGACTCTGCAAGAGAGGCGTTGCGCATCGCGGTGTAGCTTGCTGGCCAGACTTCGAGAGGTTGCGTTTCTGGATGAGGTATGGAATATATTGCTTCCCCCTACTTATACCTCCCGAGGAGATCACGAATGTAAAATTAGAGAGATTCGAGCGCGCACGGAGGCTTTCAGACAGTCGTTCTTCCCGCGAACCATACGCGACTGGAACAGAAAAGGGAGGTAATGACAGTGGCACGTAAAGTGCCCTACACCACGCACCGTTGGGTGGCTTGCGGAGTATAAATGTAGATGTAGATGTAGATGTAGACCAACGTGTTCAAAACGGCTCTCTTCTGAGCATGATGATGGAAACTCTGTGCATTAAGGGATAAGTCGGTATGCGTCGGCTTACGTTGTACAGAGTGGCCGAGACACCCGTCCGCCTGTCGTTGTACTAAGACGTCTAAGAGTGGCAGCCTTCTTTCCTTCTCCATCTCTACAGTGAACCGAATGTTCGTATGTATGCCGTTCATGTGTTCCATGAATTGCTCGAGGGCTTCTGCACACTCACAGGATGAAACACCGATTGCGGTTCTTCCTTTTTGTGATGCTATATCCAGAAAAATAGGAAGAGTCCTGGGTAGACTGGGCATAAGACCCGATTTGTCGTCCTCCTAAGAAAATTAAGTAGATGATGCGCCCAGTTAAGGACAGTCTCAGCCTCAGGGTCCTTGTAATTTATAATATCCGCAGTAAACGTGGGACCAATTATATAGGTTAGACCAATCGTACGGTTCCGACCACCGTGCAGAACGCCAACGCCGTATAAAAATTGAGAAGTGGAGAAATCGGCAATTGCGGAGCGCAGCCTCACGAACAAAGATAACATACTCTTCGATGAAAAAAAAAATTCTGTCGCATGCCTCGATATACTGGGATTCTGTTACTAAGGAGGCTGTTGAAATAAGAATGAGCGAGAAGAACTCAAACTGTGATAGCGGTTACTACCTCAGTGGTGCATGGAAACGAGCGCTCGATGCAGAGAAGCAGCAGAGACGTTCCTTCCAAGGTTTACGTTTCAACGGAAGCTGTGGCGCCACCAGTGCTCACATTGACACCGTCTGCGACAGCAGCACGTAATAGTCGACCAATCACAGGCCGACCAATCAGAAGTCGTCCACGGGCTATAAAACGGCCACCACAGCAGCAGTGACGACAGTCAGTTGCTCCTGACGATGGCGATGGAGGCTGTCGTCGAAAGTTTGAGATTTTATCCCGAATTGACGCGGCAAGAAAACCTAGAATGTTTTACATGTAAGTTCCGTCGCGAAAGACTTCGGTCTCGTTGTCAGTGTAGATGTATGAGTAATTAAAACATCCAAACTGTCATCATTGGTATGGTAGCCTATCACAAGACGAAACACGTACACTGCCGGCAAAAAATGCAACTACCTCAAGGAAAAGGTAATTCTTTAACATGTAAGAGTACAGGTAGTTCATAATTGTAGGAAGGTAAGATAACAAATTCAGATTAATGTAACACACATGCCACAGTAAAGCGTCCATAAACAGTGGCATCATTACTCAGTGTATCCCCATTTGCGGCATTGTAGGCGTGTATTGTCGTAAAAGGTGCTGAATAGCATCCTGTGGTGAATTGCCCTAAGCATCTTGCACCTTTTGTCGATATTACGCTGTGGCCCTTGCAGGTCCTCAAGAACGAATATGTTCTCGCTTCATTATGTCACGTAGTCGTTCATAGGCGAGAAATCAGGCGATATTGCTGGTTATAGCAGGTCTTTTACACAACCAAGATTATGCTGCGTCGCAGCAGCCGTGTGTTGGCGTACGTTATCCTGCTGACGAAGCACATCACCTTCCTGTCGAAGAAATGGCAGTAGCACACGGATATCAACCTTTGCAGTGTAACGGGTACCGGCACTTTACTCTGTAGAAACACCAAATGTGGCCGCGAGTTGTAACTGATGAAGGCTGGGATGGGACCTGTGTGCCTGGTAGAATGCACTCTGGAATACGCAGCTCACCAGCTCTACGGCATGAAAGTGTACGTCCATCACTCTCATAACGATAGAACCCACATTCATTCTAAAGAAAACAGGTTGTCACTCGATTGGCCAGCCAATACTTGGCGGTATCGAGTTCTCAGTGGTTGCCTGGCTGGAGGCACACCTGTTCATAGGCCTGTTGCAAGTAGACAGTTCCCAAAAAATTGTTCAAATGACTCTGAGCACTATGGGACTTAACATCTGTGGTCATCAGTCCCCTAGAACTTAGAACTACTTAAACCTAACTAACCTAAGGTCATCACACACATCCATAGCCGAGGCAGGATTCGAACCTGTGACCGTAGCGGTCACGCGGTTCCGGACTGTAGCGCCTAGAACCACACGACCACACCAGCCGACCGACAGTTCCCAGTAGTAGATTCTGATGTAGCAGGAGCACCATGTGCTCGGATCTAGTATCTGGGTGATGTTCGGCCGTCCACCGCTGCTCGCACAATGCGTCGATCTTGATGAGTGTCTGTACTGCGTGAAATTCCAACTTGGTGTACAGTTGTGAGAATGTTCCACAGACTACTCTTGCGAGCAATATCTGAAGAAATTAGTCGACACGTCCACCCTGCTTCCCACAGGCCCAAGTGACTAAAGCGGTACTAGAAAATCATCTACCAGTTGAAGCATAGTTATACCCCAGAATGAATGTTGCAGATATTGTTCACCTCTAAACTCAGCTGAGTTATTGCTTGCAGAGTCAAAACAAAAGATGTACAGACAGTTCTTCTGAGCGCCATCTGATCGACCAAGACCGTACCAAATGAATCGCTGACATCAGGGTCCCTCAGCATGCGCGTATTATAACCTGGTGGCACTGGGCACAGTCCTTGAGGATGTTGTATTTTTTTCTGTCAGTGTATCAAATTTTATTTTAACTTCGTGAGACGGCAGTGGAATGACGATCACACTTCTCTGGTCATTGCAGGCAATAGTTCAGCAGCGTGCTATGGTCTCCACGGATGTTGCTTTCTGTACACCAAACCACCACTTGTCATCCTCTAGCTACGTGGTTAACAATGTCCAAAAAATCTAAAATGGGTTTGAGAGAAGCACTAGTCGCTTGTGCGGTTTTCGTAGATGTCAGTGTTGGATGCGACACGGTGAATCACAAAACATGCGGAAGCTATACAAGATAACAATACATTTTAGTTTGCCAAACGCAATAAATGGTGTTGTTAAGGCACAGAAATTAGAAAATGTTATTACTCACATTGCCACAGGCAAACTCAAAATATGACAGAGACAAAGGCGGAATCAACAAGCGAGACAGTATGTCGCAAGTGGGTCAGGTCGTCGACACATTACAACACTGTCTGCCGATTGAAGAAACACATTCAGCAGAAAGCGTGTCAAAAAACAAGTGGAAACGAGACAAGCATATTCGTTAGCTTGTAACACATATTGCAAGTAAATCTACCTCCTCCACAAGGACACGTAGTGAGAGAATGATACAGCAGTTTCAGCCTGTTAGGTGAATATAGCAGAATAAGCAGTCCACATGTAGTCATTACGAACAGAACCTTGAGTCATAGCCTAATGCTAGCCCCCTTTAAATACGGCAGCTCTCGTTATGATTTAATCACTGGGGTCAGTGAAATTCACAGTACCAGTACTCTACTCCATGATTACGACAATGTAGTGAATCTATGTCCTAGACCCTACAGCACAGAATATGTGTGTGTGAAATCTCATGAGACTTAACTGCTGAGGTCATCAGTCCGTAAGCTTACACGCTACTGAACCTAAATTATCCTAAGGATCTAGTCAAAGATTTACTCAAGGCGATCACCTTCACATCATGAACTTCATACTGCTGACGGGAGAACGGACTGTTTTTCAACACCACAACATAGCAGGACGCTGCCAGCATGGAACTTCGACGCGGGAGCCAGCAACAGGGCCTCTTGGGGTCCGCGTTACAGTTCAACTCTAAGGCCGGTATTACACTATCAAATTTCTTTGTCCAATATCTTTGTCCAATATCTTTGTCAAAGATATTTGATAGTGTAATAGCGACTTTGTCAAATGTCGTCCAATATTTGATCAAATCTAGGGTCTCGCTGTATATTTGATCAAAGAAACCGCTTGTCTTCTGTTCACTGCAATGTGACATGTTACCACATGGAGCGCTAGCATCGCTGCAGCGTACTGTCGTCTGTAGTGTTTTTATAACCATTGCCGGTAAATACAATTGGTGTGTGCCGACAACTACAAAATTAATAGATATGTCTGAAGCTGATGAGGCGCTTTACAACGTGAGGCACCCTGAATACAAAAATGGATTAAGAAGATTGGAGACCTAACCTGACCTAACCTAACCTAGCGTAACATAACCCTCTCCTGTAGCAAGGAATGGGAGTGTTACAGTGAGCCTGTCTTCAGAAGATGTAGCAGTTCTTAAGTGAATATTGTGCTTTGTGATATGAGGATACACTTCATTGAGCACATACAGAAATGTATGCTCATCCATTCTTAAGTAATTGATGTACGACTAGACGTCTTCCACTTTAAGCTCATGTAACAAGTTTTGTTGAATGCTTTTATCGTGTCGTCGTAAAACCCACGGCTTCACCCAGATTAGATTAGTTTTTCGTTCCATAGATCCGTGCTGGGGAGAGCCTCGTGGATGTGGAACACGTCGATTTTTTTTAAGCTGAAATAACATCACTAATAGTATGAATAAACACAATACATCATTTGTTTCTATTAAAAATTTCGCCAATGCAGTAGAAGGAGTTGGCCAGTAGTAAGTCTTTCAGGCTCCTTTTAAACTGATCTTTATTTCTAACTAAATTTTTTATGTTTCCTGGCAAATTATTGAAGATGAGTGTTCCTGAGTAGTGGACCCCTTTTTGAACTAAAGTAAGTTGGTTGGTTTGTGGGATTAAAGGGACCAGACTGCGATGGTCATCGGTCCCTTTTTCCAAATACTAAAAACACCCACAGAGAATAAAAACGAGTAACAGAATAGATCACAGACGCTTTTAAGTCCTTGTGCAGATCATTTTTGTTCCTGGTATTGTATGTATGAACTGAGTTGTTTGTTGGAAAAAGAGATATATTATTTACGACAAATTTCATTAAGAAGTAAATATACTGAGAGGCAGTAGTTAGTATACCCAGTTCTTTGAAGAGGTTTCTGCAGGAGGTCCGTGAATTTACTCCACAAATAATACGTATTACACGCTTTTGGACCTTGAAAACTTGTTTGACTTCAAGATTTACCCCAAAATATTATCCCATACGACATTATGGAATGAAAGTATGCAAGCTTTTTCATTTTTATGTTTCCTATGTCTGCTAACACTCGAATTGCAAATACAGATTTGTTAAGGCCTTTCTGCAGTTCTGTGGTGTGCTCCTCCCAACTGAATTTATTACCAAGTTGTAATCCCAGGACTTTTAAGACTGTCAACCTCGTATGTATGGTTCCATTTTTTCCCCCCACTTCTTTTCTGCATGTGCACACAATGCAATTGGAGTACGTAGAACTGCTGCGGTTGTAGCAAGTTGTTGTCAGCCATCTTGAACTTTGACGAAAAATTTGATGACAGTGTAATACCCCCTCTAGCGCTACGTCAAAGATCTTTGTCAAATATATTGGACGGAATATTGGATCACATCTTTGATCAAATCTTTGACAAAGAAATTTGATAGTGTAATATCGGCCTAAGGCGCCTCTCAGGGCTGAAACCTACAAGCGGTAGGGAGGAAATCAGCCGACCTCACGGGTACCAACACCAGGTACATTCCGGAAGGGTTATCAAGTGTCATCGTAGAATTTGGAGTAGGCCCGAAGACACTTCAGCAGGCTACCACGAGACGCACTTCGTGCAGGGCAACGGCCGAACTTGCTCATTAGCAAGCCGCCGTAGCGCCAGGGTCGCTTACATCTCTTGGGCATGCAACAGCTGGGCTGATTTGACGGAAGTCAGCTGGAATCCAACAAGCAGCTGGATGAGCAACAGTCGAGGCTGGTGCGAAAGAACGACTGGTTGCAAACATTGAGAATAAATGACTGAACTCTAATAATGTTTTACTAGCGTCGTAGACGTTTTATGGATTCCCAGTAGCTATCCTTCACTCAGCAGTGAATCCGCTCAGCACCTCGGTACTGAAGTGACAAACAATGAGCTAAAAATTTCTTAATATTCCTGAAAAAAGTTATGTGGAGAAATGGATTTACAGTTTGAATCTAGTACTTTAAACTAAGACATAATTTAACAGAGGGTAAAATGGATATTGCGTCTAATCATTTAATGCTAAGAAGACAATCTATATCATGTGTTTGTTAATTTCTAGTACTTTCAGTAGAGCCTTACTTGACAAAATGTAAAACTTCAAATTCTACAATATATGGATGTTTTTCTGGTAAAATATTATCAGCAAAGCTTGAATCTTTCTTCTTAGTCTCCAGTTTCTCTCATGTTCATGTAGCCTAGTGGCCACTGATTGACCTGACTGACCAATGTGCACGTTTTCACATTGTTTGCAATGATTTTATACACACCATTCTGTGCCAAAGGCCGCGGTTTGTTTCATTATTGAATCAAACATATTTTATAGGTACTACAAAATGCAGGCCTGTAGTTGCGAGACTTTAACCTTTTTGAAGTTACAAAGCCAGGTGCAAATAAACATTGATTGGCCATATATCAAACGCCTTTGCAGGAAAGTTTATCTCGCAGCTAAAGGCCTGTATTTAATGATAATAACAAAACATTAAAATTGTTATTCAATATTAAAGACAAAATTCGCAACCATTGGTACAGAATGGTGTACATAAAACATTTGCAAACAGTGTGAGAAAGTGTATATTGGCCAGCCAGGCAGAGCTGTGGCAATTACACTACGTGAATGTGGGAGAATCAGGAGGTAAAGGAAGAAAGATTCGTCCTTTGCTGATTATCTTTTAGCAGAAAGGCATTCATATGATGCAGAATGTGAAGTATTACATCTTGTGAATAAAAATAGAAATATGACCCTGCTGGAAGCACTAGAAATCAGCATATACGTGACGAAGATTCCAACCTAGAATTACATTATCCAATTCAATTTTTCCCTTTGGTAAATTAATTTTTCGTTACAGATACTAGATTCAGACTATACATCCATCTTGTTTATCTCATTTTCTACTTATCTCCACACAGGAACTTCGTTTACATCCTTTTTTCGTTAATGTAATTACCTATGTTCGACAAAAAAATGTTCTTCTGTGTAAAAACTTTGTCATTTTTGCATCTTATTTTCAAATAATATCTCTATAAGCCCCACATCATGATTATCTGCGTTTGCAACATTCAATTTGATCAAATATATATAAGGTAAAGGCGCCAAATTTCATCCCCCAGACTGTTTTTGGCCTCTGAATACCATATCTTTAAATCAATTATTCCCGAAACATTTGTGTAACACCATGCAGATGAATGGACAACAGGCACCCCTGCGATACCTATTGGGCTAACTGCTGTTAATTGTGGCATCTGTTTGTTGCTTGAAGGCTGAGCGGCTGGAAAAACGGCTATGTAGATATGCATCTTGAGGGTTGATTTTTTGCTTGTGGGTCAGGAGCTGAAGTGGCATTAGAAATCGCCGAAAAGTGTGTGCCGGGCCGACACTCGAACTCGGGACCTTTGCCTTTAGTTGGCAGGTACTCCACCATACCGAAACAAGACTCACGACCCGTCTTGACAGCTTCAATTTTGCCAGTACCTTATCTCCTACATTCCAAACTTCACAGAAGCTCGAAGTTTTAAACATGGCTGCTTGGTTCAGTGACCGTTTATGAATTGAAATTGAAAAAAATGAGCCCACGGTCACAATTTTTTGTCTTATTAACCAGTTTTCAACACTTCTAAGAGTGCCTTCATCAGAATTTAGACATTCAAAGTGGTTTACAATATAATTACAAATCTATGGAAAAAAATTATTTATAAAAGAGTGTAAGTACTGACTAACAATACCAGACAGAGACAGTACTCACATGTCAAGTATAAAATAACAGGCCAGAAGGGATTTAGTCACAAAAAATTCAAAATGGATCTATGAAAGCGAGCCTCTGAAGGCTGCTCATACCTGTACATCCACAGGTTGCAATGGACTGAGGCGCCCGCGTTAACAAGTGCGGCAAGTGAACATGATATTCCAGCGAGGGCGCCATCTAGTAGCCGCAGGTACAAATTGGCTACTTAACATTCAAATAGAGGCAGGCGAAAATTATAATGAATATTGTTTAGTATATAATTTAAAGGCCCATATTTTGTTTAACAGCGACAGATGCAGTAACATTTTGTCTACATCAGATCTTAGAAGTAGAGTTTGAAGCATATAAACGTCCTTATGGAAAATACAGAAAGGGCTGAATAACACAGTTTGTAGAAAACATATAACATAAAGTACAGCCAACAAACGTTTTAATAAATTGAAAATTATGCGATGGCTTAGGTGGAAAAAAGCGTTTCGGTGAACTGCAAGAGGAGACCCGAAATTAAATGTCAAGTAACGGCTTCACACCGTTAAAGAAATTATTGTTACGCAATTGCAGCTGCTCATTGAGAATGACGGTATCATTTCTAATTTACGCCCCATCTTTTCGGTGTGCAAGTTGTTGCTGTCGGAAATACCTTTAGGTACGTGACCTGTAATCATAAGATGGTCGGCAAAAGACGAATTTTGGGAGCTAAAGACATTTTTTCTTAAAATTTGTTCTTTATACCTGGTTGTGAAGGCACGTCCTGTTTGTCGTAAGTAGTAGGAAAAGCAGGTATTGCAGCAAATTTTATAGATGCCAGAACTTTCTAAAGGGGAACCAGTCGATTTTAAATTATGAATGAAGGTTTTTTTTTTTTTTTTTTCAAATTCTACATCTACATCCATATTCAGCAAGCCACCTGACGGTTTGTGGCGGAGGGTACCGTGAGTATTGTTGGTAGAAAAGGCAACGTTGCAGTTATATTTATTAGGCAGATGACATTGGATCTGATAGGAGGTGAGACCCAGGAAAGGAATACACAAATATTTTTAGGGTTGGATTCAGTGATAGAGGTGCTGAGGCTAGTAACACTTTTACCAGTTTTCTTTCTGAGGATGTCATCTACTATGCTAACTTTATACTCATTATTAACTGCTATCGTTTTGAGTAAGACAATTTCGACATTGAACTTTTCTTTCGAAAGTGGAATGGAAGTAGCTCGGTGAATGGCAGAGTGAAAAAAGGCGTTTTTATGAGGCTGTGGATGCATGGAGGACGCAGGAACGATCTGATCAGTAATGTTTCTTTACGGAAAATATTGAATGAGATTTTATGTTCTTCTATTGTAAGCGTCAAGAAAGTAGAATTGGCAGGCCCCGTTTTCAACTTCGGTAGTAAAAGATATTTTCTCCTGAAATATGCAGTTGTTAGAACGAAATGAAATTAAATCAAGACCCTAAGCTGTCGACAGGCGTTGATGTATATCAAGGTGGAGAGTTGAAAATGAGTGCCCCGACCAGGACTCGAACCCGGGATCTCCAGCTCACATGGCACATGCTCTATCCACCTGAGCCACCACGTGCACTGAGGGTATTGCGACTGCAGGGATTTATCCATTGCACGCTCCCCGTAAGACCCACATTCCCAACTTAGTGTCTACACACTACATTCGTAGTGCCCCTGCCCATTACACTCATTACTCACGGCGGCAGACAATCTTACCGAGTCCCATAAGAGTTCGGGCAATGCGTGTGTGTCCAGCACAGAAGAAGGAGGTCAATAGTGGGTTAGCCTTAACTATACGAAGATAGTATCTGTTCTTTCGGACATGTCCGAAAGAACAGATACTATCGGTGACCATGCAGCTCTCTTGGAATTAAATGATAATTAAATCAAGACCCTAAACTGTTGACAGACGTTCGTATTCATCAACGGGAACAGTTGAAAATGTACACCCCGACCAGGACTCGAACCCGGGATCTCCCGCTTACATGGCAGACGCTCTATCCATCTGAGCCACAGAGGGCACAGAGGATAGTGCGACTGTAGGGATTTACCCCTAGCACGCTCCCCGCGAGACCCACATTCCCAACTTAATGTCCACACACTACATTCGTAGTGCCCCTGCCCATTCACTCATTACTCGCGGCAGACAATCTTACCGAATCCCGTAAGAGTTCGGGCAATGCGTGTGCATCCAGCACAGAAGAAGAAGGTCAATGGCCGGTTAGACTTAACTATATGAAGATGGTATCTGTTCTTGCGGACATGTCTTCGAAACGGTATACCTCCTCATCTTGTCATTCTTGAACAGAGCATGTGCTATTACCAATTGAAATGCATTACGTAAATCCCTAATCTTTCTGCTCTCTCGTTTCTACTATCGTCCCCGTATTCTCCAATCTCCTGTGACCGTTTTTCCATTCCTTCCCCTACAACCGCGTTCCTGAGGCCCTTGTATGTTAGATTTACACCTCCCTTCACATTCTAAATTAACCGTTGGTAAAAAAAATGGTTCAAATGGCTCTGAGCACTATGGGACTTAACATCTGTGGTCATCAGTCCCCTAGAACTTAGAACTACTTAAACCTAACTAACCTAAGGACATCACACACAGCCATGCCCGAGGCAGGATTCGAACCTGCGACCGTAGCAGTCGCGCGGTTCCGGACTGCGCGCCTAGAACCGCTAGACCACCGCGGCCGGCTAACCGTTGTATCCTCGTATACTTTCCCATACCTCATTATCTTGTACTTCTGTCGTTGTACCTGAATTATAATTATCATCGGCAGCCTAAATTTTCTGTCGAATCTAATGAGAACAATTCTAGCACTGAACTGTTCACAGTGACTCTCTGCCCTATTTTCCCGTTATACTATTTTCAGCTGCTACACTCGCTACTCTCGTCAGACCAGAAAAGCTTTTCTTCTTTCCGTTTCACTTCACTGACGCCCCCGATATCTATATTGAGACATAGCATTTCCCCTTTCAGATTTTCTAGCTTCCCTACCGCATTGAAACTTCAGACATTCCATGCACAGACTGATAGAACGTTACCCTTCCGTTGGCTGTTTTATCTGTTTCTCATTGTCACCTACCCTTTGGCAGTCCCCCTCCTCTCCCCTTCCTCCCCCGCCACCCCACCTGGAGATGCTAATGTGTTACCTGTCCGGACTCTTTTACGAATGATCATCATGAAACATTTTCAATTAGAAGCTCCATGTCCTCTGGATGGACATTATGTGTCTTAAATTGCTTTCTACATCCGCATGCCTTTGATCATGGCTGATTCTTTCAACTCGTGGGGACAATTTCCCACCCCAAGTGCAAGAAAGTGTCCTCAATCTTTGTCCACTCTGTCACTTTCTTTAACAAGGCCGTTGGATGGTCGAGGGTGACTTTTTATGCCGTAAGTCATCGGCTGCCTTCGCTGGTGATATTTTATTCAAAATGTAACCAGTTGCTGTTCTCGAACCCAGACCCATGACGCTTTTTTACTAATCGAAGACCGCGGTTTAGCCCAACTACATGGAGAGTTGCTCGATCCTGCAGCGAATTGTGTCGTTTTGGGTGGGATGGTATTTTCGGAGCTTTTTAAGTTGGGAGCAAGTGATCAATAAATATATTTCTTGGAGTAGATATGGCTTTTATGGTTTTTGGAGGCGCGTCCTGCGTTTAGCGAACGTCCACAAGTTAAAAAGATGACAAACAGTGGATACAGTAACTTCACAAGTGCTGGCCGCTGTGGCCGAGCGGTTCTAGGCTCTTCAGTCCGGAACCGCGCTGCTGCTACGGTCGCAGGTTCGAATCCTGACTCGTGCATGGATGTGTGTGCTGTCCTTAGGTTAGTTAGGTTTAAGTAGTTCTAAGTCTAAGGGACTGATCACTTCAGATGTTGAGTCCCATAGTGCTTAGAGCCATTTAAAATATTTTTTAACTTCACAAGTGTACAACTGATGTGAAATAATCTGGGCCGGCCAAAATATATTTACTAGTAAATTAACGCAGCAACACGTCTCACTATTTGTTCTCAGGCCACACATCCCAAAGTGTGTGTGGGATCTCGTCGTAGCCGCAAACGAGACTTTGCCAGACTTTGGAAGTTGAGAGGACAGGTGAAAGGAACATTTCTAACTTCATGTTTGAATGAAAATCTCTTACCTTTAGAGGTAAGGAATAAAAATATTAATAAAAAAATAGTGGAAAAATGTTACGTAAGACAATAATTTTATTGAGAAATATGTTTTTGCTTCTCTTTTGATAGTAATAGATAACCCATCTGTAATATACACTATGTGATCATAAGTATAGGGACACCCCCAAAAACATATTTCATAATAGGTACCTCATGCTGCCACCTACTGCAAGGTATTCCATTTCAGCGACCTCAGTAGTCATTAGACATCGTGAGAGAGCAAATTGGGACGCTCTGGGGAACTCACAGACTTCGAATGTGGTCAGGTGATTGGGTGTCATTTGTGTCATACGTCTGTATGCGAAATTTCCACTGTCCTAAACAAACATCCCTAGGTCCACGATTTACGATGTGATAGTGAAGTGGAAACGTGAAGGGGCATGTACAGCACAAAGGGTACAAGCCGAGCTCGACGGTTGACTGACTGAGACCGCCGATAGCTGAAGAGGGTCGTAGGGTGTAATAGGCCAACATCTATCATACAGGAATTCCCAACTGCATCAGTATACGCTGCAAGTACCATGACAGTTAGGTGGGAGGTGAGAAAACGTGGCTTTCATGGACGAGTGGCTGCTCATAAGCCACACATGACGCCAGTAAAAGCCAAACGCCTCGCTTGGTGTAAGGAAGCGCAAACATTGGACTACTGAACAACAGAGAAAAAGTTTTGTGGAGTGGGAAATCACGGTACACAATCTGGCGATCCGCTGGCAGGTGTAAGTGAGGCGAATGCCCGGTGAATGTCATCTGCCAGTGTGTGTAGTGCCAACAGTACAATTCGGAGGCGGTGCTGTTATAGTGTGGTCGTGTTTTTCATGGAGGGGGCTTGCACCCCTTGTGGTTTTGCGTGACACTATCAGAACACAGGCCTACATTGATGTTTTAAGCAGCTTCTTGCTTCCCATTGTTGAAGAGCAATTCGGGGATGGCGATTGCATCTTTCAACACGATCGATCACCTGTTCATAAAGCACGGCCTGTGCGGAATGGTTAGATGACAGTAATATCCCTGTAATGGACTGGTCTGCACAGAGTCTTGACCTGAATCCTACAGAACACCTTTGGGATGTTTTGGAACGCCGACCTCGTTACCTCTCCTCAGTTCAAATGGTTCAAATGGCTCTGAGCACTATGGGACTTAACATCTGAGGTCATCAGTCCCTAGAACTTAGAAATATTTAAACCTAATTAACCTAAGGACATCACACACATCCATGCCGGAGGCAGGATTCGGACCTGCGACCGTAGCGGTCGCGTGGCTCCAGACTGGAGCCCCTAGAACCGCTCGGCCACTCCGGCCAGCCTCTCGTCAGTGCAGCTCTCCCTGAAGAATGGGCTGCCATTCCCCAAGAAACCTTCCAGCACCTTATTCAACGTAAGCCTGCGAGAGTGGGAGCTGTCATCAAGGCTAAGGGTGGGCCAACATCATAATGAATTCCATCATTACCGATGGAGGGCGCCACGAACGTGTAAGTCATTTTCAGAGATGTGTCCTGATACTTTTGATCACCATTATGTGCTGATAAGAGTCCATACGTTTTACTGTTCTGATATACACTAAACAAATACTATTATTAGTTTCACCTTTGGTCGATTGAATAGAATCTGAATTAGTGGTAGACGTTTGTGTGTACAACGATTACTGTCGACGATAATATAAGTCCAGAAAAGTAATAGAAAGGAACGCTGAGAGTACTGCTTGATTCAAGTTGCTGCAATGTAGTGTAAAATCATATCATGAGTGACTGGTCACGTATATAGATTAATGTGAATTCTGTTACGTTCAGTAAAATGTTCGAGAAGACGTCTCGCTCTTTTTTGGACTTAACGCCCTTAACAAAGAGATCCGCTAGCAAAGTTAAAAATTTATCGCATTTTATTATCGACATTATTTATTAAATACTGTCACGTTCTCAACGATCTAAATACATTTATCTTCTACATAGTAGTCAAATTTTTGTTTATTTTTCTTAGCCCATATTTATAATATTCTTTCTGGCATCATCTAAAATTATTGTTGATAGTAGAGTTTCCTCCAACTGAGGCGTATGGGAACCCAAACACGCTACTTGTAGCTTGTATTTGGGTCACTGTTCTTAAAAAATCTACCACACATTCACTCCCAGTTTGGAAATACTTAAAAAGTGCCCACTCACAATAACAGCCATCACCAAAATCCTCATTCCTACAGCTGGTTATGGACTCTTCGGCTGTGTTAAGGTAGAATCGAATAAGCGTAGGTTATAACGATTCCTACGTCACGTAACCCGAATGATGAGACGAATCAGGTATTAAGAAATACTTTGGTGGTCTCTGTATGCCGATAATAAATAAAACTATTGACTCAAATGGCTATAGATCATCGTCTGTTGCGACAGAAAATCTTTTGGGAAACGCCTCATTGGGCCGTGGTTACACTCCAGTACACGCCTCTTGTTAGCTCTCGTTTCGCCCACTGAAGACCTGAAACATTACATTCCGGTGTGAGCAACGGCCTTTCTCGAGATACCGGGCTTCAAATGTCCATTTAAGCCGGTTTAATTCAGAATGATGATTTGGAAACTGGTTGATATTGCCGTGCATTCACTGACAGCAACAGTTTATCTTAGATCCGAAACTAAAACTTCCTACCAGATGGAAACTGAGAGCCGGATCAAGACTCGAGCTCGGGACCTCCGCCTTTCGCGAGCAGATGCTCTACCGACTGAGCTACCCAAGCACGACTCACGACCCGTTCTCAGAGCTTTACTTCAGCCAACACATCGCCTCTTACCTTCCAAACTTCACAGTTGCACTCCTGCGAAATTTTCAGGACTAGCACTCTTGGAAGAAAGGATATTGATGAGACATGACTTAGCCACAACGTGGGGGATGTTTCCAAAGTGAAATTTTCACTCTGCATCGGAGTGATGAGTTCATTTGAGTAAAGACTTTGGGCATGATGTAGAACTTAAGCATAGATTAAGATATCTCAATTCAGGTCCCCTTATCTTAAGATTCAAACACTCCCTACCTTAGTGCCAGAGAGGCAACGAAAAACCTTAAGGCGACATAGTAAGTCGTCCCTTCTTCCTGGAGTGCTAGTCATGCAAATTTCGCAGGGCAGCTTCTGTGGGATACGCGAAGTAAGAGAAGACGTACAAAGCTGTGAGGAGTGCTGCTGTGTCATGCTTGGGTAACTAAGTCGGTAGAGCAGTTGCCCGCGAAAGCAAAGGTCTTGAGTTCGAGTCTCAGTCTGGCACATAGTTTTAACGAGCTGGGGAGTTACACATCAGTGCACACTTCTTCCAGGGGAGCTGGTCTTGCAAGTTTCGCAGGAGAGTATTTGTGTAGTTTGGAATGTAGGAGATGAGGTACTGCCGAAAGTAAAGCAGTGAGGACCGGTCCCGATTCATGCTTGAGTAGCACGATCAGTAGAGCTCTTGTCCCTGAAAGACAAAGGTCTCGGTACGGCACACAGTTTTAATCTGCTAGGGTGTTTCATATCAGCGCACACTCCGCTGTAGAGTGAAAATTTTATTTATGTTTGAAACTCATTGTCATCGACAAGGCGCGTCACTCGACTGAGGTCCCTTCGGTTATGACCTTATGACGATTACTGTTTTTACGCCATGTCACACGGCCTCGAGTGGTACAACACTCCTTGTAGACACGATGGGCAGTTGGCTTTAACAAATCGGGAAATTTCATCCATATTCGTGGGTTCGTCGAAACACGATACAGCCTTTCTTCCATTCCGTTATAGCTGTATGTAGACCCATACTACTCCTCTCGTTTCATACAGACCAGATGTATACGAACGCCAATTCACTGGCATGAAATATTTCAGCGTTGGACGATCACGTGACCCTCTGGCACCAGATCCACACAACCTACAGCGCTCAACATCGGACAGTGTGCGCTGTTAATGTGACACTCATACACTGAACGGTAAAAAAAGTGATGCAGCCAGGCGGTGCGGGAAGAAGTAATGTTACTTCAGTGATTATACAAAATCGAGCTAGATTGACAAGTAACTTAACAGTGTGAGCTCATTTATCAGTGGGGCTTTGCACCCTCTCTGGCCTGGGCAGAGTAAATGAGTTGGGAAGGGAGCGATAACACCGTTGTATCCTCTCCTGAGAGAAGAGAGCCCACAATTGTTTTGACTGGTCTTTGATATCCTGGATACTATCACCGAGACATATTCGAGCTGGTCCATCACAGTTCTACCATAAAGAGATCTGAGGATCTTGCTGGGAGTACCTCAGCATCACAAATTCATAAAAACATGTGTCATGTGCTGACGAGCATTATCCTGTTGAAAAACGGCACAATACCGCCACACAGTATATACACATGAGAACACAGAATGTCCATGACGCATCGTTATGTCATGGGACTTCCTTCAGTCACTAACAACTATGATCTGAAGTTCTACCCGATGGCTCCCTACACCATTATGCAAGGAGTAAGAAGTGATGCGTGTCTACAAATCATTGCAAGAATGGGGAATCTCCTAGGTCTCCACCATACTTCTCTACGATAGTCATCCCATATAGTGAATACTTAGTCATTGTTGAACATAATGAGACTTTATTCGTCACCATTTCGAGCTTCCCGGTCACGGTACGATTCCAGCTACACATGAGACGGTAACTGTCTAGTCTAGCTGCTACTAGTCTCTGGCCAATGGCGGAAGACATCTCAGTATGTTCGAGGTTAGTAGTTGTTCTCGGATATGTGGATGTTTTACGATGTTACTGGTTATCAGGGCCTGCCCACAACTTGCCATGCAGTCCAACATCGAGCGAATGTCACACCCAAATGTCCCACAAATCTGGATATTCCAAGATTCGTCCAATCAGCCAAACGGAGATCAGTTAGAACTCTCTCAAGTGCTGATAACGTTGTCTCACACGAATACTCTTCATCTCCGTGTCCTCCACACTATTGACTGAATATCTCTCTATGTTCGTGCCCCTTATATACCAGGTCTGATAACAACATTATAACAGTCATAAATGTACTCTAATGGTCGTTCTAACTATCGCAGGGAACTGATAATCATTTACACATCAGCCGATGATGAGTTGTTCGTGTGTGAAGTTACACTGACAACCGACCATGTCTTTTGAGTGTTTCACTTTTTTGTTAGGCGGTTTATTCCGGCCAGCGATCCGCAGCTGTAAAGCGTTCAGCATAAGCTGTTATCTTCGTTGGTGTCATTTCACTGCAATCCGATTACCCGACATTGCCCGTGGCAGGAAAGATAGAACCCAAATGTGGAGCATCAGTGGTTTCTTGTCAATCCTGCATGTCAATCAGAGGTCACTCTGAAATGAAGGACACGCACTGACAGGGCGGGGCGAGGGAGAGCAAAGGAAGCCAACGCCCTGGAGGGAGGGTCGGAATGAAAGACGCGCAAATTATTCTCGCCCTCTCCACGGTCCCGGGGGGAGCACTGTGCGCCGTCGCAGCTGCGCCTCGTTCCCTCGTGGCGGTGGCGACACGCAACGAGAGTGGCAGCCGCCACCTGCCTTCGTCACGCCCTGACGAGCACGCCGCCATTTGGCAGTGAGGGCGGCGCCGCCGTCCACGTCACCGCACTTCTCTCTGTCGCTCCACACGGTTCTAGCACTCACCTTTCTCTTCCTTCTGTGTTTCCTGAGTTAGGCTTTAAGCCAGTTCTTTTCACTCTGCCTATTTCAAGTATTCCTAAAAGCCCTCTGACTGCCTGTTTACTTGTCAGTGTGCAATACGAATATGAAATATACTTTCATCGCTCTAAGATTTGGCATTAAATTCAAGAAAAATACAATGGATCGTCGGTGTTAGACATTCTGTCGACTGTAGTACCTGTCAAAAGTGGATGAGTCGAAAAGTTGCGAGTCTTTTGTAAATAATCATGTGCATCGATCTAATGAATGGAATTATGACCAGATGAGGAATAGACATTTATTTAAGTGTGCAATGATTGCGGAAGGTGCTGGTTGTCCTGTCGAGGTCTGCAGTTTCACTGATATCCAACAGCCCTACGCAATGTTTACAGGTGACTGTATATTGTTCACTAACATTATTAGCTCTCTGTTTACTAGAAAATATCTATAGCGTTGCCTCCCAGTCGGGTCTCTCAGGCCTGAGTTGTTTAAACTGACATAAATTGCAACTATTTTGACTACTTCTGATCTGAATGACTTTTGACGTGTAAATACTTTTAAAATAATTTTATTTATTTAAAGTTTGCATTTAGAAAAACGCAGTGTTTTCTCCTTTATTGGCGATTTTTATTCTTATTGCTAATTTGCGCGGGGGTCTACAGCGGAATATTCCCTTGTACCATGTAATTTGACTTTTTCTAGCTTTCTTTTCTACACAATATCCATATCTTCTCCTTTTCTCAGCTCAAGGTTTCACCGCATTATCCGCTTGTGGTGCTTCTAATGAATCATTCTTTACCCCTACTAGTTGCTTTCCCAAATTTATGACGGAAGTCCGCTCATTTTTCTTAATTAGCAGTCAGCATCATCCAAACTAAGTATACATTCATTACATTTACATTGGACATGTTGACCAACATAAAAAAGAATTTTTAAATTTTATTTTCAACCGTTTAAACTCCCACTGTCTCTGAAAGAGCGAGAGTTAGAAATGGACGCAATTAACTATATTGGCAGAATGACTAACTACCCACCAAATTATGCACTTAATATTTACAAGGTGAACATTAATAAAATCAATAAACTGGAGTGATGGATTCTTGACTGGAAACTGAACAAAATAGGGCTTATGAACATGTGTCCGGTAATGCATCGTTTCCGCTGTAGATGGCGGTGTTGGAAGAAAGCTCTTCTGACCGCTTGCACTCTTTCCATTTGTCATGCAGTTGCGGGCCACTTACGTGGACCTTATATTAGAAGTCGTCTCAATACCCTGTAGAACTGTAGAAACCGGTCCCCCACATCTGATGTATGCACTCTCCTCCACCTCCCTGCACGTTCGTCTTTCTGAAAGGACTCATGATTACACAAACGACCAAACAGGACTTAAAACGTTCTGTGATGTTGGTGTCTGTAACTGTACTTGTTTTGGTATAGGCGTTGTGCCTCTCGACCTTTTCTATCTGCTTAGCCGTACACAAACACTTCTCGGCTTGTTCTCGACATGAATATCGAATAATCTGTTACTTACGGTGCATTGTTGCAGTTAAAACACCCTGCAACACACAAGGAACACAAGGCACTTGGTCAGAGGGACTGTCGTTGGTCAGCGCCATCTATTGTGGCAGCGGTGAGCCTCCACACGCATTTTCATAGGATTTTTCTTCCTCTACTTCCAAACAGAAATAGGGCTGTGCAGTTGTCGGTTTTATTATTGCTCACCCTTTGTAAAAGAACTGTCAGAAAACGCAAGAACAACACAGCATGAAGTGAGAACACTAATTTGGAAGACTAGAATTATAAATACTTCTCCTTGCTATGTTACGAAACATTCAGCGCAAAGATTGCAGCGTTTTCTTTTTTGCAATAAATTATCTAGGTTGATTTTAACTAATGCCGCTGACAAGAAAAATATGTTTCATGAGTGAGGCGTGATATTTTGCCATTACAGACCTCCTGGCGCCCACCTGCATAATCAGCAATACAAAATATCGACTTCTGAGAGCTTTTTGAAGACCACCTTGTCAGAAAGTAAATTCATCGCTATCCATAAGTGGCATATCTAACACCTTCTCCTTTTTCTTTGTTTTTCCATTCCCTCGCCCCATATGGCCGGGGGGTGGACTGCTAGAGATATTATATCCCGCTTTTGAGCCTAGAACATTTACAGAAAATTTAAAAACGTTTTAAAATACAGAGATGATTGAAAATATACAGAGTGGCATTGTTCGTTAAAAGTTCAAAAAGGAAATAAAAAGAATAACAGGTTAAGATGAAAAGCCAAAACAGACATTTATAACTTTAGAATGAAATACCAACATTAGTTAAAAAGAAGGAATGATCTTTCACTAAAGAGCTGAGGACCTGCGCTGGGTGAAGAAGTTGTGGGGAGGATTATGATTCTGTTTATAAATTCTATAAGGTGTTATGTGGTATCTATAGGAACAGGGGGGGTGGTAAGGTGAATATAGGGAAAGACGGAAGGGGAGGGTGAGTAGTGGGTGGACAGTTCCGTGGTAGTATCAGGAGAGGAAGGGAGGGAGTGAAATGGAGAGGGAGGATCTAACATTCTGCGTGGTGTCTGTCTGTTATAAGCCGTGTCTCCCTACCACTTTACGCAACGACGCTCTGAGCGTGTTTTTTAGGGAATTGACTAGTTTGAACCTGGGACCTGTTGCTGGTAAGGGGACGACAGACCACACATGACACGTAGAATTAAGAAGAGTTCAGTGAGAGTAGCGATGATATAACCAAATAGTTAATGATTTCAGCGTCAGCTCCACTGCACTCCCTGTACAAGAATCTTAATACTAACTAAATTTAGTGGAAGGGGTTCAAGGCTTTCCTATATTTAGTTAGCTGGTAAAATAACGTCGAAAAAGCAGTTAAGTTTACCACCGGAAATTTTTTTCTTCGCGCATAATTTGATCAACTCTCCGTCACTGTATGGTACATCCAAGCAATGATTTTTCTTTGCCATTAATTCGAACAAATTCACGGGACTCTTCTCTCCTGAATTTTCAAAATATGGGTTCTGTAATAATTCGTACTACACTCTGTTCTGTGCTTCGCTGAACCAATATCGTGAGAGAAACTTCTCTCTGAAATCTTCGTACAATCGGCATGTCGCTGCAACATTCTGCATGGTTTCTGCGACTGTTCCTGACATGTGTGCACATATAAAGTCGAATTTGTGTGCTAGCGTCCAGTGTTCTGATAATCCTACTCGGAATTGATCAATAAACGATCGTGGATGTAATGAGTTTCCTTCTCGAAAGTGTTGAAATTTTCTGACTGTGAGGAAATGATCGTTGTCGTACTTCGTCATAGTTCCATAGGAAATTTGCGATTCTTCGCCACTTTCGTTTCTTATCATTTCTCCCGTCGCTCTTTCCGGTTGTGGTAGATCCATTGGATATTGTCCACTGTAACTTTCGCGTACCCGCGGTGCAGGCTGTCTGATTTCACGTATGTTACTTTCCGCCTGTGATTGGAATCGAAAATGCATGATATCTTCGTTAATTGCTTGTTTTTTCCGGTGCTGTTAAAGATACGGATGTGGTTGCAGACTCTGTGCTTGTTCGATCCCGTTCACTACGCTCTTCAATGGTTTGCAACAACTCTGTTCGCAATTTCTGAAATCGTCGCTTCGTTTGCGCTTCTATTTTGACTATACGGTTATCGTATCTTTTCAGCGCTGCTTTTGTGATACGTTTGTGTAACACACTGTTTTCAACAACTTCACGCGCTGTACCTGCTGCTTGTCTAGTAATTACTTTATCTGTTTCTCTAGTTTCTTGACTTCTCCCTGGGTGTTGTTACGTAATGTTTTGATCTCGTCCTGAGTGTCTTTACGCAATGTTTGTACGTCTGCTTGTACCTTGTCAATGTCTGTTCTCAATTGATTGTGACCTGTTATTAAGTTTCCTATCACTTCTCGAGATTCTTTTGCCTCGTCTTCAATATGACATAGGTGTAACTGAATTTTTTTGTTTTGTTCTTTAATCTCACGCATTTGTCCCGTGGTTTCTGCATTCTGAATTTTAATTTTGTTCGCTACGTCTTTGTTTTGCCTTGTCATGGTTTCCGTAATTTGTTGTAATAATTCTGCCATATTGGTGGGTCCTATTGCGTTTTCTTCCGACGTCCTACGCTCTGTGTTTGCGCCCAAGTGTTGGTTCGCAACCGACTGCATTGAACTGTGCTGTGACACGTTTCTGCTCGCATTCCTTGTACTCTGTGGTGAGGGAGCTCTGATTACTTGTACTATGGGTTCTACGTATTCAAGACGCAAGTTAGAATCCTCATCGGCTGTCTCTCTACTTTCCTGCACCTCTGTCGTATGCTGACTTATGTTTTCTATGCCTTGACGTACATTATCCTCGTTATGGTGCGTTATCTGTCCTATTTCTCGCGATACTGCATCGTCTGTTGTACTGTCCTCTATTCTCTGTCCATCTTCATGTTGGGTCTCTACCTCAATTCGGTCAAGGTTTCGATCTGCCTTGCCAATCCTTCCGAATCCCTTATTTCCTGTGTTAAAAGCAATTCACGCGCCCTACTTCGAGTCAACATGCTCTCATACGATCTCACGCGTTTCATAAACTTTTTGTTCACACGACTTGACACTTATGATACCCAAGACTGACAACCCCTTCACTTACTTTTTGGGTCAGAACCAACTTGTCAACGATGCATCCGCCACCTGTGCTCTTGCATTGAGGAGGAAACTTAATTCTAACAATTTTTAAAATTCATAAGTTAATTATGCTATTGCCTCTGCTAGAATGTCTCACTTTCTATTGAATACTTTCTTACTATCTATCGCTGCAGCTACTGTTTTCAACTATTTAAGCCTTTCAAAAAAAATTTTTTTTTATTACGAAAACTTTTTAACAGAACTTTTTTCTGATCTAGTTAGGCATGTGGTCGACCTTCAATCATGGTATTTTACCATCCTGGCAGGGTCGCCATTCTCTAACATTCTGCGTGGTGTCTGTTTGTCCTAAGTCGTGTCTCCCTACCACTTTTGCGCAATGACGCTCTGAGCATGTTTTTTAGAGAATTGACTAGTTTGAACCTGAGACCTGTTGCTGGTAAGGAGACGCCAGACCACACATGACATGTAAGGTTCAGAAGAGTTCAGTGAAACTAGCGATGATATAACCAAATAGTTAATGATTTCAGCGTCAGCTCCACTGCACTCCCTGTAAAAGAATCTTAATACTAGCTAAATTTAGTGGAAGGGGTTCAAGGCTTTCCTATTTTTAGTTAGCTAGTAAAATAACGTCGAAAAAGCAGTTAAGTTTACCATTGGAAATTTTATTCTACTCATAAAACATTCTTTATAAATTGCACAATTGATAAAAGGAAATATTTTAATACACCATGATAAAAACCAACTGCGTTCAATAAAAATGTGAACGAATACTCCTGATTGGGTTTCCAAGTTCTACAATAGATCGAAGGATGACCTATGCCATATCACATCTATAATCTGGGTTTAAATTAAGTTTCACAAAAGAGAAAACTATCAAAATCGTCTACAGTGACCCTGAATTATCTTTAATTACTTATCTAACTTGTCCTAAATTACAGTGGCTGATGTGGCTTCTCAATAATTATATAACAGAAAAATCATCGCCTTTCAGATTTTAACTTACGTAGCAAATGTGAATACCATGAGCTTTAATTGACGATCGACACTAGTATTAGGAAAAACGGGGGTGTAACAGATGAGACTTCTGCAGTTCTGAGTGAATCCTTATGCGCTCAAAAATGCGGCATCGCGTGCGTTCATTACCTTGCCGGTGTTTGTCGGGGGGCGGCGAGCAGTACAGCTCCGTTCACCTCGCCGTCTCGGAAACAACTCCTTTCTAACTTCTCGTTACTACAATTTACCGAAGTTTGTTTAAACAAAACTTATCTGGCTGTGTTTTCATCTGACCAATCAGGGTCTCAATGTCAACCTTAAGCTCCGCCTACAAAAATTCTGTCTATCCAATGAGAAACGTTATACTTTTCGTGATGGGGTAATGTGTTTAAAGTTTGCGACGTAACAGGGACGCGAAAAAGTCTCACGCTAAAACTTGCAGCTGGTGTGGCCCTTTTAGTGTTATCGTAAGATCTATACTGTTTTTCTGGAGGGCTTTATCTTTTAACATGGGCTGGGAGGTGGTCCTGTCGGTTACTTTTCGTGGTGGGGCAATGTTTTTAACGTTTGCAACGTAACAGAGCCGTGAAAAAGTCTCACGCTTAAACTTGCGGCTGGTGTGGCCCTTTTAGTGTTATCGTAAGATCTGTACTGTTCTTCTGGAGAGCTCTAGCTTTTAGCATGGGCTGGGGGGGTGGTCTTGTCGGTTAGCTGGCAACGTGGGTGTCCGTCACATATCGTAGGGCCTTCTAACTTAACACGGTTCTGCTCTCGGCTTCTATTCTCGTTTCTCCCCTCGGAACTGCGTCTGTCTCACGGTGGGAAGGTGTGACATGCATTTAGGCATTCTTGTGTTAGTCTGTTGTATTCCATTTGCTCATTCGTTACTCGTATTACTTTGGTTGATTTAATGTCATGATTTATTCGGAGTTATGTGACATACTACTGGATTTGTTTATCATGTCAGGGTTTTCATAGAAGGTGTTGGATTTGCCTGACACCTTACAAGGAGAAGAGGGAAGCCCTTATCTGGAGTGGAAATATGTCGGAAAGGGTATAGCTGGTAGCATGAATAAATATCGGAGTGGGTTTCACGACTTGGAGTGATGCTGGGTTGAAGTTATTTTGTGGTATGGAGCGTGTTGGCGTGTAGGGACGGTGGAACGTGTTCGTAGATGAGCGGAAGCAACCAGCGTTGACTGTTAGAGGGAAGACAAAGGGGTTATTGGAATCTAGTTTGCAGATAATCTAGATGTGGATGCGTTCGGTGTGGTACGAGTGATGAGGATCGGATGAGATAGTAGAAGAAGCTGGGGAAAGTGAACGGATGTGGAATGCGAGACGGACTGCTCAGCGTTCGATGGGACCGGAATCCATGCAACATCTGAATACCAAATATGAAGAATAGTGGAAGTGTGTAATCCCCTAGTTCAGTCTGGTAGCAGTTTTAGTCTATTGTGGGATTTCTGTTGAATGGTTAGGAGGTGAGGTTTCCGTGTTAGTTGCCGATCGAGGGTTAGTACAAGATAGTTATTCCACGGTATTTTAGTGTACTAGGTAACTGGACAGGACGGTCGTAATGGTAAGATAAAAGTCATGAGGACGGAAGATAGAGATAGTTCTGCCTATAATGACTGCCTAAGTTTTGGAAGGGTGATCCTGAGGAGCCAGTGGATACAGCAGGAGGTATACTGACAGAAACCAGACTCCAGAGCGAGAAGGAGGTGCTGCATGTTCAGGTGTTGATGGATGTGTTGGGAAAGGAGGGATAGTAGGAGAAGAAGGTATTGGTAGGAGGCTTGTGCGGTTTGAGAAAAAGGTGGGTTTAGGAGGATTTCAGTAGTTGAGAAGGGTAGCAGTGTAAAGGATTGGAAGTGATGTAAAGGGTTGCAAGTTAAGTGACGGATAAGTAATGAAGCCGTGAGTGGCGGACGTGTCCCGTTTCTAGTGCTGCACTTGTTTTATGTCGTGTGTTGTGATCGGTGTGTAGGGTATCCATCACTTTTGTTGGCAGTCCCTTATACAAAATACCGAATATTTCAGATATGAGTGCCGGCTGGAGTGGCCGTGCGGTTCTAGGCGCTACAGTCTGGAACCGAGTGACCGCTACGGTCGCAGATTCCAATCCTGCCTCGGGCATGGATGTGTGTGATGTCCTTAAGTTAGTTAGGTTTAATTAGTTCTAAGTTCTAGGCGACTGATGACCTCAGAAGTTTAGTCGCATAGTGCTCAGAGCTATTTTTATGATATGAGTGCGCGGATTCTATTTACTTCTGGTCTGTTTTTCTCTCCAAATGATTGTTCCTTTGTTCTCTTTACTGGTGTTTTCGTCAGTTTCCACAATAACAATGTAACTCCTTTTTATATTAAACTTAATGGTTCTGGTTTTACATATTGAAACAGACCTAATAAAGACACTTCAAAAATGTACAGCAGTCACAGGTTTGGTGGTGACAGTTTTGGCAGGCGTAGACGTTTAGGGCTTTAGTAAAAGGCATAACACTAAAAAAATAACAATAACAAAATAAAAATCAAAGACAAGAAGGTGTTGTCAGCGTTACAACTATGGTGTTAGTTACTTATTTTTGCGGGATTCTAGTATCGCTGGACGTAGATCTCTATTTCATCGAAAATATCGAATTTAGCACACGTGGGTACTAAATGTAAATTTTCCATGCCTGTTGACATATCCCCGATTGTGTGATTCTCATTTCTAAGATGTATACCCATGGCACTGTTGTTCTTGTAAGTATGCTCCCTGAACCGAGAAGCAAATTCGCTACCTACGTTGGCGGCCCTATCCGGTAACCGTCCTGTCTCTGAAAAACGCCTTTAAAAAATAAAATGACAAAATAGGGTTTCAGTCTCATAAATAACTAGGTTTTTTTCCTTCGTCAGTATATAGATGTAGAGAATAACAAACTAAAATTGCTACGGATGTACAGAATTAGTTGCAGATCTTGTGAGTGTTTGTACATCGGTGAGACTGGTAGGGATTTCGCTATACGGTGTAAACTCCCCCTCACTTATCGACCTTAATGACAGCGAAAAATTAAACCGGGTGCACCTAATGGCAATTTGGGAAAAGCAGTCGTCACTGAAGTTAATTTGTCTGTAAAGAGGGAGGAAAGGGCTACATCTAAATGAAAGGAAAAATGCAAATGAAATTGGTGGAAATTAATTTCGACAAAAGGGTAAAATTAGTAAAGAAAGTAAATGTGTGGTCGTCACGTTAACAATTAATTGGCGTTAATTACATATTTGAGGTTTGGGGAAAATTACGGTTGCCAGTCCTATGGACAACTACTATATAACTGAAAATGAAAGATTAATGCACATATAATTAGCACCAAAAGCGTGGCAACTGAAGGTTGACACGTGTTGTGTGAAAACTGAATGTTTGTCAAAAGCAATAAATTTCACCACACTCTGACTTAATTTAGCAAAAGAATTAATAAAACCGAAAAATTGAAAGTTAATTTAGTGACTGAAATTAATAGTGTGTTTCTGAAACACTAAGAAATTCGCTAAAATAAGGTTAGTCTTGTGCTACCTCAACAATCATTTCAAAGCTACTTGAATCTACGCAATTTAGAAATAATAGATTTAACTTTGAACTTGAATTTAATGATTCTGAACAATTAACAATAGTAAAATTTAGTATGTACCAAGGTGAGCTGCAGTCACAGGTAAGCTAAAATATGGTAACAAAACTCGCACTCTTAATTTCTGCGTGTGTAAGCTAAATATTGTAGCCAGCTATGAATACTTTAACTGAACTTTGAAATTAAAGCAGTGAAATGAAATGATATTACTTTAATGCTGGCGTATGAATTTCAACGACACTCAGGTTCATTCCAGAAAAGGAAGGGACCCTCCTTGGTAATGCAATTGGGACAATGAGCAACAAAGGTTCATGTTGAGTTGCTGTATTTTTGTGCTTTTAGTCTTCCTTGTTGGTTGATTGCAGGTTTTCAGTCATTGATCGGGGAGGTGGCAACAGTCACTCATTGTCGGCCGTCGCTGTTGCAGAAGCTGGTTGTTGGCGCGCCTTCTTCTTGACACGGTCACCAGTCTGTAATTGTATTACAATAGATGGAAATAGGAAGATATGCATTTCCAGCGTTACACGTGCCCCACATTGTTTGAGGATGTTCGTGTAACCTAAACAGACTCAAAAAATTTCCCAAAAAGGAAAAAAACAGCGGAAATGCATATGCTCAAAATATCAAGAAAACTTAGCATTAGGCTAATTAACCATAAACCAATCTTTACACCATAATAATTGATTGGAAACACTCCTAACCTTATTCCAGTCTGTCGTCTTACACAAAAGAAAACAGGTTGACAACACATAAAAGTTCATAGAAAACATAGAAAACGGTTCAGCTATTCTAAAACAGCAAAATTCCTAACAGTATCAAGAAATGGAATACTATTCACAAAATTAACCAGAGTACATGGTCAGAAAAACAGGTATATAAAAATACGCAAATTAATAATTAATTACATAGAATATATATGTGTATATACCCTTTTCATAATTAATATTCTCGTCATGAGAGTCCACTTAACGCTAAACAAGAAAATAATATTCAGCAGATCGAAAAAAAATATTGACAGAAGAATTCTTTCACATCAGCTGTCCGGGAGGAAAAACAACTCCGCCTTCCTTACCCGCAAGTAAAAAGAATGCAGACAGCGGCACAAGAGCCGACAGCGGCTCCGCCTCGCCAGTATTGTTGCACCCGCCTGTGCGGCACGCTTGATCTCACTCGCCTGTGTAACGGCATTTCCAGAACGTCCGTTTCACGGAATTCTTTCGGAAAAACTCACTCCCGAGTAATCTCAAGGAGTCCATTAACACTATCACAGTGGATGATTCAACACTTTCCATCATCACACGCATGTACTAGCCTGAAACTTAAAACAGCGTCTAAGTACATCGGCAATGATTAATAAATCACATATTTATGAATCTTACAGCTAGTTACAAAATCATATTTACATTCCTTAATCTACTGTGACTCAGCCGAAAACTTAAGTTAGCAGCTTGAATTTTTCAATTGAATAATAATCAGTTACTCTTAAATCATTTAGTCAAAATTAATTGCTTACTAATTGCAACTTCTTTAATGTCCTCTTGGTCAGGTAAAAGCATGGCAATCTTGCAAATTCTGTGGTATTAATCAATCCTAGGTTCGTACAATTTCAAAACTACAATGTTCCGTATACCTAATAGCTTTCCAGAGCTTGGATACTCTAAGCAATAAGCATTTGTGTGAGGTATACCAATGACTTTATATGGTCCATTACAAACAAACTTAAATTTAGAGATTTCATTGTCTATCTCGCTCGATTTCTCATGAGCTTTTACAAGTAGTAAGTCTCCGATTGCAAACTTAGCAAAACGCGGTTTAGCGTCATGACGACGTATGCGAACATCGGCTTTTAGCTTCATTATTTCTAGCAAACGATCCTTTTTCACACCAATACTAAGGTCAATCAGTGGTGGGAATTTGATTATCTCTTCCACTAAACTTTTACTTCTGTCATCTAACAGGATTTCGTCATTATTACTTCATACCGGCCTCGTCTTTGTTCGTGTGTTACGTTTGACACACTGTCTACAATGTTTTTCAATTCAATTTCTACACTATTGTCAATACTGAGATTCCTCACGTTACAGTAGTTCAAATTCATACCTACATCAATGGCTACCAGCCAGTTAACAATGTGTATGGGCTGGTATTGCATTTGCACACCGTCTCCTGCCTCGTCAAAGCTAACTACTATTGTTTTACCTTGTGACGTACATGTCAAAATCTTGCTTTCGCAATTAATCACTGCACGGTACTTTAATAGCCAATATATCCCGATAATTACTTCCGTAGTTAAGTCTGGCACGACGACAAACTCTTGTTCAAATCGTGCCCCACATATTTCGAGGTTGACAAAAATCTCTTTTGTGACCGATTTACTGGCCTTCCCAGTAGCACCGATAATTTTCACTCCTGTTACTGGCATAACTACGATACCAGGTCTGTATTTCAGTAACTAAAATATTTTCCCAGATACAGCACTCAATTCTGCACCGGTGTCAATCAACACATTTAGTTGTACGTCGTGCATATTAACAGACACTACTATCTGTCTACACTTATCCTGGACTCTTTCTTTATTTTCCCACAATAAATCCTCGTCTATATCCAGGTAATTCCAGAAAAAACCATCTGGCTTTGATCCTAAATCCGACTTATGTGGCGGCTTTTTCAGCCTCTGTTCACATACAGTTTTAATTTCAACACGTTTGTCCTGAGGCTTAGTCTGTAGCTTCGCCTCCAATTCCGAAAACTTTTCCTGTAACTCGTCAACTAGTGAGTGTTGCTTTGCTATCAATTCACTAATTGTCACCTTCGTTGATTCCTCTTTGGTCAGATTGGTCTCATCTGCCAGTCTACCTGGAGGAATGTGCCCAGTAGTATCTGCAATTACTTCCTCTGAATCTGAGCAACCCACACTTCTACCGTCAGACCGTATAACGTCAGCTCTAACCTCATACACGCTGTAATCTACGTGCTTTTCTACCAATCGTGTCCGTCTATCACTAAAATTCTCGTAATCTTTCTCCTTAATACTTCCGCAATGTGTAACCTGGAGTTTTGCGTCGGATGGGTCGGCTACTTCTACCACTATAACTTTCGGTAAGGTCTGACGGTTAGGGCCAGAACATTCCGTTACTACTTCAACATCCAACTCCTCCGGGACGAAACACGACGAATCTTACTCGTGCTCCCCATTAACATCAACTATTTCTGGTAAAGTTTGCCGGTTAGCGCCAGAACTTTTTATCACTTCACAAACACTATCTTCCTGCTGGACGAGACGCAGCAAATCCTGGCCGCGCTCCCCATAAACACTTCTCCCGTACAGGCCCCTATAATCTCTTTGTTCGTCGTATAAGCGACCGAACTGCCTTAACTAGACTTCATCCCTCTCTGCATCCCCTCGCTCGATGACGGACGTGTTATCCGACATCTAATCTTCTCTCAACACTTGCGAATCGTTCTTTAACTCAATCTCCAGTTCCACTGTGGGAGTTACAGCTTTAACTTTATAATCGATTTCCGGAAACTACTTAAATTGTTCTCACTGACAGTGAATGCATTTTCTACTGCCGTGTCTACAGCTGATCTACTACTCGTGGGCGCACTCCTTTCTCCTAACACTGGCACACTCTCCTGCCGTTGATTATGCCACACGGAATTTTCGTAACGACGACACCTGGGTTTTCTCCTATTATTGGGCCGCCAAAATATCTCCACGCCCGGTCGGCCCCTCACCGGCGCGGCTAATGGTTTCCCTGTCTCGTCCCAGCAGATCTGTTCCCCAGATATTGCTGAGGCGGTTTATCACGCCCTCTGGAGTTATTACTATTCTGTGACGCCCGCATCACGTTAGTATGATACTGGTTTCCGTCATTCCTGTTATTATTTGCACTGTACCGATTGTTATTACGGTGTGAACTATAATTGTTATTGCTGCCATGGTTGCGGTATGATTTATTCCCATGGTTATCGTTGTTGTGGTTGTTGTGGTACCCGTTGTTGTTACCACGGCCTCCACCACTGTCGTGATTATTGTGCCAATTGTCCTCGTCCTCAAATCTTTCCAGGAAATCATTGATTGTCTTGTAATTGCTTCCTACGTTGCGTTTTGTATCATCTGGAAGCTTCCTGCAGAGTTCCCAGACTATTTCGGATTCGGTGCGGCGATCACGCAAATATTCCAACTTGCGGATCCAGCCCTCACAAAACTCCTTCATCGAGCATCGCGAATTCGCATCGAAAGGCCTCAATGCGACAAATTCGCGCCAGACACTTTGTTGTTTTTGCTCTGACGAGTATTCAGCCACAAACAAATTTTTAAACTCGTCAAAAGTCAGGTTCGTGATGTTGAGGTTTAAGCCCCAACGCTTGGCATCACCAGCCAACACGGCAATAATCGCATTAATTTTTCTCTCATTAGTCCATGATCTGGGTAAAACTCCTTTACAATTTTTAATGAAATCCATCGCCTGTATACCGCCGTTTTTCAAGGGGTCGAACCGCTCCTCTTTCGTCAACAATTACGAACTATGTGCACAGATTGGCACGTAGCTCTGTTTTTCGTCAAGTTTCTTTTCTAATTCCGACACTCTTGTAATTACCTGGCAAGCGGTTGTCGCAAGCGTTTCCACTTCCCTCTTTTTCTCTTCGCAGGTATTAGCCTGCTTCGTCACTTCAGTATCTACTTCGGACACTAAAGCCTTTAAAGTTTCTACCGTCTGTTGATCCTCTTTTTTCACTAATTGAATTTGTTCCGTCACCATATTCTCGATGATCGGAGCAACTGTTTCTCCTACTCTCGATTCTGCTAATTTCGGAATCAAAACGAGTATTTACGCTCGCAATTTCCTCCTGAACGCCTATCATTTCCTGTTTAGGATTAGCGATTTCGGTATTAATTACAACAATATCTTCTTTGATTTTATCAACTTTTGTGTTAACAACTCCAACATTGTTGTTAACAACATTAATGGCTTTGTTCTGTTTGTCTAGCTTCCTGTCAATTTTTTCAGACTGAGCTTCTTGCTTTTCAGACTGAGCTTCTTGCTTGGCAAACTGAGCTTTAAATTCTGCGGATTGAGTTTCTATCTTGCTAGACTGAGCCTTGATTTCGTTAGTCAAAACATTCAATAAATCAGTTAAACTCCCGGAAACCGGAGGTTTTACTTCCGTAGCGGGTGCCTCTTTAATTGTCCCCCCGTATTCAAGGGGTCCAGATTTGATTTTCACTTCCGATTCCGAAACATTTTCTGAAGTTTGGACTTTCATTTCTGCTCTTTTCGGGGATCGCCTGCCCCTGAACAATGGGTTCCGTGGTGCGCGTTTCCCACTGTTCGATCGATTGTTCCGTATCCAAGTCAACCAAATTTTGGTAATTGTTGCCTGCATTCATTTTAATAATTATCAATATAAATGCCAAGTTTCAAATCTAATTAGGATTCCTCCCACTACTTATTCTCGCAGACGTAAAGACCTGTTCGCAACCAGTACGTTGTTACGAGATTTGAACAACGCAAAATTCGTGCCCAGAACAACCTCAAATCCGAAGATTGTCCTGTCACCAAGTCGCCACGTGTAACCTCCCCCTTACTTATCGACCTTAATGACAGTGAAAAATTAAACTGCATGCACCTAATTGAAATTTGGGAAAATCAATCGTCACTGAAGTTAATTTGTCGGTAAAGAGAGAGTAAAGGGCTACATCTAAATGAAAGCAAAAATGCAAATGAAATTGGTGGAAATTAATTTTGACAAAAAGGTAAAATTAATAAAGAAAGTAAATGTGCGGTCATCACGTTAACAATTAATTGGCGTTAATTAGATATTTGAGATTTGGGGAAAATTACGGTCGCTTGTCCTCTTGACAACTACTATAATAACTGAAAATGAAAGATTAATGCACATATAATTAGCACCAAAAGCGTGGCAACTGAAAGTTGACACGTGTTGTGTGAAAACTGAAAGTTTGTCAGAAGTAATACATTTTGCTACACTCTGACTTAATTTAGCGAAAAAAAATAATAAAACCGGAAAATTGAAAGTTAATTTAGTGACTGAAATTAATAGTGAACTTTGTTTCTGAAACACTAAGAAATTCACTAAAATAAGATTAGTCTTGGGCTACCTCAACAATCATTTCAAAAGCTACTTGAATCTACGCAATTTAGAAATAATAGATTTAATTTTGAACTTGAATTTAATGATTCTGAACAATTAACAATAGTAAAATTTAGTACGTACCAAGGTGAGCTGCAATCACAGGTAAGCTAAAATATGGTAACAAAACTCGCACTCTTAATTTCTGATTGTGTAGTCTAAATATTGTAGCCAGCTATGAATCCTTTAACTGAACTTTGAAATTAAAGCAGTGAAATGGAATGATATTACTTTAATGCTGGCGTATGAAGTTCAACGACACTCGGGTTCATTCCAGAAAAGGAAGGGACCCTGCTTAGTAATGCAATTGGGACAATGAGCAACAAAGGTTCAGGTTAAGTTGCTGTATTTTTGTGATGCAACAGTTTGAAAAGCTGAGGTTTGCCATACAGTTATAGGACTTTACGTGCTTTTAGCCTTCCTTGTTGGTTGATTGAAGGTTTTCAGTCACTGATCGGGGAGGTGGCAACAGTCACTCATTGTCGGCCGTCGCTGTTGCAGAAGCTGGATGTTGGCGCGCCTTCTTCTTGACACGGTCACCAGTCGAAACGGGCTCTTGATGTGCGCCAGCTAATGCTTCCCGTCCGTGATACCGTGTTAGAAACTATCATAGCAAGTCGAGCGCAATTACATGCTGCCGAACCCCGAAAGTGCGGCCACTCGCGGGAGCGTCACACAACACACGTGCTCCACTGCACTACTCCAGCCAGACTCTGCTCTGCCCGCGCTCCACGCTGCAGAGTTAACACTACCGAAGATCCTAAAAACTTTGGTTCTCCACGCGACCTGTCGATGTAGTCGTTCGCTAGCATAGTTTTCCCTAGGCCAGACCCAGCGTAAAAATAAAAATAATATTTACAAAACAAACCAATTGTTGATAGACATAAATGCATATATATATATATATATATATATATATATATATATATATATATATATATATACACAAACAGTAAAACAATTACAATATATAAAGACACAGAGATGTCATATCTTCAGTCAACAAATAAAGGATAAAAAATTATTGTACAATAGATGGAAATAGGAAGATATGCATTTTCGGCTTTACAACGGTTCAGGAAGCACACACAGAAGAACTGCAGTGCCATGAGTAAACTTCTTAGAAATGAGGATCACAAAATCCTCGATAACTCAACAGGTATGGAAATTTTAGCTACGGAACCCAAGAGGTAAACACCGATATGATCCCAGACCTACACATCCACATCTACGATCAAAGAAGCCCGCAAAAATAACTAACAAAACTATCAATTTCTTGTTTTTTAAGTTTCTCACTAATTAATGATTGACTAACTTAACTGTCCATCATTAGTTTTGATGCACTACATGCCACCAATTGGCCAATAGGCATTTTAGCACAAAGGTTTCAACCCTGCGCCTTGGTTACTAGACGCAACTGTTTATATTAGTTTCTGCATACACAATTTTTCACACCAATCCCTCTAGCAATATTGGCTTCTCAGGCATTCATCTGCCTATCAGGCGTTCCTGATTTGTTATCCTAAAGGATTTGGTACCTTAGTGTTAACAATATCTATTTAATCCACATTCTTAGATACATCGTTGTAGACTTTTATGTGACATTATTATAATACTGTATCTCTCCTCAGATGTTTGAAATAAACAGCAAATACATCCTTCTTATTTCTTTTAAATGGATTTCATGCGCTTCTGACAAGGCTTGCTGATATAATTTCATCAGCGTCCATATTTACACATGTAAGTTGGTTAATGTTTCGCTGGTTATATAACATAAGAAAGCTTCATAGTTTAATTTATTTGTAATAAGGTTTTCAATCCTTTCTGACGACTCTCCCCTCCCCCTCCCTTCTACTAGCTATATCCCCTCTTGGACATTCTCCCCCACCCCCTCCTACCCTATTTTCCATACTTTGCTTTGTTACGTAAAGTGGGCACATCTTTAACATAAGCACCTTTTGTGTGTAAGGTCAATGAGGCCATGTTACCCAAATTCCTATTTCGATAGGTATTTGTATACGCAAGTGTGGCTTTTCTAATACCAAGTAGTTAATCTTTCACAACCTATTGGTGGCCCTCTGCCCCTCTCTCTCCCTTCCTGGTACTCTCAATTACTCTCATCCCCTTCCCATCTCTTACTTCCATTCAGGTACACGCTAGTAGTAATATTAACGTTGTTCCTTTTTCTTTGTTTAAGCATTTAGAAACATTCGGAATGGGCACACACATATTACAAGACTTTATGTCACAGTTAATAACTGATAGTTTTGTTTTACATATTAGCAGATGCATTGGTATTATGTCAATAGGGTATGGAGTCCTATTAGAAATGAAAAATGCCTTAACATTTGGACAAAGATTTTCATATTGTCATGCCACGACAATACTCTTAAAAAATGTTTTAAAAAGTTTTCAAAGTGTGCAAGGAACACTCTCTGGATTATTAACTCATTCTAATTTGGTCCCACAGACGACGTCTCATCATTCCTATGGCACGCTTTTATGTTTCTGTTTTCTTTTTCACTGTGGATTTTCCAGATTTTATTCGTAGTACATTTCAATTGAATTGAGGAACTGTTCGAAACAAGCAGAAGACTCAGCAATGGTCAACATCTGGAGGATGCAGAAGGCAGTGGAAACCATTGCATTAAAGACTCACAATGTGTATCCATAGATCATGTGCACTGTAATTGAAAAGTGTCATAATGATCTTTCCATCGGCAAAAGATGCCAGACGATCCCCCATTCACGTCTTCGGGAGGGGCTGCCAGGTGCGAAGCGACCACGAGCAGAAGGTAGAACAACCAACGAAAAAGGTTCACCATTCACAGCAATACTCTCATCAATATTTCAGCTTTGTCACAATAATTAAAAGGTGGTTGTAAATCTATGGTGTGATAATGGTAAACCAATTTGTCTGAGTTATATTTTATTAAATATTTCGAAACAGGCAGAAATTCCTACAAATACATCACAGTAATTTCCAAAATATTTACTTGATTTTATCGTTAAACCTAAAACCACAAGTATTCAAAATGTCTAGTGTCATAACTTTTTTCAAAAAATATTTTTAAGACACTATAATCTACTTTATGATCCCAAACTAATTTCATAACAATAGAATGTTTTGAAATATATCCATTATTTATCAAAGAAGAACATAATAATGACGCAAATAGCCCTAAATTACGAAAAAATAATGTAACGGGAAGCAATACACTCTTTAAAATTTGGTAGCTCCACTTATCTCCACATGTTCCAGACCATCTGCAATGTTGTTGCAGCCACCAAGTCACAGGTTTTCCAATCCTTTTAAATTTGCAGTATCAAAAAGATAATATCTTTATCAGTTTTACTCCTGCAACATATTCATTCAGTTAATGCACATAGTATTAAAATTCTGTCTGACGCTACCTTATTCTAGCATATCATGTCTTACAACTTTGATAAAATTGAGCATTGGAATCTTGTTCGTAAATTTCTCGTTTTTACAGTGAGCTAATTTGTAAATATACTTTTCAGTTCCTTAAAAAACGGTCCCCAAGAGATTATAGTTGCAGTTTCAATCTTGATTTGACAAGTGGAGATTGGTGATTGATTATGTTGACTTATCTTTCTTTGATGACGTTAATTATGGCTTCTTCTTGGTTTTGGCACAGAAGTTGTCATAGTATGAATGGTGAGAAAATACGCTGGGTTCATATTATCAGGTGCTTAAGCATCAACGAAAGGTTGTAGGGGATAAAGTTCTGTCGTTCATTCTTTTTGCTTCACTAGTCCAAGTACAACGAGTCCAGCCAATATGCGCAACAACATCATAACACGCAAAACTCTCTGCACAATGCATAACCCTATTCTTGCCAACTCTGCGAAAAGCCAAAAAGAACAAAGACAGTACATATAATAAAGACAGTTTAACTTATCAAAGACTTTTTCAGCATTATATTCTGAAATTAGTTTGAGTTTTCCAACTAATATCTTACTGTCGGTAACTTCAAACTTATTGCACTAGATAAAAAATGTTTTAAACAAATTCAGAGTAATAAAAAGCATGACTCATTCTGAAAAGCAATAAAATTAATATTATTAATGTTGGATTCCTATTTAAAAGCATTTACTGTACAGTTTCATTCACATCACCATTTTATTTATTTCGTTCAAACTATGAAACATTTGTATAAAAATGAAGTTGTCAATTCGTGCTTATTAGTATATTTATGGGATGTATTGTGTTGTTTACTAAATGATGTCGGTTTATCAGTGACCAGATCCATTACAACATCTGTCCTCCCGAAGGAAGTAAGTCTGCAGGCATGCAACAGGTGCCTGTTCCACTTTGCTTTGTTCTCGAAAGTTAATTAGGGAACGAAGTTAGCTTACGCTGACCTTTTCGGTTCTCAGGTAAGCATTTTTTGAATAGCATTAACTCTTGCTTCTGGAGAAGGAAACTTGCTGGTATCCTATGAAGGGGAAGGAGGATGACATCGAAAGCATCACATGGTTTCGGGATGGTAGTAACGTTTTCTCTAAAATTAGGTGCATTTGAAAGCGACCTTCAGACTATCCCTGGTGTGACCATACGAAATTCTAAGTTAGGCAATAGCCTTCTGGCGTCTTCCTAATCGGTGAATCTTTGTCCATGTTGATTATTGAGGAACTCTTCAAGTTTCTTGATAAGATAATTCGTGTCAGATGGCACCAATATCTTTTCGGTGTATGCTGTTTCATTTTTTTAAACAACGTGGGAAAACAAACTCATTATTTGAACAATTATCAGTGTGAAATTGTCGTTAGCCGTGCCACCTTTGTCCCCATATTAATGGAATTGTGTTACATTCAGAAGTTCCAACTACGAACTCTTCCTGTGCTATTTTATTTCTTAGTCTGCATTTGGGTAATACCTGGTCTTTCTCAGGAAATTAATTTGTGATATCTAAAGCTTCTTTTTCTAAGTATCCAGTACTCTCCTTGGAGAAGCACTGACACTTCCTATTCCATATGAAATTCTCATTTTGCCTTTCATCTCATTTTATGTTACGTGCCTTATAGTTTGTTTTCTATTTAGCTAGTGTGCGATTTAGATGAATCGTTACTGCATAAGCCAGTTTGACATGTCAAACAACTTAATGATGACGCCTGGTCCGTAATTATATTACCAACAGTGACGTTAGTTTGAGTGGGATTCCTAGCTGGACGCAATTTTATGTGGTATGTTGTTTATTGTTAACTATCACGTGGTTAGACGCTTACGATCTTACCACGTCTTACTGGGACTTAGTACCCATCGAATTTGGCCCTGTCTAAAGTTTATGGTTGTCTAGGAGCCCAGATTGGAGATGTTCAGATAAAATTTATGCCCATCGGATGGTTTCAGAATTGATGCAGCAATGCATCTTAATGCGATGAAGTGACGGGAATGGTTTCTGAATTAAACATCTCTTGGAATTCGTTAGAATTATTGTATTGCCAAAATACAACAGCACAGTAGGGCTCATAATTTAGACTAGATGGGTATGCACCAATGTTCAGTCCACTGTCATATTCCTGTTTAATACTCTCCGTTGGTGTGTCGAGTACCAGACTTACCAAACGTTACGAAAGTCTGGGAAAACTCACCTTGAAAGTGAGTCGTGGCTGAATCACTAAGGGGCAATATACAACTAAACACTTTTTAAATTTTATAATTATTGTAATGGTGTATCTACGTCTGCTTAACTACTCTGAAATCCAGGCTTAATCGTCCGGCATTGGATTCATCGGAGCACTTTCACGCTATTACTCTACCGCTCCACTCTTGATAAGCGGGCGGGAAGAACGAACACTTAAATCTCTCTATGCGAGCTCTGATTTCTCTCATTTTACTTCTATGATCATTCCTCCATAGGTATGGTGGGCGACAGCGATATGTTTTCCCTTCGGTTGAGAAACTTGGAGACTGGAATTGCGTGTACTGTGATAATGATTTAGGTGAAAATCTGACGCTGATACAATACATTTATTCACTACTCGTTTCTCTCCACGTGACAGAGGAAAGAACAGGTAAGACCAAAGTAACTTCTTCCAGCTAAAAATCAGAACTGTTTAAAACACCTTGATTTTACTTACAAAGTAAGGATTAAACGTAATTTGCAGGAGGTGCCTTCTTAATACCATCTAGACCTATATTTTCATCAGAATAGAGATTGTGTGCATGAAGAATTAAAATTTCTTCACAAAAAGTGTATGACGAACACCAAGGTCTCTAATATAAGCATAAATGTCCGCTTTTAAGTTGAATACAGGTATTGTAGACACGTGAACCTGAGTGGTTCGCAGTTACATCAAACTGTGAATGAGTGCCAGCAGGAGAGGGAAGGCAAGATCATCTTCAAGGTTTTAACGTATGCTGGGTTGGTTAATAAGTTTGTAGAGTTTTTCCAATAACAGAAACATCCTCCTTAACTATTTATACCAGTATGCCAACGTTGGGCTGACTCTGGGATTCTGTGGCTGTAGAAATCACATGGATTTGAGGCGACGACCGCTTATAGTCCTGTTCGGAGTGCATTTTCGTCCGGAAAGGAAGTTCCTTGAAGATTGTACAGAGCGGGAAATGTGAAAATTTGAGGGCGCAAGGTCAGGTTAATGAGGTCTTTGTTCTTGAACTACGTATGCAGTACAGTTGTTGACAACAAAAATCAGCAGGTATTGTTACATTGCGGATAAGAAATTCGTAGTACACTACATCATCGTTGTTCCACCAGATGCGTAACATTGTCTTCTATGGATGCGCGTAGATCTCTCTATGGGGAGCTGCTGTTTTGTTTGGCTCAACCATTCTTTTTTTTCCTACGTTAGCATAAAGAGAATATTTCTCGCCATCAGTAACGATACAAGATAGGAATGGTCGGGGATGTTCACGAACCAGTTGATGACGATTAATCAGAGATCTATGGAGAGCCACCCGCAGGTTATTGTGATTTCGGCTTAGAGCATGCGGTATCCATTCACCCGATTCTTGAACCTTCCCCGTTACATGCGGATACCGCACTATGATGGAATATTCACAGTTCATCACGTTTGCCAGTTCTCGAGTACACTGCGTTAAACGATCTTCCCCAAATTCCGAAGCTCTTCCAGGGCGTGGAGGGTCGCTAATGTCAAAACGGCCATCCTTAAAATGAGGGAACTATTTTATTTCCGTGCTCTGTACAATGGCGTTATCCCCATACACGGTGCAAATGTTTCCGGCCTTCTCCGTTGCTGTCATCCCCATACTGAACTCACACAGAAGACTCTGTCGGATATATTCAGATTTCTCCACTTGGCACTCCATTTTCTCGCGTTTACAGCTCCACCCACTATCTCCAAATGAGAAAACGACAAAATGTAAACTAGAAAATCAACAGTGAAGTAAAAATGCAAAATGGTAGTCTATAATTAAACACATAGCAACCCGAATATCACCATACAAAACAAAAGCTCTACGAACATATGCACCAACTCAATAAAAAACTCCATTCTGAAAATATGGAAACTTCAGCAAATTTTAATAGATTCTCAGCATTTATATTCCGCACTTTGTGGTTCATCAGATTATTGATTATCGCGAAGTATGTTTGCACAATGACCTACTAGCGAAGCTGCTTTGAAATAATTAACAGGCGGGTATTATATCAGACACTTCTTGCCACTTCGTGCCAATTTAATGAAAAAGAAAACCACACTAACGTCAGTGTTATTTTACTCTAATGTGTTATATATGTCTCGATTTCAAACACTTCGTGGGCGGCTCACGATCCCTGACAGATGTTTCATTTAGAAAACTTGCTTACGTCTGACAGCACGATTTTCAGGAACGAACAGGGAATAACAAGTTCTTTAGTTTCGATAAACATAGTATTTCAAAGCACTGATTTCGAACTGTACCTATATGAATGAATAAGTTGATTCGGACGAAAAGTAAGCAGCATTCCCACTTGTCAATTAGCTTCAACGGTGGAACAATTTCAGGACCTGTCGAAATATTGTGTTAAATGTATACTGTGTCAGTAAAGTTGACCTGTTCCAGTGACATAAATCTGATATCAATGTTAAGCATGGTGCTCAAAGAGCTGGGTGGTCTGCGAACACACTTTCATATCTTCTGTGACCCTTACGGACGTCAACGAGAGTGTACTTTATTTATTTGACACTAAATGTTCTATGACCTGTCAATTAGGTTTTTCGATTAGATCGCAGAACCCTTTTCAGCGAAAAGGTAGTTCCCAACAATTTCCCTTTCCCAGTTTCTTCAGGATCGAAAAACCATGTATAAAACTGCTTTAAACATATGATTACCTTAAAGTGTTAAATATTTGACATTAAGCACATAAGCGAGGAAAAGGTTAGGAAGGATTGTTGGAAGTCACTGAGGGCACTGATGCCCAAGTACTTGGTGAATATGGACTATGTACACCATGAGGTACGCTACCTCGTGATGTAAGCACTGTTTGTAACTGTAACACTTGTCTTACTGTGTTAAACCTTTAACATACCATTATATCTGATTATTATCAGGTTATCACAGCATTTTGAATTTTGAAATTCGGTTATTAGTTATATGAAACGATAAAAATCAAATTTTACCGCCCCTGGACACCACTGGACAGGCAGCTTGCCACGGGAAATATCCAGGATTAGTTGTTCAATAACGCAGATGATATAACTGGAAATGCCACACATAATGATTCAGATCAAATATATCTGTTAGGAAACAATGAGACTCAATTAGAAAGAGTCCCGTCTTAGACTACCAGTCATCGTACAGCTCGGAACTTATCACATACGATGTTCTGCAAAATTCCGTCTTACGGCTTCTACATTTTCTTATATGTAACGAGCTTTCATCAGTAGCATAACCAGATGCTTGGTATTGTTTAAAGATGATACACACATTTTAGTAAATGAAGCACAATTTTAGGTAAATCGGTTTATGCCATTTTATGGCCATGAACACAATTCTTTGTCAATTAACTTAGAAAAAAGTACACTATATGCTGTTCATAATCTGTGAACGTTTTCGTCCCACTATTTGCCTATAACAGAAGAAACAGAAGTAAGATGTCTATAGAGTTAAATTCTTGACATTACACGTTAGTAATGAATTTATTTGCGAGGAGAATACCACAGAACTGCTGAAGTTTTTACACAAATCTTTATCTTGAGTACAAATGTTGTCAGACATAGGAGATATAAGAGTTTTTCAGACATAAGAGATATAAGAATGTGAAAGATACCATACTATACATACTTTCATTTCATAACGCCATACAGCATCATTTTTGGGGGTAAATTATTAAGTCCGAGACCAAAACCATGTAGTACCAATTATTTGGTTGTGAACTCAAGAATGTGTTACAGAGACATTTTCAGGGAACTGAGAAAACTAATTGTTGCTTCCCAATTGTTTATTACTCCAAAAAACTGTTCCAAGTAAGACATCTAGTTTCAAAACAATAGCTTAATTCATTCTATCGATAGCAAAAATAATACCAATATCCACTTGGATCCATAAAGGCGTCTATTATTCAGGAACACATTTCCAATAGAAGAACAAAAGCTATAAAAAATTAACTACTAATAAGGTTTAGTTTAAGAGGATCCTACAGGATTTAGTGGAGGACAGACCTATTAAAGGATTTCTTAGTAGAAATGTTGATAATATCAAATAACGTCAGCATCATGTAAAGTCCTACGATATTCAGTGGATCAACGTAATCAACACAAATAAACATTGTTAACAGATTTTGTCTTTGATAATGAGTGTCTACAGCCACCTAAGGATTATTATATTCACCCCAGTATATACAATATTAAACGTTATGTGACAATTTTGTCACTACCACTGAAATAAAAATATACCTAAAATATTTTGGCTAATTTTACGTCCATGATGACCTCTTCACTTTGTATGTGTCAGAGCGACATTAGAATATATCTTTTTCTGTAAATATGCGTTATGTATACTTGTTGTATGACATGTTAAATACAAGGAAGATATCCACTCAGTGGAACACACCTAATATAAAGTACGTGTATTCTAATCTACTCTAAATCTGCGTCATATCTGCAGAAGAATGCACGCCGTGTGTCTTCAACTCAAATGTAAAATTAACGCGATACCGAAAACTACGAGCGGAGAGCAAATTGCATGAATATAACTGATGACCCTGTTCCAACTCTCTTATTAAAAAAAAATTCTGAGTTTTCCATTCCTTCCACCCTGGAATACACATTTAAGGCACACAGAAGCAGGTAAGGCAAAATACTAATAAAATTTTTACGCTTTTCATTGAAAGAAGACGGAGAAAGGGTACACACAACGTTATAGCGAGAAGCCAGTGGTGAATATCGTATTACACTGTGGAGGAGGAACGGGAAATTACGAGCCTAGGTCGTGTTTCAGGACACTGAAGTGGAGAGCTCTCCAGGAACTAAGACTGTTACAGTCATAAAGAGGTGGTTAATCTAGAGTACTCTGAATACTTTCCTCTCACCTGCATCAAGAAAGTAAAACAGCAAAACTCATTCACAGTTTGACATAACCGCGGACCACTCAGGTTCACGTGTCCACAATACCGATACACAAATTAAAAGCGGACATTTATGCGTATATTAGAGACCTTGGTGTTTGTCATACACTTTTTGTGAAGAAATTTTAGTTCTTCAGGCACACCGCCTCTATTCTGATATAGGTCTAGATGGTATTAAGAAGGCACCTGCTGCTAATTACGTTTAACCCTTACCAAAAATACTGAACAACTTTGTAAGTAAAAATCAAGGTGTTTTAAACACAACGGTACTGATTTTTAGCTGGAAGACGTTACTTTGGTCTTACCTGTTCTTTCTTCTGTCACGTGGAGAGAAACGAGTAGTGAATAAAAGTATTGTGTCAGCGTCAGTTTTTGACCTAAATCATTATCATAATACACGCAGTTCCAATCTCCAAGTTTCTCAACCGAAGGCGAAAACATATCGTTGTCGCCCACCAACCTATGGAGGAATGATCATAGAAGTAAAATGAGAGAAATAAGAGCTCGCACAGAGAGATTTAAGTGTTCGTTCTTCCCTCCCGCTTTTCAAGAGTGGAGCGGTAGAGAAATAGTGTAAAAGTGCTCCGATGAATCTATGCCAGACGTTTCAGTCTGCATTTGAGAGTCGTTAAGTAGACGTAGATACACCATTACTATAGTTGTAAAATTTAAAAATTGTTTAGTAGTATATTTGCCCTTAGTGATTGAGCCACGACTCACCTTTAAGGTGAGTTTTCCAAGACTTTCGTGACGTTTGATAAATTTGGTACTCGACACACCAACGGGATGTATTTGCGTTTGTTTGCGTGGTCATCCTACGCAGCAGCTGTTAAAATCTGTTACTGTGGGTTATCTGTCTTGAGCTGACTGCAATTTAATTAGAAAGATTTACACCAGACGCGTTTCGCTTTTATTTATACAGCATCATCCGTGGATATCCTGGAAATAGGATACATACGATTGTGCATTTTCAGTTGTTTTTGGTTAAAAACAGCGTCTTGTTTATAAAGTTAGTGTGGAAGTTACTTACGGTGTTTCTTCACATACTCCGTTCCTTTCCTCGCTGCTAAGACACGTTGACATCGTAAGAGTCTGATTCACATTTGCATTTGCCACTTTTTGTCGTTCTACAGTGCTTTCTGCGCTGTATTATTTACTCTTCACTTTTGTAAACTGTTTCCCATTTCGCACAGTAACAGTGTTTGTTTTGTTCACGTTGGGAGTGTTACCAGCGTGTGAAACTCCTTTTTATTGCGTGTGTGATTTAGTGAAAAATGTTGAAATTGTGTTATATGTTAGGGAGAGACGTAGAGAGGTGGGTACGGTGATCTTTATGGTTGGGGGGGTAGGGGAGCGGAGAGCTGGACGGTGTTTACTGGACAGAATCTTGGAGTGTGAGGTGGATCCTGTGAGGATATATATATATATATATATATATATATATATATATATATATATATATATATATATATATATTAAATGGTCAGTTGGTTTAAAGAGTGTGTGGTTTGCCTAGTTGATTCGATCATTCATGAGTTGGTCGTGTTATGGTTTTTTGGATCTGCAGTTTTCTCGTAAGGTGAGGAGGTGTATTTTGTTGTTCATCCTCATGATTTCCATGTCTATATCTCTGGCTGTAATTATATATTGGTGTAAGTATTCTGCAAAAATTGAATGGTCTGTCCTATACTTCCATGCTCCTACATGTTCTTTGCATCTGGTGTCAAATGTCCCCCTGATTTGATCTACGTATCTTCCATCACATGTATTGCATTCCACTTGGTACATTTCTGATTTCTGATATAGATCAGCTTTTCCTATTGTTTTTGGGAAAGTATTTCTGAGTGGAGTTGATCGTTTGTCGAGATATTTTTATGCCTTGTTTTTTTGAAAATATTGGATATTCTGTGCGTTTACTTCTGGCTGAATATCATTGTGTACCATCCTTTACTTTCTGCCTCTTTCACATTTTTTATTGTTCCTATTCTTGTATTTTATATATTTGTTTATGTGTGATTTTGTCCTTGTGTTGATGACATCATTTCATACCAAACATCAACGTATTCTCTTGATATGTGCCCAAGCAACCGCTTTCTTTTATGCTTCGCTCTAATGGCGCAGCATTAGGAGTTGGTTATATATGATCTGCCGTAATGGTCTGTCTTTTTCTGTTGCCATTACTTTGTTTAGAGCTGTATAGCGTTAATGTTATTCTTGATCAATGATATAAGGCAAAATTTGATGCATTTGGTGAACATGTTGCAGAGCTGAAAGTTGTTGCCCCATAAACTTTAAAACAAATTACATCGATCACGCAAAACATTCGGCAAACTGAAAAAAAATGTCAATGTGACTGGAAGACTATGTTGATACGTCAAATGCATCAGAAAGCGGTCAGGACCCAAGTTAGTAATTACAGAGGACTTTCTGTTCAAGACCCTGGTCGAAGAATAACAAGAAGCTGAGTATTAATTGGTGGACATCAGGGAGGTTTCAGGCAAAATCGTTTTCACGAAGATCAAATACTAGTTCTGTAACTAGTCTTCAGGAAGCAGCAAATTTACAGTTAGAAATTACTTTGTACCGTTACAGACTTCTTTTAAGGAGTTTATAGCCGAATGGGTCGTTCTGAAAGAACTAAATTAAGACCTCCACACCACTGTAGTTAGTAGTGAAACACAATATGGTAAAAAATTTAGGAAAAAATCTTGGGATAGGTGAGAATTTTCGGTTCATTTTGAAATGAAAAGAGGACTATCTTAAAAATAGTAATCCGAAAATGGGAGAAAATAAACTCAGACAATAAAACTGATTATCCAATTATATTAAGAAAATCTAACTAAAGCAGGAAAATCAGTATTAGGATAGCCTATAGACTGTTTAGGAGTGTCTGTTTGTATTTGTGTTCCACACAAACTAGTGTAGTTATGTCGCATTGTTCTGCCACACCTTGAAGAACTGATAAAAGTTGTGTAAACTGTAACGAAATAGCATAGATTTTCTCTTAAGTATACCTGTTTAGAAAGAAAGCTGCAATGGAAATTAGTTGTCGGCTGAAGTGTCGCCTAGTGTAAGAAGATGTTGGAAATCAGGCATTTTTTGCTCTTACGATAAAAGCGAAATTATCACTAAAAATAAATACGTGCGTCTGAATCCTTATGACACAGTTGATTTTCTTGTTTGTTAGATACATTGAAAACACATGCATGAGCAGTGAAATAAGCTCACAGAATCTGTAGATTAAAATGTAGCCTAATGAAACAATAACAATCGTTATTAAATTAACAGAATTCTTTGTGCCGTCGGGTGTATTTGTTATTCATGCCTTTTACGAATACAAAAATACGCGGGACAATTCCAGGGATTATTTTGTGACTCCGGGGTAATATCTCACACATAAACAAACGTATGACAGTACAACATGTTTGAACTCTGTAAAAGCACCGAATTTTGGCAAAATGTTTTATACACGAGAGAACCTTTCGTACAAAGAGTAGGATGTCATGCTGAAGTGCTACAGCATGCCATTACGATGCTGTCATTCCCACACAGAATATGACGAACGCAATTAGAATATGACGGATCGTAGCAGATGAATACTTCGACTACTAATTTAAGCTTCTGTTCGGTTTTAAGTATGGAGCAACCCTTCCGTTTTAAGTTGCAGAGCCAACAAGGTTGTCGTAATACAACTAGGCTTTTTTCTTTTGACTATTATACTGTTGGTTTTTTAAAACATTAGTAAATGAATTGTAGCTATTGCGTTGGTGGGCTACTTTGTTTGCATACAGTAAGTGTCGAGTCTTCCGCGAACGACGTGTGAAGGATAAAATTTCTGCTTTCAAATGTATTATTTTCATTCCACTATGCTGTGGCTATAGTCGTGAAATGTAATACCCATGATTTCTAAGTTGTTGTTGTGTTCTTCAGTCGAGAGACTGGTTTGATGCAGCTCTCCATGCCACTATATCCTGTGTAAGCTTCTTCATCTCCCAGTACCTACTGCAACCTACATCCTTCTGAATCTACTTAGTGTATTCATTTCTTGGTCTCCCTCTACGATTTTTAACCTCCACGCTGCCCTCCAATACTAATCTATTCAATACCTCCTCATTAGTTGTGTGACATTCCCAACAAATCTTCAGCATTCTTCAATAGCACCACACTTCGAAAGCTTCTATTCTCTTCTTGTCCAAACTATTTATCGTCCACGTTTTACTTCCATACATGGCTACACCCCATACAAATACTTTCAGATACGACTTCCTGACACTTATATCTATACTCGATGTTAACAAATTCCTCTTCTTCAGAAACGCTTTCCTTGGCACTCACAGTCTACATTTTATATCATCTCTACTTCGACCATCAGTTACTTTGCTCCCTAAATAGCAAAACTCCTTTACTACTTTAAGTGTCTCATTTCCTAATCTAATTCCCCCAGCATCACCCGACTTAATTCAACTACATTACATTATCCTCGTTTTGCTTTCGTTGATGCTCATCTTTCAAGACACTGTCCATTCCGTTCAACTGCTCGTCCATGTCCTTTGCTGTCTCTGACAGACTTACAATGTCATCGGCTGACCTGAATGTTTTTATTTCTTCTCGATGGATTTTAATACCTACTCCGAATTTTTCTTTTGCTTCCCTTACAGATTGCTCAATATACAGATCTAATAACAGTGGGGATAGCCTAAAACCCTGTCTTACTCCCTTACCATTCACTGCTTCCCTTTCATGCCCCTCGGCTATTATAACTGCCATCTGGTTTCTGTACAAATTGTAAATAACCTTTCGCTTCCTGTGTTTTACCCCTGCCACCTTCGGAATTTGAAAGACAGTATTCCAGTCAACATTGTCAAAAGCTTTTTCTGAGTCTACAAATGCTGGAAACGTAGGTTTGCCTTTCCTTGATCTTTCTTCTAAGATAAGTCGTAATGTCACTATTGCCTCGCGTGTTCGAATATTTCTATGGAATCCAAACTGTTCTTCCCCGAGGTCGGCTTCTACCAGTTTTTCCATTCGTCTGTAAAGAAGTTGCATTAGTATTTCGCAGCCTGACTTACTAAGCTGATACTTCGGTAATTTTCACACCTGTCAACACCTGCTTTCTTTGGAATTGGAGTTATTATGCTTTCTATAACGGTTTTTATTAGTGCAAGAGGAAAGCTTCAATTAGTAACACAGTTTCTGTAACTGTTCAAAACAATGATGTGTCGGGTACCAGTGAATCAGTGAAGATCCATTAAGCAAGCCGAGGAAACTGCATGCATGTTTATAGTGAATGGTGAGGCACTAACTACATGAACGTATGATATCTCGCTTTTGTAAACTGTTATTGTGCATAATGCGCTGGGGAACAAAATGAAAAACCGAAGGTATGTCCGATAAAGTTTAGCCAGATTTCGTAAAAGGTAATCATACCATACAAGCAAATAATAATTTCCACGGGTTAATTAAGCGATGAGTCCAGAAAAATCAGGATACATTCAAAGCATTCGTACATTTGGATGATCCTTTTGACAAACGAAAAAGCCAGAATGAAAAGTGAAACAGCAAAAACTCTGTGTGCCTTAGGAAGGGAATAAATTAGAGTTGAAGTTTCTCGTCACTGCTCTACAACCTGTACATCGTAGAAGTGATGTTGCAGGTAAGGAAAATATTAGTAGATGCTAGAGTACTAGAGGAGCAAATATGAGAGCGAGAATTCCCACTGCCATAGTTTTGCTTCCGTGTGGAAGGCAGCCACAGGAAACCAGTTGATTGGAATCAAAATCATTTAATGAATGTGAAATGTAGTTGGATTACATTTTTTATTAATGGTGACCGATTTCCCAATTCGATCAAAAGATCATATTTAGATCCAGTGCTGCAAGATATAGTTTGTAAATAGCAGTAAAGATGTAATACTGTATTTTATGTTACATTCTTACCACCACTGACAAACTGCAGATTGCAGCACTAAATCAGAAGATGATCGGCTACCCTAATCGAAACCATTCGTCTCTGATAAAAATAAGTAGTGATGCAGGCGGTGTTTTTCATTCGTTACAGCAAGACATCACCCTATCCTGAGGTATGTCCTCAATCACGTAACATAAGTACTATAGTACACAACATTGAAGATAGACAATTGGAACTTAACTTCAGTATCACTGCCAGAAAAAGTGAAAGAATTTTCCTACCTGGATGTGAAATATAGAAAGATATGTACGACACTAAAGCAATCCAAAGACCTTTAATAAACGTATAGGATCTCGGAAAAACTATAATTGTACTTTAGCCTAATAAATTGACAATAACTGTGATATGGGTGGCTTTTATTTTTCATGCTAACCGGGATACCCGGCTTCGCTCAAGTCTTCTTCTTTGGGAAGTTAAAAGTGCTTCGTGTTCTTCGTCAGGATTAGTTTTTTTTTCTCTGTTCTACTTATTTTCGCCGTTTTCTTCCGATGAAATATATTTTCAGGAAATTGCAGTCTCCGTTGCGCTGTGGTAGTAATGATCCCATGTTGTGATAAATTTGTCGTCGGATGGAAAAAAAATGAATTTTATCTCTGTTAGCGTTGTTCGAAGTGACACCGAAAGAAGTCTTTTGGAAGCAGGTGTCGCACGCGTTTGTATTTTGAAGAAAGTGTTTTCATTCTGGAGTTTCCCCGGTCATGTAAAGAGAAAATTCCTGCGGAGATGCTTTCATTGGTAGAAATCGAATCTTTCCATTCAAGCAACACAATCCTAGTGTTTGTGTAATGAATTTTTTCGCGTTGTAATATTGTTACGTATCATCCATTTCCACGATTACGACGTTTTTGGATTTCTTATCTTCATTTGTTTTGTTGTATCGTTTACTTATCCTATTCCACGCTTCTCATAGGGTGATATTTTCGTGACAGGCTTGATTTCGCAGTCTTTTATTACAAGACTGTGCCGCAATTCTTGAGTCTTCAGTCCGTTTATTTCGTTGTTCGTCGGTTTCTCTGTTTTTCACGTAGTCATTGTCATTCGTCGGAAACTTAAACATGCTTCCCATTCTTCGTGCGTTTCGGTTTTTCGCTGTTCTTTTTTTGATTCACTGTTTTACTTCAGAACTGGCAGGGTCTCATCCTCTTTTGCGTTTGGACATTGTCTAAAGTATAAATTAAATCAACTTCTTCTTAACAAACGCACTAAGTACACTTTACATATTTTTCACACCTTATTTTCGATTTATAATCAGTCACTGTATCACTTTGACTAGTAAGACATAACTCTTTGTTTTAATTTACTCTCTGCGCTAGTTTTTAGGGTTCCTTCCTTCGTCACTGATAAAAAATTGGCGTTCGAACCCACAACAGATCTTGCTCTATACACCCCTACCAACGGGTATTCCCGCCAGTGGCGAATTCCAGAACATGCCAAACAGGCTTCGAATGCTGTAGAATGTTCCAGAACATTAAGAAACATTCCAGAGTGTTCTGGAAGATTCCAAAATGACCTGGGATGTAATCTGGAACGTTCCGGATTGTTCCCGAACATTGTGGAATCTGAGCGACTCTTCCAGTCATTTCAGAACAGCCCGTATCATTGTGAAATATTCCGCAAAATTCTAAAATGTTGTCTAATGTTCTAGAATGCTCTCGAATACTCCGTGATGTTCTGGAATGTTCTAGAGATTTGTAGAATGCGAAACTTTCCAGCTCTCATAAACTAAAGCGCCAAAGAAAGTGGTGTAGGCATGCGTATTCAAATATAGAAATTTGTAAACAGGCAGAACACGGGACTGCGGTCGGCAACGCTTATATAAGTCAGCTAGTGTCTGATGCCGTTGTTAGATCGGTTACCGCTGCTACAACGGCAGGTTATCCAGACTTAAGTGAGTTTCAACGTGGTGTTACAGTCGGCCGGAGAGCGTTAGGACACAGCGTCTCCGAGGGTGGAGATTTATCCGTACGATCACTTCGCGTGCGTACCGTGAATATCAGGAATCGGGCAAAACTTCAGATCTCCGGCACCGTTGCGGCAGAAAAAGATCCCAGAAAAATATTCTGTAAGAACGGGACCAACGACGACTGAAGAGAACCATTCAACGTGACAGAAGTGTAAACCTTCCGCAAATTGAGGGCATGGGGCCGTCAACACCGACATTGGACTGTTGATAACTGGAAACATGTTGCCTTGTTGAACGAGTCTCGTTTCAAATTGTATCGAGTCGATGGACGTATACGAGTATGGAGACAACCACATGAATCCATAGATCCTGCATGTCAGCAGGGGATTTTTCAAGCTGGCGAAGGCAGTGTAATGGTTTGGGAGCGTGCAGTTGGAGTGATATGGGACCCCTGATATGTCTAGATATGACCTTGACAGGTGACACGTACATAAGCATCCTGTCTGATCACCTGGATCCACCCATGTCCATGACTTGGGCAATTCCAGCAGAACAATGAGACACCCCACACATCCAGAATTTACATAGTAGCTTCAGGAGCACTCTTCTGAGTTTAACCACTTCTGCTGGACTCCAAACTCTCCAGACATGACCATTATTGATCGTATCTGGGATGCCTTGCAACGCCGGCCGGTGTGGCCGTGCGGTTCTAGGCGCTTCAGTCTGGAACCGCGTGATCGCTGCGGTCGCAGGTTCGAATCCTGCCTCGGGCATGGATGTGTGTGATGTCCTTAGGTTAATTAGGTTTAAGTAGTTCTAAGTTCTAGGGAACTGATGACCACAGATGTTAAGTCCCATAGTGCTCAGAGCCATTTGAACCATTTTTTTGCCTTGCAGCGAGCTGTCCAAAAGAGATCTCCACCCTCTCGTACCCTTATGGATTTATGGACAGCCCTCCAGGATTCTTGGTGTCAGTACCATCCAGCACTACATCAGACATTAGTCGAGTCCATTGTTGAGTACTGTCAGTAGGTAATCGTTATCAACAGAATTTTTGGGTGTGTCAGGAGAGCTTAGTGACATCGAGGGGTAGTAATTGGATGTCACTAGAGTGACAAATTCATCAGGGACATTTCATCATCGGAGATATGACTGTGTATTGGAAACGCTGTAACGCCGGAAATGCATATCCTCCTATTTCCATCTATTGTACTACAATTTCTTTTCCTTGTTTTGTTACCTCAAGATATGACATCTCTGTGTCTTTATAAATTGAATTGTTTTACTGTTTGTATATATATATTTATGCATTTATGTCGATCTATAATTGGTTTGATTTGCAAATATTATTTGTATTTTTACGCTGGGTCTTGCCTAGGGAAAACTATGCTAGCGAACGAATACATCGATAGGTCGTGTGGAGAACCAAAGTGTTTAGGATCTTTGGTAGTGTTAACTCTGTCGCGTGGAGGGCGGGCAGAGGTAGTCTGGCTGGAGTAGTGCAGTGGAGCAGGTATGTTGTGTGACGCTCCCGCGAGTTGCCGCGCTATCGGGGATCGGCAGCATGTAATTGCGCTCGAATTGCTATGATAGTTTCTGACACGGTGTTGCGGACGGGAAGCATTAGCTGGCGCACATCAAGAGCCCGCTTCGCCTGGTGACCGTGTCGAGAAGAAGGCGCGCCAACATTCAGCTTCTGCAACAGCGACGGTCGACAATGAGTGACTGTCGTCACCTGCTCGACCGACGACTGCAAACCTTCAATCAACCAACAAGGAAGACTGGAAGCAGGTAAAGTTTTAGAACTGTATGGCAGACCTCAGCTTTTAAAATTGTTGCATCACAAAATTACAGCAACTTAGCATGAACCTTTGTTGCTCATTGTCCCAAATGCATTACCAAGCAGGGTCACTTCCTTTTCCGAAATGAACACGAGTGTCGTTTAAATTCAGGTGCCAGCATTAAAGTAATATCATGCCATTTCACTGCTTTAATTTCAAAGTTCAGTTAAAGTATTCGTAGCTGGCTACAATATTTAGATTACGCAAGCAGAAATTATGAGTGCGAGTTTTGTTACCATATTTTAGCTTACCTGTGACTACAGCTCAGCTTGGTACGTACTAAATTTTACTATTGTTAATTGTTCAGAATCATTAAATTCAAATTCAAAATTAAATCTCTTATTTCTAAATTGCGTAGATTCAAGTAGCTTTTGAAATGATTGTTGAGGTAGCCCAAGACTAACCTTATTTTATTGAATATCGTAGTGCTTCAGAAACAAAGCTCACTATTAATTTCAGTCACTAAATTAACTTTCAATTTTCCGGTTTTATTAATTCTTTTGCTAAATTAAGTCAGAGTGTAGCGAGATTTATTACTTCTGACAAACTTTCAGTTTTCACACTACACGTGTCAACCTTCAGTTGCCACGCTTCTAGTGCTAATTATATGTGCAATAAACTTTCTTTTTCAGTTACTATAGTAATTGTCCATAGGACTGGCGACCGTAATTTTCCCCAAATCTCAAATATCTAATTACCGCTAGTTAATTGTTAACGTAACGGCCGCACATTTACTTTCTTTATTAATTTTACCCCTTTTCAAAATTAATTTCCACCAGTTTCATTTGCATTTTTCCTTTCATTTAGATGTAGCCCTTTCCTCCCTCTTTACCGACAGATTAAGTTCGGTGACGATTGCTTTTCCCAAATTTCCATTAGGTACACGCGGTTTAATATTTCACTGTCATTACGGTCGATAAGTGAGGAGGAGGTAACACGTGGCGACCTGGTGACAGGACAATCTTCAGATCTGAGGTTGTTCTGGACACGAATTTTGCATTGTTCAAATCTCGTAACAAAGTACTGGTTACGAACAGGCCGTTACGTCAGCGAGAATAAGTAGTGGGAGCAATCCTAATTATATTTGGGGTTTGGCATTTATATTGAAAATTATTAAAATTAGTGGAGGCAACAGTTACCAAAATTTGGTTGACTTGGATACGGAACAATCGGTCGAACTGTGGGAAACGCGCACCGCGGTACCCATTGTTCAGGGGCAGGCGGCTAGCGTGAAAGACGCGACCCCCGAAACGCAACAAAGAGCAGAAATGGAATTCCAAACTTTAGAAAATGTATCGGAATCGGAAGTGAAAATCAAACCTGAACCCCTTGATGACGAATACGGGGGGACAATTGAAGAGGCCGCTACCGAAGTAAAACCGGTAGTTTCCGGGAATTTAACTGATTTATTGAATGTTTTGATTAACAAAGTCAAGAGTCAATCGGCAGAAATTAAAGCTCAGGCTGCCAAGCAAGAAGCTAAGTCTGCCAAGCAAGAAGCTCAGTCTGTAACAATTGAACAGAAGCTAGACATTCAGATCAAAGCTATTAATGTTGTTAACAACAATGTTGGAGTTGTTAACACAAAAGTAGATAAAATCAAAGAAGATATTGTTGTGATTAATACCGAAATCGGTAATCTTGAACAAGATATAATAGGCGTTCAGGCGGAAATTGCGAGCATAAATACTCGTTTTTACTCCGAAATTAGCAGAATCGAGAAAAGTGTAGGAGAAGCAGTTGCTCCGATCATTGAGGTTAAGGTGACAGAACAAATTCAATTAGTGAAAAAAGAGGATCAACAGAAGGTGGAAACTTTAAAGGCTTTAGTATCCGAAGTAGATACTAAAGTGACGAAGCAGGCTAATACCTGCGAAGAGAAAAAGAGGGAAGTGGAAACGCTTGCGACAACCACTTGCCAAGTAATTACGAGAGTGTCGGAATTAGAAGAGAAACTTGACGAAAAACAGAGCTATGTGCCAATCTGTGCACATAGTTCGGAATTGTTGACGAAAGAGGAGCGGTTCGACCCCTTGAAAAACGGCGGTATACAGGCGACGGATTTCATTAAAAATGATGAAGGAGTTTTAGCCAGATCATGGACTAATGAGAGAAAAATTAATGCGGCTATTGATGTGTTGGCTGATGATGCCAAGCGTTGGGGCTTAAACCTCAACATTACGAACCTGACTTCTGACGAGTTTAAAAATTTGTTTCTGGCTGAATACTGGTCAGAGCAAAAACAACAAAATGTCTGGCGCGAATATATCGTATCGAGGCCTTTCGATGCGAATTCACGTGACTCGATGAAGGAGTTTTGTGAGGGCTGGATCCGCAAGTTGGAATATTTGCGTGATCGCCGCACCGAATCCGAAATAGTCTGGGAACTCTGCAGGAAGCTTCCAGATGATGCAAAACGCAACATAGGAAGCAATTACAAGACAATCAATGATTTCCTGGAAAGAGTTGAGGAGGAGGACAATTGGTGCAATAATCGCGACAGTGGTAGAGGCCGTGGTAACAACAACGGGTACCACAGCAACCACAACAATGGTAACTATGGGAATAATGCATACCGCAATCTTGGCAGCAATAACAATAATGGTTCAGACCATAATAACAATCGGTACAATGCAAATAATAACAGGAATCACGGAAACCATTATCATACTAACGTGATACAGGCTTCGCAGAATAGTAATAACGCCACATGGTGTGATCAGCCGCCTCAGCAGCATCCGAGGAGCGGATCCTCTGGGACGAGACAGGGAAACCATTAGTCGCGCCGGTGAGGAGCCGACCGGGCGTGGAGAAATATTGGCGGCCCAATAACAGGAGAAAACCCAGGTGTCGTCGCTATGAAAATTCCGTATGGAATATTCAACGGCGGGAGAGTGTGCCAGTGTTAGGAGAAAGGAGTGCGCCCACGAGTAGTAGATCAGCTGTAGACACGGCAGTAGAAAATACATTCACTGTCAGTGAGAACAATTTAAGTAGTGTTCCGGAAATCGAGTATAAAGTGGCAGCTGTAACACCCACAGTGGAACTGGAGATTGAGTTAAAGAACGATTCGCAAGTGTTGAGAGAATATTAGATGGCGGATAACACGTCCGTCATCGAGCGAGGGGATGCAGAGAGGGATGAAGTCTAGTTAAGGCAGTTCGGTCGCTTATACGACGAACAAAGAGATTATAGGGGCCTGTACGGGAGAAGTGTTTATGGGGAGCGCGGCCAGGATTTGCTGCGTCTCGTCCCGCAGGAAGATAGTGTTTGTGAAGCGATAGAAAGTTCTGGCCCTAACCGGCAAACTTTACCAGAAATAGTTGATGTTAATGGGGAGCACGAGAAAGATTCATCGTGTTTCGTTCCGGAGTAGTTGGATGTTGAAGTAGTAACGGAATGTTCTGGCCCTGACCGGCAGACTTTACCGAAAGTTATAGTGGTAGAAGTGGCCGACCCATCCGACGCAAACCTCCAGTTTAAACATTGCGAGAGTATTAAGGAGAAAGATCAATAGAATTTTAGTGATAGCTGGACACGATTGGTAGAAAAGCACGTAGATTACAGCGTGTACAGGTTACAGCTGACGTTATACGGTCGGACGGTTGCAGTGTGGGTTGCGCAGATCCAGAGGAAGTAATTGCAGATACTACTGGGCACATTCCTCCAGGTAGATTGGCAGATGAGACCAATCTGACCAAAGAGGAATCAACGAAGGTGACAATTAGTGAATTGATAGCAAAGCAACACTCACTAGTTGACGAGTTACAGGAAAAGGTTTCGGAATTGGAGGCGAAGCTACAGACTAAGCCTCAGGACAAACGTGTTGAAATTAAAACTGTATGTGAACAGAGGCTGAAAAAGCCGCCAGATAAGGCGGATTTAGGATCAAAGCCAGATGGTTTTTTCTGGAATGACCTGGATATGGACGAGGATTTACTGTGGGAAAATAAAGAAACAGTCGAGGAGAAGTGTAGACAGATAGTAGTGTCTGTTAATATGCACGGCCTACAATTAAACGTGTTGATTGACACCGGTGCAGAATTGAGTGCTGTATCTGGGAAAATATTTGAGTTACTGAAAGACAGACCTGGTATCGTAATTATGCCAGTAACAGGAGTGAAAATTATCGGTGCTACTGGGAAGGCCAGTAAACCGGTCACAAAATAAATTTTTGTCAACTTCGAGAGTCCGCAGCTCGTGGTCGTGCGGTAGCGTTCTCGCTTCCCACGCCCGGGTTCCCGGTTTCGATTCCCGGCGGGGTCAGGGATTTTCTCTGCCTCGTGATGACTGGGTGTTGTGTGCTGTCCTTAGGTTAGTTAGGTTTAAGTAGTTCTAAGTTCTAGGGGACTGATGACCATAGATGTTAAGTCCCATAGTGCTCAGAGCTATTTGAACCATTTGAACCATCAACTTCGAGATATGTGGGGCACGATTTGAACAAGAGTTTGTCGTCGTGCCAGACTTAACTACGGAAGTAACTATCGGGTTAGATTGGCTATTAGAGTACCGTGCAGTGATTAATTGCGAAAGCAAAACTTTGACATGTAAGTCACAAGATAAAACAATAGTAGCTAGATTTGACGAGGTAGGAGATGGTGTGCATAGGCAATACCAGCCTATACACATTGTTAACTGTCAGGATGGCATTGACGTAGGTATGAATTTGAACTACTGTAACGTGAGGAATCTCGGAATTCACAATAGTGTAGAAAGGGAATTGGAAGAGATACTCAAATTCCCTCCACGGATTGACATTAGTATTGGTGTGAAAAAAGATCGTTTGCGAGAAATAATGAAGCTAAAAGCCGATGCTCGCATACGTCGTCATGACGCTAAAGCACGTTTTGCTAAGTTTGCAATCGGAGACTTAGTACTTGTAAAAGCTCAAGAAAAATCTAGCGAGATAGACAGTGAAATCTCTAAATTTAAGTTTGTTTATAATGGACCATATAAAGTCATTGGTATACCTCACGCAAATGCTTATTGCTTAGGGTATCCAAGCTCTGGAAAACTATTAGGTATACGGAACATTGTAGACTTGAAATTGTACCAACCTAAGATTGATTAATACCACAGAATGCGTAAATTGTACAGTATGTAAATATAGAGTGTAATATTTAACGATTTGCTAGATTGCCATGCTTTTGCCTGACCAAGAGGACATTAAAGAATTTGTAATTAATATGTAATTAATTTTGATTAAATGATTTATGAATAACTGATTATTACTCAATTGAAAAATCCAAGCTGCTAGTTTAAGTTTTCAGCTGAGTCACAGTAGATTAAGGAATGTAAATATGATTTTGTAACTAGCTGTAAGATTTCGTAAATATGTGATTTACTAGTCATTACCGATGTACTTAGACGCTGTTTTAAGTTTCAGGCTAGTACATGCGTGTGATGATGGACAGTGTTGAATCATCCACTGTGATAGTGTTAATGGACTCCTTGAGATTACTCGGGAGTGAGTTTTTCCGAAAGAATTCAGTGAAACGGACGTTCTGGAAATGCCGTTACACAGGCGAGTGAGATCAAGCGTGCCGCACAGGCGGGTGCAACAATACTGGCGAGGCGGAGCCGCTGTCGGCTCTTGTGCCGCTGTCTGCATTCTTTTTACTTGCGGGTACTGAAGGCGGAGTTGTTTTTATTCCCGGACACCTGTTGTGAAAGAATTCTGCTTTCAATATTTATGTTGTTGTCGATCTGCTGTATATTATTTTCTTGTTTAGCGTTAAGTGGACTCTCATGACGAGAATATTAATTACGAAAAGGTTATACAAAACGTGTATTCCATGTAATTAATTATTAATTTGCGTATTTTGATATACCTGTTTTTTATTGCCATGTACTCTGGTTAATTTTGTATATAGAATTCCATTTCTTGATACTGTTAGGAATTTTGATGATTTTAAAATAGCTAAACCATTTTCTATGTTTTCTATGAATTTTAATTTGTTGACAACCAGTTTTCTTTTGTGTAAGACGACGGAGTGGAATAAGGTTAGGAGTGTCTCCACTCAATTCTTATGGTCTAAAAATTGGTTTATGGTTAATCAGCCTAATGCTAAATTTTCTTGATGTTTTGAGCATATGCATTTCCGCTGTTTTTTTTTTTCCTTTTCGGGACATTTTCTGAGTCTGTTTACGTTACACGAATATCCTCAGATAGTGTGGGGCACGTGTAACGCCGGAAATGCATATCCTTCTATTTCCATCTAATGTACTACAATTTTTTTCCTTGTTTTGTTACCTCAAGATATGACATCTCTGTGTCTTTATAAATTGAATTGTTTTACTGTCTGTATATATATATATATATATATATATATATATATATATATATATATGCATTTATGTCGATCTATAATTGGTTTGTTTTGTAAATATTATTTGTATTTTTACACTGGGCCTTGCCTAGGGAAAACTATGCTAGTGAATGAATACATCGATAGGTCGTGTGGAGAACCAAAGTGTTTAGCATCTTTGGTAGTGTTAACTCTGTCGCGTGGAGGGCGGGCAGAGGTAGTCTGGCTGGAGTAGTGCAGTGGAGCAGGTATGTTGTGTGACGCTCCCGCGAGTTGCCGCGCTATCGGGGATCGGCAGCATGTAATTGCGCTCGAATTGCTATGATAGTTTCTGACACGGTGTTGCGGACGGGAAGCATTAGCTGGCGCACATCAAGAGCCCGTTTCGCCTGGTGACCGTGTCGAGAAGAAGGCGCGCCAACATCCAGCTTCTGCAACAGCGACGGTCGACAATGAGTGACTGTCGTCACCTGCTCGACCGACGACTGCAAACCTTCAATCAACCAACAAGGAAGACTGGAAGCAGGTAAAGTTTTAGAACTGTATGGCAGACCTCAGCTTTTAAAATTGTTGCATCACAAAATTACAGCAACTTAGCATGAACCTTTGTTGCTCATTGTCCCAGTGCCATTACCAAGCAGGGTCCCTTCCGTTTCCGAAATGAACACGAGTGTCGTTGAAACTCAGGTGCCAGCATTAAAGTAATATCATTCCATTTCACTGCTTTAATTTCAAAGTTCAGTTAAAGTATTTATAGCTGGCTACAATATTTAGATTACACAAGCACAAATTATGAGTGCGAGTTTTGTTACCATATTTTAGCTTACCTGTGACTACAGCTCAGCTTGGTACGCACTAAATTTTACTATTGTTAATTGTTCAGAATCATTAAATTCAAGTTCAAAGTTAAATCTCTTATTTCTAAATTGCGTAGATTCCAGTAGCTTTTGAAATGATTGTTGAGGTAGTCCAAGACTAACCTTATTTTATTGAATTTCGTAGTGCTTCAGAAACAAAGCTCACTATTTATTTCAGTCACTAAATTAACTTTCAATTTTCCGGTTTTATTAATTCTTTTGCTAAATTAAGTCAGAGTGTAGCGAAATTTATCACTTCTGACAAACTTTCAGTTTTCACACTACACGTGTCAACCTTCAGTTGCCACGCTTCTAGTGCTAATTATATGTGCAATAAACTTTCTTTTTCAGTTACTATAGTAATTGTCCATAGGACTGGCGACCGTAATTTTCCCCAAATCTCAAATATCTAATTACCTCTAGTTAATTGTTAACGTAACGGCCACACATTTACTTTGTTTATTAACTTTCCCCCTTTTCAAAATTAATTTCCACCAGTTTCATTTGCATTTTTCCTTTCATTTAGATGTAACCCTTTCCTCCCTCTTTACCGACAGATTAACTTCAGTGACGATTGCTTTTCCCAAATTGGCATTAGGTACGCGCGGTTTTTATATTTCACTGTCATTAAGGTCGATAAGTGAGGAGGAGGTTACATCGCGAAGGAACAACTACAGCTAAACCAAGAGCTGGCAGACCTCAGGTACTGACAGACGGGGACGTCAAATATAGCTATGGAGATTGTAAAAAATCGCAATATATCAGCAGAAGAAATCACTCCCGAGTTCGAATGTGCTACCAGTAGACTACCCGGCACACTGTTTATGGGGAGTCAAAAATAAAGGGGTTCAATGATCGAGCATTTTTTCATAAACCAACCATTTCTATGGCAACGCTAAGCAAACAGTTTAAACAGCGACGTCAGAACGAGTAATTAGGAGTCATGTATCACGCTACACCCTTTGACAATCAGATGGAAGGGGTGGGGTTTGGCGAATGTCTGGAGAACGTTACCTGCCATCAAGTGTAGTGAAGTACAGGGGAGGTCATGTTAACGTATGACGGTGTTATTCGTCGTTATCGTTTGACCCCGTCATTGCCCTTAAGAGAATGTTAAATTTGGGAGCATATGGACAAATTTTACAATATTGTATAATGCATACGGTAGGGGAAAATTTGGAGATGATAATTGTTTGCAATCGCATGATAATGCATCCTGCCGTAAAGCAGCATGTGTTATCGTAGTTAGTGAACAAGAACATTCCTGAAATTGAAAGGACTGCTTAGTGCCCTAAACTTAACCTAGCGTAACATCTCTGCGATAAGTTAGAACTTCGACTTAGCCCCTAAACCCGGCGTCCAGCTTCACTCTGGTTTCGGATCTTCAGGAAGAATGGCTGCAATTCCTCCAAAGACACTTAACTACATCACCTAAAGTGTGTGTAGTGGAGTTGAAAGCGTCATGTGGACGATAGGTGAGAAAAACTAAGTTTTAAAGCCTATTAATAGATGTCGGAATACTTCTGCTCAGATCCTCTAGTTGTCTCACAATCTTGATAGTGAAGTCAAGCTTATTAACCACAATTACTTGTATGCTGTGATCGTAGCTACCGAGCGAGGTCCCCATAGAGCTGTACTCCTAAATGATGGTTCACGTTTCGACGATTCCCACAACCTACTTCCTTCCCTACTTTCCAGCCTCTCATTCTTCTTTGTCTACGCACTTGGGAACAAAAGTGCCGGAGGAACGAGCAGGGTTGCGGCAGGCGGCTGTCATATTACGCAGTGCTCCGCTCCTGGTACTGGCGATCCTTTTGAATGTGTTGAGCAGACTCGGCGGGCGGGCCCGCGACGAGGCCGGAACGCGACTTTACGGCCGTGGAGAGCGCACAGAAATGAAACGGCCCGAGGCGATCACGAGCCGGCGATATTGGCCCCGGGCGCCGCCTCTACGGCGAGCATGACGCAGACGGCGACGGGCCGCTTGTCACCGGCGCCGCGGCGCCATATGAACAGCCGGATGCTGCGGCATAGCGCTGGTGCCGGCCATCTTCATTTTGACCGCGGCGTTGGCTGCAGCCGGCATTGGCAAATTCCCTGCCTCACATTCTCCCTTCTTCATATTTAAACTCAACATTAACTTTTGTGTACGCACGTATGTTCTCCGTTATGTGCCCAATAAACAAGTTCCGTCAGTAAACCGGAGATTTCGTGGTCACATAGAGTGAACCCATCGGCAAACTATCTCTAGTGGATAGGGGAGCAATGTCCGAGGAGGAGGAGGTATAACCAAAATAGCACAAAATCTACCTTCGAGATTGCAGCATGAGATAAACAGCTAGAATTTCTTGATTATGGGCCCCCAGACAGTAAGTATTTGTTACTTAGTCTAGCATGATCCTTATACAGATTTATGCGCAACTTATCTGTTTCATTAAACAGCAGAGTAAGATGTAAGGCAAAGTTGCAGCCTTTCTTACCTAATGTTCAACCTGTGCCTCAAAAAAGCAATGATTTAAATTAAATAAAAGTTAGGGGTGGGATAAAAAATCAGGATAAAGGATACTGAAGGTTACAGATGTGGTTCCACCTCTGCTGTTACTTGATTTTGATGTGTTTGATCTACTGGATTTTACACGATTGTCCAATTTCGGTCTTACATACTATTCTCAAGTTCATATGCATCACTACACCGAAGGCGTACCTAGAGCATTGAGACTGGCCAGTAAGACCTAAATTGGCCAATCGAGAAAATTGCAAAATCAAACAATACCAGCTCATGTACATCCGCGTCTCTAATCTTCAATGAACTCACTGCTGTGGTACCCCACACGAAGAAAAAAGGAAATCATATTATTCGCTGGAATCCCATTCACCAGCTTTACAGGGAGAAAATACCGTGGAATTAGGAACTGAATAGACTAAGGAAGGACTCCAGAGCAAATATATGCTGTGCAGTACCAGTGTGCTACAGACAAACAGGTCAGGATTGAGCAGCTTTGAGAGATCTGTCATTTATGCTTTTTTTTTCATCTCAGAGCAGAAATTTCAACTTACATCCTCAATTATTTGCTTTAATGTATTCCAATCTCTCACTTCCACCACAGATTTTACCCTCTACAGTTTCCTCCAGTGCTCTTATTTTCAACATTCTTCTGTAGCACCTGTGTTGTCACCTAGAAGCGGAGAAAGTGCTAAATAAGTATTTTCTTGCGTCTGAAAAAACAGGAAGTGACAAAAGCAGAAAATCCAATAAAGTAAGCTAATAATCATATCTCCGATGCAACAAAATCAAAGAAAATACAATGTTCATTGTCAGAACTACCTGTGTAAAGACTGTGATGCTATTAACACTTAATTTTGTTCAAGTTCTTGGAAGAATAAGACGCAAACTTATAGCTTAACATTTCATTACGTAGATGGAAATAGCCATGAAGTAATAATTTCTGTTTGTTATCTCAGAATATAATTATTGTTCCTTAACATAAAATAACTGATTCTATTTAATGTTCATATGTGTGTAAAGCACCTTGTACACTAATTGTTGGCAGCCATTCCTGCCAAGTTCTCTAAATCCACCTGGACGTGGCATGGCACCCATATATTCGCTGATAACTGGTACAATGTGCAAGCAAAACAAGCACATATGGTCAGAATTTTAAATTGCTTCAGGCGCAACAGGACACAGCAACTGCATTGTATGATCCAACTTTTTTGAACCTCGTATGAAAGTAAAAGAACTTTTAAAACAAATATTTAAAGAATAACAATAACCATTCTCCCTTTTATTTTTCATCAAGTTCAGGGAAATTAAAGTGCAAAATTTTTCCCCTTTATCTGTCACATACGTGTTAATAAGTTAGGATTTATTACACACAAATATCTCAGTTCTTTGATTATCGTCTTTTCAGGTTTTCCCATAGTCCATATCTCATTACCACACTATGCTCTATGACAAACGTAAGTTTCAAGGAACGTCTTCCTTAAATTCCGACCAATGTTTGATAGTCATAGATTTCTGCTGACCAGGAATACGCTTTTCATCATTGCTAGTCTCCTTTTGTTGTCCTCTTTGCTTCATCCGTCACGAGGTATCTTTGTACCTAGGAAGCAGAATTTCTTAATTTCACCCCTCTCGTTGGTTATTCAGTTCTTTCTTCATGGTCACCTCTCCCTGGAATGTTCCCTCCTGGAGATCCAAATGAGGGACTATTCCGGAGTCTTTTGCCAATGGAGAGATCATGACGACTCTTTTTTCCAGTCACAGGCCGCATGTCCTGTGGATACACGTTATGTGTTTTCAGTGCAGTAATTTACGTTGCCTTCTGCCGGCCCATGTCGTTTATCACTACCGATTCTTCGGCCCCTTAGGGGTAGTTTCCCACTGCAAGGGGAAGAGTGCTCCAAACTTCTGTCCGCTCCTCCACCCTCTTTGACAAAGTCGGTGGCAGGACGTGGATAACTTCTTGTGCCGGAAGCCATCGACCACCGTTGCTCAAGACTTTTATTCAAAGTTTAAGCTATGGCAAGGTTCAAAACCGGGACGGAGGACGTTTGGATTACTAGTCAAAGACTACCGCTAGACCACAGCGATGATGAACAGTTGAGGTAAACAAAAACGGACTATCAGCAAGCGTTGTACGGACCTCAAAAGCAAAGTGGGAGGATTACGTGGGCAGGCAATTGAAGGCAATTACTGAGGTGTGCCATATAAACTTACGACAGAGACAACAACGGTATCATCAGTGATATCAACAAGGAAGCAGGCCAGTGGTGAAATGACTCAGCCTTAGGGACACATGGCAGAATCTCTGTTATACAAGCTTCACCCTTGACGACGACCCAGAGGATGACGAAAGTGAATACGTGCATGTACCAGTACAGCGGGAAACAAACCATTTCCTTCTGCGATGAAGAGGTTGGCACAGGAAAGGAACTCGTGGCGGGCCCGCATCAAACCACGCAGAAGACTGATGACTCAAAAGAAAAAGTCCAGGAACGACTCCTCTGTGATTCCCTTCAGTGACCAAAGAATGCTCACTCGCTCAGTGTTCCGAGCCTACTTCGGATCGGTTTTACATTGCACTTCGAAAATCTATGCGTGACGCAGTTAATCAGTTTAGCTCCCAGCGGTTCCATACAGTACTTTTCTTGGCTATTGGAGAAGTGGTGGTGCCGTGTGGTGAGTGGGGAACCGCAAGCTGCTCAAAAAGTTCACAAATGGCTACCTGCAGGTGTCAATTTTCTGGCCCAATTTCAGAAGCATCACCATTGGACCCCTTCTAAATTAACTGCAGTGGACGATTGCATAGAAGTACAGGGTGATCACTTGTTATCGCAACCGCTTTCGCGGCGTATGGCCGGTTGGCGAGGCCGTCTGCTGTGCACGCGGTGCAGGTGGGAGGTGGTCCGAAGTAAGTATAGTTTGATTTGGCACGCAGATCATTTATACCATGCAGAAGACAAACACCTAAAAGACAAGAAAATTACTCACGCATATTAAGCAATGAGGTGCTGGAACTCACTCCCTTTGTTGTTGAAGCATTTCTGACACCTTCTTACGAAATTGCCCATAACATTCTGCAGCCTCTGAGAAATGGCAGCAGCTTCTTAACGACTCTTCGTTTTAATTCCATCTGAAGTGTTTGAACTTGATTTGAACACTTTCTGCTTTAGTACCATCCAGAGATAAAAATCTAAGGGCATTACACGTGGGGAAGGAGGCGACCGTTTCTGTTATTACTGATAACTCTGTCTTGAAATACATCATGAATTTTCTGCGATGAGTAGCTGGGTGTATGTGCTGCCACAGAGTCCTCCTGAAAGGTCTCTAAAGGTCGTTCTCTGTCAATTAATTGGACATAAAAGGCCACGAAATGTTTTTCCATGTAATGAGCAACGTTAATTGTTCCTGGGGAAAAAAGGACAGGTGCTGTTATTTTCTCACCGCTGACAGTACACCATACAATTTTTGGATCATGCAGTGGTGTCTCGCGTATTAAGTTAGGCTTTTTAATTTGTGAATTAACGTATTCACTTAGATGGAATCTTTATTCATCCAAAAAGAAAGTTAGTTAAGGCTCAATTTTTCTACCACGCAGCCCATTCAAAATCCATTCACAAAACTCCAGTCCTTTTGCAGCACCATCTGGTTTCAGTTCTTGTTCTGTAGTTTATTTATAGGGTTGTAACTTTGGTTACTTCGTAGCCATTTGAACAGAGGAGTAGGAAATTTTCAGTTTCTGAGAAAGAAATCCAACTAATTTTGCAGGAGACCTTTCCAGAGCCTGTTCAATGTAATACAGAGGTTCTTCTGTGACCACTGCACGTGTTGTCTATGTCTCCTGTCAATAATACTTCCCATTTCACAAAATTTGTTTACCAATCGGTGAATCCTTCTCTCATTAGGAACCTTAACATCAGAAAATGCCTCTCAAAATAATGTCCTCTTTGCGTGTACAGATTCTGTACGCTCGTATGGGTCATCCATATTTATTCATTGGTGAGTAGAATACTTTTATTTCACCATTTCACTTGAAAAAATTTCGCCCAGTCTACTATACTGCGCTGGCAACAAACATTTGCTATTTGCGAAAGATTTGTACACGCACAAAGGCCACACAGCAGAAGGGAACGCATTCCCTACTCGCGCGGCCGCCGGCTGACAGACGGCGGGGAATGATATCCCAACAGGCTGTTGCATTAAGGATTATTCTCCCTGTGGTAGTCACATATTCAGACGACCTTTGACAGTGGCCAACTGGAGGGAGCAGCTTGAAACGAAAACAGCAGCAGGACTGCAAGCAATGACCGGTTCAGGTGCTATACACAGACTCAGCAATATGGAATATAAAACAATCTACATTATACTGAAAGAGAACTTGCGAAGGAACCCTAAGGTTAAACTAGATGGAGACAGTAAAAATAAAACATGCTTAGATGATACTTGGTCATACAGCTGGATCATAAGTTAAACTTTAATTAATATATCAAAACATTTGCAGAAAGGACATGCAAGTTACTTCGTAAACTTGCCAGGATCAACGCAGATAATTATAGGTTACACATAGTTGTAGTAAGAATTGTCATCAATATGATTGCTACCAGTGTCTCGAAAGGGAACTCATTGCAAGCGGAGTTGCACAACTGAGAAAATGCTTATAGGATAAATGCATTCTCTCCCAACATCATGAAGGGACTAAGAATGTGCTTCCAACCTGCACGAAGCCCATTTCCTACTTCTATATCTCGTTCGGGAGACTGAGTGTGCCTGTGGAGAGAGAGGGACTACAGAGCAGACATTTATATACTATGACGTCAGTAAGATTAGACTGTATGGCACTTGCAGAAACTGTGCAGTGCGCCCGCATTTAATTTCGCGTAATTTCCGCGGATTTGGAATCTCTCTGGCCGCAAGAGCGCATGGAGCATTATTGTCGCCAGTAGAGGGCACGTCGGAGGAGAATGTAATTAAGGGCTGCAGCGACCTGGGGAAAAGGAGAGTGTGACGCTGGCGGCGAAAAGCACAAGCGCGGCAGCATGTGTGTTGGCCAAGCATCCGCCGTGGCCCGTTGGCATGAGTGGTGACTTTGCTCAATGCAGGTTTGGATGAGCCAAGTATTGGCCCCAGCCATGAACATTCCTCATTCAAAGCTACTTCGCAAGATGCACAGTATTAAGTGAGCCCTCTTCTATGGAAGTTACAAGCAGTTTATGTCCATTGTGCTGCAGGGTAGGAGTCTGGTCCGATCTTTACAAGTACCGAACATGGTGGCGTCTGCTGGATGATACCCATGGGTTTCCTGTGAGTAATCTTCGGTACATCGTTCTCTCGGCGCTCTCTAAGCAAGCGTTTGTCAATGGGCGCTGGATTTTACGAGAAATCACGGTGAGCATTCGATTAGTGTGCACGTCACTTGGTGTCGCATGATGGCTGTTTTGACTCCATATCCTGGTTGCCCGTTGTTATTTATATAAATGTGTTATTTATGAAGGTTTTTCCCTGTACTACTTCAGTTCTGTCAATGTGTGTAGGCTTGTGGCTGTCACTATTCTAAATTGATTTTAGAATCTAAGGGAACAGAATGCAGATGTAATTCTTCTGATTTACAATTTGTACAATACAGTCAATGAAAAATTGTCTAATCCAGCTATCTTATTTCTCAGGCACGTCTGTAATTGCCTGTTGGCTAGTATCATGAGCTCGAGCTTTTGCTAAATTCCTTACATGTACCCATAAAAAAAATAAAGAAAAAATTTCTGCCACAGTAGTCAAATCAAAGTTTCCTGAATCACATTCGTACTTTTCTGCATTTGTAGTATGCTTAATTTTTACTAAATAATTAACGAGCTGTCTCTGCGTTATAGGATAGGTGATTATATTGAGAAATTGCAGTTCACTCTCACTTTTGATACAGTGTCAAGCTGCTTAATGTTCATAGGGAAGGTGTTGTTTTTTACTTGGTTTCCACATTTTATACAGTCTGAGTTCATTCATATGATGAAATGGTTGGCAGTAGTTAACGCTTGCTTGCGTGCACAGGTGAAGGCTTAGCAGTAGGCTTTACATGTGTTCAAAGGAAGAGGGTGCCGACTGAAGTTAATTGACAGCAGTAAAACCGTATGGCGGCTGAGAGCCGAGGGGAGCTGTTTTCCGCGGAATGGATGGGCGTACCTGGGTGAAACCGTTTGCGGACAGCCAAGTCCCCCGGTCTCATTGTGCAGACACATTGGTTGGATCTCGTCAGTCGGCGGCCGTGTCCATGTAGGCTCATTAGGGCCGAGGAGTTGCTACAGCTTTGACCAGTGCATTGTATGACCCGATGGTTGGCAATAAAGAAAAGTATGGGCCTTTGTTAGGTAGAAAGCAGATGAGATGGCTGAGAGTTTTTGCGAATTCCGTGGGACAGGGCAGGCGCACCCAGACGTCCAGACTCCGCTACAAAACGTACCTGTAAAGGCATGAGGCTTTCAGCGACTTTATGGCTGTTCTTTTTTAAGTTCGAAGTGGACACAACACGGGAGATAACGATCTTTTTATGGAGGGCTGTGGTTCCATCTAAGTCATGCTTTTAGCAAGGACATGGCATAAACGCGTGGGAAAGAGGGAGCAAATCTGAATCGTTTTTCCTTTTCTCCAAATGAATTTTTGAAGTCATTAGGTGGGTAAAATGTGTATAAAGAGCAGGGGGCGGTATCCCAGCTTCGAATGCCGAGCTCTAGCTCATGACTGGCTTGTGCTAAAGTGGGTGAGGTCAAAGCATGCACAAGTGCTACACTACCGAGCCGTAGAGGGAAGCTATAGAGAAAGAGAAATGTCTCTTCTACTGACCCTTCGCTAGTAAAGAATGGCAGGTGTTTACCTAGACAGTGAGACTTGTGTCCTTTGCTAGTGAGCCACCTGGAGCCTGTGCCAGTCACCACCTGAACCGTCAGAGGTACTGGTGCTTGCATCACGAGCACAACTAGTTGTACGTGGGTGTACTTATTTGTTTTGAGTCGGGCATCTGAATAGTCGTGTCTCAGAGTCAAACCAGCAAACAGATCCACCAGCACAGTGAAATCCACCGCAGTTTCAGAGGCTCTTAGGGAAGTATCTGCATTCCGAATGAGCCGAACCTGAGACCACGTACTTGCATATTTACAGGCATGCGCCATTAATAACAGATTGCCGCTGTCCGTAACTGCTCTCAGCGAGCGCGCCATGCTGTGATGCCCTCGCCTGTAGAAGGAAAAAGTATTCGCTGCTAGGGTGTAGGGCTCCAATATGTGCTTCTCAGTACCCTGTTCTTTGGAGCTATATGTTTCTTTGTGAAATAGTTTAATATAGACGCTTGATAGAAGCGTACCTTATGGGCCATACCACAGATTCACATTTATGAAGTCAGAAAAAGCGATAACTTCTGGTTAGTGTGGCACGATGATCCCCAGCTGATCACTTTGTTAACCATAGGCCACCTATTATTGAAACCGACTGTCAGATAAAATGTTTGTGTGGCATTTCTCTAGCCATCATGTGTCGTGTAATTTGAAGAAAGAATAAATCAGTTGTTAGTAGACCACAACTCCTACCAGTGTTCTGATTTATGTTACCTTCGCCACTTTATTTAAGTTATGGATCTGTCAAAAATCAAGATTCAGTCATGATGAAATTGAATATACTCATTAACATTTTTTTATATTTTGATTAATATAAAAGCATATTACTTGTATTCCAAGTATTAATTTTCAATGGCACCCTGTCAGCCCTTTCTTTTACACACCAAGCAACAGCTTGCAATTGCTGATGAAAACAACCACCATCTTACAACTGGAAATCACTGCCAGAATCCTGCAATTGATTGACCCTGGAAGCTTGCAGTATCTCTTGTTAACTGTGGTCTAGTTAAAGATGCCTTTGTACCATGATTGAAATTTTTATTGGAGATTTCTAGTACTGTGGTAGCGGCAACCGTTGTCTTATGTTAGTAGAGGAGGAGGAATTATTGCTACTGGCGTTGCCTCTGGCACTGTTTCTATTATCATAAATTTGAACCACATTTGTCAGTAATTTTGGCTACTTCGAAGGCATTGGCGTTTCCAGAGTTACCGGCATTAGCCAATGGTTGATATTTTTAACATATTCATTTATCATATATTTTGCTGTTTGTAACTTTGATGTATTTTTACTTCATTTAATATTCTTTACTAAGAGGAAGTGTTTTTATACTGTTACCGTTCCGACGTGTTTGCAACCAGTTGTGTTATTGAAATTTAGTCTTTTCAGTTCTGGAGACAATTTGTTAATGTTATTCTTCGATTTTTGCTTTATAAAATTAAATTTATTAGTGTTTTTAGAAACGTTAAAATCCCGCATCTCGTGGTCGTGCGGTAGCGTCCTCGCTTCCCACGCCCGGGTTCCCGGGTTCGATTCCCGGCGGGGTCAGGGATTTTCTCTGCCTCGTGATGGCTGGGTGTTGTGTGCTGTCCTTAGGTTAGTTAGGTTTAAGTAGTTCTAAGTTCTAGGGGACTTATGACCACAGCAGTTGAGTCCCGTAGTGCTCAGAGCCATTTGAACCATTTTTTAGAAACGTTAAAAAATTCTTTATGGTTCAGTACCTTTTTACTCAACACCAGCTCCCTTCCGCATATCAGTGGTAGCAGAGCGTGCTTGTAAACGAATGGCAGGGTTCTGATCCTGTCAAGTGGTGGGGGTACAATTTTATGAATAAATTTATGTGAACTAAATTACTGTTTGGATATTTTTGGTCTCAGGTGTATTTGTTAACGAAAGTCGATCATGGATCCGAGACCGTTGGTTGGAATTTATTATTTAACAAAACAACACATTAAATATGAGCTGGCTGTATGTGGGGAAAATCAGGAAGGTAGCGTGGCTAAAGTGGCGCAGGGCCAGCGCGGAACGCTTGAGTCGCGCGCTTGTCGTCAACATGGACAACGTAGGCGACGTATGTGACGCTTGCTCTGTTTGCGACAGCCTCCTGCATAGCTTGCAGGAGAGCCTTGAGTTATTGCAGGGCAATGTGCCTACGTGAGCACAAGTGTTTCGCGTTCAAGCGCAAATAAATCACCTTGTTAATCTCGTTGATGACCTTAGAGTAATTAAATCAGACCCTAAGCAGAGAACAGTCATTGAAAGATTGGAGGATAAAGTAATTAAGCTTCAGCTGACGAGAGAGACGGCCAGGGAAGAGGGTTCTGACCCCAGGGTAGTTCGTACTATACAGGGGGATAATTGTCATAATTGGAATTTATTTAATAAGTTTCCTAATCCTCTTCTGACTATACTTCAGGGCATTTCTAAGTCGGGCATGGACACAAATGAGCAAATTTTTGACTTGGTGTGGTTAACAGTTCGTTTGCAGAATTAGTGCAGGGTGGTACAAATTGCTGACACTGTCAGGCTATATATCCGTTACCCCAAGGGAAACTTAGCAGAGTAATTGCTGACGATATTGCAGGGGGGACGTCACTCACGAAATTTAGGCAAAATTTGATAGAAAATGGTTTGTCTAACAGGTCTCGTTATGAACTCATTAATCTGTATGTTTATCATGTTCAGGATCTTGAGGAGAGTTTGGCCCGGTATATTGAAGAAATTAGAATGGCAGTTACAGCGTTGTGTCCTAACGTTAAAAAACTGGAAGTTGTGAACAATATTATCGAAGGAATGTGTCCTGTGGATCGGTCGCAAGTGCTTTTCGTTGAAGGACCGGAAAGTTTTTCGTACTTCGATGGGTCGGTTACCAAGATTGAGAAATTTCGATTTAGCAGTGAGAGGCGGGGCGCTATTCTTAATGATTCTAGCGTAATAGGTGAAAGGTCTGCCGGTGGAGAAAATTTGATAGAACGTAGACTCATAAAGACGGATACTTGTTATCGTTGTATCAGCCTGGACGTTTTGTGCGTGAATGTTCGGCACCCCGAGGGAAAGGAAAACAGAGCTGACGCCAGAAGGGTGCAGGTTTCTGCGGAAGCCCACGTAAATTAATTAACAGGACCCGCAAAATTAGAGCATCCGCTCCGGGAAATCTGCCTTTTCTGTGTGCCACTTTAGGCTGTCAGCCGGTGTGCGCGTTGTTATATTCTGATAGTAGCCTTTCGCAACTTAGTGAATCTTGGTATCTTAGGTTTTCTTGAATTTGTAAATTTCCTAAGCTTCAAAAGTCGCAAGTTAAGGGTCGGAGTGTTATTGGCGGGATAATTTCAGTCGTAGGGAATGTGGTTTGTACCTGAAGATTGAAGAGTGGTCATGGCTAACTGAGTTTACGGTGGCACAGGGTTTGACTACTGATGTATTGTTGGGGTGTGATTTCTTTGAACGCACCGGTTGCATCTTGAATTATCTTGATAGAGAGATTATGTGTACGTTTTGTCCTGGAAGAAAGTACCGGTTGTGTGATCATAAGCTACCACGATGAATATGTGGTGTGGCGGAAGATGAGACTCCCTTTGAGCTTTCGCGTTTGGAAACGTAGCGGGTCAGTGCTTATTACAGCCGTTAAATCTGTATCCGGAAGTACTCACTGATAGGTTGGGTGCCAGTAATAAGATTGAATTCACCATTCGGCTAACGGATAAGGTGGAATCCCCTTACCGATTATCACCCCCTAAAATGAAAGAACTTCGCAAGATAATCGATCAGCAATTGGCCTATGGGGTAGTTCGTCCATCCACTTCCCCCTGTGGCTCACCGGTATTTTTAGTGGCAAAGGCCTGGGGTCAAGCGTTCCGGCCGGTGGTTGATACCATCAGTTGAAACAAAAGGCCATTTTAGAATCAATCCTCTTCCGTCTCTACATGATTGTTTTACTTGGTCTTCAGGTGCACAGTATTTTTCTATCCTGGTTCTGAATCAAGCGTATCATCAGATAACGTTAAGGGAGGAGTCAAAGCTCTTGAGTGCGTTTTGTACTCACTGGAATTTACTTGAATATAATCGTGTCCCATTTGGTTTGCCTACGGGAGTTGCTGTGTTGTCCTGTCTTTTAAATTCTGCGTTGGGGGACTGAAAGTTTAAGTATATATATAATTATCTTGACGATATAGTGATTTATAGCGAGAACTTTGAACAAGACGTAGTCATTTAGGTCAGAAGTTAGTCCTGCTGCGGGATGTGGGGTTAACGGTTAAGCCGTCACAAGTCAGCCTAGCCATAAAGGAAATTTCCTTCTTGGGTCACATAGTTTCGGGCAGTGAGATAAGAATTGATCAAGAACGTACTAAAGTCATCCATCAGTTTCCGCTGTCTCAGAACAAGAAGGCTATTGCAAGATCTGTCGGGATGACCATATTTTTCGAAAATTTGTGCCAAATTTTGCACAGTTGGCGGCCCATATTAATCAACTGAGGCGGAAGGTGCAGAAATTTGTTTGCGTGAATCTCAGCAAGCACCCTTGAACGCACTGAAAGTCGCTTTACCTAATGCGCCGGTTTTGGCCATTCCTAATTTCGAGGAGGACTTTTTTCTCGAAACCGATGCTTCTAATTCTGGGTTTGCAGCAGTCCTCTTGCAAGAAAATGAGAGTGAAAGACGGCCAATTGTCTATGCCTCGAGATCTTTGTCCACTATGGAAAAGAAATATTCGGTGTGTGAGTTAGAAGCGTTGGCGGTGTTATTCGGCTTGGGGCGTTTCGAATTTTATCTTGAACATGAATCTTTCCTGTTAGAAACAGACAACCAAGCGTTTTCGTGGGTTTTGGCCCGGCTGCGGAAAACAGGGCGCATAGCCAGGTGGGCGGTGAGAATTTCCGCAGTCCGTTTTCAGGTGCGTCATATCATGGGCATGGATGATAAAGTGGCCGATGCCGTGAGTGGAATGTATTGGTGTCGCTTGGTGGCTATTTAAACTCCGTGTGCTGGTTGCCCATTGTTATATGTATACACTATGTGATCAAAAGTATCCGGACACCTCCAAAAATATACGTTTTTCATATTAAGCGCATTTTGCTTCCACATACTGCCAGGTACTTCATATCAACGACATCGTGAGGGAGCAGAATGGGATGCTTCGCGGACTTCGAACGTGGTCAGGTGACTAGGTGTCTCCTATGTCATACGTCTGTATACGAGTTTTCCACACTCCTAAATATCCCTAGGTCCACTGCTTCCGATGTGATAGTGAAGTGGAAACGTGAAGGGATACGTGCAGCACAACAGCGTACAGGCCGTCCTCGTCTGTTGACTGACAGAGACCGCTGACAGTTGAAGAGGATCCAGACCATCACACAGGAATTCCTAACTGCATCAGGAGCCACTTCAAGCACTATAACAGTTAGGCGGGAGGTGAGAAAACTTGGGTTTCTTGGTCGATTGGCTGCTCATAAGCCGCACATCACGCCGGTAAGTGCCAAACGACGCCTCGCTTCGTGTAAGGTGCGTGGACATTGGACAATTGAACAGTGGACAAACGATGTGTGGAGTGACGAATAACGGTACACAATGTGGCGATCCTATGGCAGGGTGTGGGTATGTCGAATGCCCGGTGAACGTCATCTGCCAGCGTGTGTAGTGGCAACAGCAAAATTCGGAGGTAATGGTGTTATGGTGTGGTCATGGTTATGATTGAGGGGGCTTGCACCCCTTGTTTTGCGTGGCTCTATCACGGTACAGACCTACATTGATGTTTTAAGCACCTTGTTGCTTCCCACTGTTGAAGCTCAATTCGTGGATGGCGATTGCATCTTTCAACACGATCGAGCAAGTGTTCATAATGCACGGCCTCTAACGGAATGGTTACACGATGATAAAATCCCTGTAATGGACTGGCCTGCACAGAGTCCTGACCTGATTCCTATAGATCACCTTCGGGATGTTATGGAACGCCGACTTCGTGCCAGGCCTCACCGACTGACTTCGATACCTCTCATCAGTGCAGCACTCCATGAAGAATGGACTGTCATTCAATAATAATCCTTCCAGTAGCTGGTTGAACCTATGCCTGCGAGAGTGGAAGCTGACATCAAGGCTAAGTGTGGGCCAACGCTATCTTGAACTCCAGCATTACCGACTGAGGGCGCTACGAACTTGTAAATCATTTTCAGCCAGCTGTAGGGATACTTTTGATCAGATAATGTAGATGTGTTATTTACGAAGGTTTTTCCTGGTACTAATTCAGTTCAGTCAATGTGTGTGGGCCAGTGGCTGTCTCTATTCTAAATTGATTTTAGTATCTAAGGGTACAGAATGCAGATGAATTCTTCTGATTGACGAATTGTACTTTATGGGCAGTGAAACTTCTGTAATTTAGCTACCTTACATTTGAAGCATGTCTTTAATTAACTGTTGGCCAGTATCACGGACTCGGGCTGTTTAGTAAGTTCCTTGCATCTACCAAAGAAAAAAAAAAATAAGGTAAATTTTATGCCTCAGTAGTCAAGTAAAGTTTCCTGCATACTTTTCCACATCTGTAGTATGTTTAATTTTTCCTAAATGATTAACGAGTTGTCTGTGTGTTAACTGTGGTCTAGTTAAAGATGCATGTGTACCATGATTGAAATTTTTATTGAAGGTTTCTAGTACCGTGGTAGCGGCAACCGCTGTCCTATGTTAGTAGAGAAGGAGTAATTATTGGTACTGGCGTTGCCTCTGCCAGCGTTTCTGTCATCATAAATCTGAACCACATTTGTCAGTCATTTTGGCTACTTCGGAGGCAATGGTGATTTGATAATCACTGGCAATAGACGATGGTTGATATTTGTGACATATTCATTTGATCATATATTCTTCTTTTTGTAATGTTGATGTATTTTTACTTCATTTAATATTCTTTACTAAGAGGAAGTGTTTTCATACTGTTGCCGTTTTGAGGTGTTTCCTATCAGTTGTGTTATTGAAATTTAGTTTCTTCAGTTCTGGAGGCATTTTGTTAATGTTATTCTTGGATTTCTGCTTTTTAAAAATAAACTCATATTTTTAGAAACGCTAATGAATTCATTATGGATTAGAACCTATCTACTCACCACCAGCTCTCTACCGTATTTCAGAAATAAAGGACAGCACACGACGAGTAGATGAAAAACGGAACTTAGTGGGAGTAGTAGCGGATCGAGCGATGGCTGTCCAGGAGCAAGATTTTCGGCGTCTTTCTGAAGTATTTCGTCCTGGACGCCATCGGTGGTGGCATAATATAAATATAAACTCTGTTCTTCTTCCTAATTTCTTCTCTTATTAATACATAAATTATTAAAGTTAAATATTTCTTTATCATAATTAGTTTTAATTTTCCCAGTGTTTAAGGCTGTAACTTTGTAAATTTTGCTAAAATCTTAAAAAGTCAAACAGGCTTAGCACTATACTCGTGTGCTCCTCAATATTGTGGAAACACTTCTTGTTATAGTCACTAAGTGACAGGTCACTTGTAAATAATAACAAATAAAAAAAAAGAAATCAAAATAAGGAAATCGAAAATCAATTGATGGTGTTGGTATGTTCAATGAAAGTGATGGAGTAGTACAGCACCTGTTGAACTGTATGAACAGTATAACGAGCAGGGAATACAAACTGGGTGTAATCCGAGAAATGGTGAAAATCGATCTGCTCCATTCGATGGATGAATTGATAGCTGAGCAAATGTTCCAGCGTGTGCAGCGGTACCACAATCAATAGAGCAACAGGAGTATGACTTTGAGTATCTAGGCTGCTGGAACCTGCTTGTGTAAACTGAACTACTTCAAACAGAAAATCTCCGAGCTATCGAGCTTCCGGCGTACTAGTAGCCAACCGACTGGACTACCCATAGAACATAGCATTCAGATTAATCACGGTCTCTGTGTCACCGTTCACCGGTTCCCATGGCTCTGTCCTAGTGTGGACAGACGCCTTCGTCTTCGGCCATGCTGGGTAACAAAGTTTAAACACTGTCCTCTCCTGTGTGGCAGGCTACGAGGAGCTTCGTCTATCAGACGCCGACAGTCGGTACGCGTCAGCGGCAGTCATTGGTGGCTTTGATGATAACAGTGCCCTTCGCTGCTAATTGTCCTCTGGGCTGGCAGTTGCTGACATAGACACATGGAGCGTTCAAAGGTGACTGAGTCATCGAAAAGTAACAGCTTACCAATCCCTACAATCCCGTCCCTGCATCAAAATGAACTAAGGGCTACTGCGAATAGAGATATTTCACTAACACTTTTATATTCATTTCCAGTCACTACCACCCACACAACCCAATGACCAGGCGAGCCAGTAGCACCTTTTACTGATCTACGTACGCCCTGTTCCTCTGTGACTCTTGGAACCAGCTCTCGGCCCAAACAAACCAACAAAACTCAAGTACATAGCGCGGAGACTGCAACAAAAACCATTTAAGGATATGCAGACAAGGCTGAAAGATGCACTTTTTTAAGTCACTAGTCTCCTTGTACTCGCGCATTGACGACGATGTTCAAGAATGTAAACCAAAAATTTACAAAACCAAATAAATAAACTTTTGTTAACATTGATATTGAAACTATAGTGATACAAAAACGACATGCGAACTACGTGATGTGTGCTTGGAGATTTTTGTTCTATACAGTTTTACAGTTAAGTTTACTCAGTGACTCGGATAGCTTGAATCGATATCTGGATCAACATGTTATTAAGTAATAGTTTCAAGCTCTGAACGCCCTTTAGTATGAATTCTCATTTGTATAATGTGGAGGATAAATATAATTCTGAAATCTATCTAAGTACAGGAGAATTCATAGCTCCTGTGACACATCTCGTCTTTGCTGCAGTTTAGTTGTTACCATAAATCTACTAAACATGATGACGTGTTTATGTTTAATTTTTAAGTAGTTTCAGTCTTTAACAAAGTTCATATTTAAGGCCATTTAGAAACCAGTGAAAGGGTTTCACATGCACATTGCAAGAACGCTTTATGTTATTTATACATATGAAGATATCATGGTGCCACAACAGTTGGCCTTGTTTTACCATCTGACATAATGATCAAAATTACTCGTTAATTATACTTCCTTCAAAACAATGTTGGCTATAATAATTACATCTACCTTAAATAAAAAGTTCGCGACTGCAATTTGGAGATGCGCGGCGCTGAATAAAATTGTTAGTAGTTACAAGATGGTACCAAAAGTAAGACATTTTAAAGGAGAATGAGACTTGCGGCATTCTCAATGGAGAGAAGTCTTCAGAGGGAAGAGTGATTTGAGGTGTGCCGCAGGGGAGTGTCGTAGGACCGTTGCTATTCACAATATACGTAAATAACCTTGTGGATAAAATCGGAAGTTCACTGAGGCTTTTGGCGGATGATGCTGTGGTATATCGAGAGGCTGTAACAATGGAAAATTGTACTCAAATGCAGGAGGATCTGCAACGAATTGACGCATGGTGCAGGGAATGGCAATTGAATCTCAATGTAGACAAGTGTAATGTGCTGCGAATACATAGAAAGAAAGATCGTTTATCATTTAGCTACAATATAGCAGGCCAGCAACTGGAAGCAGTGAATTCCGTGAATTATCTGGGAGTAGGCATTAGGAGTGATTTAAAATGCAATGTGGCTCAAGTGGCTGTGAGTACTATAGGACTTAACTTCTGAGGTCATCAGTCCCCTAGAACCTAGAATTACTTAAGCCTAACTAACCTAAGGACATCACAAACATCCATGCCCGAGACAGGATTCGAACCTGCGACCGTAGCTGTCACGCGGATCCTGACTGTAGCGCCTAGAACCACTCGGCCACTCCGGCCGGCAAAATGGAATGATCTTATAAAGTTGATCGTCGGTAAAGCGGAAGCCAGACTGAGATTCATTGGAAGAACGCTAAGGAAATGCAATCTGAAAACAAAGGAAGTAGGTTACAGTACCCTAGTTCGCCCACTGCTTGAATATTGCCCACCAGTGTGGGATCCGTACCAGATAGGGTTGATAGAAGAGATAGAGAAGATCCAACGGAGAGCACCGCGCTTCGTTACAGGATCAATTAGTAATCGCGAAAGCGTTACGGAGATGACAGATAAACTCCAGTGGAAGATTCTACAGGAGAGACGCTCAGTAGCTCGGTACGAGCGTTTATTGAAGTTTCGAGAACATACCTTCACCGAGGAGTCAAGCAGTATATTGCTCCCTCCTACGTACATCTCGCGAAGAGACCATGAGGATAAAATCAGAGAGATTAGAGCACAACAGTGGCATACCGACTGTCTTTCTTTCCATGAACAACACCAGACTGGAACAGAAGGGAGAACCGATAGAGGTACTCAAAGTACCCTCCGCCACTCGCCGTCAGGTGGCTTGCGGGTTATGGATGTAGATGTATATGTAGATTCCTCATCTACATTCTACGATAATTAGACAGCAAGCAAATATGACGCCCTTTCGTTCTCTTTGAAATCGCAGTTTCCCTGTAGCCTTGTCAGCAAATTTTTATAAACACAATGAGGCACTACACGAGTTGACAGTGGTGTGTGTATGAATCTCCAGTAACAAAAGCACCCTTGAAGTGACCTGGAACACACTTTGCCGCTATCCGCTGACTCGCGTGGTAAAGGGTACACGATGGCAGTAATGTGTCATATTCTGTGGTTTCATTTCACTACAAAATGTTCACTGGCAGAGGGAATAACGCTCCCAACGGTTTACTGCAAAAAGCAATGCATTTCTCAAGTTCAAATTTCAATGACGCAACTACTGTATATACTTCAATACAAAATTTTTCATCCTGCTCTGGCCCAGTGCGCAACAGTAGTCCCACTTTCAAAATGAAAGACACCCTCTGTTTAAATATTTATTGATTAATAACGCATTTCACACTCTTAGAGTATCATCAGACTAACTGCAAAACATGAAAAAGCGATTTTTGTATATATAGACTGACTCATTATAGGCCAGAATACAAACTCAAAGTTTTCAGAGTGTGTTGATCTTATATTGTAGGGTTCGTTTAAGAAGAGCTTCTTCGGTACTCTTTCTCGGCCAGAAATATAGAATTTCATGTTTGAGTATTTTTGTAAATTTAACCTGTATGGGGATGAAACAGTGGGTGAAATTTTCGGAAAATAAAACATTACTCAACAACTACAAAAGTATTCTCAAAGCTACATATATATGAAAAAGTATTTGAATATTTGGTTACATATAAAAAAATACATGTTTCAATATTATTGGAAATTCAACACCCAAGGAATGCTTTATGAAATATTTCATTACGAAACCATTTTTAAGGCGAGGTCAATAATTTTTGAAATTGGCTTCTTGGTTGGGAATAATAACACCTGTTTCACTGTTTTTGGAAATTGAGCCCCTATTATGTGAACATGGATTAAAGTTCTTATGGAAATATTTCACTTTGCAAGCATTTTTGGAGAAAAACATATGAAAATTTGTACTTGGCGTCTCTGTCAGAATTTAAAAGTAAGCGTTACATTGTTTTTAGAGACTCACCAGTAAGGGGGTGAAATAGGGGGTTAAATGTTTTATGAAAATATTTCATTGTGAAACCATTTTTAAAGGTATGTCTATGACGACTGGTATTTGGATTCTCATTTAGAAATCAAAAAATATGTTTATTGTTTTTGAAATCCTAAAATATATATTTACTATTTTTTGAAATGCAACCCCTAACGGGATCAAATAGGGAATCATAATGTTTAGTAAAATATTTCTGTATATTAAACAAAATTTTAAGCTAACTTCTCGCTTACATACAAAGAAATATGTGTTAGCGAATGAAAGTTTCTGTGGAACTATCGTCACAAGACAGCAAAGTCGTGATTAACAGAAATCTTGGACTCCTGCTACTAGAATCGCTTTATGATCAGAAGTGCGTTCGGTGAAGACTACTTCTGTGATCATAATCACCATCAAAATTTAGAAGATGTTACAATTAATGAACAACATAAAAATTCGATTGAAGGAAAACCAAAAAATTTGCACACCATACAGTCTACACGAGCGAAGTAGAGGGCGCTAAGCTAGTTATTACATATTATTTGATTCGTGAACTTATCTAGACCATAAGTGGTAGAACAAGCTAATGGCGCGAGGATGTAAACATACCTTTAAAATGTAGCAAAGGACACATTAGACTTGAGAGCCATGGCAGCGGTCACCGTAGTTAGTATTAATATCATAGAAAATAGAGGCTGCAGTGTAAAACGCAATCATCAGCTGAGGATACCAATAACGAAACAATAAAAAAGACCAAGCAGGAAAGAAAAACCGTGAAATATACCAGAGGTGGCGGCACTAGTAGTAATGGTAAGAGGAATTAAACGGCTTCTGTAGGTTAATAACGTTAAAATAACAAAATACACTGCAGGAACTGATAAAGTGTCAAGAAGTTAAGTAGTGAGGCTATAAAAACTCTTCATATTAGGCAAACAAGAAATACGGAATTATATGAAGTAAAAAATGTGAGTAAAGGCGAGAATAATGACTGGTAAGATACAAACGACATTGTAATGATAGTTAATATAGTCATTAGAAAAGTAGTAACGAAATGTGCAAATCTTCAGACAAATGAATAAAAAGGAATAGAAAAAACAAATAAAGTGAAAAAGGGGGTGAGCAGAGAACGCGGAAGAAAGAGGGTATGAGAAATAGGGTGAAGAAAGAAGAGGAAAGTTGGGTGGGTATATAAAGCAGGTAGCGGGGAGGATAGACAGGAGGACGAGGAAAGAACAGGAAAGCGCTTCAAATGAAAAACCAGTTTAGGGGACAACAACAGTGGTTGGGGCCAATAAGTGAGTGGCCCGAAAAACAAACAATCTGGACCCAACTCAAGTAAACATCGGCAAAGTTGACATCATTATATATTTGTAGGTTTGATTTTTACTGGTCAGTTGGTCATTAAGGCTTTTTCTTGAGAGGCTCTATGTAGAATTTGCGGTGCGTCAATGGATGGCTGGTAATGTCCGGCAGCATTAAGAAACTCAGCAGATGACAAGTTCTTTCATATAACCCTCCGTTTTTGTAAGACGGTTTCCTTGAAGTCTGATCGTAGCTGTAACACCTGTTTGTCATATACAATTGCGGGTGCACTGAGCACAAGTAAGTTCGTAGACACCAGAATCACAAAAGTAGTCTTTGGCTGGCTTTTCATTATGGGTGTGTTGGTACTGGAGCTGGTCACGAGTGGGGAAGGAAATTTTCACACCACTTCCTTTGAATAAATTAGCTAATCTGTAAGACACGGAAACAAGAAAATGGTAAATGAGTGTAAATGGAGAGGAGTTGGTTGTGACCAGTGTCAGCTACATGGGATACACTTGTTGATTTTGAAAGGAACAGTTTAACTACTAAGTTTGAGCCACAGCCATTAGATTGAGCAATTTATTTCAAATCTGCTACTATTGACTGTAAGAGACTGTAAGAGATCGGGGCTAAGTGGTATACTGAGTACGGAATCGACCATTGACTGTAATAAACTTATTGTGCGGCAATTGCAAATCAAATTTGTTTCCTAGCATCGACCTGCGACTGTTGAGACTTCAAGCATGTCGCAAAAGTCTACCTGTGGACACCAAGCGCAGAGCTTCGACACCCCATAATATAACCTGATACTAACCTTTGGAAGTACGCCATTGTCAGCTTCAGTCATTTTGTATTGATGTAATGGTAGTCTCAGGTTTTATTGTAGCGTTAATGAGGCTACGGCATCCCAAGTTATGTCTTCTCCGACATGTTTCTTATCTTTGATGAAACTCAACTGTTTGTTTTATGTTTTATCCATACTGGATGAGAGGTCGTGGTTGTGAATGTCAATGTTAAAAAATATATCGGCTCAACCACTTGTTTATAGTGTAAAACACTAGGATTGACGCGTTTCGGAAGTCAAGCTTCCATCATCAGAATAATAAAAAGTAAAAGTACCTGTTAAACTCGCTAAAATGGAACATGCACCAGGCACTATAAAATTGATAATAGAATTAAAAAGCCACGATATTTTAATTTTATTATCAATTTTATTATGCCTGGTGCATGTTCCATTTTAGCGAGTTTTAACAGGTTCTTTTACTTTTTTTTATTCTGATGATGGAAGCTTGACTTCCGAAACGCGTCAATCTTAGTGTTTTACACTATAAACAAGTGGTTGAGCCGATATATTTTTAACGTTGTTTGTTTTATTTTGTTTTGTTTTGTTTTATGGAGCAAAAAACAGCTGGGGGTCATTCGCGCCCAAGTCAAAATTACGCAACACGAAGACAGAGAGGAGTTAAAAAACGACTATAGGTCAACCCCAATCAACGTAAGAGAAGACAGTTAAACTCAGGGACGCGGAGAAAGGGCTATAGGCCGGTCTGGCCATTGATTCTAGGCGCTTCAGTCCGGAACCGCGCTGCTGCTACGGTCGCAGGCTTGAATCCTGCCTCGGGCACAGATGTGTGTGATGTCTTTAGGTTAGTTAGGTTGAAGCAGTTCGAAGTCTAGGGGGCTGATGACCTCAGATGTTAAGTCCCATAATGCTTAGATCCATTTGAACCATTTTGAAGAAAGGGCAATAAAATACGTCATAGAGAAACGTAGGTTCAGGACTAAAAATTAAATGACCTCTGCCATATCTCTACGACGGATAAAAAGTAAAACGTGGTCGATAGTCCGCAAGTCGTTTGCTAAAACGGCCGATAACTCAGACATAAACGGTTAAAAAACGGGCAATCCGTTAGGAAATGGTGGACAGTTGAAACTTGGGCGCAATGTGCACAAACTGCTGGGGGAAGGCCACTTAACAAATGACGATGCTAAAAATGCAGTGCTGTATATGCAACCTAGTTAAAATAACCTCCTTCCAGCGGGAGGCCCAAGAGGAGTTCGTCCAAGCCGCTGGGAGAGGCTTAATACCACAACGGCCGGCGGAAGGGGTCAAAATGACCTCCGTCATACGTTTTTCGTTTATTGTCATACCCAATTTATTTACACCGTTAATGGAATTATATGAACTCTTCTAATTTTGTCTCCTCTTTCTGAAGATGATTTAGTTTTTACAAAATATTTTAATTTTCTTCGCCATTTCATTCAGTATTCCTAGAATGGAGGAAGGAGTCAGTTAAACCCCACTGTAATTTCTCTTCTGAATATAAGTAAATTATCACTGTTCTACAAAAAAAACTTTTTTTCTATTTCTGATAAAAAATATTGTGATCCTAGTTGTATTTTGAGTGCTGAATTGAAAACTGTTTTTGGTTTTTTTCTGTCAGGGATAGTTTATGAGTAATCACAATTTTATTTCTCTTTTCAGTTTCTGATATAGTGTGGGAAACGTGAGGTGAAATTCAACGAACAAATGCACATCTTTATGATGTTATAAGTTCATCACATTAATGGAGGGTGGGATCTAACATACAACACAGTAACCTTTGTGTATACACTTTGAAGCATTTATTTGACATGAGAAATTACAGAAAATTGACAAACAATGAGCCACTGCCTTGTAATGCACATCATTTTTTTCCCTTGTATTGTGAATCTTTCTTCTCTCGAATGATATTCCAGCAATAATTTGCTAACATCGAAGGTACCCTCTTCCCTTCATAGCGCCTTTCTATGGTAAAAATGTCTTTATGGAATCTTTCCCCATGTTCATCCGATACGTCACTACAACTCTCTGTGAAGTTGTCCAGATGAGAGTCCATCATATGTACCTTCAAAGACATATTGCACCCCAAATCCTGATATGCTTTGATCATATCCTTCACCATTGCTTTGTAGTTAGTAGCTCTTCTTCTTCCGAGGAAGTTTTCTGACACCATCTTGAAACAGTCCCATGCAGTTTTTTCTTTATCAGTTAAACATGCTTCAAAATTTGCACCTTTCTGCAGCTCCCTGATTTGTGGGCCCACAAATACACCTTCCTTTATTTTTGCAGCTGAAAGACGGGGGAATTTGGTAGCTAGATATGCAAACCCTCAGCCTGTTGGATCCATGGCCTTCACGAATTGTTTCATCACGCCAAGTTTGATGCGAAGCGGTGGAAGTAGTATATATTCAGGAGCTGCTAGACTTTCATGTTGTACATTCTTTTTGCCAACTTTCCATCTTCACCTAGGCCAATTCTTTTTCATGTAGTGAGAATTTCGGTCTCGACTATCTCACTCGCAAAGAAAACAAGCATACTTTGTGTAGCCTTGTTGAGTTCCCAGTACCATAGCAATTACCTTGAAATCTGCACATATTTTCCATTTGTGTTCATTGTCTTTTAATGAATTTAGCATCCTTTGTACGAATTCGTAATTGAAGCTACTGGAACAGAGGGTATTTTATTTCCGTTATGGAGCGAAACACCCTTTAGACTTGTTTTCAATGCATCTATGAAAAGTCTCCACTCCTGTGAAATATAAGTGAAGTTCAGCATTTTGATCAGGCCAGCAACGTCATTGCAAAATGTCAGTGCTTTGTCAGTTGAAAAATAAGAAATAAAGGCATGTTCTCTGTGTCTGAACACACTGATTTTAGTACGTTGGTGCAGCAGATTACACTCTTGTAATCTTGAACCAAGCAGCTGCACCTTTTGTTTACTTAGTCCTAGATCGCGTACTAAATCATTTAAATCTGCCTGTGTTAACAAATGTGGTGATGACTCACTTGTGCAGTAATATAAAGAATCATCATCTGTGATTTCTTCAGTACTACTTATTTCACTGTCACTTGGAATTTGACCTCGAGCTCTTGAAGGTACTGGAACGTTGTCGGAATGCTGCACTGGCATTCTCACTAAAGGCAGATATGGGTAAACAATGTGCCTCTTTGGCTTTTTGTTTGTAAAACCCTGAATTTTTGTTAGACAGAAATTACAATCAGTAACATGGTCCTTAGGCTCCTTCCACACCATGGGAACAGCAAACAACGCCACATTCTCTTTACCTTTCAATCACTGAATTAGTTAGCAGCAACATGTAGCACAACAGAAATGTGGTGCCCATTCTTTATCTTGGTCTCCTACCTCTACTCCAAAGTAATGTTTGTATGCTTTCTTTATGACTGAAGAAATGCTCTTCCTATTTCTGGCAAAAGTGAACTTCCCACAGATGTAGCAGAAGTTGTCTGGCTTATATCGACCTCCACGACGACATGTCATTTCTGCAAATTTAAAAATACCACTTTGGTAATACACCTGTATTAAATTAATAGAAGGGAACTAGAGTAACGCTGATGTGTAAAAACAAGCAGTCATTTTACCTTCAGCACCAGGCTCAATCAGTTTACACACAGGAACTAAAAAATTCAACCGTGCTCGGAAATACGACAGACAGTTACTTGTCAGCCAAAACAATCGTTAAGACTGACACAAATTGCGGCTAACACCACTGTTGTAAACTCGATGCACCTGCCCCTAGGAGGCGTGAAGCTTTACTGCCGAGGCAGCGACCGGCTGTCGCCGTTCGAGTTAATGAGATGTATCAGGTGGTCTTAATGACATAGGTGTGGCGGGGGACAACCTAATGATGTCTGATTCTTCCCACCTGCTGTTGCACAAGAAATTATCACGTTTTATCACTATTGGATGCGGCAACATACCCGTATTTCTCTATAACGTCTCTGTGTTTGCCATGAATTGTGAATATACATATATATGCATATTGCATAGAAAGTATCCCTGACAACGATATTTTGTTTACATATTTGAATTTCCCACGGTAAAATGGTCTAGAAGCACATACTTTAATATCAGAAATAGAACCCATGTCGAACAGTGTTATCTAACAATACAATAACGCAGAGCAGTTGCACCTCATTGTTGCACCTTGTCAAACATTCCAGTCCGCCACAGTTTATGTTGTGTCAGTCAGGCAGTCTTCGTCCGTGAAACACGTTTTCGTACAAGTATCGTCAGCGTGGACTTTCTGAAGAAGAAGTGTTACATCTCTTAGAGAATTCCGAAGTTGAATCGGAAATTGATTTCACTGATGAAGAAGATGATTATGTACCTGGCACAAGTAACGATGAAGGCATAGTGAACGAGGAACGATTAGTGGAAGAGAATTCAGATGCTGATATATGTCAATCATCAGGTCTTTCACTACAGCATGTGCAGTTGGAAGCGTCTACAAAGATGATTGCAGGGAATGGAACCGTGAGGGAGACTGGAAATTATTCATCATCTGGAAGCCGGTCAGCCGTGAATATTCTGAAGGACAGAGGAGCTCCCACTACTTATGCTTGCCAACGAGTAGACAGCTCTGTCTTCAGTTTCTTCCGTCTTATTTTTGATAAAGCAATGCTATGTCTTATGAAGAAATACACAGAATCAAATGCTCGAAAAGTACTAAAAAACGATGACTGTACTGTGTCACTTGAGGAACTGGAGAAACTGGTAGCCATAGTGTATGTTCTGAGTGTACTGTGCACAAAAGGTATGTCTGTGGATAATATCTGTCGCACTCTTGCGGGCCTGCTTTAATCTAGAACGTTATGCCAAGGGACAGATTTCAGGAGCTTCTCATATTTCTCCGCTTTGATGAAAAATCAAGCCAGGCTGAACTCCTAGCAGCCAACAAATTCGCTCTTGTATCTGAAATTTTGGGGAAGTTCACTGAAAACGTAATTCGCGCTTACCGCCCTGGAAAAACTATAAACATTGACAAGCAACTGATACCAAGCAAAGCAAGATTCAGGTTTACTCAATTCATCTTCAACAAACCAGACAAATAGGGACTCAAATGCTGATTGGCCTTTGATGTAACGACAAAGTATTTATGTAACGCTTTCCCATTCCTTTGCAAAGAGGACATAGAGAAAAACAACCACTAGGATGGTACGTCGTTCAGTGTCTCATGGAACCAATTGTATATTAAGGAATAAATGTGAACACAGACAACTTCATTACGTCTCTTCAACTTGCTAAAAAAATCCAAGAAAGGAAAACGTCATTAGTTAGTACAATTGACAAGATCCGCAGTGAAATCGCTGTTGAAGTAACAAAGCTGAATGCTGAAATACACTCCACCACAATACTGCACAATAGAGGCAACACAGACTGCACCTTGACTGTATACCAAGGAAAGAAGAATAAAAATGTCAGTCTACTGAGTACGCTGCATGCTGAAGTAGCAATAACCAAGGAAGGAAAGAAAAAAACCTGAAACCCTAAAGTTCAACAACGCAACAAATTACGGAGTGGGCGTGGTTGATCAAATGAGCCGTAAATATACTACGAAGGTTGTATGTAGGAGATGGCCGATGCATGTCTTCTACAACATACTGGACATGGCGGCAATAAATGCGTGGTTCATCTATAACACAATGAAGAATAAGAAAATGGAAAGGTAGAAGTTCGGACTTCAACTGGCAAATGAACTCAAGGGAACGAAAGAGCAAGAACACAAGGCAAAGGTAAAGAATATGGGACTGAAATCACCCAGAAAGCGGAGGACGTGCCAAATCAGTCTCTGCAAAGGCAACAAGACCAGCGAAAACTGTGTAAAGTGCCAGAAAGCCGTCTGTAGAAAATATGTGAGTAAAAAAGAAATCACCTGTGCTAAGTGTTTCTATTAGCTTCAAATGACTTGACTGAAAAGCAATTCAGAGCTGTTTGTAAAACACATGTGAGAGTAAAATGGACCAAATATAGTGAATGTGTCTAGAAGGCTATATGAATAGTTAATAAATTAAAACCTATAGTTAAGAAAATTCTTAGCAGTAGCAACAATAATTTGTATAATACATTGTTGTTCAAATAAATAAGTAATTACTATCTATAATTGTAAATAATTGTTGTGATTATTATAAATAATGTATGGATTGAACAAACACTACAAAAAGTACTTTTTTGAGTCAAATATGAAAATATTTTATATAGGGTCAAAAATGACCTCTTTCCACCGTTTTAGGATTTTTAGAGACTCTGCCGTTCTAGTGTTAATAATCCGGAGCTTATTCATAAGAAGGGAGGACCAATGCCAAAGAGACACCAACTTGACAGACTGCAACAGAGATCATCGAAGGGAATATAGGAACTGGCGGACTGAAGCACGAGGACTGCAACCTTGCCAGCAGCGTCAGCAGCCTCGTTTCCTGGCACACCGACATGACCAGCAACCCACATAAACAGCAAAGTGGCTCCATCAAGAGCGATAAAGTGGCAGTTTGCCTTAACCCGTTGCACTAAGGGACGGACGATGTACAGAGGCTTTGATAGACACTGAGAGAGTCTGAGCAGAAGACACAGTTGAAAAGCTTGTGTCTCCAGATGTACTCGGTGGCCTGATACAGCACTAGGAGCTCGGCTGTAAATACTGAGCAGTGTGCCAGAAACCAATACCGAAGAAACGGTGGCGACAATGATGAAGGCACACCCGAGAGCGAATTACGTGCGAAACTTGTGAAACTAAAGGCGATAGAGAGAGATTGGAGTAATGTCCTTGGGAAGCGAATGAAGGCCAAGGTAAACACAGGCCTCCGCAAGAAGCCAAGATCGTGAAGGGTTCACACTCACCGGGAAAGTTGCAGGTAGTGTGAAGTTAAACCTCTGGAGCAAGTGCCAAAAGTGGGCTCTGGGAGGTAACAGAAAAGAGGGACGCGCCCCATACCGACGAGTAAAGAAGACATAGAAGAAGGAGGCCACGCATGGCAGACAAACAGCATGCATACATGCTGAGGAGAGAATCACAGCGGCAGAACAGTGGCAGTTCAGCAGCTTTGGCATACAGATTCTCAACTGGGCTAGTGTAAAAGGCGCCAATGGCCAAACAGATGCCACGATGGTGGATAATCTGGAGACGGCTTAAGAAGGACGGACGTGCAGGCGCATAAACAAAGCACCGATAGTCTAGTTTCAAACGGACAAGGGACAGGTACAAGCGGAGGAGGATGGTTCGATGTGCACCTCAGGAAATACCATTGATACACGTAATACATTGAGGGATCGTGTACAGCGGGCTGCCAGGTAAGACACATGGGAGGACTAAGAGAGTTTCCTGTCAAGCATGAGCCCCAGGAACTTAGTAGCTTCAACGAACGGAAGAGCAACAGGCCCAAGATGTAAATATGTTTCGTAAAAGCAATTGCGCTGCCTGAAATTGATACAAACGGTTTTGTCGGTGAAAAACTGAAAGGCATTGTAGACTCTCCATGAGTAAAGACGATCAAGACACAGCTGAAGATGCCTCTCAATGAGACAGGTCCGTGGAGAGCTGCAATAGATGGCAATCGTCAACGTAAAGGGTGCCAGAAATACCCGGCAGGAGACAGGCCATTATAAGGTTAATGGCGATAGCAAAGAAGACGATGATTAAGGCGGAACCTTGCGGCACACCGTTTTTCTGGATAAAGGTGTCCTACAAGGCAGAACCCACAAGTACCTTGAAAACTGGGTCTTTTAAAAATTCCTCAAAGAAACGGGGCAGGGAGCCAAGTAATCCCCAGGTGTAGACAGTACAGAGAATACCTGTTCTCCAGAAGGTGTCGTAGAACTTCTCAAAATCAAAAAACACGGCCACAGTCCGGGATTTCCGCAGAAAAACATTCATGACAGAAGTGGACAAAGTGACAAAGTGGTCAACTGCAGAATGGTTCGCTCGAAATCCACACCGTGGAGTGCCACGTAAATTGCGAGACTCGAGCCACCATACCAGCTAGGCGTGAATTATTCTTTCCATCACCTTGCAAATACAGCTGGTGACAGAGGTTGAACAGTAGTTAGAACGAAGGTGTCTGGCCTTACCGGGCTTAGGTAAGGGTATGACGGTGGCAGCACGCCAGCATCTAGAAAACGTGCCCTCTATCCAGGAGCCCTATTCTATATCTTTACGCCATTTTGCCGATCGATTCGGTACGTGAGCGCATGGTCTCCTGAGTGAAAGAGAGCTCCAAAATTATTCTGTAAGCATTTCGGAAGCGATGCCGAACGATCCTAGCGAACCTAAACACTGTTCATTTTATTTTAATAATGAACAGCCTCAGTTGCACTGCTTACCTAGAATTTACCCGGGTTTCAGTCGGGATAACCCAACCTTCTTCAGAATAACAGTATCTATCATTTGTCCACAGTGGACATCGTCAAGCTAAAACTACAAATTATCGTCAGACTGTAAAACTTATCTGGCACTGCCTCAGCCCCACTTCGCGGCCGCGATGCGGCAGCCACGAGTGCTGTAGCTGAGTTCCAGTACAGCACTCGTGGCTGCCGCGAAGTGGGGCTGAGGCAGTGCCAGATAAGTTTTACAGTCTGACGATAATTTGTAGTTTTAGCTTGACGATGTTCACTGTAGACAAACGATAGATACTGTTATTCTTAAGAAGGTTGCGTTATCCCGACTGAAACCTAGGTAAATTCTAGGTAAACGGTGAAACTGAGGCTGTTCATTATTAAAATTAAATTAATACTTATACAGTTGCTGACAGGGCCGTGAAATGTTGAAGATATTTACGAAACACTGTTGTCAGTTCTCCTCGCGCCAACCAGTCAAAAGCAGTCTGCCTCAGATCCGCACATGCGAACTTCAGCGCCACAGCGACACGAACTCGAAGCGCCTAGCAGCCGACACAGGCATGCCATTCTTCACAGTACCGAAAAGTACTACTGTTCAAATTTCGCTGACCACAGGCTTCCATGAATGCACGAAATGATAGAATGTTAATTGTGTTCTGGAAATTCTCGTAAATGTCACATTATGTCATTCACATCGATGGTTTGGGATTTTAAGTTTCGGAATATGAGTTAGGAATGGAGTGTAGTACCACACTGTTCAAATACATCTATAGAAACACACGAAAAAATCGTTGTTTCTTCTATTTTCCGTTGTTCCTTAGTTGCTTCAAAATTCATGGAGGTACGTTCCGTTAATGCAACTAATTTAAGGTAGTTTGTTTATTGCCATGTATGTTTCGCTTCTTTCATTCGTGATGATGCTTCACAAATAAAAGAATCGAAACGCGTATGGGAATAAACTGCCTTTAGTTAGTTGCATAGACGGAAAAGATCTCACCCGAAAATTTGTTTATGAGAGTGTCAGAGAGTAAGAAGATGCATAGAATGTGGTTGTATCTCGCATCTAGAGATCCAAATAATGAAGTAGCCTGCTTCCCTATATGATACATCTACGATTTCGTTCATAAAAACAAAATCTAAGGAATCACCTTTTCAAGAGCGTGTGGCGAGTGGAACTATAGAAGTTCGTTGTAGTTCATAACATGCATCTAATGAATCAAAATGTTTTATACATGGTGGTATAGTCTGAAAATATTGAGGCGGAAACCTCTCATCTCTGTCTATTGTCAAGGATACGATCGCAGACAAATACTTGTGACAAGCTAGAGTATAAACACGATTTCTGCTAGTTTCATTCGCAGTAATTTACGTTGTGCGCTTAGATTTCTGTCTGACGACACTCACGGAAATCGCTACGTATTCCGAAAAAAATTGGTGAATTATTTGTGAGAGGAAGAAGTATAAACGTCACTGTCAGTTGTTTCACGCACAATCATTTCTTATACATATGGAAGTCACGAAATCGGAGATACTCGTTACTGAGAAAGCGCACTCTTTGGTGTGAATTGCGACGAATATTTCATGAAAATGCTTAACTTTGACGATTAACGAAGTCTCAGAATATGTAGCAAACACGAAGAGGAAAAAAAAATTTCGCACCCAGTGGTAAACGAATCTAAATCCTTCGAGATGGTAGCTTGTCCCCTTACCAACTTCGCTACTCCAACTCACGTTGAATTCGAGACAGACGCAGGCTGACGTCGTTGCTTAATGATGCGGGCATAAGCCGTAAATGTATGAAATTTTGGAAGGTTTCCTGTATCAGGCTTCACAAAATTCCTTTGCATTATTACTTAAATGTTTTAAACGCGTTTCGATAATTTGCGGGAAAGAGTACACGAATTCATTAGTAATTTCAGCTAACACTCATGTGATATACGTTAGCAGAGCCCACCTTTTGAAATTTAATGATTTTTTAAACTTTTAATTACGTAAAAACGAAAGGTATTTTGTGAGAATATTGACCAACACTGTATTTTTATGCTATAGTCATTCACAGGAACACAATACAAACCATATTTCTAACAAAGGGAAATAGTCTATTATGAACTCGCTTTCCACCTGGACGCATCCTGGTGATTCGTCAGTAACACAATCATTAAATCCGAAGCTAAAACCTCTCAATATGTTTAAAATAAGAAATTCTAGGTGTAAATAAACCACACCAAACCGAGCGCGAGGGCCATACCGAAATTCAAAACCTCTGGGTACAGTTGTCGAAAAATCGGCAGGAGGTTCGATCGGTATAAGGTTTTCGAAGCCTGCTGAATAGGAACTTCAGATAAAAAACCGAATTTGACGTCACTACCTAGGGTAACCTACTGCACCAATCGGTATTAACGATACAGAATAGGGTCCCTCATGCGATTGTATGTACTAAGCAGAAAGTCCTTGCCTGCAAGAGAAAGGTGCTACAACATCTGAAATGTGGAGAGTGTTGGCACTCGGTGCGGAGGATTGGGAGGAATTGAGAGTATGATCTAGCTCTCTCATAGCAAAGACGACATTGTAGCACTCACAATTCTGAGAAGAGAAGGGTATCGCCTAAGCCTACTCTGCTCGTTTCAGATGGGGGCAGGCAGGGTGATAGTGGGAACAGCTCGAAATTTCCGCAAAATTACGGCCCAAATTGTTGGAGACAGCAATAGGGTCCATAATGACACCATCTGCTGCTGTCAGACTGGATGCTGGGGAATGCATCTTGATTCCAGAGAACTGTAGGAGGTTGACCCACACAACAGAGGAAGGGGTGGAACTGTTAAAAGAACTAATGAATGAGATACAGCTAGCTTTCTTACTATCCTAAAGAACATGACGACACTGTGCACACATCTGTTTATAATAGATGCAGTTTGCCATTGTAGGATGTTGGTTAAAAACGTGGACAGCATGTCTCCATGTGCGATTTGTTCGAGACCTGCCACAGTCCACCAAGGTACTGAGACATGACGTGTTAAGGAGGAAGTAGGAGGAATGGAACATGCTTCAGCGGTAAGGATAACATTTTGTAAGATATTCCACTTGGTCATATGAGCTGGAGAAATATTGTCCTTCGAAGGTCACCAGGGAGGAGTGAAGCCACCAGTAAGCCTTAAGAAGCTACCATTTCGATGTGCACTTAGATGGGGTAGGAGTCAGTAAAAGGATAGCACATAGGGAATGGTCGCTCGAGTAGGTGTCAGAAAGAATGGACCACTCGAGACGATGGACAAGCTGGACAGTGCAGGAGGATAGGTCCAAATGGGAATAGATGTGTGAGGAATCAGAAATCAATGTGGATGCTCCTGTGTGAAGGCTGAGGAGGTTAAGTTGATTGAGAAGGCCAGCCAAGAGGGTACCTCTCCGAAGGTTCTCAGAGAACCCAAAAGGGGATGATGCCCATTAAAGTCACTGGGTAGCAGAAATGGGTGAGACAGCTGCCCTATAACCTGGTGACATTGAATGATGGAGGGATACAAATGGTACAAAGGGAAAAAGTCAAGTGAGAAAGAAAAAGGTAAACTGCATCAGCTTCTAGATGGGTAGTCAGGGAGATGGGTTGACTACGAATATCATCCCGTATGAGCAGCATGACTCCCCCATGAGATGGAATGCTGACCTCAAGCGAAGGTCAAAACAGACTGGGAAGAAATGCGAAAACTCAAAGCGATCGTGGGGACGATATTTGGCTTCCTAAAGGTAGAGTACAAGAGGACGCTGCGATTCTAAAAGCAGCCATAAATCCTCTCTGTGCAGTCGAAGGCTGCGAATGTCCCATTGGAGGAGAGTCATGGCGAGGAAAAAAGATGGGATTTCACCTCGGCGGCTACCAAGTGTCACCATGTGAAGACTCGCTGCTACAGGCTACAGAGGTAGGAGGATCCTTCTCCATGAGGTCCACAGAAGCATCGGTTTTCTTGTACTGCCGGTCTGTGGAGTCCACCACAGAAAAACGTTCTCTGGTGCACACCAGTGGCAAGGAGGCCGTCTGAGTGAAGGTATCACATGGCGACACCATTGAAGAGTAGTTTCGAGTCGGCGAAGGAGAAGACCGTTTGCCTTTCCGGTTAGCAGAGAAAGACTGAGATGTTGCTTGTCTGGAGGGACATAGGAAGTCTTCATGGGAGTACTCCTTCTGTCCTTTCTGGGCTGCTGGTTGTGTAGCTGGTGGTGTCGCTCCTTGAGGGGAGAGTTTCATGACTTCTTACACAGCTGGACGAGGGGACAGCGATGCTACCTTGACATTGGGCTATTTCACAGCCTCAGAGCTTAATTTGAGATCGCATGTCTGTGTGGCCATGCACTTCATGAAGCGAAATATAGCAAGAACAGAACTGCATGTGCCAAATGACAGATCGCGGGGTTTTCGACCAGCCAATAACTTTCGACTGACCGGGTAAGGCACTTTTTCTTGTACCCAGATCTCCTGGACAGCCTGTTCATCTAGATACACGAGAAAATGGCGAGTGGAGGCGGCATGGTCGCCATTGCAGTTGATACAGCATTGATACAGCAGGGAGAAGGAGGCAGACAATTGTCCTCATGTGCATCCCTGCCACATGTTACACATTTCGCTGGCTGTCGACAGAACGTTTTAGTGTGGTTGAAACGATGACACTGGTAGCAGCGCATTGGGTTCAGATCGTATGGTCGGACTGTGATAATTTCATAGCCTGCTTTGATCTTGGAGGGAAGCATCACTATCGAAAATGAGAAAAAGAATGTGTGGGGGCACTATGGAGGACTCTACCTTTTCCATCACCCAACGGATGGCAATGACACACTGATCAGAGAGGTATGATTGGTTTTCAGCCTCAGTCAGATCGTCGAGCAGCCTAGTGTAAATAGCACCATGGGAAGAATTCAAAGTTCTATGGGTCTCAACACAAACTATATAGCTGTGGAGAAGTGCGGTGGCAAGCAGTTGTTGTGCTTGAGAATCAGAAGTAGTCTCCAGATTCAAACTGCCGTTCAGTTCAAATGGCTCTGAGCACTATGGGACTTAACATCTATGGTGATCAGTTCCCTAGAACTTAGAACTACTTAGACCTAACTAACCTAAGGACATCACACACATACATGCCCGAGGCAGGATTCGAACCTGCGACCGTAGCAGTCGCGCGGATCCGGACTGAGCGCCTAGAACCGCTATACCACCGCGGCCGGCCTGCCATTCAGTGAACGAGCGCACATGGGCCATTTCACATGGCAGCAATTGCATCATCCGTTTCTGAATAATAAATGCGTTTACCATTGTGAAGGTCTGACTGTCTTTAGTTCATGAATCCACGAGGAAGCATGGTGCAGCTGGCAGGGTCTTTGAACCGTTAGCCTCATTCCATTTACCTTTCGTGGATATGGATTTTGAAGATGATTGCCTCATTGTGAGAAAATCCCCCATGATTGCCAGTGTCTCTGATGGCTCGCTCCTTCCAGCGGGGACCCTCTTCACGAGGGGACACACCTGCCTTAGCTCATTTTTCACATGTCAGGTCATACCTCCCGAACACCTGACATAGGGACCAAGCAACAATTTGGGAAGATAGCAGCTCAGGCAGTTACCCATCCCTGGGCATGGCCTGTACCAGGGGGTACATGCGAATCCTACCTGTCGACCCGGGGTTGGGAATTACTCGTTACCCAGTCACCTGTTACACGTCAGACACGGGGGCCGGACTCCAAGAGTGCACATTGAGGAAGAGGAAAAAGAAAAACCTCAAACGCCTAAGCAGAGGGAGGATAGGAGAAGGGAAACAAGGAATTGAAAAGGGAATGAAAAACAGTGGTGAGACTATTATTATGTCAGCGGCAGACAATGGGAACATTCCCAATAGCACCGCAGACATATTCTCCAAGGGAGGCAAAAAAGAAGAGCAAGAAGGCAGACATGCAGCACGGAAGGGAAAAGATGCTGCAAATGTTGGGACTTAATGGTAGCCAAAGGGTCGCAAGCGCCCTTGGGGGTAAACTCAGATATGACTCAGCAGTTACAAAGAGGAGAACTTGTATGTCGATGTTTATTTATGAGAATGAATTAAATGGGTAAACGGATTATCATTTTCATGAAAGAACTCATTTGTAGGTAAATGTGTGATAACTCTTCCACTGCAGAAAGCTACATAACGGAAACAATGAAAGGGAGAAATATTTGATAGACAACTTGGGAGCTGCATACGATACACAATACAAAATGAGTGGAATTACAACATAATTTATTATATCACATAAACAGGTAAACCAGAGCAATGAACAGTTACTGTTCATCAAGTAGTTTTGATGTGCCTACTGTCTACATCTACATCTACATTTATACTCCGCAAGCCACCCAACGGTGTATGGCGGAGAGCACTTTACGTGCCACTGTCATTACCTCCCTTTCATGTTCCAGTCGCGTATGGTTCGTGGAAAGAACAACTGCCGGAAAGCCTCAATGCGCGCTCCAAACTCTCTAATTTTACTTTCGTGATCTTCTCGGGAGGTATAAGTAGGGGGAAGTAATATATTCGATACCTCATCCAGAAACGCACACTCTCGAAACTTGGACAGCAAGCTACACCGCGATGCAGAACGCCTCTTTTGCGGAGTCTGCCACTTGAGTTTGCTAAACATCTCTGTAACGCTATCACGCTTACCAAATAACCCTGTGACGAAACGCGCCGCTCTTCTTTGGATCTTCTCTACCTCCTCTGTCAACCCTACCTGGTACGGATCGCACACTGATGAGTAATACTCAAGTATAGGTCGAACGAGTGTTCTGTAAGTCACCTCCTTTGTTGATGGACTACATTTTCTAAGGACTCTTCCAATGAATCTGAACCTGGCACTCACCTTACCAACATAAGGAACTGCAGTGCTGTCTTCCTCTGTGAAACAGCTTTGGAAAAAGGTGTTTAGTATTTCAGCTCTACGCGTGTCATCCTCTGTTTCAATGCCATCATCATCCTAGAGTGTCTGGATATGGTGTTTCGATCCACATACTGATTTCACGTAAGACCAGAACTGTCAAGACTCCTTACACAAGAGAGCGCCAAAAATTGCACTTAGTCGCTTAACAGCTTACAACTCCAAACTTTGTTTGCCTGTTACATTAAATCAATGGCATGTTATTTGGATGTTTTATTTTGCAATGTGATTGAAAGAGAAAGTACGTGTAGTCTCTCTCTCTCTCTCTTTCACACACACACACACACACACACACACACACACACACACACTCACTCACACTCACACACACATAGGAAGCATATATTTAAATAGCTATACATGTGTATCACAGGTAGCCTAACGATCTTGACTGGTATGACTCTGCAGTTACCGTTGGGTCCAGGAAACTGCAACAAGCCGGCAGAGCGACGCACTCCCACGCACGCTGGCCTGTGCCCACACTCTCTCAGCAACCTGGCGGCGCGCGGCAGCACTCCATTACCATACTAAGTGCTCCATAAAGCGGCGGGATGTGCCGCATCGCCATCCGTCATTCGCTGCCAATAGCCGCGCGGCCGCCTCCGCATACTTAACCTATATTAAATTTCCTGCGCTTGCTCCACATCTTCAATTCTTCGACTAGCAAAATACTTCACCACCATACTCGAACTTCATTATATGCACCCAAAGGTATAGATACAGGTCCAAAAAACTTATTTCCTCACTGTCAGCGGAGCTAAGGTTTTCTAAATTAAGTGCCAGAATACATCATACTTCAGCTGCGGTCAGAATGTTCACAGAAGTTGTTGCGAAATAGTAACGATTCACACTGAGTCGGTGTAAGTCCCTAAAATTAATTTCTCCCTCTGATTTGCTTATGCTGTTTGTGAATAAGTAAATAGTACGAAAACGTCTTCATAAGTAACACAGGCTAAAAATATCAGCACTTTTACAACTTATTTCGTCTGGTTCCGAGCAGAGGCCCTCACAGCCATTAATGTGTTGGTGTTGTGGTCTTCATTCAGAAGGGTTTGATGCATCCTTCCAGGCTAGCTTATCTTGTGCAAGCTCTTCATGTCTAAATAAATGCTGCAATGTACATCCATTTGAATCAGCTTAGTGTACTCTTCTCTTGGTCTCCCTCAACGATTTTTACCCCTCGCACTTCCATCCTATACTAATCTGACGATTCCTTGACACCTTACTATGTATCCTATCAATCATCCCGCCATTTAGTCACATTGAATTGCAAATTTATTTTCTCATCAAATCTATTCAGAACATACATCCTAAATTCGAGAGCTATCCATCTAATCTTCAGCATTCTTCAAAGCAATCAGGTTCACTTGTTTCAACTGCTTTTCGACCACTTTTCACTAACGCACGAGGTTACAATACAAATGCCTTTGTAGAAGACTTAAATTTATGTTCGATGTTAGCAAATTTGTCTTGTCTAAAAACAGATCCCTTACCACTGCATTCTACATTTTATTCCTCTCCACTTCGTTTACTGCAAGTTATTTTAGCATCCAAACAGCAAAATTCACCTCCTACTCTCACTGTCTCATTTCCTAATCTAATTTCCTCAGAATCGCTTGGTTTAGGTCGACTACATCCTTCCACATTTGTGTTGCTTTTGGTAATGTTCGTCCTGTGTTCTCCTTTCCAGACATTGTCTATTCCCTTCAATTGCACTTCTAAGTCCTTTGCTGCCTGATAGAATTACAATGGCATAATCAAGTCACATAGCTTTTGTTTCTTCTCCCTCAAATTTAATTTCCTATTCAAATTTCTCCTTGCTTTATATCATAGATTCCTGAATTTCCAAACTGAATATCATCGTAGATAGCTCTGTCTCACTTCCTTCTCTACCACAGATTCCCTTTCACGCTCTTTGACTCCGTGTACACGTACATAAATCACTGTACTCTAAGCATGTGATATCATCACTAACAATCCTAAGGTTGGTAGGAAAACCACACGGCTTTACTTGACACGGCTCTTCCTCAGCCTTTCAACTGACTTAGACAGCCAATTGAGGTTCGTACAGTCTAGCTTGGACTTCGAATTATGCGACAACTTGGCATTTTTTCGTATTAAGGCAACACTGTCAGAGGTGAAAGAAGCGACAAATTACAGATAAAAACAGAGGTGAAACTATTTGTTGAAGCCTGTACCTATGGTTTGTAGCCTGATACTTGCCTAATAAACCGCTGAGTCATTACAGTCATAGTGACAGCCTCGTACCATGGACAGTGTTGCAGGGCCACTCAAATGTGGTCCATATCATACGGAATTTGGGCAGGTTTCAGTACAAGAAGCTCTCGATTACGTTTCTGACGTAATAAATAGGGGGACTGCACTGAGGGATCATGTAAGCATCCTCATTTCCATGGGGTGTTTCTCAAATCATTTCAAGAGAGTTACAAGAGCTGGTAAGGAGCACTAAATTGCTGAAAGTGTATGTTACCTGCAGGATATTGTAGGACAGCGTTCTCAATCTTTTTTGGGGTCAGAACTCTTTAAAATATTAAACATTTTACCAAGACCTAAAATAAGGAACCTGGTTTTATGTTCATTCTTTAACTATAATCATTTATTGAAAATCACACAAAAATAGGTATATTATACATTACTGATTTCTAAAACAGTATTATTATTTTTACTGTTTCATCAAGAACTAATTTTGGATTTGGCGGCATGTTCTTCATCGTGAGTGTATGCCTATGCAGGATACAATGGCTGGAAGTACAGTTCAGCACTTTATTTTGTATTATTTTTACCGATCCTGCTGTTCCACCAGTCACTGCCTTGGCCTCATCTCTACAAGCGTCGATACAATCGTTCCATTCGAGAAGGTTTATTTTAAGAAAATTGTTAATCATCTTAAATATTCGGCAATGATCCACGCACAAGAAAGACTTCTAGTAAAAGTTTGTGGGGATACTGTACAATTGTCAGCAAGATGGCAAGTCCAGCAACATCAATCAACTCATCCATTTGCAAGAAGAATTTCTTGTGTTGAAAGCAATCAACAAATTTTTCTTTGATTTAGCTTATGAAACATTAATCCGATACGAAACAGTTTTGTTTCAAAGTTGCACTGTAGAAAGATCCTTCGCAGATTTCTCAACGAGCATACGTTGTGTTATGTCTGACACACGTGGTGTTATTAAGTGTCAGCAGTAGTATGCGCTTCTCATGACTGTGCAGATCCCTCCATGGCTTTCTCATTCACAGTTTGAACAGCAAACTCAATACTTTATTGGCTTTTTAACAACTTTTCTTTCCTAGTATATAAAATTATTCATTATTGTCTTTGCAGTTGGGGTGCGTCGGTTCTAAATGTCGGCGCGTCTTTGCATGTACCATGGAACTATTCGGAAGTAGCTTGCTACATAACATCCAGAAAGATGAGCCGTTAGAATCAACAAATCCGGTATTGATGTAAGGTTCATCATACTTTTTCATCATTAGTGAGCCGTGAGACATCTTAATGCTTGAAACCATGAATCTTGCTTGAAGTCATTGCATCGCCTCTTCAATCTCATAGTCTTGATTATAAATCCTTGAGGTTGATGCCGCATCTTCCTGACGAACTACCTACGAACGTTCTATGCAAGATTTTGTTGCAACGTTTCTAAGCTAACACTTCAGACAATCTTTTAAAATAGTTTCATTTTACAGCATGACAAACACAGAACAATATCGCCAAATGATATTCAATTTTACATTTGCAGTCAATAATAACCGCGAATCGAATATACTGAGTTCCGAGGGTAGTCTGCGGAATCGCCATGCTGAAATGGACTGCGCACTGCAATGGCAAACCTCGAATAAAAACTGTACTCTGCTGCGCGACATAGATTTATGTACCCCGGATGACGAAGACAGCGACTTGACAAAATGCTTCGAGGAGGTTCGTGGTGTTTGTGGATGAAATAAAGGTGGAAACGTGGAAGTAGAATGTTCACCACATTTGTAGATAAGATAGATCATAGCGAGAGAGGTAGAAACAGAAAGAGAGAGAGAGAGACAGAAGAAAGAGGCAGCACGGTGACATGCTTGTGTATATAGTTACGTGCACAGAGTATACCTTCTTTTCCACCACAAAATCTTTTGTTTGCAGTTCTTTAGCATAGTATTATTGGCATTTATTGTGCTCCTTGTCGCTTAATTTTCGGCTATCGTATGCTAAGGGAGGAAGTAACTTTTATAAAATCAACAATGACGCCATATTCATAAGACTTGATTTTCTAAACGTGAGACGAAATTTGATGTGCTTTGTTCTTTAGGCTGATAACATTTTTAGGGGACCTTTTCGGAGGCCTTGGGACTACCCCTCCCACCGCCCCCCCTCCTGCAGTCTGAGTATCGTTGAACTAAGGGAAGTCTAGCAACAATCCAATCAGGCACCGCTAGTGGAGAAACCGAGAACCTGTGACATTTGTGCCACGTAACGAAAGTGTCTCTTTTTATCTCTTGTATAACTCGTTCTCGTGAGTGCCTTCTGTTAGAGAGAATAATTTATTCACTTCAATCATATGTGAATTCAGTCTGTAATTTCAGGACAAACAAATCATTAAAGGATAAACAAATCATTATCATCACAATGACCTTCCATCAACTCGAGAACAAATATCCCTGTTGCTGAATATTATGTACAAGTTAGATGATACAAATAATGCTTCGTTTGGACAACAAATGAAGATTATTTGAGTGTATCGTTACGTTGAAAACTAGTACAAGTAAGGGCATTAGATATCAGGAAGGAACCGGTTGGATGGTTGGTGTGAAGTTTGCGAATAAATAAGGAAAGTTTGATGAAGCGGAAGTTCAGATGGATTATCATAGGAGAAAATGTTAAAACACAGACTAAGAACGATGACCAAGAACCAAGAAGACAGCGCTGCGCGATAAGCGATAACGTCAGAAGCATATTCCAATCTTCACATGCTACAAGTGTCCACTGACAACACTCTTTTCATATAGTGAAGAATAAGATCGTGAACATACATACATACATTAATCCTTGTTCCATGGATCATGAATACGACATTTATTAATGATGTGTAAGGTGTCACTTTAACATTAGTTTTCTTTATGCAAAACAATTAATTAAGTAACTAATTTCATTTTACATTTACTACTTTATACCTAAGAATTCATCTACTGAGTAGAAGGTGTTGTCATTCTAAACTTCTTTTAATTTGCTTTCCTTTGTTGGTTGGCTATCTGTCAAACTTTTAATACTATTTGGCAAATGACAAAAGATTTTTGTGGCAGCATAATTCACCCCTTTCTGTGCGTAAGTGAGATTTAATCCAGAACAGTGAATATCATCCTTTCTTCTAGTGTTGTATCTTTGCACTTCGCTGCTATTTTAGAGTTGGGATGGGTTATTAATGACAAATTTCATAAGTGAATATATGTATTTTGAAGGTACTGTGAATATCCTGAGTTCTTTAAAAAATGTCTGCAAGAGGGGCTCCAGCTATTATTCTGATTACATGCTTTTTTGCAATGACAAATTGCCCCAAAATATGATGCCATATGAAAGCAACGAATGAAAATAGGCTTAGTAGGCTAATTTACTGATATGTTTGCAATAACCCTAATAGCATAAGTAGCTGAACCTAACCGTTTCAGCAGATCATCAATGTGTTTCTTCCAATTCAATTTCTCATTATTGCACACACTCAGAAATTTTGAGCATTCTGTCTTAGCAACAGACTTCCGTTCATAGTCTATATTTATCAATGGAGTTACGCCATTTACTGTACAAATTGTATAAATTGTATTTTCTCAAAATTTAGTGAGAGTCCATTTGCAGAGAACAACTTAATAATTTTTTGAAAGACATTATTTACAATTTCCTCAGCTGATTCCTGCTTCTTGGGTGTGATTACAATACTTGTATCATCAGCAAAAAGAACTAGCTTTGCATCTTCATGAATATTGAGTGGTAAGTCGTTAATACATATTAAGAACAATAAGGGACCCAAGACAAACTTGTGGGACACCATTCTTGATACCTCGCCAGTTAGAGGACTCTGTTGGTTTTTGCAGACTATTTGAACTGTTAATTTCAACTTTTTGCATTCTTTCAGTTACATATGAATTAAACCATTTGTGCACTGTCCAAGTTAAGCTTATTTAGAATAATTTCATGACTCACACAGCAAAAGCCTTTGAGAGATCACAAAATATCCCAATGGGTGATGTTGGGTAATTCAATGCATTTAATATTTGATCAGTGAAAGCATATATAGCATTTCCTGTTGAAGTGCCTTTTGGAAACAAAATTTACATTTTGTTAGTACTTCATTTTCACAAATATGTGATGCTATTCTTGAATATATTGCTTTTTCAAGAATTTTGGGTAAGCTGTCAGAAGTGAGCATCAGATCTATCCCATTTCTTATGCAATGGTTTAACAATAGCGTATTTCGGTCTATCTGGAAAAGTGCATTGTTTCAGTGAGTTACTATATATGTGGCTGAGAATCCATCTTATTTGTTGGGAACAAGCTTTTAGTACAATGTTGAAAATGCCATCAATTCCATGTGAGCTTTGACTTTTGAGTGAATTTATTATTTTCCTAATTTCAGTAGGAGACGTGGGTTGAATTTTAATTTTATCAAATTGCATAGTTACTGCTTCTTCCATATAATTCCTTGCATTTTCTAATGAGTAGCAGGATTCTATTTCCTCTACAATACTTAGCAATGGTTATTAAAAATGTTTTCTACTTCTGACTTCTTGTTAACAAAGTCTTCATTGTGTTTGACAGAAATACAGTCTTCTTGTGCTCTCAATTGCACTGTTTTAATTTCATTAACAGATGTATTAATCTAAGACATAATGCACATACGTCTGGAATTTTTAATAACTTGTCTTAATAAAGTGCAGTACTTTTTATAATGTTTCACTGTTTCAGGACCATAACTCCTCCTAGCTATAAGATACATTTGCCTTTTCTGTTTACAAGATATTTTTAACCTTTTACTAAGCCATGGCTTTTCACGTGGTTTCTTACAATAATATTTCACTGTTTTGGGGAAACTGTTTTCAACTAAACTCACAGACGTGTCACGAAATATGATAAATTTTAAGTTAGCACAATGTTCCCTGTACACCTCATCCCAGTCTAACTGTTGCAAGCTTTACCTGAAATTTTGAATTGTTAAATAGTAGTGGTACACACTATTTTGGAGGACTGTTTTGCGTTACTGTATGGAGCTACATCATATACTTTAACTAACTGTACATCATGATTTGACAGACCTTTCTTAACAGGAAAAGTTTTTATTTGATTAAATTTATCTTGGTCTACAAAAACATTATCTAACAGTGTGCTGCTTTCCTGTACTACCCAAGTAGGAAAATCAATAACTGATGTCAGATTGAAAGAACCAAGTAATACTTCAAGGTCAAGCTTTATATCAGACTCTTTCAGAAAATCTACATTGAAATCCCCACAAACCATAGTTTGCTTTCCTTTGTCTGACAGGTAGCACAACAAGGATTACAAGTAAAAAAAAATAGTTGAAAATTTCCCAATGAGGACCTATACACAACTATAATTATAAAAGTGCCATTATCTAGTTTAAGCTCACAGGCACATACCTCTGCATGTTGCTCTACACAACATTTTTTAGTTTCCAAATTCTTCACACTGTTACTGATTTTAACATATATAGCAACTCCCCCTCTTTTCTTACTGTCTCTACTTACATGTGCTGACAGCTTATATCCTCCTACATTTACAATTTCCATACCTGTGACTATATGGTGCTCAGACAGATTGTGTGTCTATTCCATCCTCAGTTTCTATATCTTCTAAACAAACAAGGAGCTCACCTACTTTGTTTTTTAATCCCCTGATATTCTGATCCAATATATTAACACTATTTTTCACTGTGCTGTTATGTGAATCTTGTGACATACCAACATTATTTTTCACTGTTCAGTGTGTTTTCTTGTTCTTCTTCTATTGTGAACTTTATGTCAACTTTGTATACATAACCATAAGAGAAGACAATAATAAACACACATTTGACATCCACAGATATCGCCAACAAGTGATATTATCTTAAATGAAACTTCAAACCACCCACATAATTACAAACAAGCAGCAATCAGATACACACTAAACAGGCTGAACAGGATCCCTCTAAACACTTATAATTACCAAAAAGACTTAGCCTATTGTAAAACAAATAGCATCAAAAGTCGATACAAAAAAACAGTGGTAGACAAACTAAACTAAAAAATAAAGAGACAAATAATCAAAAAACTAATCACAGCACACTAACTCATACAACTGCAATACAACAAAAAAAACGGCATACAATGACCTACCGCAACAAATTCACTCATAAAATAGGAAACATATTAAAAAAAGGCATAAACATTGCTTACAAAACAAACAATACCATACAAAAGCACATCCCAAAGCTAAAATCAAAAGCATACAGATATACCAGCAATGTGGTATCTATCAGCTCAGTTGCAGAGATTGTGAAAAGATGTACACTGGAATGACTGGCAAGACAATTGACATAAGATATAGATATAAAGAACACATCAGAGCATTCAAATACAGCACAAATCATTCAACATTTGCGGTTCATCTAAACGAAGAACACCATAGACGAAGCAATATTGAAAACTATCTGCTTATTGCAAAAATCGGTAAAGACAGACACTTCCTCCCTTTCCAAGAAAATTTTCACATCCAAAAAGCATAAATATCAAATACATAGTTGCTCAATGGCCATATAAATATTGGAAACCCGACTCTATAGAGAATAATTGATGAAATTACATGAAAAAGAAAAGATCCTTTTCCATCCTTCACCCCCTCCCACTCTCCCACAAGCCCACCCCACACCACACAACGCCATCCGTTTTTTTTTGGTCATCAGTCTACTTACCGGTTTGATGCAGCCCGCCACGAATTCCTTTCCTGTGCTAACCTCTTCATCTCAGAGTAGCACTTGCAACCTACGTCCTCAATTATTTGCTTGACGTATTGCAATCTCTGTCTTCCTCTACAGTTTTTGCCCTCTACAGCTCCCTCTAGTACTATGGAAGTCATTCCCTCATGTCTTAGCAGATGTCCTATCATCCTGTCCCTTCTCCGTATCAGTGTTTTCCACATATTCCTTTCCTCTCCGATTCTGCGTAGAACCTCCTCATTCCTTACCGTATCAGTCCACCTAATTTTCAACATTCGTCTGTAGCACCACATCTCAAATGCTTCGATTCTCTTCTGTTCCGGTTTTCCCACAGTCCATGTTTCACTACCATACAATGCTGTACTCCAGACGTACATCCTCAGAAATTTCTTCCTCAAATTAAGGCCGGTATTTGATATTAGTAGACTTCTCTTGGCCAGAAATGCCTCTTTTGCCACAGCGAGTCTGCTTTTGATGTCCTCCTTGCTCCATCCGTCATTGGTTATTTTACTGCCTAGGTAGCAGAATTCCTTAACTTCATTGACTTCGTGACCATCAATCCTGATGTTAAGTTTCTCGCTGTTCTCATATCTACTACTTCTCATTACCTTCATCTTCCTCCGATTTGCTCTCAAACCATACTGTGTACTCATTAGACTGTTCATCCCGTTCAGCAGATCATTTAATTCTTCTTCACTTTCACTCATGATAGCAATGTCATCAGCGAATCGTATCATTGATATCCTTTCACCTTGTATTTTAATTCCACTGCTGAACCTTCCTTTTATTTCCATCATTGCTTCCTCGATGTACAGATTGAAGAGTAGGGGCGAAAGGCTACAGCCTTGTCTTACACCCTTCTTCATACGAGCACTTCGTTCTTGATCGTCCACTTTTATTATTCCCTCTCGGTTGTTGTACATATTGTATATGACCCGTCTCTCCCTATAGCTTACCCCTACTTTTTTCAGAATCTCGAACAGATTGCGCCATTTTATATTGTCGAACGCTTTTCCAGGTCGACAAATCCTATGAAAGTGTATTGATTTTTCTTTAGCCTTGCTTCCATTATTAGCCGTAACGTCAGAATTGCCTCTCTCGTCCCTTTACTTTTCCTAAACCCAAACTGATCGTCACCTAGCGCATTCTCAATTTTCTTTTCCATTCTTCTGTATATTATTCTTGTAAGCAGCTTCGATGCATGAGCTGTTAAGCTGATTGTGCGATAATTCTCGCACTTGTCAGCCCTTGCCGTCTTCAGAATTGTGTGGATGATGCATTTCCGAAATTCAGATGGTATATCGCCAGACTCACATATTCTACACACCAACGTGAATAGTCGTTTTGTTGCCACTTCCCCCTACGATTTTAGAAATTCTGATGGAATGTTTTCTTTCCCTGCTGCCTTATTTGACCGTAAGTCCTCCAAAGCTCTTTTAAATTCCGATTCTCATACTGGAACCCCTCTCTCTTCTAAATCGACTCCTGTTTCTTCTTCTATCACATCAGACAAATCTTCAGCCTCATAGAGGCTTTCAATGTATTCTTTCCATCTATCTGCTCTCTCCTCTGCATTTAACAGTGGCATTCCCGTTGCACTCTTAGTGTTACCATAGTTACTTTTAATGTCACCAAAGGTTGTTTTGACTTTCCTGTATGCTGAGTCTGTCCTTCCGACAATCAAATCTTTTTCGATGTCTTCACATTTTTCCTGCAGCCATTTCGTCTTAGCTTCCCTGCACTTCCTTTTTATTTCATTCCTCAGTGACTTGTATTTCTTTATTCCTGATTTTCCCGGAACATGTTTGTACTTCCTCCTTTCATCAATCAACTGAAGTATTTCTTCTGTTACCCACGGTTTCTTCGCAGCTACCTTCTTTGTGCCTATGTTTTCCTTCCCAACTTCTGTGATGGCCCTTTTCAGAGATGTCCATTGCTCTTCAACTGTACAGCCTACTGCGCTATTCCTTATTGCTGTATCTATAGCGTTAGAGAACTTCAAACGTATCTCGTCATTCCTTAGTACTTCCGTATCCCACTTCTTTGCGTATTGATTCTTCCTGACTAATGTCTTGAACTTCAGCCTACTCTTCATCACTACTATATTGTGATCTGAGTCTATATCTGCTCCTGGGTACGCCTTACAATCCAGTATCTGATTTTGGAATCTCTGTCTGGCCATGATGTAATCTAATTGAAATCTTCCCTTATCTCCCGGCCTTTTCCAGGTATACCTCCTCCTCTTGTGATTCTTGAACAGGGTATTCGCTATTACTAGCTGAAACATGTTACAGATCTCAATTAGTCTTTCTCCTCTTTCATTCCTTGTCCCGAGCCCATATTCTCCTGTAACCTTTTCTTCTACTCCTTCCCCTACAACTGCATTCCAGCCGCCCATGACTATTAGATTTTCGTCCCCCTTTACATACTGCATTACCCTTTCAACATCCTCATACACTTTCTCTATCTGTTCATCTTCAGCTTGCGACGTCGGCATGTATACCCGAACTATCGTTGTCGGTTTTGGTCTGCTGTCGATTCTGATTAGAACAATCGGGTCACTGAACTGTTCACAGTAACACACCCTCTGCCCTACCTTCCTACTCATAACGAATCCTACACCTGTTATACCATTTTCTGCTGCTGTTGATATTATCCGATACTCGTCTGACCAGAAATCCTTGTCTTCCTTCCACTTCACTTCACTGACCCCTGCTATATCTAGATTGAGCCTTTGCATTTCTCGTTTCAGATTTTCTAGTTTCCCTACCACGTTCAAGCTTCTGACATTCCACGCCCCGACTCGTACAACGTTATCCTTTCGTTGATTATTCAATCTTTTTCTCACGGTAACCTCCCCCTTGGCAGTCCCCTCCCGGAGATCCGAATGGGGGACTATTCCGGAATCTTTTGCCAATGGAGAGATCATCATGACACTTCTTCTAATACAGGCCACATGTCCTGTGGATACACGTTACGTGTCTTTAATGCAGTGGTTTCCATTGCCTTCTGCATCCTCATGTCGTTGATCATTGCTGATGCTTCCGCCTTTAGGGGCAATTTCCCACCCCTAGGACAAGAGAGTGCCCCGACCCTCTATCCGCTCCTCCGCCCTCTTTGACAAGGCCGTTGGCAGAATGAGGCTGACTTCTTATGCCGGAAGTCTTCGGCCGCCAATGCTGATTTTTTTATAAAAATTTAGGCAGTGGCGGGGATCGAACCCGGGACGGAAAACGTTTCGATTATGAATCAAAGACGCTACCCTTTTTTTTTTTTTTTTTTTTTTTTTAAATCTCATTTTGTTCGCTTTTGTTTGTTGCATCTGCTCGGGGCGGACGTCGTAAGACATCCGTTGAAGTTCGTTGTTGATCGATTAGCTCAGTTTTTTTATTACAGAGGGCAGCTAACCCTCTGACCGAACACGCTGAGCTACCGTGCCGGCAAAATTTACACTCAATGGAAGATTTGAACCAAGGACCTTTCGTTCCGCAGCTGCTCACGTTACCACGAGACCATGGCGCTGCTACCCCTAGACCACGGGAACATAACCCCAGCTGAGAGTTCCATTTAACTTCTCGCTCCTTACCTACTGCTCTAACTCACACTGCTATATACTTATGTCCACTCATCATGGTTTCTCCCTCCCCTAAAAGACAAACCCACTCCATCGCTATTCCTTCTCTATTCTTACACGGTACATAAACACACAAAATCATAGTTAAATAGAATTACACACATACTAAAATCTAATTTTTTTTAATGTTGTAGATCAAAGGCAAAGTAGTTTAAAGGTTATGTTGGCAACACTACAAAACATAAACAACAACACGTACTTGAATTACAAAAACAAACAGAATACAGTGGTGTGCGTAAGAGTGTGTTGTGAGAAATGCATAGTGCTGCAGAAAATCTAAAAATTAGACCAAAATTATCATTGTCTAACAAAAAACAACGATATGGTATCAGACGGCATTTCCCGATGTAAGCGAGACATTAGGCGAAAAATCACCGTAAGTACAAATCAACCTATTCTTAACTATCTAGCCGGCCGAAGTGGCCGTGCGGTTAAAGGCGCTGCAGTCTGGCACCGCAAGACCGCTACGGTCGCAGGTTCGAATCCTGCCTCGGGCATGGATGTTTGTGATGTCCTTAGGTTAGTTAGGTTTAACTAGTTCTAAGTTCTAGGGGACTAATGACCTCAGCAGTTGAGTCCCATAGTGCTCAGAGCCATTTGAACCATTTGAACTATCTGTTTTTCGATCTAAAAAGCAAATCATAAGTAAATAACTTAAGTACAGACCACTGATGACGCCTTACATCAATAAAGCGAACCGCGTCTGTTGAAAAAATCACGCATTTTTGTAGTTGCAACGACAGAACAAAAATACCCTCAAGAATTATGAAGCAACTACGTGCTCTATGGCCACACAGATGAAGAATTATCAATTTGTTTCCACTAGTACCGTATGAAACAGTGATTCTAATATGCAAAGCTGTAAAATAATAACAGTATCACTTTTTCCAGAACCATGGAAAATTGCTAACTACGTATAAGCGACACAGAGTAAAATAGCTCATGAAGGGATTTAATCCAATTTCGCTAAGACGAAATAAGAGAGAAAGGATATTTATCAAGTTATTAGGAGTTTATCAAAATGAGATACAACTCACATCACTTATAAAACCACTCCACTTTATTTCACGTACGCTACAATTGGACAATATTTGCAGTATCTCCATACCGCTGAACAAAAAAATTCTGTTGTTGCATTTATCCCCACTGTTGTCGGAATTCAGAGAGTATTCAGTGGCAGCAGATTAATATCTGTTATTTGGTTGCCCCCGAGAATCACAATGCATTGCACTCATCACGGACACCTGACTATCGCTTCGTTAACATTATCGTAAAAAGAAGTAAAGCTTGTGGCGCAAGCGCGTGACCATGCTACTGGTTTGACTGCAGACAGATACAACCTTCTTCGCTGTGGTGCGATGAGGCTTATCTTCCCAGTCGCTATTTGTCCCTGGTAAAAAGCCCCGGTGTTTACTTGATAGCAAGCTGAATGGGCCTAGAAACTTAACTTTTTGCCCGGAATGAAGCGGAATGCTTGCGATACGTGCGCCATTGTGTCAGAGGCAGAAAAAGTTGCACGGAAATTCACTTTTTAACGGTACTACCTGGTATGAAGAAGAACGACCCAACAGTACAACCATCAAGTCCATTTCGTTGTCGAACTGAATTCTAAATCACCTTTATTGATGTATCGAACAGGATTTCATATTTTGCCCTCAAGGCAAGCTTGAATGGCGCTGAACTAATGAGTTCCTTGCAACGCTACAAAATTTTTGAGCACCCAAGTAGAAAAGCGAGCAGTTGTTAGTTGGGTTTGATTGTTTGGGGAAGGAGACCAGACAGCGACGTCATTGGTATCATCGGAATAGGGAAGGACGGAGAAGGAAGTCGGCCGTGCCCTTTCAAAGGAACCATCCCGACATTTGCCTGGAGCGATTTAGGGAAATCACGGAAAACCTAAATCAGGATAGCCGGACGCGGGATTGAACCGTCATCCTCCCGAATGCGAGTCCAGTGTCTAACCAATGCGCCACCTCGCTCGGTGCAGTTGTTAGTCATGACCAGTATACTTTCACGCATTGTTAAGATTAAAAGTCAATATACTTTTTTTACAATAAATAGAATAGTGGTATGAAAAGTCGTAATGGCTACCTCAAAGACTCTGCCCATTGTTGCCTGGTACAACAGTAAATGTAAATTGTATGACCGCCAGTGAAATCGTCACTCCATAAAAATTCTACTGGTTGTAATGAGGGCTGTTTATTAAACTGAACCGATCAAAGGACTCGGTCACAACATTCAAACGTCTTGGAGATTGATGCCGGAGCGATTTCGCATGAAACCTCCACCTAAGAACTCTTATCCCTGATTAAGGTTTAATACAAGATTAGTGAATAATTGTAGAACAACACGAAACAGGTCACTTATAAGAAACTCGTTCGAGCAATCCTTGAGAGTTGTTTATCGTTCAGGAACCCTTACGACGCTCAGTTAGGCGAACAGGTAGAATAAGGAAGAACAGGCACACAGCAATCAGTCGGAACCTCACTAGCTTTTATTATGCTTGCAAATTCAGATTTGGGCTATAAACAGACATATACAGCGCATTTTCGTAACAATCCAACACGCCTATGCAGCTGTAAGAACACATGGTGACGTGAACTGCCAAGATTCGGTTGAATAGTAACGAAAAATCTACATCCACCCCTACAGTATTGCTCTGCTATTAACAGTAAAGTGCCTGACAGAAGGTTCAGTGAACCATCTTCAAGCTGTCTCTCTGCCGTTCCACTCTCGAACGGCGCGCGGGAAAAACGAGCACTTACATTTTTATGTGCGAACCCTCATTTCTTTTGTTTTACCGTGATGATCTTTTCCCCTTCTGTAAGTGGGTGTCAACAGAATGTTTTCGCAATCGGAGAAGACAACTGGTGATTGAAATTTCATGAGAAGGTCCCGTCGCAACGAAAAACACCTTTGTTTTAATGATTGCCACTCCTCGTATCATGTCTGTGCCACTATCTCCCCTGTTTCGCAATAATACAAAACGAGCTGCTCTTCTTTGAACTTTTTCGATGTCAACCGCCAGTCCCACCTGACGCGGATCCCACACCGCACAGAAGTACTCCAAAATAAGGCGGACAAGCGTTGTGTAAGCAGTCTCTTTAGTAGACCTGTTGCACCTTCTAAGTGTTCTGCCAGTGAATCGCAGTCTTTGGCTTGCTCTACGCACAACATTATCTATGTGATCGTTCCAACTGACGTTATTTGTAATTGTAATCCCTTAGCATTTAGTTGAATTTACAGCCTTCAGATTTGAGTGACTTATTGCGTATTCGTAATTTAGCCGCTTTCTTTTAGTACTATGTCAATAACTTCACACTTTTCTTTATTCAGGGTCAAATACCACTTTCCGCACCATTCACATATCTTATCTAAACCATTTTACAATTCGTTTTGGTCATCTGATGACTTTACAAGACGGTAAATAACAGCATCATCTGCAACCAATCTAAGACGGTTATTTAGAGTGTCTCCTATGTCGTTAATATAGATCAGGAACAATAGAGCCCCTATAAAACTTCCTTGGGTCAAGGCGCATATTACTTCCGTTTTCATCGATGACATTCCGTCTACAACTACGAACTGTGACCTTTCTGACAGGAAATCACCATTCCAGACGCACAACTGAGGCGATATTCCATAGGCACTCAGTTTGGCTAGAAGACGCTTGCGAGGAAAACTAAAAATAGGGAATCAATTTGACATACCCAGTCCACAGCACTTATTACTTCATGAGAATAAAGAGCTAGTTGTCTTTCATAAGCCGGCCGAAGTGGCCGTGCGGTTAAAGGCGCTGCAGTCTGGAACCGCAAGACCGCTACGGTCGCAGGTTCGAATCCTGCCTCGGGCATGGATGTTTGTGATGTCCTTAGGTTAGTTAGGTTTAACTAGTTCTAAGTTCTAGGGGACTAATGACCTCAGCAGTTGAGTCCCATAGTGCTCAGAGCCATTTGAACCATTTGTCTTTCATGAGAACGATATTTTCTCCTATATATCAATAACTCGTTTTCTTCGAGGTACTTCATAATGCTCGAACACAGTATATCTTCCAAAACCCTACTACAAATGGACGTTAGTGATATGGGCCCGTAATTCATTGGATTTCTCTTACTTCTCTTTTTGGGTATTGGTGTGACTTGAGCAGTTTTCCAGTCCTTAGTTACAGATCTTTCTGTGAGAGAGTGGTTGTATACAATTGCTAGATATGGAGCTATTGTATCAGAATACCCTGAAAGGAACGTGAGTAGTATACAATTTGGACCAGATGCCTGGCCCTTATTAAGTGATTTAGGCTGCATTGCTACACTGAGGATAACTACTTCTATATTTCTCATCTTGGCAGTTGTTCTTAATTGGAATTCAGGAATATTTACTTCTTTGGTAAAGGAGTTTCGGAAAACCGTGTTTATTAACTCTGCTGTAATACCACTGTCGTCATTTACTCCATCGTTGTTATCGCGCTGTGAAGATACTGATTGCGTTTGCTTTATGTATGACGAGAATCTCTTTGGGGTTTTGCCAGATTCAGAAACGTAGTTTCATTGTGGGGAAAGCATTTCGCATTGAAGCACGCGCTATATTTCGAACTTATGCAAAACTTCGCAAATTTTGCGTTATTTTAAATTTCAAATACATGTTTCGTTGCTCCTGCAACAGCGATCTGACCCGTTTTGTGTACCATAGGGGATCAGTACCATCATTTATTAATTTATGTGGTTTTTTATATCTCAATTGCGTCAGTACTACCTCTTTGAAAAGATTCCACATTTTTTCTGCGCTTACATAATCAGATCGGAAGGAGTGAAAACTGTCTCGTAAAAAGGCGTTAAGAGCATTTTTATCAGCTTTATTAAATAGATATACCTTGCGTTTCGTTTTGATCGTTGTAGGTGTTACGGTATTCAGCCTAGCAGCAACAGCCTTGTAGTCGCTAATCCCTATATTCGGTCACGATACTCCCTATTTGTCCAGGATTATTCGAGAAAGCATGCAGTACAAGCCGCCGGCTTTAAACGTATAATTTTTCCACCATATCGAGGGGAGATTGAAGTCAGCACCGATTATAGTTATATGAGTACGGTATTTATTTCAAATGAGACTCACGTTTTCTTTGAACTGCTCAGCAACTATACTTCAGTATTTCAGAGTCGTGGGGGGGGGGGGGGGGACGGTAAGACGATCCAATTGTCCGATTCTGAAGTATAACCTCTACCAATACTATTTCACAAGAACTATCTACCACAGTTTCACTACAAGGTAAAGTACTTGTGACAGTAACAAATACTACACCACCAGCTGCGTTTAATCTATCCTTTCTGAACACTGTTAGATAGTTTGAAAAAATTTCGGATGAACTTATTTCCGGCTTTAGCCAGCTTTCTGTACCTATAACTATTTGAGCTTCAGTGATTTCTATTAGGGCTTGGAGCTCTGGTTCTCTCCCAATAAAGCTACGATAATTTACAACTACAATACCGATTGTTTCTGCAACTAGCTTACTGTGTTTTACCCCCCCCCCTTTTACACGGACGCCCTTTCTGTGTTTTCCTTGCTACGGTCGCAGGTTCGAATCCTGCCTCGGGCATGGATATGTGCGATGTCCTTAGGTTAGTTAGGTTTAAGTAATTGTAAGTTCTAGGGGATTTATGACCTTAGATGTTAAGTCCCATAGTGCTCAGAGCCATCTGAACCATTTTTTTGTGTTTTCTTGAGACCTTGTACCCTAAAAAGTCGCCCAATCCCACACAGCCCCCGCCATCCGTATAGTCGCTTCCCGTGTATAGTCCAATGAAGATAGCTATTTATAGCCGAAATCTAGATTTGGAACCATAATATAAAGTAATGGTTTGTTACTGACTGCTGTGTGCCTCTCCCTCTTATAACCTGTGGTCACTGTGCACAACAGTTCCTGATGGAATGAAAGGTGGTTAACAGATAGAATAGTTTCCTAGAAGAGCGTCGCGTGTGTACTTACTCAGAATGAGAGTGTCACAGACTTTCTTAATCCCAAGTTGCAGTAGAACGTAGATCGTAACAGAGTCTCAAACATCTTTACTCAAAAATTCCGGGACACCACGTTCCGACATGAATCAAGGAACATACAACTTCGTTCAACAAACATGTCACGCAAATAATTTGAGACATTGGTATTTATACAGAGAGCTATTTTTACAGAGAGATACTGGCAAATTTTCTTCTAGCATACCATCCACAGACTGAATAGAAAATGAGAGGTGGAAGGAGCGACGGAGAAGTGGAAAACAAAGGTGGCTACGATGCATCCTCCGCCATACTTCGCATGATGGGTTTCGAAGTACCGATATAGACTTAGACGGGGAATTCTCCCTAACTAAATGGCCTAATTAGTGGATCTCTCGAGTAAAGTCACTACGTTAAATCATTGTGACAGAAAGATGACGATTTGTTGCTGCACATGTGTGAGATAAGATGAAGAGCTTTGCGCGTACACACACACACACACACACACAGACATATATATATTGTTGTGGTCTTCAGTCCTGAGACTGGTTTGATGCAGCTCTCCATGCTACTCTATCCTGTGCAAGCTTCTTCATCTCCCAGTACCTACTGCAACCTACATCCTTCTGAATATGCTTAATCATCTCTTGGTCTCCCTCTACGATTTTTACCCTCCATGGTGCCCTCCAGTACCAAATTGGTGATCCCTTGATACCTCAGAACATGTCCTACCAACCGATCCCTTCTTCTAGTCAAGTTGTGTCACAAACTCCTCTTCTCCGCAATTATGTTCAATACCTCCTCATTAGTTTTGTGATCTACCCATCTAATCTTCAGCATTCTTCTGTAGCACCACATTTTGAAAACTTCTATTCTCTTCTTGTCTACACAATTTGTCGTCCATGTTTCACTCCCATACATGGCTACAGTCCATACAAATACTTTCAGAAACGACGTCCTAACACTTAAATCAATATATCCACATCTACATCTACATGATACTCCGCAAGCCACCTGACGGTGTGTGTCGGAGGGTACCTTGAGTACCTCTATCGGTTCTCCCTTCTATTCCAGTCTCGTACTGTTCGTGGAAAGAAGGATTGTCGGTATGCCTCTGTGTGGGCTCTAATCACTCTGATTTTATCCTCATGATCTCTTCGCGAGATATACGTAGGAGGAAGCAATATACTGCTTGACTCCTCGGTGAAGGTATGTTCTCGAAACTTCAACAAAAGCCCGTACCGAGCTACTGAGCGTCTTTCTTGCAGAGTCTTCCGCTGGAGTTTATCTATCATCTCCGTAACACTCTCGCGGTTACTGAATGATCCTATAACGAAGCGCGCTGCTCTCCGTTGGATCTTCTCTAACTCTTCTATCAACCCTGTCTGGTACGGATCCCACATTGCTAGATGTTAACAAATTTCCTTGCCATTGCCAATCTGCCTTTTATATCCTCTCTACTTCGACCATCATCAGTTATTTTGCTCCCCAAATAGCAAAACTCCTTTACTACTTTAAGTGTCTCATTTCCTAATCTAATTCCCTCAGCATCACCCGATATAATTCGACTACATTCCATTATCCTCGTTTTGCTTTTGTTGATGTTCATCTTATATCCTCCTTTCAAGACACTGTCCATTCCGTTCAACTGCTCTTCCAAGTCCTGTCTCTGACAGAATTACAATGTCATCGGCGGACCTCAAAGTTTTTATTTCTTCTCCATGAATTTTAATATCTACTCCAAATTTTTCTTTTGTTTCCTTTACTGCTTGCTCAATATACAGATTGAATAACATCGGGGAGAGGCTACAACCCTGTCTCATTCCCTTCCCAACCACTGCTTCCCTTTCATGCCCCTCGACTCTTATAACTGCCATCTGCTTCCTGTATTTTACCCCTGCCACCTTCAGAATTTGAAAGAGAGTACTCCAGTCAACATTGTCAAAAGCTTTCTCTAAGTCTACAAATGCCAGAAACGTAGGTTTGCCTTTCCTTAATCTTCCTTATTAGATAAGTCGTAGGGTCAGTATTGCCTCACGAATTCCAACATTTCTACGGAATCCAAACTGATCTTCCCCGAGGTCGGCTTCTACCAGTTTTTCAATTCGTGTGTAAAGAATTCGCGGTAGTATTTTGCAGCTGTGACTTATTAAACTGATAGTTCGGTAATTTTCACATCTGTCAACACCTGCTTTCTTTGCGATTGGAATTACTATATTCTTCTTGAAGTCTGAGGGAATTTCGCCTGTCTCATACATCTTGCTCACCAGATGGTACAGTTTTGTTAGGCCTGGCTCTCGCAAGGCTGTCAGTAGTTCTAATGAAATGTTGTCTACTCCCGGGGCCTTGTTTCAACTTAGGTCTTTCAGTGCTCTGTCAAACTCTTCACAAAGTATCATATCTCCCATTTCATCTTCATCTACCTGCTCTTCCATTTCCATAATATTGTTCTCAAGAACATCGCCACTGTATAGACCCTCTATACACTCCTTCCACCTTTCTGCTTTCCCTTCTTTGCTTAGAACTGGGTTTCCATCTGAGCTCTTGATATTCATACAAGTGATTCTCTTTTCTCCAAAGGTCTCTTTAATTTTCCTGTAGGCAGTATCTATCTTACCCCTAGTGATATGTGCTTGTACATCCTTACATTTGTCCTCTAGCCATCCCTGCTTATCCATTTTGCACTTCCTGTCGATTTCATTTTTGAGGCGTTTGTATTCCTTTTTGCCTGCTTCACTTACTGCATTTTTGTATTTTCTCCTTTCATTAATTACATTCAGTATCTCTTCTGTTACCCAAGGATTTCTACTAGCCCTCGTCTTTTTCCCTACTTGATACTCTGCTGCCTTCATAATTTAATTCCTCAAAGCTACCCATTCTGCTACTGTATTTCTTTCCCCCATTCCTGTCAATTGTTCCCTTATGCTCTCCCTGAAACTCTGTACAACCTCTGGTTCTTTCAGTTTATGCAGGTCCCATCTCCTTATATTCCCACCTTTTTGCAATTTTATCAGTTTTAATCTACAGTTCATAACCAATAGATTGTGGTCAGAGTCCACATCTGCCCCTGGAAATCTGGTTCCTAAATTTCTGTCTTACCATTATATAATCTATCTGAAAGCTCCGAGTATCTCCAAACCTCTTCCATGTATACAACCTTGTTTTATGATTCTTGAACCAAGTGTTAGGTATGATTAAGTTATGCTCTGTGCAAAATTCTACCAGGCGGCTTCCTCTTTCATTCCTTACCCCCATTCCATATCTACCTACTACGTTTCCTTCTCTTCCTTTTCCTACTATCGAGTTCCAGTCACCCATGACTATTAAATTTTCGTCTCCCTTCACTGTCTGAATAATTTTTTTTATTTCATCATACATTTCATCAATTTCTTCATCATCTGCAGAGCTAGTTAGCATATAAACTTGTAGTATTGTGGTAGGCTTGGGCGTCATATCTATCTTGGGCACCATAATGCATTCACTATGCTGTTTGTAATAGCTTACCCACATTCTTATTTTCCTGTTCATTATTAAACCTACTTCTGCATTACCCCTATTTGATTTTGTATTTATAACCCTGTATTCACCTGACCAAAAGTCTTGTTCCTCCTGCCACCGAACTTCACTAATTCCCATTATATGTAACTTTAACCTACCCATTTCCCTTTTTAAATTTTCTAACCTACCTGTCCGATTAAGGGATCTGACATTCCACGCTTCGATCCGTAGAACGCCAGTTTTTTCCCTCTTGATAACGAAATATATATATATATATATGCACACAGCATACGCAATGAGGTGTCCGTATGCTTTTCAACTTAGTGTACGTTAGTTCTGACATAGCTGCAAGAAATCAAACGGTTACCAGAAGAAATATTTCATGATTTAGCAATTGAAAAGGGACAGAGAATAAGAGCTGCGCTACTTTTCACTGCAGACGATCACACATAGCGCATACCTTTTTGTTTTAACTCTGTTTGAGCAAAGGATATGTATTTTGAATGACCCTTTTTTCACTACGCAGCTCATCGGATGAAAAGAAGCAAATCAAGAGCAACAGAGTTGGTATTTCCAACCATAAATTACCCATTTGTCTATAATTATTGACGTAGATGGAGATATGAAAGCTTCACTTTAGGCTACGGTCACAAAGTTGTACGATACGAGCATGACCAATTGCAAAATAAGAGTTAAAACAAAGCGAAGGGTTGGGATGTACCTAAACAGCTCCGAAAAAACGTAGCCTAGCGTTTATTCCCAGTCCATTTTTAATTACGAACTCACGAAATATTTGTTCCGATAACAAACTCAAAATAAGAGGCGCCCTGCAGATGCGTGTGTGTGTTTGTGTATGTGTGTCTGTGTGTGCGTGTGTGTGTGTGTGTTTGTGTTTGTGTTCTCTGTTGACGCTTAATTAGCCGCGTCACCTCTTGATACATAAACACTCTCGTGACCCAGATCTGCAAAACGAAAACAGGGAAATGCTCTGTCATTTCTGAGAACTCATCTTATACATTTTTATTCCGTTACAATGGAAAAATAACGATTCAGTAATAATTCTAGTACCTTTTGTTGTAATAATTGCATTGTAAACGTTGTACTCCAAAAGGCTATATTTTTCATATTTAACACAATAAAACTTTAGTACATTACTGACTTGTTAACAAGATGCGCAAACTAAGATTCACCATGAAAGTGTTTCAAGAAGAATGTAAATCTTTCAGGAGAGAGTTCCATAGGCGCTGTTAAGTTTAAATGTTCACGTTATGAAGCAATACAGAAGAATACAGTTTAACGTCCCGTTCATAGAGAGACTATATACGGAGAACGTCCAGAAAAATGTATGTCTCCTTTTCAATGGATGCCGACAGACACTTCTTTGAGGTATATCTGCGATTCGGGAATAACGCCAAAATAATATATGTTTAGACTACAGCGTGTAGGTGAAACATAGTTGTGTATCACCTTGACTGGCTCTGCAAATACAAAAGGAGCTACTTGCATAAAAAGTTCTCGGTTTACTTGCTGCGTCAAATATAGATAAAATCCCGAGATTTCGATGACTTAGATTAGATTTAGATTAGATTACATTAGATTAGTTTTTCGTTCCATAGATCCGTGCTGAGGAGATCCTCGTGGATGTGGAGCATGTCAATTTATATATTACTATTTTTTTTAAATCTGAAATAACAATACTAATAGTATGAATATATACAATACATCATTTGTGTCTATTAAAAAATTCGTCAATGGAGTAGAAGGAGTTGGCCACTAGTAAGTCTTTCAGGCTCCTTTTAAACTGATCTTTATTTGTAACTTAATTTTTTATGTTTACTGGCAAATTATTGAAGATGAGTGTTCCTGAGTAGTGGACCCCTCTTTGAACTAAAGTAAGTGCTTTTAAGTCCTTGTGCAGATCATTTTTGTTCCTGGTATTGTATGTATGAACTGAGCTGTTTGTTGGAAAAAGAGATATATTATTTAGGACAAATTTCATTAATGAGTAAATATACTGAGAGGCAGTAGTTAGTATACTCAGTTCTTTGAAGAGGTTTCTACAGGACGTCCGTGAATTTACTCCACAAATAATATGTATTACACGCTTTTGGACTCTGAAAACTTTTGTTTGACTTGAAGAGTTACCCCAAAATATTATACCATATGACATTATGGAATGAAAGTAGGCAAAGTATGCAAGCTTTTTCATTTTTATGTCGCCTATGTCTGCTAACACTCGAATTGCAAATACAGATTCGTTAAGGCATTTCTGCAGTTCTGTGGTGTGCTCTTCCAAACTGAATTTATTATCAAGTTGTAATCCCAGGAATTTAAGACTGTCAACCTCTTCTATCTGCTCTTCTTCGTATTTTATGCATATGCTGGGTGGAAACCTCTTACAGGTTCTGAATTGCATATAGTGAGTCTTATCGAAGTTTAATGTCGATGAGTTGGCTTTAAACCATTTATTAATATCCATGAAAATATCATTAGCAGATCTTTCTAGAACTACACTTGACATATTATTTATTGCAATACTTGTGTCATCTGCAAACAAAACCAACTCTGCTTCTGGCAGTGTAACTGATGAGAGATCGTTAATGTACACAAGAAAAAGCAATGGCCCTAAGATGGATCCTTGTGGGACACCACGTGTTATTTCTTCCCATTCTGATGATGACTGATGACTTAATTCACTGGTCCCTTGCACTGATACCCTTTGTTTCCTGTTAGTGAGGTATGACTTGAACCATTTTGCAGCACTGAATTCTAATTTACTTAAAAGGATGTTGTGGTTCACACAATCAAATGCCTTTGACAAATCACAGAAAATACCTGCTGCTTGTAATTTGTTATTTAATGAATTAATTCGTCATCTTCGTCAGAAGTAAAATTGACTATCGTGGACCTGTGAGGCTTCAGTTTTTATAAGCAGTGGACGGCTTCTCATTAGCTGTATGATGTCGCGCTGAAAACGGCGCGTAAAGACATGGTGGCCTCTATCTCCATAGATTTTGTTTGCGCGCTTTATCCAGCGTTGTTTGCAGCGCCATCCATCGCAACAGGTGGAAAACTGTGAGGAATGTAAGAAGCCTTGCTCTGCGCTCTTATCAACTGCGCGCTTCCATGCATTGCTGAGTGCATATTCGGAGTCTCTATTCAAATTATTTTCACATACACCAGAACATAAGATTTACAGTGAAGCTGGAGAACGATGGGAAGTTACCCTTCTTGTATGTGCTGGTGGAGCGAAAATCAAATGGACGTCTCGGACATTCTGTGTACAGAAAACCGACGCATACAGATTTATATCTAAACGCACGTAGTTTCACCACCCAACTCAGAAGAGAGCTATTCTGAATACCTTGGTACACAGAGCAAGGACTATTTCGGACAAGGATCATTTCTGCCCCGCGATTAACCATTTGACGACGGTACTTAGGAAAAATGGATATGCTGATCGTGATATCAGATCTACTCTGGTGAAGAAACCTAGGAAGGACCCTGTTCGAACACGTCAAGAGGACAAACACATCTCGCGGCTACCATTCTGCGGTGCAACGACCAGCAGGATCGGTAGAGTCCTGAGCCGGCAGGAAATCAGACCAGTCTTCCCGCCACCCAGGAAGATTAAGGAAATGTTGCGACCCGTAAAAGATAATCTCGGCCTGAGAGTACTGGGAATTTACAGCATTCCTTCCGAGTGTGGCAACAATGATGCGGGCCAGTCTATAAGAACTGTTGCCAAACGCTGTGTGGAACATCAGTGTCACCTGAAATAAAGGTATCTAGAAAAATGAGCGGTGGCTGAGCACAGTTTGTTAAATAAACATAAGATTCTATTCGATGAAACAAGACTACTTGCTTACGCTTCAAACTATTGTGACGGTCATCAGGGAAGAAGTTGAAATTAGTCTATGTGAAAATAATTTCAACAGACACTCCGGATATGCACTTAGCAATGCATGGAACTGCGCAGTTGATAAAGAAAGAGTGCAGAGGGAGACTTCTTACATTCCTCGCAGTTCTCCACCTGTTGCGATGGATGGAGCTGCAAGCAACGCTGGATAACGCGCGCAAACAAAATCTATGGACATAGAGGCCGCCACGTCCATACGCGCCGTTTTCACTGTGACGTCATAGATCCAATGACAAGCCGTCCATTGCTTATAAAAGCGGAAGCCTCACTGGTCCACGACCTTTCTCCAGCCCCAACATACCGTCCACACATCACCCTATCTCCTTCACCACCCCGATAATCCCCTCCTGATAGCGCGTGGCGGAGTAGCCATTAGCAGATCCCTGTTCGGTTCCAACCCCCTTCTTCCCGACCCCAAGGAACACCTGATCCTCAGACTCTTCTTCCCCGGCCTTACCATTACCTGCACCACCATCTATGTCAGCCCCTCTGCCCCTATTCCTTTCGACTTTATTTCCCACATCGACTGTAGCTTCTCCTCCTACATGACTGCCGCCGACCTCAACATCCATAGTCGTTCCTCCACCCAGCTATGGCGGTGGTGGCATCGGTTCCTCTCCACCCTCGAAGGTGACCTTGTTCCCATTCCCCAACTCACCTGCCCCAAATCCAAAACCAATCCTGATGTCGTCCTGGCCTCCCCTAACCTCCGTGGCTGCATAGCGATGGATGTCCTCAACCCTATTGGCAATGACCATCTCCCTGTCCTCACTGTATCAGATGGTCGTCGCCCCCATCCCGACCATCACAAACCCTCCCCTGAAATATTTCCATGACTATTCCCGTGCCAAGTGGAAAGCCTACGGGATACCCTCACCACCCAGATCGATAGCCACCCACTCGCCTACCGCCACCTTTATGATGTTACCTGTGCAGCCTCCTTTCTCCAGCAGACCTTGTCTGAGGCCATGGAAGCCCACATCCCTACCATCGCCATCCACTCACACCATCCCACTTTACCCCCACAGGCTGTCCTCCTCCTCCATGAATCCCACCATCTAAATGATGCCTTCCTTCACACATGTGACTGGGACACACTACAACTCGTCTAAGTACTGGTCAGCCTTCTGCAACCTTACCGGATCTAAGCGCCCCTCCCTTACTCCCCTCTCCTTCATGATGGCCGCCCCTTTCATGATAACCTTAGTAAGGCCAACCATTTTGCTTCATACCTCTCTGATATCTTTACTCTCCCTGACAGTCCCCAGTTCGATTACTCCCTCTTCCCTGATGTCTGCAATCGAACTGACACCTCTGCCCCTCCACTCGCTCCTGGCTTCCAGTACTCGGACAACATTACACACCAAACTCAATGCCCCAATCACTACTCAAGATATCATGTCTACACTCTGCACGAAACACACCACTGCTCCCAGTCATGACCGTGTCACCTACTGTCACCTCTGTGAAGCTCCCACCTCCTTCCTCAACACCCTGGCCCAACCTGTAGAAAACCTCCCACATCCTGATGTTCCTCAAACCCAACAAACCAAAATCCACTGTCTCCTCCTATCACCCCATGAACCTTACCTCAGTCTTCAGCATGGTTCTGGAATCGATCTTCACCCAAAGCATAAACCATCATCTCCTCCAGCACCGCCTTCTTCCCACTACCCAACATGGATTTCGGCCATCCTTCTCTGCCAATGACCTTCTCCTTCACCTCATTCACCTCGTCTCTCAACAACTCAACTCTCGTCGTCTGCCATTTTCTTCTCCCTCAGCCTTGAACGTGTCTATCACCATGTATGGCATTCTGGTCTCCTCTTTAAGCTCCAAACATTTGCCCTTCCTATTAACTACGTCCGTCTGATCGCCTACCTTCTTTCCCACCTTCCTTCCTATCTCACCATCCATAACACAGATTCCTACACCTTCTGCCCCTCCGCCAGTGTGCCCCAAGGCTCCGTCCTCTCCCCTCTTTTCTACCTTCTTTACACGGCGGACATACCGCCCCCTTTACCCCACCCCTTACACCTTCTCCAGTATGCTGATGACACCGCCTCCCTTGCCCTCGCCCCCATCCTGCAACACTCCTAGCACCTTCTCCAATCCCATCTTGACCGGTTCACCACTTGATGTAACCAGTGGCTGCTCAAGGTCAACCCTTCCAAGACCCAGGTGATCATTGTAGGCAGAACCACCCCTTCCTTCCGCCTCCTTGACTTAATGTCAATACCTACGGCCATCCTATCACCCTCATCCCCACCCTCAAGTGCCTTGGCGTCACCCCTGACTGTTGCCTCTCCTGGACCCCGCCCCCCCCCCATCTCCAGATGATCCAAGCCAAGGCACACTCCCGAATCCACCTCCTCAAGCTCCTTTCTGGCCGCACGTCGGGTCTGGATCCCTCCACCGTCCTCCACACCTATAAATCCCTCATCCACCCTATCCTCTGTTATGCCCATTCCGCCTGGATCGCCAACATTCATAGCTTCTACAAATCACTTCAAATCCTGGAACACCATGCACTCCACCTCACCTGTCGCATCTGCCTCCTCTCCCCCATGCAGATCCTCTAAAACTTAATTCCGTTCCCACACCTCCTATTTTTGTCACGTGGATATGGAGCCTTCACACCTCTCGCAAACTTGATCTCCCTCACCCGCTTGTCTCTCCCATCCTTTCCCACCCCCGTCCTAACCGCTCTCAATCTCTCCACACTTCATACCCTTGCCCAAGGTGGCTTCTGCCAATTCCCCCTCCCTGATGATGCCCTCATCCCCTCCATCTACTCCTCCTACCAACTTTGATCCTCCCCTTCCTCCCCCTGTGTTTTACCTCCAGGGCACCCTCTTTCCCTTCTCTCCCTCCTCTGTTCCTCCCTCCCTCCCCTCCCCCCCCACTGGGCTTCCACACTCCCCCTACCCTCTCCCCTCCCCCTCCATTTTTCTCTACCACTGGCATCAACCCCCTCCCCCTCTCTCTCCTACGCTCACCTCTTCCCCATGGCAGGCCCCCTGCTATTTTGTGTGAACTGTGCGTCTTCGTGCGCCAGAGGTCGTCGCCACAGTGCTCCTGTTTTTCGTCCCATCAGTCAAATGGTTCAAATGGCTCTGAGCACTATGGGACTTAACTTCTGAGGTCATCAGTCCCCTAGAACTTAGAACTACTTAAACGTAACTAACCTAAGGACATCACACACACCCATGCCCGAGGCAGGATTCGAACCTCCGACCGTAGCGGTCGCGCGGTTCCAGACTGTAGCGCCTAGAACCGCATGGCCGCTCCGGCCGGCGTCGTCCCGTCAGTCCATCAGTGTCTCTCCGTCCGAGCTCCTATGTTCACGTGTGACATTCTGTATTCTCCGTTGTGTGCAGTGGTGAACAATTTTTTTTTTTGGCTATGTTCGTCTCCCGTTTTTGCCCTCCATGCATGTTTGTTTTATTCTTGTTATACTGTGTGTCTTACCTATGGCCGAAGAGCGGCGTAAATAGGGCGCTGCCAGCCTACCTTGTTTGTAAGGTATCAAAATGACAATAAAGAAAAAAAAACGGTTCACGACAGTCAGTTTTACCCCTGACGAAGATGACGGAGGTAGTCATCGAAAGCTCGGGATTTTTATCCAAATTTGACACGGCAAGTAAACCGTGAACTTTTTAAGCAAGGACTCCATCATGAAAGACTTCGTAGTCACAAAAGGGGTTATTTCGATCAATAATATCGTATGAGGAATTCAATTATACAGGGTGTTTCGCAATCCAACGACGCTACAGAGCGCCAAAATTATTGATGCAGGCGCTTGTAAATGTGTGTATATACAGGGTGATTCTGTGATGATGTTACAAACTTTCTAGAATAATGGAGAAGGATAAATGTATCAATTTGATGTAAGGCTCCCTCTACCGAAAGCGATCGAGTCCAAAATTATAAAATTTGCAAATTTGTGATAATATCTTACGGGAGCAAACTGCTGAGATCATCGATCTCTAAGCTTATACACTACTAAATCTAACTTAAGCTTACACTAAGGACAACACACACACACCCATCTCCGAGGGAGGACTCGTTGGATGACGTTTCAGGACGTTGTTTCCTATATAAAACTTGACCTACTAAGTCCCCTCTATAACCTCTAGACCTACGTAATATGAATACGTACGTGTATAACACTAAGCACTGCTAGTGATTTTATTTTTCACTACTGTTTTCGTTCCATTTGAGACCATGCATTTATAATAAAACAGATGAACTGGGTAGTCCATAACTATAGTCCCGTTTGTAAACGTTCTACAATAATATAACATGTCGGTTATAGCATGTGTTATATTACCGCAGAACATTTGAGAACGAATAGTTTTAGTAGCTATAGAGTACCAAGTTGAATATGTTTTATGACCCTGCATGATTTGAAATGGACCGAAATCAATGGTAAAAAATAAAATTAGTAGTACAGCTCTGTACTATTTAATGCAGTTCCCAACATTAATGAAAACGCACACAGAACTCTGCATGTCTTTCCTCAGAATCATGAATAGGGTTGTAATGGAACTATAATATAAATTCTCTTCCTATTCCGGAATAGGTTCTGAACATGACCTTAGTTCACTAATATTTTCAACAAAATTCTGTTCTGTTTCATTTCAGACTGAACATATTTCTTGTCAACGTGCACTTAAGCAAACTGTGGATGATTTGTGTGTCTATCCACCATTCGATAGATCGCATCCATCTAATGAGCGCATGGAATATTTTGGAATGTAGAAATGTTTGGTCACTGAAAAAGAACTGGCGCTCTTTGTGTCTAACATGGTTTGTATCCTTTTCGTGCTACCGTGCTCTAGGGGTAGCGTCTTTATTAGTAATCAAAACGTCCATGAGCCGTGACTTATTGCGATGCTCCTGGCAGGATAATTCCTTTGTCGAAGTTACGCGCTTTCCGGCGTCCTGGTTGGCTAGCGTCCTCTATTTAAGACCTCCGCAGCTCGCGAGGTAAGGAGACTTGGTCGGGGAAGTGAGGAGACTCGGTTGGCGGCAGTGACGGTGGGAAGCCAGCGTACGGAGCATAGCGAGTAGTCAGTCGGTTCTCGGTGTACTGCGGGGACGTGTGGTGTTGACGTTCCGGCGCCTGTGTCTGGAGGTGAGCGGAACTGGAGTGCGGAAGCAGTCACCGGTCAACGTAGGCTCTGTTTAAGAGTCGTGTCTATCTGGAATCCCGAGGAGAGCGCGGAAGTTTACCCTTGCATGCATGTTAACGGCGAGGTTAAGAGAGATGGGGCCCCTCCACGCCCGCACCAACGTGGTGACCAAACCAAAAGTTCTACTGTCACCTCCGTAAACATGTTAGTTGTCTAGTATGTGGATCACAGGATGCTGGGCTGTGATGTTGTCCGTGCGTCTGGGTAAGGCTACGCATTAACACGGTCCATCAGGTGATAGATAGTGGACGAAACGCGAGTGAGGGTAGCGATTTGAAGAGCAGAGGAAAAAAAGTGCCATGGCTCGTGCCGTGGGAAAAAAACCTCTGCGACAGTGGGATGGGTAGTAAGAGCAGTAGTGGCTTACTAGCTGCGATAGTTCATGCAAGGTTGGATTTGTTAGTATAGGTATCATGCATCATTACCATGACAAGCGATGGCGATGTGTCCCAGTTGTTGCTGCTGCTGCATTCCTGGAACAATCAAGATCATTATACAGTAGTGGGAGATCGGCCATAGATCATCTCACTGTGTGGGGGATGTGTGGAGCTTGTTTGCATGCAGTGTACGGTACGGCTTCCCTGTGTGGTGCCAGTTATTCGGCAGTGTACTCCAATCCAGCTGGATATCCAGTAATGGGTCTGATTAACAGGGGCTCGCCTGTGCCGTTATGTTTGCGTATGCTTGGCCATAGATGTTATGTCCTTACAAGTATGTCTTTTGGTCTTTTATGTTTCCATCTATGGTTGTGGTCGTAGTTCCCCAGATTCAGAATAAACGGGTTCTGCGAATGTCTGGAGTTTCTGTATAGTCTTGTGGTGAGTTTGTGGATTACCTCCGTGAGAGTCTCAAGTCGGTATTCCCGGTGAAGGTCCGCGATGCGTGTGTATCGTGGAGCATTGCTTATGATTTTGAGTACTTTGTTTTGTATGAGCTGCAGACGGCGCAGACGTGTAGGCGCAGCGTATCCCCAGACAGGAGCTGCGTACGTCATCAGGGGTCGGATAAGTGTCATGTACATGGACCTCGACACCCTTCTGTTCAGTGTGCTACGCCTGTTGAGCATAGGATAGAGCTGTTTGAGCCTCGCGCTAGCTCGGTTGGTCATGTGTTGTATGTGGTCCCCCCAGAGTAATTTCCGGTCCAGCCAGACACCGAGGTATTTGACTTTCTCACGGAAACGTATTGGGCGTGCATGTAGAGTTATTGGTCTGCAGTAGCGGTGTTTGCGCAGTTGCTTCGGTCTTCTAGTGAACAGAACGGCTTCGCACTTGTCGACGTTTACTCTAACACGCCATTTCTCCAACCAAGGCTCGGCCACTCTGAGTGCAGTCTGCAGGCGTGACGTAATGTTTGATGGTTTCCAATCTTGCGCAAGGATGGCTGTGTCATCCGCGTAGATTGCCATCATTGTGTTGTGTGTGGTTGGGAGATCGTTTATGTAGAGGTTAAACAGCAGGGGCCCTAGGATGCTTCCCTGGGGTACTCCCGCATGTATACCGTGTTGTGTTGATTGTTTTCCCTGCACGTCAGTGTTGAAACTCCTGTCTGTGAGGTATGAGTGTATTAGACGCAGCAGCCCGTCAGGGAATCCCGCGTCGCTGAGTTTGCGGATGAGGCCGTTGTGCCATAGACGGTCGAAAGCCTTTTCGATGTCCAGGAACACTGCCCCTGTAGCTTTGTTTATGTTGAAGCCATGTGTTATATGTTCAACGACCCGTAGGAGTTGTTGTGTTGTGGAGTGGTGATTCCTGAAGCCGAATTGCTCCGGTCTCAGGATGTCATTTGTTATGCAGTGCCTAGTGATGCGTTTGAGAATCACCTTCTCAACAATCTTACTGAGCGAACTCAGAAGGCTGATGGGTCGGTAATTTTGTGGGAGGCTGTGGTCTTTCCCCGGCTTCCTGAACATCAGGACCTTGGCCGTCTTCCAAAAGGCGGGGAAGTGTTGGTGTTTTAGTATGGCATTCGTTATGTGTGTTAGGTACTCAGTTGCTTTATCCGTGAACTCCTGGAGGACACGGTTTTGAATGCCATCATGACCAGGGGCTTTCCTAGCAGCGGAATGCATTATAGCCCAGGAGACTTCGGCTGTGCTAGCATGTCGAATGTCGTCGCGCGATGGTTGGGCTAGAATGCGTGTAACCTCTTGGTCAGTAGCAAGTGTGAACACTGGATCTGATGGTACCAGGTTCGGTGTGAATGACGCTGCGAGTGTTCGAGCCATTAGTTCTGCTTTCTCTTCCGCTGAGTATGCAGGTCCGTCAGGCCCTTGAAGCGTTGGGGTGTATATTTTCTCCCTGGTGAAATGTCGGGCTAGCTGCCACACGCCAGGTCGTGCGGTGTCCAGCCCTTCGAGTTTTTGATTCCACTGTTGTGTTCTATGTGTCTGTATTTTATCGTGTATGATGCCCTGTAGTCTGTTAATGTGCCGTTTGAAGTACGGACGCCTGGTGCGCTGCCATTGTCTCCTGAGGCGATTCCTCATTGAGATTAGGCCCAGGATTTCCTGGGGCAGGGCCGCACTGCGTTGTTGTGAGGTGCGATCAGGTATGGTGCCTGCCATTGCGTCCCGGACGGCGTTAGTGAGGGTTTCCACTGCCTCGTCAATTTGTCCTGTTTCGTTAATTTCGTGTATAGGTGGGATGTGGCTATCAAGCGTTTGCTTGAACAATGTCCAATTCGCACGCCCGTAGTCCAACATCTTGCGTTGTTCTGTGTGCTGCAGTGTTTCCTCGATGTATAGTATTACAGGTTGGTGGTTTGAGGGCAGATCGTTTTCAACGGCAACGTTGAGTGTCGCTGTAATGCCCTTGATGAGGGCCATGTCTATCACGTCTGGCCTGTGTCCCCTCTGATAGGGAATGTGCGTCGGTTCAGCCGGCGCTAGTGTAATGTAGTTTCTACCTAGCGAATGTTCGTACAATTTTTTGCCGTTGGGATTTCGTATGCGTGAATTCCATTCTGGGTGTTTTGCGTTCAGATCTCCAGCGACTATTACTCGCGGTGAAATGTTGAGTAATGTGCTGATATCGCGTGTTGAGATGCCTACAGGGCTGTTGTATACCGATATCAGCGTGGTGTAGGCTCCGTTGAACTTGACTCTGACGGCCGTAGCCTCGATTTTTTCCAGTTCGGGGAGCTCTATGTTTGTGTGCTCAATGTCTTTGTGTATGACGATTGCAGTTCCACCTGCCACGGCGTCGCCCGGTCGTTCGGTACGATAGACACAATAGCCAGGAAAGTTTAATTGTTTGTGCGGTTTAAGTTTAGTCTCGCTCAGTAGCGCGACAAGGATTCCCTTGCGCTCCATGAACGCGGCAAATTCTGCCCTTTTGTTGTGGATCGAGTCTGCATTCCAGAACAGGATCCGTGATAGTGTATGCGGGTCTGCGTTATGGGCCGGGTGTGGTGTATTATTCATGTAAGAGTGTGAAAGAGTGTTGTGATGGCAGTGTGTATGACAGCCCAGTATTGCCCGGGTTCGGCGCTCATGAGCTGGGTGATGAGTGTAGTGACGGCCGTCAGCACCTTGGTAAGGATTTGAACGGTCGTGTGTCGGGGGAATAGTGTTTCCAGTATTCCCCCAGGTGGTGTGCTGGTGTTGGGTGTGGCAGCCTGAGGTGCTGTTGTGGAGTTAGCGGCCGCTTGTGCGGGTATTGATGTGTTGTTAGGAGCGGCATTTGTACTTTGTGGCAGATGTTGTGGCGCCTGTGTTACTTCTGTGGTGAGGGGGATGGTAGTGTGAGTTACAGTCTCGGTGTCTTGTTGACTGTTTTCCTGTGTGTTGCTGTTCCGTTGTTGCTGTGTGGCCTGTTGTGGTGGATTCGTGTTCCCCGCCCTGTGTTTGCGTGTGCGTCTATTCCTCCTCTGGGCTTGGGGTTCGGGGGGTTCTTGTGTGGGTGTGTTTTCCTGTATACGATGCGTTTCTTCGCAGCGCGTGATTTCCGGGAGTGGGGTCGTGTTGTTTGGGGGCATAGGTGTTGGTACCGATGCTTGCTGGGTTTCAGGTGTTGTCTGTGGTTGTTGTGTGGCTGTTGCAGCGGTTGTTTCACGTGTGTGTGTAGGGCGCTGAGGTTCCGCAGCCTGTGCCGTCCCGCCAGGGTGTGCAACCGTGGCAAACGTTACGCCGTTCCTTACTGGGTTCGGCGCTGGCCTTGGACGTGGTATGTCGTACAGTACCCTACTTATGTCTCGCTTTCGCTTCAGCGCCTGTTTGTATGAGTTGCACTGTCTGAAGTTTGCCGCATGGGGCCCACCGCAGTTGGCGCAGCGTCGCTGGTTTGGTTGTATTTGTGTACATGTGTTGGATCTGTGATTGCCAGCGCATCCGCGGCAGCGAGTTGCCAGGCCGCAGCGAAGGGCCGAGTGGCCGAACCGCTGGCAGTTGTTGCATTGTTGGGGGACGTTAGGTGGTTCATAGTGTTCTACACGTACGTCCATCCGCAGAAAGCTCTTTATCTGCAGGATGGCGCGGGAATCGGCCGTGTCGGCTAACTCAACCATGTAGTGTGGTAACGGTGCGTGTGTACGGAACCCTGTCATCCGGGAGGCACTTTTGCAGTCGAATCCCAGATAACAGAGGGCCGCATGTACTGTCTCGTTGGGGGTGCTGGGGTCCACTCCCTTGATCACGTACTGCTGGGTTCTCTCGTCCAGCGTTCTGTACGTGTAATGTTCAATCTTCCGATCTTTGAGGAAGGTCAGAAGATCTTTATATTCTTTGTCTGTGGCAACGTACAGTGAGGCCCTATCCCCCGAGTACTTTGCATGTAATGTGCTGTTTATGTGCCTCTCCGCGAATGCAGTGTTAAGGGCACTAAGGTTCCCGTAGTTTTGTATAACAACCGGGGGGAAACCAGTCTTGTGTTGTATGGGCACTGCTGTGGCTTTGTGTGCTTTGTTGTTGTTCGCCACAGCTGTGTTTGCGTTTGGTTTTGTGTTAATGTTGCTAGCCTGAGATGAGCTAGTGGGTGTAGGCAACGGCGCCTTTCGGTTGCCTAGCGAGTTTGGTTGCTCGCTTGTTTGTGCTGGTGTTTTTTTGGGTCTGCGTTTTGGGCCCTCCACCTGCCAGGGCCCTGTGTAGTGGTTTTCTGTATCCTCATCCGCCGCCGCTGCCTCGGTTTCTTGTGGCTGCGACGCCGGTGGGAGAATGGTGCATGACTGTCCAGTGACAGGGGAGTGTAAGGTAATGTTTAGTGTAGCTGTCTTGGTGGGAGAGACGTCCGCCCCGAAAAGTTCGGTGATTAGCCGACGCGACTCGAGCTGCTTTTGCCCTTTCGCGCCAAGCTGTCGAGCGTCGCCAGCCGCTCCCTTGCCTTCGGTAGCGGGCGGGGCGCGGGTTTCGGCGGGCACAGTCGATCCTCGCGCCTCTTGTGTTGCAGTCTTGCTGCGGGTGATAGCAGGGGAACTAACTTTAAATGGTGAGCCATTTTGTGGTGCAAACTTTGGATGTCGAAAAATGGTTCAAATGGCTCTGAGCACTATGGGACTTAACATCTGAGGTCATCAGTCCCCTAAAACTTAGAACGACTTAAACCTAACCAACCTAAGGACATCACACACATCCATGCCCGAGGCAGGATTCGAACCTGCGACCGTAGCGGTCGCGTGGTTCCAGACTGTAGCGCGTAGAACAGCGCAGCCACTCCGGCCGGCCTTTGGATGTCACTGCTCCGTGTAACGAGTTTGATTTTCGCTTGTTATTCTTTAAATCACTTGGACGTGGGTCCGGGATACTTCGTATAGCAAGTCCATCTAACTGCGGTGTGCCCTGGCTCCGTTGCATCACAAGTGTGGCCGATACTCGGCGATTCGTTTATTTTATTTTTTATTGTTAATGTGGTTAATTTTATGAATCAAAATTTATTCTCTATATAAAACTTCTGCTGTCAAATGAAATTCGAATTGTATACTTTTTGTTGTCAACTATCACAGTACCAATTTTGTGCCGTCAAACGGTGCTTTAGTATGTAAGGTTGTTGCCACATTGTCTGGTCACTATCACCTTCAGCTAGTTGTGGTTCATAAATTTATCAAGTGAGTTCCACATAATTGGAGCTTCTTTAATGAACTATTGCTTTAATACGTAACTGCGGCTGTCACGCTATAAAGTTTAACATCTCTTCCTTTATTTGGTGTTACCCAGTGCTTGGCTGTTGGTTTTATTATTTTTGTGAACTATGTGTTAATACTGGGTTTGTGTGCTCTAGAAGCCGTTATTGGTGTGTGCAGGTCCTCCTGCCTGTTATTGTCACTTGACCTCTCGAGCACGGAATTCAGACGCGGCCGACCGTTGGGCCGAGTGGTTGTAGGCGCTTCAGTCCGGAACCGCGCGAACGCTACAGTCGCAGGCTCGAATCCGGCCACGGGCATGGATATGTGTGATGTCCTTAGGTTAATAAGATTTAAGTAGTTATAAGTTCTAAGGGAATGATGACCTCAGATGTTAAATCCCGTAGCGCTCAGAACCATTTGAACCTTCTGTATTCTGTGACCGATTTCGATACCTCACGTCCCATTTTAAGATCTACTTGTGCACGTAGTAAATTCTTTTCCCAAAACTGTAAATCTCATATATATACAAAATAACAATGTTGCACGACCGATGTGAACGCCAAACGTTGAGAATGTGCTGATTGCTGTGTAGAACTTTCGAGCTATCATAACATCAAATTGCCGAATGTTTTCCGTTATAGGTAATTCACGTGTTTATGAGATCTTGCTATTTGAGTACTTTTGAAACTTAATAGCTTTTACAAATTTTATTTTTCATGTTCACAACTGATGATCTCAGATCTACAGTTATGTTAAAATTATACTTGCGAAAAGTAACTCTTTATTATTTAAAAGTTTGGGCCATAATGCTGTTTTCCATTTAAAATGTTTTGAATTATTATCATTGTAATTATACCATTCTGATTCATCATTGTGTAGTTACCAGTGCTGTCTTAATTAACATGGTGAAAATAAATTTTGTATCCTCAAATGGGCTCAGCATTCCACTCCAGCAGCCCTTGTGCCCTGCTTACCAACCCTAAAATTTACCAGTCCTCAGTCCTGGGTTCGAGTTCCACCACTGCTTAAATTTTTATTAATAATCACTATTGAAGCCCGAAGACATCCGGCATAAGAAGTCACCCTTATTCTACCAACGGCCTTGTCAATGGGGCGGAGGAGCGGGCAGTGGTACAGGGCATTTATTTGTCCTAGGAGTGGGAAACTGCCGTAAAGGCGGAAGAATCGGCAAAGATCAACGGCATCAGGATGCAAAAGGCAATGGAAACCACTGGATTAAAGACACGTAACGTGTATCCACAAGACTTGTGGGCAGTAACTGAAAAAGTGTCGTTATGATCTCATCAATTGGCAAAAGATTTGGGAACAGTCCCCCATTCGGAGGGGACTGCCTAGGGGGATCTGACCATGAGAAAAAGATTGAATAACCTACGAAAGGATAACGTTCTACGAGTCGGTGCGAGCAATGTCAAGAGCTTGAACGTGAGAGGGAAACCAGAAAATCCGAAAAGACATGTGCAAAGGCCCAGTCTAGATATAGTACCCGTCAGTGAAGTGAAATGGAAAGAAGACAAGGATTTCTGGGTAGATGTGTGTGGGGTAATATCAACAGCAACAGAAAGTGGTGTAACTAGAGTAGGATTCGTTATGAACAGGAAGGCAGGGCAGACAGTGTGTTACTGTGAACAGTTCAGTGACCCGGTTGTTCTAATCAGAATCGACAGCAGACCAAAACCGACAATGATAGTTCAGGTATACATGCCGACGTCGAAAGCTGAAGATGAACAGATAGAGAAAGTGTATGAGGATGTTGAAAGGGTAAAGCAGTATGTAAAGGGGGACGAAAATCTAATTGTCATGGGCGGCTGGAATGCAGTTGTAGGGGAAGGAGTAGAAGAAAAGGTTACAGGAGAATATGGGCTCGGGACAAGGAATGAAAGAGGAGAAAGACTAATTGAGATCTGTAACATGTTTCAACTAGTAGTAGCGAATAATCTGTTCAGGAAACACAAGGGATGGAGGTATACTTGGAAAAGGTTTGGTGATACGGGATGATTTCCCTTGTATTACATCATGGTCAGACAGAGATTTTGAAATCAGATACTGGATTGTAAGAAATACCCAGGAGCAGATATAGACTCAAATCATAATGCAGTAGTGACGAAGAGTGGGTAGAAGTTTAAGACATTAGTCAGGAAGACTCAGTACGCAAAGAAGTGGGATACGGAAATACTAAGGAATGACGAGATAGCTTGAAGTTCTCTAAGACTATACATACAGCAATAAGAAATAGCTCTGTAGGTAGTACAGATGAAGAGGAATGGGCATCTCTAAAAAAGACCATCTCAGAAGTTGGAAAATGGCGAAGAAATCATGGGTAACAGAAGAAATACTTCAATTGATTGATGAAAGGAGGAAGTACAAAAATGTTCCGCGAAACTCAGGAATACAGAGATATAAGCCGCTGAGAAATGAAAGAAATAGGAAGTGCAGGTAAGCTAAGACGAAATGACTGATGAAAAATGTGAAGAAATCGAAAAAGAAATGATTGTGGAAGGACAGACTCAGCATACAGGAAAGCCAAACCAACCTTCGGTAAAATTAAAAGCAAGGGTGAGTGAAGGGGCGGGGTTTTTGTTCTCTGTGCAAGCTGTACATTAAAATCCACCTACCTCAGAACGGCGTCTACTCGATGTCCCTTCAATTAGCAAAGTAGATGCTTACAAGATGATGTAAAAGCATCGTTGATAAAAAACACCATCTAATATCTACAATTACTGAATCCGCGCAACTCTAGTAATGAAAGAAAGATCTTTAGAAAAACTGTCATTCAATTTTATCGGGCAGTAAGAAAATTGATTAACTTCTGGAAAATAATGTTCGAAATTTCCACACAAATATGTTTATTTTGTCTTTATAGGCAAAGAAACGGTACTATTCAGTCCACTATTGGTCATTTTCTTCCAGTTCACTACTGATACACACATTTTATACGGATAGCAGCCAAAAATCTGTCCAGACCTGACCTGAATTAAACAACGTTTTCACAGTCATTAATTTCACCACTAGTTTGAGTTATTATATTCGGTCCTTCTTGTGGATTTCTGAAAAAGAAATTTCACGCCAAAAATGCTCAGTCGCTGAATACTGAAACATGCCATGTGGATACTATCAAGGCCAAATTTTCACAAGCGAATATCTTTCCAACAAAACAATTCCAAAACTTCCAACTTCATAAAACTCTCCGAAAATGCAACTGCTTTTACGACCACACTGTCTGGACGAGAGAAGCCAATTATTTCTTCATTTTACACATTATTTTGACTGGCACTAGTAACATGACCGTTAGCGTTCAAAGCTAGCGAGCGAATCCATTCTTCCAGCATCACTCCCAGTATAACTATCAGGTAACCAGCGGGACCGTCTCAATTCTGATTGGCTGATCATACTCGCTGCCAGTCAGAATGCTCACTCATGATCATACTCGCGCCAAACCTGGCCTGCCCCAATCCTTATACATAGACGCATTTACATCATTCCGACATACAAATATGTAAATAATGTTTAATAAACGAAAACGAAAAGGCAGTAATTCTGGAAATATTCTTTAGTTACTGATTTTACTCCAACTGACTTTCTGGCTGCTCTGTTACAATAGCAATCACACCTAGACATACGTCATCAGCAAAGTTCGTAAATTCCCTAGGATTATTTTCCCACGACAGGCTTGTAACCCTTGCACGTTACTGAAGACGGTATATCATGCAACATTTAAATCTGATGAATGTCACACGTACACACTCTCATTTACTCACATTTATTCCCACAACAATACTAGACACAAGTAATAATTTTGTCTGATTTTTATACTACGAAAACGAAAAATAACTAAAGTTATAATATGAAAATTTCAATTTATTAATTCTGCATACTGAGAGTTCTGTTTATGTTTTCCAATTATACCAAAAGATAAACTATTACATTTCCTAACTGAATTTAGTTCCCTGAGTGCCGGTTTTTTACTTTTTTAGTCATTTTTTTTTGTCTCTGAAACTATGGTAGTTGCAATGTTGAAATTTTTATACAATCTTCTCCTGAATAACAAAAGGTAGTGTGTAGGTAGGCTGTTTAGGTTTTCTTATTGGTAACGCCACGTAGCGCTCTGTATGAAAATCACTGGCTGTGCTGTGTGCAGTCTGTGGCTGGTTTGCATTGTTGTCTGCCATTGTAGTGTTGGGCAGCTGGATGTTAAAAGCGCGTAGCGTTGCGCAGTTGGAGTTCAGCCGCCAGCAGTGGTGGATGTGGGGAAGTGAGATGGCGGATTTTTGAGAGTGGGTGATATGGACGTGTGTCCATCAGAAAGAGTACATTTGTAAGAATGGATGTCATGAACTGCTGTATATATTATGACTTTTGAACACTATTAAGGTAAACAAATTGTTTGTTCTCTATCAAAATGTTTCATTTGCTAACTATGCCTATCAATAGTTAGTGCCTTCAGTAGTTTGAATCTTTTATTTAGCTGGCAGTAGTGGCGCTCTATGTATTGCAGTAGCTTGAGTAACGAAGATTTTTGTGAGGTAAGTGATTTGTGAAAGGTATAGGTTAATGTTAGTCAGGGCTAGTCTTTTGTAGGGATTATTGAAAGTCAGATTCCGCTGCGCTAAAAATATTGTGTGTCAGTTTAAACACAGTCATGTATAATTTTTCTACGGGGCCGTTTCATATATTGAAAGATAATCTGCTTTTTAACTTTGTCTTTGCCATAAAACTTTTCACTTCATGTTTTTAGTACTCTTTGTCACACTTAGAAACAGTTAACATGCAACTATGTTTTAAAATAAACTATCCAGTTTAGAACCTAGGGAGCATATTTAGACAGTACTTACGAATGCATTGTTATAGTGAACAGACGACACAGTGTTATCCTGTGTGTACATTCTTGCTTGTTAGTTGCACGATTACGTAACGACTATAAGGCTTACATACTTAGAACATATACACATACTGCTAATGAGATTTTAATGCAACATTTTAGTTTACTTGAAAATACATTCTTTATTTGAAGTACTTTCTGTGGGATTAAAGATGACTTAGCATTTGGTTTCTTTGACAGCTACACGATTATATCACGACGCTACTAATGTGTGACACAATTTACGTTGTTGCTTTTGCAGTCCTTCTGTTTTTCTGAATTCTTCGGGAAAGTAAAACATGTTTTAGTAGTAACTTTTGTGGTATAGCTACAATGTGACAGCCTTTTTCGTAGCACAACAATACGTTACAGTATAGTACTTTCTTGATCACAGTAATGTACGTAATAGTTACGATATCTATACGCATATCATTTACTTTTGTTTATCATGAGGTAAGTACATTGACTTCTGCAGAACTTAGTTTTCGGAGGACGATAACTACGACACTTCCACAGAATTATCTTGTAGCAAGACGCACATTTAGCTCTAAAGGACACGTATTTGAGTGATTAATTTTGTACTTATAACATTTATTTTTAAAGATTTTTGAATTACAATGATACAAAGGTTTTCCCTGATACATTTCATTCCATTGCTGTAATCTGTAACACCTGAGGGTATAATTACATTACTCCTCAGAGGGGTACATGCTTACTTTGTGTACCATGTGTTTGGCAAGCACAAGGAGCCCTAGCTAATATGGTATTTGCTTATACAACTTTTCACATCGGTACCATATTTCTCTAACACATAATTACACAGCTATCTGATCATTTAACTGAGAGAGACAAACATTTTTTTTTACTACGTCAGTGACACTTGTTTATGCAATTACACAGTTGGATAACTTCACACTTATGAAATTGTATTTTGTCTGTACTGTGTGAACTGTTCACATTTTTTCGGAATCATTGTGATATCATGAGTGCTTTGAATGATTTGTGGTATGGGATCACGATTTTTAAAGTACATTTGAGGTAGATGACACTATTTAAATGAGCAGATAATTTTTTTAGGTTTTGAAATTAGTGCAGACAGCTATGACGTTTTTGAGATTTAACCGAGGTGTTATGATGTTATTATTACGACGACAATGTGTATTATGCTGCTGAGGTATGTTTATGATCAATAGGCTGATGCTATATGAGGAATTTGATTATGCTACATATCTGTTATGATGAAATATTAAAGAAGTGTCGACGAATATGTATATGTGTAATAAGGTAAGGAATAATGAGTAGTGGTGAGGGACTCTGGTTTGTGAAAAAGGTTGTTGGAAACCAAGAATCGTACTTTAAGAGTTATGAAATGTATGTAAATGCGTGAATGTATTACAATGCCGACGAAAATTTTTTGGACGCTGTTATATTAATAGTATTTTGTTTCTACACATTTGTAACGCAATTTCTTGACTTGTGAATTTTTTTATATGAGACTGTCACTGTAGTGCAAACTGCTGTAGTAAATATTTCGGTAAGAAAGTCAAGTGACCTTGACGTAATGCGCTGTGGGCGCAAAACTATGCGACAGTCGCCTCGTAAAAAAAGCCGTGCCTTTCAGAAGCACAACAAAAAAAAGGGAGAGGCCGTGCACGTAGCTATTGACATTCCTTTCTAGAAAGCATCGCAAATACGACACGCTCATTACTTGGAAAGATACCTACATCTGCATTCCCGATTATGACAAGCGTCTTTCTACGAGAGTTGAGAGAATTTCTACTAACTTATGAAATGCCACATGACTATTGAATGATATTTTTATGCTTTACTTTGTACATAGTTGCTTATTTTATTTGATATCTGTCTTCCAGGCGTATTGCATCTTTGGTTTTATAAAATAAAATTAAGTGCATTTGCTAATGTGAACACTTTCTGTCATCAGATCTATTAAATAACAATTTTATGATCCACATTCTTCGAAAAAGGAGCACTTGGAAAGCAAAGAACAGTAAGAAGGGATTAATAACAGTAACTGCATAAATAATTTTCTTTTCAAGTACTTGGTAATTTTTATGGTAGAACAAGTTGTGGTACACCACTTTAATGACATAGGCATTAAAATGTGAATAGACATTTTCCTTATCTGCATTGTTGTCTTTAGTGTGCTATTTTTTTTGCTTGTGGGTTTGTCATGATTAGATATAAGTTATCGCATTTGCTGCTGCTGTTTGCCAGGCATAGTGCTACTGAATTTCATTTTGTATTACTTTGTTAAGCCAGTTTTACTAATGATTTATTTTTCTTGTTTGCTGCACAGTGCCTTATATTAGTTGTAATATTGCAATTGCTTTGCCAATTTAGATTTACTGCTGCTAACTTTGCCAATTTGCATTTTTTTGTCATTGCTGTTTGTGTTAATTGTTTTGTGCTGGTGCATTGCCTCGTCCCTTAGTTTATGCATCTGAGCTCAGTAGATTTAAGTTAGCTTAAGATGGGGTAGGCTATATAAGAGAACAAGTTGTGATGAATTGGAAGAAATGCATTGAGAAGCTATAAGAAAATGGTTTGGCCAAAAAAGTATTTTGAAAGAGCATATGAACAAAAAAAGTAGGGTTTAGGGACAACAGGTTTAGGTAGGATTTTCTTGGAAATAAATGATGAGGTAAGATAATGGAATATAAATAGTGAGGTAAGAAATATGTGAACATATAAATACAGAAAGCATGCTTGGATAGGATTTTTTTGGTGGACACAGATGTTGAAATAAGAGGAAAGATCTATGGAATGAAGTTTTGGGTTGGACTGCAGTACCAAATGTTACACTGAAAACGAACCCAGTCTTTCCTTTTGTATTATTCCGCTATGTGTTTATGTACCCTTGTGTAATTGTCTTTTTCCTGTCTTCATGTGTTTAGCTAATAAGATTTATGTTGTAGAATTTTTCAAATACTGTGTAATTTTCTTTGTAAAGATGTTTAGACATTATTTATTCCGTTCTGTTTTAATGCTCATGTGTGAAATTAATGTTTCGAAAACTATTCTCATTATTTTATGTATTTGCTTATGTCATAATTCCTGTAACACTGATGTATATGTTTATTTCTATTCTTTTGTAAAGCCTGTGTTACTACAAATGTTATGTGTGCTGTTATGTTCTGTAATGATGAATTTTGTACCTTTGTAATTGTATTCTTATATTGTAAATTTATAATTGTAATGGACACCAGTTCATCAGATTAAGTAACTTGTAAGCATTCATTTCACTGAACACATTTCTGTTGGTCACAGTATGTGCACAACATGTGACAAATTGGGACTGTTAGTGTTTGCACGTGTGTTAATAATTCAGCAAGGGACTGGTTAACAGCATTGCTGGTTCTAAGGATAATTCCAAAAACTTTAAGAGTGCACAAGTGGTGGTTTATGGACTTGCTATATAGTACAAGACTCTTTGATGGTGATTGTGCACCTGCACAGTCGTAGCAGATGGCTGCTGGCCATCTCTACAAGGACTACAGCGGGTCTGCACCTTTGATGACCCACCGATACCATTATTTCTTCAAGGACTGCAGTGGGTCTGCACCTCTGGTGGCCCACCAATACCGTAATCTCTACCAGGACTACAGTGGGTCTACTCTGTGACGACCTACCTACCAATATTCTTCAAAACTTCGACTGACTCTTCTGTGGGTTTGCTCTGTTGTGGACCATTACCTGTCTGCATGTCAAGAGTCAGCATTATCTTTCCATTGGAAGGACGACACTACTTGTTCAAGACTGCATGGAAATCCACTACTTTCGTGTGCATTTTCTTTTACTGCTCAGACTTTGTGCATAAAATTGTAATTAATACTATGCTGAACGATCAGGACTGTCTTTATGGACTGTGAGAAAATTTTAGATTCGACCAACATTGTATCGATAAGTGTGTGCATTTGATTTCTTTGTTATTGCAATTATGAAAAATTTTTTCAAATCTGTATTGGCCACTGCCCAAAACAATTTGTAAATTTTTTTGTGGGGAGTATGGGGGCTATGTAAGTAGGCTGTTTAGGTTTTCTTATTGGTAACACCACGTAGCGCACTGTATGAAAATCACTGGCTGTGCTGTGTGCAGTCTGTGGCTGGTTTGCATTGTTGTCTGCCATTGTAGTGTTGGGCAGCTGGATCTTAAAAGCGTGTAGCGTTGCACACTTGGAGGTGAGCTGCCAGCAGTGGTGGATGTGGGGAAGTGAGATGGCGGATTTTTGAGAGCGGCTGATCTGGACGTGTGTCCATCAGAAAGAGTACATTTGTAAGAATTGATGTCATGAACTACTATATACACTCCTGGAAATGGAAAAAAGAACACATTGACACCGGTGTGTCAGACCCACCATACTTGCTCCGGACACTGAGAGAGGGCTGTACAAGCAATGATCACACTCACGGCACAGCGGACACACCAGGAACCGCGGTTTGGCCGTCGAATGGCGCTAGCTGCGCAGCATTTGTGCACCGCCGCCGTCAGTGTCAGCCAGTTTGCCGTGGCATACGGAGCTCCATCGCAGTCTTTAACACTGGTAGCATGCCGCGACAGCGTGGACGTGAACCGTATGTGCAGTTGACGGACTTTGAGCGAGGGCGTATAGTGGGCATGCGGGAGGCCGGGTGGACGTACCGCCGAATTGCTCAATACGTGGGGCGTGAGGTCTCCACAGTACATCGATGTTGTCGCCAGTGGTCGGCGGAAGGTGCACGTGCCCGTCGACCTGGGACCGGACCGCAGCGACGCACGGATGCACGCCAAGACCGTAGGATCCTACGCAGTGCCGTAGGGAACCGCACCGCCACTTCCCAGCAAATTAGGGACACTGTTGCTCCTGGGGTATCGGCGAGGACCATTCGCAACCATGTCCACGAAGCTGGGCTACGTTCCCGCACACCGTTAGGCCGTCTTCCGCTCACGCCCCAACATCGTGCAAGCCCGCCTCCAGTGGTGTCGCGACAGGCGTGAATGGATGGACGAATGGAGACGTGTCGTCTTCAGCGATGAGAGTCGCTTCTGCCTTGGTGCCAATGATGGTCGTATGCGTGTTTGGCGCCGTGCAGGTGAGCGCCACAATCAGGACTGCATACGACCGAGGCACACAGGGCCAACACCCTGCATCATGGTGTGGGGAGCGATCTCCTACACTGGCCGTACACCACTGGTGATCGTCGAGGGGACACTGAATAGTGCACGGTACATCCAAACCGTCATCGAACCCATCGTTCTACCATTCCTAGACCGGCAAGGGAACTTGCTGTTCCAACAGGACAATGCACGTCCGCATGTATCCCGTGCCACCCAACGTGCTCTAGAAGGTGTAAGTCAACTACCCTGGCCAGCAAGATCTCCGGATCTGTCCCCCATTGAGCATGTTTGGGACTGGATGAAGCGTCGTCTCACGCGGTCTGCACGTCCAGCACGAACGCTGGTCCAACTGAGGCGCCAGGTGGAAATGGCATGGCAAGCCGTTCCACAGGACTACATCCAGCATCTCTACGATCGTCTCCATGGGAGAATAGCAGCCTGCATTGCTACGAAAGGTGGATATACACTGTACTAGTGCCGACATTGTGCATGCTCTGTTGCCTGTGTCTATGTGCCTGTGGTTCTGTCAGTGTGATCATGTGATGTATCTGACCCCAGGAATGTGTGAATAAAGTTTCCCCTTCCTGGGACAATGAATTCACGGTGTTCTTATTTCAATTTCCAGGAGTGTATATTATGACTTTTGAACACTATTAAGGTAAACACATTGTTTGTTCTCTACCAAAATGTTTCATTTGCTAACTATGCCTATCAGTAGTTAGTTCCTTCAGTAGTTTGAATCTTTTATTTAGCTGGCAGTAGTTGCGCTCGCTGTATTGCAGTAGCTTGAGTAACGAAGATTTTTGTAAGTGATTTGTGAAAGTTATAGGTTAATGTTAGTCAGGGCTATTCTTTTGTAGGGATTATTGAAAGTCAGATTCCGTTGCGCTAAAAATATTGTGTGTCAATTTAAACACAGTCATGTATAATTTTTCTTTGGGGACGTTTCAAGTGTACCGATTGCGAAATTAATTGAATAATATTTAATATCATTTGTTTAGGTTCTCAGAGGTGACATGAACATACAGTCGCTCGAAGTGACACAGGAGCCGTTCTAGGCTGCAGTAGCAGCAGGTGTATATGACTCATTGGTAGGCCACAACTAGCGGTCTTCTTCACAGCCTCCAGATCCAGTACTGCAGGCTGTACTGCAATGTGGCTTACTGCAATAATTGTTATCGCACATTAACTCGCAACGTCACAGGTAGTAATATTAAGCGTGCAACGGGAATTCCGCTGTTAAATTCAGAGGAGAGAGCGGATAGGTAAAAAGAATACATTAAAAGACTCTATGAGGAGGAAGATTTGTCTCATGTGATAGAAGAAAAAAAAGGAGTAGATTTAGAAGAGATAGGGGTTCCAGGATTAGAATTAGAATTTAAAAGAGCTTTGGAGTACTTAAGATCAAATAAGGCAGAAGGGGTAGGTAACATTCCACCAGAAGTTCTAAAATGGTTGGATGAAGTGGCAACAAAATGAATTTTCACGTTGGCGTGTAAAATGTATGAGTCTGGCAACATAGCATCCGACTTTCGGAAAAATTTCATCCAAAGAATTTCGAAGACTGCGAGAGCTGACAATTACAAGGGTTATCGCACAAACAGCTTGACAGTTCACGCATCCAAGCTGCTTACAAGTATAATATACAGAAGAATTAAAAAGAAAATTGAGGATGTGCTAGGTGACGATCAGTTTGACTTCAGGAAAGATAAAGGCACGAAGGAGGCAATTCTGACGTTGCTGTTAATAATGGAAGCAAGACTAAAGGAAAATCAAGACACGTTCTTAGGATCTGTCGACCTGAAAAAAGCGTCCAACAATCTAAAATGGTGCAAGTTGGTCGAAATTCTGAGAAAAGTAGAGGTAAGCTGTAGGGAGAGACGGATAATACACAATATGTACAAGAGCCAAGAGGGAATAATAAGCGCTCGGATTAAAAAGGATGTGAGACAGGAATTTCGTCTTTTGCCCCTTCTGTCAAATCTGTACATCGAAGAAGCAATGATGGAAATAAAGGAAGCTTTAGGGGTGGAATTAAAATTCATGGTGAATGGATATCAGTGATGCGGCTCGCTGATAACATTGCCACCCTGAGTAAAAGGGAAGAAGATTTACACGCTCTGCTGAATGGAATAAAGAGTCTAATGAGTACAGAGTAAGGATTGAAAGTAAATCGAAGAAAAACGAAGGTAACGAGAAGCAGTAGAAATAAGAACAGCGAGAAACTTAACATCAGGATTGATGGTCACGAAGTCGATGAAGTTAAAGAATTCTGCTATTCTGCTACCTAGGCAGTAAAATGATCAGTGACAGACAGAGCAAGGAGGACATCTAAAGCAGACTAACTGTACCGAAAAAGGCATTCCTGGCTAAGGGAAGTCTACTCATATCAAATATGGGCCTTAATTTGAGGAAGAAATTTCCAGGAATGTACGTCTGGAGTACAGAATTGTATGGTAGTGAAACATGGCCTGTGGGAAAGTCAGAACTTAAAAGAATCGAAGCATTTGAAATGTGGTGCTACGGACGAATGTTGAAAATTATGTCGGCTGTTAAGGTATGGAATGAGGAGATTCTACGCAGAATTGGAGAGGAAAGGATTATGTGGAAAACACTGATAAGGAGAAGGAATAGGATGATAGGGCATCTGTTAAGTACTAGAGGGATCTATAGAGAGGAATTCGTGGCGAGCCGCATCAAAGCAGTCAGAAGAATGATGACCAAAAAAAAAAGACGTAATCCTTTTCGTTGTCGACGGGCACAACAGTCTGATTCAGGAGATGACTTTCTGTGAGTGCTGTTTGAAAGGTTGGCATTTCATTCAACTATGAGATGCTGCGATTCTTGTGCTTATAATTTCAGGAGGTTGCGTGGGACCAGTGAGGGGAGCGGGTGGCTGATCGTGAGTAAAAGATTGAATACCCAATGAAAGATAAAAAGATAATTTTCTCCAATTCGGAATACTGAATGTGGGAAGTATGTAGAGAAGCTAGAAAGTTTGTAAAGGGAAACGAAAAGGTGCAGTCTAGATAAAATGGAGGCTAGCGAAGAAAATGCCAAGAGGATAAAGATTTCTAAGTAGGTGCGTATAAAGCAATATCGACACCAGCAGAAAATGGTGCAAGAGGGGTAAAATTAGTAATGAGCTGTATCGTAAGATTGTGAGTTACTGTGAACAGTTCACCCATAGAATTATTTTTGTCAGAATCGAAGTAACAGAAGATAGAATACGGAAGAATACGTGCACGGTAGTAGGAATGTGAGAGAAAATTAATTACCTCATTTCTGCAATAAATTCAGCTAACAATAACGAATCCGCAGTTCAAAAATAATAGAAGAAAGGGCTTCACCTGGAAACGACCTGTAGCAAGGGAAGATTCCAGGTAGTATTACATAATTCAGAAACCATATAGTGGAGTTTACGGTATCCCCAAAACCAGAGATTCAGTTCACTAATTAGTAAAGAAGAAGAGTAGGTTAAAGTTTAAGAGAAACGCCCATAAAAGTGGATGCGAAAGGAAGCATGAAGCTGCACTACTGAGGAACGATGAGGCGTGTCTGAAGTTCTTTAAATCTGAGGACACTGCTGTAATGAATACCACAGTAGGCGATTCAGTTAAACGAACAATCTAATGAGTACATAATACGGATGTCGGTAACCGAAGAAAAGCGAAAGTAAAGAGTAGTAATAGTAATGAGATTAGTAAATACCGTAACACCAAAATTTGTGACAGATCAGCAGATACAGTGGAGGGTTTCCGCTACCTTTGAAGCAAAATGACACATTAAAAACGAAGCAAGGAGAGTAGTAAGAAAACTATCAGAGGGAGAAAGGGCGTTCTTGCAAAAAGAATTGTATGGGTATCAAAGATTGGTATTAGTTCGAGGACTATATTTCTGAGAATGTACATGTGTAGCATAGCATTGGATGGTAGTGAATCCTGCACTCCTGGAACACAGAAAATAAAACTCGAAGTGTTTGACATACGGTGCTATAGAGGAACGTTGAAAGTTAAGTGGGCTGATACAATAACAAATGAGGAGGATCTCCGCAGAGTTGCAAAGGAAAGGAACATGTGGAAAACACTTACGTGGAGCTAGAGGTAGCTCTAGAGGTAAAATAGTGAAGTCGAAGGCAACACCAATTTGCATCTTGAGTGTATTAACTGTAGTACTACCACAGACATTTATTCGAAGCGATCAGCTAATTTCGGAAATGTACTGTGTGCAAGCGCTTCCTCATTACCTTGTAATTATGGAAAGTTACAATGTGCATGTTTGTAATTTATGTTTGTAACTGCTGGTGTCCACGATACGGTAAAATTACGGGGTTTCAGTAAGCACATCGCTGACATTAGCTGGTCGTATGAAATAAGTGATTGTGATCCCAATACAGCGAAGTTGAAAAACGGAATTTTTTGATAAATTTTTGACTACACTTCCTAGCAAAGAAAATCTTTGTTTCGAAGGCGGATGCGAATCTGGGACTTTTGCCTTTTACGGCGAAGTACTCGACCGAGTCACGACCCGCTTTCACAGCTATACTTCCGACAACGCCTCTCTTACCTTCAAAGAACCACAGATGTTTCCTGTATACCTTACAAGTGTATCACGTCTGGGAGAAAGGATACTGCGGAGGCCTGGCTGAGCCATAGCCTATGGGATTGTTTGAATTCTGTAAATTGGAATACATCCTACAAATTCGAAAGGGCTTCAAAAAGTAACTTACGCTTTATTAGGGCAGGTCAATCAAGTTTTGTGCCCTACACATCACGTTGACACAGATATATGACGCTACTTTGCGACATAGTCGCCAGGTCTTTGTAAACAACAGTCGGAACGCTGTACCAATTGATCAATTTCTCGACGGTAGAAATCCACCCCTTTCGAGAAGTGCTGTGTGTACTTTTTAACTTTGGAAAATCTGTTGCCCCGTGATGTTGTTTCAGCTTGTCGAAAAGCTGGGAATCGCATGGTGCAAGGACTTGACATTCCTATCAGCATCACCAATGGTCAAATTCTTGCTAACATTTCATATCGGCTGCACTGCAATTTGGTCCATATGCTGCGAGAATTTCTCGAAAATTATATGTGTTGTATTGCTAACAAGAATCGTACTTTTTCCTCTTACTTTAACTTTAGGACATGTTTCCACTTCGTGCGCCATTTCAGACACTGTGATGCATCTGTTGTACTGCACCGGAGTTTGTCTGATCCACCCTCTCACCCCAAATCCCCACTCCCCCCCCCCCCCCCAAAAAAAAACAGCAGTTGTCTAGCTAGCGCATTGGCTGGGGTACCGTGAAGGATGTCTTCTATGACGCTGGTCACGGTCCTTCAGACGCGTGGAATATAGAACCAGCTGAAATGATCACGTCAGCCATGAAACACCCAGCACTTTCTCCAGTGTTGCAATTTTCACAAAGACCGGTGTATTTGCGCGCGAAGATGTGGTGGACGTAAGAAACGCATGTCGGCCAGCCGCCTGAGTGTCCCACTGCGATCCGGTGCAGAAGCAAGAAAGCAGCAGGTCACCAGAGAATTGCGGCTTCCCCGCGGGCTATTAGTGTAACCGGAGAGGGCGTGGTGGAGTCGGCAGCCGCCAGTCGCCAGTTACGGCGCGCTGACGCCGGGCCTGCCGTGGGCCGGCCTCGGGCTTCGCATGACAAAGTGGCGCCAGCCGGCCGTCATATTGCAGAGGGCGCAGCCGACGTTAATTGCGCATTCCGCGCGCGCCGCCGCTAATTATTGTCTCTGAGCCTGCGCGGCGCCGCGCGGCACTACTAGGCGGTCCCCACTAGCGGCAACCCGACACCGTACCTCGCCGCAGCCGACGCGCCGCGTCTGTTCCTACGGCAGCGGCGGTCGTGCACCCCGTTTGAAGCCCGAGAAGGTGACCGACACAGCAAGCAGGTCGCGGTGCTCGAAACGTTCGCTCTTGTCCGGTGTAAGAGCACAGTGTCTGTAACACTTGCACTCTTTTGCTTAGCATGCGCTAACAGGCTGGCGGAGGGCCTTAGCTTCTGTTAATTTTGGTGTTTGTCGTCTCTCATGTCATCGGGAGGACTAATCAGTTATGCCGTGGGATACGTCATTGGACGACATATGAAGGTTAACTAAAGTAGCCGCAGGTTGCAAAGATGATTTTATACCTTTTGTGCCGGCCGCTGAGGCTGCGCGGTTCTAGACTCTTCAGTCCGCAACCGCACGACTGCTACGGTCGCAGATTCGAATCCTGCCTCGGGCATGGATGTGTGTGATGTCCTTAGGTTATTCAGGTTTAAGTAGGTCTATGTTCTAGGTGGGTGATGATCTCAGATGTTAAGTCCCATAGTACTCAGAGCCATTTGAAATATTTTATACCTTTTGTATTCTGTGACCGACTTCCAGACCTCACGACCCATTTTCAGATGTACCTGTGCACATAGTAAATTTTTTCCCCAAAACTGCAAACCTCATACATATACAACATAACAATATTTCTCTTAAAGTACACGTTATATTAGAGCTATTCTGGAGTAAGGTCCTATCGGTCGCGAAATGGAAACCATCGTTAAAAACAAAAATGTGTTCTTTGCAACAGTTAGATATAGCATCGAGCTGCTTATCCACATAGTCGCCGCTTCGACTTAGAGATTTGGTGTAGCGTTGTACCAACTTTCCAATACTCTCGTCGTACAAAGCAGCTGCCTGCACTTTCAGCTGATTCGTTTCGCTGGTCTACAGCTCGTTGTCTGTGCCAAAATGCTGTCTTCATACCCAGAGCTTCATGTGAGCAGAGATGAAACTCTGGGGATAGCCCATTTTGGGCTGTATTGTTGGTGATCAAACAGTTCCCATCCAAGACGCTGCAGCAGCCTCGTCACTGCCCATCTAAAGAGCGGCCGAGAATTGTGATGAAGAAAGAAACGCATGCCAATTATGTTCTGTGGGCTGCATGACATCAGGTGAAATCTCTCACAAGGCCCACATGCTTGGCGGGACATGCTATTTTCTACGCTTTATATGCCCTCTGTACCTTCAGAACTGAAAAGATAGACGTGACGTGATCCTTGGGACTACTAGAGACACTGTCTAATACATCAGTGAAAACTTCATCAGATTTTCACTGTCATTTCCATTACGTGCCCCATCGGACCTTCCTTTCCGATTAGCCTTCATAGGTGCGCTGTCTTAAGGTTGGGTTAGAGTTATTGCTTTAAGTCATAATATTTGTGACATAATTATTCATAGTAAGTACGAAGTATTAAGTCAATAATATTTTCTCTCTGTAAATATTAATGTTATTGTGTATCGCTGTTAATCAATTTTCAGTTGAATTAAACGTAGTTATAGTGGGACTGTATACCCACTTTCCATGAACAAAAACATTCAGGTGTTGACAGTAAACTATGTGCCAAACAAGAGTGAACGTTAATCTGAGAGATACATTGAGATAGAGGAGAAAAACAGAGCAAGAACGAAAGTGCTCAGAGAGAAACCAGACATCATGTGGAACATTATAGGGAATTAGGGAGAAGAGCTAACAGATTGTGTGACAGAAAGAAAAGAGAGTGGAATTTAAAGAACTAGAAGAGTTGTTCTATCGTGCTGTGGGCAAAATAAAGAATAGATTCCACTCAAAAATAATTGCATGTTCCAGAGAAAATGGGAAAATGATAAGAGAGAAGGCATATATAGTGGAAAAATGGGCAGAGTATTTCAAAGATACACTAAGGACCAGCCAAGATGATGGAGAGACAGCTGCACGCGAGGAAAGAGTGGTGCTGGAAGTAGACAATAATGCTACACTGCAAGAGGTCTCCCAGGTTCGGCACAAGTCAAAACAACAGTCGAGACCCTGGGAAAGACAGCAATTTATAAAAACTGGTGCGGAGACTGTAATAACAGAACTGCACACGTTAATATCAGATATATGGGAAAAACCAGATAATTGGAAAACTGGAATAATAAACCCCATTTACAAGAAAGGTTACGGAACAGAATGTAGAAACTATAGACATATAACACTAAGCAAAGCTTATAAGATCTTCACGAGGATATTAAACGAAAGATACTGATGTACGTGGAAGGCGTACTAGGGAAATATCAGTGCGGCTTTCGGTCAGACAGAGGACCAACTGATCAAGTAATTGTGATAAGACAAATGATGGAAAAGTTCTATGAATCTGATATAGATCTGCATTTCTTATTCATCGATTTCAAACAAGCCTTTCACAGCAAAAAACTTGCAAGAACTGTAAAGTGTACTGGAAGAAGTTGGTATACGTGCTACACTAATTAGACTAATCAGAATGACAATGACAAAGACAAGAGTAAAAGTAAAGGTCCTTAGCAGAACAAGTGAAAGCTTTGACTTGTCCTATTCAATGTAGCCCTGCATAGTGAAGTAAATAAAATCAACAAAACAGGCACCATATTTATAGAAATTAGCCAGATGCGCGCATACGCTGATGATATTGCTGTAGCAGGAAGGAATATCAATACGCTCCAAGAAACATACCAGGAAATAGTAACTGGAGCTTTAAAAATTGGCCGCACAGTAAATGAAAACAAAACATATGGTAATGTCACAATCTCAGGCCAGAAGAACCCCTAAAGACCTAAACATGAACGGGAAATGCTTCAAAGGAGTGTTCACCCTCTTTTAACTACTTGGGAGCTCTAATAACAAATTGAAACGTCCCCTTAGAAAAATTATTGAATTACTGTGCTGGTAAATCTCTTACATTATTTGATTTTCAAACAGCTGAGCAAAACTGAACGTACTCAGACATTTCGCTCTTTACCTATTCTGATCAACACTAAACTGACACACAATATTTTTTAGCGCAACGCAATCTGACTTTCAATAGTCCCTACAGAAGAATGGACCTGACTAACATTAACCTATACCTTTCACAAATCACTTACCTCACAAAAATCTTCGTTACTCGAACTACTGCAATACAGCGAGCGCCACTACTGCCAGCTAAATAAAAGATTCAAACTACTGAAGGCACTAACTACTGATAGGCATAGTTAGCAAATGAAACATTTTGATAGAGAACAAACAATGTATTTACCTTAATAGTGTTCAAAACTCATAATATATATAGCAGTTCATGACAGACATTCTTACAAATGTACTCTTTCTGATGGACACACGTCTAGGTCATCCGCTTTCAAAAATCCGCCATCTCACTTCCCCACATCCACCACTGCTGGCGGCTCACCTCCAAGTGCGCAACGCTACGCGCTGTTAACAGCAAACTGCCCAACACTACAATAGCAAACAACAACGCAAACCAGCGACAGACTGCACACAGCACAGCCAGTGATTTTCATACAGAGCGCTAGGTGGCGGTGGCGTTGCCAATATAAGAACCTAAACAGCCTACTTACAAAATGATAACAGTATTGGAAGGCTATAAGGGAAAGAGTACAAGCAAGAAACACAGCTTACTTTGCAAATATGTAACTTTCCATAAATAGCCTTGCTACAAGAAAAACAAAACTGCTAATTTATAACATCCTAGTCCTGTTGTTGTCGTGGTCTTCAGTCCAGAGACTGGTTTGATGCAGCTCTCCATGCTACTCTATCCTGTGCAAGTTTCTTCATCTCCCAGTACCTACTGCAACCTACATCCTTGTGAATCTGCTTAGTGTACTCATCTCTTGGTTTCCCTCTACGATTTTTACCCTCCACGCTGCCCTCCAATACTAAATTGGTGATGCCTTGATACCTCAGATCATGTCCTACCAACCGATCCCTTCTTCTGGTCAAGGTGTGCCTCAATTTCTCTTCTCACTAATTCTATTCAATACCATCTCATTAGTTACGTGATGAAACTATCTAATCTTCAGCATTCTTCTGTAGCACCACATTTCGAAAGTTTCCATTCTCTTCTTGTCCAAACTATTATTCGTCCATATTTCACTTCCGTACATGGCCACACTCCATACAATTTCCTTCAGAAACGGGTTCCTGACACTTAAATCTGTACTCGATGTTATAAAATTTCTCAGCTTCAGAAACGCTTTCCGTGCCATTGTCAGTCTACATCTTATATCCAACATGCCATTGCCAGTCTACATTTTATATCCTCTCTACTTCGACCATCATCAGTTATTTTGCTCCCCAAATAGCAAAACTACTTTAAGCGTCTCATTTCCTAATCAAATACCCTCATCATCACCCGTTTTGATTCGACTAAACTCCATTACCATCGTTTTGCTTTTGTTGATGTTCATCTTATATCCTCCTTTCAAGATACTGTCCATTCAGTTCAGCTGCTCTTCCAGGTCCTTCGCTGTCTCTGACAGAATTACAATGCCATCGGCGAACCTCGAAGTTTTTATTTCTTCTCCATGGATTTTAATTCCTACTCCGAATTTTTCTTTTGTTTCCTTTACTGCTTGCTCAATATACATATTGAATAACATCGGGGATAGCTTACAACCCTGTTTCACTCCCTTTCCAACGACTGCTTTCCTTTCATGCACCTCGACTCATAACTGCCATCTGTTTTCTGTACCTATTATAAATAGTCCTTCGCTCCCTGTATTTTACTCCTGCCACCTTCAGAATTTAAAAGAGAGTATTCCAGTCAACACTGTCAAAAGCTTTCTCTAAGTCTACAAATGCTAGAAACGTAGGTTTGCCTTTCCTTAATATATTTTCTAAGGTAAGTCGTACGGTCAGTATTGCCACACGCGTTACAACATTTCTACGGTATCCAAAATGATCTTCTACCAGTTTTTCCATTCTTCTGTAAAGAATTCGTGTTAGTATTTTGCAGCTGTGGCTCATTAAACTGATAGTTCGGTAATTTTCACAACGGTCAACACCTGCTGTTTTGGGATTGGAATTACTGTATTCTTCTTGACGTCTGAGGGTATTTCGCCTGTCTCATACATCCTGCTCACCAGATGGTAGAGTTTTGCCAACGCTGGCTCTCCCAAGGCTGTCAGTAGTTCCAATGGAATGTTGTCTACTCCTGGGGCCTTGTTTCGGATTAGGTCTTTCAGTGCTCTGTCAAACTGTTCACGCAGTATCATATCTCCCATTTCATCTTCATCTACGTCCTCTGCCATTGCCATAATATTGTCCTCAAGTACATCATCCTTGTACAGACCCTCTATATACTCCTACCATCTTTCTGATTTCTCTTCTTTGCTTCGAACTGAGTTTCCATCTGAGCTTGTCATATTCATACAAGTGGTCCTCTTTTCTCCAAAAGTCTCTTAAATGTTCCTGTACGCAGTATCTGCTTTACCCCTAGTGAGATATGCCTCTACATCCTTACATTAGTCCTCTAGCCATCCCTGCTAGGCCATTTAGCACTTCCTGTCGATTTCTGAGTCATTTTTATTCCTTTTTGCCTGCTTCATTTACTGCATTTTTATATTTTCTCGTTACCCAAGGATTCTTTCCAGCCCTCGTCTTTTTACGTACTTGTTCCTCTACTGCCTTCACTATTTCATCCCTCAAAGCTACCCATTTTTCTTTTACTGTATTTCTTTTAGCCGTTCCTCTCAATCGTTCCGTAATGCTCTCCCTGAAACTCTCTACAACCTCTGTTTCTGTCAGTTTATCCAGATCCCATCTCCTTAAATTCCTCCTTTTTGCAGTTTCTTCAATTTTAATCTACAGTTCATAAGCATTAGACTGTGGTCAGAGTCCACATCTGCCCCTATAAATGTCCTACAATTTAAACCTGGTTCCTAAATCTGTCTTACCATTATATAATCTATCTGAAAGCTCCGAGTATCTCCAGGCCTCTTCCATGTATACAACCTTGTTTTATGATTCTTGAACCAAGTGTTAGCTACGATTAAGTTATGCTCTGTGCAAAATTCTACCAGGTGGCTTCCTCTTTCATTTCTTACCCCCATTCCATATTTACCTACTACGTTTCCTTCTCTTCCTTTTCCTACTACCTAATTCAAGTCACCCATGACTATTAAATTTTCGTCTCCATTCACTATCTGAATAATTTCTTTTATCTCATCATACATTTCATCAATCTCTTCGTCATCTGCGGAGCTAGTTGGCATATAAACTTGTACTACTGTGGTAGGCATGGTCTTCGTGTCTATCTTGGCCACAATAATGCGTTCACTATAATGTTTGTTGTTGCTTACTCGCACTCCTATTTTTTCATTCATTATTGTACATACTCTTGTATTACCCCTATTTGATTTTGTATTTATAACCCTGTATTCACCTGATCAGAAGTCTTGTTCTACCTGCCACCGAACTTCACCAATTCCCATTATTTCAAACTTTAACCTATCGATTTCCCTTTTTAAATTTTCCAACCTACCTGCCAGATGAAGGGATCTGACATTCCACGCTCCGATCCGTAGAACGCCAGTTTTCTTTCTCCTGATAACGATGTCCTCCTAAGTAGTCCTCACTCAGAGATCCGAATGGGGGACTATTTTACCTCCGGAATATTTTACCCAAGAGGACACCATCATCATTTAACCATACAGTAAAGTTGCATGCTCTTGGGAAAAATTACGGCTGTAGTTTCCCCTCTCTTTCAGCCGTTCGCAGTACCAGCACAGAAAGACTGTTTTTGTTAGTGTTAACGGATAGATCAGTCAATCATCCATACTGTTGACCCTGCAACTACTGAAAAGGCTGCTGCCCCTCTTCAGGAACCACACGTTTGTCTGGCCTCTCAAAGGATACCCCTTCGTTGTGGTTGCACCTACGGTACGGCTATCTGTATCGCTGTGTCACGCAAGCCTCTCCACCAACGGCAAGGTCCATGGTTCATGGAAGGTACATACTCGGAATTTTCTTCTTCAAATTACTTCAAGTTATTCTTACCAGCCGACATCTTTGAGACAAGAATACCTCCTTTTCTTGTGCTAGTCTGCTTTTTATACACTCCTAGCTCCATCCTTCATGTAACTTTATTCCTAAAAAAGCAGAACACTTTCACGTTGTCTTCTTTTCCTTCACATTGTCTTCTTCATGGTCCCCAACTTTTACGTTTATGGGAGATCTCATTTATGCTGCTCCAATTTTTTTTTTTTTATTTCTTCGGTTTAATCTCATCGAAGAGTCTACCAGTGTCGTCAGCGAATCTCATAATTGGATTAATTTTACCCCGAATTTGGGTTCAAATGGCTCTAAGCACTGTGGGACTTAACTGCTGAGGTCATCAGTCCCCTAGAACTTAAAACTACTTAAACCAAACTAACCTAAGGATATCACACACATCCATTCCCGAGGCAGGATTCGAACCTGCGACCGTAGCGGTCACGCGGTTCCAGACTGTAGCGCCTAGAACTGCACCGCCACTCCGGCCGGCTACCCCGAATTTCAATCCCTCTTCTGCATCTCTCTTTTATTTCTATTACACTTGCTTAGCTGTAGAGATGGGATATTAGAGGCGAAAGGCTATATCACTGTGTCAAATCTCTTACCATCAGAACATTTCGCTCTCTGTTCCCCATTTTTGTTTTCTCGCTTGTACTGCTCTTTAGCCTTGCACTGTTTTACTGTATCGAACGCTTCTTCTACGTCAAGATTGCTAGTAGCTGGGTTTTGACCTTTCTAATGTCTTGCTTCCATTACCAAGCGGAACGTCAAAACTGCCTGCTTTCAAAAAGTCAAACTGATCCTCATTTACCACATGCTCGATTTTCTTCTCGTTTCTTCGGTATACCGTTATTCCTGTTTTAATCATCAGTCTTTTGACTGGTTTCACGCGCCTCGCCCAGAGTTCCTCTCCTGTGACAACCTCAGAGTAACATTTACAACCTACATCCTCAATTATTTGCTAAATGTGTCCCAACCTCTGTGTTCCTCTGCAGTATTTACCCTCTACAGTTCCCTGTTGTAGCATGGAAGTTATTCCCTGATGTCTTAATAGATGTCTATCATCATTTTCCTTCTTCTTATAAGAGGTTTCAATATATTTCTTTCCTCGTGGATTCTGCGGTGAACGTCCGCTTTTCTTTCCTTATCAGTTCATCAAATTTTCAACATTTTTCTGTAGCACCATATCTCAAATACTCCAATTCACCTATGTTCCGGTTTTCCCACAGTCCATATCTCACTACCACAGAATGGTGGACGCCAAACATACTTTGGCAGAAATTTCTTCATTAAGTTACGACATATGATCGATTCTAGTAGACTTCTCTTGGACACGAAAGCTCTTTTTGCAAGTGCAAGTCAGCTTATCATGTTCTCCTTTCTCCACCCAACACTAGCTTATTGGCTAAATTTCTTAACTCCAACTTCTTCTTGATCATCAACTATGATGTCAAGTTTCTCGCTGTTCTCATTTCTGCTGCTTCCCATTACATTCGTCGTTCTTCGATTAAATCTCGATCCATATTCTGTACACAATAGACCGTTCATTCCATTCAACACGTCGTGTACTTCTTCTTAACTTTCACTGAGGATAGCAATGTCATCAGCGAACTTAACATTGTTATCATTTCACCTTGAATTTAATCCCATTCTTTAACCTTCCTTTTATTCCAATCGTTGCTTCCTCGACGTACAGATTGAACAGCAGGAGTGGAAGACTACATCCCTCTCTTACAACGTTTCCGATTCGTGCACATCGTGATGGACTTTCATTCTTATTCCTCCCTGTCTGTTCTTGTAGATATCGATATTACTCATCTTTCCTTATAGCTTACCTCTATTTGTCTAAGAATTTCCAACATCTTGCACCATCTTACATCGTCGAACGCTTTTTCACGGTCGACAAACCCTACGAACATGTCTTGATTTTTCTTCAGTCTTCCATTTTCAACTGCAACATCAGATCTGCCTCTCTATTACCTTTACCTCTCCCGAAGCCGACCTAATCGTCACATATCATATCCTCAATTCTCCTTTCCATTGTCCTGTACATTATTTTTGTCAGCAACTTGGATGCATGAGCTGTTAAGCTGTTACTGCGATAATTCTCGCATTTCCTACTCTTGCCATTTTCGGAATTGTCTGGATTGTGTTTCTCCGAATTTGGGTCTGGGTTTTAATATGCCACTGTTAATGCGTATAAATAAATATTTTACAGAATGAACGATGGATGATAAATGTACATTATAAGTGCAGAGAGAATGTGTAATTTAAATTGTGCTATAGAGAGCCAACAACAAATGTAAAATAATAAATTTCAAATTATTTAAAAAAGTGGGAGTGTCGTGCTTATAGTAACTGTATAATTCGATATGTTAATTGTATTGAAATGCTTTAGCATCACTAAGAAATATATTATGATATATTCGGAGTTTAAATTTGTATACATAACCAATAAAATGCTGACAGTATTTTTTCAGAGTGTGGCACATCGCATCAGTATTATAGATTTTTTTACTATTCTATTCGTGTACTGAGTGAGGAAGGCTGACTGTACGTCCCCTCACGCCCCGTATCCCTCATATCTTATTTACAAGATTCCTACGCAAGATATACGTTCGTGGCGAAATGATGGTAGCACAGTGGTCTTCGAATACATGGTTACTGAATTTACCCGAAAGAGTTTGGCGGGAACCATGTCCTCTCATTTGCAAGGATCCTCATTTAACTCACCCGAGTACCTGAGTCACTCTTTTGCACAGGCTACATCGGCCTGTTATGATCCTAGGAATGCGACTCTGTGTTCACTAGATCCCTGATTCGCGCCTACGTGAAAAGAACTTCAACTGCTTGTGTAATAGAAAAGGACGCACTGGCATCTTGTATCTGATTTTTTTTACGGATATATCAAACTTTCCATTAAGCCTCACAGGAAATCTGTCTTCAATTCTCCTATCTTAATACTGATTTTACGCAATCGTCCCAGTAAAATGTGCGGCACTCAAGATGTTCAGCACTAATTTAGCAAACTCATTACTTGGAGGGGATCAGAGGAAGTTTTATACTCCTGTAAAGTAAATTAAATGCAAGACGTTACTGTGGCTAATTCTAGAGTATTGTTCCCATACTTGTAATTCTTTTCAAGCAGGCGTGACATGAGACATCCATTATTATGAGTACCAGTTACATATACACTACTGGCCATTAAAATTGATACACCACGAAGATGACGTGCTACAGACGTGAAATTTAACCGACAGGAAGAATACGCCGTGATATACAAATGATTAGCTTTTCAGAGCAATCACACAAGGTTGGCGCCGGTGGCGACACCTAGAACTTGCTGACATGATGGAAGTTTCCAACCGATTTCTCATACACAAACAGCAGTTGACCGGCATTGCCTGGTGAAACGTTGTTGTGGTGCCTCGTGTAAGGTCGGATTGTAGCCTATCGCGATTGCGGTTTACCGTGTCCCCACATTGCTGCTCGCGTTGGTCGAGATCCAATGACTGTTAGCAGAATATGGAATCGGTGGGTTCAGGAGGGCAATACAGAACGCCGTGCTGGATCCCAACGGCCTCGTATCACTAGCAGTCGAGATGACAGGCATCTTATCCGCATGGCTGTAACGGATCGTGCAGCCACGTCTCGATACCTGAGTCAACGGATGGGGACGTTTGCAAGACAACAGCCATCTGCACGAACAGTTCGATAACATTTGCAGCAGCATCGACTATGAGCTCGGAGACCATGACTGCTGTTACCCTTGACGCTGCATCACAGGCAGGAGCGCCTGCGGTGGTGTACTCAACGACGAACCGGGGTACACGAATGGCAAAACGTCAGTTTCTCGGATGAATCCAGGTTCTGTTTACAGCATCATGATGGTCGATTCCATTTTTGGCGACATCGCGATGAACGCACATTGCAAACGTGTATTCATCGCCGTACTGGCGTATCACCCGGCGTGATGGTAATGGGGTGCCATTGGTTACATGTCTCGATCACCTCTTGTTCGCATTGACGGCACTTTGAACAGTGGACATTACATTTCAGATGTGTTACGACCCGTGGCTCTACCCTTCATTCGATCCCTGCGAAACCCTACATTTTAGCAGGATAATGCACGACTGCATGTTGCAGGTCCTGTACGGGCCTTTCGGGATACAGAAAATGTTCGACTGCTGCCCTGGTCAGCACATTCTCCAGATATCTCACCAATTGAAAACGTCTGGTCAATGGTGGCCGAGCAACTGGCTCGTCACAATACGCCAGTCACTACTCTTGATGAACTGTGGTATCGTGCTGAAGCTGCATGGGCAGCTGTACCTCCAGGCCATTCAAGCTCTGTTTGACTTAATGCCCAGGCGTATCAAGGCCGTTATTGCGGCCAGAGGTGGTTGTTTTGGATACTGATTTGTCAGGGTCTATGCACCCAAATTGCGTGAAAATGTAATCACATGTCAGTTCTAGTATAATATATTTGTCCAATGAATACCCGTTTATCATCTGCAGTTCTTCTTAGTGTAGCAATTTTAATAGCCAGTAGTGTAGCTTTCCCTTTTTAGAAGATTGTGTTTTTTCTACATTTATCGCAAATAAGCGATATTTCCGAGTTTGTTAGCGATTTTAGCGTCAAAAAGTGTTATGATACCAGTAACTTTTATCACAGATTTCTGTGTTAATATAAATCTCGTTTCTGTACTGACTGCTTTCGTTCTTAAGGGAATTAGAAATATTTCTAGCTCAACAAATTAAAACTTAGTTAGCAGCCTTATAGAAATCTGCTCACTATCCTGTGAAAGATTGCATGTACCAACCACAATTCAGCTCCATTGTGAATGATGTTCTCGAACACGGAATGTGTTAGTTGACGTTTATAAGCAGCTGCAATCGCCCTGACTGCTGTCAAACGAGTGGCAGCGGCTGTGAATATACATATATATTCACAGCCGCTGCCACTCGTTTGACAGCAGTCATGGCGATTGCAGCTGCTTATAAACGTCAACTAACACATTCCGTGTTCGAGAACAGCATTCACAATGGAGCATATATATATATATATATATATATATATATATATATATATATATATATATATATATATATATGTGTGTGTGTGTGTGTGTGTGTGTGTGTTTGAGAGAGAGAGAGAGAGAGAGAGAGAGAGAGCTAGGAGAACTCCGGAGGATGGCTTGCCAAAGGTGCCACAAGTACTATACCCGCCTGTTGATACTGGCAAGAAGTATGGATCTGTCACTACTCATTTACTTGAATGCGAGTGGCGTGTCAATGAGAGGCCTAAACGTCATATACAAGGTAATTAGGGATCACGGTGGAGTCAGGATGTTATACCGATCCCCCTAACCAACAAGTCCGAGGTGTTGACTTTCACTGAAAGTGAAACTAAACCACTGGGACTCACTTCACTTATTGGGAACGCTGCTTTAGCCTGTGTAAAGACGAGGCGGACGTAAAAGTGTAAGGTCTATTAGTGTTCGTCATTGCCAACATCCAGCGAGTGATGTTACCACTTACCGAAATGACAGCAGGGACAGGTAGGAACACCATGTGCATTCTGTGTGTAGGACTGAGGAGCCTCATTCAACATACTGAAGAAGCTATTCCGGCAGCCATTGAGGGAACAAGATGCAAATAACTGCAGACTCTGGTACATGTGGGAACTAACTGTGTCTGTTATCTAGTCTCCGAGGTCATACATGGATCATTGCAGCGACTGGCAGAGAAAGTAGAGAAGGCCAGCCTCGTTCACGGAGTTTCAACGAAGCACACAGTTAACAGCATTGCCGCCAGAACGGATCCTAGCTCCGTGGTTCTGAGTCGATTCGAAGGATTAATTCAGAGACTTCTAAGCCAGTTTGCGATTTCCTAAATGGGTCAGGTGTGCACTGAACATCAGAGGCTGGTACACAGGTATCCGAGTGTGGAGCGCACACATAGATTTTTTTAGATTAGGTTACTTTCCATTCAGTCCAGATGACGACACTTGTAGAAGACCCAGACGTATTAGTGTAAGATTCAAAGAAATACACTCCTCCCTTTGCAAGCCAGAGTATTAAAGTATTAGTAACTAACTGCCGAAGCATTTGCAACAAAGTGGCAGAGTACGAAGCGTCACCGAAGGGCAGTGAAGCTCACATAATAATAGTTACAGAAAGCTGGTTAAAACCTGAAGTTGACGCAATGAGATTTTAGGGAAAAATTTAGGTATACATCGAAAAGATAGGCTAATAGAAACTAGAGGTGGTACAGTTGTCGCAGTATTCAAGACACTTAAATCGACCAAGACAGAAACTGAAGCTGCAAGGGAGGTTGTTTGTGCAAGACTCAGATCAGGTGTGATCATAAAACTGAAACTGAATCCCTCTATTGAGCACCAGACTTACCTCCTGGTGTAACCGAAAACATTAGAGAAAACCTGAGCTCGTTTTCGCTTAAGTCACTAAGCCATGGTGAAGTCAACTGCGCGACATTAATCACCCAAAAGTCAATTAGGGAAATTATAATTTTGTTAGTGGTGGTTGTGACAAGGTACCCTGTAAAACATTACTACATGCCTTTTCTGAAAAGCGCCTGGAACAGGTGGTTCAGAACCGCACTCACGAAGGAAAAATTTTGGGCCTAATGGTAACAAATACACCTGACCTCTGTGAGGATGTCCGCATGGAAACTGGTATCAGTGAGCAAGACATGGTTGTGATGACGGAGATCATCAAAGTAGAAAGGACAATTAAACACGCCGAAATATATATATATATATATATATATATATATATGTGTGTGTGTGTGTGTGTGTGTGTGTGTGTGTGTGTGTGTGTGTCTGTGTGTGTGTGTGTGTGTGTGTGTAGTTGTGATGACGATCATCAAAGTACGAAGAACAATTAAACACGCCGAAAAATATATCAAAGAAAGTTTCGCATAGCCTCGGTTCCGAGAGTTCCGAAAAATAAAGATCAACGTAAACATCATTTCCGCCCTTCTTCTTTGCTCATGAAAACCACCCACTGCATGTTGTACCACCAAACAGCGAGACCTTCAGAGGTGGTTGTCTAAATTTCTGTACACACTGGTACCTGTAATACCCAGTAACACGTCTTCTTGCATTGCTGCATGCCTGTATTCCTCGTGGCATACTATCCACAAGTTCATCAAGGCACTGTTGGTCCATATCGTCTGACTCCTCAACGGAGATTCGGCTTAGATCCCTCAGAGTGGTCGGTGGGTCACGTCGTCCATAAACAGCCCTTTTCAATCTATCCCAGGCATGTTCGATAGGGTTCATGTCTGGAGAAAATGCTGGCCACTCTAGTCGAGCGATGCCGTTATCCTGAAGGAAGTCATTCACAAGACGTGCACCATGGGGGCGCGAAATGTCGTAAATGAAGACGAATGCCTCGCCAATATGCTGCCGATATGGTTGTAGTATCGGTCTCGGAGGATGGCAGTCCCGTATAGGGAACCTCCACCTTACTGCACTCGCTGGACAGTGTGTCTAAGGCGTTCAGCCTGACCGGGTTGCCTCCAAACACGTCTCCGACGATTGTCTGGTTGAAGGCATATGCGGCACTCATCGGTGAAGAGAACGCGCTGCCAATCCTGAGCGGTCCATTCGGCATGTTGTTGGGCCCATCTGTACCACGCTACATGGTGTCGTGGTTGGAAAGATGGACCTCGCCATAGACGTCGGGTGTAAAGTCTCGCGTCAAGCAGCCTATTGCGAACAGTTTGAGTTGTAACACAATGCCCTATGGCTGCACGAAAAGCAGTATTCAACATGGTGGGGTTGCTGTCAGGATTCCTCCGAGCCGTAATCCGTAGGTAGCGGTCATCCACTGCAGTAGTAGCCCTTGGGCGGCCTGAGGGAGGCATGTCATCGGCAGTTCCTTTCTCTCTGTATCTCCTCCATGTCTGAACAACGTCGCTTTGGTTCCCTCCGAGAGGCCTGGACACTTCCCTTGTTGAGAGCCCTTTCTGGCACAAAGTAACAATGCGGACGCGATCGAACCGCGGTATTGACCGTCTGGGTATGGTTGAACTACAGACAACACGAGCCGTGTACCTCCTTCCTGGTGGTATGTTGTTTACACCTTTGGGCGGGTTTATTGACATCTCTGAACAGTCCAAGGGACAGTGTCTGTGATACACTACATATATATGTATCCAGTACAGTTCAAAATAGGAGGGATCCTTCATGGTAACCAGTCACTGTAAAGATACATCTAAACAAACAGAAACGACTTCATAATAGGTGTAATTAGATTATAGCTATACATAGAGACATGCTGAATGAATAGCGTTTGGTTGCCAAGTGAGGAATCCGTAAAGCCTTCAAGTGACTACCGTAGCATATTTTTGTGAAAAGAACCAAATGAAATTCTGTTCATATGTAAATGTTGTTAGTGACACCAAATTTAATGTAAAGTCTCTCGTGAGACAGGGTCTGAAATTGAGGATAGCAGAACAAAAGCAGAAATACTTAAGTCCCTTTTCAGATGTTCGTCTTGCCAAGGAAATCCCAGGAGAATTGCCCTAATTTAATCCTCGTAGGAATGAAAACTTTAGTGAAACAAGTGTTACTGCCAGTGGTGTTGAGAAACAGTTGAAGTTGTGAAAACTGGAAAAGGCTCCAAGTCCTGACGGAATCCTTATCAGATTCCATACTGAATTTGCGGCTGTTAGCCTCTCTTTTAACTACTGTCTGTCACAGATCCTTCGAAAAAAGACCATGCCCAGTAGTTGAAAGAAAGGTCACGTCACACCCGTTTACGAGTGGTAGAAATGATACACATAACTATCGTCCATAATCCTTCACTTCGATTTGTTATAGAATGTTAGAACATATTCTTAGGTCTAACATAAGCAGGCAAAAAGGAATACAAACGTCTCAAATATGAGATCGACAGGAAGTGCAAAATGGCTAAGCAGGGATGGCTAGAGGACAAATGTAAGGATGTAGAGGCTTGTCTCACTAGGGGTAAGATAGATACTGCCTACTCGAAAATTAAAGAGACCTTTGGAGAAAAGAGAACCACTTGTATGAATATGAAGAGCTCAGATGGCAACCCAGTTCTAAGCAAAGAAGGGAAGGCAGAAAGGTGGAAGGAGTATATAGAGGGTTTATACAAGGGCGATGTACTTGAGGACAATATCATGGAAATGGAAGAGGATGTAGACGAAGATGAAATGGGAGATAAGATACTGCGTCAAGAGTTTGACAGAGCATTCAAAAGCCTGAGTCGAAACAAGGCCTCGGGAGTAGACAACATTCCATTAGAACTACTGATGGCCTTGGGAGAGCCAGTCATGACAAAACTCTACCATCTGGTGAACAAGATGTATGAGACAGGCGAAATACCCTCAGACTTCAAGATGAATATAATAATTCCAATCCCAAAGAAAGCAGGTGTTGACAGATGTGAAAATTACCGAACTATCAGTTTAATAAGTCACAGCTGCAAAATACTAACGCGAATTCTTTACAGACGAATGGAAAAACTGGTAGAAGGGGACCTCGGGGAAGATCAGTTTGGGTTCCGTAGAAATGTTGGAACACGCCAGGCAATACTAACCTTACGACTTACCTTAGAAGAAAGATTAAGAAAAGGCAAACCTACGTTTCTAGCATTTGTAGACTTGGAGAAAGTTTTTGACAATGTTAACTGGAATACTCTATTTCAAAATCTGAAGGTGGCAGGGGTAAAATACAGGGAGCGAAAGGCTATTTACAATTTGTGCAGAAACCAGATGGCAGTTATAAGAGTCGAGGGGCATGAAAGGGAAGCAGTGGTTGGGAAAGGAGTGAGACAGGGTTGTAGCCTCTCCCCGATGTTATTCAATCTGTATATTGAGCAAGCAGTAAAGGAAACAAAAGAAAAATTCGTAGTAGGTATTAAAATTCATGGAGAAGAAGCAAAAACTTTGAGCTTTGCCGATGACATTGTAATTCTGTCAGAGACAGCAAATGACTTGGAAGAGCAGTTGAACGGAAAGGACAGTGTCTTGAAAGGAGGATATAAGATGAACATGAACAAAAGCAAAACGAGGATAATGGAATGTAGTCAAATTAAATCGGGTGATGCTGAGGGAATTAGATTAGGAAATGAGACACTTAAAGTAGTAAAGGAGTTTTGCTATTTAGGGAGTAAAATAACTGATGATGGTCGAAGTAGAGAGGATATAAAATGTAGACTGGCAATCTCAAGGAAATCGTTTCTGTAGAAGAGAAATTTGTTAACATCGAGTATAGATTTAAGTGTCAGGAAGTCGTTTCTGAAAGTATTTGTATGGAGTGTAGCCATGTATGGAAGTGAAACATGGACGATAACTAGTTTGGACAAGAAGACAATAGAAGCTTTCGACATGTGGTGCTACAGAAGAATGCTGAAGATAAGGTGGGTAGATCACGTAACTAATGAGGAGGTATTAAATAGGACTGGGGAGAAGAGAAGTTTGTGGCACAACTTGACTAGAAGAAGGGATCGGTTGGTAGAACATGTTTTGAGGCATCAAGGGATCACAAATTTAGCATTGGATGGCAGCGTGGAGGGTAAAAATCGTAGAGGGAGACCAAGAGATGATTACACTAAGCAGATTCAGAAGGATGTAGGTTGCAGTAGGTACTGGGAGATGAAGAAGCTTGCACAGGATAGAGTAGCATGGAGAGCTGCATCAAACCAGACTCTGGACTGAAGACCACAACAACAAACAACAACATAATATCCCGAACAGAATGGCCTCATCCATGCCAACCAGCATGGACACTGATCATGAAACAAAAAATATATTTTCTTACGTGACATGCTGAAACCTTTGGTTCAAGGAGATCTTATAGATGCAGTATTTCTCAGTTTCCGATGAGCGTTTTATTCAGTACCATATTTACGCTCATCATCAACAGAAGGATCGTAGTTAAGGATCGACGATTATGACAGGAGTAATGATTTCTTGGTAGAGAGGATGCATCAAGTTTGAGAGTCACTGACAGATGTAGAAGTAACTTCTGGAGTGTCCCAGGAAAATATTTTGTGACCCTTTATGTGTAAGTAGTGTATTAATGACCTCAAAGACGATATTAGTTGCCACCTAAGACTTTTTGCCCATAGCGCAGTTATCTATAATCAAGTACTGTCTGAAAGAACCTCCATAAATACTCTTTCAGATTTTGATAACCGAGTGAGGTGGTGCAGTGGTTAGCACACTGGACTCGCATTCGGGAGGACGACGGTTCAATCTCGCGTCTGGCCATCCTGATTTAGGTTTTCCGTGATTTCCCTAAATAGCTCCACGCAAATGCTGGGATGGTTCCTTCGAAAGGGCAAGGGCGACTTCCTTCCCCGTCCATCCCTAATCCAGTGAGACCGATGACCTCGCAATTTGGTCTCTTCCCCCAAACAAACCAAAACCAACCAGATTTTGATAAGATTTCAGAGGTTCTTAAATATTCAAAAATTGAAGCTGTGCACTTCACAAAACGAAATGAAAGAGAAAAATGGAACACAGTATCCTTTGACTATAGGCGTAGTATATTCGTAAGTGAGTGATGGTTGCAATCGTTCAGCTCACAAGTATACGTTGGTGTAATACGTTGTACGGTGCCTAAACTGACATACGGCCAGGGGAGCAGTATGCTGACCATATGACCCTCTATATTCGCTTCCTGTGACGCCTGTAGGCTGAGGATGACACGGCGACCGGTCAGTATCGATGGCTCTTCATGGCCTGTTCCGGTGGAGTTAGTTTAGTTTGTGAGACTTTGTAGGGGTATGAAATGGAATGATCACATAGCCTCAGTTTTGGGTAATGCAAGTGGTAGTCTTAGCTGTGTTGGCTGAATACTGGGGAAATTCGAACAGTCTACTAAGGAGACTGCGTGCAAATCACTCTTGCGGCACATCTTATGATATTGCTCAATAGTCTTGTACCCGTACCAAATAGGACTAATAGGAAATACTTAAGGTTTCCAGAGTAGTTCAGCACGAACGAGTAAAGGTTTGTTTGATTTTTGAGGGAGTGTTACAAATATGCTGAAGAAACTAAACTGCTACACTCTTGACTCGCAGACTATCCAGAGAAAGCCTACTTACAAAGTTTTCTAGAACCGGCTTTAAATGGGATCTCTAGGAATAGGCGACAACCCCCTACGTATCGCCCCCGTAGAGATCGTGAGGACAAAATTAGATTAATTATAGCAGACACGGAAGCATTTAAGAAATCATTATTCCCACGCTGCATAGGTGAAAGGAACGTGAAACAATGCTGATAACTTTTACACTTGGACGTAACGTCTGCCATGCACTTAGTAGAAATCTGCAGAGTATAAATTCAGATGAAGCAGTTGATTTAGTAGTCAGTTACTATGGGCTGCTGCAACATGTTAACTTTCCTCGGATCTTCAGCTGTTGTTGACGACAAGAATTATAGCAATATGTATCATATAATATGTTGGAGAAAGTAATCTGGTTTTAAAGTTTAATACAAGGTTTCTCTTAGTCAATATTTTCTAACGTTTTGCAGCATTTTACACTACAGAATGTTTTTCCCGTGTCGACAGATATTCTGATAGTGAATTGGTTTCTCGTAAGTCTTGCGTTCGTTACGTGAGAACTTCTTTTATTGCTTTACCTTTCCTGAAACCTGATATCTAACAACTTCTCGATTTTCGCCCATCCTCCTGTACACTATTCCTACCTTCAACTTGATACATTTGCCTTTAAGCTAATTGTGCTACATTTATCGCATTTACCAGCCTTTGCTCCCTTTGGGATGTGCCCAGTCTCATTATATTCTAACACTAGCTTGAATTATCGTTTGGTTGCCATTTGCCTTAATTATTTTAGAAAGTACTACAGATTAGGAGCGCAAAGTTATAAACATTTTATGGAAATGTAATGTTCTTCCTTTGTTTCCACAGATGATTGTATCAGCAGTTGAAGCATTCAGACACCGGAATGACAGAGGAACTGACGGTAATACAAGGCAGGGGAGGCTGCAGTCAGCGCCGCAGAGAACTTCCGCTCCGAAGGGGCTTTGATCCAAATAGAATTGACGGATAAAGCACCGACTCAATTGATGTTTGAAGTCGCATCTGGTGCTTCTTCGCTGATGGTGAGGGTCCCGTCCCACGTAAGACACGGCGAGCGTTGTCCGAAGTGACGCGTCCCTGAAGGACGGGCCGGTGAATAATAAAGGGCTGCCCGCCCTCACATTACGGCGTCGCCGTAAAGCGACGCTGACGCCGGCGTCTGCAGCTCCTAGCCAGCCAGCGACAGCGTCGCGAGTGCTTTCCTCTGTCGATTCTTCAGACAACTTGTTTAATGCAGTGGCGCATCGCGGCCAGGCGTCGAACTTCTGCTAAAATAAACTACTCTCTCTCTCCCTTCACTCCTCTCGGCGCCCGCCGCTCCCCTGTTGTTTTCTAAACCTCGGGGACCGCTGCGATCGGGTTTAAAGTTTTCCCTCCGGAGTTTCCTCCACCTCTAGCAAGTTGCCGAGGGAAGCGGCGTCCCGCCGCACTGTTTCGAGAAAGTGCTTTTTATTGAAGAGAAGGAAATATTTATTTGTGACGGCTTCCCTTTTCGGCTTCTCTTATTTTCTGTACCCTCTGGGGACTGATCATTCCACACATCACCCAGTATACTTTTTTTCCTTACCTATAATGTGATTCGTTCCGCTCCAATAAAGATTTTATAAAGCTTCATAGCAGATCCTCAGATGTTTTCTTCAGTTTGTGTGACGTGTTTCTCAACATAAATGGGAACTGTGGGCTTTGTTCACCCAGAGTGTAAGGCAAGTCACGCCTGAGTAAATTTTTCTCTTTCAGTTGTTTCCAGTGACTCCTTTTCCCCGCTCTGTCAAAAGCTACAATGAAACTGATCATTTCATGAGATTGTACATTGACTAAAACGGAAAGGCAAAACGTGTTGCTACTGCAACATGAAGGAGAACGATTCGGAGTTTCGACTTTAGCACTTAATTTGACTTACCAAAAGTGTGCCGGCCGCGGTGGCCGAGCGGTTCTAGGCGCTACAGTCTGGAACCGCGCGACCGCTGCCGTCGCAGGTTCGAATCCTGCCTCGGGCATGGATGTGTGTGATCTCCTTAATTTAGTTAGGCTTAAGTAGTTCTAAGTTCTAGGGGACTGATGACCTTAGAAGTTAAGTCCCATAGTGCTCAGAACCATTTGAAGCATTTTTTTTACTCTTTTATCACTCATCAGCAGCAATATAGAGGAAGGCATACGAGCACTATTAATTCCTATGTTAACCTCCACTTACTTTTTATATCAAGAATATTTTGAACGTTGGCATCATGGGTACCCCTGTGTCACAGCTGTTGACTTATTTGTTTTTGGAGGCTTTTAAGAAAATGTGCTCAACTCTGCAGTTTAAAAATCGACAGTGTGCTGCAGACAGCTCAGTGATGCATTCATAACTGAGGCCGACGGCGAGGACAAAGTACTGCAGTTTTTGCCCACCTCAACTCCATTTAAGAAAATAGCAGATTCACCAATGAGTGAGAGATGAATTTCTTTCTCGCGTTTTTGGATGTATTAGTTCAGCGTAAGGAGAATGTGTTTTTATGGCGAATACAACACATCAGACTAAGAGAGCTCTGCAAGTGAAAACGATAGCCCAACCAAAGGAAGGAAGGATGGAAGAAAGCAAGAAAGAGATGTATCCTCTACGCCCTTTCTTATGAACATAGGCAATATTTCTTCATAAATTACAGTGATTGATTGTGTTCTTTCCCCAACCGACAAAGACTGCAGGTGTTCTGTGATCCATGGAAGATGATATTCTTTTTCAAAAGCGGGTCTCTTTCAAATTTGTGGAAATTTTTTAGTTAAGATGCTGCCTACAGGCTTTTACTATTGACATCCAGAGAACATTTTATTCCGAGATTCGGCTGCTTAGCATTCATTTTAAAAATGAATGGTACGTGTTGGAATGCTAGGCAGCCAAGTCTTGGAAAAAATGCTCTCTGAATGGTTATTTGCTTAATAATTTAGCAACTAGTCTCTTAGTGCTCTGGTTTTTTTTTAGTCTGGGGATGGTACTTCTATATCTCAAACGCTTATATCTATTAATAGTGCTTATGTGTGACTTTCTTATATGTGAGGCTCGAGCAATTGACTCCACAATTTTGTATATCGTGGTTGTTATAACTGCTATAAGCTCTGAGATAAGCTCTAATTAGTTTATATTAATCAATACAGGCTACTTAACAACAGCTTTGCAAGCTCAGTGTAATAAACTTAACACTTCGAGCAGTCAGTTTTGCTCTTTATCATTAGTATTCGTCCTCAGGTGTGTAACATGTCTTTCTCGTTTGAAAATGTTCACCAATATTCTTGGTCACTTCTTGTCTGGGCGTGGCATGGTACAATCAAAAAAGCATTAGGTGTTATGTTTCTGATGTTGAGAAGCTGCTTTTGTCTGGTCGAGGCCTACGCTGGTGAGCAGACTTTATTATGCACAAGGGACGGGATAAGAGCAAGTCGAGCTATTTTCTGTGTTGAAGGTTAGTGCTGAGTGGCGAGATTAGGAGGTAATGGTCGTCTGTATTACTCCACGTGTAGGTTTCGATAGTATGTTTCCCACAGTGTTGTCAGAAACCGCTTGGAAGCTGGTTATTACACCACTGACTACTTTGGCTGTTCTTGAAGTGAAAAAATGATTTTGGAAGAAATTGTAATCATGTGATTAAGACTAGAATATAGGTAGGAATATTCCTACCGGATTCTAAAGGTTTTTCTACTCTTTAGCCTATACAGATTGCTTGTTAAACTTACGTGTTATGAATTCATTTTCCTGAACCTTATCCTTCTTTTTACTTGATCTCTTTAAATGTGCCACACTGTTGTGTTATCATCTTGTTGTCATAAGAAAGTTAACTACACAAGTCACAGTCACACTGACGAGTCCCCACTCAAATACAGAACTGGAACTAAGTATTATTTGCATGTTAATTAGTTTTCTGGTGCTGATAAAAGGTAGACAATCGTGTGCTGGTCTGTTGGCCGCTGCACACATCGTGTTGTGTCACTTTCATTATGCAATACAATGTTATGTACGAAGCGAATTAGGACTGCAATCGATCACTATTTTATTCTTTCTGAATTCATGTGCATACTTTTATTTATTTATTGTATCGCAGTGAACATAAATATTAAAAAACTATTACAATTCACCATTTAAACACAAATTTAGAACATAAAATAACACAAATGACAATAGTTATATATCGATATCGAGGTCTTTTATGTATTTTTATCACACCACTCGTCACTATCAGGAAATCTTTGAAAGAAGCCCTGTAGGCTCTTGGAGGCAATGCTGATACAACAGGATCAACTGTCGTTTCGCACCACGGTCACACGATGGTGACGAAGATTTACACCACTTATAGTAACTGTCTGCACATTTGCCGTGGCCCAGCCGAATCCGTTTCAGATAGTCCAAATTGCCCGGGTCTGGCCAGGGCAGACATTGTGGAACACAGTTTGTTTGCTAGCAGCGTTTCCATTCTTCGATGGTATTGAATTCAATTTCCTAGAGGTTGTAAGAGCGACATATCTTGATTTCAGCCTTTTTTGCTCCACAGGCAATAAATCATTCAATACTGGAAGGTCGATGTTATCAGCAACCTAATGGTATTCACGCAACCGCGCGCTCTTCCATCTCATACCAAGAGGTGGAATATGGCTCAAGTTAGATACCCAGACGTGAGAGTAGGCTGCGTTAAGTTTTACATCTATCTTTTTTACTTGTAAACTGTTATGCCAGACAGGCGCACAGCACTCAGTTGCTGAGTACACCAATCCGTGCGCCGAGTCTCTAAGAGTGTCTGCTAACGATCGTAAAGGAGTGCCGCGGACCTTGTGGAGAATGTTATTTCTGCGTTTGAGCTTAGCAGATGTTCGCGTAAAGTGCTCCTTAAAAGAAACGGTTCTGTCTATCATGGTCCCAAGGAATTTTGAATACATCTTATGATGATGTTTGACTCCCTCAAAATAGACATCAAGGGCTCTGTGTGCCAGTGTACTGGACAGAAGAAAACATGCATGTTCTGTTTTATTTTCTGGTTCTAACCTCCATTTATGTAAATGCTGTCTTAAGACGTCTAAATCAGAAGTTGGGATTTCTTCAATACTTTCAAAGATTCTATGTTGTGTAGCTATTGCCCAGTCGCCCGCATGGTCTAATATCAGGAATTAAACAGGAGAGGTGCAACGGTGGATCCCTGTGGTAAGGTATCATTCAGCACTTTTGAAGAGCTAATGTCTCCTCATGTAGTTATTGTAAATGTCGTTCCCGTTAACATGTTGGTGGTGTACACAAAATGGGAGACAGCCCCATTCTAGAACCGGGCGCTATAAGGAGAAGGCTAACACACGACCAAAGTAATCTATTAAATTCAGGAACCTATGCATTTACAAACTATTCACACATATTACATATGTACGCCATCATTTCTTTTCGCTGGGCCGAATTTATGAATGTATATGCTGTGGGACTACTTTCTTTTTATTTTCGAGTCAGATCGCTAACTTTATTCTCTGTTGCACTAGAAATTTATATTTCGCATGTCTTCAGAGTATCAGGACTTGTCACCACCCATGATAGTAGGCTATGCTTCTTTACACACACACACACACACACACACACACACACATACACACCTTACGCTGGATGAGAGCGATGTGGTAGTCAGTGCTCGCCATCAGGACAGTGAGAAGAAGCTTTGTTTAGATGGCCCTGATATTCTTGAGATGGCTTCCAGAAGAGTGTCTAACGCTACAGAGCGTATTGTGACACTGTAACATAGCTTAACATTTCCAATAAAGTACGTGAATAAAATATGGTCCGCTCCTCATAGCTCCGTAAGTATGGTCAAACCTGTAAAGTGGCAGCACTTATTGGACCCTCTGCTAGTAAGCACTCGATGGAGCCAGCAAACAGACATCTTAAAATTGAGGGTTTTGCTCGCTCGTACTCGCTCGAGTGCGCCGCACCCGGCCTGTCGTGCACAGTATGAAACATTCTGTTAAGTTTGGAAGGTAGGAGAGGAGGTACTGGCGGAAGTAAAGCTGTGAAGACGGGGCGTGAGTCGTGCTTGGGTAGCTCAGTTGGTAGAGCACTTTCCCGCGAAAGGCAAAGGTCCCGAGTTCGAGTCTCGGTCCGGCACACAGTTTCAATCTGGCAGGAAGTTTCATAACATTTTACAGTTGCATAAATGAAAGAATTGTAAGGCGGAACTTAATAATAGGTACAGGACATATGAGCATTATATCTGTATATGCCTCAGAGGAAGGAAGAAAGAAAGAGAGCACCTAATCATTTCTACAAGAGCTTGCGAAGTATCTTTGATTCCATAGCAAAAATTTTGTCAGAGGAGGAGAAAGGAATGCTACAATCGATAAACAGCTCAGTAAGGAAATAATCGGAATAAATGGAAAATCATCAGTTAATCAGAATAGATAAATGTTACGAGACTTTGTGAACTTAAATTCGTTACCAACAGAAAATAACTTTTTCAAACATATAGAGATTCACATTTTTACCTGGGCGTCCTCGGTTTTACCTAAATATTAGATTCTTTAATACCAAATGAAAAATTGTATGAAAATCATTTGACGGAAGAAGAGGAGAATGAGGAAGTAGAAGAGATCAACTGATGTTTTCCGGAAATAAATAGCACAGATCTTAAGGAAATTCAAAAGGTCTTAGAGAGTTCCAATATTCGACGAACTCCTGGAACGGACATCTTAATTACACAACTTTTTAAATACCTTGAAAAAGACTTTAGATTTTGTAAATCAATGCTGGAAGTGAAGAACATTACCATCGGAATGGTAGAAAGAAATAGCAGTACATATCATTAAGAGAAGAATAATAACAAGCTGTGATAGAGATATGTCTCTTAAAAGCGCCATACACTGTATACAGTTGCGCTCAAAAGTATCTGACAACATAAAATTCGTTATTATTTTTCTTAAAATAGAACACTATCGGACAGTGTCTTGAGTGTTGTGGGGGGGGGGGGGGGGCTTGCAACTTGTTTGTGTACACTTTGCGTTGCCCAACAAATACGACTTTTAGCGAGCTCAAAAGTATTTTCACACGCAGTTTTCTCCGTGAATTCGTGGGCGTTACTTGCTTCTTGGTTCTCATTTCTACTGATATTTTCATACACCGATTATTTCAATATGCCGAAATGTAATAAATATTCCAGTTACTTTAGAAACGCCGTGATAAATGCACTAAAGCAAAAACAAAAACAAGCCGAAGTTGCTCCTATTTTTAAAGTATCTCATCAGCTTGTTAGTACATGGAAAAAATTCTATAATAAACGAAACACTGTCGAAAATAAGCCTCGCAGTGGACGTCCAAAAAACCGTCTTCTAATCACAAAAAAGTTATCAACAAGTGACTTTCGCAAGTCGGCTGTGATGATACAAATAGAACTGAAAGAAAAATATGACGTCAGCATTCATGTTTCCACTGTGAAACGATGCTTGAAACTCTTTGGAGTACAAAGACGAAAGCCGACGAAAAAGCCTCTAGTATCTATGAAAAAAAGCAAGGCCCGACTCGCGCTTACAAAACGGCACAGATCATGGTCAAGTTCCGACTTGTCTAAAATTCCAGGGAGTGACTAGAGCAAATTTAATTTAATGTCATCTGATGGTATCAACTACGTTCGATATACTGTAAATGAAATATGGGACTTTCGGTACCAAATCGCCACGGTGAAATATGGAGGTGGCAGTGTGATGGTTTGGGGATGTTGTTCACACTCTGGAGTTGGACCGCTAGTTCTAATTGAAGCTAACATCGATCGGTTCGTTTACGAAAAAGTATTGAAGACTCAAGTGCTAATACACACTATAAAGCCACTTGCCAGCTGGATGGTATTTTCAAGACGATAAAGATCCCATGCACAAACACATTAGTGATTTTTTTAAAACGGAAAAAGTTAAGGTTTTGAAGTTGCCAAGTCGAATTCCGGATTTTAATCTTATAGAATATATGTGGGATGAGTTGGATCACAGAATAAATACAAAAAATGAGAGGGATAAAATTCCTATCGATCGTTTCTGAAAGTTGATGCAATGTGAGTCTGTCATAAAAGCCAAGGGATATCTCACTAAATATTGATTTTCTTACTACGGTAGATGACAATTATGTGTTAAAATTGTTTTTTTGAACAATGGCAAAACACTCTTACACTACCGTAGTCCTCATTAAAAAATTACTCTCTATTATGTTGCGAACAAGAGCTATTTGGTTGAATGTCCACCAATGAAATAAATTACTGATTTTCATGTTTCATATTTGTTTTTAAAACCAATTAATAGTTATGTCATAATACTTTTGAGCGCTACTGTATGTGATGACAGAAGTAAAGAGAATGAGAGAATATTACTCGAAGAACAAACGGCTCTTCAGAAAGGAAGGTCCTACTAAGATAACATTTTCTCATTAAAGCAAATAATATAAAAAACAAGAGAATATGATTTAATATTCTGAATAGCTTTTATAGACTATAGGAAAGCTTTCTGCATTGTGTCCAGAGGAAAACAATGGATATTATGAAAAAAAGGTATACCATTACGTGTGATCGAAGCTATCCAAAGTACTTGTATACAGGGTGTTACAAAAAGGTACGGCCAAACTCTCAGGAAACATTCCTCACACAGAAATAAAGAAAAGATGTTATGTGGACATGTGTCCGGAAACGCTTAATTTCCATGTTAGAGCTCATTTTAGTTTCGTCCACCTACGCTCAATGGAGCACGTTATCATGATTTCATACGGGATCTCTACCTGTGCTGCTAGAACATGTGGCTTTACAAGTACGACACAACATGCAACATGTGGTTCATGCACGATGAAACTCCTGCACATTTCAGTCGAAGTATCCGTACGCTTCTCAACAACAGATTCGGTGACCGATGGATTGGTAGAGGCAGACCAATTCCATGGCCTCCACGATCACCTGAGCTCAACCCTCATTTATGGGAGCATCTGAAAGCTCTTGTCTACGCAACCCCGGTACCAAATGTAGAGACTCTTCGTGCTCGTATTGTGGACGGCTGTGATACAATATGCCATTCTCCAGGGCTGCATCAGCGCATCAGGGATTCCATGTGACGGACGGTGGATGCATGTATCCTCGATAAGGGAGGACATTTTGAACATTTCCTGTAACAAAGTGTTTGAAGTCACGCTGGTACGTTCTGTTGCTATGTGTTTCCATTCCATGAATAATGTGATTTGAAGAGAAGTAATAAAATGAGCTCTAACATGGAAAGTAAGCGTTTCCGGACACATGTCCACATAACATATTTTCTTTCATTGTGTGTGAGGAATGTTTCCTGAAAGTTTGGCAGTACCTTTTTGTAACACCCTTTATACGTAGGAACACAATTAAATTTAAAGCTAGAATATGAAAATATCGCCAAATGATATATTTATAAAGGGTTTAAAAATTATGGATCACAGTAATTAGTCATCCTTTTCTTTCTTTTCTTTTTTTGTGATGGAAAAATATCTCCAGCTTTTCTAGGAGGTTGAGGTACCTTTCCTTCTGACACTTACGCAGGAACATCGTATTAGATGCTAACAAAAATGTTCTCTGCAACATAATGAATGGTCAGATCATTATGTAAATAATCATATTTGGGAATTGTTTGAAAACTGGTTGCTGGGAAGTAGTGAAAGGTTTGATTCAAAGGGTACGATATAGGTCCTGCTGTCTTGCCAATATGTAGCAGCCATTAACAAAACACTGTACCAATACGATGGTTATAACATTGAACCTAAAGAACTTTTAACATTCTACGTTAATTTAGATGCATAAACATTGCTAATAACAGTAATTCATTAGATTGGTTTTATTGCACGTATAATGAAAATCTGTTTGAAGCGACACAGAGATTGGTACTCTCTACAGTCTACATCCTTAACGGAGGAGCAGGCCACACTAACTATCCATCTTGGTGACATTTGGTGCCATCTATGAACTATTAAGTAAATAAGAGGAACCACTTGCCTTGTCGCGATGTGTAATTAAAGAGAAAATTAGTGCAAAAGATAAAAAAATTCTAATGAAATAAGTTGGAAATTGGTGGTAAAGTCCTATGGGACGGTACCAAACGGCTGACACCGGTCCCTAGGGTTATACACTACTTAATCTGATCTAAACTAACTTACGATAAGGACATCACACGAACATCCATGCCAAAGGGAGGATTCGAACCTCCGACGGGGGGAGCCACGCGAAACGTGGCAAGACGCCCTAGACCGCGCGGCAAATCCGTTCTAATAGTCGTAGCATACAGCGTATGCCTCCTTATGATTTGTAAATATTTTTCAAATATCGTTTTACCAATCTCGCATTTTCTGTGTGTTTAAAAGAATAACAAAACAATTGGCTCACAAGGAGCGACTCCAGAATTTTTTACATATTCTAAACTTGCCGTTAATGTGTCAATAACTCAGACAGCAACGTAAACAATTTTGCTTATATTTTATTTTGTGCTATTCCTATGCAAATTTGAAGTTATAGTAGAAACTATAATTGCTTTTCTTTGAATGTTACGTATTACGTAATTCATATACAGGGTACCATACAACAAATCTATCCGTTCTCCGCAAAGCCTATCTTCATTATACTATAGTCTTTAGCGAACTGTGACAGAAGCCCGAAAAATAGGGAACTGACGTACTAGGACATGCATTGATGCTATGATATAGTGGTATGTAATCTACACTCCTGGAAATGGAAAAAAGAACACATTGACACCGGTGTGTCAGACCCACCATACTTGCTCCGGACACTGCGAGAGGGCTGTACAAGCAATGATCACACGCACGGCACAGCGGACACACCATGAACCGCGGTGTTGGCCGTCGAATGGCGCTAGCTGCGCAGCATTTGTGCACCGCCGCCGTCAGTGTCAGCCAGTTTGCCGTGGCATACGGAGCTCCATCGCAGTCTTTAATACTGGTAGCATGCCGCGACAGCGTGGACGTGAACCGTATGTGCAGTTGACGGACTTTGAGCGAGGGCGTATAGTGGGCATGCGGAAGGCCGGGTGGACGTATCGCCGAATTGCTCAACACGTGGGGCGTGAGGTCTCCACAGTACATCGATGTTGTCGCCAGTGGTCGGTGGAAGGTGCACGTGCCCGTCGACCTGGGACCGGACCGCAGCGACGCACGGATGCACGCCAAGACCGTAGGATCCTACGCAGTGCCGTAGGGGACCGCACCGCCACTTCCCAGCAAATTAGGGACACTGTTGCTCCTGGGGTATCGGCGAGGACCATTCGCAACCGTCTCCATGAAGCTGGGCTACGGTCCCGCACACCGTTAGGCCGTCTTCCGCTCACGCCCCAACCGCCTCCAGTGGTGTCGCGACAGGCGTGAATGGAGGGACGAATGGAGACGTGTCGTCTTCAGCGATGAGAGTCGCTTCTGCCTTGGTGCCAATGATGGTCGTATGCGTGTTTGGCGCCGTGCAGGTGAGCGCCACAATCAGGACTGCATACGACCGAGGCACACAGGGCCAACACCCGGCATCATGGTGTGGGGAGCGATCTCCTACACTGGCCGTACACCACTGGTGATCGTCGAGGGGACACTGAATAGTGCACGGTACATCCAAACCGTCATCGAACCCATCGTTCTACCATTCCTAGACCGGCAAGGGAACTTGCTGTTCCAACAGGACAATGCACGTCCGCATGTATCCCGTGCCACCCAACGTGCTCTAGAAGGTGTAAGTCAACTACCCTGGCCAGCAAGATCTCCGGATCTGTCCCCCATTGAGCATGTTTGGGACTGGATGAAGCGTCGTCTCACGCGGTCTGCACGTCCAGCACGAACGCTGGTCCAACCGAGGCGCCAGGTGGAAATGGCATGGCAAGCCGTTCCACAGGACTACATCCAGCATCTCTACGATCGTCTCCATGGGAGAATAGCAGCCTGCATTGCTGCGAAAGGTGGATATACACTGTACTAGTGCCGACATTGTGCATGCTCTGTTGCCTGTGTCTATGTGCCTGTGGTTCTGTCAGTGTGATCATGTGATGTATCTGACCCCAGGAATGTGTCAATAAAGTTTCCCCTTCCTGGGACAATGAATTCACGGTGTTCTTATTTCAATTTCCAGGAGTGTATGTGCAAACGATATCGGTTATGCCACAAATGATATCTTTTTATACTATCTTCTGACTATGTACTTTTTGTACATTTTAACACTGATAGTGGCTAGGCACTGCCAAAATCTAGATTTGCATTATAACCTGAAATAAAAGAACCACCGATTGCTTTTCTCCATAATTTTAAAGTCATTTGACAGTAGTTGAGTGCATCCACATTCCTAATGGAAGGTAACGTGATTAATAAAGGTTTCAGAATAGGCTGTATTTCATCTATACATTTTATGTTTAGACAACGTTGAATGAGAACTGAAACACCGGATATAAAATGTAATATAGGACAATTACAAAGAAACATATATTACGAAAATTTAGTTTTTGCTGACCGTCAGTTGCCGATAACGAAGATAACGAACAGGGAGCGTTATATGAACTATATAAAATGGCGAAGCAACATAACTGAAATATATCGAAAAATAAAACCAATTCCTTGTCATTCTTAGGCTCATAACCTTCCAGATGTATATTCTTACCGGAAAACAGAATTCTTGAACAACTTAGCACTCTCAGATTCTTGGGTTGTGACATTTATCTCGGCGAGATGGATATTGAAAAACAGATGGCGAGATTCAATATGATGTGTGGCACCATCCGAAGAACTCTCAGAGGGAAGTACGGACGGACCAATTTCATAGAGTTATGCCAGTTGCCTGTAAACTATGTGAAAGTGAGAACTGGAGTATGAACGCCAGAACGCATAGTAGACTCCAAGCTCCCGATAAGAGATTTTTGAGAACAGTGTAGGGCGTAACAAGAAGAGACAAATTAAAAATGAGACCATGCACAATAATTTAAGAATTTATAACTTAAATGGTTCAGTTAAGGAGTACAAAAAAGAATGGAAAGAACATGCAGAAAGAATGAGCGATGAACGTATTCCTAAACAACTGCTGCAGTACATCCCTAAAGGAAGAAGCAAACCTGTTAAACCCAACAGAAGATGGACTGATCAAGAAGACACAACGGACCATCTGGTCTAACGCTTGAGGGAGATGAAGAAGATAAAAAGAGATAGTATATTACTGTCATTTAATGATTTTATCCTTGCTTACCTGTAACTGGTTTCGTCACAAATATGACGCACGGAATTTAGCATCACGTGTTTATCAGCAACGGGCATCGTTTTCAGTAGTCAGAAATATTGCCACAGAAATTTGCTATTCATTACAACGTCTGATTTATCTACTTTCTCCACCATGAGACGGAGACAACGCTCATGCAGCGCACGTAGTATCTATAGTTAACACGAAATAATGCGACGTTTTTACTGTACTGCCAAATTCCAGTGGCTCTGAAAATAGTGTTTCGAAACTAACTACAATTTACATTTGCTGGACGTGCAGCGTGTGTTAAATAACGAAACTGAATTTATAATAATTTAAAGAAACGTACCTCTGTATCGTCGGGTCCTCCGTTTCAATGATTATCCACTTTATGAACTGTAGGATATTTCTCGCCTTCGAAAATTCTGTCATATCTTTCAATGGCTGGAAAGATGGCACGAGTACTTTTGCCGTTCCGTTGCTGTAGCTATTAAGATATTCAGGAACACCCTTCTCCGCAGTTATCTCCATGATTTTCTCGTACTGGCTAACTGAAGACTGTAGCAGTCTGAATAATTTACTCCATCTACTCTCCGTTTCTTGCTTCAAGCTTGTCTTGTAACGAAATCACGTCACCTGTTTTCTTCGTGACACGGACAGTGTCTTTGGCAGCATAAGTCGTGCAATAAACCGCTGCAATCACAGTCTTCAAATAATCGGCATCGGATACATGTTTTAGAACTTAATTGAAAAGAGGAGCTATGCATGTGCAATGTGGAAAGGATTGCAGTGTCTTGAATGTATTTAAGGTTATGAAGATGCTGGAGATTTACGCCTAAATTACATATTTCCTCAATGTGATCCTTAATAAATTCCCCAGATTTTTTCTTCCCAGGAATGTGACTTATTGCCATTTTCATGCGCCGAATCTCGCTCAACAAAGTGTGCAGTAAGCGATAGGTAACACCTTTCCCAGTATGGATCAGTCCTCAAATCCGCTGTACATGCAAATGGATTCACAGCTATCATCTAGAAAATACTTGGCATCATACTCTCTTGTATTTCATTGGCCTGTCGTTCAGTATTTCGTGCCACAGTCGAAGGATGAGGTAGAATGTTAGACATCCACCTGCCCAAATTCTGAACAACCATTTTAAACTCTTGGCTTAAAGAGCGAAATCCTCCACAAGCCATTTATCTGAATGGATGAAAGACCGTAACACACATTTCTATTCACTTCTTTATTACGGGGTCTTTCACTGAAGCTCGTAATGCTTCGTAACTTCAACTTCGTCGTCTCCTGCAGACATGTGTCTTCAGACGCGTCGTAGAGGATCTGTAAGACAGATGGGCAGAGCAGCTGACGCAGTACACGTCACCAACATGATTTCTGTTCTTATCAGTTCCTAACGAAAATATCTCGCAAACGTTGCTACAGCCACCTTCTTTCGTACTCCGGATGTATAAGTTCGAATTAAGTCTCTCTCACACAGTCTTGTTGGTAACGCGCTCACACGTCATGGCCATCCAGTGAGAGATTGGGTGACGATCGGGTAAGAGTACAAGGTACGGACGTTGGAGCGTGGAGGATGTCTACGTTGACTTCTGCGGGACTTTCATATAACTACATGCACAATTCAATTCTGCGAGCAGAAACGCCAGATGTAGATCTCGGATAGCGATGCATTTCAACTGTGATACTATTTCCCAATTTTGTCATTAGTTTTGAGTCCTACCTTTGACCATAAGAGACTGGTACTTTTGAAGTATATAGAGAAAATTATAAATAATCTACTAGGTATAATACACTATTCGAAAGCTCGTTTATTCCTCTTTATATCTCTGTAATTTAATGTGTGTAATTATTGGTGGAATATAAAAAGCCAATAAGCCAACAAGTCAAAGTTTATAGGAAGTCTCTAATATGACCCAGGTGGCCGTTGCTTAGTGAAAAAAAAGCACTCCGTCTTCAGGCGACAAGTGGCCCATCGGTACCATCCGACCGCCGTGTCATCCTCAGTTGGGGATGCGGATAGGAGGGTAAACACACCGCTCTCCCAGTCGTTATGATGGTTTTCTTTAACCGGAGCCGCTACTATTCGGTCGAGTTGCTCCTCAGTTGGCATCACGAGACTGAGTGCACCCTGAAAAATGGCGACAGCGCATGGCGGCTGGATGGTCAGCCATCCAAGTGACGGCCACGCCCGACAGCGGTTAACTTCGGTGATATCACGGGTTTTATACATTGCGGTAAGGCCGTTTCCTGCCGTTGCTTAATGCAGAGAGAAATATTATTTGGATATCCTTCTTCGCAGATAAAGAAACCCATAAAAAACAAAAGAAGATTCAACAATGACAAAAACAAAATTTCTCAACCCAGAGCTTAGAAAAGCAAGCAAGACCTAGTGATACCCAACCCAAAAAAGAAGGAAAGGAATAAAGACGTTCGAAAGTATCAGCTTTACGACATGTAGCTATGCATGACGTGAAACGAATATCTTCATAAAGGATTTCTGGATTTATGTTCCTAGGATAGGATATTGGACATTTTATCTGTGCTGTTGAGTAGACGACCTGCGGTGTGACGACTGAGCATTTGACCTCCAGTTTACTTCCAGTTCTCATACTTATTTTTAATTAATTTCGTCTCCTTCAGGTTTTTTGTTTGTAAATGCCAACTGACTTTATTTTAAGAAAAGGCCTAAGCAAAAAACAGAACTAAAATCACAGTACTTTTTTATTTGCATTAGTTATAGTTAATTGCGAATACCATAAGTGACACAATGACAGTACCATCTGCTTTGTAGCTTACAAAACGTGCTGAAACCAAAGACCATCAGTCTCAATGCAAGCGTGACATCGGCGAACAAGATTCTGACCCACTCTCACAAATATCCCTGGCGTGTTACGAATCACATTACGGGAAGCTACAATTTTGGCAACTAATTCCATCTCTGTATACACTAGTGTCTCAAACTAAAGTGACTTTACATATCTCCGTAGGAAATAATCAAGGCAATTAAGGTCAGGTGATCTCGCAGGCCATGGAATAGGACCGCCCAGGAAAAACTTCCTAGTGATTAGGCTCCTCCTCCTTGTTTCCTTACAGGAAATGAAGAATGTAAATAAATAGGACAGTACGTCTGGCGTGAGGTCGGTCGCTTGACGCCGCCCGCGTTCGGCGCGGCCCTGCCCATTGCTGGCGCGCCGTAAGTCACGGAGGTTCTCACTGGGGCGTATCGCTTTTAGTCGGGTGTGCCGCGGCAGTCCTCACAAGGGGAAATGACGCGTCTCTCATAGCCTCTCCTTCCCAAGTGGCTCTTTCCGCCTTCCCGTGGTGCCAGACGTTAAGCTCGGCATTCTGGCTTGCGACCAAAAGGAGAGCTGCGATCCAACCCGATGCGAAAGCGAAGAGTGTGTGACACAGGGGGAGCTGTGTCACGGGACCGAACATCAGTCCCTTTCTGTTCGCAGGGCAATGACCAGCAGGTGCTCTGCATGACGGCGACTTCGTTTGTCGGCGTGGGATCACGGCGCGAGTCGGCAAGGGTGCTTCGTAGCGCCCCTGGGTAACCGGGGCATGTTCTGCCAAACCCAGGAGGTGGTGACATCGCCTGGGACAGGTTAGCTGGGTCCAGACAGCTGAACAACTGGGTGACTTTCCCACCACCTGAGTAGGAGTGGGTCCTTGGCCGAGAGGTGGAAGCTCGGGGTGCACTTGCCGAGGAGCGTCGCGTGAAAAGGTCGATGACGGGGCCACTGATGGGGTCCAGTGTGCTGGCGACGGCGCGTTGAACCCTGCAGTTCGAGAGTGCCCTTGGCCTTGGGGCGAGGCCGGTGGGCGAGCTGCATTCCTTGTCCCCCCCCCCCCCCCCCCCCCATGAGAGGAGCCTGTCCGGGGCAAGAGATGGGCTAACAATTCTTTTTTCGCTTGTCGACAATATGGCTGGGTCCAAGCGATTTATGTGCGCCTTCGAGGGCTTCTTTGCTTACTGTTCCCTCCCCATCAGGGGGCTCGGGGAGACTGAGGAAAGCATTAGTGATAGGCATGCCAGGATCACACAATACCTGGAAGCCAATGTCAAAAACGGCAAGATAAGCGAGGCTGCGATCCTGACTTTGAAAAACGAACTCGCCTCCTGGGCCATCACTCACGCGAAGCTCGAGGGGCGGCTTGAAGAACTCCAAAAGGAAAATGAAAGACTGCGCAAGCAGCCAACAACATCATGGGCTGGTGTAGTTGCTCAAACTACACCTAAGAGCCAAACAACAAGAGACACCATAGTCAAAGTATCACAAAGACCGGACAGTGCCATCTTTTTGAGGCCGTTGCCCGGTCAAGATACTAAGAAGCTACAAGAGATATTCACGACAATGATTAATCCTGTAATAGATAAAATTAAAGTGAACAAAGTAAAAGCTACAAAGAACATAGTAATAGTTGATGTAGCAACAGAGGACGATATAAATAAGATACTAAATTATCAAAAACTATGTTAGGCTGTAAAATGCGAACCCCCTGAAAAAGAGAAATCTGCTAGTAATCATGTATGACATACCAGTTACATTTGACATTAATGAGCTTTATGAAACAGTCCAAAATCAGAACTTTGACGACATAAGTATAGAAGATTACAAAAATGAATTCAAACTCAAATTCAATACAGGACCAAGAGACAAAGACATAGTGCATCATGTGGCGGAAGTCTCTAGTCAAATGTGGAAAAAATTAATCTCAATGGGTAAGATTTACATTGGCTTCCACGCCATCAATGTACGGGACTTTTTGGTGGTACCTCGCTGCCACAATAGGGGTGATCTCGATCACATACACAAATACTGCGAAAGGAAGTTGGCTTGCTCCAGGTGCGGAGAAGAAAATCATGTTAAAAATAATTGTACATGAACTGCAACATGTATCCCCTGCACAAGGAGGGGCAAAAAGACTTGCAATGCCTCTGGTCGCAATTGCCCAACGTACAGGATGCTTGAACAGAGGTTAATATCAAGAACCGACTATGGCTGAGCCTACTTCGGCACCCAGGATGCCCAAAAGGAAATCCCCATGCAAGAGGAGAAGGGATGTGGCGAGAGCAGCCCAGTTCAAACAATTCCCCGCAATACTTGTAGAAGGAAGAGACGGAAGGAGGGAAATAAAGGATGCATGCCTCCAAACGGACTCACAGGAACAAGTGGCAGCCCCCTCTCCCTATTGCTCGGGATCGCGAACGCCAGGAAATCAGGCAACTCTAGACAGGCGTCCTGTAGCAGTGGGCCGACCAGCATTCGTTCAAGGGAGTCTGTACTGTAACCGCCTGTGGAGGTCAACACAATTAGCAGTTCAAACGCAGAAACAACTAATAATACAAATGTCAGCACTGAATCGAGACAACCAATAGCTGTGAGAACAGTGGTTGATCTGGTCAGAATATATCCAAATCTAGAACATTCCCTACAACTGTCCCGCCTGGAGGAGCCCGCTGTCCTGACCACCGCACTACGACATCTAGTGCGGGTAGGACCTAAATACGGGCGTAAGGTCACCTTCTCGGCCATGGAGGCTGTTGACAGGGTACAACTAAAGACCATGAATCTTCCCACCGAGTTCGGCACCCTTCGTGACCTAGTAAAGAAGGTATTTGAAAGAAGACACGAAACTTTCAGCTTAAACGAAACCTACAATCAATCTGTCCTATCTAATGGTAGAATAGCTTATGACTGGACGAAAACTTTTCCAGAATCATATGTACATACATATTTTCCATGACTACAGAAATACAGATAGGGCAGCTAATTGCACACAATAGCAGGCTGGTCATGCAGGAGCTTCGGAGAGTGGTGGAGGAGAGGAGCCTTGATGTGCTCTGTTTGCAGGAGCCATACTCTCTTACGGGGAACATAGCTTTTGCTGCCATGAGTTGGCAAGTAGTAAGTTTCAGGGACGACTCGAAAGCCGCCATCATAATAACTAATAAGGCACTGCGGGTAACAGTACTCTCACACCTTTCGGACGACCAATAATCGGCGTCATATACCTAATAAATATGTACTTTCAGTACGGTACAGATATTGAAGTGTACCTTGACCAACTCACACAGGTGGCAACGGTGCTGAGAGGAAGAAAGGTAGTTGTGGTGGCGGACGTGAATGCCAAATCCCCCTTGTGGCACAGTGGCACTCGAGACGAGGGAGTAGGCAAGCTGGAAGATACTATTTTGTCTCTACAGCTTCTCATTGCCAATAGACCTGGAAACTCTCCCACCTATATGAGAGGGGGAGGCGAGGGAACCAACATTGACATTACGATGATGACAGCTAACATCGCTGCCAACGTACAAAACTGGATAGTCACAGACAGAGACACAACCAGCGATCATAACTTGATCACATTCACAATCTCAGATCTGGAGTGCCACTGGGACATAGGGTGGGAAGTACAACTAAATTACAACAAGACTAACTGGGAGCACCTTGCAAGAGAGTTTGACGCCCGACATGGCGAAGATGTCAATAAACAAGCCCAAGAGCTGGTGAGCGCACTCACCAAGGCGGTGAAGGATGCTGTACCAACCAGGAGGAGAGCCGTGGCGGCCTCTCCACCACCATGGTCTGCAGAGCTAGGGCAGATGCGTCAGTTTGTCAGGAGGGCGAGGAGGTATTACCAGCGAAGTGTCGTCTGGTAGGAAAAACAAAGATGGCTACAAACATACAGAGAACCCAAAGAGCAGTTCCAGAAGGAACTGCGAGCAGTCAGGCTGAAAAGCTGGGAAAAATACGTGCACAGCCAATTGGCTATGTATTCCTGGGGCACTCCTTACAAAATAGTAAGGGAGAAAATCAGGTCACCAATGGTGCTTTCCACAGTTAGGGATGGAAACCGCATGACTGGGTCTTGGCAAGAAACTGCTGAGGTCCTTCTCCACTCCCTCCTCCCTGATGACAAAGCTGAAGAAGACACCGAAGAGCAACGCCTAATTAGGCAGGCTAGGCAGGAAGAATACCAGAATAACACCATGGTCTATCCATTCTCAGAAGAGGAAGTGGCGGCGCATATAAAATCACTGAAGAAAGGAAAGGCCCCAGGACCAGGCGGCATCATCGTGGAGGTGGTGCAATACCTCGCTCCTCAACTGGTAACACCTTTAGCAAGAATCTACAATGAGGCCCTGCGCCTCAGAACATTTCCCACAATTTGGAAACAGGCCAATGCCGTAATCATCAAGAAAGGGCAGGGCAAAGATCCGAAAGAAGTGAAGTCCTACAGACCAATCTGTCTGTTGGACCTGTTAGGAAAATTGCTGGAGAGGTTACTAGCTGACAGACTGACGGCACACCGAGTTCTGTGCGGGGTGAGCGACAGGCAATTCGGTTTTCGGCAGGGGCGATCTGCGTGTGACTTAATTGCCCTGGCGGCCGAGGTCTTTGGGTCGTCTCCGCAAAAGTACATAGCTGGCTGGCATCATGGTGGATATCAGTGGCGCCATCGAGAACCTGTGGTGGCTTTCACTCTTCTCCTGCTTGCAGGAGAAAGAGTGTCCAGGGCCGCTATACGGCTGTCTTAGGAGCTATTGTATGGAAAGAGAGGTCTGGCTATCGTCCTCTAGCGGGCGAATTGGCAAGAAAATTACGAAGGGGTGTCCACAGGGCTCTGTTCTGGGACCGCTCTTCTGGAATATGAACATGGAGCCTCCCCTGGAGAGCTTGGAGAACAGTGTGGATGTGCTAGAGGCGATAGCCTACGCGGAAGACCTCCTTCTGCTGGTTGGCGGCCGGAGCCGCGAAGATCTCGAACCCAAACTCAATAGGACATTAAAAATTCTCACACAATGGTGCCACAACACGAGAATGATCATTGCGCCTTACAAGTCGACATACATATTACTGAAATGCCAATTGGCCAGAAATTCTACAGTATGAATTGAGGGCTCACCAGTAATTCGGCGTCGCGAGGCCCGGTATCTGGGAGTGATAATTGATGAAAGATGGAGTTTCGCCAAACACCTCAAACTGCAACTCAAAGATCATTAGAAGTTCGGAACAGTCTCATCATGATAGGACACAGCAGATTTCATCTTCCACTGGAACTCATAAAGCTATACCACAACACCCTTCTTGCTTCCATCGTGGGTTACGGATCTAGAGTCTGGGCACACAGGCTCACGAGGGTCTTGCCTGGTATGGCTGTGAGGATGGTGCAACGCAACATGCTTCTACGCTCCATTGGAGCATACAGAACATCTCCTGGAGGGGCACTACTAACACTCATGGGGGTGTGTCCCCTGGACATCAAAATCAAGGAACAGGCGGCCTGGTATTGGGTGAAAAGGGGAGATGTAGAAAAAACTGAGAGCATTTTGGGAGTGCGGGTGGGGGATAAGTTTTCAATTAAAAGAAGAGGAGAAGAGCCATGGCAAGAACTCTGGGACAGAGAGGAAACAGGCAAAAGGACTTACCAACTGCTCCCGAACATCAAAGAACGCCTCCAACTTTCGCATATCCAACCGAGCAAGGGACTGTTGCACTTCGTCACAGGTCATGGACCATACCCGGCATATCTTTGCCGGTTCAGGAAAAGGGCTATCCCCTCGTGTGACAGCGGAGCCGAACAGGGTACCCCGGATCATCGCAGACAGGTTTAATACCAATCTGCCTATTCAAAATCTAACGTGGAACCGCAAAAGACAATTCCACAAACAAGTCAAACAATGATGTAGCCAGCGACTTCAGAAACCAGCTACCAAACAACGACACCTATCACTTAATCAGAAACCCGACCACATTCGACATAATAAACCGCCTTGCCAGCGAGGTATCAGCAAAGTTCCTGCGAGAATATCGAAGGGAAAACACATGAACCGAACATGACATGACTCAATGCGACCTATCCCATTCCGCCAGGGCGTGGACTGGCCAATCGCCGTGACGGTAGGAATCCGCCACGCTCTGGAATAGGGGGAAGGTGCGCAAACACCCGAATTTGACAACTGCACACCGATAGCGACCTAGTAGTTAGTTAATTTCTCAGTAGGAAGTAGAAAGGACATCCCAAACAGAACCTGCAGCGATTCTCCAAGGGCCAGCCCGGTGCCAGGGGCACGCCCACTGGGATTAGCTCGGTGGGCACGGCCACATAGTAGGTTTAGATAACAACTGTAACGCTGCAGGAAGTAGCCATTAGAATAGCTAGTTAAGAGTATAAAGTAGAACTTACCCATTAAGAAACTAATTCATTATTTCCTGTAGCATGTAAGTAGACTAAAACTAGAATTAAAAAAGTAAAAATGCTGCTAACATCATTGAAGTGTATTGTAGATATTAAGACCCACTAATGTATAAGGTGGTGGGTTATGATGTATGATATTATTGGATTGAATAAGGAATTTAAAAAAATATAGGACAGTACGTGTAAACTTGTACTCTTGTTAGCTTTAAATAATCTGGCAAACAGTAATAATAGACAAAGCGCTAGACAAGTTTACTTCCACATCTCCTTAAGCTGGCTTCTCCGACTCCATGATTCGCTACCTCAAGTTGTTCAATGGAGCATTCTCTATGTTCTTTTACATTTTTGCACGGTCTTAGGGAAACACCCTGTGATACGTGGGACTTAGAGAAAGCAGGAAAAGATGTGGACGAGGCCTAATCAGTTACCGTTGGTGGTACAGTAAACAAGTACACTTTATTTAAGGAAATAATTTTTTAAAAACAATCATTTTAAAGAATCGACTGTAACACAAGATACACTGACGGCTGAAGGCCTTATTAAGAAAGAATTCAAATTATTTGTCGGCTGAAGGCCATGATCAATAGGAATAATTTTAAAAAATATTATTTTTTAACTATTGACACAATCAGACCAAATAAAGAAGGGAGTGATCCACAGACAGTGCTCCAAGGATCGACCTGAGACAAGTCCCTACAGCTGCGTAAGCCAAGAGCTAAGCTCACTTAACAGAATGGCAACTCAAACTAGGGACAGCTTAAAGGACGACCAGCACACTCGAAAAATCCACCTAAGATGCGATACCCAATACCACGATGGAATAACAGTTAACATCATCAAATGACAGGCATTTAATTACACAAGCTGGCTCCACCAAATCCTAGTACGCAGACAGGTTTAATACCAATCTGCCTATTCAAAATCTAACGTGGAACCGCAAAAGACAATTCCACAAACAAGTCAAACAATGCTAAAGCAGTCACTATACAACAACAAGATGAATTGCACAGAAACGGTCGAAAGACCAGATACACGTCGTCAACTGAGACGACCGACCGAAGGACCAACCATTGGTCGTTGCCAGTCAGGTCAGGCAAGGGAAACGTCGGAGTATAAAACCCGCCAACTGACAGCTTGATGGCATGAGGCTACTTAGGCGGACGGACACACACACAAGTGAAAGTTGCACTACTAGAATATGACGATCCATTCAACTTAAACTCGCTGAATTCGGACCTCGACGTGGTCGTGCACTCTCGCGACCACATCCTTGCGTCGGGCACTGCATATAACGGCAGCTCCCTCGGCGAGTACTGGCGCTGTCGGGCCTCACTGCTGCTCCGTCCCGCCACTGAACCCCGACACACGACGACCCGTAAATACCAGAGGTCGCTCCAAAGACAGTACCACAGTACTCGCTGTCGATAAACGCCGCTGTTGCCACTCACGGACAGACAAAGCGAGCAAATGTAGTGGCGGCAGTGAACGCACTAACAAAACGAGAGGTCACAATCCGAATACACGATGCCAACCTGTCAATGGCACAAACGCCAGCCGGAGCACAGCTCACCCTGTGTAGGATTGATAGCTTCAGATACAGGGAAACAGAACGATTATGTCGAATTCCGGTAGTATAGTGTGATATAAATTGGTCTCGTTGACTTCTTTCTCGAAACTGACAGGTAATGCGCATATATCAGTAACGAATTGTCTTGATTCTTCATGATTACTTTGTGAAATCAACTTCTGTATAATATTTCATTTGAAACACATGTAAATAAATATTTTTGTAACGTTTCAGTGTTAATTTATTTTCGTTTAGTCTGTAATAGTATTATTCGTAGATCCTTAATTCAGACACATCTGCAACCTTCGAAAATATTTAAATGTTTTTGACCTGCTGTGTGGCAAAGGACGGCCCCAAACAGAAAATGCTGTTTCCTTTCTCCAATATGAACGCTCCTCGGATCTCATATCCGATAACGTCACGGAGTGATGCACTGCATGGCCATTCGGTCTGTCGCTTATCACAGTATAGCTGACTAGCTGACGGCTATTCGTAAACCTCTCTGGTTTGTGCTCTATACATGTCTTCTGAACCGAGAAATCGACTTGGAACAAACATTTTATATAACTAAAGGACTCGCAGCTTAAATCCCGAATTACCGAACGATCCAAAAGGCTACATTTCATCGCAGGCAATCATAATGAAATATGAGAATTAAAATGTAACAGAAGTGCTGTAATGATGTGAAAATGTATAGCAAAGTAGGTTTATATACATAGCTTCTTATTTTTAAAATATTTATATCATCATCAACTACTACAGCAAGAAGCGACTGCACTTTCGCTCTGCATCTTACTCCAGGTTCTAGGTCAGTTCATGATAGTGATGTTCGACGAGATACTGGTCGGTGCTTTGAGCAGTCCAGTGGTCCTTTTGTTTTCAACAGATATACCATCCGACATGATAAAAAAAATTACTCTAACGTTAGCACAGTGTGAAAACAATACTACACTAGATTTTTTTTTTTTTTCAGAAACACCCGTCGTAATTTTCTCGTCTTCCGGAATTAAATGTGCACGAGAACCCAGCTTGTTCAACACAACCACTGCACTTTGCGTCGTCGTACCATATTCCTGTAACGCTGGAATAGAAACGCACACAAGACTATTTGATTCTCACATCATGAAGCGCTACTCAGAGTAAACCTTTATCCACTGCACTACAGCTCAATGACAGCAATATTTCGCCCGGTCTTTGTGACCGAGCGGTTCTAGGCGCTTCAGTCTGGAGCCGCGCGACAGCTACGGACGCAGGTTCGAATCTTGCCTCGGGCATGGATGTGTGTGATGTCGTTAGGTTAGTTAGGTTTAAGTAGTTCTCTACGTTCTAGGGGACTGATGACCTCAGATGTTAAGTCCCACAGTGCTCAGAGCCATTTGAACAATATGACAGCAATATTTCATTGTACTATGCAGCGTAGCATATATGTACTATTGATTTTGGGCTACATGGCTACAAGACGACCATAGTAACACAGTTCTGTATCTTCTGGACCGACAGTTCTGTTACTCACTGCTCTACTTGCAGTATAAAGAAAGTTGTTTGCAATAGTTACGAATTCTGTCTGATGAATAGTTGGAAATAAACTCCGTACACATCAACTGCCAACTAATTAGCTCATTTTTTTATCGTACAAGTAATCCATCCAGCATTTAAAGTGGTGCTAACTATTCGCGTGTTCTTATGCAGTACACAAGCGTACGACATGCTGTTGACAGTTCTGATGCTACAATAAACCAAGATGTGTAGCCATCAGGAAGGCGGTATATAAAATGTCGTGTGACGAGGGCCTCCCGTCGGGTAGACCGCTCGCCTGGTGCAAGTCTTTCGATTTGACGCCACTTCGGCAACTTGCGCGTCGATGGGCATGAAATGATGATGATTAGGACAACACAACACACAGTCCCTGAGCGGAGAAAGTCTCCGACCCAGCCGGGAATCGAACCCGGGCCCTTAGGATTGACAGTCTCTCGCGCTGACCACTCAGCTACCGGGGGCGGACAGGAAGGCGGTCATGACAATAAAATGAAGCTTTCTAAAATTCTGACCGGCTGCATTCTCAATCAAAAATTCTCGACTGAATAACAATCATGGAGTTCAGCAAGATACACTATGGACAAAATAAAGTTTATTTTTCTCTTACTGAAGATGAAAATGTTGAAATGTGTGCTGAGGTCATCGGTCCCTAGACTTATACACTACTTAAACTAACTTATGCTAAAAACAACACACACACCCATGCCCGAGGGGGGAGTCGAACCTCACGGCAGTGTTTCTTTTACTGAAGGAGTAGAGTAGATGTCAGATGTGTGCCGTACATAACTCTTGTCGGAGCTGAGAGAAACTGTCACAACCAGCAATGCGTATTACGGTGTCATACAGAATCCTTTCAGTCGTTGTGAAGAAAGACATTTATTGCTGTAAAGGTAGAAATATGTACTAAATCTGTGACCAGATCAGCTATGCTGATCACTTCACAGAAAGGAACTGTAGAATTTTTATAAATAAGTTACAGACGGCATCAGGCTGAACTGCCTTTAGACAGTGCAGGCAATGTTTTTCGCGAGCTTAGTTGGTTGAAAATGTAATAGTGACTTTGAGAAAGGTGCACGTGGCATAGCGAGGTGGAAAGCAGAATACCTCCAATAGAGGCGATACAAACGGCGTCAAATTGGCTGTGACTTCACTGACAATGTGTAAAAGGCGCTGACACGGTAATGACAGGAAGACATGGAAGAAACGGTTTTCCTTACTGAATGAGTTTAGGTATTTTGATTTTTCTGTCATTTTAACGAAGCAACAGCGTTAATACTATGACCAGCTGTAAAAAGTCACGAAGCAGCACAACGTTTGAGCCATGTGAACACTGATAACGTTAGTCGAGGCCACTTGGAGATGGGTTACGAGCGGATTTCATAATGTCTCTTTGCATAATAAACTTTTCGTAAAATGTTTCGATAAACTGGTCGCATTATATTTACAATTTGCAGAGTTCACGTAATTCGAATTACGAAAGCACATTAGAAGTAATTTCGTTTTTCAGCGTTCCTTCACTTAGTAAAAGCACATTGCGTCTCCGAGCAATGAGCTTACCTTGATATTAAGGACTCGTTCAGTGCTACTGTAGTGTTCATACTTTTATATTTTTGATTGGCATTTGGTCATCGCCATATAGATATCCGTCACATTTCTAGAGTATCTCTCTTAATGGTTATTTCACTACACACTTTGTGAATTGCTATTTATAAAAAAACAGGGAATGAATAAATGATTGATACATGTCGCCACTATAAACTACTCATAAACTAATTATACCACAGTAATAAAGAAAGCATAGCAAACAAAAATCCACATGTAATGTCTCTAGGTATTTAGGGCACACACATTTAATATTTAAAAAGGATGTAACACAAGGATGTAGCCTTTCGCCCCTACTGTTCAATCTGTACATAGAGTAAGCAATTATGGAAATAAAAGAAAGGTTCAGGAGTGGAATTAAAATTCAAGGTGAAAGGATATCAATGATACGATTCACTGATGACATTGCTTTCCTGCATGAAAGTGAAGAAGAATTACATCATCCCCTGAACGGAATGAATAGTACAGAGTATTGATTGAGAATAAACAGAGAAAGACGAAGGGAATCAGAAGTAGTAGAAATGACAACCGCGGGAAACTAAACATCAAGATTGATGGTCACGTAGTAGATGAAGTTAACGAATTCTGCTACCTAGGCAGTAAAATAATCAATGACGGACGGAGTAAGGATATCAAAAGCAGACTATTACTGGAAAAAAGGGCATTCCGGGCCAAGAGAAATCTACTAATATCAAATATCAGCCTTGACTTGAGGAAGAACGTCTGGCGTACAACATTGTGTGGTAGTGAAACGTGGACTGTGGGAAAACCGGAACAGAAGAGAGTCGATGCATTCGACACATGGTGCTACAGACGGATGTTGAAAATTAGGTGGACTGATAAGATAAGGAATGAGGAGGTTCTGTGCAGAATTGGAGAGGAGGGAATATGTGGAGAACACTGATAAAGAGAAGGGACAAGCTGATAGGACATCTGTTAAGACATGAGGGAATGACTTCCATGGTACTAGAGGGAGCTGTACAGGGCAAAACTGTAGTGGAAGACAGAGCTTTGAATACATCCAGCAAATAACAGAGGACGTAGGTTCAAAATGGCTCTGAGCACTATGGGACTCAACATCTTAGGTCATAAGTCCCCTAGAACTTAGAACTACTTAAACCTAACTAACCTAAGGACATCACACACACCCATGCCCGAGGCAGGATTCGAACCTGCGACCGTGGCAGTCCCGCGGTTCCGGACTGCAGCGCCAGAACCACTAGACCACCGCGGCCGGCAGAGGACGTAGGTTGCAAGTGCTACTCTGAGAAGAAGAGGTTGGCACAACAGAGGAATTCTTGGTGAGCCATATCAAACCAGTCAGAAGACAGATGAAAAAAAAATTAATACTACTCACATTACATTTAATACTAGTACAGTGCAGCCGAGGTTGGGAAAGAAATCTTTGCATTAAGCAATGCGATGATGAAGAATTTTTGATGTGCCTTTTATCTGGTACACGAGAACAGTAGATAACTCACCTCTCCTTCCTCATTCTATAAGTCACATAATGGACATTCCTTTAGCCCTATTGGGAACAGGTAGGTTGTGAATTTGTTATGATTTAAGCGCAGGAGCGCAAACGTTGTTGTGATTCGTCTGTTCCTATTCCAAACAGTGAACCAAGGAAATAACACTATTTTAGTTTGCAGATGGCCATATTGTATTCCTTTAGATGTCTTGATCGAACCCCATTGCATCTGCCAGTTGTTTCTCGCTTTTTCATTATTTAAGCTCAGTTTTTCTTAATGAGGAAGACTGTCATTTAGGATATAGCCTAAGTTCATTGGTCACTTCGCAGGAGTTACGAAAGATGTCACTGTGCCCTGGAATCAACAAAAAAAATGTTACTACCTCCTGCATCCTTATTTGTAACGACTAATATAATAACGCGGTGTTCATTTCATGCAGCACTCCAGTATTCAGTGGCCTGCGCTTCGTAAGAGCAACGTCCCAGATTATTGCTGAACCTTCAGCACTTCTTAAGATCCGTTGTCGTCACAAGTGGTGCCCACTGGAAGCTACGCTGTAGTTGCAATAATCTTATGTCATTGCAGCTACCTTCTGTAAGTTGGATGGATCTTAAATGAATGTCACAAGTCTCCAGGCAGACTAATTTAAAAACTAATGAAAAATTGTTCTTATTCTATCTACTTTGTGCAGTGGTGTCAACACATAGTCACTAGTATTCAGAACGATCCTAAATTAAAATAATAGTATACAGAATAAAACTAGGCAGAAAGGCAAGGGATGAAAAGCAATGGACCTCAAATACGAAAGGAAGCATCATCTCCTTGACGCTTTTCCCTGAACTAAACAATCTCGTGTATTTCCGTGCCGTCCTTCTTTGCTTCATCATTTATGCTGACCCTATCTGGTATGGGTCCCACACACTTAAGCACAAACCTAGCATGGATCGCATATGTGTTTTGTGGGCATTCTTCTTTATGGAATGAATCTATTTTCCCAGTATCCTGCTGATAAAAGGAGATCTTTACATATACTGCGCTTTGTGATCGTTCCATTTTGTAACCCTATAAATTGTTACACACAGCTGTTTGAATGAGTTGCCCAATTTCAGTTATGCCTCACTGTTTTGCAGTCATAGGATAACGGGTTTTTTAGTTTTACTGCGTACACAATTTCACATTGACGAACAATCCTTGCAACACTTCAAACTCTTGTAAGATTTGATTCAGTACTTCTGTAGCGCTTTTCAGACAATACTTCGTTAATTGCATCGTGCATGGAATATTTGATGATGCTTTTAATATTATCTGCAAGCTCATTGACATACAGCTTCACTAGGAAAGGTCTCAGCACTTACGTATGGCACAGTTAAGTTACGTCTATATCTGCCGAGGACTTTTCATTCGATATAACATGCTGCGTTCTCGTTAGCAATAAATCGTAAATCCAGTCACAGATTTTGGTTGATAATTAGAGTTAGTGTTTTGCTAAGTGAAATGCTTTCCGAAAGTCAGTACATACTACAGCTGCCTGACTTTCTTCACACATGGCTTTCAGAATGTCCTGTGAAAAAAGCGGAGTTGTGATGGAAGAACGGCATGACACTGACGACTTGTTATAACTGCACTTTCGCTAGAGCCCATCGTTGCCACCACCTTTCGATCATTGGTAAGCTGCACTAGCAGACACGTTAAATTTGTCTTACAGAGTGCCAAACACACCGAAAACTTGGAGAGAATAGCTAGAGTTGACAATGAAACATCAGTATCCTAGGCCATTTCATCCTCCAGTAATTCATTTTTAATAGTTTCATTTTTCATGGGAAGTTCTTAATAGTTGTATATCAAGTTATTCTCTGTGTTGACATATCTGATAACCATAACAGAAATATAAAATTTATTGCATCGTGATCCACATAAATAGTAAGCCAACAAAATTATGTCTAATTTATGTAAACTCTCATTAGTTGCTCTGTTAAATGGTATCCCGTTGTATGTTAGCATTCTAGAAGAACCGACAGTTTGATTTTCCGCTCAGTATGTCTGTCCCTTATCTAGTTGGTTTTTCAAGTGCCTGAACAATACTTTTAGCCAAGGTGCAGACGAAAAATTGATGATAAGGTTCAAAATAGATACGACAAAGTATAAAATTCTTACTTATGTGTAGGTAATGCAGCAGCATAGATTACTTACGAACACATCTACGTCTACATCAACACGATTACTCTACAGTTCACATTTAATGGCCTGACAGTGCGTAAGGCAAAATAAGCAGAAAGCGCATACCTGCCAAATCGGAGTGGATGGAAAACGTGTACGAACAATGGTCACTGCACAGAGGAAGATCAAACGTTGTTCGGCGGAACTGAAACGGTTAAAATTCAGGAAGTGTAGTGACGGATTTTATGAATAAACAAATATGGCAACAATGATGCCTTAAAAAAGCAATAAAAATATGCAACGGCCTTAGCCTACGAAGCGCAGATGGAAAGCGTTTATTATATTCAGGCGTAAGGGCAAAATAGTTGCAAAAGTACGTGAAGTTTTGTACGATGGAGTGCAACAGCCTCAAAGTGTGGTAGAAGAGGGGGAGGAATCTGATGTGAAGAAACAAGGAATCTGGTAAGGTGGTAGAGTCTGACACGGTACTGAACGACCTGAGCTCAAATATGCCAACAAGAATCTTCAAATTTAAAATAAAATATTCAATAGTGTCGATAAACGATCTTGATGAAACATGACAGGCGTGCACAGGGGGGCAGAATATTGCAATATTTTTGTTTTTCGTGCACAGTTTGACTTTTATGTGGTAAAACACATCCCAAAAAATAATTTGGCGTATTAAGTATGGAGCAAACATCTTCGAAACGCTCATATATAAAAAAAAGTTGCTCATGTAGAAGTTGATATGTAATTAATATTCTGGAAAACTGTGAAATGGAATTTTGTGAAAATTTGAAATTTTGCAAAATAAACAATTTGGAACGCGAAAACTTTTGTTACAAGATAAATTAAAGGAACTTTCAAACTACACACATCCATGTGTAATAAGGGTGGTTTGTGAAATACCGTTTTTAGAAAGTAAGTTGTACACATAATGTGTTATCAAAGTATTTTCAACACACCTGTCCAAAATATCGAAACATGCATTACTAGTCTAGTTATATAACTACTCTATATATATATATATATATATATATATATATATATATATATATATATATACGTTTGTGCGTATTTTGTTAATGAAAAATAATAAGTAATTCGATTATTGTACAACGAAGAAGAGAAGCATTGCAGAGACACGCACTTCATATGATGCCCTCCAGTATTTATTAATGTTTCTGCACAGAGGAGACGGATATCATTTTAATGTGAAACAAAAGTGAAACAGAAGTAGAAACAAACAAAGACGTCGTTTCCAAAGGGAGCTACGATTACCGTTAAATTATCTGAGACAATGAAACACAGCCACATTCTCAACAATTCCTGGTAGATTTGTATGCAAAAACCGAAACAGAACGGACGCTTTCCGTAAGACTGAATCGGAAAAAACTACACAGGGAAGAATAAATCCATCTTCGAGACGTAATCATAAAAGACAGAAACACTGACTGCATTGAAACAATGGTAATCTTATCATACACAGAATGTCCGAGATACATCCACGAACACACTCAAAAAGTCATGACCTACATAAGAAAATATGGGGCAAACTGACCTTTTCATAATATTGACATGTGACTCTTCGTGGTCACAAATCAAAGAACAACCAAGATACGGACAAGCTTCCATGCATCGACACAACATAATTGCCCGAGTTTTCCGACAAAAACAAATGAGATTCATTGGAGTCAACACAAAATACCACGTCTCTAGAACCGTTAGATGCTGGGTGTACACAATCGAATGGCAAAATCGAGAAATGCCTCACTCACACAATCTCATAAGACTACACGACGGAATTCATCCCACAAATATCGACAAATCATCCAAGCTGGACTTCCCAATTCATAAGAAGTTCCGCAACTGTACAACATAATAGTGAAAAACATATGATTCATGGATGATGCGGGCCATTAAACCCCAGTTCGCTATTTATAAGTGATGGAAAGTGTATAAAAGAGTACCCAAAACCACACTTGGACGACACACAAATCGGAAACACAGAAGACGATCACCCAAAAGTGGTGGCTTCACAGGAAAAATTCGAATACGAGGCAGCGACAAGCTGGAAATAGACTACTACTTTCCAAAATCTTCCAAACACACATAAACATAGACTACTGCAATTCAGTGAAATCTACCAAATACGTCTGTAAGTATGTGAACAAAGGCAGTGACATGGCAGTATTTCAGGTAGCCAAAGACAGCGAACAACAAAACACACACTACGAGATCCTCATGTACCAAATGGGAAGGTAGTTCAACAGTAACAGCGTGGCGGATTTTCGGTTTTCCCGTACACGAACGAGAACCGGCTGTGCAAGATCTAGCAGTACGTTTGGAGACTGGACAGAGAGTTTATTTCACAAAAGACACCGCCAGAGAAACTGCCAGCGAACCGAAACTATCAGGACACAACTTCAACAGCTTTTTACCGTGCCAAGCACACCCATTCACGAAAACATTACTATAAGTTGACACCTCTACCTATTATACGTGGAGCACAATAAGGAGAATCTTTCAACGACGAAAACGAATTCCAATAGTTCATCCAGGAATCATTAAAATGGACCACTAGGCCGATTATACACCGTACTTCCCAACAACGGCGAATGTTTCTCTTTCCGGATGTTGCTACACGAAACAAGGGGCGTTGCCAAGTCTGTTGACGCTTACTTACGCCAGACGTACTGAGAAGCTTGCCAACGCTTAGGACTACTTAAAATCGACAGCCGCTGGGAATTCACACTACAAGAAGACTCACGCATACCCACAGCTGAACAAATAAGAGACTTACTCGCCCTAATTCTAACAACGTATAATCCATCGAATCAAAAACAGCTATGGGACTCCCTCACAGAGAGTACGAGTGACGACATACGGTACTAAATCCGACATGCTCATCTTGAACTGACCATGGAATCCTACGACGACTTCTTCAATGAAAAACTCATTCGCCTAGAAGATGAATATTTAGCAATAAACAACCAGACCTTAGGGCAACTTGAGATACAAGCACCACGAAAAGGTGCTATCAGTGTGCTAAACTTCGAAACTACAGAGGAAAAAACTACATCATCAACGAACTACTACATTGCTCACAACAAACCACTCCTCAGTGACAATAAAAGGAAATTTACAACGTTATCATGGACTGGATCGACAACACTGGCGTAATTACTTACTTGGACGCACCGTGAAAATGTTTCTAATAAATTTATTCCTGACGGAAATAGGCGCTAAATACCACATCACACTTGCACTGGCATCGTCCGGCACCGGTATCATCCGGTATTGCAGCCACACTTGTCGACGGAAGACGAACTGCCCACTGCGCCTGAAAACTATAGTTGAATATAGCCGAATAACAATTCCCCATTTATAAAATATCAGGAGCATCCGAATACTGGCTATTTAAAGGGGCACTTTTGGGAACTAAAAATAATGTTGTCGACGTTATTAGGTTTAATATTCAAAAGAAAATTCCCAGTGAAGAGACAATATACAAATCGATCGACACGATGGTAAACACTTGAAGAAGGTGTTAAATTTCCTACAAAATTTCTAATCTCTTTTCAAGTACCAGGAATACCATTACACTGCCTTCGACGTAAAATTGTATCTCCGATCACACTACTCAGAAATCTCAACTCACCAAAACTATGTAATGGAACAAGGATGATCATCAAACAGCTATAAAATAATATCATCGAAACCGAACTTATGACTGAAAAATACCCCTGATCTCTACTGAACTGCAATTCTTATTTGAAAGACTGCAGTTTCCAGTCAAGTTCGCACACTGTTTTACAGGTAACAAAGTGCAAGGACAAACCTTAAAATATTGCGGCATCAATCTCAAACCCCTGCTTCACATACGGTCAACTGTACGTAGCTTGTTCTCGAGTAGGAAATTCGAAAAATTTGTACTTGTATGCCCTGGATGACAAAATGAAAAATGTTGTTTATAAACGAGTGTTGTAAATAGTTTGAATATGTTTGCAACAACTTTTTTATCTCTCATACTTTAACAAGTATTGTAAATAGTTATAATATGTTTCCAATAAAAAATTTTATCTGTTATACTTTGAAGTTTATCCTTTTATTGCAACTACTTCACAATCGCATATCAAGTCCCTGAGAGAAGCCGCGTACCCCTGCTAGTTCCTGTATAAGTAATTAAGATAAAAGCTAAAACTTTGGTGATTAATTGTCTGCTGCACGTCAAAGGTGCGAGTAATATTTTGCCTTCCCTCGTTTCATCATCTCTAACATCCAGCCTCATGCTCGAATTGAAGCTCGGTAACATTCAATCTCTTTACATCTATAGCAAATAGATAGATGGTGCAATGGTCCATTAATTTCTTAGATGCGAGAATAAAGTAATGGCTTGTGTTATCTTTGGCGACTGTTCCCACCGTGTCTTCTTGTGCACTGGCATTCGTCTTCCGAAATGTGGCTAAACCTGAGTAATCCAACATGAAGAGCCACACGGTGCTATGGAGTCACAAGTCTCACGCATAAGGTAGATACATTTCATTCATTTCGTCGTATTCTACAATTGGTAATACTACAATAAATCCTTTTGAGTAATTTTTACTGAAATTGCGTAAATTAAACAAGCTGGTATTTATAGTATATTGCCTAGGGTAAGGAACAGGACCATATCGACGTGTTCTGGACTTAAGAGCTAATCTATTCATTTCTGGTTACACTGTGTAACATTTTTTTCTTTTTGTGTTTTAACTGATATTTCCTAATTGCCTGACTTTAAATCATCATTATCATCTTGTATAGTTTCCAGCCTCTGGCCAGGTCTGTTTGTGACATGAGCCTTTCCATCGTCTTCTGTCTTGCCGCCATCTCTCGGTCTTCATTTTGGTCCAGTCATCTCCTTTCTTCTGGACGCATTCCTAAACTCCTTTCAGTCATCTGTCTCTCGGTCTTCCTTTTGGACTCTATCCTTCCAGTTTCATCTCGTGTATCCTCCTGGGTATCCTGTTCTCCTCCATTCCCTTAACATGTCCATACCATCTCAGTCATGATTTCTCTATCTTCACCTGTAATGGTTCCATCTTCATTAACTCTCGGATCCTCTCCATTCTTAACCTGTTTATCTTTGTCACGCCAGTACTGTTCCTCAAGAATTTCATCTCACTAGTTTGTACTTCGCTTTTTTATCTTCCTTTCATAACCCAGGATCGGGACACAGTATGACCGGTATATAACCTTTTTATGGATTTGGGGTACATCCTTGCTCCATATCAGACTTCTTACCCTCTTCAGAAATGCTTCTGCTTTTCTCCCCCGCCTGTTTATTTCTCTGTCGTTTTTTCCATGTTCTTGCACCATATTTACTAGGTATCTGAAACTCTCCACTCTCCTCAATCGTTCTCCACCAACTGTTATTCCAGTTGTTCCTTTCTCCTTCGTTCTTGTGATAATCACCTCACTCTTACATATACTAAATTTCATCCCATATTTTTGTACTGTTCATTCCCATACGTCCATCTGCTCTTGTACTTCCTCTTCCTTATTCCCTCAAATCATTAGATCATCTGCAAACACAATAGCTTTCATGTTTCCTTCACCAATTACTTGTGCTACTGTACTCATTATACATGGTGTCCATAAAGTCCCTTCACAACTTCAAAATTTTATTACAACGGCAGTTGTTGAAATATTTTGACAAAATTTCTTTTATTATAATCACTGTTTACTAAAGTTTTTATATATACTAAAATTTTGCGTTTCATATACTCAGTTGATAGAAGGAACTTGACCTATATGAAATGGCAACTGCTCAAGAGAAGGCACAATGTGTGTCCTGGTTTATTGAGACAAAATCGGATGTTCAGTCTCAACGAAACTTCAGAATATCGTATGGAAGAGATCCACCATCGCGCCCTTCAGTCTGTACATGGCACAAAAAATTTATGGGGACAGGGACAGTGTTGGATAAAGAGAGGAGCGGGCGATCAAGAACATTCGAGGAAAACATGGATCGCGTTTTAAACGTCGTCACTTGTTCAGCTACGAAGTCCATCCGCACTGCTGCCAGACAGTTGCAACTACCACGTTCAGCGGTACATAAGGTTCCCCACAAGAATTTACGGTTGTACGCTTACAAAGTGCAACTGTTACAGACACTTGAGCCAAATGGCGAGCCAAAAAGGACAGAGATTGCACTCAACATGCTGGAATGCCTTTCGAAGGATGAAGCATTCCTCAAGAGAGTTTGTTTCGGTGACGAGGCAACGTTTCATGTTTCTGGGACATTAAATAGACACAGTGTGAGAATCTGGGGATCTGAACACTCCCATGTGACTAGGGAGGTTCAGCGGGATAGTCCAGAAGTGAATGTGCAGTGTGGAATCATGTGCAACCGAATAATTGGTCCATTTTTCTTCAACGATTCAACAATTTCTGAAGATGTTTACCTCGACCTTCTGACCGAATATGTAGCACCACAATTGATTGACTTACAACCAACTATCATTTTCCAGCAAGACGGTGCACCACCACATCGGGGGCAGCATGTTCGTCGGTTCCTCAGTGAAACATTTCCAGGTTGATGGATAGGGAAGGATGGACCAATTCCTTGGCCACTGCGTTCGCCAGATATCACTCCCTTGGACTTTTTTAATGGGAATATTTAAAAGATATCGTGTATCAAACACAGATACTGGACTTTGCTGACTTGAAGCAAAGGATTCGTAATGCCATTGCCACAATTGATGACCATATGCTACAGCGGGTTCGAATCCTTCCTTGGGTATGGATATGTGTGATCTCCTTAGCTTAGTTAGGTATAAATAGTTCTAAGTCTAGGGGACTGATGACCTCAGATGTTAAGTCTCATAGTGCTTATAGCCATTTGAACCATTTTTTGATCATGCATGTCTTTGAGATAGAAATTGCCCTCTCTGAATTAAACCAATTTGAAGCCGTCATAACAGCCATTGCCTCTTCTCCCTACACTTCATAGCTCCCTCGAGCAACTTCTGTGGCATTGGCATCTAGACTAACGCAAAAAGCAGAAGGTATGCAAAATTTTGCTATGTGCCGACTTGACACTCCATTTAATAAATTAAAAGAGAATACATCAGCAAAAAAAAAGGACTAAAAAAAATCTTTAGAAGAGCATATACGTGTCTATCGAACACCATACACTGCATTGTCAAAACATTTCATTTTTCAAGCGAAATTTGAACTTAAATAAAATCGACTGGACTTACAGACCAACCCAAGCGGCTGGATGTCCCAACAGCCCACAACGAAATTGAATCTACACAATGTGAACAGTTGGGGCTGGCTGGTAAGTTAAGAAAAGACTTAACTTTCGTGTCCGAGATCGGTGAGCCACGGGCCTCGTAGCAATGGGAACAGCCCCTCTCACTCTGACCGAGCGTGGACCCCGGCAGCGGCGCGGACCAGACACGCGCCACGGAGACTTCTTCGCTGCTCCACGCCAACCGATTAACTGCCCATGCCTGGAAACGGTGAAAGGACCAAATATACGTCGGCCGATGAGACAACCAACCGAACGACCAACCAACAGTTGTCCCGCTCCCATCTCCCTCCGTCGGACAGTTCATGTGTGTCGCGAGCAGTCGGCGAGCACTGGCTGTCGGTGCCCCGCCGGCGCTCCGTCCCCGACTTCACTGCTACGGGTCCCGAGTGCACTGCTGCTCGGCCTCCAACCGACTGCCAGACACACGACGACCGGGAAATAATACCGGTCGCTCCAGAGCATTCCAATTCACGTTATGCAAAAGAAAGTGTACCCTTCCATCTTGCCAGATGTGAAATCGGTACATTTCAGAATACTATTGGCGCATTCTTAATGGTATAGTTTGAGTAAAGTAACTATTATTTTTCAGGCTTCTGAGACATAAGGAATTCTAAAACAGCATTTACAACATAAGGACGAAAATAGTGTCATATAGTGCAATGGCACTCTTTCACCTTGGTGGACTTCACTTATTAACAATTATAATCAACGGAGAGTCCGGCACTATTTCCCTTCAGGTTGCACAGTCTGCTGTAGATGGTGTTGCTATCGAAATGGCAAATTATGCAAAAGGTAACGAGTCAGTTATCAATTTGTCTTCACGATTTAATTATATTATGCACTATTATACGAATCAATGCGCAAACAAGTGACATATGGAAGTTCTATGGAATGAAGAAATACACTTGACGTTCTGTAAGCCTATATATAACCGTGATAAGTAAGGAATAGCTAAGTAGGTAGTTGAAGAGTAATGGAGATCTCTAAAAAGGGCAGTCAGTAGTTTCAAAGACAAACATAGGTACAAAGAAGTTAAAGGCGAAGAAATCATGGGTAACAGAAAGGATACTTCAGTTCATCGACGAAAGAAAGAAGTACAAAATTGTTCAGAGAAAATTTTCAGGAACACAACAATGCAAGTCACTTAGCAGTGAAATAAACAGGAAGCGCTGGGAAGCTAAGGCGAAATGGCTGAAGGAAAAACGTGAAGAAACCAAAAAAGAAGTGATTGTCTGAATGACTACTCAGTACACGAAAAAGTCACAAAGAGCTTCGGTGGAATTAAAAGCAATGGTAGTAACATTAATAGAATCTCATTGTTACATGCAGTAGAGACTGAGAGGATGGATGGAAAGAGTATATTGAATATATGACGGGGGTGATTTGCTGATGATTTGATAGAAAAACGAACAGGAGTCGGAATAGAAGAGATAGGGAATCCAATGTAGAAATCAGAACTTAAAAGAGCTTTGGAAGACGAAATATCGAATAAAGCAGAAGGGAGAGATAACATTCCACGAAAATTCTAAAATCATCGGTAGAAGTGGCAACAAAACGACTATTCACACTATAGGCTATACGAGTCTGGCATAAAACTATCTGACCTTCGGGAAAAAAGCATCCACACCGCACCGAAGACAAGAAGAGCCAATAAGTGCAATAATTAACGCAAAAACAACTTAACAGCTCACCCATTCAAGTCAATAATAATACACGGAATAAAGGAAGAGAAAAATCAGGATACGTTAGATGGCAATTACTTTGGCTTTACGAAAAGTCAAGGCACCAGAGAGGAAGTTCTGACTCCGTGGTGGATAGTGAAAGTAAGACTAAAGAAAAATCAAGACACGTTCATAGAACTTATCGATCTGGAAAAAGCATTCGAAAATGTCAAATGCTGCAAAATGTTCGAAATTCTAAGCTATAGGGAATTACACTTATACAATGTGTACAAGAGCCAAGAGGGAACAACGAGAGCGTAAGTGCACGAATCGGAAACAGGGATGTAGCCTTCCACCACTGCTGATCAATCTATGCGTTGAAGAAGCAATGATGGAAATAAAAGAAAGGTTCAGAAGTAGGGTGAAAATCAAGGTAAAAGGATAACAATATTAAGATTCACTGGGGACATTGCTGTCTTGAGTAGAAGTGAAGAAAAAATGCAGGATCTGAAGAATAGAATGGTCTAATGAGTATAGAATAAGGATTGAGATTAAATCGAAAAAAGACGAAAGCAATGAGAAGTAATAGAAATGGGAACAGCGAGAAACTTAAGATCAGGATTGGTGATAACGAAGTTAAAAAGTTCTGCTACCTAGGCAGCAAAATAACCCATGATGGTCGGAGCAAGGATGACATCAAAAGCAGACTAGCACGGCACTTGCAAAAGGGCGTTCCTAGCCAAGAGAAGTCTCCCAGCATCAAACAAGGCCCTTAATTGAGGAAGGCATTTCTGAGTATATACGTTTGTAGCACAGCATTGTGTGGTAGTGAAACATGGACTGTGAGTAAACAGGAAGGGAAGAGAATCGAAGCATTTGATATCTGGTGCTACAGATAAATGTTAAAAATTGGGTGGACTCATTAGGTATGCAATAAGGCGACTGCAGAGTCGGCAAAGAAAGGAATATGTGGAAAGTACTGACAAGAAGAAAGGTCAGTACGGTAGGATATGTGTTATGACATCAGGGAGTAATTTCTATGGTACTAGAAGGATCTGTAGAGGGTGAAAACTGTAGAGGAAAACAGAGTTTGAAATACTTCGAGCCAATAGCAGAGGATGTTGGCTGGCCCGTTACTTGCTTATCGACTCTCTGGGTTTTACAGCCGACGCTTATTGCCCCTTTAGGCGTATATACTCACCCCGGGCAACCACAAGCCTGCGTCCTATTTTTCTTTTACACACTAAGCCCTCCACGCAGCCTACGGCGATGTTTGACTCTTGAGAAGTTCATAATCTCCTATACTTAGACGTTACAGTACGGAAGACTGTTGCGCCTAGATGATAATGTACCTACGAACGCCCCGTTCTTTTGTATTGTACTTTAGTGACTGATTTTAGAATCACACGAGCCGCCTGGAGACAGCAATGAGCAGTTTCCACCGTTTTCTACAGTTTTTGTTGTTGTTATACATGAGGTTGTGTTTTGTGCAGCCTTTTCCGCTTTGTTTATTTTTTAGTGTTATATAACATATTAAAACTATTTAAATATGACTAAAATGCTATATGCTTAAAGATTTTTATAAAACGTGTGCTGTTAACCCATATTTTATTGGTCGTACGCTATTTTGTACACTGAAGCAGAAAAGGCTTTTAGCAAGGAGTGTGATACTTCCAAATGAACTGAGTTTTTTAAATGTCAAAACAGTTTTACTCATCTTGGAAATTGAAACTTATGCTGGTTTTCTATAGTTTCTATTTCAAAACGTATGCAGCTTTTTATAACACTTGTGCTTAATTTGGCTTCATTTACTAGATGTTTGCGTGCTGCAGAGTAATAATATAACAGATAGACTACTAGATACAGCACTGACAAGAGTTTTTCCATTGTATTTTTCTAAATTTCGGTCGAATATTTGTTAAAACGTACATGAACATGTTGTATCTTACAATATGTTCTCGAATATGATGTAACCTTACTTTTCTGGAGTAGTTTCTATAATTTCAGAAAAAGACTGCCGTGTAAAACGTGAATGCCCTCATCCGAGAATGGAATAAGAAAATATATTGAACTTCTAATACATTCTGACAAGACATCAAGACATAATCACGAAATTTAGCCCATACGTATTAGTAACCTTCCTCAGTGAAGAAACAGCTGTTATTTATTTTGCTGTTTCACTACATATTTCCTTTCATATTCCGCCTCTGTTCTTCTTTTTTGTAATATCTCCTACTGCCTTCACAATAGAGGTCAGGTTGTTAATCCACAACCGAAATAATCTGTAGTAAATGAGCCAAAATAATAATTTTAATTTTGGTTGCAGATAAACATTTTCCAATACTTAGCAAAATTGACATACTTCGACATTGTTTCAGTGTCCATACACAGATGTTAGTGAAATCAACTATAGAAGATGTCCTGATAAGTTATGGCAAACCAAGAATTCGAAATTGTAACGAGTTGTTCACGTCACAGCAAAATTATAGCAGGTTCCCTTCCCTTTTACAGTGTAATTATGACAAATTGTAATTTGTCGTACAGTAAGATTGTAACAAACTGCACTCCATATGCCACAGAAATTGAAAAACAACAAGTTGACCTATGTTACAACAAGACTCTAGCAAACGGTCCATGTTACAGCGAAGTTGTAACGAATTTCCTTCTGTATTAAAGCAATACGGTAACAAATTGCGCTCTGTGTAACAACTTGTAGATGTCCTGGCGAAATTGCCACAAATATTCCAAATTACCGCAAAAATAGCTTTCTGTGTAAGAAACTAACCACAGTTAGAGAAAAAACTTTAATAAAATTTTCCTTCATGTTACAGCAAAACTGTAATAAATTTATCTCCATGTTACAGTAATATTGCAAAAAATTACTCTCCATGTGAAATTTGTCAATGTTAGAGTAAAATTGTAATAAATTTCGTTCCATGTTACAGGTAAATTGTAACAAATTGTCCTCCACATTAAACAAAATCTTCAAAAAAAAGTTACCGAGAGAGGAGGACTAGCATTCGGGTTTACGACGGTTCAATCCGCGTCCAGCCATCCTGATTTAGGTTTTCCATGATTTCCCTAAATCGTTTCAGGCAAATTCCGGGTTGGTACCTTTGAAAAGTCAAGGCCGACTTCCTTCCCCATCCTTCCCTAATCCCACGAGACCGATGACCTCGCTGTTTGGTCTCTTCCCCAAACATCCCAACCCCAAACCAACCCCCAACCAACCCCCACCTGCCCAAAAAATTGCTGATTAAGCAGGATTTCACACAAGAGATAAGAAATTCAAAGGAATCCAATCTCCAGTAACTGCTCACGAGGGAGTCTCGGAACAACTTGGTAGCAGTTCGGCCTATTCAGCTGGGATGTTGGGGTCTAAAAGCAGAGCTTCATCAGGAAGGCATTGCTACCATTTACTTTAGCTGTCAACATCATTCAATGAGTTTCCTTGTTGAAACCAAATAAATGTAATTCTAACAAGTATGTGTTTTACTATTAACAATATTACACCATTATCCTACTAACTGCTAATGTGCGTGTGCCTTTTTCATTCATTATTGCAGTTTCTGCTAGCAGCTGTAGTAAGCTGAATCACTTCCCAGAAATATGTACAAAAATTTGACATGTATGGTAACCCTCTGCAAAAAATTATGTGTCGGAGATCTTTTACTTGCTAACTGTTTTGCTTATGCAGTCTACCTTTCACTTCTTGTCGTATATATGAATGCAACTCAGACACTTTTTCATGAAATATTACAAATTCTGCAAATAGCAGCGGAGAACCCATGGTTTAGTACCTTCATCTAGATCGTGGAGCAGAGAATCTGCAGACAGCAGTGGAAAATATACAGGCAGGTCGAGATCTTGGTAGGCTGAACCAAGTCGACTATCGTATAAGCGATAATGGGTATGCTTGCAGCAAAATCCAATAAATAAGGTGATCTCGAAACAGTGGCTATTGATCTCCATTAGGGGACGAATATGTTCTGGTGTGACAGATAAAAGTCTTGAATTGATGGAAACCAAACGTTTCTTGGATTCCTGTTTTCGTGTTTTCGAGAACAAATTTGGTCTCAATAATCAATCTCTTGAAACAAATTTTTCGGTAGCCTTCTAGTTTCCTTGGTTCAAGTCAGGTGAAGACAAAAAAAATATCTCTCAATATAAACAGTGTGAGTTTAATGCAATTTGAAACTGATGATGATTGGTACTTGACTAATATCACTGATAAGCTTTTAAGGAAATAGAGACATTTAAAGGAAAGTCTGTAACTGGCCAAATGAGGAAATTGTTCTGCAGTGAATAATGCGAACAAAAAAAGGGGTTTCATGTAAGAGTATACACAAAACTACAAATAATAAATAAACCCTTTACATTTTTCAGATATTTAGAACAAGTTAGAAGTGGGAATATGTAATCTGAGAGTGCATTATACCCTAAAAAAAAATGTCAACCTAAATAATGTAATTATTTACTTCCTTCACTAATTCAGACTGCCAATTTGGTTGTGTGTCATCTGCTTAATGCTTTAGAGAACATGTATTTCCTATCAGCTCCGGTTAGTAGTGCTCGTTGAACTAAAACTGGCTAGGATGATAATAGACATTGCTCTACTTTTACAGAGGTTCTTCTCATATCAGCAAAACGCATTCTGATCATATTGCTATGCATTCCCAGATGAATGGACGAACGTCTTTTTACGAGCTTAAGATATTATCATTGTTTACTTTGCTAATTTTCAGTCCACATTAAGTTGTAAGTTAGTACAACAGTAGCGCTCATGTGTGTGTTACAAGGAACTGAAATGAACAGAGCGGGTGTACATAGATAGAATTACAGTCATCTGCTTTCTTATATGTTATTTTAGCTGAGTATGTTTTAATTAGTTAAACAATTAATTTAGATTTTGAAACATTTAGTTTGAATGCCCATTGTTCTTTCAAAGTGTTGAGTAGTTCTTAACAAGTGCTAATGTTACGATAGCTTAATGTCTAACAAACACACCAAACTAGTTTCATGGTTGTCAGTCCTAGTTCTCGCCTATGAAAGGTGTGCCGTCTCAGACACATTCAATATCGCCTACCACATCAATGAAAGTCACCCATGATGGACAATATGCAACTTTGAAATTCTGCTTTCATCTCAACAACCCTTCAACTGAGACCTATGCTGTGATACAGGAGGCTTACTGGGATTCTGCTCTTCCTGACAGCACAGCTCAAAATTGGTTCAAATTGTTTAAACAGTCTATATCAAGGTGGAGCCAGACCTCCAGTTTCTCTTACAGAAAATGGTCAAATGGGTCTGAGCAAAATGGGACTTAAGTACTGTGGTCATCAGTCCCCTCGAACTTAGAACTGCTTAAACCTAACTAACCTAAGGACATCACACACATCCATGCCCGAGACAGGATTCGAACCTGCGACCGTAGCAGTCGCGCGGTTCCGGACTGCGCGCCTAGAACCGCTAGACCACCGCGGCCGGCCTTACAGAAAAAACCATCAGCACCACTACGGCCATTGTGAGGCAGAATCGATGAATAAACATAAGAATACTTCCTGAAATATATAACGTATCATCCGGTGCCACATATAGGATGATCACAGAATATTTACGCATGGGACGCGTTGTTGTCCGTTTTATTCCAAGACTGCTGATCCTGGACAAAAGGACATTCACATGAAAGCTTATATATAGTTGAGTTGATTTTAGAGAACGATTCAGACTTTACTTAACAGGTGATGAAACATCATTTTGATCCTGAGAGCAAACAGCACAGCTCGTTGTAGAAATGTCCTTCTTCCCTTCTTCACCAACCCTCAAAGTATCGAAAGCGGTCGAATCTGCTGGGAAAGATATGGTCATCTCATTTTCTGAAGTTCTACATGCACACACATCACTAACTGGGAAATACAAAAGACATAGTGTGAAAAATAAAAAAAGTCTGTATCGTGTACCAAAAGCCACATATCGGCGAAATGGGCTGTTTCCTGCACTACAGTAATGCACAAAAACATATTTCACAAATTGTTCCTGAATATCTTGCAAACATCAGTGTGAAGTGCATCCCTCACCATGCCCATTGTCCAGTTTAGATCTCATGTGACATTTTTTCTATTCTCTAACCCGACGAAATAGCTTCGTAGGTGGCATTTCCCATCATCAGTATCAGTGGTGATTGCTGTGGAGGCGGTTCTTAAGAATGCATCTCTTGGCAGGGGATTATTTTGAGTTGGACAATCAAATTTGTGGGCTTGAAGAAAGTTATGTTGTCAAAAAATTACCAATAATTCTTTAATGAACAGCCTTTAATTTGAAGGTCCATTTTGCTTCCAAATGGTATTTTGTGCTCGAAATTACATACTTCTTTTGGGAACGAAGTTGGAATTTTTGAGATCTGTAGTTACAGTTGGTGCAAAATAAACGTGTTTCTTGTACTCGATAAATGTTAAGGAGTTTTGATTTCGAGGTATCGACTCTGCTACTTTTCGTTTTCTTTGATTTTCTTTTGAGATGTTCGTCTCTGTAATCTTTGGTCGTGTTGCGCGTGTAAACTGATTAGATGCTCTCTAGTTTAGGTGATACAGCGCAGTAAAATCGAAAACACCTTCTTCCTTCTTTTATAATTGGGTTTTCATGTTTGGTGTCTATGTTTGGTATGGATGCGTGTTGTGTTTTATATTGCTTATTTTTTATTATTGTTGGTATTTTTAGTAGTTGATTATAGGATATGCAGTCTATAAACGTTTCAGGGAGCCCCCGTTCCAAACGGTGAATGCCTTAAAGAGTAATATTCTAACTGGTAAACGTTTTAGAGAGTCATACACTCCTGGAAATGGAAAAAAGAACACATTGACACCGGTGTGTCAGACCCACCATACTTGCTCCGGACACTGCGAGAGAGCTGTACAAGCAATGATCACACGCACGGCACAGCGGACACACCAGGAACCGCGGTGTTGGCCGTCGAATGGCGCTAGCTGCGCAGCATTTGTGCACCGCCGCCGTCAGTGTCAGCCAGTTTGCCGTGGCATACGGAGCTCCATCGCAGTCTTTAACACTGGTAGCATGCCGCGACAGCGTGGACGTGAACCGTATGTGCAGTTGACGGACTTTGAGCGAGGGCGTATAGTGGGCATGCGGGAGGCCGGGTGGACGTACCGCCGAATTGCTCAACACGTGGGGCGTGAGGTCTCCACAGTACATCGATGTTGTCGCCAGTGGTCGGCGGAAGGTGCACGTGCCCGTCGACCTGGGACCGGACCGCAGCGACGCACGGATGCACGCCAAGACCGTAGGATGCTACGCAGTGCCGTAGGGGACCGCACCGCCACTTCCCAGCAAATTAGGGACACTGTTGCTCCTGGGGTATCGGCGAGGACCATTCGCAACCGTCTCCATGAAGCTGGGCTACGGTCCCGCACACCGTTAGGCCGTCTTCCGCTCACGCCCCAACATCGTGCAGCCCGCCTCCAGTGGTGTCGCGACAGGCGTGAATGGAGGGACGAATGGAGACGTGTCGTCTTCAGCGATGAGAGTCGCTTCTGCCTTGGTGCCAATGATGGTCGTATGCGTGTTTGGCGCCGTGCAGGTGAGCGCCACAATCAGGACTGCATACGACCGAGGCACACAGGGCCAACATCCGGCATCATGGTGTGGGGAGCGATCTCCTACACTGGCCGTACACCACTGGTGATCGTCGACGGGACACTGAATAGTGCACGGTACATCCAAACCGTCATCGAACCCATCGTTCTACCATTCCTAGACCGGCAAGGGAACTTGCTGTTCCTACAGGACAATGCACGTCCGCATTTATCCCGTGCCACCCAACGTGCTCTAGAAGGTGTAAGTCAACTACCCTGGCCAGCAAGATCTCCGGATCTGTCCCCCATTGAGCATGTTTGGGACTAGATGAAGCGTCGTCTCACGCGGTCTGCACGTCCAGCACGAACGCTGGTCCAGCTGAGGCGCCAGGTGGAAATGGCATGGCAAGCTGTTCCACAGGACTACATCCAGTATCTCTACAATCGTCTCCATGGGAGAATAGCAGCCTGCATTGCTGCGAAAGGTGGATATACCCTGTACTAGTGCCGACATTGGGCATGCTCTGTTGCCTGTGTCTATGTGCCTGTGGTTCTGTCAGTGTGATCATGTGATGTATCTGACCCCAGGAATGTGTCAATAAAGTTTCCCCTTCCTGGGACAATGAATTCACGGTGTTCTTATTTCAATTTCCAGGAGTGTAGTTCGGACTGTTAAATATTAGAGCAGTTAATTCTGTACTTAATCCGACTGACCCCGAACATTTACAGTGAAAATCAATAATTTTCAATCAGTATCACCGACTACAGTTTTTCTAATGTGGCATTATTTCACTCATCCTAAATTGGTCGTGGAACATTACTGCGAAACTTTAGGTGATGACAGTAGACAAAATCTAATCGAGATGGTAATGTTCCTTACGTAATTAAGATACTGTTGTAAAATTTACAGATGTGAAAATATCTACAACAGCAGTAGGTCTAAATAATTACATTCACAATGCCTATTTGTTGACACATTTTCCTAATATTTTACCCAACATGCAGATTACTATCAATGTTTTAGGCCAGACTTGTCTCCTCAGCAATTTATTTGTAACGACACAGTCCAGTCACATCAATGTGACTACCGCCTATGTTCAATGCTAACATGCAATAATTATACACAGACAGTATATGGTAGCGTGGAGAGTATATAAGGCCTGTTGGGGGATGTGCAAAGCAGAGTGATTTATCTGACATGCTAAACAGCAGGATCATTGGATTTCGGGCCAGGGATGGAAGCATCTCCGAAGTGGATAAATTTGTAAACTTTCATGGCACCATTATTATAGCATACAATACACGGCAAAGTGGCACTATCCAGAACAACCGCAGTGGCAAGTGTGGTGCACCACAGGCCGTAGATGACAAATGTCAACGCAGGCAGAAGAGATGTGTACAGGCGAATAGACGTTTTGAGCACCCGACCACAGGGGGCTGTCAGCTGTGTTTCCCCAAATAATATTCACCGAACGTTGTTGCTGATGCGCCTCCATAACAGGTGCCTGGTACATGCAGTCGTGCAGACTGCTGTTCATCAGCAACTAAGGCTGGAATTTTCACACTACAGCTTGAGTTCCACTGTGGCGCCCTTTTCAAATCAATCATGTTTTACAGGTGGCTCTTCGCCTGTCTGATGTGAACTATTTGAAAGCAAACACAAAGTCGGAGGGCGCAGAGCTATCCTAAGAGGAACGTTTATGTGACATTCCCTCGGTGATTTCGAAATTCTGGGGGGCACCATGGATCAACACAGGTATGCTTATATCTCTGAGAATCACGTCTACTCCTACTCAGAGGCTAATTTTCCTCAGCACGACGGCATCTACCAGGAATACAATAAATGTATTACACAGCTTGCTCGATCTGCGTGGGGTTCGAAGTTTACTGTACCCAACAGGCCAAAAAGCACCCTGGATTTAAATACAATCGAGAATCTGTGGGATCATATCAATCGGGCTGTTCACGTCATGGATCCTCAACCGAGAAACCTAGTGCAGCTTCTTGTAGCGTTTCGTGCCGCAAAATATCGTTATTCAGGCTTTTGAAAGTTGGTCAAGTTAATGTGACTAAGCAGTTTATTAACTCACGGAAGTAGTATTGGGACACAGATCTTGTGTGTCTGAGGGTAGGGGATATCATTGTAATTCTTACTGTAAACATTAAACATTTTTGTGTTGATTGCGTATATTTTTGTCATGTAAAGAGCAATGTGACATTTGACCAAAAATCACAGATGTGGAAAGTAATTTCGAGAATCTATCACGTCTTAATCCTACTGTCGTACAATAATAGAGCTTTGAATGATCACAAGCTCATCCACTTGTTGTCAACGAAAGTCAATAAGTGCTTCAAGTAGGAGTCGATTTTATTTAGTGTTTGTAAGGTTCAATGGAATAGTTTGTAACATAAACATATTTTCATTAACTATTTGTTACCGTTTGTTAACTGGTGTTGTGTGATGTCCTTAGGTTAGTTAGGTTTAAGTAGTTCTAAGTTCTAGGGGACTGATGACCATAGATGTTAAGTCCCATAGTGCTCAGAGCCATTTGAACCATTTTGAACCGTTTGTTAACTACTTCACGTAACCAGTTGCTGGTTTTCAAAGGTTTATGGAGAGTACATTTTATACATTCTCATATTTCATTACAATTGCTATATAACATCCAACAAAATTTACAGGTGATATTGGAGCAGTCCAGAAACAATTTTTTGCGGTCGGGAATAAAACGTAGTTGATAACTTTTTTTACATGGCTCCATTTTACGCAGTTAACATGTTGTTTAAGCATTTTTAAGTATGTGTGTGTTTTGATGACTTATTTTATGTGTGGATAGAGAGCACATGTAATTTTAGGACAAGTAATCCAAGTCCTTCCGATGTATCTGAGCTGTTCCATTTTGATGGTGGCTGAAATAATGGGCTCTAGTTGGATGGGTTACGAAGACTGCAGTAGACGCATCATCTTGTATTTTTTCCCACGAATTGGGTTAGTTCCACCAACTTTGATTAATGGGGGATGGGGTTAATGGGGATGTGGTCTGGTTTCATCATTTGCTAGGATTATGATGTCATTGATAAGCCAGGGCCATCTTGATGACATCGTATGTTCAAGACATTGCCCCTCCCTTGTGCATGTGTGTAGGAAGCCCACACTGACACTTGCATTCAAATGCAAAGTGTCTCAGAACCCCTACAAGTCTTCTACTGACTGACTGAAAAGAATATCTTATCAAGCTGGTGAGAAAATTTATCCTGCATGTGCCTAATTGATCCGAAGAATGTTCTGCTGTCTCCATTTCGCACCAAACATGTATTGATAAATGCCAAAGGGGCTGGCTACAAGTAGTTTATTGAAACACTTCTGGTTGTTGTACCGTGTCACTGTACATAAGACGCTATTCATGTTGTTAGGCTGTTTAACAATTCCAAATGCCTCTCGTATTTTGCGTTGACGTGCCCACATAGAAAGAGCGGCTATGAATTCCCGGGCCAGCCGGTGTGGCCGAGCGGTTCTAGGCGCTACAGTCTAGAACCGCGCGACCGCTATGGTCGCAGGTTCGAATCCTGCCTCGGGCATGGATGTGTGTGGTGTCCTTAGGTTAGTTAGGTTTAAGTCGTTCTATGTTCTAGGGCACTGATGACCTTATAAGTTAAGTCCCACAGTGCTCAGAGCCATTTATGAATTCCCGGCATCCTGGCTGCCGGCCATTCCAGCGCAAAGGGCTGCAAGTGGTTGCGGAGCAGAAGCAATGCCGGACACGGACGTGACAGCCTAAACACGCATCCCAAACATGCGCAAAGAAAACGTCCCCACCAGAAACAAAGCGCTGATTTTCAGACGGTCGCGTCATTGACAAGCCGGCTATCCCGCGAATAGCTCCTTTCCTACCCTCTCACTTTCGTCATGACAAGCCTTTTTATGTTCTAAGGCCGATAAATTTTCTCAAACATGACGTACCGCCGCCGATAGTCTGTAGTAAGCGTAGGCAACCTTCCTCCTCTCATACCAGCCTTGCCCTGAAGAAAACTTTCGTTGTGCGCTCGAAACGTTGGTTTTAAGTTATAATTAAAGTACTTTATACAATGACTCGTAAAACACCCAGAAGAATTTTAATCATCATGACACCGTTCGCGGAAGCCTGCGTAGTTACATACACTACTGGCCATTAAAATTGCTACACCACGAAGATGACGTGCTACAGACGCGAAATTTAACCGACAGGAAGAAGATGCTGTGATATGCAAATGATTAGCTTTTAAGAGCATTCATACAAGGTTGGCGCCGGTGGCGACACCTACAACGTGCTGACATGACGAAAGTTTCCAACCGATTTCTCATACACAAACAGCAGTTGACCTGGCGTTGCCTGGTGAAACGTTGTGATGCATCGTGTGAGGAGCAGAAATGCGTACCATCACGTTTCCGACTTTGATATAGGTCGTATTGTGGCCTATCGCGGTTGCAGTCTATCGTATCGCGACATAGATGCTCGCATTGTTCGAGATCCAATGACTATTAGCAGAATATGGAATCGGTGGGTTCAGGAGGGTAATACGGAACGCCGTGCTGGATCCCAACGGCCTCGTACCACTAGCAGCCGAGATGACAGGCATCTTATCCGCATGGCTGTAACGGATCGTGCAGCCACGTCTGGATCCCTGATTGAACAGATGGAGACGTTTGCAAGACAACAACCATCTGCACGAACAGTTCGACGACGTTTGCAGCAGCATGGACTATCAGCTCGGAGACCATGGCTGCGGTTACCCTTGACCCAATTTGCGCGAAAATGTAATCACATGTCAGTTCTAGTACACTATATTTGTCCAATGAATACCCGTTTATCGTCTGCATTTCTTCTTGGTTTAGCAATTTTAATGGCCAGTAGTGTATTTGGTAGTTTTTCCTAAACTAAGTAAAGCTAACATGAAGGAAGGAATTTTATCTTCACAAAAATAATGTCATAAATGACGTGAAATTTGAGAGGAAGCCAGATAAATGGATCACAGTGCTTTGCATTTGCGAAGGTAGTGAAAGGCTTTCTTGGCATGAACAGAAAAATTCCAAATGTCTTGCTAAAACCCTTTTGAGGATATATAATGCCGTGAGTTACTGAATGTCTCTAAAACTGCACTTCCTCCATTCACACTTGTACTGTTTTCCTGAAAACCAAGGAGCTGTTAGTGACGAACGGTGAAAGATTTCATGAAGACATTAGAACAATGGAAACCAGATAATAGGTTCAGTGGCATCCAGGCAAGCGACTGCTGTTATATTTTGAAGAAAATTGTAAAGCCAAATAAGAGAAAACTATGAAAAACTGTTTAATGCCATATAGAATTTTCTTGTTGCTTGATTGTTACTGTTCTTACAAAAAGACAAATGTCTGGAATTAGTTAAGAATATTTACTTCTTCAGTGTTTGTAATCAACAGTCATTTGTTCGGATTATTTTAAAGTTTTATTTAAAACACATAAATATTTTTGTAACTAAAAATCCGTACTTGTTGATCCATTTTAAACGACGTATTTCTAATTAAGAAGTCAAAAGCACATAAGAAACAATTAGATCCGTATATGTTACAGAAAAATATACTTCTGTTAACCAGTGTAATACAATAAATGTACTTATAATGTGCTAATCCCATGTGCAGACGCTTTGTATGCTTCTCAAAGCCACGGTCCACGTGTTTATATCCTCATCTCACCATCCTGTACGGCCTCATGGGTAAAGTCCAGGAAAACACAAGCAAGTATGTAGTTGAGCCCATAATAGTACTATATAAAACTGATAAAATAACTGGAAGTGAAATGTATGTTCCATTTTCAAAGTCAGTGTAACTACGATGTTGAATTGGAATGTGCAGGCAAGTAAGCTGCTGCCTGCAGACATCCATTACAACTCATTCAAAATATTGATAGGTGTAGTAATTTTATCATTCATTTGCGTGTATTTCGAGCTGTCTTCAAGAGGTTTTAATAAAAAAACGTTCTTCTTCCCGTCGACGTCGTAAAAGACAGTGAGCGCACGAAGAGGGGACATCTGTTTTCTTTTCCATCGCCGCATGCGGCTCTCCACTGTATTTACCGTGGTGCGTATTACGCATTTCTTGAGCACGTTTCTTTTCTTTCTTGTCAGGAAGGAATTTTCGAGAACGAGTCTGCAACGTCCGTTTAGCCGTTCCACGTCGCAGAAGCGCGCGCGCCATGCCTTAAGCCAGTCCCGCGATGTTTTCTCCGGAAAAGAGCCGCGCGGAATGAATGTGCTTTACGAGCGCGAAAGCTTCCGCAATCTCTGCTCTGTCCTCTCTCCATAATACCGCCTTTCAGTTTCTTTACGGTGTTCCGAGCAGGCCGTCGGCCGCGAGATGGATTGCATTACATCGCGACACAGCCTCCGCCTGACGGATTATGCTGTCCCGCTAAAGGCTGCGGACCAGTCACGCGTCTTCCCCCCCTGTTTCCGGAAGGGAAAACAAATTTTAACATTTCTCACTAAAGTGAAGAAGAACGAAAGTTTGTTGCTCAACGGCATCTAGGTCGTTAGGGATTAGTTCAGTGAGGAAGCGTAGAGGAGGACATATGCGACGTCCACACAGAGTGTTGGTACATCTTCTGTGGCTGCTCATAGATCATTACCAATAGAGGTAGTCGGTGGTGGCACCCATGGTTAAGGAGGTTTTAAGCTCCCGTGGGCTACGTAGCGAACACCTTTGCATTCAGAAAGCCAAAATACCTTTGATATTCCGCTCACCTACTAAAGTGGCAGTTCGTCTGGAAGCGATGAAGGATGATCGACGGACATCTATGCAGTTAATCACTGTGGTAAAAGCTATATAAGATAAAGCATAAGCACAGCACAAGAATGTAGCATCGAACGCTTACGGCCCACCTGCCTTCTCTCAGCTAAGTATCTGAAGTAACTGAACATTTATATTTTCACTGCCCTTACCATGGGTTACGGAAATTTTGGATGCGATCTTCCATCTGGCCGGCCGGTGTGGCCGTGCGGTTCTAGGCGCTTCAGTCTGGAACCGCTTGACCGCCACGGTCGCAGGTTCGAATCCTACCTCGGGCATGGATGTGTGTGATGTCCATAGGTTAGTTAGGTTTAATTAGTTCTAAGTTCTAGGCGACTGATGACCTCAGAAGTTAAGTCACATAGTGCTCAGAGCCATTTGAACCATCTTCCATCCATCACCAACAGAGTAGCTCTTCTCGTGGAAGCTGACACCCGGCTCCTATTGAGAGCTGTTACATACATCCTGCCCAATAGAAATGGACACTTCCATCACGACATGGAAATGTCTCGTTTCACGTCAGCGCTCCAACAGAAATTTTAGTTCTGATTGTTCAGTACTTGCCATTCCAACATGTGCCACTCATTTTAATACCTGACGACTAATGTGATAAACACTGTGGATTTGATGAACTGGTGTTTACGGCTTTTTTCTTTTTTTCTATTTTTAGACGCGTAAGTCTTATTCATGTCTGGCACTATCAACAGTTATCTTACCCGTGACGCGTCTGTATTTTATTCCACAGGTTATCTGTAAATTAAGTGATTTTAGCATTTCACAGTATAAATAGATACTCTTGGCACTCAGAACTCAGCCACCGTCTGGCTGCACGTGTAACAGCCGAAATACCGGAAGAAGCAGTACAATGCCTGACAAGAAATAAGGGGCACCCAGAAGACATGGTCTGATGGCAATGTAACTTCATATGTGTGCGTATCATTGGCGGGCTTGTAAATGATCAGAGGTGTAACTGTCAGTGGGAGGTGGAACGGCCACCAGAGTGTGGTTAGTGCTGTTCGTTATCAGTGCTGTTACCCTCCCCGTTAGGGAATATAAGGGGGCAGGAACAGAGAACGCAGGGAGTCCCGTACTGTAGTCCGAGGCGCAGACGAGGATTGCATCGTTGCTGGTTCCAAGGTACGAGCATATACGTGCTTTGTGCATAATGAAAGCGTATAATTTCCCGCTTTACACCACCATCAATACACGACAACTGCCAACATTTGGAATAAAAATTTACTACATTACTTGCTAGGATCACAATTAATGCTCACATGGGCTACCACATTCACAGCAAGGAACGTAGAACACTATTGAGTTTTAATTGTCTGTGACGTAGCTGAAACTCGACCGCCATTGTTTGTGACTCCAACACGTGACAGAGTTTGGAGGTGGCCTCATCGTGTGATCTCCATGTGACACTCTTGTCGTGTCGCTCATTATTCAGACTTGTGGAACATTCTAATGTGGCAGTGATCCGATTTCTATGTAGTCTTGCTTCCATTATCAACTGCCACATCAGAATTGCCTCTCTGGTGCCTTTACCTTCCCAAAAGCCAAACTGATCGTCATCTAAAACATCCTCAACTTTATTTTCCATTCTTCTGTACATTATTCGTGTCAGCAACTTGGTTGCATGAACTGTTACGTTGGTTGTGCGACAATTCTCGCACTTGTAAGCGCTTACTCTCTTTGGAATTGTGTGGATGATATTTTTCCGAAAGTTATTTGGTACGTCGTGAGACTCATACACTCTACGCACCAAGGTGAATAGTCGTTTTGTTGCCACTTCCCCCAAAGATTTTAGAGATTCTGATGGAATTTTATCCAGCTCTTCTGTCTTATTTCATCTTAAGTCCTCCAAAGCTCTCTGGAATTCTGTGTCTAATATTGGATCCACTTTCTCCTCTAAATCTACTCCTGTTCCTTCTTCTATCACATCGAACAACTCTTTCCTCTCTTAAAGGCTTTTAATGTACTCTTTCCACACATCCGCTCTCTCCTCAGTATTTAACAGTTGAATTCCCACTCCACTCCTAAAGTTACTACTCTTGCTTTCATTTTCACCGCACGTTAATTCGTCTTTGCTATATGATAGTTCAGTCCTTTCGACAATCACTATTCTTTCGAGTTCTTCACGTATCTCATACAGCCATTTCGTCTTAGGCTACATGCGTTTCCTATTTACTTCATTCCTTAGCGCCTTGTATTTGTTCGTTCCACTCTGTCGTGTCCGAGTCTATTCATCCACGAATATCTACTGTAGCATACGATAACGCAGTTCCTGAGTTTTTCAGCAGTACGATGCAATGTTCTTTCGGACATGCATGGGATACACGTGACATCGGGATATGAATAGCGGTCCGGCACGAATTTCCAACGTCGTCATTCCATTACAAAGCTGTTGGTTGTCCATAATCGAAACTGCGAATACATGTCGTGCTCTACTGTAGCGTGCATCCACTTGAATCTGCTTACTGTGACCGGACCATGGTTTCCAATTAGGTTGTGTCCAAATTTTCTTCTTCGCCCGATTTAATCCACTGCCGAAACCTCTTCATTAATTAACCGATGTAGCCATATGATCTTCAACATTATTCTGTAATACCACATTTGAAAATTCTCTCTCTTCTTGTCTGTATCGTTTGTTATCTAAGTTTTATTTCCATGTAAAGGTACTTTGTAACCACTTTTAAAGGCACACTCGGATGCTGGGGACAAAAATACGACTGCACGGTGAATATTGCATTAAATTCAGTTTCATGGACACAGAGAGATGCGTCCACGGATTTTGTAACTTGTACGTCAAAGATTATTTGCACATTGAGAAGGAAGTGGAGCAGTAGAAAAGCAGGAGAATGTCGTCGCATAAAGATTCAAAAGGAGATATTTAACGGTATGAGCCGTAGAAGTGGAACAAATATGGCATGGCTTTACCCCACAAGAAATACCGCTTTGTTTTTACGCTATCGGTGCTGCCAGCGTGTGGCTTATCAGGACCAGTGTCGGCGCGATGGATCCGACGCAGCTGGTTGTGAGCTAGCGCTAGAGGTGGGGGAGTGGGAGAGACGAGAGCGGGGGGGAATGGGGGAGGAAGAGGGAGGAATGCAGTTCGTGAGGCCTCAGCTCCGATACTATAAATCAGCATAGCTCCCACTTTCTCTCTCTCTTCCTCTCTCTCTCTCTCTCTCTCTCTCTCTCTCTCCCACAACGAACATTCCATCAGCAAAGCTCCAAAAATATGGCACTATATTTTATTTCATTCCCGTAGACACACACACACACACACACACACACACACACACACACACACACACTCGCACGCACGCGCGCGCGCTCGCACACGGGATAAGCAAACGCAGCATATACCATGGATGCCGAAACAGCAGACATTTCATGTTTCCATTTCAGGAGCTGCTACCGACTTGGTCGCATCAAAAGTCTTGCGCTCAGGGCTCTCACATCATTCAAAAATGAGCGGAATAACGCAGAATAAAAAACAACACAGAAGCCCCAGCCGAGCACGGTAAGCATTTTGCCACGATTCTTTGTTTTTATATCGTGTCCCGTCGCTTCTCCTGCGTCAGTGCTGCCGTCCCGCTCACGTATCTGCAGTTTCTGCGAGCTCTGACTTTTATGCCAACTGCAGCGGAATATTTGCGGTATCTAGGAATCTTATTATACCGTACAGACGTGTGTGTAATTCCTTTGTACAGTTCAGTGTATTTCTGTATTTCTTCCATAACAACATGAAATACCAGATGTTCCATGCATAAGTGCACCTAATACACTGCGTTTCTGTGTTCTATATTTCAAAAAGGTTATACGAGGTGAAAATTATTCAAACCAACAAACTCTGAGAGTTTACACTGGATATCAAAACAAATATTTTTCTCTACTGTCATATTTCTCTGTGCGGATTTTATAAACCTGCAGAAGGAGTTTTCTCTGGATGAAAATTAATTTTACCATCAAACTCTGAGAAGTTGAATGGGACATCGAAAATAGTTTTCCTAATGTGTTTTCCTGTGCAGCACCGTTTTATGAAGACATCAACTCTTATAGTAACAATGAGCGTATGGCATTGGTTGCCGGGAGACCCCTCACGGGGCGGTTCTTTAACGCCACTACGGCGACTTGCGAGTGAATGAGGATGAAATGATGATGAAAGACACACAACACCTAGTCATCTTGAGGCAGAGAAAAATCCATGACCCCGCCGGGAATCGAACCCGTGACCCCGTGCGTGGGAAGCGAGAACTTTACCGCAAGACCACGAGCCGCGGACAAATTTTACACTAAACAAAACGTAACACGGACTACTTTCAATTCTTTGTTACCAAGAGTCAACATTAACACAATACAATTAACTTAATTACAGTAGAGGTTCACAAGTGCCGCCATTGACTTTAAACACAGGTTACACCGACGGGACATGTTCTGTTTAACATGGTCAAAGACTATAAGAGAGTCCTAATTTTTCCTGCTGCTGCTGCTATCCAGGCTACGATACACGACAAGCTCTGCCAATCGACTTTACTAGAAACTGTCGATTCAAGTACCGGAACACAGGACGTCTGAAGTATGCCGGCGCTCCATCATCCTCGAACAACAACACCTGCCCACACATTCACGTAGAACCTCGCTTGAAGATGGCAATTAAATGTGGCAGGTAGATTGCACACAATCCACACATTTGAAATGTGGATGTTGAAGACCCCATTGCTGCGTAGTAAGTGACAACCACAGCAATGCACTCACTGCAAGTGCGTCTCTTCATTAGTAAACAAGCACTGTCCTGGATCAAGACGTATAACGGAAAGTAAAGGCGAAACAGCTAATACAACTGAAGAGTGAAGTATTCCTTCTATTAGTGCAACAGGAACATTTAAATAAGAACTCAATCCCTTCAACTGGAGACTGAGTACACCATCTGCAGGATTAATTAATGCTCTTAGGAAATCATGACATTAGAGAAGATATTGGTTTGTCGTTTTAGCTAATTTTCACCCTGTATATGATTTCAAAATATGCCATCTGTTCGAAACGACTGTCACATATTATTATTGCAGGAGAAATATTAATTAAAACTAAACAAAAAAAAGAAACAGACTAGAAAATATAGTTCTGGAAACACAAACTTTTTGATATATTGATACAGGGGTCATTTTGTCATATGTTAGCCCCCTGTCTGTAGGACATGTTCATGTGATAACAACCTTTTTCTTGTACATCTTCAGCTCTCTACTGCGAACATTCACGATGACATCTAAACACAGCTAGATCACCCGGATATGGCCATGTGCATGGGTTACTTCCTCGTTGTAAATGGGTGTAGTATGCCCCACTGACTTTCAGTATCCTTGTAGCCAAAAATTCCAAGCATCAACTTCGAGTGAACGAGAATGCCGTCTTACTAGACATTTTCGACTAAACCAGGCCATCAAAAAATTTTCAATCGTACAAAGAGCACATAATATTAATCACTCACAACCTGTAACAAACTATACCTGTTGTGTCTCTGCTGTCTTCACACAGAAATTCTTGGTAACAATAACGTTTAAAGTGAGGCGGATCACTGCTGTCAGCTGCAGCGGTACGTTCGCTGAATCAGTGGCGACGAGAGAAAATGTATACGAGACCGGGATTCGAAACCGGGATCTCCTGCTTACTAGGCAAGTGCATTAACTACTGCGACATCTTTGTTTTTCTTTTTTAATCTCATTTTGTTCGTTATAGTTCGTTGCAGTTGTTCGTGGCGGACGTCCCCTGACGCCCATTGAAGTTCGTTATTGATCCATTCACTCAGTTTTTTTATTACAGAGGACAGCTAACCCTCTGACCGAACACGCTGAGCTACCGTGCCGGCAACTTCCGGTACACTGCTTTACCACAAAAGTGCGGACTACCTTGGTACGCCTCACGGCCGATCTACATTCCCACGGAGCGCCACCTAATCGCAGTTCCTGTCCATTATAATCCCGTTTGCTACTCAGAGATTCGCACAGGAGGTCGGACGTATTTGTACAACCGCGCTCAAGAAGGTGGATCCATTGTCTAGTTACCCATATCGATTATAAAGAATAACGTGTTAATGAAGTGCGCAAAATGTATAGTGCTGAGAGTCCATCACCAAGAACGTTACTGAAGGCAACGATATCTCGCTTAATTCATGTCCAGACCATTTACATCTCAGTATATTTCCTATAAGAAAAAGGCTCCATGTTAGTCCCCATTCGGATCTCCGGGAGAGAGCTGCCAAGAGCAGGACGACCACGACAAAATGATTGAATCTCCAACTAAAGAGGAACATTCTACAATTCGGAGCGTGAAATGTCAGAGCTTAGGACCGGCTGGAGGTGCAAAATGTCTGAAAAGAGAGATGCAAACAGATGTACGGCGCTCAGTGATTTGCAATGGAAAGAAGACAAAGATGTCTGGTCACACTAACACAAACTAATATCAGAGGCAGCAGAAAAGGGTATAACGGAAGTGGAATTTGTTGGAAATCGGGAGGTACAGTTGGGACTGAGTTACTGCTAGCAGTTCAGTGATATGCTTCTCCTCATCAGAACTAACGGCAGACTAACAACAATAGTCGCAGGCAGAAGATGACAAAACAGAGGAAATATATGAGAATGTTGAAAGGGTAATTCAGCATGTAAATGGAGACAATAATCTAATAATCGTGAGGGACTGTATTGGGGACAGAAGAAAGAGTTACGGAAGAATATGCGCTTAGTAGTAGGATTAAAACAGGAAAATAACTGAGTTCTACTCCACATTTCACTTAATAAAGTAATAAACTGTCCAAAAATCACAATAACGTAAGGTATATTTGTAAAACAGCCGGAGAAAGGGTGAGATTTCCACTGGATTACGTCATAGACAGCTAGAGAATCAGAAACTGGATTGTAAGGCGTATGTAGGGGCATATAAATACTCGGATCACAATTTACGCGCGATGATTATACCAACAAACTCTGGGAAGATGCATGGGACATCGAAAACACTTTTTCTAACGTCTTTTCCTGTGAAACACCATTTTATGATGATATCGAATCTTACAGTAAACAAAACGTGACACAGACTACTTTTAATTCTTTGTTACCAAGAGACAACATTAACACAATACAATTAGTTCGGTTACAACAGAGGTTCACAAGTTACAATAGACGTTCACAAGTTGTAAACACAGGTTACACCGACGGAACCTGTTCTGTCTAACATGGTCAAAGACTATAAGAGGATCCTAATTTTTCCTGCTGTTGCTGCTATCCGGGCTATGATACATGACTAGCTCTGCCAGTCGACTTTACTACAAACTATCGATTCAAGTACCGGCGCACAGGACGACTGAAATATGCTGGAAGGTAGAATCGTCTGGACGAACCACTGTGGAAAGAAATGGGATGCTGAGGTACTAAGTTAGTTAGAGATGAATTTTAAATTCTCGAAGGCGGTACGTACTGCGGTTATGAATACCACTGCATGCAGTTCAGTTAACGAGGAGGGGACATCGCTAAAATGGGCGATCACACGTAGGACAAAAATAAGTACATGGTAACTAATAAAAGAAACCTTACGTAACAGATGAACTACTTCAAATGATTGACGAAAAAGGAAGTACAAAAATAATGTGATGTCAGTCCCTCAGGAATGAAATGAATAGAAAGTTAAATCAAAACAAACTTCAGTGAAAGTAAAAGCGAAGTTGTCAACATTAGGAGTCCTTTATTAAGTGCAAGGGAGAGAGTTTGGCATCAATGTAACTCACTGGGCCGATCAGTCAGATATTATTGCTAGCTAGGAATGCATTTTATTCTAATTTTGAATTGAGCATAGCTGCTCTACATTCTGACCATTTCTTTTTCGCAATGAAATTGTATGATTCTTCAAAACTTCATTCCGATGAGGGCTACCTTAATAGGCGTCTAAACCTACGTAAATTATACCAAACAGATATTTGCAACCGGTGGGCTGTAGAATTCCATATATAAAATCCTCATAAAAGTATTATCCACAGTGTCGAAGATGCCAAGGGACAATATGTGCGAGAAGTGTCCCCACTTACCACCGCAGGTATTCAACCTTACAAGCAAGAATAACGTACAGAAGAATGGAAGAGAAAATGAAGTTATGTTGGATGGCAATGAATTTAGTTTCAGGAATGATAAAGAAACCAAATTCTAAGTAAGACAGGAGTAAGCTATAGGGAAAGATGGTTAATATGCAATAAGTAGCCGACGGCTGTGGCTGAGCAGTTCTAGGCGCTTCAGTCCGGAACTGCGCTGTTGCTACGGTCGCACGTTCGAATCCTGCCTCGGACCTGGATGTGTGTGATGTCCTTAGGTTAGTTAGGTTTAAGTAGTTCTAAGTCTAGGGTACTGATGACCTCAGATGTTAAGACCCACAGTGCTTAGAACCATTCGAACCCTTTTTTAAAAAAAAAAAAGTACAGGAACCAAGAGGGATCAATCAGACTGGAAGACTCAGAACGAAGTACTCGGATTACAAAGCATGTAAGACTGGGCTGCATTCTTTCGCCCTTACTGTTCAATCTACACTTCGAAGAAGTTATGACGGAAACAAAAAAGAGCTTATTAAAATTCATGGTGAAAGGATATCAATGATAAGATCAATTGACGACATTTCTTTCCTCAGTGAAAGAGAAGAACGCTTACAGGGCCTGTTGAATGAAATTAACAGTCTAATGAGTAAGGAATATGAGTCCGAAAAATGACAAAAGTAGTAAGAAGTAGCAGAAACGAGAACAGCGAGTGAGTCAAGTAAGTTAATATCAAAACTAGTGATTACAAAATAGACGAAGGTAATGAATTGCGCTACCTTGGGAACAAAATAATCCATGACGTATGAAGCATGGTGTATATAAGAAGCAGAATAGCAGAGGGTAAAAGAGAATTCTTGGGAAGGAGAGTTATACTGTTGTTAAACAAAGGCTCAATTTGAGGAATAAATTTCTGAGAATGTACGTTTGATGCTTAGCATTGTGTGGTAGTGTAACGTGGACTATAGGAAAACTGGTACAGAAGAGAATCGAGGTGTGTGAGATGTTCTGCTACAAAAGAATGTTGAAAAGTAGGCGGATGAATACGTTAAGGAATGAGGAAGTTCTCCACAGAAAAGGCGAAGACAGGATGATAGGATATGTGTTTCGACATCAAGCAATAACTTTGTTGTGCGACCCTAATAACAGCATTATAAGAAACGTACGATACGAGTGGATATCGATCTTTTCAGCCTGATTATAGTTTCCATGTACACACATTCATAAAAAAAACTTGAAAAATTTATATTCTGCTCATTTACATTAATGTTGAAACATTTCACTTGAACTGATTATTAATTGTTTCGAAATTGTAACAGCAATTACTAACGAAAATTGTATAAACTCTTTGAGCTCTATGTGAGGTCGCTGTGAGGGAGGTATAGAGACTTGGAGGAAATGTGCTGTAAGATGCACGATGCACCCTTTTGACAGAAGAGTGGTTGCAAAGGGGCTTGATATTGTTTTGTAGTACTGCAGAAGGTAGAATTATTATGTGTTAATAGTGCTGAGTGTGGGAATACTGAAGAATATATCCACTTCAAAGTTCAGAAACTGCATTTATTGGATTATCATCGGAAATTAGCAAATAACTATTCTTGCACCTTTTAATATTTCTTGGTACAAAGACGACTTGGGAACAGAAAAATACTCGATGGAATACAACGAGACCAACAACCAACTAACAAGTTAAGTACTGATTTATAGCTATAAATGTGAAATGGACTAAATTAAAACTAACTACAAAATAATAGTCAACCTCTTGTTCGAAGACAGATCAATGAACAGGTAGTGTTGAAGTATATAGAAGATAGATCAACGAACAGGCAGTATTGAAGTGTACATTACAGGACAAAAATTGTTGACGAAAACAGGGACTGGACCACAACCAACAAGTAATTGGGGACGCAGGATGCAGGTTCTATTCTAAGATAAACAGGTTGTTGCAAGAGAAGAATTCTTGGAAGGTCGCATCAAACCAGTCTGAAAAGAGGAAAAAAAGAAAAGGAACCACAGACAAGATTTGACGTTGCAGATGATTATGAAAGCAACAATTAAGAAAAATCAAGACATATTCATCGGATTTGCCTACTATGAAAAAAGCGTTCAGAAATATCAAATGCGTTGCAGGGTTGGAGGGTCGAACCTGGGACTCCACATGGCAGAGCTAAAGCTGGGATCCACCATGCCGTATTTCTTCAGGAGGCTGAGAAACTTCAAGAGCGTCGAGGGGCAATGCAGAGTGATACAGCAGTATTAGGTAGCATTCCGTATTCAACTAATTTACAGTATTCGATTGGTGCAGCGCAGTGTCAGCGTGTCGCCCGCAGCGCTGTCCCGCGAGTCCAGTCAGCTCAGCAGACTCCTGGTATGCCGACGCCACTGCTCCGTTAACAAGGCTTCTCTGCTGGAAGTCAGCCACACTCTTCCCGATCACTACCTGCCGATGCGTCGCGTCTTGTGCCACACTGCTGCCCGCGATTTCAGAGACTGCTACAGACCCTGGTCCTCGCTGCCCTCCTCCCTGTTTGGCCTGCTCTGTCCGAGGGGGACGAAGATGGACGTACTGGTGACCCGTGGCCCTTGGGCTGCCACTGCTCCCAGGACAGGACCGGACTCGGACCTGTGCCCTCCTGAATGCAGTGTTGCAACTTGCCGCTAGTGGTGCTTGAAGGATGGCAACACCCACCACCGTCCCTGGCACTGCTGCAGCACCGCTGCACCTCCCGCAACGTATGTCTCGCCCGGATCGTGATACACCAGGTCGGTAGCGAACCTGGTCCATTGATTGGAGTGGAACCGAGCCCCTCCTGGACCCACTGCAGACTGCTGTTACTGCCCTCTTTCAGGCATACTGTGCCATCTCCAGTTTCCAGGCTGCCGTTCCGTCCAGCCCCGGTGTTGTGTCCCTGGATGTGGAATAGAGCCCAAACATGTACATATAAACAGAGTACAAGTTTATGTAGAATTCTTACAATATTGCAGCCAGACTGCCCCTGCAAGCGCAGACCAGCACAGGTCCATCCCAACACTCAACTTACCTGGAACTCTCTTCTCCTATAGCTAAAATTGCCCATCTATTTGTGCTGGTTTTCCCCTCGCTTCTGACGTAGTGTCAGAGAGGGACAGAAACTACTGCAGGGATAAATTCCCACACGTCAGCCACTTACAGATCGTCCTCCTGGCTCTGGCCTAGCCTCATACTTCAAGCAATATCTTCTGTTGGTATGTGATGCTTCGTAATCGGTGTTGCCGGTAGCCTACCCTCCGTTCCGAATAAATAGTTAAATGTCAATAACAATTCCTCCAACGCGACCTTGTCTCCTCCTTGCTAATGCTGTAATTTTCCCCTAAATTGCGCTGGATCGACACTTTGCTTATGGCTCGCCTCTAAATCCTTCCTATCAAGGTCTCCTTCATCAAAAACCCCAAACGTGGCCAATAACAACCCTTTCGACAAGCTAAAATCTGCTCTGCCAAAGTTATCTATACTTACAGGAACTCTATAATCTCCTTCCACATAACTTGCGTGAGCTAAACTCCTCCGCACAAAACAGTGCGCATTATCCAACTCTTCATTACTCGAGAGTGGCTTCACGTCTCTTTTGCAAGTCCGTATTTATAGAAACCCAACGGTTGAAGCAGTCCCGTTCTTGTTTAACGGCCGCTGTCGCCGAGGTTCCCCCCTAATTTTACTCCTGCAGTTCACTGCTCGTTGACCCATTTTCCCACATGAGTAACACCGCAACTGGCGCTGACATTGCCTCCTAATGTGCCCTACCTGGCCACAACCAAAACACTTAATTTTCGCTGCCAGGACTCTATGCGCCACCCTATGCTTTGTCACATAATCTACCTCCTCTAAGTATGTGACAATCCTTAGAGCCGCCGCAAGATCACTGAGATTCTCCATTCTCACCCAATGTGACATCTCTGGCAGTACTCCCAGCAAAGGCACATCTAACGCTCTGTTCTCGGCCTCTTGTAACAGCACTTTATTAGTCTCCCCATTCTGTAACAGTTCGAAAGTTTGTGCATTCAGTTTTCGAATCCTGTCTGAGAAAACTTCCACAGTCTCATTTCTGCTCATAACTAACGCACATAATTTTTCACTAAAAAACTTGGTACTATTCTGTTTTTGGTACCTCTGGCGTAACCCAGCCTCAAGCTCTCAAAACGTCCCCAAATTGTTCAACGTTTCATGGCACAATATGTACGACTGGGCATCCCCTATCAAGAGTAACTAGGCCACTCTCAACATTACAACATCTGAACACCAATTGGCCTAAGCCATTGTCATAATGTCATTAAAGAATACCGACACATCCTCCATTGCTTTATCCGAAAAGGGGTCAATCAATGCCGCGATTGCCGGGTCAAATGGTCTATGACACTACAAGACCTGTAATTTACTTTCACCCAATGTCCCTTCCCCTATTCGGAATGCCTCAAATCTCCCTGCTAATTCTTCATATTTTTCTTTGTCACTTATCCTCGCCTCTGACAATACCCGAATTTGCTCTGTTAGAGCGGCTACACCTTCCGCTGTAGTTACTGCTGCAAGCTCCGCTGCTTGTCGTGTTTCCACCATTCTTGCTTATAGCACCACAGTTGTCATTAATTTCACTCTGCTGCTCCTTAAACTTAGTTCTTGCGGCGAATCATCGCCCATCTACATTCTGCACAATTGTGCGCCAAATGACCAAATCTCTTATAAATAAAACAATTCTTTGGCACCCACTTTGTACACAGTAATTCGTGGCATGACAGGTTACAAAAATTAGATCGCTTAGGCGCTATGTTATCACGTCCCCCATCTTCCCTGAATCCAGATAAATCTACAGGCTCTTCTAGTTTTACTTTTAAATAGTCCATCCAAACGAAGGAATGACACATAAACCATAAATCAAACATCATTCACCCTTCCACATCGTGCTCATGTGCAGCTTAACAGTCCTGCTTTCCTCCATATACTGGTATGGACGAATACCTCCCAAATGACAAAACGTAACAAAAAGTGCACGACCACCCATCACGAATGCAACCAAACACCTCAACAACCCCTCTACACAGGCGCACCTCAAGCCTACTTGCACGACATAAGATGTTGGAGTGCAAATCCAGTACCAGCGCTGTATCCGGCACTACTTCTGACATCACTGTTGTGGGGTTAGGGAGTGGAACCTGGGACTCCAGATGGCAGAGCTGATGCTATCACCCACCGCGCCTTATTTCGTTCAAGAGCGTCGAGGGGCAGTGCAGAGTGATACAGCAGTACTCGGTAGCATTTCTTTATTCAGCTAAATTACAATATTGTCTGGCGTGAGGTCGGTCGCTTGACGGCGCGTTCGGCGCGGGCCCGCCCGTTGCCGGCGCGCCGTAAGGCACGGAGGCTCGCACTGGGGCGTATCGCTTCCAGTCGGGCGTTCCGCGGCAGTCCTCACAGGGGAAGTAACGCGTCTCTCATAGCCTCTCCTTCCCAAGTGGCTCTTTCCGCCTTCCCGTGGTGCCAGATGTTAAGCTTGGCGTTCTGCCTTGCGACAAAAGGGAGAGCTGCCACCCAACCCGATGCGAAAGCGAAGGGTGCGTGGCACAGGGGGAGCTGTGTCGAGGGACCGAACACCAGTCTATTTCTGTTCGCAGGGCACAGACCAGCAGGTGATCTGCATGACGGCGACTTCGTTTGTCGGCGTGGGATCGCGGCGTGAGTCGGCAAGGGTGCTTCGCCGCGCCCCTGGGTAACCGGGGCGTGTTCTGCCAAACCCAGGAGGTGGTGACTTCGCCTGGGCCAGGTTAGATGGGTCCAGACCGCCGAACGTCTGGGGGACCGGCCCGCCACCTGAGTAGGAGTGGGTCCTTGGCCGAGAGGTGGAAACTCGGGCAAGTAGGCGGCGAAGGGCGAGAGGTGCATCCGCCTCTCTGGAAAGCGGGGTGCAGTTGCCGAAGAGCGTCGCGTGAAATCGTCGATGACGGGGTCACCGAGGGGGACCAGTGCACTGGCGACGGTGGGCTGAACCCGGCAGCTCGGAAGTGCCCTTGACCTAGGGGCGAGGTCGGTGGGCGAGCTGCAGAAGCCCCTCCCCCCCCCCCCCCCCAAGCCAGAGGAGCCGGTCCGGGGCAAGAGACGGGCTCCCACCTTTTTCATCACTCGTTACAATCATGGCCACAAATGAAACGAGTGATTCGTGTGCGCCTCAACGGGCTTCCGCTGCGCTTGATCCCTCTCCCCAAGACGAGCAGGGACAGGCAGAGAATGAGTCAGTGATGCAGAGACACTCTAGAATCACGTTGCTCATGGAGCAACAAATAAAGAATGGGAAGATAAGCCAAGCAGGACTTGCCATCATCACAAATGAATTAGCAGCATGGGCTACTGCCCACGCTAAACTTGAAGGCAGGGTTGAGGAACTAGAAAAAGAAAAAGACAGATTAAGGAGGCAACAGGCAAAGACGCGGGCAGCCGTGGCCGCGCAAGCGCCCACTAGGCGCCCACAAAACACGACGAGAGACGCAATTGGTAAAATGACAAAGAGAACAGACACAGCAGTCTTCCTTAGGACACTGCCTGGACAGGACACGAGCGTAAAGAAAATACAGGAACTTTTTACAAAAAACATAGATCCTGTAAAAGACAAAATTAGAATTAAAAAGATAAAACCAAGCAGAAACTCCGTAATTGTCGAAGTTACCTCTGAGCAGGACAAAGACAAATTGTTGAACAACCAGAAACTGAACTCGGTGGTCAAATGTGAACCACCAAGGAAAAGAAATCCTCTCGTTATATTATACGACGTTCCCACGATTATGACAAATGACGAACTTTCAGAGACAACCAGACAGTAAAACTTTGACGGAATGAACGAGGAAGAATTTAAGAGTTGCTTCAAGTTGAAATTTAAGACTGGGCCACGGGGTCGTGATGTTGTTCATCACGTCGCCGATGTAACAGCGCCAATGTGGAGAAATATAACAACAATGGGCAGATTATATGTAGGTTTTCATGCCATCAGTACACGAGATTATGTCGTGGTACCTCGTTGCCACAACTGTGGTGACTTGGATCACATCTTAAGGCTGTGCACCAGGCAGCCGGCGTGCATTAAGTGTGGGGAAAACGGTCATAGCCGCAAAGACTGCAATGCGGCGGCAGTTTGCATACCACGCAAAAATCGAGGGAAAAAGTCTTGCGGAGCCACAGGCAGGAATTGACTGACATATAGAATGCTGGAGCAGAGATTAATCTCTAGAATTGATTATGGTTGAGCCCGGCATACCGAACAGGATGCCAAAACGAAAGTCCCCGAGCAAAAGGAGGAGGGACGCCATGAGGGCAAATAGATTCAAGGATTTTCTGAGGTCGCTCTCGGGCGCCGCTAAAATTGAAACAGAAGACAAAGCCATACAAACTGAATTCCCAACAATGGTCATAGGCATACAAACTAACTTCCCCCTCATGGCCGAAACTCTCTCCTCTGAAAGCCGTGGAACAAAGCCGAAATTACACCAACAACGGCAAGGGCATCCTGTGGCTGTGGCAACCACTAAAGACGATCACACGAACAAAAAGCCAATTCAAGAAAATATAGTGACAAGCTCAAGCACGAGCTCTACTGCACTCCTGGAAATGGAAAAAAGGACACATTGACACCGGTGTGTCAGACCCATCATACTTGCTCCGGACACTGCGAGAGGGCTGTACAAGCAATGATCACACGCACGGCACAGCGGACACACCAGGAACCGCGGTGTTGGCCGTCGAATGGCGCTAGCTGTGCAGCATTTGTGCACCGCCGCCGTCAGTGTCAGCCAGTTTGCCGTGGCATACGGAGCTCCATCGCAGTCTTTAACACTGGTAGCATGCCGCGACAGCGTGGACGTGAACCGTATGTGCAGTTGACGGACTTTGAGCGAGGGCGTATAGTGGGCATGCGGGAGGCCGGGTGGACGTACCGCCGAATTTCTCAACACGTGGGGCGTGAGGTCTCCACAGTACATCGATGTTGTCGCCAGTGGTCGGCGGAAGGTGCACGTGCCCGTCGACCTGGGACCGGACCGCAGCGACGCACGGATGCACGCCAAGACCGTAGGATCCTACGCAGTGCCGTAGGGGACCGCACCGCCACTTCCCAGCAAATTAGGGACACTGTTGCTCGTGGGGTATCGGCGAGGACCATTCGCAACCGTCTCCATGAAGCTGGGCTACGGTCCCGCACACCGTTAGGCCGTCTTCCGCTCACGCCCCAACATCGTGCAGCCCGCCTCCAGTGGCGTCGCGACAGGCGTGAATGGAGGGACGAATGGAGACGTGTCGTCTTCAGCGATTAGAGTCGCTTCTGCCTTGGTGCCAATGATGGTCGTATGCGTGTTTGGTGCCGTGCAGGTGAGCGCCACAATCAGGACTGCATACAACCGAGGCACACAGGGCCAACACCCGGCATCATGGTGTGGGGAGCGATCTCCTACACTGGCCGTACACCACTGGTGATCGTCGAGGGGACACTGAATAGTGCACGGTACATCCAAACCGTCATCGAACCCATCGTTCTACCATTCCTAGACCGGCAAGGGAACTTGCTGTTCCAACAGGACAATGCACGTCCGCATGTATCCCGTGCCACCCAACGTGCTCTAGAAGGTGTAAGTCAACTACCCTGGCCAGCAAGATCTCCGGATCTGTCCCCCATTGAGCATGTTTGGGACTGGATGAAGCGTCGTCTCACGCGGTCTGCACGTCCAGCACGAACGCTGGACCAACTGAAGCGCCAGGTGGAAATGGCATGGCAAGCTGTTCCACAGGACTACATCCAGCATCTCTACGATCGTCTCCATGGGAGAATAGCAGCCTGCATTGCTGCGAAAGGTGGATATACACTGTACTAGTGCCGACATTGTGCATGCTCTGTTGCCTGTGTCTATGTGCCTGTGGTTCTGTCAGTGTGATCATGTGATGTATCTGACCCCAGGAATGTGTCAATAAAGTTTCCCCTTCCTGGGACAATGAATTCACGGTGTTCTTATTTCAATTTCCAGGAGTGTATACAAAGCACATCAATAGTGAGACTACCACCGGTCGATCCGGTAAGGGTGTACCCCAACCTGGAGTACGCCATGCAACTATCTAGACTGGAGCAGCCGGCTACCCTGACCACTGGCTTACGACATGTGGTCCGTGTAGGACATGAAGACGGCAGGAAGATAACCTTCTCGGTTATGGACGCTGTTGACAGAATCCAGCTAAAATCAGTGAATCTCCCCACCGACTTCGGAGCCCTGCGAGACCTGCTCAAGAAAGTGTTCGAAAGACGAGGTGAGAAATTTGATCTTGATGACATTTATCAACAATCAGTACTAGCACATGAACGAATTGCGTTCGACTGGAGTAAGACCTGGCCACATGACCGAATACATACGTACTTCCCCTAATGACAAAAATAAATATTGGACAACTTAACACTCATAACAGCAGACTCGTAATGCAGGAGCTCCGAAGGGAGGTGGAGGAGAGGAGACTAAATGTACTCTGTCTACAGGAGCCATACTGCCTGGCTGGGAAAATCGCATTTGCTGCCGCAAGCTGGCAAATAGTCAGCAGAGGGGATGACCTGAAGGCGGCGATTGTAATTACCAACAAACTTTTGAGAGTCACCACACTTTCACAGTTTACAACTAGCCACTGTAACGTCGTGGAGCTGCAATCCCCCATGGGAATCATCGCTATCATAAACATGTATTTCCAGCATGGTGGTAACATAGAACAGCACACAGACTACCTAGCGAGAGTTACCACTGCGTTGCGGGGAAGAAAAGTTGTAATAACAGCCGACATTAATGGTAATCCCCCCTGTGGTACAGTGGCACAAGAGATGCAAATGGTGAAAGAGTCGAGGAACTCATTATGGCATCACAACTTGTGGTAGCCAACAGGCCTGGCAATCCTCCTACCTACGCTGCAGGAGGAGGACAGGCCACAAATATTGCTGTCACTCTTGTAACACCAAACACAGCCAGTAATATTCAAAACTGGAGAGTTACAGATAACGCCACCACAAGCGACCACAACTTGATAACTTTCACCTTAGGAGAAAGAGAGTGCCGCTGGGCCATGAGGTGGGAGGTACAACTAAATTACAGAAGAGCCGATTGGGAACGAGTAGCAAGGGAGCGTGACATTCCTCCATTACCGGAAAGTGACATGCATCTCGACATGGACGTAGACCAGAGAGCGGAGGAATTGGTGAATGCAGTGACAAGAGCGGTGAGGGCAGCTGTACCAACTAGGAGGAGGGCCATGGCGGCCTCTCCGTCACCATGCTCTGCTGAACTAGGAGAACTGCGTCAATCTGTCAGAAGGCTGAGGAGGCACTACCAGCGCAGTGTCGTCTGGCAGGAACGACAAAGGTGGCAGTTGCTATATAGGGAGGAAAATCGGAAGTTCCAAAAGGAACTGCGTGAAGTTAGGGTGAGAAGCTGGGAAAACTTCGTGCTCAACCAGCTAGTCATGGACCCATGGGGGCTTCCATATAAGTTGGTAAGAGAAAAAATCCGCTCTCCTCTGGAGCTATCAACAGTCAGGTTCGGGGACAGGATGACGGAATCTTGGCAGGAGACTGCAGAGGTCCTCCTCCGGTCCCTGTTGCCTGACGACAATGCGGATGGGGAGGCAGAGGGGCAGAAGCAACTGAGAGATGAAGAACAAGAAGAATACATTAATGAGACGGCTGTCTACCCCTTCTCAGAGGAGGAGGTAGCAGCCCATATGAGATCACTGCAAAGAGGAAAAGCACCTGGGCCAGACGGCATTGTGGCGGAGGTGGTGCAGTTCCTGGCGCCTCAGCTGACTGCGCCGCTTAAGCATCTGTATAATGAATGCCTTAGACAAGGAAAGTTCCCAAAGAAATGGAAAACGGCAAACGTAGTCATTATAAAGAATGGACGAGACAGGGACCCCGCGGAAGTGAAATCATACAGGCCGATTTGCTTGCTGGATTTATTTGGTAAAATATTGGAGAAATTGCTAGCTGGCAGATTGGCAGCACACCGAGTGTTGTGCGGGATGAGCAACAGGCAGTTCGGGTTCAGACCGGGGCGGTCGGCATCTGATGCAATCGCCCTGGCGGCTGAGGTCTGTGGCTCGAACCCACACAAATACGTGGTTGGCATAATGGTTGACATCAGTGGCGCCTTCGACAACCTGTGGTGGCCTTCGCTCTTTTCCTGATTGTGGGAGAAAGAATGTCCAGAGCCGCTATACGGTTGCCTGAGGAGCTATTGCAAGGATCGGGAGGTCTGGCTATCATCCCCTAGCGAAGGAGTTGGAAAAACAGTTACCAAAGGATGTCCCCAAGGCTCTGTTTTAGGACCCCTCTTCTGGGACATCCATATGGAGCCTCTATTAGACAGACTACAACAAAGTGATGAGGTGCTAGAGGTGATAGCCTACACGGATGACCTCCTCCTGTTGGTTGGCAGCCGTAGCCGCGAAGACATTGAACCAAAAATAGAGACAGCTATAGACAAACTCCAACAGTGGTGCCATACGACTAAAATGACGCTATCGTCCAGCAAATCCACTTACCTGTTGCTAAAAGGACATCTCATCAGAAATCCGACTGTCAGAATTGATGGTTCACCAGTTCTCCAACGACGTGAGAAACGCTATCTAGGAGTTATCATTGATGAGAGGTGGAGCTTCGGAAAACACATTGATACCGTTGCCCAGAGAGCTCTCCAGATATTAAATAACCTCATTTCAATAGGCCATAAAAGATTCCATCTCCCTCCACACCTAATTAGACTCTACCACAATAGCATCCTAACCTCAATCGTGGGTTACGGTTCGGGAGTCCGGGCGCACAGGCTCCCGAGGGTTGTGCCCGCCATGGCAATGAGAAGGGTCCAGAGAAGCACGGTATTAAGAGCTGTGGGAGCCTACAGAATATCTCCAGGGGGGTCCCTATTAGTCATAATGGGGCTCTGCCCTCTGGACATAAAGATAAGAGAACAGGCGGCTTGGTATTGGGCCAAGAAGGGAAATCATGAGAAGATTGTAGAAATCATGGGTATTAGGGTGGGGCACAAAAGGGAAATAAGGAAAAGAGGGGAGGAACTCTGGCAGGAGTCTTGGGAGGTAGAAGAGGCTGGACGCAGAACTTTCCAGTTTATACCTGATGTAAGGGAACGCCTGGAATTGAAATACTTTGAGCCCACACGAGGTCTGATCCATTTTCTCACTGGCCATGGACCCTACCCGACATACTTATGTCGATTTGGGAAGAGGGCTACACCAGCGTGTGACTGTGGCGATCCGATGGGTACACCCGAACATGTAGTTTACGAATGTCCGCTCTTCAATGACGTCGCAAACACACTACGTGACAGACTACCCAACTATGACACATATCAACTACATAGACGAGAGGAAACTTTTCAGACCTTAAACACATTGGCTAACGAGGTATCGCGAAAAGTTCTAACTGAATACTTAAGAAAGATACACTAAATAATGAAGACAATAACCACCTTGCAGGAGAGCTTCTGTAAAGTTTGGAAGGTAGGAGACGAGGTACTGGCAGAAGTAAAGCTGTGAGTGCCGGGCGTGAGTCGTGCTTCGGTGGCTCAGTTGGTGGAGCACTTGCCCGCGAAAGGCAAAGGTCCCGAGTTCGAGTCTCGGTCGGGCACACAGTTTTAATCTGCCAGGAAGTTAAATATCAGCGCACACTCCGCTGCAGAGTGAAAATCTCATTCTGGGAACTTTACCCCTTTCCAAAATTAATTTCCACCAGTTTCATTTGCATTTTTCCTTTCATTTAGATGTAACCCTTTCCTCCCTCTTTACCGACAGATTAACTTCGGTAACGATTGCTTTTTCCCAAATTTCCATTAGGTACACGCGGTTTAATTTTTCACTGTCATTAAGGTCGATAAGTGAGGGGGAGATTACAATCTTTAATGGTTTGTTGACACTTCTCAGGAACGTTCATTAATTTATCCTCAATGTTAACTCCATTATTGTACCTCAGCATTTTTAGATTTGCATCTTTTATGTGGAATGTGTACTCACAACACCCTCTCACAGCCAGCAATGAAGACCAGATAGTGACTAGTTTTAGTTTGACGCGTCGGTTACAGCGGATTGACAGCTGTCGGTCACCTCCACTATTCTCACGTTATGACTTTGATTATTGTTGCGATTGTGAGTCGGTTGTTTTGACTCCCCTGTGGTGCAGTTTGATAAGCCGTATTATTTTGATATTGTTGTTGTTGTAACCAGCAGTCATTTTCGGAGATTAGTTGGAAATCTGTACCCATTGTGGCCCCTTGTATGGTTGCCACTGCGCTGGTTGTTCATTGTGCTCTCGCCCTTGGTTACGGTTACCGTTACCATTGTATCCGTGGTTCATGCGCCCATCGCGACGTCTTTTCCTAAATTGATTCGTATACCCATTACCATTATTCGACCCTCGATTCAGTTGGGTCCATTTGTTACGGTTACCATTACCATTAGGTGTTTGATTAATACTGTTGCGGTTGTTTTCAGCTTTTTGCCTACATGATTAAATTTACCTTCGCTTTGCATGTCTTCGATAAGCAAATCTACTTAGTCAACAACCTAGCTACACTGTTCAAGGTCATATTCTGGTACATTAATGAAGAACTTTTTTATGCCACTAGGTAATTTCATTTTAATTAGCCTTGTTATGTCTCGGTCAGACATTGGTTCATCCCAGTGTCTAGTCTTATTAATAGACTTTTCAACATACTTGCGGAGGGCTCCCAGTCCTGGATTGAACATCGCAGAACTATACTACTCTTTCCTTAATCTTTCCTGTGTACAATTGGGCTACAACTTTTGTAGAAATGCGGACTCAAACTGCTGCATGGTATGGCATCTCTCGGATGCTTCCGTTGCCCAGAGGGTCGCATCAACTTGTATTAGTGATACAGTGAACTGAATTCTTTGCCTTTCCATCCATCCCCGTGGAAAAATATTACGGAAACTTTTAATGAATACCATGGGGTGCACGGTACACTTTCCGTTCTTGAGGGTTTGAAGCTGCCTATGTTTAATCACTTTATCCTCTTTATAGTACGGTGAATTACCACTGACCACTTCCATCCGTATATCCGGCGGTGAACAGTAAGGCATTCCGCGCTGCAAATTGCTGTTGTCAACCGGTGGTGCATGCGCGTAATCGCTCTGCACATTGTTTACGTTATTGCTGTTTCCAAGCCATGAATCTAACTGGCTACCGGTCTTCGACAGTCGGCTTGCTTTTCCAGTTCGGTTACTCTCCGAGCGACATCTCTTTGCCAAGCGGATAACTGCGCTGATACACGCGATTCTAGCTGAACTAATTCTGCTTGGATTGCGGCAGCGCTGACGTCGGTTTTCGCGCTCAGATCCACTGTCGCTTGTTCAACAGCTGATTTTACGCTTACTTCGATCGTTGATAAGATTTCGCTGCACTTTACAGATTGCCACTCATGAAACTCTTTTTCGGCCTTCATTGATTGGCCGTCTAGATGTTTTTCTACGTTCTGACGTGCCTCAAGCTCTACATTTTCGACACGACTTGCCAAGTTTTGAACTTCGTCTTTAAGACTAGTGTGAGCTATTTGTAAATTTTGCATCTGACTAGTTAAGTTTTGGACTAGGTCTGGTATTTCTTTGCATGCGCTACGCATTTCCACAATTCGGAATGTATGCTACTCAGTTGTTTCTCGAAAATTTGTTCTCTTTCTTCGAGTATCTGATCGAGTCGTCGCAAAAATTATGCGTAGGGATCGGGAACAGGTGAACACACCGTTGTTCGGCCCATCTTACCACTAAAAAAAAAATGGCTCAAAAGGCTCTGAGCACTATGGGACTTAACTTCTGAGGTCATCAGTCCCCTAGAACTTAGAACTACTTAAACCTAACTAACCTAAGGACATCACACACATCCATGCCCGAGGCAGGATTCGAACCTGTGACCGTGGCGGTCACTCGGCTCCTGACTGTAGCGCCTAAAACCGGACGGCCACTCCGGCCGGCTCTTACCACTTCACTCGCTCCCCTGCACATGCAGTGGAGTTACAGGTATCACTTGTTCATTACTCTGTGGTGCAGTATCTGGTATCCACAGAGCCTCGCCCGCTGCTTCGGAAAGTATGTTTTTCGATTCTGTGGCATGGGATTCATTTACATTCTGGACATTGTTTTCTACTTCCATATCTAGCAAATGGTGTTCGTCAGATACAGGTGGCTTTGCCTCACCTACTTTACCCATCATACATTTAATTTGGGACAACTAACAGTTCAAACACTAACACAAATGTGCATATATCCCTTCTAAAATAAAACACACAAATACATAAAAAATGCAAACTGTTAGCACTGCTTACCGCTTTGACGGAGAATTTTTCGTGTGCGTATGGCCTTGATATTTCGCACAAAATTTTGTTATATAGGTTTGGCAGTTTCAATTCCTTTCGTTTCCTTTTTGAAGAACATTTTTTTCATTTGTCTCAGGGTGTTGGTTGTTGTGAATGAAAAAATTTTTTACATAGACATTAATATCATGCAATGGTAATGTAAGTACATAAAACATATACATATACATATGTAAATTTTCATGCGCCGAAGTTGGGCGCCAAATGAAGTGCCTATTCAACTGGAGTACTAAATTTATTTATTTATTTATTTATTTCACTTATTTGGTAACTTTAAATTTAATTGTGTGGTCCAAATGAAAACTAGTTAGCTGATTTCTACTTCCTAGAATATTACGTGAGAAGGAAAATATTACAGTATGATAATTAGCCTCGGCTTATTTGCTCTGTAAAGAGCGTGGACTCAAAAATTTATTGTGGACCACACAACACTCGAAGAATACTTCTCTTACCACCATATTCAGGCTGTGGTAGTTGAATCCTGGCTCTCGGCGTAAGCTGGAAAGTAAAATCTTAAAACTAATGTTGCTCTCCGCTGCGGCTCATTGCTGTGACAAAATGGTTGTTAAATGTTAAAGCGGACGATCTCTGCGCTTTCGCTATGATTTCGCTTTTCTAGATCGTCGCGTAATGGTGTCCGCTGAAGCAGCGGATGTTATTATTGTGGAGCTGTAAGCGTCTTAAAAAAAATTAAACCAAGGCAAGGAACGTGACAGAGGGCTCACTGCACATTGAAATAACTCAAATAGAAATTTTCACGTACTATATTGACAAGGTTAACAGCATAAAGGTTTACATTACTTTCGTGCAGCAAGATGTCTGCTTTTTAACACCAGAAAGAACCGATGGAAGAGAAGAACAATTTAGGAGCGTTCTTCTCCATTTTTAACGCCATAGAGATTATTGCATTTTAAGAGTTTACTCCTTGATACTAAGATTAAAATTTAATATTTACAATAAAAGATGGATATTTTCCACCGCCTATGCGGTCGATGAAACACATAAGGTTCGTGTACATTTAATTCGTCGTATAATATTTGTCGTTCCCAGTTTTTTTGTTTTACATATCTTTGCGGCACAATCGTCGCTGGGACGGCACAGGCCCTTACCTCAAACTGATAAATGTACCCTTTTCTATCGTCCCTGAAAGTTTTTAGCTTCATCACGGAATCACCCTACAATTTCCTTTACGTCGTACATTCAGGCATAATTTATATTAGTTATACACTTGTCGCGATTTGCGACAGCGGCCACCAGTATTACTGTGGAGGAAACCAGAAGAGCTAACTGATACGGATGAAGAAACGGTAGAGACCAAACGCTCTTCCTGCCAGTCCCAATGAGTACAGTTCCATAGTAAAAACTGCCCAAACGAATAACCCGTTTGGAGCTGCTGAAGACAACTGTTTCGTTAAGCGGACCCGTACTGATCACGTCGAGGCTTTTAGCAACTAATCTGTCAGGTCTGCTGTAAACACTAGACAAGTGGTTTGTAGTTTGCAGCTTCCATTGCCGAAAGCTCAAGCCAGCAGGCTGCTAGACTTGGGAAAGGTGAGCAAAGTTGAGTGCTGGAGGGCCCGACACTGGTCAAGGAGAAGTAGTGCCAGTCAGCCCCACCCCCTACAAACGCCATAAAGATGACGACCGTTAATGTTATTTAAACCAAATGCGAATAGAAGAATCGCTTGCAGTGGGACACGAACAGAGAAGAGTACATTTTGGATAGTTGCGTTATAGGGACGGAAATCTATCGTCACTTCAGTGGATGGTGGAGATCCCAGCCTATTAAACCACATGATCTTTGAACAGATGGTTCCCTCGAGATCATAGAACAATCGAACCTGGGACGATCGATTTCTGACCAGTGATGCATTTTGGCGTTTCACCACTCTGCACTTATCACTGATAGCAACGTAAATTTTGTAGGACTGGGACTTTTCGGGCATATTTTCTGCACCTCCTTCAATTATAGTTATTTATACGTGAGGTAAAATATATATAGCTACTAAAATCGAGTTGATTCATTGAGATTTCCTTTTTTACGAAATTTTCTTCAAGCAGCCGACTTGAACACAGTGTCAATACCATAGTATAAATAACAAGCTCATTTTTCAGAGTTAACCTTACGACAGATATTTATTGACCACTCGCAAAGACTAAAGTTGGCACACACACCTTCCAATTACAGCACTACTTTAAAATGTCATGCGTTGCGTTGGGAAGCTTAATAGTGGGTGGCATTTTCTCGTATTATGAAATACTCCACTAGTATTACTACTATCAGAAACTGGGGCATACATTTGAGTGAAAATTCTTTCATTTAGTTACAGTGAATATCCGCTGCAAATGACTGTCGAAATTTCTTCTGCCACCATCATCCATTTTCTTAATTATATGTTTTTGGCTTCGCGTCCTGTGCGCCGCTGTCCTTTCTTTGGTTATTACGTTACCTATTCCCCATTTGTTTGTATCAGGTTCATGAACATGTTTTGTAATTTCTGAAATATCTGTGCTTATCTTTCCGTCCTGTAGATATGATGATGACTGCCGTATAGCGGAAACCGATAGTCTGTTAAAATAAATTAAAACGTGACCACTGCTGAGAATTATTACGTTTACAAAACATCGGGGGTATAACGTAAATGACGTCCTAGAGACTAAGTAACGTCTGATACGGAGCGTTCGTCTGTGCTGCGCGGCACCGCTTTCTGCGACTGTTGCCGTCGGCTGACAAACGAGCAGACAGAGAGGGCGTGGCCGCCTGGTCAGCGGCAGGCCGCAGCGCCGTGCGCTTGTCGTTGATTAGTGTGCGTCGCGATCAGCGTCCGAGTCTGTCTCTGGCAGCTGGCAGGCGGCAGTCAATAGGCGTCAAAGACCGGCCCGCGCCACGTCACGGCACGGCCCTGCCCTCAGCTGTCCGCCCCGCTGCCTAACCAGACAGGGGCGCCCTGCACGGGACCACCTGCTAGGACACCGGCATGTGCAAGATGGAGACGACGTGTTTATGACAGAGACTGAAAGAATAAATCATGAATATCTTAGATATATGTACATTGAAGAAACAATGTTTCCTCCCTATTTTCCATATATTGGCACCGCTTGTAATGAATTGATTGAAACTTTTTTTTTGAACCTGTTAGACAAGTGATAATGGAATCACCAAAAATTTAAGATTTTAGAAAATGTTCATGATTTTCCGGACCGCTGGTCTTGATGACATACAAGCAAGCATTAGAAAGAAAATGAAAATGTAAAAAAGTTCTTAATTTGTGAAGTAAGCTATACAAAATAAATCTTATCAGACGGTATCATTCATACACTGATTGTACTTTAAGAAAAGACGTAAACTGTGATAATTTTATTTCTGTTGATATTCGAGAAAAGGTTGTTCTCCTATGTTAGACATCCTTGGCTCTTTATTTTGGTTTTCTTGGTGCAGTAACTGGTCCTACAACTCATGCTATTTTCCAACTCAGCCATTTTTTGCCAAACGGGCTACAGCAAGTAACGGTGATTCTGAGGACTATAGTCTATGCCGCTTAGAAATTATCTTCATCTTCTTATTCAGAATGTTGTTCCGTTTGGCCACTTAACAAATGTTCTGCAATTCTTAGATTGAAATCAAGATACTGCAGGATATTCTTCTTTGACTCATCGTTCTTAATTCGGTCAACCCTGTATTGAATTCAGCTATTTGTAGTTCCCAAGTCTATGAAGTGAAAAACAGTTCTTATAATCAACTTTATGGTTCTGCTGTAGATCCTATAAAATATATATAACCTATCAGTAAGGTCTATAAGACCCACAGTTTAATTTGGCAGTCGGTTACTGCTGGACGATCAACGAGGATGTATCACGCGGCTTTCTTAAAAAATCATTTACATTGATCCATAGGCTGCTTCCCAATCTTCCCAGATGCAGATATGGTTGGTTTATGGGCACACCATTTTACAATATAAATTACACTTTTGTCCTGTCTGGTCAATACACCTATGTCCTTAATTTGCAAGGATCTTGTCTGGTATCACATGCATTGTGTTGTGCATTTATGGCCTCATTATTGTTCTTGTCCTTAGAAAAAATAATAATAATAAGGCAGATAATGCCATTTGGCAACAATCACAACAAGAAATATACTGCAAATTGGCATCACTGATATTGCCTAGGACGCTAGGTTAGGTTAGTGCTCCAAAATGTGACACCAAGTCCCAGCGTTAACTAGTGGACATCACTATTTTAACAATTATTTAAGAAATATGCAGTACTATCAAAACATGTTACACAGCAAAGTCACAAAAACAACACTTGTAGCTATTGTCTACAGTAGATACATATGTTCATGAAATGAGATTCCAAAAATACACAGTACTGAAGAAGTACTAAATTGCCATAGTAACATGTCGTAAATTAAAGCTGATACTTGGCATCAATTTATCGTACTGACACTTCCCCCACCCCCCCCACCTTCTAGATAACGCACCATACTGTCCACTCAAATGAAACACAGGTATTTCGAGAGAAAATCAGAAAATTGAGAATCTTTTATAGCAGGACAGGTCTCAGGAGAATTTGTCCTTGAGGCAATGTCTTATCATTTTCTCCGTACGGGAGTAAATTTTGGCCAGATTAACTGAAAACTCTTCCAGCTGAAATTATTGGTTGTTACCAAGACGGCTTTGTCCGCTGGAGAGGCTCTTTGGTTTGGAGGACTCCAGGATAGCAACGATGCGTTTCTGGAAGGCGGTTGTCATTTAGGACCAGCCACGCAATAGCAACATCTGGAGAGTTGCCTCAGAATTCGCTTGTAAGGCAGACGTTTCTTTTTGGGAACTGCCCTTTATTGAGGCAACAGAAAGCTGTCTACTCTGGTGTTTTCTTACCACCAGTGTCAGTCAGCTCACTTTTGTCGTACCAGTCAATACACAAATTCGCCTAGTCATTGTCCATCACAGAGAACCTCGTTGTCGACACCTTGCTGGCTAAAATTGGCCTTATCGCTATACTTAAATGACCTATGTGACTAATGCTATAAGAAGACAACCACCTGCCACCATCTGCATAGCACCGTTTGCAGTGTTTAAAATTCTTTTAACTGGAAAATACATTTAAATTAATAAGTCAGATATAGGATTCTTCATTGTTATGACTGGTACAGCCCTTCTTCTTCACCTACAGCTTTGATTAATCTTATGCAGACTGGTTGCTTCATTCAGGCCTTTAAGTAGGATCGAGTCAGTTGTTTCAAAAACTAACGGTAAAACTTCATTTTCTTTTTTTTTTTTTGCGTTCCAAGTGTTAGAGAAAGTGGTGGGTTTGTGACACGTAGCACTAAAATATCTCAGCGCTATCAGATTCCTTCAGTTCTTCCAAAGCTGTTCAGCAGGTCCCGACCGCTTTTTACTATATCCAGTCCGTTAGTGGCTAACAGAGATGCTCGAGAACGAACAACACATATAATTTTGTGCGCTGGGTACTTCGGGTGGGCCAGACGAATAATAACCACCGCTTTAGATAATTGAAGGCTTACCTGGCCACTTGTTTGTTCACGTCCGATAAGACTTTCAGTACGTGACTGTATGGATTCAACCGCATCGTATCGTATACATTCTGGAGCAGCTGCTGAAAGCGCTTCAAGAACTGTGTTAATTGTACTAAATTTAAAGAGTACCGATCGCCTTGTGCAGAATATCAGACAAAAAATCAGTGGCAAGAAGTCGCTCTGTGAACATTCTTCTGTCACTTTTTTAGATTACAACTTCTGTTGCCTGAAAGAAATATTATTACAGCGAATTTTGTGTGATGTGCTGTACGAGCCATCATTATTATAGAGATTTACGTATTATTGTTTCGTGTAATATGAGAACGGTCATCTAACTTCCTGAAACTCTATACTCGTCATAGCGAACGACACAAAGCTAGTTTAGTTAAGATAATGTGGTCTCAAAAGGATAACACCACATGTTCTTCGAAACATACTTATAGAGGACCCTAGTTATTATTAATGTGTTGCTTTAGAAGAATCCATTATCATTTGAAAAAGTTGCACTGAACTTTTAGAAACCATAAACCAAAGATGAACAACATTCTGTTCAAATATATATCGTTACCCAGCCAAGTGAACATCATGGACAAAACTTCACTTCACTGATGATGATGAGGTCCCATACTCTGAGGAGAGTATGGAACGATGCGGGAGGCCCGCACCGTCGACTAGGAAAGGTCCTAGCGTAGGAGGTTTGCCATTGCCTTCCTCCGACCGTAATGGGGATCAATAATGATGATATAAACAACACAACAACACCCAGTCATCACGAGGCAGGGAAAATCCCTGACACCTTCGGGAATCGAACCCGGAACCTCGTGCGCGGGAAGTGAGAACGCTACGGCAAGACCACCAAGCCATATGTCTGGAAGATAGAACATAAAGCAGCAACTCATTCGAAATGGATACCCGTTTTAAATATCTCGGTGAAACATCCATGGTCCTTATACATGGTTCGACACTTCAGTACATCATCTACGAGTCTACCAGACACTTTCTAAGATCTATCTGTTTGACGTTGATGCGCATGGAGGTACTTTTCAGAACACATAAATTATGGTACCCGGCTCGATCCAGCGCTTTGCCTGAACACAACATGCTGAATATTTTCCACATGTCAAGTCGCGAGATCCTCCAAGTCCCGCACGCTTCCGCGTTTCATGTATATACTGTATATTTTCGTTTTGCATCACTCCAACGGCTAGTCTTAACATTGCTCCGATTTTTGTTATATGCGTTGTCTTTGCAGAAGAAGCGGAGGTGAACGTGTTCCCTTATAATGTGGAATAAAACGTGACAAAATGTTATCTTTCTGATATATAAAAAATATGAGACGTTTATGACAAGAAAAAATATTTCCTATCATGGATAACGTAATTATGGTACCAGACACGAAATAACATTTACCAATTTCAACCAACACTGTTCAGGTAACGAGTTCACAAACGCTTATCTCTACTCATCAAACAGATTCTCCTATCTGCTTCATTAACAAACCCTCGCAGACACGTAAAGTATACACAGAAACGAAATACGACGTTAGTAATTTCATTTTGACTGACTGAATGCTGAAGGAGACTACACTACGATATTGTGCGTGAGAGGAACGCTGCAGTATGAAGGTGGCTACAAACAGTTCGTTACCTTATTCATTACGCATTCAAAAAGACACTGCTCTAACGGCACGGAACATCAAAGAATATGTGGGTGATTAAATTCGAAGTTTAGTTCTCAATACGGTTCGTCTGAATCTACCAGAATAACAAGTTGTTTTTGTGGCAGCTGTTCTCTCTATATTTCCGTTATAACGACGGAACGAGGATCGACTTTCATAGCAGTCACATTTCTTTAGGTCTCAGATTTGGCTTTCAAGCTCTTTCAAAGCACAATGTTCTTCTCTAGGTATATTACATACCAAATAAGCGTCCCTAGCTTCTTATTGGAGCTTTACTGCTATTTCTAACGAGTTATTCAGAAATTTTGAATAAAATTTTATTACATATTTGTTATGTTGCATTCACAGAATATTCGGTATGCCAGCAATAAGAATTGAGAGGCCCTGATACACTTTCACTTCCTACAAATTGATTCGTGTGCAAGGTGTAGGGTGGGAGACTCGGGGTGGTACGGGATAGCGGGTCACAACGGATTGTGCTGTTTTCTATACTGTAGAGTGCAGCAACCAACTACAGTGAACTATGTCTCTGAATGGCAGTCACTTTAACTTAGTTTCGAATTACTTGTAAGTGAGTACATTTATAGCTACGAATTCTTTGAATACAAGGTAAGCCGTTAACTGTTAAATGTATACTCTCAAATGACATGTAATGTTAAAGAGCACGACATTCGTGGTACGTTATTCACACAATACTTTTAAATTCGTCAGTTTCAATGTTCCATAAAAGTTGTTAACGTATAATTTGGTCTTGGTGAGCAATCAATGGGACGGAGCAGAATGGGACAGTACCCCGTTCAGCGTCGTCATTTTTTTCTGCAATTATAATTACTCTTTAAGTTTTTCCATTGTTTGACAGTTGGTGCGAATCTACATTAGAAAGACCGATCAACAGAAGTGGATCTTTTATCTTCTCCAATGTGAATTTAAAAAGCATCTAAGTAGCTTAGCGTATCAAAATCAACGTTGGAAATATAGTTTCATAAAGCAAAGAATAATCCTGCCCACAGAGTTGACAAATTAAATATGAAATTAACAAACGCGTTCACTTCACAACAAGAATACGAGCTGGTAACAAACCTGAGGTCAGTGGAGAGCAAACTCCTTGGTCTTACTTTGCCACGAGATCAGCGGTATTAATGGAAACTTTCAAAGCCTTGGACAACATGAGTACACGCCACGATCGTGTTGTCGAGAGCTTCTATGAATTATCACAGCAGACGCACTTAGTCCCTGCGTTACTAATCCCACGCACCATTGAATGCGTTTCAACAATGGGTCACGTGTACTGAAACCGCTTCGGTGTTTTCTAGAATAGAAATGATGGTGCATTAAAAGCAAGGAGGACAGGACATGGACGTGAGATGTAAAGCATTCGCAGTCTCTGTACAGGCTGCACTACCGCTCGACGTGTTTTTGATCGTAGTCTCAAGCGCAATTTGAGATTCGTCTTACGTTGTTGGGGATACACATTTTGGAGGACGCAGAAATGGAAAATATATTAATAACATGTATGCGGACAGCTATGTCCTTGCGTCAGATACAAAAATAAAATGTTATTTTTAAGCTTGTTTAAAAAGGTTTCTCATCATACAAACGTCCTATCTATTTTTCTTTTACTTTGTAAATATATGCCAATAAATTAAGTTGGGTTTGTAAACTTTGTGAACTGATAGCATTTGCTACAATTATGCTACATACTAGCGGTCGGATAAAAGCCCTTGAGGAACGTGTTCGTTTGATCTCAGCATGCGCGCTATACACGTTCACAAAGAAGCCGGAAAGTAGACTAATAATATTATTACGAAGCACTTTGACACACATACTAGACGTTACTACAAACAGAAGCAACAGAATGTTGTAACTTATGATTGTTTTAGAACAAAGGGTTGTGATGCTCTTGTCTTTCAGTGTGTTAAGTGCATTCGCTCTACTACAATTTTATGGGTTAAATAATTACAGTAATTTAACAATGGATTTGTTTTTTTTTTGTCATCAGTCTACTGACTGGTTTGATGCGGCCCGCCACGAATTCCTTTCCTGTGCTTACCTCTTCATCTCAGAGTAGCACATGCAACCTACGTCCTCAATTATTTGCTTGACGCATTCCAATCTCTGTCTTCCTCTACAGTTTTTGCCCTCTACAGCTCCCTCTACTACCATTGAAGTCATTCCCTCATGTCGTAGAAGATGTCCTATCATCCTGCCCCTTCTCCTTATCAGTGTTTCCCACACATTCCTTTCCGATTCTGCGTAGAACCTCCTCATTCCTTACCTTATCAGTCCACCTAATTTTCAACATTCGTCTATAGCACCACATCTCAAATGCTTCGATTCTCTTCTGTTCCGGTTTTCCCACAGTCCATGTTTCACTACCATGCAATGCTGTACTCCAGATGTACATCCTCAGAAATTTCTTCCTCAAATTAAGGCCGGTATTTGATATTAGTAGACTTCTCTTGGCCAGAAATACCTTTTTTGCCATAGCGAGTCTGCTTTTGATGTCCTCCTTGCTCCGTCCGTCATTGGTTATTTTACTGCCTAGGTAGTAGACTTCGTGACCATCAATCCTGATGTTAAGTTTTTCGCTGTTCTCATTTCTACTACTTCTCATTATCTTCGTCTTTCTCCGATTTACTCTCAAACCATACTGCGTACTCATTAGACTGTTCAGCAGATCATTTAATTCTTCTTCACTTTCACTCTGGATAGCAATGTCATCAGCGAATCGTATCATTGATATCCTTTCACCTTGTATTTTAATTCCACTCCTGAACCTTTCTTTTATTTCCATCATTGCTTCATTAATGTACAGTTTGAAGAGTAGGGGCGAAAGGCTACAGTCTTGTCTTACACCCTTCTTAATACGAGTACTTCGTTCTTGATCGTCCACTCTTATTATTCCCTCTTGGTTGTTGTACATATTGTATATGACCCGTCTCTCCCTATAGCTTACCCCTACTTTTTTCGGAATCTCGAACAGCTTGCACCATTTTATATTGTCGAACGCTTTTTCCTGGTCGACAAATCCTATGAAAGTGTCTTGATTTTTCTTTAGCCTTGCTTCCACTATTAGCCGTAACGTCAGAATTGCCTCTCTCGTCCCTTTACTTTTCCTAAAGCCAAACTGATCGTCACCTAGCGCATTCTCAATTTTCTTTTCCATTCTTCTGTATATTATTCTTGTAAGCAGCTTCGATGCATGAGCTGTTAAGCTGATTGTGCGATAATTCTCGCTCTTGTCAGCTCTTGCCGTCTTTGGAATTGTGTGAATGATGCTTTTCCGAAAGTCAGATGGTATATCGCCATACTCATATATTCTACACACCAACGTGAATAGTCGTTTTGTTGCCACTTCCCCAATGATTTTAGAAATTCTGATGGAATGTTATCTATCCCTTCTGCCTTATTTGACCGTAAGACCTCCAAAGCTCTTTTAAATTCCGATTCTAATACTGGATCCCCTATCTCTTCTAAATCGACTCCTGTCTCTTCTTCTATCACATCAGACAAATCTTCACCATCATAGAGGCTTTCAATGTATTCTTTCCACCTATCTGCTCTCTCCTCTGCATTTAACAGTGGAATTCCCGTTGCACTCTTAATGTTTCCACCGTTGCTTTTAATGTCACCAAAGGTTTTTTTGACTTTCCTGTACGCTGAGTCTGTCCTTCCGACAATGATATCTTTTTCGATGTCTTCACATTTTTCCTGCAGCCATTTCGTCTTAGCTTCCCTGCAATTCCCATTTATTTCATTCCTCAGCGACTTGTATTTCTGTATTCCTGATATCCCCGAAACATGTTTGTACTTCCTCCTTTCATCAATCAACTGAAGTATTTCTTCTGTTACCCATGGTTTCTTCGCAGCTACCTTCTTTGTACCTATGTTTTCCTTCCCAACTTCTGTGTTAGCCCTTTTTAGATATGTCCACTCCTCTTCTACTGTACTGCCTACTGCGCTATCCCTTATTGCTGTATCCATAGCGTTAGAGAACTTCAAACGTATCTCGTCATTCCTTAGTACTTCCGTATCCCACTTCTTTGCGTATTGATTCCTCCTGACTAATGTCTTGAACTTCAGCCTACTCTTCATCACTACTATATTGTGATCTGAGTCTATATCTGCTCCTGGGTACGCCTTATAATCCAGTATCTGATTTCGGAATCTCTGTCTGACCATGATGTAATCTAATTGATATCTTCCCGTATCTCCCGGCCTTTTCCAAGTATGCCTCCTCCTCTTGTGATTCTTGAACAGGGTATTCGCTATTACGAGCTGAAACTTGTGACAGAACTCAATTAGTCTTTCTCCTCTTTCATTCCTTGTCCCAAGCCCGTATTCTCCAGTAACATTTTCTTCTACTCCTTCCCCTACAACTGCATTCCAGTCGCCCATGACTATTAGATTTTCGTTCCCCTTTACATACTGCATTACCCTTTCAATATCCTCATACACTTTCTCTATCTGTTCATCTTCAGCTTGCGACGTCGGCATGTGTACCTGAACTATCGTTGTCGGTGTTGGTCTGCTGTCGATTCTGATTAGAACAACCCGGTCACTGAACTGTTCGCAGTAACACACCCTCTGCCCTACCTTCCTATTCATAACGAATCCTACACCTGTTATACCATTTTCTGCTGCTGTTGATATTACCCGATACTCATCTGACCATAAATCCTTGTCTTCCCTCCACTTCACTTAACTGACCCCTACTATATCTAGATTGAGCCTTTGCATTTCCCTTTTCAAATTTTCTAGTTTCCCTACCACGTTCAAGCTTCTGACATTCCACGCCCCCAACTCGTAGAACGTTATCCTTTCGTTGATTATTCAATCTTTTTCTCATGGTAACCTCCCCCTTGGCAGTCCCCTCCCGGAGATCCGAATGGGGGACTATTCCGGAATCTTTTGCCAATGAAGAGATCATCATGACACTTCTTCGAATACAGGCCACATGTTCTGTGGATACACATTACGTGTCTCTAATGCAGTGGTTTCCATTGCCTTCTGCATCCCCATGTCGTTGATCATTGCTGATTCTTCCGCCTTTAGAGGCAGTTTCCCACCCCTAGGACAAGAGAGTGCCCTGATCCTCTATCCGCTCCTCCGCCCTCTTTGACAAGGCCGTTGGCAGAATGAGGCTGACTTCTTATGCCGGAAGTCTTCGGCCGGCCGCCAATGCTGATTACTTATCAAAATTTAAGCAGTGGCGGGGATCGAACCCGGGACCGAAGACGTTTTGATTATGAATCAAAGACGCTACCCCTAGACCACGGGCAGAGCCCTAATGGATTCTATCTATAAAAATTGACACTTTCAATGAACCAGCAGATCAAAAAAGCAATGTTTTATGCCCCACGTTTATACATTATACGTCCGCCTCCGGAGCTATATGGGGAGGTCACCTACTTCATTGATGTGACAAAAAGTAGTCCGCCACCGTAGTTGAGTGGTGAGCATGTCTGGTTCCAATGTGGAGGTCCAGGGTTCCATACCCGGTACTGCCAAGCTGCCAAGTGCTGGAACGAAGACCACTCAGTCTCGTGATGCCAACTGAGGAGCGGCTCCAAGGTCCAGAAAGCAGACAAATGACTCTGAGCACTATGGGACTTAACATCTGAGGTCATCAGTTGCCTAGAACTTAGAACTACGTAAACACAACTAACCAAAGGACATCACACACACCCATGCCCGAGGCAGGATTCGAACGTGCGACCAGAAACCAGACAACGACCAGGAAACGGTGGGCTGACCCCACGTCCATCCACACCGAATGCGAGACCCACGAGAAGGACAGGACGTGGCGCATACATCACAGCGTGTGGTCCAGCAGGTCTTAGGATTGCTAGCAGTCGTCTGCGGCCGGGAGCGAAAAACTATTTCAGAATAGTTTAATAACTGCGCGTTTAAATGCATGCAAGCTTTCGATAGCACACGACATATTGATTTCCCGTGGTCCCTGCACGGAGCCGAGCTTTGGTGAAGTATGACGGACAAGCTGACTAGTCTGACGTCACAAGTTTATCGTGGGGTCTGTATTTTTCGTAAGCCCAGATAACGTATGACGTCATAGGGGATAATTCGGCGATCATTCAGTCCCTGTGAGCCCGTCTGGGTCACGATGAGGAGCTTTTCTTTGCTTTTTATTCACTGCATTATAATTGCTCAATTTTGTCTTACTTTCATAAATCTCTACTTAAAGTTCTAGGTAGTAGCTATAGTTGACTTACCAGTATCATTGCGGGTCAGTGTACATCTTGCTATTCCGTTATCCACATAATTATTGTATACACTGGTTAAAAGAAGTCTACTAATATGAAATATCGGCCTCAATTGGAGGAAGAAATTACTAAGACTGTACGCTAGAGCACAGCTTTGTATAGAAGAAAATCATGAATTTTCAGAAAACCGGAAAGAAGAGAGTCGAAGCATGAGATGCGTTATAGAAAAATAAGGAAAATTATGTGGACTGATAAAAATATAATAAAACAGGAAGTTCACCACAGGATCGGCGTAGGCAGCAACGTATGGATATGACTAGTAAGAAGGGAAGTGACAGGATGATAGGAAATCGTAGCGGGCTGCATCAATCCAGTTACATCAATGACATAAAAGAAAGTGGAGTATTCTGAAGTGGTTTTACTAGCGCTTGAATTACTGGGTAGTACCCTTCCAAAGGCCTATGAGAGTGCACTGTGGTGAGAATATGGGATAGAGGTCATCAACAGGGATATATTCATGGTGGCAATTTCGAATTTATTAAATTTTATAGTAGCAGTAGTTTTTAAGATAATTCGAAGAGTGAACACTTCATGTTGTTTGCATTCTTGGACAGATACTATCCAATTCAAAACTTTTCTAAGAGAGACGAGGAGATCTTTTAAGAAATTGAGACGCTCTCGTTATGTCATGACGTGTTACACATTAAAAATGTCTGTCAGAACAAGAGACAAAATACGCCTGGGGCCTTGGGAAAGTTACCTGGTACATATATGGTGAATCAGAATTCCATCGACAAACTTTCAAAATTGATAGCGTGGACCAAAAAACAAAAACACAATATCAAATGAACATGGGCTCTAAAATGCATATCTTAAGATCTACAAACACTTATTTGTCATCGCTGTTGGTAAACATGTCTCGTCTATAGAAACAGTGTCACAGTGGTTCTTTCTTCTTTTGAGTCATCAGTCTTCTGATTTGTCTGATGCATCCCGCCACGAATTCCTCTCCTATGCCAACCTCATCTCAGAGTAGGACTTGCAGCCTACGTCCTCAATTATTTGCTGGATGTATTCCAAACTCTGTGTTTCTCTATAGTTTTTGCCCTCTACAGTTCCCTCTAGTTCTTTGGAAGTCATTCTCTGATGTCTTAAGAAACGTTCTATCATGTCCCATCCCCTTGTCAATGTTTCCACATATTCCTTTCCTCTCCGATTCTGCGCACAACCTGCTCATTCCCTACCTTATCAGTCCACCTAATTTTCAACATTCGTCTGTAGCACCATATCTGAAATTCTTCGATTCTCTTTTGTTCCGATTTCTCCACAGACCATGTTACACTACCATACAATGCTGTACTCCAGACGTAAATTTTCAGAAATGTCTTTCTCAAATTAAGGCCTGTGTTTGACACTAGTAGACTTCTCTCTGCATGAATGTCCTTTTTATCAGTGCTAGCTGCTTTTGATCTACTTCGTGATCATCAATCCTGATGTTTGGTTTCTCACTGACATTATTTCTATTACATGTCATTACTTTCGCCGTCCTTCAATTTACCCTCAATACATGTTTTGTACTCATTAGACTGTTTATTGTATTCAGAAGATGATGTAATTCTTCTTCTCAGGATAGAAATGTCATCAGCGAATCGTTTCATTGATATCCTTCCACCTTATATTTTAGTTCCACTCCTGAACCATTGTTTTGTTTCCATCAATTCGACTTCGATGTACAGATTGAACAGGAGGGGAGAAAGACTACATCCCTGTCCTATACCCTTTTTAATCCGAGCATTTCGATTTTTGTCGACCACTGTCATTATTCCGCCTTGGCTCTGGAACATATCGTGTATTACTCGTCACTTCCCATAGTTTACCCTATTTTTCTCAGACTTTCTTAGATCTTGCACCATTTTACAGTTTCGAACGCCTCTTCCAGGACGGCAGATCATATGAACGTGTCTTGATGTTTCTTTAGTTTTGTTTCCATTATCAACCACAACGTCACAACCACCTCTCTGGTGCCTTTACCTTTCCTAGAACCAAACTAACATTTAAAACTAAAGCCAGCTAAAATACATCTTTAATTTTATTTTCCATTCTTCTGTACATTATTGTTGTCAACAACTTGGATGCATGAGCTGTTAAGCTGATTGTGCGATCATTCTCACTTGTCAGCTTTGGCAGTCTTCGGAATTGTGTGGCTGATGCTTTTTCAAAAGTCAGATGGTCTCGCATGTCGCCAGACTCATAATTTCTACACGCCGAATTGAGTGTCCGTATGTTGCCACTTTCCCCAATGATGTTAGAAATGCTGATGGAGTGCCGGCCGCGGTGGTCTAGCGGTTCCGGCGCTCAGTCCGGAACCGCGGGACTGCTACGGTCGCAGGTTCGAATCCTGCCTCGGGCATGGATGTGTGTGATGTCCTTAGCTTGGTTAGGTTTAAGTAGTTCTAAGTTCTAGGGGACTGATGACCACAGATGTTAAGTACCATAGTGCTCAGAGCCATTTTTTTGCTGATGGAGTGTTATTCATCCCTTCTCCCTTATTTAATCTTAAGTGACCCAAATCTCTTTGAAATTCTGATTCTAATACTGGATCTACTATTTCTTCTAAATCGAATCCGTTTCTTCTTCTATCACATCAGACAAGTCTTCTCCCTCATAGAGGCCTTCAACGTACTTTTTGCACCTATCCCCACGCTCCACTGCATTTAACAGTGAAGTTCCCTTTACACTCTTAATGTTACCACCCTTGCTTTTCATGTCACCTAAGATTGTTTTGACTTTCCTATATGCTGAGTCAATCCTTCAGACAATCATTTCGTTTTCGATTTCCTCACCTTTCTGATGCAGCCATTTCATCTTAGCTTCCCTACATTTCCTATTTATTTCATTCCTCAATAACTTGAATTTCCGTATACCTGAATTTTCCTGAACATTTTTGTACTTCTTTCTTCTGCTACTCATGGTTTCTTCGCAGTTACGTTCTTCGTACATATGTTTTTGTTTCCAACTTACTGTGATTGCCCATTTTAGAGATGTCCATTCCACTTCAACTGTACTACTTACTGGTCTGTTCCTTATTTCTGTATCTATAGCCTCAGAGAACTTCAAGAGTATCTCATCATTCCTTAGTATTTCCGTATCTCACTTATTAGTGTATTGATTCTTCCTGACTAATGTCTTAAACTTCAGCCCACTCTTCGTCACTACTACATTATGATCTGAGTCTATACCTGCTCGTGGGTACGCATTACAATCCAATAACTGATTTAGAAATCTCTGCCTCATAATGAGTAATGTAACTGAGATCTTCCTGTATTACTCGCCATTTTCCAAGTATACCGTACGTCTTCCTACTGTGGTTCTTGAAAAAAGTATTTGCTATTATAAGCTTAAACTTATTACACAACTCAGTTAGTCTTTCTCCTCTCTCATTCCTTGTTCCAAGCCTATATTCTTCTGCACCCTGTTTTTACCTTACCTTATCAGTCCACCTAAGGGGATAAGAAATGAGGAGGTTCTGCACAGAATCGGAGAAACAGAAATATGTGGAAAACACTGAAAAGGAGAAGGGAGAGGATGATAGAACTGTAGCGGAAGACAGAGATTGGAAAACATCTAGCAGATAATTGAGGACGTACGTTGCAAGTGCTACTCTGAGATGAAGAGGTTGCGACAGGAGAGGAATTCGTGGTGGGCAGCATCAAACCGGTCAGAAGACTGATGACTCAAGAAAAAAGAACTTGTTCTTCTACTCTTTTCCCTACAGCTGCATTCCAGTCCCCCATCACTAATAGATTTTCACCTCCCTTTACGTATCATATTGCCCTTTCAATATCTTCGTATACTTGCTTTATCTCTTCAACTTCAGTTTGCGATGTCGGCATGTATACCTGACCTATCGTTGTCGGTGTCGGTTTACTGCCGATTGTGATACGAAAAACCCTGCCGCTGAACTGTTCATAGTAGCACACTCTCTGCCCTACCTTCCTATTCAAAACTAATTCTACTCCAGTTTTACCATTTGCTCCTGCTGTTGATATTATCTTGTACGCTGTTGTGACTGACAATTCGCAATTTTTCACAAGTACAACTTTTACTGATGTAAGTTCACAAAGTTGATGACAGAACAACAAGCAAAATGTAACAACAACGATTCCAGTAAAAGTCTCCTAATTCAGGTAAACTAAAGGTCACTTCTAATTTTCCACAAAGGTTCGTGGTAACACACACGAACTAGGAGCAGTCCAATTCAGAGACGAATCTTCAACGATTGCAGTACACGAGGTCGGCATTCGGCGTGAACTGAACTTCAGGGCTTGGAAAAGCTGGGGAGGAACAGGTGAGCGGGGGAGAGAGTACCAACACAGCCCGGTGCTGTAGGCTGATCTGCAGCTAAGCCCCCCTGAAGGAGGCGGTGGAACCCGGGCGCCGGAGAGTATGGCGCCGCTTTCCGCGCGAGGCGGCAGGAACGACGCAGCAGTGGCGGTTGGGAGGCGAAGTCGACCTGGACAAGCGGCATGGGGACGTCTGCATCGTCTAACCGAGGCGTCGCCGAAGAGGGGCCGGGAAGCTGGATTAGGGGAAGGCCCCAAAGCTGTCCCAGGTCTGGATTATGCGGCAGCGCAGGGCTAGCAGCCAGCGTCTGCTGGCTATCTCTGGTAAGATAATCCATCAACTGAGGAGAGGGCATCAACACAAGCCCCAAGAAAGGGACCGCTTCGCACGGAAAGCGGTGCCATACTCTCCGGCGGCCGGGTTCCACCGCCTCCTTCAGGAGGACTTAGCTGCAGATCAGCCTACAGTACCGGGCTGTCTTGGTACTCTCTCCCCCGTAGTCACCTGTGCCGCCCCAGCGTTTCCTAGGGGGGAGGAGTGTTATACCGGAGTCAAAGTAGCCCCTGAGGGCCGGCATTTGAGGCTGCAGCTGCTGAAGGACACGAGGACACAGTTGCCTGCGGTGATTTGAAACCACCCTGTCGTCCAGGCGTACGTCGAACAGTTGCTGTCCACGAGGCCGGATAATGGCCCCCGGAAGCCAGCTGGGCTGAGGCCCGAAACCGCAAGCCCACACCTTGGAGTCGGATGAATATTGGGAAGTGCCTGGCAGGACTCGAGGTCCCACTTGCGGCAGGAGGAGATGGAGTAGGATCTGAGGCTGCCGACTATGGAGCAGTTTTGCTGGAGTCTTGTCACCCACCGGCGTGGCACTGTAGGTACTGAAAAATAACGTAAGAGCTTCTTCTGGAGGACAGTGTGAACGTCTTCATCTGAGTTTTAAAAATGCGAAAAAGGTGCTCCACCTTTCCATTGGATAGGGAATGGAAAGGAGGGGTAGAGACGTGATGGATACCATTATCGTGGCAGAATTTGGCGAAATCTTGACTGCAAATACGAGGGCCGTTGTCTGATACCAAGGTGACGGGAAGGCCTTCAATGGAAAATATTTTTGACAGGGCCACGATGGTATTCTCTGTGGTGATAGAGGAGCATCAGATAACGAAAGGGAAGTGGGAGTAGGCATCTGTGACAAGTAACCAGAAAGCACTGAGGAAGGGTGTCGCAATATTCACATGCGTTTGCATGGGAGGGAAGCGGCCGTCAATAATTGGCAGGACTGGCGCAGTGTGGGAAGGGCCTGGGTACACTGCTGACAACCCTGAACCATGTGTTCCACGTCCGCTGTCATGCCTACCCAGAAGACATGGCGATGTGTTAGGGTTTTCCTCCAGGCAATACCCCAGTGGAGGATCCGGGACTGTAGGGAAGTTGGTAAGATGACTCGTGGAGTGGCGTCAGTTTCAACATGGAGGACTACCCCGTTGACGGCCAGCAGTTGATGGCGGATGGAGAAGAAGAATCGGAAGTCAGCCTGGGCGCGAGCCGGAGGAAGCGTCGGCCAGCCACAGAGAACATAGTGGTGCACCAGGTGGAGGAGCGGGTCTGCGGTCGTCGCTGCAGCCACCCTCTCAGCTGTGACTGGGAATGCAGCAAACGCATCCTGTGTGTCGTCATCGACCTGAAAAATTAGGAGGTCCGACGAATTGAATGCTGAATCCTGGCAGTAAGGGAGCCGTGACAAGGTATTTGCGTTGGCATGCTGGGAGGTGGACCGGAAATGAATGGTGTACCTAAAACGTGAAATGAATAGGGCCCATCGCTGCAGGCGGTGGAAGGTCTTCGTGCGTAACTGGGCTGATGTGGAAAATAAGGTCACGAGGGTATTATGATTATTGATTAAGCGAAAAGACCTACTGTAAAGGTACAGGAGGACTTTGGTACAGGCAACACGATAGCTAGGGCCCCTTTGAGATTATTTACATCGGACCTCTGTAAGGGGTTAAGATATGTATGCAACAGGGTATTCCAATCCATCTGGTAGATGGTGCAAAAGGACAGCCCCAACACCACAGTCTGAGATGACCGTAGCCAAGAGGAAAGTAAGAGAGAATAGAGGGGTTATATGGAATGTGACACGCCGCAGAGTGCAACCTCCGCTTTAAGGTTTGGAAAGCCGATTCACAAGCCGGGGACCAAAGAAAAGGCACGTTCTTTTGGCGTAGGTGATGGAGCGGCGCCGCAATGTGGGCGGCGGAGGGAATGAACTTACGATAGTAATTTTTAGCAACCAACGACCGCAATTGGTGGACGTCGCGCAAACAAGCAATGTGGGTGGAGGTAGGCGATATGCCATCATGGGAAATGATGTGACCCAGGCAGGAGATAGCAGGTTGAAAAAAGGAGCATTTAGGAAGGTTGCACTTTAGGCCCACAGGCTCAGGAACAATTGTCACAGATGATTGAGATGTTCATCTGTGGTACGGCCGGTGACGACGATGTCGTCGAGGTAGTTTATACAACCTGGCACATCCCGCAAGAGCTGTTCCAAGTAACACCGAAAGATGGCTGGTACACTGGCAATGCCATACATGAGGTAGTTCAACTGGAACACCCCAAACAGTGTGTTGACAACAGCCAAGTGAGTAGAAGGCTCATCTAATGGTATTTGGAGGTAGGCCTTGGTAAGATTGATCTTCGAAAGAAGAGAAAAGGCCCTCAGGACGCGGAAGGGGATAGTCTTCAACCAGTATCTGAGGGTTAATCGTAGCCCTGAAGTCGCCACAAACTCGAAGACACCCATCTGGTGTCTTGAGGACGACCAAGAGTGTCGCCCACGAACTGTAACGGAGCTAGTGACGACTCCCTCCATGGTGAGACAGTCAATTTCCTGTTGAAGAGGCTGCTGGAAGGCTTTGGGAACCTGCCGCGCTCAGAAGTTCTTCAGGCAGGCAGACAGTTTCAGCTGGAGTGACGCACGAAAATCTTGAGCACAGCTGACGCCCCGCAAGAAGAGGTCCTGGAATTCCTTGCACAAGGTATCGACTGCTGAGAATGGAACCTGGGAAGACACCAGATGAACATTGTCGTCGATGGCGAAGCCAAAGGCCCAGAAGGCCTCCAACCCGAAGAGATCTGCAGTGGCCGCATTGTTGACCACAAGGAAGGTAACTTCCCGGCGAACCAATTTATACATGACGGAAGCCGTGAACTGACCCAAGAGGGCGATCGGTTTGTTACTGTAAGTAAGGAGACACCGAGGAGTGGGCGTGAGGTGGGGGGGGGGGGAGGGGGCGCCAATCTTCGCACAAGTGGAATAGTTGATCAGTGAGACCGCTGCTCCAGTATCCACCTGCATCTGCAAAGGCCAACCGTTGACCTGAACGTCGATCATCAGCTTGGAAGACTGCACCTGGTTGACATCCATGGGTTAGGCCCCCAACTGCTATTGGCCAGATGAGGAGGGGGGCTGCCGAGATCAACAGACTGAACTGACATGTTCGTTATGGGTACACACTGCACAATACGCCCACCTGTCAGGGCAGTCTTCCCGTGCATGGTTATTAAAGTATCCCGGGCAGGACGGCAGCCAGAGGTGCTAGCGGCGCTGGCGAGAGTGCAGGGACTGTTGTGGAGTGACGGTCTGTGCCGGGCCCGCGGAGTGATCCAAGGGCAAATTCCTGGACAGGGCGGCTGCCCTGTCGATGCTGTGCAGAACAGGATGGCCAGCGCCGGTCATCGGAATGGATGGCGGCAACGTCTTCGACCTCGGCCAGTGATGCGACAGGCTCCAAGGCGTCGTGGTCGCGGAGGGCCGCCACTTCCGCTCAGAATTCCAAACACTTGTCGGCCGCCGTAGCGACTTCGTACTTGAATGCTACATCAATTATATAGTCCAGAGTAGGATCGTCGAGTGTGAGGGCGTCGCGCTGGAAAGCCATGTCAGCGGTGGCCTGGATGAGGTGGTCGCGGACGATCTCATCCGCATAGGATTGTTTGGAGACTCATGTGCTGAAGTGATATTTCTGGCTGATACCTTGCAAAAAATGGTTCAAACGGCTCTGAGCACTATGGGACTTAACATCTGAGGTCATCAGTCCCCTATAACTTAGAACTACGTAAACCTAACTAACCTAAGGACATCACACACATCCATACCCAATGCAGGATTCGAACCTGCGACCGTAGCAGTCACACAGTTCCAGACTGAAACCCCTAGAACCGCTCAGCCATCACGGCCGGCTGAGACCTTGCAGTTCCGCTGACCACTGGCGATAGAATTGGCCAGCCTTCTTCTGACACTGGTAAAATTCGACACGGACAGCCAACATGTGGAACTGTCATTCGTAGTAAGCCACGAGAACCTCACAAATCTGGGAGAAAGTCAAAGAATCTGGAGGTCGAGGTTGGAGATTCTTCAAGAGAACGTACACTTTGGGTTCGTTCCAGGAGAAAAAGTAGGAACGACGAGTAGCCTCCTGGACAACCTGGTGGATTTGAAAATGCTGCTGGAGCCGCTTGTCGTATGTTTCCCAGTCTTCAGCATCCACATTGAAAGCTGGAAACGGCGGGGGCGGCGGAACCGGGCGGTTTTGCAAGAGTTCCGTAAATAAACGTTCTTGTGTATTCTGAGAGTTCTTGCAAAACTGTTTAAAACAATGTAGTAAGACGTGCAGCCTTTGGACCAGCAGCTGAAGGACAACTTCTGCCATGAGGAAGACACATGCGGGCAACAACTCGTCGCCACTTGTGTTGTGACTGACAATTCGCAATTTTTCACAAATACAACTTTTATTAATGTAAGTTCACAAGCATGATGACGGAACAACAAACGAAAGGTAACAATAAATATACCAGTAAAAGTCTCCTAATTTAGGCAAACTGATGTTCACTTCTAATTTTCCACAAAGGTTCGTGGTAAGACACACGCGCTAGTAGCAGTCCAATTCAAAGACGAAGACGTAATCTTCAATGGTTGCAGTACACTAAGTCGGCATTCGGCGTGAACTGAACTTCAGGACTGGTTCTAGCCCCTAAATAGCTGTCTCCAGCGAACCAGGTTTTGGCGTTATGATACTTCCTGCAGGCTGTGGCTCGAGCTCTCCCTGCAGGAAGTAGTGCTCGGAATGTCTGTTTCAATTATCTTGTATATAAATAGCCGGTGTTAGCCATGGTGCTTTTCTTACACCTTGGGCATAGACAAGCTCGTCCTCTATGACGTTATTTGGATTGCCGGCCCCCTGGGGCTACCTTGGCTTCGGTATAACATACTCATCTGACCATAATCCTTGTCTTCTTTCCATTTCACTTTACTGAACCCAGCTATCTAGATGAAGCCTTTGTATTTCCCCTTCCAGATTTTCTAGCTTCCCTACTATGAGCAAACTTCTGACATTCCACGCCGCGACTCACAGAACATTATTCTTTCGTTCGTTATTCGGTCTTTTTGTCACGGTCACTTCCCCTTGACAGTCCTCTTCCGTAAATACGAATGAGTGCTATTCTGGAGTCTTTTCCCAACGGAGATCTCATCATGACACTTTTCCAGTTACGGTCCACATGCCCTATGGAAACGTAGAATGTGTCTTTAATGCAGTGGTTCTCGTTCCCTTCTGCATCCTCATACGGTTGATCATTGCTGATTCTTCTACTATTAGAGACAGTTTACCACCCCAAGAACAAGAGAGTGCTCTGAACCTTCATCTGTTCCTCCACCCTCTTTGACAAGGCCGTTGGCAGAATGAGGGTCACTTCTTATGCCAGACTTCTTCAGCTGCCAATGCTGATTATTAATGAAAATTTTAGAGGTGTCGGGTTTCGAATCCGGGACCTAGGACGTTTTCTTTAAATTTTTAATTAAAAACGGTACTCCTACACAATTTTTTTTTCAAATATTTATTTAAGGAGCAATATTACACATTTTAAATACATACGAAGTACATGTACTAACCATGCTCACATGTTCTACATAAAATGATTTAAACAAAAACCGTTTGGTCATTGCAATTATGCTGATGTTAATGAAATACAACAGAAGATTTTGTTACTGACTAAATTACAAGAAAGAATTAATTTGAACATCAAGAAAAGTTTTTTGAAGACATTCAAACTTCTTCAAACATGAATAAATAAAAAACTGCACTTTCAATTACATGTTCTCCAATCTTTACAGAAGCATAAATAGCGCTTTATGACTGATATCAGCAAGTTTTTGGGATAATTATTAATATATTAATGTACACAACGAATTCTTCTCCTTGAGAGACAGGTTAAGGGAAGAAATTGTTCTTCAACCTTCTCAGCGTAGTCCGACTAGCTATGAGCATTTCACAAAATTGTATGGAAGTCACCAAAACTTGTACAGAATATGGAATAATTACGCCCATCCCACATACAAACAATTTAATAGTCATATCAATCTCTTATATACTTTAGAATGGAGGATAAGAGATACTATAATGTTGACTAGCCTTCCAACTACACTTTCGCGACAGTAATAGAATGTTAACTATCTGAAGTGATCATACCTATATAATAGATCTTTCACTGGAAAACTGACTTACACATTACAGTGCAATAATGAACAGTGCAACATGCCAGCCACTGAATATTACATTATATCGGATACAATCTTATGGTTTTAATCAATCGATAAAGACATTTCCATCAAAACTGTCAATTTTCATATTTATGCTATAAACCGATAATGCAGCTTTAATGTTTTGTGTTTTGACACTATTAGACACACAATCTGACTGTCATATAAGTTCTGTACTTTAGCTTATAAAATTTCAAAAACTGCTTTCTGAAATAGAAAAAGAATACACCAAAAATTTACAGTACAAATTTAAATAATATCCTTAAGGTAACTACAATACATCACTGTCAAAACAGTCTTCTTTTTTATTACCAATGCCCATTCTTTCAAATATAATTTTCAACATATTACCAAACTTTTTCATATGATTCGAATACCTTCTAATTTTGTGGTATTCATACAGCATGTGTTCCTTGAACTCTATAGTGCTGTTGTCTCCTCGTTTGTTAATGACATAATTAACAAAATTTAGCAGCAACGAGTACAGAGCGTATTTTTGCCTCTGGGAAATAGCGTGTTTCGGACCGGTGTATCAATGACAGCGATATACTCTCAGCGGATGTCCTTGTAATCAGAGCTATTTGCTATCGGATTCACTTCCAACTATTCACGTGACCGCTGCAAGTGTATCTATGAATTATTGCGTCAATAATTTTTGACATAAATTTGTTTCACAGAGTCCGATTGCGTACAGACTTTCATTGGTGCTAACTATGTTGTTAACTGTCTTGTACCATGACGTTTTTCTCGTATATTAGACGTGAGCACGTTAGAACTAATGTTTTTCCTAATCTCAGTCCAATCAACGTTTGGAAACAGTCGTTCTGTGTTGTTCCTTCCTTCGCTTTTCTTTTGATCCCGCATTATGGCTCTTAATGTTAAGTGTAGTGACTGTCTGATTTTGGCACTTACATAACTGAACTCAACATAGGAAACCTTAACATGCTGTAAACGACTGTTGATATTCTGCACGTCAGTCGGGGGGAAGCAGGCATAGAGATGTAATGATCTCGAAAAGTTGGCTGGTTATGCTTTCTCGCGAGTCTCATATTAAATAAACTTGCCTTTTGATAAAAAGTGCAGAGATTTTATCCGTTATATCAGTTAATCCTAGTCCACCATTTTTAGGATCTAAAGTGGTTACTTTAGCAGGTACTCTGAACACTTCACCTTTCCATAAAATGTTTGTGATTTTCGACATTATTCTCCTCACTATCATTCTCGATATTGGAAACAGTTGGGCAGTATAATAAGCTTTAGCAAGTATGCATGAGTTGATATACTTTGTTCTTTGAACTTGTTCATATATCGAGTTAAATTCTCTATAATGGCTCCTTGCACTTTATCTGCTGCAACCTTCCAATTTAAGGCCGTCATTTTCATGGGGCATGCTGTCAGGGTGATCCTAAGTGTTTTGTGTTGTCGGACTGATACAGCCCACTCGACGTTGATATTATCAAAACCTGTGAGATTTAACAGCATACTTTTTTTTTCGTTTGCATTGGCTCCAGATGCTCCACAGTATGTATCAATCACTGTTTCTAGCGTGGTTACCTCTTCATTATTCATTGCAGTAACCACTATATTGTCAGTATACATACACTTATAACTGTTTTATTTCCTGATAATGTTAAGCCTTTTAATCTAGAATGGACATGTCGGAGAAAAAGTTACAGTGAAATGGTGAAGAGCGATGTGGAGAGAGGACTTCCTTGAGGAACACCTCGTTTTATTTGTATCGGCCTGGATTGTTGACAGTACACCCCTATTTTTGCATTTATTCCAGTTGCTATGTTCTTTATCAACTATATAACCCTATCGTTTAAACCTATTTTCTTCAACGTCTGTAGAAGATACTCATGATTTACGGCATCGAAGACTTGGTAAAAACCTAAAAGCAATAAAGCACACTTTATGTTTGTTACAAAAGTTATTGCAATGGTATCCCTGAATTCTGCTAGATTTTGAAAAATGGTTTTGCCTTGCCCGCAGTTCCAATGTTTGCTAATAATTTTATCTGTAAGACATGAAATTCTCTTGTGTACTATTAATTTATAATCAGAGTTCAGCACTGAAATTGGACTAAAATTATTTAGATCTTTGTTTCCATAATTTTTTGTCACAAGAACAATGTTACTCTCCTTAAATTCAGCCGGAATCATTTTACCCCGAATAATCTCATTTACAATGTCCGTGATTTTTGCACCCACTTTTGGCCAGTAACGGATGTAAAACTCTGATGGCAGAGCTTCCGGTCCTGGGGATTTTTTTGGTGGTGAGGTGCACAGAGTCTCATACACGTCCTCTTTACTGACTACCTCGAGAAAATTTTCGTTGCCATCTTCTGTCAGCCGAGGGTCTGGGATGTCAAGGATGCATCACCACTTTGATTTACAGAATAATGGCGATAAATCTCGTCCATGATATCCTGCCGGGTTCTGAGAATCGTACAGTTTTTCGTTCGAATTGAATCAGTAAAATTTCTTCTTCCGTTTTTCGTATGCTTCATTAAGTGATACAGGGAAGTAGTTTCGTTTTCTGTCATCGAATTTGTCTTAGATTTTATCTTCAGCCCTTCCATTAGATTTCTCTTGATGTTAAGTATCTTGGCTTTGACTTCTTTAATGTCTCTATCCGAAGTGAGGGTCCTGCTGAGACTAGATCATATAGATCTCTCAAAATAGAATGGTAATATTCTATAGTGCATTTAATTTCTCTTGCGTTCTGGGCATTGTATTGAGGAAGAACCTTCCTCAACTTTGCCTTCCCCATTTTAACCCACCAGTCGATAGCAGTGGCATATCTACTACGAGCACGCAGGCATATTCCCCTTGCTTCTTTAATCAGGTCTTCTAAATCATAATTTACTAACAAGGAAATGTTCAAATTCCACTTATTCTTGAATCGGCAAGCTGGCTATCTTGTTAGATTTATGCAAGCTAAGACACTTGAATTGTCTGAAATGTACGTAGGAATGGTTTCTACTTTTGTCACGGAAGTTTCAAGATTTTTAGAAATATATAATCTATCAATCCGGCTACGAGATGTTGCCGTTACATAAGTGAACTCAACAGCGGAGGAGTATTTGATTTCCCATATAGCTTTTAATTCTAAAACAGTAACTAGTTGTTCTAGATCACATGGGAAATTAAAATTTGGTAACAGATCTTTTCGATTTAAAACACAATTTTTCCCTATTAAGTATATCAGTTCGTCTTTGAAGAAACGTGTCTTTTCAGCTCAGTGAGAACTTCCTGAAGGCGCTTACGAGTTTCTGATAGTCACATCATACATAGTTAGTCCTATTCCCCTTCCGGACTCCAGTCGTTCCACCTCACTTACTGGAAAACTTCCCTCACCAAAACAGCTGTTCCAAAGCTTGTTTCGTGAGACACTTTTATGTAATTGAAATAACCGGGAATTAAATAAATCCGACGTTAGAACTTCTTGTAACAGGGCAATATCAGTCGCTGATTCGCACAAAAATTCCTTAAGTGCCAATAATATCAAATTGGTCGTTATTTTATTTATGTTTATAGTGGTGACGGAGTAAGATAGCGTCATTGCGCCGTCACTGTGTAGTTGGACTGATGAAGTAATTTAATTTCCTTTGGTTCAGGTTTCAGTTAAACTATTAAGTTTTCTCGGAAGGCTAGACATGTAATTGCAATTCAATCAGTTTATTAGTTACTGTGCCGTTTTTTCTAGGCGCGCAGTCCGGAACCGCGCGGCTGCTACGGTCGCAGGTTCGAATCCTGCCTAGGGCATGGATGTGTGTAATGTCCTTAGGTTAGTTAGGTTTAAGTAGTTCTAAGTTCTAGGGGACTGATGACCACAGTAGTTAAGTCCCATAGTGCTCAGAGCCATTTGAACCATTTTGAACTGTGCCGTTTTATTCTACTTCTGAAGTCTTCTCTTGAATCGCTGGCAGACTGATTTCCTTGTAAACGTTCTGATTTTTCCTCCAGTGATTCGTGTAGGACTGTAGGACCGTTTCGTACCGAACATTCCTTGGGCTTGGGTAGCCCTTTCCGGATTTTCCCTTGCCTTGGTTACGACCTACATTCACATTTTTTTTTTTCACATCGCGGCTGGTCTGGAGTAGCAGCAGACGCTTTCGCATTTTCTGTTGCTGGCGCCTGCCCTGCCGTGTTAATCGTAATTTCATTTTGGCCACCACTTCCTTGTTCTTTTCTAATATCACTCACTTCCTGATCGAGGGAAACAAATGGAGACGGCAGTTTTGCAACCTCTCCCCGAATTTGTTTACTAACAGATAGCTGCTGATCTTTGCAATCAGCTACTTCACCTGTTGTTCCTTGCAAATTAATACTTCAGTTTCTGGTACTGTATGTTTATTATCTTTCTGTTCATCAGTTTCCATTAGCATTCTGCCTTCCGGTTCCTCTGCCTCCACATCTCACTGCTTTTTCATGTGAACTGAGAGAGTTGTAAAGGACAGCTCGTCCTCGGAACGACTATCAGTTGTCTCCAGGTTTGTTTGTTTTTTTTTTTTTTTTTGTTGCATTTCGGTTTCACGTTTTCCTTTGTTGTTAACGAGGGAAATTTACTGTTATCGTGAAGGGAGACATCAGTTTGTCCCGCTGCGTTAATATCCTCAACCAGTTGATCTGGGCTATTCTTTGGCAACAGATCATTTAAGGTAAGTTTCTGACGCTGTATGAAATTACTTTTAAGAACAACAGTTCGCCGCAGACGTTCCTGTCGGAAGTGGCCGATTTCGTTACACATATGACTTGTAGCTACCTGCCTTATACTCACAAACAGTTATGTGGGACGGAATATTTGTCTTAACGTCCATCGGTACACAGCGGACCACGTTGAAACATTGGAATTTGAAGCGACACCACCATCTTTCATTCGCAATTGATTTAACATGCCCGTAGTTTGAAAGAGCTTCCTTAATCTTATGATTTTCAATTTCAATGGGAAGATTCAAGATGCTAATGGTTTTGTAATCAGTGTCAGCTCTGTAGATGCAAACCTTAGTTTTATAACCATTTCTATCCACAAAATCTACTTTATAGCCCCACTTTCGTAAAATTTTATCATCAGTCGCAGCACTGAGTAACTTGACAGAAACACAGTATTTTTCCTGATACAGTTGCCAGGTATGGACGGTTTCAGAATTGAGACCAGTTACCTGTGTAAACCAGTCATCTATTTTCAGGGATGTCGGCTGAACAGGACGGGATTCCTTGTCAAAAGCAAATACCAGAGTAGTCCTCCTCAGGCTTGTAGCCATTATTAATCCAGTGACGAAATTTTGGTTAAACAATCGAAATTCCAATTAGCAGCAGCACAACAGAAGGAGCGATCAGATCACAAGGGATATGAACAAACACAGAGATTAACGGGCGGACAGCACTCAGCGAAGCCCAAGTACAGCGATGTAAACACGCAAGTGCAGCGCAGCAGTAAACAACGTCCACTCGCTAGAGTGGTCGTGGGTGCTACCTCGCGGTTAAGGTCTGCATATTTTCTTGTTTTAGTCCATACTTTCTCCTCCAAAAATATGCGAATCAAAGAGCTTGCAGTGGAATAGATGTGTTCCACAGTATCGAAGCTGAACAAGTGCCTGTAGCTCTTACGCTATGCTTTACAGGTTCCATGTTTACCAAACATTATTTATTGTTCTGTTGCGAACTATCACCTTTGAAAGTTTGTCGATGGAGTTCTGGTTTAGCCTGTATGTTGAGAGAAAATACAGAAACAGTAAGGATTCATTCCGTATCGACACTGAAGTAATTTGTTATAACTCCTGCAGCTGACTTTTCCATGCCGGCCGCTGTGGCCGAGCAGTTCTAGGCCCTTCAGTCCGGAACCACGCTGCTGCGGTTGCAGGTTTGAATCCTGCCTCAGGCATGGATATCAAAAAATTAAGGGAACTTCTTTTACTTTACCCTTCCCTTTGTCCGAGTAATTTTAACACGAGAAAAATCTTAAGATAGAGTGTAGTATAATTTGCCCAATGTCAGATCTGAAGGAGTGGGCTATTTTTACGGATGATTTACATGTGCAAAGTAAAGAAATCTGTGAACTTTTCCGATAATTTATTAACTAGCTGTGAAACCTACATGGACAGCAATTTATGTAGAAATGAGGTCAGCATTGTGGACACATCGGTAACACTTGTAAGTGGGAGCTTTATTTTTCTTTACTCTTTAACCGCCGTAATGTGAACTAAACAATAATTGTTTCCTTTTCCGCTGATGAGGAACTGTTTGGCCGTCAGTAATGGAACATAAAATCAGGATAGCATTATTTTCTTCTATATGTAATGAAAGCGCATGCGGTTTTATTGTACTCCAAGAGAGCAACTCTAAGGTCTTTTTCGACGTTTATTTAGCCTTGAATCGTAAACCTGTTTGCGAAACGCTTTGCGTGGGTGCACTGCGTCGTTAACGATTGTCATCAGCAGTCTCTTTCATCCACGAACTGTTTGCTGAAGAGGAGTCATTTAGCCGAAATGAAAGCGCTGTAGCATTGATAAATTCCACTGTGAGGACAACGCGAGGATATCAAAGAAATTTATGTGTTCTCCACAAAGGTCCTGTTGGAAAAAGCGATGACAAAATGAATACAAGGATGGCAAAGATGAAGTATTTAATTACTAAAAGACTCAGGGACTGTAAGTCCTGTGAAACGTCCCCTTTGAACAATTACACATGACTGTGCTTAAACTGACACACAATATTTTTTTTAGCGCAACGCAATCTGACTTTCAAAAATCCCTACAAAAGAATGGCCCTGACTAACATTAACCTATACGTTTCACAAATCACTTACCTCACAAAAATCTTGGTTACTCGAACTACTGCAATACAGCGAGCACCACTACTGCCAGCTAAATAAAAGATTCAAACTATGGAAGGCACTAACTACTGATAGGCATAGTTAGCAAATGAAAGATTTTAATAGAGAACAAACACTGTATTTACCTTAATAGTCATATTATATATAGCAGTTCATGACAGTCTTACAAATTTCAAAACTCTGCCATCTCTCTCCCCACATCCATCACTGCTGGCGGCTCACCTGCAACTGTGCAACGCTACGCGCTGTTAACAGCCCAGCTGCCCAACACTACAATGGCGAGTATTACAACAATGCAAAGCAGCCACAGACTGCACACAGCACAGCCAGTGATTTTCATACAGAGGTGGCGTTACCAATAAAAAAACCTAAACAGCCTACTTACATAGCCCCCATGCTCCCCACGAAAAGTTTACAAATGGTTTTGGGCAGTGGCCAATAATGATTTGATAAAATTTTTCATAATTACAATAACAAAGATATCAAATGCACACACTTATTGATACAATGTTGGTCAAAAGCTAAAATTTTCTCACAGTCTATAAAGACAGTCCTGATTCATCACAGTAAAATTACAGTGTTTTTCTTTTTTTTCAAAGTCTGAACAGTAAAAGAGAATGCACACAGAAGTAGTGGATTTCCATGCAGTCTTGAAGAAGTAGTGTCCTTCCATCGGAAAGACAGTGCTGACTCTTGACATGCTGACAGGTAATGGGCCACAACATAGCAAACCCACAGCAGAGTCATTCGACGTTTTGAAGAACATTGGTAGGTAGGTCATCACAGAGTAGACCCACTGTAGTCCTTGTAGAGATGATCAGCAGCCATCTGCTGCGACTGTGCAGGTGCACAATCACCATCGAGGAGTCTTGCGGAGAATATAGCAAGTGCATAAACCACCACTTGTGCACTCACTCAGTTTTTGGAATTGTCCTTAGAACCAGCAATGCTGTTATCCAGTCCCTTGCTGAATTATTAACACACGTGCAAACACTAACAGTCCCTACTTATCACATATTGTCCATATACTATGACCAACAGAAATGTGTGCAGTGAAATGTAACTTAATTTGAAGAACTGGTGTCTATACAATTATAAATTTACAACATGTAAATACAATTACAAAGGTACAAAATACATCATTAAAGAACGTAACAGTACAGATAACATTTGTATCGAAATAACATATACATCAGTGTTACAGGAATTATGACATAAGTACATACATAAAAGATCGAATAACTTTCGAAACATCAACTTTACACATGAGCATTAAAACAGAACAGAATAAATAATGTCTAAACATCTTTACAAAGTAAATAACATATTATAAATGCAAATCATATTTGAGGATAGCAGAGTAACACAAATTAAAATTCAGTAGCACTATGCCTGGCAAACAGCAGCAGAAAATGAAATACCTAAATATGACATAGCTCAAGCAGAAAAAATAGTACACTAAAGATAACAATGCAGACAAGGGAAATGTATATTCACATCTTAATGTCTATGTAATTAAAGTGGTGCACCACAAGAAGTTATTCTACCAAAAACTTACCAAGTACTTGAAAAGAAAATTATGAATGCAGTTCCTGTGAAGGTAAATGTCATTTTGTGCTCCCTCATTTTTTTGAAAAAATTATTATTTACTCGATCTTAATATCATCATATATCTAGCAGTTCATGACAAATTACAAATTTCAGAACTCCGCCATCTCTCTCCCCACATCCATCACTGCTGGCGGCTCACCTCCAACTGTGCAACGCTACGTGCTGTTAACAGCCCAGCTGCCCAACACTACAATGGCGAGTATTACAACAATGCAAAGCAGCCACAGACTGCACACAGCACAGCCAGTGATTTTCATACAGAGGTGGCGTTACCAATAAAAAAACCTAAACAGCCTACTTACACCTGTAGCATCAAAATAAAACAGTAAGAATTTTTTATTTGACTAATGGTATTCAGGATGGAAGTACAATTGTTCACAAAATAACGAGCTATCTAGGTTAACTAGTGAAAAACCCAAACACGTGAAATTGTTTCTCACTGAAAAATCTGAGCTCACAACAATGTGTGTAAAGGCCAAGATCCAGAAAATTGGTTTCATTTGAATCAAACAGCCCCATGAGTACATTAAAAGTTCTTACGAAAAGGAATAACTGGAAAGGTGACAGACGAAGAAATGAAGTCGATATCGAAGACATAATGGATGCACTGTTAAAGTCAGAGTTTAACAGAATTTTGGAAAACTTATGGTCAAATAATACCGATGTTATAATTAAAATTCCTTTTGAATTTATAAACTCGTTGGTGGAAGTGACAATCAGAAGTTTGATTAAGTGACTGAGGAAGAAAAAGGAATCGATAGGTAGGATGTAAGGTTTCAATTATGTGGAGACAGTTCAACACAGCTTTGGAAGACTTGCAACAAAATATGCCACACTGGATAGACTGAATTCCTTCGGAGTTTCTGAAATGATAGGAGGAAGTGCCAACGAACCGGCTTTTCCGGTTATTGTTTAGAATCCACGAATCTACCATTCCGAAGACATCAAGGGCATGTAAGCTCCACCTCGCAATCGTCATAGCAGCACATGCATCAAAATTTCTGACAAAAATTATTGGCAGAAGTAGGGAAAAGAAAATTATGGATGTGTTAGTTTGACTTTAGAAAAGATAAAGGAGCCAGGGAAGCAGTTCTGATTGCGCTTTACGTATAATGAAAACAACATTCGCCGGCCGCGGTGGTCTCGCGGTTCTAGGCGCTCAGTCCGGAACTGCGCGACTGCTACGGTCGCAGGTTCGAATCCTGCCTCGGGCATGGATGTGTGTGATGTCCTTAGGTTAGTTAGGTTTAAGTAGTTCTAAGTTCTAGGGGACTGATGACCTAAGATGTTAAGTCCCATAGTGCTCAGAGCCATTTGAACCATTTTTTGAAAACAAGATTCAAGTAAAATGAAAACCCACTCGTAGGATCTGAAGACCTAGAAAATGCGTTTGGTGATTAAAACGATGAAAGAAGTTCGAAATTCTCAGGAACATAGGTTTCATCTGTGGAGAAAGACGGGTAATATGTGAAGGAGCCAGAAGGAAACAAGAATTGAGGTCAAGAACGAAGTGCTTCGATTAGAAAGGTTATAAGATAGGAATGCAAACTTTCGCTCTTACTGTGTTTCTTCAGTTTCTCCCGGCGTATTTATTTCTCAAACAGTCCATTGGTGTACAGCCGGTCCATAGTGTCCAACGGGCACACTATGGACCGGCAGTACACCCGTGGACTGTTTCGCTCTTACTGTTGAACCTTTACATCAAAGAAGCAATGATAGTATAAACCGAACGTTGAATAGTGAAACTAAATTTCAGGTGAAAGCTGTTAACTTTAAGATTTGCTATGTCATTTCTATCCTCTGAGAAAGTGAGAAAGCACTGAAGGGCCTACAAAATGAAATGAAGTTGAATAAACATACATTAAGAATTGAGTATGAAACAAAGAAAGACGATAGTAATGAGCAGTAGCAGACGTGAGACAAACGTGAGACAGACGTGAGACAAAATGGGGGCAATGAAGTTGATGTGAAGGAATTCTGCTACATCGGAAGCAAAAAATGCATGACTCACCACGCAAGAAGGATAAAAGAAGCAGACTAGCATAAGAAAAGACAGAATTGCAGACCCAAAACAGCGTATTATAATCAAACATTGATCTTAAATTTAGGAAGAAATTTCTAATTATATGCGTTAGGAGCACAGCATTGTACGGCAGTTCAAAATGTTCAAATGTGTGTGAAATCTTATGGGACTTAACTGCTAAGGTCATCAGTCCCTAAGCTTACACACTACTTAACCTAAATTATCCTATGGACAAACACACACAACCATGCCCAAGGGAGGACTCGAACTTCCACCAGGACCAGCCGCGCAGTCCATGACAGTAGCGCCTCAGACCGCTCGGCTAATCCCGCGCGGCTGTGCGGCAGTGAAACGTAGGCTACAGGAAAATGGGAAATCCAGTAAAAAAGAAGAGCCGGAGTGTTTGAGATGTGATGATATAAGAAGGTGCTCTGATAAGAAATGAGTTGGTTCTTCGCAGAATCGGTGAGGAACATACGAAAAACATTGACAAAAAGATTGGATAGGATGATAGGACGTACTACGTAAAACAGTAGTTTCTCTAGTACTGTGTAGGGTAGGAACTGCAGGGATTGGAATAAATCCAACAAATAACTGAGAACGTTGAGTCCCAGTGCTGCTCTGATGTTAAGAGGAATTCATGGCTAGCTGCAGCAAACTATTCAGGAGACTGAAGACAGGATGTGAGAATATAAGTTTACACTAAGATAAAAATACTAATTAAATTTGAGTCATGTCTCGTGCTGTGACGATAACGTATAGATTCTGAAGTCTGTTCTGTTCATTCGGCTCAGAGAGAGAGTGAATGAAACGAATGAAAAATGGTTCTGCGTCATAGCCTACACTTCTCGAGTACCACCAGTGCCCCATCCCCGGTCAAATCACCATCAGTAGTGTCACATCACATCACTGATTACAACAGTTGCTGCGGAGATTTTAACTCTGAATACAAGGACACAGTCTTCGAGGCAATGTAACGATGATGAACATATTCTTCCCTGTATGGTTCCCAGCGGATACCAACGAATTGAGTGACGCGGCATGATTGTGTTGTAGGGTCCTCAGCTTTTGGGTCAGGTTCGAACACAAAAACAAAACATATCTTAGACATACATTCAAGTCTTTACAGTGAATTAGTTGTTTAACGCCTAGTTGAGCTCGTTAGTACTGTGACATTATGCCAGATGCTGCCAAAAAGAGTCGCATACTGCGAAAAAATGACACTCATTTGCTCAGGATCGATTAGTATGCTACAGGTGATGACTTAACTGCGAAACAAAGAAACAAATATCAGTGCTACTAGTAAAATAGAATTTTGGTGCATAGTTAATTGTGCTACTTAAAAGGAAATTGTTCTATTCATATGATGAAAAAGATGTAACGTTACTTTTACATCCTTAAATCTGGAGCATGTAAGGAACAGCGAAATATTTTTGGTAATATATGGTAATAAATTTTTCTTATAATGGATGCAAATTCTATGGGAAACGGGAGGAGGGGGCTTCGGCTGGAGTGGGGGAAGACTCGATCCAAAGATCAGTTTTCTGTAAAATTTTACAACAGCACTGGTGAGAATTACGTAGCTCTGTCCCCGGAATATGATATCTGATGTCATATTCCATGAATGCTAGTAATATCAAGGTGGTACATAGAGATATAGCGATCTGTTAATGTATCTACCAGATATGTGAGGCATGTGTTGAGTGCCATGCATTAGAAAAATGTCGCATTAGAGTTTGATAAATGTCCTGACTCAGGACTCGAAAATAGTCGTTAATATTCACAGTGTGATGTCACAGGACTCGATACCAATAACAAACACCCTTGACAGTCATAGAAAACCCAAAGTAGTTCGTGTGGACTAGATTTAAGGCTACTCTGTTAATCGTTGTTACCGCCCCGTGCTGTTGTGTAAAAATCAGATTTCATCCTTTGTGTCAATTTAATCGATGAACTTATTAAATACTTCAGTTCAACTCTTGTCGAAATGCAACCATCTGCGAAGATTTGTAGTACCCACAGTCAGTAAACTTAATAACATTTACGTTCAATAACAATTTCCCACACAACAGTAGCGACACACTTGGAAACACTGTTTAACTACTCGCAATGCCCCGACCCCCTTTAATGACACGAAACATAGCTACTTTTAAGACCTCTCACTCACATCATCGTCACCTCTTCATGTCTTCAATGGTTAGGCACCACATTCAGACACTGTAGGTTTCCATTATTTGCTGAAGCGCCAAAGAAACTAGTATAAGCATGCGTATTCAAATACAGAGGTTTGTAGACAGGCAGAGTACGACGCTGTAGTCGGCAACGCCTTTATAGGGCAGCAAGTGTCTGGCGCAGCTGATAGATCGGTTATTGCTGATACAAATGCAGGTTATCAAGATTTAAGTAAGTCTGAACGTGGTATTATAGTCGGCGTACGAGGGATGGGATACAGCATCTTGCGGTAGCGATTGAGGATTCTCTCGTACGACCGTTTCACGAGTGTAGCGTGAATATCAGGAATCCCGTAAAACATCGGATCTCCGACATCCCGCGGCCGGAAAAAAAACCTGCAAGAACGAGACCAAAGACGACTGAAGAGAATCGTTCAACGCGACAGAAATGCAACCCTTCCCCAAACTGCTGCAGATTTCGATGCTGGGCGATCAAAAAGTGTCATCTTGTGAACCATTGAAGGAAACATCATCGATAGGGTTTTCGGAGCTGAAGGCCCACTCGTGTACGCTTGATGTCTGTATGACACAAAACTTTACGCCTCGCCTGGGCCCGTCAACACCGACGTTGGACTATCGTTGACTGGAAACACGTCGCCTGGTCGGAAAAAGCGAACAAAGCCACTACGAAGACAAAGATAAAATGAACTGGAGCCGCCAGGGCTCACTTTCCTCTCGTTTTCAGCCATTCGCAGTACCAGAACGGCAAGGCCATTTTATTTGATATTACAAGGTCAGATCAGCCAATTAATCAGAATGTTGCCTCTGAAACTACTGAAATGGTTTTTGCCTCTCTTCAGGAGTCACATGTTAGTCTGTCCTCTCCACAGGCATCCCTCCGATGCGGTTGACCTGCGGTCGGCTACCTGCAGCACTGAGGTGCGCGAGCCACCCCACCAGCGGCAAGGTCCATGGTTCATGAGACTGACTAAACGACGACAGAATGCAATCACCGCGATGCCCTCTGTCACTAGACCTCCGGAGCTTCATCCAGTAAAAGCAACACTCCTAATGACAACACATCTTCGAAAGCCGAACTTCGGCCGGTCTTAACCCCCCCTGACATGTTGAAGCTTTTAAACCACGTGGTATGCGACATTCTATGTGATATATCAACCGTCATAGTGCTACGAGAGAGGTACTGGTAAGAGGCGTACATCACATCTATTAACACCAGCGATGGACATAAGATATCGTAGGATAACTATCGTCTTACGAAAGCAAATGGCATATTGAATTAAGCAGTCTGAGAATTGCCAAAGAACGGATCCACATATGTCTCGTGAGGGAGTCTCATTAAAGCTCGTTAGAGCAGCAAACTATTGCTGTTGCAAAAATGAGTGTCTGACTGCAAGCGGCAAAATGGCTATCTCCATAAAGAAATCGCTTCATCGCCATCTCCTACAACTACCAGACCTGTAGAAAACGGAAGCGACTGAAAAAGCAATCGATAGAGCACAAGAGAGAGTAACATTCATAGCCGCTTACAGACCTCCAAGAGGACTTCTCCATTCTCCCGACTACGCCACAGTTATGGGACTCCATGATAGAACATTTATCGATGGATATTTTAATGCAAAATCGTCACATGGAATTCTAGGGCGACCAATGCAAATGGCCACCAGCTTCTGAACATCATGGAGGCCAACGACACCATTCGCCCACAGGATCCGATGTGCTATCCATCAACGGATGAAGTCCGGGTATCTTATATAATGCCACTGCAAAGTCACTCCTATATGACACCACGGCGACTGTGAGAAACCATGTGAGAGTCGTATTTGACCTGGCGTTGGACGCCATGCCAAAAACCATATCGTGAGACACTCCCGATTCTCAAGGTGCCGGAGCAAATGCAGTCCTCCGGCATTTCACCCAAGAAACCCCCCGAGAAGTTCAAGATGCGACTCCAGCAACAGCAGGCAAAGAACGCCTCGCTCCTCACGGCTGGACGTCATCAAAGAACAGAATAATGTCTGCAGAGAATGGATTGCCACCAGCAGTGAAACAAAGCCTTTGCTCAATAACATGAGGAAGGAAATCAGAGCTGCACTGGAAACTCACAGAATTCATTATGGATGGGAAAAATTATCTTGTGTTTTGAAGATGGAACGGGATGGAAAGTGACGTGACTGCTCAATAAAATCAAGCAAAATTCTACAGCTGCCGCTAGCAACAAAACCATCCGTGAACCTCATGATAAAGCTAGTGATTTTACATCCATCGCCGACCTCATGTATCCACAACACGACGTCTACCAATATTCTAGTTGAACGAAATCATACAACAAATATCAAAGCAAGCAGTCAAAACCCAGTTCAACTCCCTTATTGTCAATCAGTCAGGAGGACCGGACTTTACAAATCGTCTTTTAAGACAACCGACAGAACTCAGCAGAATTTCCGACAGTCTGGAAGCACATCGAGTTCGTAGCTTTTCTGAAGCCTGGCAAGTATATGCCATCTCCAGATAGTTAAAGACCAATAGCCACCTTCCTGTGCTGTGAATACAGTTTGAGAGGCTACAACTGATACATCTCCAGAGGCATACTGATTTGCAGAGGCTCCTTCCAGACGACCAGTTTGGTTTCCGACGTGGCAACACTGCTGCTGACGCTTTTATTAATGTATTATTCATTAGTGTATTATTCATTTGGTCGTTGAGGATCTTATAGCCACGTTCAAAATGAACCCGTTTCATGCATTGAGATCGGTTTGTAGACACTTTTATTGCTAAAAGACGACCAGATTCGACAGTCTTACGCTGCTAACATCTGATCTTCCAGAACTTGCAACTAAATTGCCATATTAGTTTTATAGCAGGTACCAGGAGATCAGATGATGGCAGCATAAGACTGCTGTAACTCGTCATCTTAGAGCAATAAAAGTGTCTACCTGCGATCACAGCATTTGAAGTTGACAGATTGCAGGGCACTCTCACTTCTGATTCGGTGTAGGGAATACGATTTACTGCGATTTGACATCATACGTAAGATGAAATGGTTGGCAGTAGTTTATGGTCTTGTTTGCGTGTTCTATGGAAGGAAATATGGTAAGCTTTACCTGCATTCAAAGGAACAGGGTGCCGACTTAAACGACTGCAGTAAAAGCATGGCGTTGGTGGGCCGACAATGCGCGTTTTTTTCTGGAGAACAGTGAGGAGACATTTCCAGATGGCCATGTGCCACAGTCGCATTGTACAAAAACACATTAGCTTGGCGCTGGACAGGGAGCAGTCGTCTAGGTATATGGCCTAGTGCCGAAAAGTCGCTGACAGCGCATTGTAGGCCAGGAATAAAGCAGAGGATAGACCCTTGTTAGGGAGCAAGCCGCCAAAAGGAATGTAAACGTTCTGTGAATCTCCATGGGACAAGGAAACTGGCGTCCAGACGTCCAGACTCTGTTTCAAAACGAAGCTGTTTCCGCGTTTATGGCCGTTCTTTGCAAACTTTGGAGTGGATGCAACAGGGGAGATAACAAGCTGTTTGTGGAGGGCTGTGCTTCCACCCTTTATTGTGTTAGCAAAAGACACGGCAAACATGTGGGAAAGAGGCCACAAAGCTGTATATTTTCCGTTTCCTGCCAATTGACTTTAATGTCTCTGATTGGTCAAATCGATTTGCAGTGCAAAGACCATTCTCTGAGCTTAGAATGCTGGGCCCCAGCTCGTGATTAGCTTGTGTGAAAGTAGGGGAAGGTAAAAAAGAGAAATGTGCTTTTGGAACCGAGCTGAGGAGGAAGTGGTGATAAAGGAAGAAAGATCACTCTTGTACAAGTCTCTTGTACTGGCACTTTGCTAGAAAAGAACTGCAGGTCTCTACCTAAATGGTGAGACTTGTGTCCTTCGCTAGTGTGTGACTTAGAGCCTATGGCAGTCACCTCCTGAACCGTCAGAGGTACTGCTTATATCATCACAGTCACAACGAGTGACACATGCGTGTACTTATTTGTCTTGAGTCTGCCGTCTTAACATTTGACGTATTCTGACACACACAGTCACGGCACGGAGTCAGATTGGTTTAGCAGACCAGCAAACGGGTCCACCTGCACACTGGAATCCATCGGGGTTTCAGAGGCTCATTGGGAACTATCTGTATTTTGAATTAACCGAACGTGAGACCAAGTACTTGCATTTTTCTGGAACGTGCATTTAACAACAGATTGCCGCCATCCATGACTTCAGTCGCCGAACACATCATGGCGTGCCATCTTGACCAGCAGGACGGTAAAGTATTCGCTGCTGCAACGTAGGGCTATAATATATAATATATATTTCTCAGCACCCTGTTCTGTCATACCATGGTTTCTTTCTTTTTTTTTTTGTATGGTGCAATATACATGGTGATCAAAAAGTCAGTATAAATTTGAAAACTTAATAAACCACGGAATAATGTAGATACAGAGGTAAAAATTGACAAACATGCTTGAAATGACATGGGGTTTTATTAGAACCAAAAAAAGAAACTTCACAAAATGTCTAACAGATGGCGCGTGAAAGATCTCTTGCGCACGTCGTTTGGTGATGATAGTGTGCTGAGCCGCCACTTTCGTCATGCTTGGCCTCCCAGGTCCCCAGACCTTAGTCCATGCGATTATTGGCTTTGGGGTTATCTGAAATCGCAAGTGTATCGTGATCGACAGACATCTCTAGGAATGCTGAAAGACAACATCCGACACCAGTGCCTCACCATAACTCCGGACATGCTTTACAGTGCTGTTCACAACATTATTCCTCGACTACAGCTATTGTTGAGGAATGATGGTAGACATTTTGAGCATTTCCTGTAAATAACATTATCTTTGCTTTGTCTTACTTTGTTAGGCTAATTATTGCTATTCTGATCAGATGACGCGCCATCTGTCCGACATTTCTTGAACTTTTTTAGTTTTTCGGTTCTAATAAAACCCCATGTCATTCCAAGCACGTGTGTCAATTTGTACCTCTCTATTTACATTATTCCGTGAATTATTCAGTTTTCAAATTTATACTGACTTTTTGATCACCCAGTAGATGCTTGGTGGTGGCGTAGTTTGACGCCATATGCCATAACCTGGATTCACGTGTATGAAGTCAGATAGAGCGAGTAGTCTTCTGGTTAGTGTCGTGTGTAGATTCCCAGCAGATCTCTTTGTCCACAATAGATCCCACGTTAGTAAGGCATTTGTCAAATAAAAAATTTTTTATGTGTTGTTTCTTTAATAATTTTGTTTTCTTGTCGTGTTTATGATCAATAAACCGATTGTGAATTAGACTACAACTTCTCCCTGAGTTATGATTAACAGTACCATCGCATTTTTATGGCAGTCTAGATCTGAAACATAAGGAGTAGCTTTTTCTCTTGGTGTCCAATGCGTGGGTCTTTTACTTCATTAACAATAATCATCATTCAAAGTGTGTTCATTTTTAAGACAAGAATCCACACAGATCTTTGTAACGTTGTCTGGAGCACCACAGACTGACATCATACGTACCTTTACCACAGTCACAGACATAGGTGCTGGGTAGTGGTGCCCCAAATGACAGCATTGGACACAGCAGAGGCACATGTCGCTTCTTCCTCAGCCAAGTACAGGTACTGTGTACAGAGTCACAATGTGCTCCCCATGTATGGAGACTTCACGGAGAACGAACGACAATATTTCGCATTCGTCTTTTTTATATTGGCCCAGCACCTTCTGTGATTGTATGGGTTGCTGAAGGATCCACAACACGATCACTTCTGTTCCGCAGAATCTACAATGTTGACAGGTGACGTTACACTTCTGTAAGCCTGTTTCTGTCTTTGAAGACTCTGTGAACTCTTTCAACAAGATAACGCAAGACCACATGTTACCAGTAGTTTCCTGACGTACCTCGATACGTAGAGCGTTCGAATGCCTACCTGGCTAGCACTTTCTCCAGATCTGCAGTCCCTTAAAAACATCTGGTCATGGGACCTCTAGAGACTGGTGCACTGCTGCTAGTCGGTTTACTACATATGGTGAGCTCTGGTGTAGAGTTTTATGAAACGTGACGTACCCGTCTCTGTCATTCAGTTTCAGCTATCGCATTCGAAGCCTAACTGGGCTGTTGCCGTTATCACTGCGAGTTATGTATACCAAATACCTCCTGTTTAACTACAAATTTACTTACGAATTCCGTGTACAAGAAACCATGTAGTCTGCTGAACATTGGAGCCTGATATTTACCCTGCGATTTAAAATTAGCAATAACTAGCCACTGAATGTCGATATTACAGCATGAATTATTCAGTCCCTGTGATAGGTAGGAATGGTTTAAGGATAGCATCTCTGATTAGTAATCAAAACGTCATCAGTCCCGGATTCGAAAGAGAGCTTAAATTTTGATTAATAATCAACATTGGCGGCAGAAGATTTCCGTCATTAGAAGTCACTCTCATTCTGCCAACAGCCTTGTCAAAGAGAGCGGACGAGGGATCAGAGGTTCAGGGTCCCCTTTTGTCCTTGGGGTGGGAAACTGTTCCTAAAGGGGGAAGACTCAGCAGTGATCTATGCATGAAGATGCAGAAGTTAATGCAAATCACTGCATTAAAGACACTTAACTTGTATCCACAGGAATGTGGCCTGGAAGTAGAAAAGTGTCATGACGATCTCTCCATTGGCAAATAATTCCGGAATACTCCACCATTACGATCTCCGGGAAGGGACCGCGAAAAGGGAGGTGACCAAGAGAAAAAGACTGAATCACCTGCGAAAGAATGACGTCCTATGAGTCGCGTCGTCGAATGTCAGAAGCTTGAACGTAGTGGGGAAGCTAGAAAATCTGAAAAACGATATGCAAAGTCTTAATTCAAATATAATGGGGGTCAGTCAAGTGAAATTGAAGAAGACGAGAATTTCTGGCCAGATGAGTATAGGATAATATCAACAGCAGCAGAATATTATATTACGGGAATAGCATCGTTATGAATAGGAAGATAGGACTGAGGTTATGATACTGTGAACGGGTCAGTGATAGGGGCACTCTTATCAGTGTCTACTGCAAACCAATGTCGACAACGATGGTTGATGTATACATGCCAAGGTCGCAAGCTGAAGATGAAGAGATAAAGTATATGAGGATATTGAAAGGGTAATACAGTACGCAAAGGGAAATGAAAATTTGATAGTGACAAGGGGACTGGAATGCAGTTGCAGGGTGAGGAATAGAAGAAAAGGTTACACGAGAATATGGGTTTGGAACAACTAATTCTGTTCTGTAAAAAATTGCAGCTAGTAATAGCGAACACTCTGTTCAACAATCACAAGAGGAGGATGTATACTTGTAAAAGGCCGGTTGACACGTGACGATTTTAGTTGGATTACATCATGGTCAGACAGAGATTCGGGAATCAGCTACTGGGTTGTAACGCGTACCCAGGAGCGGATATAGACTCAGCTCATAATGTAGTAGTGATGAAGAGTAGGCTGAAGTTTAAGAGATTAGTCAGGAAGAATCAATACATAGAGAAGTGAGACACAGAAACAATAAGGAATGACGAGATATAAGTTCTCTGAAGCTATAGATACACCACTATGAAACAGACCAGCAAGCAGTATAGTTGAAGGGGAACGGACATCTCTCGAAAGGCAAGCACAGATGTTGGAAACAAAAACATAGGTACAAAGAACGCAAATGCGAAGAAACCATGGATAAGAGAAGACATACTTGTGGTGATAGAAGAAAGAAGTACAAAAACTTTTAGGGAAATTCAGAAATACAAGTCACTGAGGAATAAAATAAATAGGAACTGCAGGTAACCTAAGACGAAATGGCTGCATGGAAAATGTGAAGAAATCGAGAATGAAATCATTGTCGGAAGGGCTGCTTCAGCAAACACGAAAGTCAAAATACGCATCGGTAAAATTATGAGTAAGCGTGGTTACAATAAGAATGCAACGGGATTCCACTGTTAAATGCAGAGGAGAGAGTTGTAGAAGGTAAAACCTGTAGTAGAAGACAGAGATTGGAATACACCCAGCAAATAATTGACTAGGTAGGTTGCAAGTGCTACTCTTCTGTGAAGAGGTTGGCACAGGTGAGGAATTCGTGGCAGCTCGCATCAGACCAGTCAGAAAGCCGATGACCGAAATTTATTATTAGAGTAGCCGAGAAACACGGAGTTGCCTATGTATTTATTTATAGCCGAGGTTATGTTCCCAATCAAGCAACGCTTGGCCTTGTGATTACGTTTATAACCTCATATCTCATGAACTTTGTTTCGTATAAAAATATTTTTTGCAGGTACACTCAGCGGTACATGTGGATTCTATATTCTAGATGTGCTGCAAATAGAGTTAATAGCAAGAAAGTAATAAGTTTAAACGTCACGCCCGTTGCACAGTGTGCCACGCATCTCACTCTTTTTGACCCCACATCTCCTGCACTATATGTCCCACAATGATATGAGATTGTACGTACATGCAGAATCGTATGTGAATACTGTCTGGAATTTATTACGAACAGGGTTAATAGCAAAGAATTAATAACTTTATACGTCCTATATGATGTTGCAGTTTTCACGTCTCATGCTTTATGACGATATATCTGCTGAACTATGTGCTAAAAAGTGATATAAATTTGCACATACCTTCAGTGGTATAAGGACACACAGTTGGTAAAATGAGTCGCAAATACAGTTTATAGTAAAGAAGTAATAGATTATGACGTTTTGGCTTAGTGGTGCTTCTGCTGGACGAACAGTGGAAAAGTAGTAAGCGATAAGCATTTTTCCTTTCATCAGTTTGTAGGCGTGGTCAGCGAGAGAAGATTTCGTAAGGGTTTGAAATTATATGTAGTTTGTTGCAAGTCGCTAAGTGTTCTCATTCTCAAATACGTCTGGGAACTCACACGTCGCGGGCAACACTTCTTTTCCATCCGCACCCCCAGGGCTCTGATCGACATGTGATTCTTACACCACAGTGACTGTCACCTGATAGTAACGAACATGTGTAACAAGTTCGTTGAAATCGATAAAGTGGCTTAGGAGGAGATGAGGAATATACATAGATGGATTTTTATAATATGTATGGATATAATAAGAGGTTATCTCTCTCTCCCTTCCTCTCTCTCTCTCTCTCTCTCTCTATCTCTCTCTCTCTCTATCTCTCCACTTTTCTTTCCCCCTTTCAAACACACCATAAATAAAAGACAAGTGTACATAAAAGATTAATTTATTACTAAAAATTACTTACACTCTTAATTACTTTTCGACATAATCATCTTAATGATCTGTCGTAACTCCGGACCAGCTATCCAATGCTCTCTTCATAAAATGTTGCCACCAATGAACTGAACTGATTCTTTGCGTTGTCTCAAAACTCCTCGTTAGTTTGTAAGCGCTGCCCCCCCCCCCCCCCCCCAGCCACTTCTTCGCTTCAGGGAGAGATGGACGTCATTCGAGGTCGGGCTTTCTTTTGCGATATTAACCAATGAGCCATTGAGCTACACCAGCTCTTTGAGAACAGACGTTCTTATGAATCAGAACAATTCCAGAAATCAGCATTATTTTCTTCTTAATATGTCTTCGATAAATGTTTGCTGCACTACTCTCTTCTGCTTGCAGGCCACGAATAGTAGGCCTCATCTTCAGTCACAGTTCATTGACAGCAACATTTGACGACGTTGGTATTGGAGAGGTACAATAAATTCTTCAGTCATTAAGGTAGTAATAAAATAATTTTTGGTATACAGGTGTCTTTTATACTGATGAGTAGGAACTTTGTGACCATCTACCTAATAGCAAGTATGTTCACTTTTGGCACGGATATCAGCGGCGACACATCGTGGCATGGAAGCAGTGAGTCCTTGGTAGGTTGTTGGACGGAGCTGGCAGCACATCTGCACACACAAATCACATGCCCGTAAATTAAGGGGAGGGGGACGATGAGCACTGTCGCCACGTTTAATCACACCAAAGATGCGTTCGACCAGGTTCAGATCTGTCGAACTGGGGGACCAGCATATCAATTAGAACTCGGCAGCGTCTTCGTCGAACCACTCCATCACACTCCTGGCCTTATGACATTGCGCATTATCTTGGTGAAAAATGCCACTCGAGTCGGGAAACATGCATGTGGTCTGCAACCAGTGTACAATATTCCTTGGCCGTCATGGTGCCTTCCAAGATCTACCCTGGACCCATAAATGTCCACGTGAATGTTCCCCTGAGCATAATGGAGCCGCCGCTGGCTTGTCTCCTTCCTGCAGTACAGATGTCAAGGAGCTGTTCCCCGGGAAGAAGACGGATTCGTGCGCTCCCATAGGCGAGATGAAGTCATCGGGATTCATCAGACCTTACAACGCTCTACTAGTGCGCCAATGGTGATGGGTTTCGGGGATCCGCTTAATGTGGCAGGAGTCCACTACCAACAGGAAGCGGCTACACGGGTAGCGGGGCTGTGTGGAAGGGACTGGGCGGTTTTTTTAGGATAGAGGGTCTGAGGAAACCACAGAAAGTGCGTCCGTCTAAAAGGGGGCAGGTAATTGTAGAAACGACCGGTATTGTAGTTGTAAATTGTCGTAGCTGTGTTGGGAAAGAACGAGAGCCCCAAGCCCTAATAGAAACCACTGAACCTCAAATAGTTATAGGTACAGAAAGCTGGCTAAACCGGGAAGTATATTCAGCCGAGATATTTTCAAACTATCTACCAGCGTTCAGAAAGGATAGATTAAACACAGGTTGTGGTGGAGTATTTATTACTGTCACAAGTAGTTTACTTTGTAGTGAAATTCAAGCAGATAGTTCCTGCGAAACAGTATGGGTAGAGGTTATACTTAACAATCGGACTAAACTATTAATTGGATCGTTTTACCGACTACCCTACTCAGAAGATATAGTTACTGAACAGTTCAAAGAAAGCCGGGGGCTGTGTCCGAGCGGTTCTAGGTGCTTCAGTCTGGAACCGCGCTGCTGCTACGGTCGCAGGTTCGAATCCTGCCACGGGCATGGATGTGTATGATGACCTAAGGTTAATTAGGTTTAAGTAGTTCTAAGTCTAGGGGACTGATAACCTCAGATGTTAAGTCCCATAGTGCTTGGAGCCATTTTTTTTTTTTAAGTTCACAGAAAACTTGAGTCTCATTTCAAATAGATTCCCCACTCATATGATTATAGTCGGTGGTGACTTCGATCTACCCTCAATATGCTGGAAAAATTATACGTTTAAAGCCGACGGCAGGCACAAAACGTCATCCAGAATTGTACTGAATGCTTTTTCAGAAAATTAACTTGAACAAATAGTTCATGAGCTCGCTCGAAGCGTAAATGGTTCCGAAAGCATACTTGACCTCTTATCAACAAATATTCCTGGAGAAATAGGGATCATCGTGACGTATACAGGGATTAGCGACCACAAGGCAGTTCCTGCTAGGCTTAAAACCGTAACATCTACAACCGTCAGAAAGAAACGCAAAGTACACCCACTTCAAAAGATCTGATAAAAATTCTCTTAACGCCTTTTTAAGAGACAGTCTTCACACTTTCCAATCTGATCATATAAGCGTAGAAAAGACGTGGAATCATTTCAAAAAGACATTATAGACGCAATGGAGAGATATATAGCTCATAAATTAATGTGATGTTACTAATCCCTCATGGTACACAAAACGGGTCAGACCGCTGTTGCAGAAGCACCGAAAAACTTAAAAGACTGCAAAATCCCCCAGATCGGCAAAGTTTAGCAGAAGTTCGAAACATAGCGCGTACTTCAATGGGAGATGCTTTTAATAATTTCCACAACGAAACTCTGTCTCGGAATCTGGCAGAAAACCCAAGAGATTCTGGTCATACATAAAGCACACCAGTGGGAAGAAGCAATCAATCCTTCATTGCGCGATAACAATGGTGAAGTCATTGGTGACAGTGCACTAAAGCGGAGTTATTAAACAAGGTTTTTCGAAACATCTTCGCCAAAGAAGACGAAATGAATATTCCTGAATTCCAACCAAGAACATCTGCCAAGATGACAAACATAGAAGTAGATATCCCCGGTGTAGCAAAGCAGCTTAATAAAGGCAAGACTTCCGGTACAGATTGTATACCAGTCAGGTTCCTTTCAGAGTATGCTGATACAATAACTCCTTATTTTGCAATTATATACAGCCGCTTGCTCAAACAAAAAGTGCCGGACGTTGTGGCCGAGCAGTTCTAGGGGCTTCAGTCCGGAACTGCGCTGCTGCTACGGTCGCAGGTTCGAATCCTGCCTCGGGCATGGATGTGTGTGATGTTCTTAGGTTAGTTAGGTTAAAGTAGTTCTAGGTCTAGGGGACTGATGACCTCAGACTAGTACTTAGAGCCATTTGAACCATCAAACAAAAAACCGTACCTAAAGACTGGCAAATTCCTCAAGTCACACCAATACCCAAAAAGAGAAGTAAGAGAAACCCTTTAAATTACAAGCCCATATCACTAACGTCGATTTGCAGTAGGGTTTTGGAACATATGCTGTGTTCGAACATTATGAAGTACCTCGAACAAAACGGTTTATTGACACATAGTCAGCACTAGTCAGCACGGATTCAGAAACTATCGTTCTTGTGAAACACAACTAGCTTTTTATACTCATGGAGTAATGAGTGATATAGACAGGGGATGTCTAATTGATTCCACATTTTTAGATTTCCAGAAGGCTTTCGACACCGTTCCTCACAAGCGTCTTCTAACCAAACTGCGTGCCTATGGAATATCACCTCAATTGTGCTACTGGATTCGTGATTTCCTGTAAGAAAGATCACAGTTCGTAGTAATAGACGGAAAGTCATTGTGTAAAACAGAAGTAATATCCGGCGTTCCCCAAGGAAGTGTTACAGGCCCTCTATTGTTCCCCATCGATATTAACGACATAGGAGACAATTTGAGTAGCCGGATTGGATTATTTGTAGATGATGCTGTCATTGGCCGTCTTGTAAAGTCATCAGGCGATCAAAATTGCTAAATAATTTAGATAAGATACCTGTATGGTGCTAAAAGTGGCAGTTGACCCTGTATAAAGAAAAGTTCGAAGTTATTCACAGGAATACTAAAAGAAATCCTCTAAATTTCGATTACGCCATAAGTCACACAGATGTGAAGGCCGTAATTTCGATTAAATACTTAGAGAGTACAATTACTAATAACCTAAATTGACACGGTCACATAGATAATTTTGTGGGTGGAACAAACCAAAGACTGCGGTTCGTTGGTAGAACACTTAGAAGATGCAACAGATGCACAGAAATACTCCAGAACAGGGCGGACAAGCGTGGTGTAAACAGTCTCTTGTCCGCCCTATTTTGGAGTATTGCTGTGAGGTGTGGGATCCGCATCATGTGTATTACCACAAAATAGGTGAGATAGTGCCACAGATGTGATACATGAATTGGAGTGGCAATCATTAAAAGAAAGGCGGTTTCGTTTCGACGGGATCTTTTCATGAAGTTTCAATCACCAGTTTTCTCCTCCAATTACGAAAACATTTTGTTGGCACCCACCTGCATAGGGAGAGACAATCATCATTATAAAATAAGAGAAATCAGGGATTTCACACAAAAATTTAAGTGCTCGCTTTCCCCGCGCGCCGTTCGCGAGTGGAACGGTAGAGAGACAGCTTGAAGATCGTTCATTGAACCCTCTGCCAAGCACTTTATTGTGATTAGCAGAGTAATCACGTTGATGTAGATTTAGAATGTCCAGTGTCAGTGGTCGCGTACCTATTTCAGTTGTAGCTGACGATTTCATGGTGTTAACATTGGCATATGCATGGCTCGTAGGCTGCGGAGGCCCATCGTGAGGAGCATTTGGTACTCTGTGTAGTCAGACACACTGTTATTCTGCCCAACATTAAAGCCTGATCTCAGTCCTGCCACAGTTCGCCGCCTGTCCTACTTCACCAGCCTGTCCAGCCTACGACTTCCGACATGTGTACAGAGGGGTGGACCTCAACCCCGTGACGCCTGTGAGTGGTTTCACCTTGGTTTCGCCACCTTTTGAAGACACCATAGCACTGCCCGAACACCCAACAACTGGTGTAGTTTCCGAATTGCTCGTACCGAATCTCCGGGCCATCACAATCTGCTCTTGGTCAAATTTAGATAGATCGCTCGACTTCCCAACTCTACAGAAGGACATCAAGCTCACTGAAATTACATGCACTGCGTGTGTGCCGAACTAGCAGCCGTTCCTCGACAGGTGACGCTCCTGTTCCCCTAGAGCGATTTGCATCGATAGTAGGTCCATAGTCATAATGTTCTGGCTGATCTACTTGTAATCTGTCAGAGATTGAAAAAAAGGGCCTTTATAATTAGCCTGCAAGTTATCCCTAGCTATAGTGAAGTCACGGCAGACAACGGAAGCACCTCCTGCTTAACCCTACGATGTGGCCCTGCGGGATGAGCACGTCCTGCGCACTTCGAAATAATACGTGTTCGCCCCGAAAATACTGTGCCCCGCGGCGGCACAAAAGCCAGACACACATACACACACACACACACACACACACATAGCTGGGGGCGCTGTGCCGCGCGATACATACAATCGATACTCGCGTGGGCAGGCACCGGCTACGCCCCACGCCGGCGTGCTGCCGGCTTTCACCCCGTGTGCCGGCGCTCTTTTGTAGGTGTGGCAACAGATTGAATAATTACTGCTCATTCCAATTCCCTGCCCGCGGGGAAAAAATGAGGTGGGTGGGGCAGCGTGGAGGGAGAAATAAATCGCATCCCCCAAACCCCGACAGCGTTACCCAATGGCCACTGTTCTCACGCGGAATACAGCTCTTTGTTGTTCCCGATAGTAACTTCGCCTGCGGCTGGCTAACAGAGCGAAACAAAGGAAATTCCGCATCACATTCTCCCCCCCCCCCCCCTCTCCCTCTCTCTCACTCCTTCTCTCGCCTTGTACTACCGGTGTTGTTCGCTTTTCTTGTCAGGCACTAATTTGATCATTCGTGCAGCAGGCCAATATCTTCATCGGTATACGTGCCACATGTCTATGCCCACATTTACATCTTCGTCTAAAAACGTTGTCCACAATACATCATACGGTGCATGGCACCACTGTCAGTCATTCCCTTTTCTATTCCACTCGCAAACGGAACGTATAGAGAGAGGGAAAAACGTGTGTGTGTGTGGCTTACGACCCCTGACGCTAGGTTTATTCCGGTGGCAGTGTTTCAACAGTGTCTCTCAAAAGAAAAAAAGAAGTTTTAATCCCTCCCGTGTTTCCCATATGAGTTTACTGATCATTTTCGTAATAGTCCCGTGTTGATAGAATCTACGGGTAACAAATATAGCAGTACTCCTCTGACTTGCTTCGATATTTTACTTTAATATGGTCTGGTGTATATCCTGAATGTTCGAGCAGTACTCAAGAAGGGGTAGCAGAAGTGTTTTGTATGTTGTCCCCTAGATGATAGTTGACAGTAGTCTTTAGGTTTGCAGCCGAGTTGGTAGTCAGAGGCTTCGCTGATTTTTTGGCGGTCTTAATAGCACATTTACGGACCTGATCATGGGGTGGAGAGTTGTAGGATTCCCCTAAAGAGATCAGGGGTGAATTACACAGAGGAAACAGCCGCTCGGTTAGTGGAGTATATATGCAGTCTCATCTCAAAGTACAAAGAAACACATGGGTTCCGAAAACAACAGTCGTATGAAATCCAGCACACTGGCACTGAGGTATATGGCTTGTTCCTTGAATACCGGAAGGGGTTCGAAGCAGTTCCGCACTGCTGCATAATGAACAAAACACGAGTGTACGGAATATCAGAACAACTGTGTCACTGGAGCGAATAGTTTCTACCAACCAGAACACAGCGTATCATTCTGAACGGAGAGAAGTCTTCAGAAGTAAAATTAACTTCGAGTACACTCCAATGGAGTATTATAAGACCGTTACTTGTACAGTACACAGGGTACTTGACCTAACTCTACCACATCGTATATTTCCGAAACGAAACAAAATGTGTAAACTGAAATTGGCTAGGGAAGCACCTTTATCAGGGGCTCACAGAACTGACAGGAATGCACAATCCAAAAACGTAAACAAACATCACTTTCCACACAAAGTTACTTTTTTCAAACGGCATGTATAAGTTTTTCTACAGAAATGTAAATTAAAGATACATATAATGATGGCATACTTGTTTTCACTGTCCTATAGCTTATACCTTCGGAAATACGTAAGCTTTAAAGGATGACAACGGCGCCACAGTTACTGCCGTAATGCGCCGAGCAAGGTTGGTTGGTTGGTTTGGGGAAGGAGACCAGACAGCGTGGTCGTCGGTCTCATCGGATTAGGGAAGGATGGGGAAGGAAGTCAGCCGTACCCTTTCAGAGGAACCATCCCGGCATTTGCCTGGACTGATTTAGGGAAATCACGGAAAACCTAAATCAGGAAGGCCGGACGCGGGTTTGAACCGTCGTCCTTCCGAATGCGAGTCCAGTGTCTAACCACTGCGCCACCTCGCTCCGCCGAGCAAGGGTTGCCTACAGCAGGCTTCAGGGCAGTGCAGGAAACCCGCATGACGGCATTACAACATTTCGGTACAAACTGTGACACAGTTTCCATTACTTAAATTCTAAGTTTTCCGGGAAGTATACGGCGTAAAACAGTAAAACAAAGTCTGCCGTCACTTACTATGCATTTAGTTTTCATTTCGGTACAAGGAAAAGACATGTGTCATTTAAGAAATGTAACTTTGTGTCGCAAGTGATGTTTGATTACTTGTAGAGATTTGAGAGGGCATAGTTAGGTCGGACACCCTGTATATAAATAACATAGTAGTTAATGTCAGAAGCTCCATAAGGCTTTTCGCGGATGACGCTGTTGTACAGAGACAAGACGCAACACTGCAAAATTGTAGCAACATGCAGAAACACCTCATGCAGGATCGACCCTTAGCGCAATGTATGGCAGTCGACTCTCAATATAAACAAATGTAACGTATGACGAACACACAGACCGAAAGAAACCTATAGTTGTATGATTATTTGATTGCAAAGCAGTCTATAAGCAGTTACTTCCATGAAGTATCTAGGTGTATGCGTAAGGAGCAATTGGAAGTGGACAACCACAAACGATTACTGGTGTGTAAGGATCTTTCGGAATTGTGGTCCATCAGTACAGGAAGTAGTTTACAAAACATCCATTAGACAGTTGAATTCTGTACATCGGTATGGGATCAGTGCCACATACGAATGATAAATGGGTTAAAGAAGATCCGAAGAACGGCAGAGCGTTTCGTTACCAGATCATATAGTAAGCAAAAATGTGTAACGGAGATAATCAACAAACTCCATTGGCAGATGCTGGAAGACAGGCATCACCGAGTGGTTTACTGCTAAAGTTCCGAGTGTGTATTTTCCTAGAATAGTCAACTAATATATTGCCTCCTCCTACGTATGTCTCGAAAATAAGCCTTGAAAATAAAATTAAAGAGATTCGAACCCACACAGTGGTACAGCAGCAATCGTTCTTCCCGCGAACACGAACCAACGCGACTGGAACATGGAAAAAGGGAAATGGCGCTGACGCACTAAGTACCCTCCGCCACAAACCCGAAAGTTGGATTGCGAAGTATAGATGCAAAAGTAGATGTAACAGAAGGATAGGGGGACCACTGAAATCTTCACACGTTCTCGCAGAGTTGCCCTTATAACGTATACAAATAAACAAATGTTTGTCGAAAAAAGTAACAGTTTAACATCTCATTGATCTGGATACCACTGGAGGTGGAGTACAACACGGAATGAATCAGAATGGAAAGAGTAATAGGTTGTGGTCTTAGAGGCAAGATTTACCTGATAACAGGGTCAAAGCAGGGATGAAGACGTCGAACAGAGCAAAAGTTTCCGAATAACAATAGGTCGTAAAAGAACCATTGTGATAGTACAACCATAAAACGAACGCCAGTCAGCAACGAGTGAGCGGAAGTTATCTGGTTAGCGAGCGCATTTGGATGTGGCTAGCAGTGATGTTTCGTCCGATTAAGCTACTATTGAACTATACTGTATTACACTGCACTTGTTGATATAAATTTCTAGCATAAAAAGCGTGGTTTGATCAAGAAAAGACGCTTCACTGGTGGCTCAGTTCATACATGCGTATGTGTTATATTAGTTAGAATCAAGCCGGCTGATGTGGCCGAGCGGTTCTAAGCGACCGCTACGGTCACAGGTTCGAATCCTGCCTCGGGCATGGATGTGTGTGATGTCCTTAGGTTAGTTAGGTTTAAGCAGTTCTAAGTTCTAGGGGACTGATGACCTCCGATGTTAAGTTCAGTGCTCAGAGCCATTTGAACCATTTGTTAGAATAATAGTATATTCATGCTCTCTTCAGACTGATCATTGTGAATATCACTGCCGCCTACAGTACCAGTTATCGACTACCTCACTGCAATGCTGTTTCGACAGCACAGCTTATCAAATTAGCCAGTGAATGGCACAGCGCTACTTTTAGCCGAGTTGATTTAAAAGTCAAGCTATATCCAGACAACATTAGAGAATAGTTAAGTCTAATGTAACCAGGCATGGATCGGGATTTAAAGTTTGCCCAACTTTCACTGTTCCATCACAATCTTTATCTTAGTGTCTATGTTTTAGCAAAGAACGTCTCATCTGAGGAAAATTTTCACGTTTTTACACACTTTTGCGAGCTCGTCACTGAATATCTCTCAGTTTATGACCGAAGCTTCAAAATAGTGAGTTTAACTCTGGTAAGCTGGAAATTTTTTTGAATTGTGTGTTCTCCATCCTCCTTTTCTCCACTCTGAATGCTTAATCGCAAAACTTATAAATCTGAAATTCCTATTTAATACAAAAATGAAAAGACTAACAGACTAGATTGTCAATTGCTTTCTCTCGTTATACCGAATAAAGCTACGATTATGCACTTTCTATGGATCTTATCAAATATGATAGAATTTCTTTAAGCAGAAAATTTCTGACCTGTTTCAGAATCTCTTCTGCCGATGATTATGTCCAAACTTGTTAATTTCCTGCAATTTCTCTTCTCTGCTTCCCAAGACTTTTTAAGACTAATAGATCAAAATAACTGAGGATTTGCTTTAATCTCTAGAATTAAATGTAATTCGTGTGCATAGATCTAATTTTTTTCCATTATTTATTACAGTTGGCAGATACAAATGGTTGTTAGACCAACTTAGTGACCTATTTACAATACTATGAAATACAAAGGCAGTATGATGCGCTTAAAATAACAACACCTCAATTGGACTACAATGGCGGCATTTATAAATTTAACATACATTCTGAAAGTGGAAGATTGTTTCTTAAGGTGTTTATAACATACTCTTTGCCTACATTCCCTTCCTTTCTCCACTTCCCACCAACCAAGAGCTTTGACCGGGGTCCATCTCAACTTTTCCATCACGCTCCTCATCCTACTACCCATCTCGCCTACTGCCATTTGCTGAACTTCAGTGATAGATGTGTTCTCTTTAATAAATACTTGCTTCAAATGATGGCATTTTAAGAAACACCGTATTTTCAATAACAACAGCCTGTTTTCAAATTTATGAAGAATATTTTATTGATAATCAAAATATCCACGGGTGAATTGCCGGTCTACAGTGTCCAACGGGCACAATATTTCGGCGATCATACATGTCGCCATCATCAGGTGATATGACGGACTGCTGCTCTCATCTTTTACTTTCCCCTCTTTGGGGAAGTGTGAGGGGGAGTCTGTAGCCTTTCGGCTTCTACTCCCCTATGTACTTGTGTGCGTGATTATGTCTGTACTTTTTGGTGTCTGTGAAATGTGATGATTGTTCTGTGTGTGTCTAGTACTTGCCTGAGATTTGGTGAGATAATTGTAGTTATTTGGGTAGGAGCAGGATTTGGGAATGGATATTGGGATTTTCTCTTCGACTTAGTTGTCGAAGATCGACATGGGGCGATTGTGCTTATCGCGGGACATGTCATACCGACCTAGGGAGTGGATGAGGACGCTTCCCGACCTGGAAGAACCCTCATAGAAGGCCCTTGGCAGGTCTTGAAAGCGCTCTCTCAGGAGTGGGATTTCAGCAGCGGCGTGCAAATCGTCAATGGGGAATCCAAGAGGTAAACGCAGTGCCCTCCTGAGGGCGCGGTTCTGCAGCCTTTGGAGTTTGTCCAGGTGCTGCATCGCCGCGTATCCCCAGACAGGACACGCGTATTCCATGACTGGCTGGATCAGGGCCTGGTATACGTTCACTCCTACTGAGCAGGGAAGGGAGCTGGATGAGTTGAGGATTGGGTACAGGATGGACATTCTGGCGCAGACCTTCCTGTGGACCTCGTCCATGTGGGGTTTCCACGTAAGACGAGAGTCCAAGGTTACGCCAAGATACTTGGCGGTTCTGCGCCAGGGGAGTTGGGTTCCGTTTAGGTGAAGGTGGAGGGGGGGGGGCGTTGAGGGGGTTCGCGCCTTCCGAGCCTACGGGTAATCAGCATAGCCTGCGTCTTTTCGGAGTTGATAGTGATTCGCCAGCGACGGGCCCAAGTTTCTGTGTCATCTAAAACCCTTTGAAGCCTGCGGATGACCGGGTCCTTGTTCGCATTTTTTTGTAGAAGGCTGTATCGTCAGCGTACTGTGCGGTGTGCATCAGGGGGGCCGTTGGTGTGTCCGCAGTGTACAGACTGTACAAAACGGGCCCCAGGACCGATCCCTGTGGCACCCCAGCACGAATACGCCTTTTGGTGGAGGTGGCTGTTTCTACTTTGACAGAGAAAGTTCTATTCGACAGACAGCTTTTGATCTGCTTAACTATGCTCCCGGGGAACCCTTGTGTGTACAACTTGTAGAGTAGCCCTCTATGCCATACTGAGTCAAAGGCTTTGGCTACGTCTAGTAGCACTATCCCGCAGTAGCCTCTGTGGCTGCTTCAACCACTCTCATGATTTGTTGTGTGGCAGAGTGGTTCTGCCGGAATCCGAATTGGAAATCCGGAAGAAGTTGCTCTCTGGTAATATGTTCCCGTATGGGTCTTAGCAGGAGGCGCTCATAGATCTTGCTGAGAGTTGGCAAGAGGCTAATCGGCCTGTAGTGCTGCGGGAGTAGAGGGTCTTTCCCTGGTTTGTGTATCGCGACCACTTCCGCGTGTTTCCAGCATGCTGGGGACCCGCGAGAACAAGTAATCTCGTTGAAGACGTTCGCCAGGTGTTCGATCGCCGTGGGTGGGAGGTTTTTGACCATCTGATTGGTGACACTGTCATGCCCTGGCGCCTTTTTGGAGGGGAGAGACCTAATTACTTTTTCCACGTCTTCAGGGGCAAAGACTGTGGGTTCGTCTTCTGGGTCCTCCTCAGCATTGAGGAAGACAGCCAGTTGACGACGGACCACTCTTTCATGCTCATCGTCCTGGGGTTCTGCCGCTTGGAACTGCTTTTCGAAAGTGTCGGTGAGGCCGTTGGCCTTTTCAGCATGGCTGTAGGCCAGACCCCGCTCACCGTGCAGTGGCGGCATCCTAGCGCGTCTTTTTGTGAATTGTTTGGTTGCTTGCCAAAGTGTGTGATCGTCTACTTTGAGGGCTGTGAGGCGGTTTTGCCATTTCTGGTTTCTGTGCTCATTGAGCGCTACCTTCAACTCTCTCTGTAGACGATTGAGCAGCCTCCTTGTAGCCTGATTTCTGGTTATCTTCCACTCTTTTGCCACTCTGTTCTTATGTCGAATTTGAGCTAGCAAGTGTTCCGGGAGCTGTATTTGCGGCGGCGGGCCATCCCTTTGTGGAGGGGTGGCCTCTTCTGCTGCCTGCAGGATGGTACCTGTTAGGTCTTGTAGTCCTTGTTCTACTGTTTCGGCAGTAGGTGGCGGAGCGCGAGCGACATCAGAGGCGACAGTTTCTCGGTATCGCTCCCAGTTTGTACGTTTGTAAGACGTCTGGTACCGTAGGAGTGCTACCCATTCTCCCACGTCGACCTCTAGAATCACTGGGTTGTGGTCGGAGGACATTCTGTTGATTGTCCTCGCGGTCACAAACCCCGTAATCCTCCTGATGAGAGCTATGTCTAACACGTCAGGCCTGTCTCCATTTTTTGGAAAATGTGTGTGCTCGACTGGCCCCCATGTTTCGAAATGGTGGTTGCGCCCCCTATTATGAGTTTGCCTTCAATTTGCCCTAAGAGCAGCTATGTCTCCCTCATCTATCTGGTCTTGTGGGGGTCGGTAGATTGCAACGATTGTTAGGGGTCCGGTGGCAGTGGCTACTTCCACCACCACTGCTTCGATTTTATTGGTAGCTGGTAAGAATACCTCATGGTGGGGGACCCCTCTTTTTATGTATATGGCCACTCCTCCGCCTTGGGTTGGCCTGTCTTTGCGGTAGCTAAGGTAGTCGGGAACTGTCGCTTTTATTCCCGGTTTTAGGTGGGTTTCCCCCATCATGCATATGTCGATGGAGAACTCCTTTATGAGTTCTCTGAACTCGACCTCTTGATTAACAATTCCGTCTGCGTTAAAGACGCACATTGTCAGGCCTCGGATGTTTGGTCGTCTATCCATGATGGGGATCTACTGAGGAAGTCGCAGAGGGGAGCGACTGCTGGACTGCTGCCTGAAGGGCAACGAGGATCTGTGTGTTCTGTTTCTGGGCTTCCCTGAATTCCTTCATCATTTCCATGACGAGGTTCATGGTTTGCACCATAACACCTAACAACTGATCCGTGGGGGGGGGGGGGGGGGACTGGGGACTGTGTGTGGCGTTCCCTAGAGCTTCCTCTGCCTTGGTGGGCCTGGTCGTTGTTGTTGTGTGTTTCCCAGTGTTATTCTTGTGACTGTGGTTGGTGTTGTGGTGACAGGGCCACGGTTTCACTTCTGCGTATGTTTCCCTGGGTGTGTCCGGTCTTGGTTTCACCCAGGCCTTGTCAGTGTGTGTTGTTGTATTTTGTTTTCTTGTGTGATTGGTTGGGTTTGTCGTGTTTTGTTTACGTGTGTGGGGGGCGGCCTTGGCGCCCTTTGCCTGCTGTGAGTGACGGACCGAGCTCCTGTGAACGTGCCAGTACGGAGATCCGTAAGCTATGGCTGTTCAGGGGGAACTGGGTTCGGTTGCGGCGGCGGCCGATTTAAATACCCTCCGCCCGCAGCGCGCTCCCTCTGCCGTCCGCGCCCCGCGCCACGGTCGCGCGGTGGAACAGATTGCGACGGCGTCTTAGCTGACGTCGGTGTGATGGCTCTGTCCGCCGTGGTCGTCACAACTATACGTTTGCTCGATTTACTCTTGATTAACCCAATCGCTGGTTCCCAAGCCTTGCTAAGATTATAGCCAGAATCACGGTTTATGAGGTCGTCATTGGTGTGAATTTCGATGGCCTCTCTAACAACGCTGTCCCAGTATCTCGGCGTCTGTACCAGATTCGTCGTGCGTTCATACTTCATAGCGTGGTTTTCCGACAAACAATGTTCAGCGACCGACGACTTTCTCGGATACATCGGTCGAGTGTGCCTCTGGTGTTCACGGTATCGATCCTCGACGGTACGCATCGTCTGACCAATATACTACTTGCCACATTGACACTGAATCTGGTACACGCCGGCCTTCCTCAAACCGAGGTCATCTTTGGCGCTCCCCAGCAGTGCACGAGTTTTATTCGGAGGACGAAACACAGTTCCGATCCGGTGTTTCTTCAAAATGCAGGCGATTTTCCCCGAGAGTGCACCTGTATATGGAACAAACGCAGTGCCTACCTCCTCCCTCGTGATTTCATCCATTTCCACAGGTTGTGCAGTAGTGGTTGGGCGGAGAGGACGTTGAATCTGTCACTCTGAGTACCCATTGTTTCCAAATACAGTTCTCAGATGTTCCAATTCCTGGGGTAGACTCTCTGCGTCAGAGATAGTGCGCGCCCTATGTACTAGTGTTTTAAGTACCCCATTCCTCTCTGGAGGGTGGTGGCAGCTGTCTGCGTGCAAATACAGATCAGTGTGCGTTGTCTTCCGATACACCCCATGGCCTAGGGTGCCGTCAGTCCTTCTCTTGACCAAGAATCAAGGAAAGGTAATTTACCCTCCGTTTCAGTCTCCATAGTGAATTTGATGTTGCGGTGTAAGGAGTTTAGATGTGTGAGGAAGTCAAGGAGTTTATCCATACCATGTGGCCAGATGAAGAACGTGTCCTCCACGTAACGGAAAAAACAAGTAAGTTTCCATTCGGATGACGACAGGGCTTCCTCCTCGAAGTTCTCGATGTACAAATTCGCGGCGCGGGATTAGCCGAACGTCTAGGGCGCTGCAGTCATGGACTGTGCGGCTGGTCCCGGTGGAGGTTCGAGTCCTCCCTCAGGCATGGGTGTGTGTGTTAGTTCTTAGGATAAAGTAGGTTAAGTAGTGTGTAAGCTTAGGGACTGATGACCTTAGCAGTTAAGTCCCATAAGATTTTTTGCACAAATTCGCTACCACCAGTGAGAGTGGGCTATCCATGGCGACTCCCTCCGTTTGTTCGTAGTATTCTCCATTAAAAAGAAAATACGTGGATTTCAAGACATGCCTAAAACGTTCGGTGGTCTTCTCGTCAAACTTCTGACTAATCAATTCTAGTGACGCTCGCAGGGGTACCCTCGTAAACAATAAAACGACGTCAAAACTCACCATGATATCTGTCTCATCCAACCTGAAGCTATCAAGGCGTTTAACAAAATCCACGGAATTACGGATGTGATGAGGGCATTTACCCACATAAGGACTTAATATTCCCGTCAGGTATTTGGCCAACAAATATGTAGGCGCCCTGACGTTGCTGACAATGGGGCGTAATGGTAACCCCTCTTTGTGAACCTTCGGAAGTCCATATAGTCTAGGCGGTACCAGACCTTGAGGTAAGAATTTCTTAGCGTCACCCTCCGGTAAATTTGCGTCCTTGAGAAGCGATCTCGTCTTGTTCTTCTCATTCTTTGTAGGGTCAACGCTGATAATCCGGTAGGAATCGTCATGTAGCAGGCTCCGCATCTTATCAGTGTAGTCCTTATGAGAGACAACAACTGCAGCATTGGGTTTGTCAGCCGGTAAGACAATTTCAGAGCGCTCCCTCAGATAACGAATGGCCGCCCTCTCTTTACTGGTGATATTTGACTTCATCGGCTTGGATTTCGTCAACGCACGACAAGGTTCACGACGTATTTCCTCAGCTGATTCAGGCGGAAGTCGAGCTGTAACCTGTTCAACAGCACTAACAATTTCTGCGACCGGAGTGAACTTGGGGGTGGGAGCGAAGTTGAGACCTTTCTGCAAAACCGAGACCGCATCATCACTCAACACCATGCCACTCAAATTGATGACAGTCTTGCACGGAACCTGCAGAGATGGTTTGTCAAGGAGACGTGAGAACTTAGCTATTTGACGTCCCGTTGCCTTCTTATGGGCGGAATCAGCTGCAACCCAGGTGACACCATCAATCCAATCCCAGAAAAAAGAAGTGAAATTACTAGCCAGTTGCAAATGTAGTTTAAGTAATTCGTGTGAGATAAACTCAAGGCTCCAGTGGGTGAATTGCACTCTCTCACGAACCAATGCGAGGCTGGCTCGTTTCTTGATTCCCTTGGCTGCTGCAGAATCGATGTGATGCATAATAACCTTAGCGTTGTTAGACAGGCCATCGAAATTCGCACCAATGACGACCTCATAAACCGTCACTGTGGCTATAATCTTAGCAAGGGTTGGGAACCAGCGATTGGATTAATCAAGAGTAAATCGAGAAAACGTATAGTTGTGACGACCACGGCGGACAGAGCCATCACACCGACGTCATCTCAGACGCCGTCCCAATCTGTTCCACCGCGCGACCGTGGTGCTGGGCGCGGGCGGCGGAGGGGTCGCGCCGCGGGCGGAGGGTATTTAAACCGGCCGCCGCCGCGACTGAACCCAGTTCCCCCTGAGCAGCCATAGCGTACGGATCTCCGTACCGGCACGTTCACAGGAGCTCAGTCCGTCAGTTCACCTGATGATGGCGACATGCATGATCGCCGAAATATTGTTCCCGTTGGACACTGTAGACCGGCAGAACACCCGTGGATATTTTGATTATCAAATACGCCGGGAGGAACTCAAGAATCACATTTTATTGATGTTGTCCGTCGAACAATAGAAGTATGCCGCTATCAGTTCATCCTCACCATGATAGCCAAAGAAATAAAATAACTATAATAAAAATAAAGGAAAGAAAAGTCTTCCTCGAAGATGATATTCCCTCACTCCACAGCATACCCGTCCTTAAAGCAACAATCCCAAGACATCTTAGCATCTCTTAACCTCCTTATTCATATTATTGCTGTGCTAGTGCCAGTGAAGTACCACTTTTTAATTTCCGACGAGGGTTTTTACCCTTCTACGGTTGGAGCCACACACGAGACAATATCCTTGTATGCTGCCTGCTTGCAAAACGTACTCAAGTTGACTGATTTGTATAAACTTCGTTGTATAAACTTCGTTCTAAGCAACTGAAGATTTCATTAAGTCGATTGAAGTCACTAAAGCAGGTACCTTTGTAATGATACTCGTACATCGGATTGTATGCATAATTGATTTTTTTCAGCTAGACGACTAAGGATAGAAAATGAATAGGTACGTTAGTGAGTTCATGGGCCATGGCAGACGTTTTCCGGTCGTAGATTACATACGTATTTGCAGCTGGCATCACTAACATATCCCGAGAAATAGTTCATGCAAGACACGAATATCTACATCTACATCTACACCCATACTTCGCAAGTCACCTGACGGTGTGTGGCGGAGGGTACCCTGAGTACCTCTATCGGTTCTCCCTTCTATTGTTCGTGGAAAGAAGGATTGTCGGTATGCTTCTGTGTGGGCTCTAATCTCTCTGCTTTTTTCCTCATGATCTCTTCGCGAGATATACGTAGGAGGGAGCAATATACTGCTTGACTCTTCGGTGAAGGTATGTTCTCGAAACTTTAACAAAAGCCCGTACCGAGCTACTGAGCGTCTCTCCTGCAGAGTCTTCCACTGGAGTTTATCTATCATCTCCGTAACGCTTTCGCGATTACTAAATGATCCTGTAACGAAGCGCGCTGCTCTCCGTTGGATCTTCTCTGTCTCTTCTATCAACCTTATCTGGTACGGATCCCACACTGCTGAGCAGTACTCAAGCAGTGGGAGAACAAGCGTACTGTAACCTGCTTCCTTTGTTTTCGGATTGCATTTCCTTAGGATTCTTCCAATGAATCTCAGTCTAGCATCTGCTTTACCGACGATCGACTTCATATGATCATTCCATTTTAAATCACTCCTAATGCTTATTCCCAGATAATTTATGGAATTAACGGCTTCCAGTTGCTGACCTGCTATTTTGTAGCTAAATGATAAGGGATCTATCTTTCTATGTATTCGCAGCACATTACACTTGTCTACATTGAGATTCAATTGCCATTCCCTGCACCATGCGTCAATTCCCTGCAGATCCTCCTGCATTTCAGTACAATTTTCCATTGCTACAACCTCTCCATACACCACAGCATCATCTGCAAAAATCCTCAGTGAACTTCCGATGTCATCCACAAGGTCATTTATGTATATTGTGAATAGCAACGGTACTACAACACTCCCCTGCGGCACACCTGAAATCACTCTTACTTCGGAAGACTTCTCTCCATTGAGAATGACATGCTGCGTTCTGTTATCTAGGGATTCCTCAATCCAGTCACACAATTGGTCTGATGGTCCATATGCTCTTACTTTGTTCATTAAACGACTGTGGGGAACTGTATCGAACGCCTTGCGGAAGTCAAGAAACACGGCATCCACCTGTGAACCCGTGTCTACGGCCCTCTGAGTCTCGTGGACGAATAGCTCGAGCTGGGTTTCACACGACCGTCTTTTTAGAAACCCATGTTGATTCCTGCAGAGTAGATTTCTAGTCTCCAGAAAAGTCATTATACTCGAACATAATACGTGTTCCAAATTTCTACAACTGATCGACGTTAGAGATATAGGTCTATAGTCCTGCACATCTGTTCGACGTCCCTTCTTGAAAACGGGGATGACCTGTGCCCTTTTCCAATCGTTTGGAACGCTACGCTCTTCTAGAGACCTACGGTACACCGCTGCAAGAAGGGGGGCAAGTTCCTTCGCGGACTCTGTGTAAAATCGAACTGGTATCCCATCAGGTCCGGCGGCCTTTCCTCTTTTGAGTGATTTTAATTGTTTCTCTATTCCTCTGTCATCTATTTCGATATCTACCATTTTGTCATCTGTGCGAAAATCTAGAGAAGGAACTACAGTGCAGTCTTCCTCTGTGAAACAGCTTTGGAAAAAGACATTTAGTATTTCGGCCTTTAGTCTGGCATCCTCTGTTTCAGTACCATTTTGGTCACAGGGTGTCTGGACATTTTGTTTTGATCCACCTACCGCTTTCACATAAGACCAAAATTTCTTAGGATTTTCTGCCAAGTCAGTACATAGAACTTTACTTTCGAATTCATTGAACGCCTCTCGCATAGGCCTCCTCACACTACATTTCGCTTCGCGTAATTTTTGTTTGTCTGCAAGGCTTTGGCTATGTTTATGTTTTCTGTGAAGTTCCCTTTACTTCCGCAGCAGTTTTCTAACTAGGATGTTGTACCACGGTGGCTCTTTTCCATCTCTTACGATATTGCTTGGCACATACTCATCTAACGCATATTGTACGATGGTTTTGAACTTTGTCCACTGATCCTCAACACTATCTGTACTTGAGACAAAACTTTTGTGTTGAGCCGTCAGGTACTCTGCAATCTGCTTTTTGTCACTTTTGCTAAACAGAAAAATCTTCCTACCTTTTTTTAATATTTCTATTTACGGCTGAAATCATCGATGCCGTAACCGCTTTATGATCACTGATTCCCTGTTCTGTGTTAACTGTTTCAAATAGTTCGGGTCTGTTTGTCACCAGAAGGTCTAATATGTTATCGCCACGAGTCGGTTCTCTGTTTAACTGCTCAAGTAGTTTCCAGATAAAGCACTTAAAAAAATTTCGCTGGATTCTTTGTCCCTGCCACCCGTTATGAACGTTTGAGTCTCCCAGTCTATATCCGGCAAATTAAAATCTCCACCCAGAATTATAACATGGTGGGGAAATTTACTCGAAATATTTTCCAAATTATCCTTCAGGTGCTCAGCCACAACAGCTGCTGAGCCAGGGGGCCTATGGAGACATCCAATTACCATGTCTGAGTCTGCTTTAACCGTGACCTTCACCCAAATCATTTCACATTTCGGATCTCCGTCAATTTCCTTCGATACTATTGCACTTCTTATCGCTATAAACACGCCTCCCCCTTCACTGTACAGCCTGTCTCTGCGGTATATATACCAATCTGAGTTTAGGATTTCATTACTGTTTACGTCTGGTTTTAGCCAACTTTCTGTCACTAGTACTATATGGGCGTTGTGACTGTCTATTAATGAGAGCAGTTCTGGGACCTTTCTATAGACGCTCCTGCAGTTTACTATTAGCACATTGATATTGTTATTCCCTGTTGCATGTTGCCTACTCCTACCTTGCCGCGTCTCAGGAGGCGTCTTGTCGGGCCTAGGGAGGGAATTCTCTAACCTAAAAAACCCCCATGTGCACTCCACACGTACTCCGCTACCCTTGTAGCCGCTTCCGGCGTGCAGTGCACGCCTGACCTATTCAGGGGGACCCTACATTTCTCCACCCGATAGCGGAGGTCGAGAAATTTGCACCCCAGATCTCCGCAGAATCGTCTGAGCCTCTGGTTTAAGCCTTCCACTCGGCTCCAAACCAGAGGACCGCGATCGGTTCTGGGAACGATATTACAAATAGTTAGCTCTGATTCCACCCCGCGAGCGAGGCTTTCCGCCTTCACCAATTCCGCCAACCGCCTGTACGAACTGAGGATGACATCTGAACCCAGACGGGCAGGAGTCATTGGTGCCGACATGAGCAACAATTTGCAGTCGGGTGCACCCAGTGCTCTCTATCGCCGCCGGTAGGGCCTCCTCCACATCTCGGATGAGACCCCCCGGCAAGCAGACAGAGTGAACACTGGCCTTCTTCCCCGACCTTTCCGCTATTTCCCTAAAAGGCTCCATCACCCGCCTAACGTTGGAGCTCCCAATAACTAATAAACCCCTCCCCCCGTGTGCCTGCTCGGACCTTGCTGAAGGAGCAGCCACATGTCCACTCACAGGCAGAGCGGGCGATGCCACAAGGCCAGCCTCCACATTTACCCTCCGCCTCGTGCGCCGTGAACGCCGCTGAACCCGCCACTCCCCTTGGGGAGAGGGTGGCCCAACCGCGCCCGGTACCCGCGAAGATGTCTCGACAGCAGGGACAGTGGGTGAAGCATGAAACACCTGGGGTGTACCTTGCGACGCACCAGACTCCCCACTGCCGCTACACTCCGAGGCAGCAGCCTGACGACGGCTGACCGCGGCCATCAACACGCTCAGCTGTTCGCGAACAGTGGCCAGCTCCTCCTGCGTCCGTACACAGCAGTCACACATCCTATCCATCCTAAAGAATCAATTTACTGAAGAGAGTTAATCAACTTTTAACTAGACTGCTAATTCACTAAAGGCGGCTGATTATTGACTAAACTGTGATTGCTAGCCTCTTCTTGTAGAAAACAATGAAAATAGCACTACCTGTCTCTGGACTGTATTGAAAACAAACAGTAGCACTACTGGCACTATGGTTGACTAAAGGGACTCTCTCTGACTGTATTCAAAACAAACACGAAATCTATGGAACACTATTAATAGCACTCGACAATTAAAGCTTCCTAAAAGCAAAAACACATGGAAGAAAAAGTGACAAGTAAGAAAAATACAGTTAATACTTAAATTAAGGTAGCTCGCTGCACAGCAGACGTGAAGCAGACGGCGGTTAGGACGACACTTCTGTATCGGTTGGTTATAATTAAAGTGGAACTACTCTCGGAGGTCAATCGTATGGCAGCGTAACTTGGTAGATATGCTAATGCATTAATGCTGAACCGATTTACGCTGAACGACATGAGATCAATTTTGCCCACCAGGCGGAAATCCGGTGCTTAACAGCATCTCGTCGGCGCCTCCGGTGTTATACTGAACAAACTGTGTGAGTGACGGTTAATAATAGAATCACTTGTTTGACCTTTTCTCTGCACATTCCATTCCTAATCCGTTATCCATTATACACTGAAGAGCCAAAGAAACTGGTACACCTATCTAATATCGTGTAGGGCCCCCGCGAGCACGCAGAAGTTCCACAACACGACCTGGCATGGACTCTAGAAAAGTCTGAAGTAGTGCTGGATGGAACTGATACCATTAATCCTGCAGTGCTGTCCATAAATCTATAAGAGTACGAGCGGTCTTCTAAACAGCACCTTGCAAGGCGTCCCAAATATGCTCAATAATGTTCATGTCTAGGGAATTTGATGGCCAGCAGAAGTGTTTGAACTAAAAAGAGTGTTGCTGGACCAACTGTGTAACAATTCTGGACACTTGGGTTGTCGCATTGTCCTGCTGGAATTGCCCAAGTCCGTCGGAATGCACAATGGACATGAATTGATGCAGGTGATCAGACAGGTGCTTACATCATTGCTGTGCTAGTACCAGCGAAGTATCACATTTTAATTTGCCACGAGGATTCAACCCTTCTAGATACGACTCTGATAGGTGACCTTGTCTCGTGGCTGGCTCCAACAATAGAATGGTTTCTAGAATGAAATTTTCACTCTACAGCGGAGTGTGCGCTGATGTGAAACTTCCTGGCAGATTAAAACTGTGTGCCGGACTGAGACTCTAACTCGGGAACTTTGCCTTTCGCAGGCAAGTGCTCGCCCGATTGAGCTACCCAAGCTCGACTCACGCCCGATCCTCACAGCTTTACTTCCGCCAGTACCTCGTCTCCTACCTTCCAATCCTTCACAGAAGCTCTCCTGCGGACCTTGCAGAATTAGCACTCCTGGAAGAAAGGATATTCCGGAGACATGGCTTAACCACAGCCTGGGGGATGTTTCTAGATATGAAACTTCCTGACAGATTAAAACTTTGTGCCAGACCGAGACTCGAGCTCCGGACCTTTCCCCAGGCTGTGGCTAAGCCATGTCTCCGTAATATCCTTTCTTCCAGGAGTGCTAGTTCTGCAAGGTTCACCGGAGAGCTTCTGTGAAGTTTGGAAGGTAGGAGACGAGGTACTGGCGGAATTAAAGTTGTGAGGACGGGGCGTGAGTCGTGCTTGGGTAGCTCAGTCGGGCGAGCACTTTCCCGCGTAAGGCAAAGGTCCCGAGTTCGAGTCTCAGTCCGGCACACAGTTTTAATCCGCCAGGAAGTTTCATATCAGCGCACACTCCGCTGTAGAGTGAAAATTTCATTCTAGAAACCATTCTACTGTTGGAGCCAGCCACGAGACAAGGTCACCTATCAGAGTCGTATCTATAGGCATCAAGGGTCCCATATTACTTCAACTGCACGTGACTACGCCATTACAGAATCTTCTGCTGACATGCTGGGTCCATGGATTCATGAGGTTGTCTGCATACTCTTACACGTCCATCAGCCCGATATAATGTGAAACGAGTCTCGTCCGACGGGAAACATGTTTCCAGTCATCAACAGTCCAATGTCGGTGTTGACGGGCCCAGGCAAGTCACAAAGCTTTGTGTTGTGCAGTCATCAAGTGTACACGAGTGGGCCTTCGGCTCCGAGCGCACACAATGATGACGTTTCGCTGAATCGTTAGGACGCTGACACTTGTTGATGACCCATCATTGAAATCTGCAGCAATTTTCGAAAGGGTTGTACTTCTGTCACCTTGAGCGAGTCTCTTTCAGTCGTCGTTGGTCCCGTTCTTGCAGGACCTGTTCCCGGCAGCAGCTATGTCTGAGATTTGATGTGTTATCGGATTCATGGGGATATTGTGCCCCATCACTCGTGCGCCGACTGTAACACCACTTTCAAACTCACATAACTCTTAATAATATGCCATTGTAGCCGATCTAACAACTGGGCAGACACTTGTCTTAGATAGGCGTTGCCGATCGCGCTGTCGATATCTGACTGTTTACATATCTCTCATTTGAATACGCATGTCTATACCAGTTTCTTCGGCGCTTCGGTGTATATCGAAACATTTTGTGTGTCTTTCTTTCGTTCACAGTGACAGTTTTCCCCTGGTGGCCAAAATTGGATCTAATTTTTCCCCAGCATAAATCGGTTCCGCATTAACGCATTATAATATCTACGAAGTTTCATTGTCATAAGGTAACTACATCCCACTCTGTGGATAGTTGCACTTCAATTGTAACCATCTTGTACTTATCTCTGTGAGATAAGGATAGCTGAATCACTTGTGAACAAAATATATAAATGACATTGAGTATCTTTATATATTGTAAAAGGATGGGTTATCAGAGGAGTATGAAGGCTTACTTTCTTCTGTATCTAGTTATGTTTCATTTTATTTCCACAAGTAGCCTTTGCAGCTCAGCGACCATTGAGCCTGGCTGACACCAGAAATGTTAGATTCCCAACAATGGCATGAACTTTTCTAGGTAGAACGGCTTAGCCTCGTGGAACCAGTTACGGTTCTACTTCAGTGAGCTGTGGATTCTTGTTGTGAAAGCCATCTATGATCGGAAGGTATCATATTGACTATGTACTCCTCCTTCCTGGCGTCCAATGACGCCACTGGACGGAGTGAGATCAGCTGCTGCCTACAGGCCAGGGCCCTGTGTCGCCTTTAGTACAAGGAGTTTAGTTTACTGTTAATGATTTTGAAAATCAAAATTGCTCTTGATTCTGCTATGGTGAACACTATCAACGTTATGAAAGGAATTTCATGATACCCTGAAAGAAGTTGTTATAAAGAGAAATGTCTTTGTCTCTCCAAAGTGTAACTTTAGATGTACTGTGTCACATCATCTTTTACACTGTGCTTCATTTCTTGTCTTTTGTTATCTTTTCCAAGTCGTACTTTTATCATTGCTGTGTTTCCTATTTATTATAATTTTTTTTTGTATGTGTATGGGCTACAACTGTTGCAGGCCTTCTGGCTATGTGTAAAAATGTGTAAAAGTTGACAAAGTAACAATAAATGACTGTAAGGCATTATTTGCCAGGAGACCCCCTTCTGAATTTCTTCAGCTGCTTCTGTTCGACACTATTTCAGCGACTTGCGCGCCTTTGTGATGAAGATGAGGTGAAATGATTAGGACAACACCAACAGCCAATCTCTGACCATGCTGGGAATCGAACCAGTTACTCCGCTTCGACGCTAACCACTTTTTGCTTTTCTTCGGTTATTTCGATCTATCCAGATGTCACGTGACATCTTTCAAATTCAAACAAGCTAGTGATCATAGACGGAAATACAGTCACTCACTTTTTTTTATTACGTGAGGTGGCCGATCCCCTGACTGAATATGTTAAGGTCACGTGCCGGCATGGACACTAGACTACGAATTGTGGACTACAAAAAAATTTATTTTTGTTTTACGTCAATATTTAGCACACGGCATGGATGAAATTAAACTTATAACAGCCAGCCATAAATGTGTAACAAAATAAAGCCAATAAATTACATTCTTCAACATCACAATCAAGCTAAGAATCACGTGAAAACACAAAATAAACCATAAGATGCTACAGTAACTGGGAAAGGTTTCGAAAGTGCATATAGAGAAGATCTTTACAAGTGCCCAGTTTTCCCTGAACTTTCAATAAAAGTAAACTGTTCTCTCTTTCTTTTTGCTGTATATTTGGCACCGACTCCCAAAAATTTAGTCTGATCTATTCTATTTAGCGACATCGATAAAAATTTGTGTGTTTGTATTTTTAGAGCACATAGTTCAAGAGATAACGGGGTGTAAGCTGCTTTTGTGATTGTGACGTAAGAAAATAAAATAAGATTATTTTTGACTTGGTCAAACAATAGTTGTCAAACACTCCGGAAGTTTTCTTGACCCGCTGGATGAAAAGTAAGTGGGAGGAAGGCACTCTTAATTAAAAAATATATTTACTTTACTAATGTTTGTTTTCGATGACAGAATGAATTAAAATTTGGGACAAGGATGGGACTTGAACCCAGGTCTCCTGCTTACTTGGCAGATGTATCAAACACTACTCACCGTGGCATTGCAGAGTTGCACAGTTGCAAAAACTACCCTATTCCAATGCCCTGCCTGACACAAATTTCAGTCCACACCTTCAGCCCATTTTCCTCCTTCTTAAATCGTCAGTACTGCTGAGACTTTCCGATATTGCAATAGCACCCCAACTTTGTACGTCATGGAGAAATTCAGCCCTTATCTCAAGCGTAGGTGACCCATTGATCTTGTCAAATTACATCTTCATGGAGAAATTTTTATCTCCAAGCCTTGGCAATACTGTCCTTTTCAGAAGGACAGTAAAGAGGAGACCTGGGTTCAACTACCAGCCTTGGCACAAACATTAATTCATAACTTCAGCTAGTATCCCTATCGGCGATAAAGTTGAGACTCGTGCGTCTGCAGAAAAATGTAATTCCACCGATTAATTGTTGTTTGTTTGCAGGTACACGTCTGTAGTTCCGATACACACGGAATCTTGATGTGTCAGTACGGTAGCACGCCGCTATAGGAGAAAAACTGAAATGGCACAAGTCATTTCCACTTTATCAGTGGGCGGACCATTAAGTTGTGTCTCTTCTAGCAGCGTTCTAAGTTGCTATAGCGCCAGTATTCCAGGTATATCTGACCGGCCACTGTGGCCGAGCGGTTCTAGGTGCTTCAGTCTGGAACCGCGCTGCTGCTACGGTCGCTGGTTCGAATCCTGCCTAGGGCATGGATGTGTATGACGTCCTTAGGTTAGTTAGGTTTAAGTAGTTCTAAGTCTAGGGGACTGATGACCGCAGATGTTAAGTCCCATAGTGCTTAAAGCCATTTGAACCATTTTTGAACCAGGTGTATCTGGACTGCTGACATATAGCAGTAAATAAACAAAAATTAATTACGTAGCCCGTTTTGGTTTCAAGGTAATAATGAAAATTTGATGTCTATCCCTGGCAGTGGAAAAGAAAGCAGCCAACCTTTTCCAGATAATGCACCTACTCAGATTTTCACTTATTCATCATAAAATTATCTGTGGCTAGAAAACATATTTATTAAAATGAAATTGTTTGTCATCGAAAGAGTGGAGTTTACTCACTGCAAAATCTGGGGCATAGACCCAAAAGGAGTAGCGGAGGAAAAATAGAGAATTTTTGCCCTGACGAAAAATTTTCACCCTGTCATCATACCAGCAACAGCGAACTGCGACATTTTATCTGCCTGAAGTAAATAGACGGTCGGTATAAAAAGAGAAAGGGAAGTCGCCGCGTCAGAAACGGTGTGATAATGGAATATCACCGGCGACCTTATAAAAAGTTTCGCAGAGATTTATGAGGCGGCCCGGCCTGGGCTTTTATTACTTTCTGCTAGCGCTAGCCAGCCGGCACTCCAGAGGAGCCGACCCGGCCACCTGTCTGCGCGGCTTCCGCACCGCTTGGCCGCAGTCGCAACAGCTCCCATTATACACACGCCGCTGCCCCGTCTCCGCTGTCACCTCACCGCCTGAAAAATGGTAGCTAATTTACTTCCACCGGAACAAGCCTACTATTGCACGCTTCCATTCGAGGGAAAGTTACTGCCACTGGAAATTATCCGGCGTAAAATCATTTGGCATAATCCTCACACCTTTAGACAAGCATTTCCGCCACTTTGGCGACAGTCTTTCATATTAACAATTTCACTGTGCAGACTGCATATAAAGAGTGAACATTAATAAAATGACAAAGTGTAGGGACGGGTTCCTGGCTGGATATGGAGGAAAAAAGGGTACTAAGAACATATGTTCGGAAAATTACGGTATGCGTCCAAAGATAACAAATTGCCCCGGAGTATAGTACAGAGCTGTATAGCATCGGCATCACAACAGGTATTCAAAGTGGCCTCCATGGGATGCAATGCACTCGTGCACACTGCTAGAAACCACATAACCTGTCGTTTTGAGAAAGGCACGTTCTCAAGTAGTCCAGACAGAGTATTCCATAGGAAGTCCAAGTACGTTCCTGCTTCGAGGCGTTGTCGAATAATAAGCGGTTCCAATTTGCGGTCACCAAGGATTCGTGCCCACACACTAGTCTGAACCGATGCTGATGAGACGCCTCAGCCATCCCCAAGGATGGTCTGTAGGCTACAGATGACACTTATGAAGATGACAGTCCTGGTAAAAGTTCCTTCGACGGTGAAGAGGACAGATGACAAAAATCCCAAAATTGGTGTAAAAACCATCGACAAAATCCTTCCCGTACAGGGAAATCCGTTGCTGATAATCCTTGCACTCGTTGCAGTTGATAAGATAGTAGCGGTTGTCATGCTGGATACACATATCATACTTTGGTTTACACTATGTTGGCGCCTCTTACCTAGAGCTTGTGCTAGGGTTCAAATGGCTCTGAGCACTATGGGACTTAACTTCTGAGGTCATCAGTCCCCTAGAACCTAGAACTACTTAAACCTAACTAACCTAAGGACAGCATACACATCCATGCCCGAGGCAGGATTCGAACCTGCGACCGCAGCGGTCGCGAGGTTCCAGACTGTAGCGCCTAGAACCGCTCGGCCACTTGTGCTAGGGTTTGTCTGAATATCCTGTAGAACACGGTCCTTCAAATCTGGTATACGCACGGTCCGCCGTCTCCCTGAATATACGTCTGTGTGGAAGGACCCTGATCACACATAAAGGGCTTGAAATGTGTGACGTGGTTGGAGGTACTTGTTTTGCTATAGTTGTGCTGCCTCTCCACCGGTGCCGTCTGCCTTGCCGTACACAAAACACCATCTCGCCTTGTTCCAGAGATGAGTAATTGACCATTCAGCCAATGTGTGTCAATCACACATAAGTAATACACGTTGAACACGCGCTGCGTGGTCAGAGGAACCTTCACTCGTCAGCGGCATTTACCACGGCAAAGATGCATTTCCGGACATATATTCGTAAGACTGTGCAGTGTTAAGGCAAAGGACAACATCTGAGGAAGTACAATAGTGCAGTGCCCGTGTTACTCTGAATTACAATGCCATACTCCTTTAGACACACATATATGTGCAAAGGAAAAGGCACTGCGGCTACTACAGCTGTTATGAAATACATTACATGTATTCGCAATCGGGAATACGGGTAACCGTCAGCTCTATAATGCATACATGTGTACAGGAACCTCATATTGTAATTCAGGACAACAGAGGTGCTGCAAAATCGCATATACCCTCCGACATCGGGCAAGTGACTTCCAAGGAAAATATCTCACCTGTACAGTAATAAACATAATGGAGATACTAGTACAGGTTGTAGACGCGTTGCTAACGATATATGGAAGTTTGGGTCTGGCCGTCATTCGTGGACGGATAGCCGAAGGGCGCCTGCACGGTAGCTCAGCGAGTTCGGTCAGAGGGCTAGCTGCCTTCTGTAATGAAAACTGAGTGAATGGATCAACGAAGAACCTGAACGTGTGTCATCGGACGTCCTCCCCGAACAAATTCAACGAACAATATAGAACAAAATGAGATAAAAAGAGGTAAGGCTACCGGTCGCGATATGCGAGTCCCGCTGCGGCACAAATTTTCGCTGTCGTCATTCCATTCTATAGCGATAGTTATCCATATTCGCAGTTGCGAATACTTTTATGTACCGGAGAGAAGAGATCTTAAAATTCCCCTCCGGCGTACTCCCTCTGCCGAATATCTCAAATGAGGTGACAATAAGTTATTTCTCTGATTCTTATCAATGTAAACGAAGTTTAAATTTGTAAGTCTATTTTGCGCGAGAAATCTAGCTGCATTAAACACTGTGGAAACGACAGAGGCTTCTTACGTGTCTCGTGGAATTTTATTTCGAAATAAGCTCATGAACATACACAATTATTTTTCAAAACAAGTCCACCTACAGTACCTTGTGATATTACATTTATTTTATGAGAGAATTAAGTTATAAATTAAAGTAAAAGAAACCTGTCTCCCTTGTTTCTGTGTGGCCACCACGAGACGATAGTGTGACGGAGGTAACCTCACTTCACTGCCTCTGTACAGGAATAATTATGGGCCACGTTAATTTTAAGGCAACGGCTTTCCAACTCTAATGATGTGAGCAAGACGGAGGCGACCGTTCAAGAATCTCCATCGTTAGCAGCAGCAGCTCAGGGGCATAATCCACAGAGTTAACTGGCGGCTACGACCAGCTAGGTATCGGCAAAGTAAGAGATCTGGGCAGTTATTTCAGAACTGAGTGGTAAGATACACATTTTTGTAGATACGGCCATGTAAGAAGGCAGTAGAAAATCATGCCTACGCTAACAGCCTTTTGTTTTTTTGCTGGGGGTGAGTTTTCGAATAAGACTCACTCAGCGTCACTTTTTTGAGTGCACTAGAACTGTCAACACGAGGCGTCCACATCCATCAGGGAAGAACCTTGTGGACTACTGCCACCTTGCGGTGACAAAATGAGGCGAGACTGTACGGCGTACGGGCTGCGAATGCACACTGCGTCCAGTATTTCCGTCTCTCTTGCGTCTCAGCCTCATGGGGGCTTCATTTATTGGATTTTTGTAGCTTCTATTTTAATTAATGACTGATAAAATGCGAATTAGATATTGAAAATTTGTGCACTCCTCGCTCCCGACTTCAGTGCTTAATATTCTATTTCTGTTGCCTTGTAATTCTTGAATACGGAATACATCCCAATTAAGGTTTGATGTGAAACTTCCTGGCAGTTTAAAACTGTGTGCCGGACCGAGACACGAACTCGGGACCTTTGCCTTTCCCGGGAAAGTGGTCTACCATCTGAGCCACCCAATCACGACTCACGCCCCGTCCTCACAACTGTACTTCCGCCAGTCGTGAGTCTTGCTTTGGTAGCTCACATGGTAGAGCACTTTCTCGCGAAAGGCAAAGGTCCCGAGTTCGTGTCTCTGTCCGGCACCCAGTTTTAATCTGCCAGGAAGTTTCATATCAGCGCTCACTCCGCTGCAGAGTGAAACCTCATTCTGGTAAGGGTTGTTGTGATTGTTGTTGGGCCCTTCCTCTTTACCTACTTCCTTAAGATTAGCTTCGGTTAATCAATGTAGAAAGTGAATGTTTGATTCACGCTGGGGTTGTCGATTATCGTTGACACAAGTTGTTTTCGGTAATATCAATTTTTTGGAAACCAGTTTAAGCTAAGTATTAAAACCACTCGCAATAAACAGTTTCTAAAATAACCGAATTTCTGTTTTTATTGCTGTTGGCCGGCCGCCGTGGCCGAGCGGTTCTAGGCGCTTCAGTCCGGAACCGCGCGACTGCTACGGTCGCAGGTTGGAATCCTGCCTCGGGCATGGATGTGTGTGCTATCCTTAGGTTAGTTAGGTTTAAGTATTTCTAAGTTCTAGGAGACTGACCTCAGCTGTTAAGCCCCATAGTGCTCAGAGCCATTTGAACCATTTTATTCCAATTGAGCCCTGTAATAAACGTAGAAATCGAAGTAAGATTGAAAAATTTTAACTATTTTATTTTCAAGATAAGAAGAATGAAAATATTAAATTAAGTACTGAAATTAAACAAAACTTGGTCCATTCACGGTTCGCTTCAGATCTCGAAAAGTAATGAGTGGTTGAATACTACAAAAAATCACCAGTATTCTCCTTCTGATCCCTTTTTTTTAGCTCTGCTCTAAGATAATGTTGTAATCGGAAATCATACCACTATTTGGATATTACAAACAGTGTTAAATGGTGAAAACTGATGCTGAAGAACTCCATTTTTCGCTTCAAGTCGACGGGGCAACAAGCAGGCAAAGGCGTATTATGTAGATACAGGCTGCAGATCAGCTGCTTTCTACTGTTTAACCCAGATGGGGGCAAGTGTTCTACACTGCATGTACACGCGCTCCTTAAGCCACGACACACGGCAACAGGGACATTAGTGTGTCAGTAACGCTGTACCAGTTCTTATGTTACGTGCTTTTGCTCGCTTCTGTCGGCATTATTATTAAGATAGCACTCTTCAGTAGCACTGGTCACAAATCTGATGTGATTGGTGATTTAAGACACAAAATGTCATAGTCATCAGCGCCGAATATGGTGTGTGTCGCGTGCAGAGGAAACACGATGAACGTAGATCTAGCTTGCGCAGTGCGATAAATTTACAGAATTTTAAATTTGTAAGAAAGCAATTAACAATCAGCGACAATAGTGACAATGCGTGTGTCAGGCAGGACTGTAACGTTGATTTTAGTGGGCGACGCTCTTATGGAATGAGGTCTACACGTGCGTCTCATGACGCCTCCGCACAGTTTCACTTGTGTTAGTACCTGACTTGTACTTTCCTAACTTGACAGTTCTCCGGAACACCTTGCTGCTTCGTTTCTTAGACTGACTGCTCGTGTCAGGGTTCACAGTTGCAAAGGGACCTGATGCACGTAAATGAGGCAGCGTGTAAGCAGTTGCGGAGTGAACCGGTGAGAAACGCTACGACGCATTTGTGGAGCGCCGCCGAGGGCCTACCGGGTCAAGGGGCGCTCGAGGAGGCACGTGGCGACCGCTGTCGCAGGATACGGCCGCGCCCCGCCGTAAACCCGGCGCTGATGGCCGGCGTCCCAGCACTGGATGGCCGCCGGGACTCGCTAAGCCTGCGGCACGCGTCCCGGATAATCCGCGACCAGCACAACTCGAGGACGCCGGCGGGAACAGCCAGTCGGCAGTCGCTCAACAGCAAGAGACTTCGTGCTCCAAACTGCTGCACTGCAGCAAATACCAAACACGTTCACCATCAAAGGTGCAATGACACGCGTAGCTACTGCCGGTTGTCAGTAAGCTGCCATCAGAGCAACTGACGAATGTTAGGCCAGAGTTACTTATTTTTTACAAGCCAGATCTCTGTTTCCTTTATTTCACTTACAAGAGCAGTATTTGCTTTCGAACGAATGTATCTGGATAAAATTCCACATTCGTAGTAGAGGCAGGAGATGTGAAGATATTCCCGAAGATATTATCTGACTGCCAAACGTCGTTGTGCCTCACTTGGTGTTACCCAGGGTGCACGTGTGTATTCTGGCAAGGACGGCTAACCTATCCAAAAACCGACCATCACGGCAGATTTGTCGAAGCCATTAAAACAACAACTAAAAGACATATACTTCACGGTTTCTGAAGGGTATATGTTCCTGGAATGATGATACAGAGAGGCATTAACCGGTAAACAAGGCAGCCAACAAGTTGCAACAAATGGTTGTTTTCAATTAACCTTAACCATGGTTTCAAAGGATGGAAACCCCTCAGAAGGACAAGAAACCTGCATACAACGCGACAATATAAATTGCAATCAAAACATCGTGGACCAGTATTACGTGTCATACAGAACCTACTGCCTGCAACAAGTGTAGCCATGTCAGAAACAAAATGACATATATCAACATAGAAAAAGTAGTACTCACAGACTTCACATTAGCAAACAATCAGTTAACAAAGCTATTTAACACATCCATATGAACTGTATCGGTGATTATCTGTACATCCATTTGTAAAAATTAAGGCCCCAAAATCAAGGAATTGTCACATCAGTAAAATCAATTACATAAAATGCCAGACCATGTTAATACCTACATGTCGACTGAGGGAGAATAGAGGGCATGAGTACCACGCAAACAAATCTTGAGGCGCATGCGTCGATAAACATGTATGCTTTGCGGCATAAACAGCCAATTACTAACACAATTACACAAATACACGGGTATATAATGAAATGTTGGAAAACACAAACACAAAATTAAATATGTTACCATACGTTAAGACCCTTGTACAACCATCAGTACGTTATGGTAAGAAAATATGTCTGTGCCAAGGTACGTTATTATAAGCATAGTGACATTAAACAGATTAATATGACTTTCGGTACATCATCAAACGAAAAGTAATAATGCCAGTGCATAAGTATGCTATTAAACATAATGACGTTAAAGAGCAAAAATTCGTAGGTCCCCTGTATAGTGACAAACGTAATAATAGTGAGTGGCATCACTATCTTAGTACAACATAAACTGACAAATGAAACTGTATTCACAAAATTTATTTTGAGGAAATGAACCACTCGCAAAGGCTACCGGCAGTCGTATGAAGACTTTTCTTGCGAAAATTTGTCTACAGGCGAGCTGCAGCTAGTTGCTTAGTAAATTCCCCTCTCTGCGGTCTAGATGTTCATAGATCTTTAATTCTTTCCAAACATCCAGCATAAGCCCTTTGACTTCTCTGTAAAGAACAGTTACGTTTTCCACATTTTTCAGAGTGTGGTTGCCGATCAGTAGATGACCAATGCAATAGCATGGGCAACTGTTGCAGGTTAATTTATAGGCACCTGAATAGGAAAACGAGTCGCCAGTATTTTCTACTGTAAGCAAAAGTCTTCTCTGAAAACTATTGTCTATAGAGAAAGAGACCTTAAGGTTATATTTATTCACTAGAGGGTGTTGAACCCTTTTAGAAACATTTCCTAAGAAGGCAGTGCAAATGAATTTTTGAGAGGCTTTACCAAGAGTTTCAGAGCACCGGAGACTAATAAATATGCATATACTATTTCTACTCCGGGTAAGAGTTAATCATTAAAAATGTTTACTAATGGAACTGATGAGAGCAGTAATATTATCAGGAAGACGAGACGTTCTGATAAAGAAAACGAAATTATTAAAAAGAAACTGTGCTTGAAACTCAACGTAGCTGATTTCCGTGATCAGTCATTAATAGAGTGATGCCAGACAGTGCGTCGTTAATGAAGATCTGAATCGCCAGTGCTGGCGTGAATAAACATACATACAACAAATTGTGATGGGACTTCGTAAATCATGAAAAGATAATGAAGGGCAGGTTGTATGATTGAACATGCACATTTGCATATAGACTGCTACAATGGGCCGATCAGGTTCATCACCTTATCAAGACTTTCACATTACCTCGTCTCAAATTGACATTGAAACAGATAAGTACGAGTTAGGACAAAGTAGATGCAAGCTTACGTCTACATCGGACAGTAAGACAGAATAGAGTGTGTGAAGGAGATAAGAGACGTCGCTACAGAAGCTAAAATCTTATGTTTAAACAGAAATTAATTCACATTTGAAGAGTCACAGATTACTTTTACCTATATCTTATACTGCGTTTCATCGTTTCACCTGTGGCCGCTTGCCCATCTAGATGTAGAAAGTCGCAAAAAATTGGAGCAGACAACAACATGAACTTGAAAAAGTCAAGTATGAAAGCTTGGAGTCTCCTTAAAAACCTAGGTGGGTCTAACCCACCTGAACGCTAATCTCGAGGAATATCGGTAGACCAAATTGCAGAGCGAGTTGCAGTGCTCTCTAAAGTTCCACATAACAAACAATATAAGAAAGATATTAAAAAACAGCTGAAAGTTCAAATGGCTCTGAGCACTATGGGACTCAACTGCTGAGGTCATTAGTCCCCTAGAACTTAGAACTAGTTAAACCTAACTAACCTAAGGACATCACAAACATCCATGCCCGAGGCAGGATTCGAACCTGCGACCGTAGCGGTCTTGCGGTTCCAGACTGCAGCGCCTTTAACCGCACGGCCACTTCGGCCGGCAGCTGAAAGTACGCCGCCAAGCAACAACAGCTCATCCTGTATATTCCAGGACTCTCTTACTGTTGATGATATAACTAAAGCCGAATAAAACACTAAGCCGGACAAAGGTCCCAATTTTGATGGAATGCACCGCGAATTCCTCAAAAACTCTGGAAAACATACAAGAACATGGCCAAGCAAATTTTCCTATGGCATCCTGCAAACAGGATACATCCCTAAGGCACTCAAGAAATCGAAAGTTATTGCAATACTGAAACCGAAAAAATCGAAGAACCCACCTCAAAGTTACGTCCTGTAGCCCTATTGAGTTCCTGTTACAAACCCCTTTATAGAATAATTCTACAGCAAGTAGACCCCTTGCTACTAGAATACGCGCCCGCAGAAAAGGCTATATTGAGACACCATCACAGTGGTGTCCACCAAGTACTCAGCCCAACAACACACTTTGAGTCTGGGTTTCAGAAGCGGTTGAAAACCCCAGTGGTCTTTGTCGACACGGTTTGAGGGAAACTCTTATTTATGAACTGCTCAACGTTTAGTGAATAATGTGCTCAGAACTTTCCAACCAATAACATCTAAAAGTCAGAGAGATTTAAATAATGTACTTCCTCAGTACTCGCCCCAGTCCTGTTTAATATACAGGGTGAGTCACCTAACGTTACCGCTGGATATATTTCGTAAACCACATCAAATACTGACGAACCGATTCCACAGACCGAACGTGAGGAGAGGCGCTAGTGTAATTGGTTAATACAAACCATAAAAAAAATGCACGGAAGTATGTTTTTTAACACAAACCAACGTTTTTTTAAATGGAACCCCGTTAGTTTTGTTAGCACATCTGAACATACAAACAAATACGTAATCAGTGCCGTTTGTTGCATTGCAAAATGTTAATTACATCCGGAGATATTGTAACCTAAAGTTGACGCTTGAGTACCACTCCTCCGCTGTTCCATCGTGTGTATCGGAGAGCACCGAATTACGTAGGGATCCAAAGAGAACGGTGATGGACCTTAGGTACAGAAGAGACTGGAACAGCACATTACGTCCACATGCTAACACCTTTTCATTGGTCTTTTTCACTGACGCACATGTACATTACCATGAGGGGTGAGGTACACGTACACACGTGGTTTCCGTTTTCAATTACGGAGTGGAATAGATTGTGTCCCGACATGTTAGGCCAATAGATGTTCAATGTGGTGGCCATCATTTGCTGAACACAATTGCAATCTCTGGCGTAATGAATGTCGTACACGCCGCAGTATATCTGGTGTAATGTCGCCGCAGGCTGCCACAATACGTTGTTTCATATCCTCTGGGGTTGTAGGCACATCACGGTACACATTCTCCTTTAACGTACCCCATAGAAAGAAGTCCAGAGGTGTAAGATCAGGAGAACGGGCTGGCCAATTTATGCGTCCTCCACGTACTATGAAACGCCCGTCGAACATCCTGTCAGGGGTCAGCCTAGTGTTAATTGCGGAACGTGCAGGTGCACCATCATACTGATACCACATACGTCGACGAGTTTCCAGTGGGACATTTTCGAGCAACGTTGGCAGATCATTTTGTAGAAACACGATGTATGCTGCAGCTGTTTGGGCCCCTGCAATGAAGTGAGGACCAATGAGGTGGTCGCCAATGATTCCGCACCATACATTTACAGTCCACTGTCGCTGTCGCTCTACCTGTCTGAGCCATCGAGGATTGTCCACGGACCAGTAATGCATGTCCCGTAGATTCACTGCCCCGTGGTTTGTGAAACCCGCTTCATCGGTAAACAGGTAGAACTGCAACGCATTCTCTAGTAATGCCCATTGACAGAATTGCACTCAATGATTAAAGTCATCGCCATGTAATTGCTGATGTAGCGACACATGAAACGGGTGAAAGCGGTGACGATGCAGTACGTGCATGACACTACTTTGACTCAGTCCACCGGCTCTCGCAATGTCTCGTGTACTCATGTGTGGGTTCATGGCAACAGCAGCTAACACACCAACTGCACCCGCTTCTCCTGTGACAGGCCTGTTACGGACCCGTTTGCGTGCTACGACCATACTTGTTGCATACAGTTTTTTTTTTTAATCTCATTTTGTTCGCTTTTGTTCGTTGCATCTGCTCGGGGCGGACGTCGCAAGACATCCGTTGAAGTTCGTTGTTGATCGATTAGCTCAGTTTTTTTATTACAGAGGGCTGCTAACCCTCTGACCGAACACGCTGAGCTACCGTGCCGGCTTACAGTTGGCGGTAGATGTTTTGCAATGTGCGGCACGTTGGATGCTCTCTGTCCGGGTACCGTTCTGCATACACCCTGCAGGCTTCAGCTGCATTTCGTTGACACTCGCCATAGATGAGTATCATCTCCGCCTTTTCAGAGTTCGAATACACCATGGTCACAGAACTACAACACTACACTATCACAGACGTCTGGTAAGACGGTTTACTACAGTTGGTCTGCGTGCGGAGACGAATGCAGAATAACAATAGCAGCAAGCGCTACATGCGGACACTGCGACAGCTAGACCAAACCACAACAGTGCACTACAGCCACACTCGTAAACACGGTCGTCATCGTAAACATGTCCCTGGATGCTGCTCGCGCGACCGTGGCCCGTGTTTGTTACAACACGCAACTGAACGTCGGAGGTTTCAAGCGTCAGCTTTAGGTTACAATATCTCCGGATGTAATTAAGATTTTACAATGTAACAAACGGCACTGATTACGTACTTGTTTATATGTTCAGATGTGCTAACAAAACTAACGGGGTTCCATTTAAAAAACGTAGGTTTGTGTTAAAAAACATACTTCCGTGCATTTTTTTATGGTTTGTATTAACCAATTACACTAGCCCCTCTCCTCACGTTCGGTCTGTGGAATCGGTTCGTCAGTATTTGATGTGGTTTACGAAATACATCCAGCGGTAACGTTAGGTGACTCAACCTGAATACGTCTTGGTTTGATCAAGTACCACTTTTACAAAATTTATACATGCCAACAACATTGCGCTTGCCTGCCGTAGTAGGTTCATAGAGGAATGCAGCATCATCTTATCCAAAGACCTCACAGAACTGCGGAGATACTTTACCAAACAAGACCAAAACTGAAGTGTGGACTTTCACCTCAGCAATATACAAGCACTTCTATACTTCCAAGTATAGTTCAACTATAATGTACTTCTCCACAATTAGGAATAATAATGGACTGAAAAGGGTACCCGTGGTCTAGGGACAGCCGGCACGGTAGCTCAGCGTGTTCGGTCAGAGGGTTAGCTGCCCTCTGTAATAAAAAAACTGAGTTAACCGATCAACAACGAACTTAAAGGGATGTCTTACGACGTCCGCCCCGAGCAGATGCAACGAACAAAAAAAAAAAAAAAAAAAAAAAAAAAAAAAAAAAAAAAAAAAAAAAGGGTGTAGCGTCTTTGATTCATAATCAAAACGTCTTCAGTCCCGGGTTCGATCCCCACCACTGCCTAAATTTTGATAAATAATCAGCATTTGCAGCCGAAGACTTCCGGCATAAGAAGTCAGACTCATTCTGCCAACGGCCTTGTCAAAGAGGTCGGAGGAGCGGATAGAGGTTCAGGGCACTCTCTTGTCCTAGGGGTGGGAAATTGCCCCTAAAGACGGAAGAATCAGCAATGATCAACGACATGAGAATGCAGAAGGCAATGGAAACCACTGCATTAAAGACACGTAACGTGTATCCACAGGACATGTGGCCTGTAATTGAAGAAGTGTCATGATGATCTCTCCATTGGCAAAAGATTCCGGAATAGTCCCCCATTCGGATCTCCGGGAGGGGACTGCCAAGGGGGAGGTTACCGTGAGAAAAAGATTGAATAATCAACGAAAGGATAACGTTCTACGAGTCGGGGCGTGGAATGTCAGAAGCTTGAATGTGGTAGGGAAACTAGAAAATCTGAAAAGGGAGATGCAAAGGCTCAATCTAGATATAGTAGGGGTCAGTGAAGTGAAGTGGAAGAAAGACAAGGATTTCTGGTCAGATGAGTATCGGGTAATATCAACAGCAGCAGAAAATGGTATAACAGGTGTAGGATTCGTTATGAATAGGAAGGTAGGGCAGAGGGTGTGTTACTGTGAACAGTTCAATGACCGGGTTGTTCTAATCAGAATCGACAGCAGACTAACACCGACAACGATAGTTCAGATATACATGCCGACGTCGCAAGCTGAAGATGAACGGATAGAGAAAGTGTATGAGGATATTGAAAGGGTAATGCAGTATGTAAAGGGGGACGAAAATCTAATAGTCATGGGCGACGGGAATGCAGTTGTAGGGGAAGGAGTAGAAGAAAAGGTTACAGGAGAATATGGCCATGGGACAAGGAATGAAAGAGGAGAAAGACTAATTGAGATATGTAACAAGTTTCAGCTAGTAATAGCGAATACCCTGCTCAAGAATCACAAGAGGAGGAGGTATACTTGGAAAAGGCCGGGAGATACGGGAAGATTTCAATTAGATTATATCATGGTCAGACAGAGATTCCGAAATCAAATACTGGATTGTAAGGCGTACCCAGGAGCAGATATAGACTCAGATCACAATATAGTAGTGATGAAGAGTAGGCTGAAGTTCAAGACGTTAGTCAGGAAGAATCAATACGCAGAGAAGTGGGATACGGAAGTACTAAGGAATGACGAGATACGTTTGAAGTTCTCTAACGCTATAGATACAGCAATAAGGAATAGCGCAGTAGGCAGTATAGTTGAAGAGGAATGGACATCTCTAAAAATGGCCATCACAGAAGTTGGGAAGGAAAACATAGGTACAAAGAAGGTAGCAGCGAAGAACGATGGGTAACAGAAGAAATACTTCAGTTGATTGATGAAAGGAGGAAGTACAAACATGTTCCGGGAAAATCAGGAATACAGAAATACAAGTCGCTGAGGAATGAAATAAATAGGAAGTGCAGGGAAGCTAAGACGACATGGCTGCAGAAAAAATGTGAAGACATCGAAAAAGATATGAATGTCGGAAGGACAGACTCAGCATACAGGAAAGTCAAAACAACCTTTGGTGACATTAAAGGCAACGGTGGTAACATTAAGAGTGCAACGGGAATTCCACTGTTAAATGCAGAGGAGAGAGCAGATGGGTGGAAAGAATACATTGAAAGCCTCCATGAGGGTGAAGATTTGTCTGATGTGATAGAAGAAGAAACAGGAGTCGATTTAGAAGAGATAGGGGAACCAGTATTAGAATCGGAATTTAAAAGATCTTTGGAGGACTTACGGTCAAATAAGGCAGAAGGGATAGATAACATTCCATCAGAATTTCTAAAATCGTTGGGGGAAGTGGCAACAAAACGACTATTCACGTTGGTGTGTAGAATATAAGAGTCTGGCGACATACCATCTGACTTTCGGAAAAGCATCATCCACACAATTCCGAAGACGGCAAGGGCTGACAAGTGCGAGAATTACCGAACAATCAACTTAACAGCTCATGCATCGAAGCTGCTTACAAGAATAATATACAGAAGAATGGAAAAGAAAATTGAGAACGCGCTAGGTGACGATCAGTTTAGATTTAGGAAAAGTAAAGGGACGAGAGAGGCAATTCTGACGTTACGGCTAATAATGGAAGCAAGGCCAAAGAAAAATCAAGACACTTTCATATGATTTGTCGACCTGGAAAAAGCGTTCGACAATATAAAATGGTACAAGCTGTTCGAGAGTCTGAAAAAGGTAGGGGTGAGCTATAGGGAGAGACGGGTCATATACAATATGTACAACAACCAAGAGGTAATAATAAGAGTGGACGATCAAGAACGAAGTGCTCGTATTATGAAGGGTGTAAGACAAGGCTGTAGCCTTTCGCCCCTACTCTTCAATCTGTACATCGAGGAAGCAATGACGGAAATAAAAGAAAGGTTCAGGAGTGGAATTAAAATACAAGGTGAAAGGATATCAATGATACGATTCGCTGATGACATTGCTATCGTGAGTGAAAGTGAAGAAGAATTAAATGATCTGCTGAACAGAATGAACAGTCTAATGAGTACACAGTATGGGTTGAGAGTAAATCGGAGAAAGACGAAGGTAATGAGAAGTAGTAGAAATGAGAACAGCGAGAAACTTAACATCAGGATTGATGGTCACGAAGTCAATGAAGTTAAGGAATTCTGCTACCTAGGCAGTAAAATAACCAATGACGGACGGAGCAAGGAGTACATCAAAAGCAGACTCGCTATGGCAAAAAAGGCATTTCTGGCCAAGAGAAGTCTACTAATATCAAATACTGGCCTTAATTTGAGGAAGAAATTTCTGAGGATGTACGTCTGGAGTACAGGATTGCATGGTAGTGAAATATGGACTGTGGGAAAACCGGAACAGAAGAGAATCGAAGCATTTGAGATGTGGTGCTATAGACGAATGTTGAAAATTAGGTGGACTGATAAGGTAAGGAATGAGGAGGTTCTACGCAGAATCGGAGAGGAAAGGAATATGTGGAAAACACTGATAATGAGAAGGGACAGGATGATAGAACATCTGCTAAGACATGAAGGAATGACTTCCATGGTACTAGAGGGAGCTGTAGAGGGCAAAAACTGTAGAGGAAGACAGAGATTGGAATACGTCAAGCAAATAATTGCGGACGTAGGCTGCAAGTGCTACTCTGAGATGAAGAGGTTAGCACAGGGAAGGAATTCGTGGCGGGCCGCATCAAACCAGTCAGTAGACTGATGACCAAAAAAAAAGGACTGAACACTATCTTTTAAAAAGCCTCTAAAAAGCACCATATCGAAACTCAGCACCAGGAACAATATAATCCATAAGATGTGCAGTACTACTTGGGAACACAACCACCCACAGAACATCAGCACGTAGGCTTGTGTATTCGGTTGCCTAATACTACGCTCCACTCTAGTTAAATAAACGCCACGTGACGAAGATTCATGCCAAACGAAATGAGACAGTGATAACAATTAGCGCTCCCCTTTCTTGGTTACCCCTGTTTTGAGCCATTCCACTCCTCCTCATATTATCAGACAGGAAGGAATGGTAGAGGAATACAACAAAATTGTAGCCAATCCGCACTTTTCACAGCACAGTGACATAGTCTACACTGCTTCCCAACTACAATTAGCAGAACTCCTTTTGACGGGAAATTTCAAAATTAACGATACGTGGAGAGAACATTGGGCAGTACTGAAACCGGCCCAGGCTCCGCTCACTACCGACCCTACTTTACAACAAAAATATAACTGCCTCGCCAATTATGGAAAACACTCAACAGAATGAAAATATCACATGGCCATCCGTTGTGACTCATTTTACAAATGGTGAATAACCGAACAAGTGATCTGCCGGAAACCTCGTCAGGCTGTTCACCACGTTCTCACGGAATTCTGCCTTACATAACATCCAGGAGTAAAATGTGAGTTTTTGACGTTTCACTCTCTGCACTGGATTAGGTTCACTGTCTTAACTTCAAAATATAAATGTGTTTATACATTTTTAGTATGTTCTGTTTCATCCTTGTGACTACATTTTGAATTTCTATCACTTTATTTTGAAGATATTACTTCTATATGTTATACCAAATCCATACGCTAAATAAATATATGAAATTATAGTTAGAGAACCATTGCGTACCCCCTCAATGTGTTGGTGAGTGTCTCGTGTCTGTAAGATTCTGCAAACATAATCTAGATGTCACTGCAGATGTCATTGTAGAAGCCAAACGCAATATGGTGAAGACTTCGCCAGCTTCTCGTTCACACTTGCATCTACTAAGACATTTGGAGGGCACCATTTTTCTACTTTTTTTTACACATGTGGTCCAAATATTCCATCTGTTTTTTACAAGCAAATGTAGAATTTGTCTGCTAATCGTTCGTCCACTGATAAAGCAATATCAATCGCGTAGGTTTGTGTTGCACTGTTAACTAAATGCAATGTCGACACATTGTTTCTCTTCTCTTTCGTGGATAGCGCTCTTTCGGAAGGAAGTTCATAGCTGAACTGATTCTGATGACAGTTCTACACAGAACCATTTTAATATTTTTTTGTCGTGGTTCGCGCGTTGACTTCAGAAACGAATGTTTGAGTTCATTGCATCCTCTCTTCTCCGTTGTCGTTATCGTTCTTGGAGTACAGCTGCTCGGGATGTTGTTATCCTAAACTCCTTTTTCAAATTAGTGATAAGTCGCTAGGGGAGAGGCAACAAAACGACTATTCAGTTTGGTATACGGAATGTATGATTCTGGGGACATACCATCCGGCTTTCGGAAAAATATCCTCCACACAATTCCGAAGCCTGCAAGAGCTGACAAGTGCGATAATTATTGCACAACCAGCTTAACGGCTCATGCATCCAAGTTGCTGAATAGGATAATAAATAGAAGAATGGAAAATAAAATTGAGGATGTGTTAGATGACGATCAGTTTCGCTTTAGGAAAGGTAAAGACACGAGAGAGCCAACTCTGACGTTGCGTTAGATATTGGAAATAAGACTAGAGAAAAATCAAGAGACGTTCGAACCGTGGCGTTGCTGGCGCGCCAGCGTATTTGCAAGTACCTCGCATTCGCTGCCTTATCCTTGCCGGAGGAGTTAACTGGAGGCTCTCGCCAAGGACGGGGACAGTTGGCGTTCAATGTTACCTGAGGCCGGAGTGCGCTTGTAATGGAGAGGGAACCGACCACGTGTGTGGGGCAGCTGGGTGGAGAGCCTTTCCTGTCGCCTGTGAGGAGGCTTGTTAATGCCTCGGGTTGCGGGCTGCCAGTTCCGGACACGGCCGTTTACGGTCGTCCTCTGCTTATTGCAACCTGCTGTTCCCGACGCAAGCCATATCGGACGTCCAGCGAAAAGTCAAGTGTGATTAGGGCATGAGTGTGAAGGTGTTGAGGGCTGCTACCTCGCTTCTGGTAACTATAAGCGCGTGGCTGTTGCCACGGAAGCAATGGTGTGCCTATGAAGAGTTCATGGTGCTTAAGACAGGTGTTAAATATTAATATAATGCACGAGCGTCCTCTTCCAGCTCGTGGGTTCAAAATGGCTCTGAGCACTGTGCGACTTAACTTCTGAGGTCATCAGTCCCCTAGAACTTAGAACTATTTAAACTAACCTAAGGACATCACATACATCCATGCCCGAGGCAGGATTCGAACCTGCCACCGTAGCGGTCGCGCGGTTCCAGACTGTAGCGCCTAGAACCGCTCGGCCACCCCGGCTGGCAGCTCGTGGGAATTTGTTGTTTGATGTAATACGTAATCAGCTGCAAGTCCTTAATCTGTTCATCAAATATACTGCATTCGAGTGTTTAGTAGCCTTAGCGCAGCGAGCCCCAGTAAAGCTTATAATGAAATTTTCAGAAGTGTGCTCGTTACGGTTTTCACTGAACAGTGGAGCATTAGAGTTCACGTAATTTAATTGTGACTATGATTGGAGGGCCCGTTGGCCTTGCTAATAATTGTAAGTTATTTTAAATATCTTAATAGCAAGCAATTCTCCTTAAAGTTATTGATAAGAATTGCGCTGTTGACTGTACCTTGCCTGTGCAGTTCATTCGTAGTGGGGCAAAGGCAGTGTGCCACTTTACTAGTGAATAATTTAACAGGTTATTTAATATCTTTTGGTCGTTGTTTGTATTGTCCATGATGACCTGTTCTGTGCGCTTGTTTAATGTTACAGCTGGCTGGCTGGTGTTTTGGAATAAGCGCTACCTTTTCACCTATGGATACCGGGGCTATGAAATCCTGGATAGCGGGAGATGACTTCGGGTCGAAGCTCGAGAAGTGGGTCTTGTACGAACTGCCGCCTTCCGCCTTCGGCCTTGGCTTCTCGAAGTTAAGGTTTCGTTCTGGCTTCGAGTGACCTGGAGTCATTCCTAGCTAATTTAGTCTGGCGCTGATTATATTTACTTGGGTATTTATTATATTTATTATTTTTGTTAAACCTTGTCTCAAGAGCAACATACGATTGTGAAAGTTTGTTGCTGTGCCACTCTTAGTAATACTTGGCGCTAGCTAATTGTGTTACAGGGCCTTGGAGCCGAAGTCTAAAACCTTAGTGATATTGATTGACTCCTGAGTGCGAAACAAGTGCCTTTGTATTACCTTCATTATGCTATTTATTGGGTGCATCTCTGGCAGGTTGTTATGTAGGTAAATGTTTTTAAGAGCATCAGTTCTCAGTGTCCGAAGACCTATCGGAAATATTGTGTGTCTTAATTTAAGCTTTCAGAAGCATAATTGTCAGTGGTTTTAAAATTTTCTTATATATGAGATAGACTTAGTTTCATAATAAGACATTGGTAGCAGATTCACTAAATTCTTGTGGCTTACCGTTCTTATTACCTAAAGTAATCAGGCTTAAGATATTGTTGTTTTAAAGGAATTTGTTGATATTATTGTTAAATAAAACGAGTGGTAACAAAAGGGGTCCAGTACTTCCTATCGTTTCCCTATTCCCTAGCAGAACCGCGTTTCAACGTTCATAGGATTTGTCGACCTGGTAAAAGGGTTCGGCAATGTAAAATGGTGTAAGATGTTCGAAATTCTGAGAAAAATAGTTGAAAGCTACAGGGAGAGACGCGTAATATACGACATGTACAAGAGCCAAGAGGGAATAATAAGAGTGGACGACCAAAAGCGAAGTGCTCGGATTAAAAAGAGAGTAAGACAGGAATGAAGCCTGTCGCCCCTAATGTTTCTTCTGAACATCGAAGAAGCAATTATGGCAATAAAATAAACGTTCAGGAGTGGAATTAAAATTCAAGGTGAAAGGATATCAATGATAGGATTCGCTGATGGCATTGCTATCCTAAGTGAAAGTGAAGAAGATTTACATGATCTGCTGAATGGACTGAACAGTATGAGTACAGAATATGGACTGAGAGTACATCGAAGAAGGACAAACAAATGAGATGTAGTAGAAATGAAAATAGCGAGAAACTTAACATTAGCATTGATTGTCACGAATCAGATGAAGTTATCGAATTTGATACCTAGGCAGCAAAACAACCAAGAAGGACGAAGTAAAGAGGGCGTCAGAAGCAGACTAGTAATGGCAAAAAAGGCATTTCTGGCCAAAAGAAGTATATTAGTATCAAACGTAGGCCTCAATTTGAAGAAGATATTTCTGAGAATGTAGTGTGAAGCACAGCGTTACATGGTAGTGAAGCGTGAACTGTGGGAAAACCGTACAAGAAGAGAATAGGAGCATGTGAGATGTAGTGATAAAAACGAATGTTGAAAATTAGATGGATTGATAAGGTAAGGAATGAGGAGGTTCTCCGCAGAGTCGGAGCGGAATGGAATATGTGAAAACATAGACAAGGAGAAGGTACAGGATGGTAGAACATGTTAAAACGTCAGGTAATGACTTCCATGATACCAGAGGGAGCTGTAGAGGGCAAAAACTGCAGACGAAGACAGAGCTTGGAATGCATCCACCAAATAATTTCCCAAAATGCAACATCACGTACACAATGCACTGTCTTCCTGGTCTCGACTGGTGTGGCGGTAGGCAATGGGCGAATTTGGCGTAGCATACACAGCAGCCTCCAGTGGGGGAGTGCAGAGGTTTGCAGATAAATGAACATCACTGGCGCAGTAACGGACCTTCAGATGATCGCTCTCGGGATTGTGGTGTGAATGTTTTTCTCGAGCCCACATACTTTCCTTGATAGCGACTTTTATCTTTAGTGCTAATACTTCCTCCTGGACTTAACCTCTGTCCCGTGATACGTTAAAAGCCGCCCACTGTTCATAAAATATTCAAACCATCTAAATACTGGTAACTGTATCTTCGGTGGAACTTATTTTCGTTACATAACACGGATCTTTCCATAGGCGTGAGCTCCCTATTGAACAAAACAGTGCTTGTAATTCTCTTACACTGAATGCCAAGCCATTTGTGGTCACAAACATTAATAGAATTTGACTATACATTCTACCGCAAAGAAACCATGCAATGGAAATTTACTGGACTTCGCATCGAAAGATCGACAGACCTTCACTGAATGCTCTCTAGTATCTTTCCTTTACAGGGTAAATGTGTCTTAACGACCACAGGAGGTAAAATGGGGTGCTGGTATGCACACTGCGGAAAAGTTTAACGAACTAAGTTTATTCAAAATCCACATTTTTTCACGAAACGGTACGTACTCGTGAACTTCAGGAACATTTAACACAAAATTCTAACACAAGGAAAACTGTTTTTCATTATATTAATCATCATTAATCAGCGAGATTAAGTTAAGGAATGCAACATGGACTCTCGTGTGCTCCACCACAAAGATTCAAACATTCAAAGAATATCGAAAGCAGAGTTCACCATATTCTGGTGAAGTCGTCAAAACTGGGCAATGACACACAGCGAATGCAAGTACGAAACACAAATGGGATCACCGTGCATGAGGTGGATCATGACTGGATCAAGAACAGAGTCGGGCCTATCTCAATCTAACAAAACGATAACAAACTTCCTACTCGCGAGAAACCCATAATGCTCCTGAAAAGTGACTTTAAAAGTTATGTAAAGCGTTGTACCGGACGGAAATACCCTCGTCAGTATTGTGATGGATTCCTTATGTTACTCCAGGAGGACGTCGAATAGATACTATAACATATAAAATACAGTATTAATTCACTTAATTATAACATAGAGAAGATGAGTTACTTAATGGTACAGTCCATTTCCACATGAGTATCATTAGTATTGATAATTGTCACTCAACACTAACATATCACTTGATTCTGGCAAGATACGAGTCCTTAGTGAACTATAAGTGATAGAAACTTTTACGTAGAGTTCTGAAAATTCAATCTTCGCACTGCTGGCTTAGTACAAAGACGTTGCTGTCGTCTTTGTCGATAATGCGAATTGGGCTGAGCGGTATCGTCTTCCTCTGTAAGAGAGTGGAAGCGGCGGCTTATCGAAACACTTTTGGGCGTGTCCCCTTCCGACACACATTTCAGCTCATCGCCGATGATTCTGCACAAAGCGCCGATGCAGCTGATGTCATCAATTTTTTCCCTTCCTTTCTCCTCACTCCACCTTCATTTTACGTAAAAGTTTCCACCACATTGTCAGTTTTAGTTTAAATGCGGTCAATTAAGGCGTAGCTATCGTAACACTGAAAATATATTGTAGAACTTGACATTTTCAACTGACAGTTGACAAAAAGGTATTTTAATGCCCACTGAACACTGTTTTGAGCACCAATAAACAACAGTGCTCCAAATGGTGAATTATGAATGCAACAATAATTTCTGATGGGAAAGACAGCCGCTTTGGAAACAATTAATGTTTCAAAATTTCGTACATCTAATTTGATTTGACTTACTCGCTTCGTCAGAATGCAGTTTTACAAAATCATCTTAAGTGAAACTAAATGGTAGTTGTCCACTTACATGCGAGATTTATAATTATGTATCAAGTATTCACTACGCTAATCATGACGTCACCTTTTCTCGGCCTTCCAGGGAAAATTTTCTTCTAAAATGCACTGTGCTATCACTGACTAGACGTCGCAAAAAGGAGGCACAACGTTTTGTAACACACACATCTTCAACAGTTTCGGGACCGTTGCGTCGGTAATGCCAAAGATGTCAACACCGAGTCGCCTGGCGGAATTCCCTTGTCGCAACATTTCTTTCTAACATTTATTTACACAGCCTGGGGCCGTCTACTGGATGTGCCCATACTGATTCCAAAACACAACACCTGCTCACAGTATAGTGGGTTGTAGAATTTTAAGTAATAATGCTCACAAAGTTACGCTTCAAAGCATTTTTTTATACATTTCTTGTGTGTTCTCATTTTTAAACTACTATTAGAACTATAATTTTGATTAGTACCACTCAGCTGTCTTGTATCGTCTTACCCAAGTTTCGAAAATACAATTCTCGTTTGGTCTGTTCCCTCACAGCGCTCGTGTTCTTTATAGTGACACACTCTCTAGGTCCAACTCGTTCTGCTGCCAATCTAGAAAAGTGAATACACCTCCAGGAGGTGATAATGTGCAAATTGTAAGTCAGTGATTTAGAGGAACAACGAAAAATCAACATTTGGACGTTTTGGCGCCGATTTAAGCTCCGCTCCATCAGAATCGGATTTCAATCGTTTAACCATTGCGCCACCTCAGTCATTTCGTGTGTTATTACATATTCTTGTGCTTTTGCGCTATTATACGTCAATGAGCGTTCCAGGCTGAACATCAGTTGAATAAAACTTGAAATTTCTAGTTTCCTTAAATGTGTTAACAATAGGTGGTGTCGCCAGGAAGTTTTTCTAGGATTTTAGTTGTGCTCTATCTTCCTGCAAGAAATCGGGAAACATCACTAACAACTGGTGCTCTGGAAAAACATTAAAATTTACCATTGGAATATTGCAGCTAAAGCGCAGAGCTTGAGCCTAGCTCTAGACACAGTTTAATGAATGACAATCAGAATTTAGATTTTAATTTAAAACGGGACTTGATTAAGCAAATGTAGTACTACAAAGCTAGCAAGTATTTTATCTGTGTAATTGGAGCTTCTTTCCAAAGCCGGAATACCATCAGTAAATAGTTGTTAGTTTCTAGGACCGAAGTTATTAGTACATAACTAAAATTTAATGCTCAGTTTCCCAAAACTCCTACATTCTAGTGTCACATTTTACATAAATTATTTCATTAACAATAAAGATGTCAAACTGTAATCATTGTACAACGTTATGTTAGACCTACTTCTTTATTGTTATTGAAATCTTCACCTGTCTCTCGAGCTATATCGACGACGTATGAAATCGTTGCTCACCATACTCGAGAGAGTTGCATTTCAGGACACGTTTCTACGTATCATTTGCAGTTGACTAATTTTCCACCCCTCAGCCAGTACGATCTGTGCAATGAACTGTGTGAAATAGACCAATGAATCATATAAAGTGGTCCCTATTTGTTGCTTGCCGTTTACGCAGGAGAATCCATCACTTTGGTGATGATGCATCGCCCCAGCTGGGAGTCTGGCGTCGGATTAATTCGTTAGTCCAGCGAAAGCGTCGGGTGTGCGATAACACAGTAAGTGAACACGTTGTGCGTTAGAGATTGGGCGGTACTCCTGCCCAATAAAGCAGAACCCCACTGCTACATTGTTAACATAACCGGTTCCTCACTTCTCGTTAACTTCAAACTCCTTTTATGCTTGTCAAACCAATCGTGAAACAAAGCAATACTTCACGCGACAAGAAAATACAGCTCTTCACTACACATATATACGACTCCTGGGATGATAGCATTTCAGACAACGTGTGGGATCTACTTCGAGTGACAATTTAAAATTCGTCCCTGGATCAGAACTCGAAGATGGGCGTCTTATATCTTGCTTCTTGATTCTGTCACGTACAATGTGTGTTTAAAAAATAGCAAGCTTTTTTCCAATAATTTTATTTACTCTTCTATATTAATGGCACCCATTACAAAATAATCTCCGTTAGACACTGCACACTTATATAAGCGCGTTTTCAGTCCCCGAAACGCTTCTGGAACTCGATCATAGGAATAGCTTTAAATCTCTCCTGGATGTGTTTTAATTTCACGCAAGCCTTTAAGATTTTCTTTATTTCTGGGAACAGAGAAAACATCACATTCGACAATGTCAAGCGAATATGAAGGCTGGGGTGGCATTCAAGTTTTGTTTTTTCCTCAAATTCACGAACAAGAAACGGACACTGGTACACTACACCAACATTTCCAACACAGTGAGGTAACCTTCACATTTGACACCAGTTACGGAGGGCTGTTCGGTCTTCGCAATACAGAATGCTTTCAGTGGGATGATTGAGCCTTAGTTTCGACGACGTATCGGTAAGTCCATGTTTCGTCACATATTATGACAAGTTTCAATAGTCCTCCTTTGTTGTTAACTTCACCTAGGGACTTCTGAGCAACTTCCATCTGTCGATATTTTTGTTCTACATTTGACGATCTTACAAGGGAACCTCCCCATCACACCCCCCTCAGATTTAGTTATAAGTTGGCACAGTGGATAGACCTTGAAAAACTGAACATAGATCAGTCGAGAAAACAGGAAGAAGTTGTGTGGAACTATGAAAAAATAAGCAAAATATACAAACTGATTAGTCCATGCACAACGTAGGCAACATCAAGTTTACAAAGAACACAGGAGCGCCGTGGACCCGTGGTTAGCGTGAGCAGCTGCGGAACGAGAGGTTCTTGGTTCAAGTCTTCCTTCGAGCGAAAATTTTAATTTTTTATTTTCAGACAATTATCAAAGTTCAGGCACTCACACATAATCAACTTCGGTCTCCAAAATTCCAGGACATGTTCAGATTTGCTTGGACATACGCAGGATTTGACGATCTACACTCGGAAAAATTTGAAAACGTTAAAAACATATGTGTCGACAGAGCACAGGGAAAAGTGTGCGACTGTGAGACTTTTGGATTCATTTGTTGTAGTTTATGTGACAAACTCTTATGTTTTCATCACTTTTTTGGGAGTAATTATCACATCCACAAGAAAACCTAAATCGGGCAACGTAGAAGAAGCTTTTTACCCATGTACAAGTTAGGTGGGTCGACAACATATTCCTGTCATGTGACGCACATGCCGTCACCAGTGTCGTATAGAATACATCAGACGTGTTTTCCTGTGGAGGAATCGGTTGACCTATGACCTTGCGATCAAACGTTTTCGGTTCCCATTGGAGAGGCACGTCCTTTCGTCTACTAATCGCACGGTTTTGCGGTGCGGTCGCTAAACACAGACACTAAACTTATTGCAGTGAACAGAGACGTCAATGAACGAACGGACAGGTCATAACTTTGCGAAAATAAAGAAAAATCTTTTCGCTCGTGGGGAGATTTGAGCCAAGGACCTCGCGTTCCGCAGCTGCTCACGCTAACCACGGGACCACGGCGCTCCTAGACTCCCATTGTCCTTGGTGTTGCTTATCTTCGCGTGGACTACCCAGTTTGTATATTTTGTTATTTTTTTCATAGTTCCACACAACTTCTTCCTGTTCTCTCGATTGATCTGTGTTCAGTTTTTCAAGGCCTATCCACTGTGCCAACTTAAAACTAAATCTGAGCGGGGTGCGATGGGGAGGTTCCCTTGTTAGAACAAATTCTGCAATAGCGTCTTTAATACCCAAAAAATCTGAAATAGATGCATAACATCAAGCAGTTGATATGCCAAACATCATCAGTGAGTTCTACCACTGTCATTCAGTGATCGTTTCAATTTCTTCAGTCCCTCATCTGTTGATGAGATGGTGGCTAGTCCACGGCGCTCGTGATTGTATTCACGGCTTTCTTTGAAACACCTGTTTCACTCATAGGAGACTGCCCAAAACAAATATCTGACATTTCTAAAACTTTGCTGCACTTAAACCCCTCCGTACAGCAAAATTTAATACAAATCATCTGACTGATTTTGTAAAAAATTAATAATCGCCTACAGTACATAAACAAAAGTTTTCTTTTTAACAGGCGTAAGCAACCAATGTGGCTACCTCTTCAAAGATTTTTATCAACACAAATTTGAAAAATCGCTCAAATAGAACCAACACAATAAGTCATATTCAGAAATTCCCATTACTAACTGAACACACGTCGTATTCAGTTGTCACTTCATAGACAAATTACGTTGTCGTAATTATATGTAACTATTATCACACAAATCTTTGATTGAAATGGCATCGTACTTACCAACAAAGGTGCTTATTGCTATTACCTCTATTTCTACAGAGAGTTTAGGCAAAATTTCGTTATCTGCAAATGTAGACGTAAAAGTTCACAGACTGATTTTATTCCCAGCGTATACGCGACGACAGCGCACTAACTACGGAGTCAGCTTGAACTGACAACTGTAGAAAACAGATGTGGATTAAAACAGTCAGTCAAACAGCAGGCAGTGTTGTGGACGTGCGGCAACTGTGTGCCACAAACTATAATGAAGCAACGAATTGAACATCTCTAAATTATGTGTTCAAGACATTCGCCAGAATTTTAGAAGAGAAAAGTGTGAGCAAAGTTTGTTCCACACAACATGATTTCCCGTTCAAAAATAACAACGCGTGAAGACATACAGCAACTTCATTGAAATGAAACAAGCTGATAGCGATTTTCTACAGAAAACCATCACATGTGACGAGGATTGGTGTTATCAGTTCGAAACTACCACAAAACGATAAAGTGCAGAATGCCTCTCTGATGGTTCGTCGAGTTCGAGGAAGACACAAATGTGACGCGCTAGTTGTATAACACCCCTAACAATGACCTTTCTGATAGTGTCAAGTGGTTGTAAAAAACGTCTGTGTGTTGCGCTCAAGTGGGGAGAGTGGCAGACTACGGCGGAGACATAAAGCATTAAATCCGCCTCTTAACATTTCTCTACTTTTTTATTAATCCACTATCGAATCTATTTCGATGACCGGGAATGTTCTACGCGTAGTAGATGACTGCATTCAGCAAAAACTAGTTGCAGATATGAAGTTTTAGTATTAAATGTAATGTCACTGAAAGAAAGCTATAATGTCATCTTCAGACTTTATGTAAGTAACAACTATAAAGATAGACCTGTTGCTTGGGAGTTACTTCATAGAGTTATTTTACATTATATGGGGATTCCCAAATCATTAGTGTCAAAATTGTGCAAAGTTTATGCTAGTGGACTACTTTGAGATAAGAAAGAATTAGTCAGCCACCGTACAGATGACACTCTGAGTTTCAGACAGGCACAACAAAAGACTGTTACACATTTGGCTTTCGTCCGAAGCCTCGTTCAAAAAACAAAAGAAAGCACACGCACTTTCACACAAATAGGCAAACCTGACCCACATGTGACCCCTATCTCTGGCTGCAGTCTGGCATGTGAATGACATTTTCGGATGAAAGCTCATTATGTAACAGTTTTTTCGTTCTGCCTATTTGTAACTCAACTTGTTATCTTAACGGTTAGAAGCAATCCATCCTTTTCATACTTTGGTTGAATTGCCAACATTCACTTTGAATTGTTTTAAAAAATTACTTAGGTCAGAAGTTGGCAACAGTTTTGGCTCGAAGGCGACTTTGTAGAAGCAGAGGTTAGCGCAGGCCCACGCCATTCAAAATGACTGCAAGCATTAGCTAACTTTACATTTCAGAAACGGTATAAATTCTCAGACAAAAATCATGACTGTCTTGGTGTACCGCACAGAACCATTAGCGGATCGCATGCGGCCCTTGGGCCGTTATTTGCTCGCACCTGACTTGGGTGATTAAAATTTAGTTTCTGATTACCATAGCAACAATTTAAGCTCATAGAGTGCGATCACTGCGGCGATTTCCTTTTTCAGTGTATGACTTATATCACACCTCACTGCCAGTACATCTAAGTCATTTGGTCCCATTGATTACAAATTTCGTTGATGATAGCGGAGGCTGTGTGGCGGGATCTGGGCGGTTTTTTAGGTTAGAAGGCCTCGGGAAAGTACGGGGTTGGCTGCAATCTCAAAGGGTGCATGGCAAATACAGGACGTGCTTGGATCAAGGAACAGTCGGAATTGTAAATTGTTGTAGTTGTGCTGGGAAAGTCCCTGGGCTTAAAGCGCTAATAGAAAGCACAGAAGCTGAAATCGTTATAGGTACAGAAAGCTGGCTAAAGCCTGAAATAAGTACCGCAGAAAATTTTACGAAGTCTCAGACGGTGTTCAGGAAAGATAGATTAGGCAGAATTGGTGGTGGAGTGTTTGTGTCCGTCAGTAGTGGTTTATCTTGTAGTGAAGTCCAAGTAGATACTCCGTGCGGATTGGTATGGGTGGAGGTTATACTTAACAGCCGAACTAAGTTAATAATTGGCTCCTTCTACCGACCCCCGACTCCAATGATATGGTTTCTGAACAGTTCAGAGAAAATTTGAGTCTAGTAACAAATAAAAATCCCACTCATACGGTTATAGTTGGTGGTAACTTCAACCTTCCCTCGATATGTTGGCAAAAATACTTGTTCAAAACCGGCGGTAGGCAGAAAACATCTTCCGAGATTTTCTCCGAAAATTATTTCTAGCAGTTAGTCCATGAATCCACCCGAATTGTAAATGGTTGCGAAAACACACTTGACCTCTTAGCCACAAACAATCCAGAGCTAATAGAGAGCATCATGACTGATACAAGGATTAGTGATCAGAAGGTCGTTGCAGCTAGGCTCAATACCGTTACTTCCAAATCCACCAGAAACAAACGCAAACTAATTTTATTTAAAAAAGCCGGTAAAGTGTCACTAGAAGCCTTCCTAAGAGACAATCTCCATTCCTTCCGAACTGACTATGCAAATGTAGACGAGATGTGGCTCAAATTCAAAGATATAGTAGCAACAGCAATTGAGAGATTCATACCTCATAAATTGGTAAGAGATGGAACTGATCCCCCGTGGTACACAAAACAGATCCGAACGCTGTTGCAGAGGCAACGGAAAAAGCATGCGAAGTTCAGAAGAACGCGAAATCCCGAAGATTGGCTAAAATTTACAGGCGCGTGAAATTTGGTACGAACTTCAATGCGAGACGCCTTTAATAGGTTCCACAACGAAACGTTGTCTCGAAATTTGGTAGAAAATCCGAAGAAATTCTGGCCGTATGTAAAGTACACAAGCGGCAAGACGCAGTCAATACCGTCGCTGCGCAGTGCCAATGGTACTGTTACCGACGACTGCGCCGCTAAAGCGGAGTTATTGAACGCAGTTTTCCGAAATTCCTTCACCAGGGAAGACGAATGGAATATTCCAGAATTTGAAACACGAACAGCTGCCAGCATGAGTTTCTTAGAAGTAGATACCTTAGGGGTTGCGAAGCAATTCAAATCGCTTGATACGGGCAAGTCTTCAGGTCCAGATTGTATACCGATTAGGTTCCTTTCAGATTACGCTGATACAATAGCTCCCTACTTAGCAATCATATACAACCACTCGCTCACCGATAGATCTGTACCTTCAGATTGGAAAATTGCGCAGGTCGCACTACTGTTTAAGAAGGGTAGTAGGAGTAATCCATCGAACTACAGACTTATATCATTGATGTCGGTTTGCAGTAGGGTTTTGGAGCATATACTGTATTCAAACATTATGAATCACCTCGAAGGGAACGATCTATTGATACGTAATCAGCATGGTTTCAGAAAACATCGTTCTTGTGCAACGCAGCTAGCTCTTATTCGCACGAAGTAATGGCCGCTATCGACAGGGGATCTCAAGTTCATTCCGTATTTCTAGATTTCCGGAAAGCTTTTGACACCGTTCCTCACAAGCGACTTCTAATCAAGCTGCGGGCCTATGGGGTAGCGTCTCAGTTGTGCGACTGGATTCGTGATTTCCTGTCTGGAAGGTCGCAGTTCGCAGTAATAGACGGCAAATCATCGAGTAAAACTGAAGTGATATCAGGTGTTCCCCAGGGAAGCGTCCTGAGACCTCTGCTGTTCCTGATCTATGTAAATGACCTGGGTGACAATCTGAGTAGTTCTCCTAGGTTGTTCGCAGATGATGCTGTAATTTACTGTCTAGTAAGGCCATCCGAAGACCAGTATCAGCTGTGTTCGTCAGGATAGAAGTCAGGAGCGGAGGACGTTGTAAAATGAAAATTAATTGAGTGGAATGGACCCAGTTTATTCTTGTAATGATGGTACAGTGGTGCCTACGTAGGAGTGAGCAGCCCCAAGATGGGTTGCCGTCTGCTCATCAGAGAGGCAGAGGCTAGAGGAGCGACTACTCGGGGCCGAGGTCAGAAGCTAAGAGAGCGCGGAGCTGTTTCCAAGCCGCCCTCGCCACTCCCGGCCGCGTCCCCACGTGATCACACGATTAGTCTCTGATTGGAGGATTGATTCCGCCAACGCGCCTTGCTAGTAGCGTACCCCCGTCAGCGCAACCAACCCGTGGGACTTGAGTCTGACCGAGGAGCACGTGGCAGGAATGTGCCGACCATGGTCTTCCGGCCAGCACCTTCCACCACAGTATGCCGAACATTATGCATGAAAAATTTACTAAATAAAATTTTGTCGGCAATGATCCCTCTTGGGGGGTCTCCTCCCTGCACATCCTTTCCCCTTCCGAAGAAGGCTCTGTGGATGAAAATGAATGAGCTTATTCTAATTGATTATTCCATTTAAAAAATATATGATCCTTATGAAGGGTCCCATAACATAGTGATATCAATATGTGCAAAAGTTACAAAGTGGCCTGAAGGGCCTGAGGGAAGGCTCTTGAATAACAAACTTGTGAAGTTGGTGCGACGGCAGTGGGGCGGCGCCATGCTGTGAATGTGTGTCGGCGGTATCAGTGGTGGTGGGTACCCAGGCGTTGATGAGGGGCACCGGAGCACAGCACACTGAAACACTCCACCCTCGTGGGGGTGAGAGAATGCTCCCAGGCCTAATAGTCACAAGGGGGTTTTTCCCCGTAATATTACTTTGAGTTCTTAAATCTAGGATTACAATGATAATTGCCCAAGTGGGTGAATGAGAACATTACAAAATGATAAAAATTTAAAGAGAAAACAAAATGACTTACATGAGGGTTAAAACTCGACAGTTAAATTGTGATTCCATAGGCTTTACATAGAAATACAAATCCATTACAACATTAGTTCATTGACCTGACACCTAGACTACAACTTAATTCTAAGGGGGGGTCATGCCTGATCGCATGCACCAAGGTTGGCAGGTAGTTTCAGGTGTGATATTCACCTTCAGGTTGTGGGGGTGGTACTACTTCTCGGAAGGAAATGAAACATGCGCAAAATCCTCTTTTACAGAGTATCCAGGATACTATAATCAGAATCATTACAATGATTATTACCGAACCAGCGCTGGGTAATACAACGGTGGTTAATCGCTTGGTTTGGTGCCAATCAGCAATATGTGAGGCCACTCGGTCAAGAGCAACTTGGTTGTGTTCCTGGGTAAGGAGATGATTGGTCGATTGGAGTAGATCTGAATCATTGGTATTCGGTAAATTCTTTAGCTTCTCATGGTGATGGAGTTTAAAAGAGAGTTCAGGAAGGTATAAGGTAAATGTGGGAATGGTGACATGAAAGGTGGAGTGCAATTGAGGTGATATCCTCATAGAAGCAGCGTATACGTCACATCTTGAACTGTTATACACTAGGCCACTATTATTCAGTGTTACCCGGTACGATTCAGTCTCTGACATTGAACGGTGGCACACCAGGGTGGCGGTGACAGTCTGTGGAACAGCGAACAGAAAACTGTTGCCAACAGGCTGAATTATTGGTTGACGAAGTGAGACTAGAACACGAGGACATGGAGGGGTAGTAGTTTCAGCTAAAAACAATGACATCTCGCACTCAGTAGTGTTAGTGTGTAAAATTAGCGTGGAGCATAAGTAATGTGTTGTATGGAAGCAACTGGATAGTTCAGCGCGAGAGAGAGTGGCGTGAGATTGTCGATCCCGAGCCGGCCGAAGTGGCCGTGCGGTTAAAGGCGCTGCAGTCTGGAACCGCAAGACCGCTACGGTCGCAGGTTCGAATCCTGCCTCGGGCATGGATGTTTGTGATGTCCTTAGGTTAGATAGGTTTAACTAGTTCTAAGTTCTAGGGGACTAATGACCTCAGCAGTTGAGTCCCATAGTGCTCAGAGCCATTTGAACCATTTTTTTGTCGATCCCGACTAACTATTAAAAGTTCTTGAGTCTGCCAAACAACATGGTGATGAAGGGTAGCCCAAGAGACTGGAAAAATGTATATTTGATAGCACTCGTATTCGCAATTTGCGCACGTGATTGGCAACCTCATTCGCATCCGAATACCGTCAGAATTACGGGTAAGTCGGACCTCCAACGCAGCATAGTAAAAGGGGAGGTTGCTTTCAGCTTCCAGTGTTGATAACGGTCGACTGCGAGAGAAGGTATTAGTGACCCCACAAGTAAAAACTTCCTGGCTTACTTGATGAGTAATTCAGAGATGAGAGAGGGGGTACAACGTTGTAGCAATAATTACCTGGCAAGTAGCGACGATGAACCCGTCCAGTCACGCTTACTGATGAAGAAGGCCACGAAGTAGAATCACGGCAGGCAACCAACAGTTTGGCAGCCGTGGGGGTAGCAAGGCGGCCAGACAATGGTGTAATTCAACACTGAGTATCCGCTGATCAATCACGCGTCAGCAAAAGGGACGCTGAACGCGGAGGCAGTACTACGCAGCGCAGACTAACTCGCTGGAAAAAATTTTTCAACCTGCTACGGGACGAACGCCAAGTGTCGTTAATTAATTTGAGATTTTGTACGAAGAAAGTTTTTTTTTTTTTAATGAATAAAATGAGAAGGAATCCTGTGATCGCGGTGTAAACCTGCACAGCCTAGGCCCTCCCACGTATTGGCCACTACGCAGGGGCACCCACCCCGCTAAGGCTCGACACGGCGATACAGGTGAAGTACTTCATAAATTTCAGAAATAATATTGAGTGGTTTTTCAGCTGTAGAAATCCCGAATGAGGGTAGGACAACTCAAGTTAACTCAATAATCATAGGATCTTTACTTACAGAAGTGGTCAATAGAGAGATTAACTGTACTGAAGTCGGAAATGAATGTTAGCGAGAGCGAGTCTGTTGCTCGTGAATACAGAGGCTGGGCGTGAAGCAGTGGAGGCGGCGCAGCGCAGCTTTATCAGCGCTGAGCCGGCAGAGTGCTGAGCTCAGATAACAGCGTCGGAGAGCGCTAGTGGCTCTGCGTCCGAGACTAAGACATTGTAAGTGCAACTTAAAAGTAACAGTTTATTGCAAAGCAATAATAAACGAATAGCTGATGTCACAAGACGTTTGATTCCATTTTAACAGAGCAACTTAAGTGCTCAACAGGTAAATTGATTACGTCGTTGATTAAAAGAAACTGCTACTGAACCTAACGTACATACGTACGTACTTCCCTTTCCCCTTCCGAAGAGCGGAGGGCATAAACGATAAAAGCCTTGTTCATGTACTTAGTATATGACAATAGAGGTCTGGTAACATCAACAAGTTACACCAAGGTAGTGTGGATATGAACAGTGTGAGTGTGTTGTAAGTTGTTATTGGGCGTATGAAGTGTTGTGTAAATGTGTGACTAATGGTAGCTGATGGTGGATACGAATTGAAGGCCAATAGGTGCTATCAGAGATACTTCCAGTCGAGAAACGATGAAAGTTGAAAGGGAATACCGAATATGACACAAAAATAGCGTATAACCATAAAGTGTACTAACATTAATCATAACTATAAATTGATAACAATAAAACATGACATTGAAGTAATCATAATTGACAAGAAATAAAATAAAGGGAATATTTCCCGAACATAACTTCCGAATCGGATACGAAATCCGTCAGGAGAAGTTGTTTTTTTAGTCGGTTGACGAAGTGCATAAGGGACTACGTCAGTAGAATCCGACAGTGTGTGTATATAACAACATTGTTCTTGAAAGTGCAGCTTGCACTGTCAGATGGTGAAAAGCAACTAATCCGTTCAGCAACGGAAAAGGCTGCCATTTGGGGAACGCTATCTAAATCTTTGGCAGAATCCGATGATTTTTCAATGGAATTGCCATCTACAAGAAAGTGGCGTTGTATAAAATGTAATAAAAGAGCGTCTGGGGCTCAGTTCATTTGTGGTTGAGTGCCACAGGAGTAGTGTGAGTGCAAATTGTCTCACGGTAATTGATGTATGAATTGTTTTGTGGTCAACCGAGGAGCCTAGGATTCGGTGACGTGTAAGTGCAAGTTCGCGGTGCGGATGAGCTACCTGCGAGTGACTCGACTATTAAGTTCAGCAGTGCATTAGTGCAATCTGCAGACTTGGATTGATGATTATATAATTTGCAGGGCAATGGAGCAACCTGCGGACAGTGCTACGGCAACCTGTCTAATAATTGAGGGGTAGGCAGTGCATTGGAGCTATCTGCGATACCGTGGTTCAGCGGGCCTAAGGGCGTCCGTCTGACTTAATAAGAATTAGTGTAGGCACATGGGTTTCCTGCGATACATGGAATAAAAGTATCAGCGGCGTTATCAGCGACCTGCTGTACTAGGAAAATGTCGACTGTTCAAGCAATAAAAATAGCTCTGAAGCTAGAATAGCATACATGCATAAATAGCGTCACTTTTTGTGCGCGCAGTACATAACACTACATAAAATGAAAATCATGAACTATAAATCACTAGCGCTAGCATAATATAATTAAACACAATGATATGTATTGATAGGAAAATAAAAACACAATGATGTATAATAATAATGCTGTAAGTAGTCGGAACGCTCAACGTTAACATGTAACACTGGCCACCTGGGGCTGGCTGCTAGGCTGCGTGTGTGTTAGTTTTAAAACTGACGATAACAAATTGAACTGAAAGGACAACTAGGCACAGTTCCCGTAGCGCTTACATCACCGGCTAATTAGAGGCAAAGTACGTATCTCACAATGGATCATCGGCCGATATTTTGGGGCAAGACTGCAACAAGGGAGAGCAATATCTCGGTGTAAATAGGTGGTAAGATTAAAAGACCGGTACTGTCGGAAGAGGGTACCTAACATGTTGTAGGGGCCTCCTCATCGACAGAAGAAGGAAAACAGGGTAGAACAATGACCACGGCGGTAGAGTAAAATAAATGGGGAGGGCAAAAGTAACTGCGTAGCAACCAAGGAACAATCGCCCACCGATATACGGCAGCCCGGACGATTAGTCGTTTGTGCCTCGTCAGTAGCGTGAAAAACCAGTGGCATTGCATTGGTTTGCCCATATCTGGCCTTGTCCAAGGAAGATAACGTTAAATATCCTCATAGTTCGATGTGTAAGAGGGTTAGGGCTGTAGTTTATAGCTTATACAATGAATCAAAGCAGTAGTGACTTCACTTATAGGATTGGCAGACTAAGGTATGCAGAATAATGTAAATTGTTAAGAACTTCGTGTGATTTATCCAGCTAATGTGAAACAAAACGAGGAAAAGAATTTAAACAATGAATCACATCTACTTAACATTTATGTTAAGATTTATTGGGATGTTTGAATGAATTCTGTTTGCCGTGTCTTCCGGCTGCATGAAAGAAACCAGCTTGGAGCTGTTAGCGAGCGCGCAGCGCACGCGTAGGTGCGGAGTAGGCACCGGCACGTCAGCGGTTATGTGAGGCGGCATGTAGCCGCGAGAGACCGGCCGCTACTGCAGCGACAAATATCACGCGCTTAGCGTGTACCAGAAACAATGATGAATTAGAAATTACTAATTATCTAGAATAAGAGTTTTTGAAAAAGGCTGTTAGTTATATAAAATGATAAAATGATGGTAAATGCATTGTAGTCTGTCATACACGGAGGATAGAGCAGTAATTTGCGGTTTGTTTTTGTAACTACTCGGGCGCGCCGCGTGTTGAGACGCTGGAGGCGGCAGCGCACGTGGTGATAAGATACGTCATCGCGCGGAGCGCTGTTACTGGCTGAGAAAAAATGATGGCCGCTGGCCAGTTCTTGGCGAGGAGAAGGGACAGCGCTGAAGAGAGGAGGGGAGGCGACAGCTGATGTGTTGCCCCGCCAACAGCTGGTCCCGTAAACAAAGCGTACGAGGCGTATGCATTTCAAGTCCTGGCTTTATCTGTTCCGATTACTTACGAATAGCTGCAGCAAATGCAGAACTACGACATATAGTACAATACACTAGACGTCAACGTAACAAGTATTAAGAAAAGCTCGCAGTAAAAATACTCCACATGTACTGGTTTGCCTAATAGATGGCAATAGAGGACATTGAAGAATATTATTCGGAGTTAGCAGCCGCGGTTCTGCCAACACCAAGTGTGATGGTTGCATTTGAAGCAAGTCAGTTGCGTGACGTCTAATGCGTGGCATTGCTTGCAAAACATAAAACATAATCATACATATAAAAATGAGCAAAAATACATGACAGGACTGGAAATTGACAATTGAGAATGGCTGGGAACTCCGTGGTGGCCAGGCACGTCTTGCTTCCAAGTCCCTGGAGAAAATAACTTAAACTAAGCTGCAATAAAACATAACATAAAACTTTAATTAGGCGTGATTAATCACGCGACCTCAACCCATAAGGGTGTCGATTCCGCAAAGGGTATCTACAACCCTGTGGAGGTAATCTCCTCCGTTTTTTCTTTCGTCTTTGTTCCACTTGAGGTGGAGGTGACACAGGCGGATCGGGGGCTGCGACCTGTTGTGGTGACACAGCCCTACCGTGGTAAGGTTGCAGGCGGTCAAAGTGCACTATCACCGTACGATCAGTTAATTGCAGTTCTGCATTGACTGGTGAGGTCAACCGTACAATCCGATACGGGCCTTCAAAGCGAGGAGAGAACTTTTTAGTTCGTCCCTTTTTGATTGCCGGATTTCGTAGTAACACTAAATCACCTGTTTGATAAGTCGGTAAAACAGCATTTTTGTTCTGCCTGTGCAACTGTTTATTAGTAGCTTTGATATTATTCCTCTTTACCTTATACCAGATCGCTTTTAGTCGGCGGGCTAAACGTTTTGCTTCCTTTATTTCTACACCTTGAGGTAGTTTGTCTATTTCGAACGGCGAATTCATCGGCCGTCCAAACACAGCTTCGTAAGGGGTATACCCCGTGGATTCATGTATTCGGGTGTTGTATGCAGAAGAAATATACGGTACATATCTGTCCCAATCAGCGTGCGTTTTTGCAACATAATAGGATAACATTTTACAAATTGTACGGTGTACGCGTTCAACGCGACCGTTGGCTTTAGGATGGAAGAGAGTTGTACGCCATTTTTTGATTCTTAGCAATTTACAAACTTGTACAAATAAAGCAGACATGAAATTGGTTCCTTGATCCGTTAAAATGGCATCAGGACTTCCAAAAGGTAGTATCACACGATTTACAAACTCTCTCGCCATAGTTTCAGCTGTCATGTCGGGGAGGGGAACCAAAATTAGATAACGTGAAAAGTGATCAATAATAGACAAAATGTATTTGTTACCTTGTTGCGACTGTGGAAAAGGACCTTGGAAATCTAAAGCAAGAATTTCGAAGGGTGAAGATGCCTGAGGAAGTGTTTGCAGCGGCACTCGCGGATGCCTATTTTGTGCTCGTTGTGCACACGGCAGACAAGATCTTACATACCTGTCCACGTCACGTTGTCGGTATATCCACCAATAACGTGTCGCAATTCGAGCGTTCGTAGCTCGTTTTCCGTTGTGACATGCTTGGATTGTATCATGGCATTGCCGTATTATACGTTGCTGCAAGCATTCCGGTATTACCAAACGATTTCCATGGGGAGTTCTTCGATACAAAAGGTCGTCTTTTACTTCAAATTCTGGCAAGGTGTCGTATTTTTGACATTGAACGTCCACCTGCTGCGCTTCTTTTAACTCTTCAATTGATACCTCATCTGGTTGAATGACACGCACTTTTCTACTTATCGCATCAGCATTTTGATGCAACCGACCAGGCTTGTGCCGAACTTCAAAATCATATTCTGACAGTTTCATGGCCCAGCGCATAAGTTTGCTGCTAGGGTCTTTAAGATTCAATAACCACTGCAGAGCAGAGTGATCGGTAAGAACTGTAAACTTGCGACCATAAAGGTAACATCTAAAATAATTAATTCCAAAAAGAAGGGCAAGCAATTCCTTTTCTGTAATACTGTAATTAGTTTCTGCTTTATTCAGTTGACGAGAGGCATACCCAACAGGTTTTTCCTCACCATCTTGCACTTGGCTTAGGACACATCCTACAGCAAAATCAGATGCGTCACAAGATAAAATAAAAGGTTCAGCGAAGTCTGGGTAAACAAGTAGAGGTGAACTAGTTAAAATAGTTTTCACTGTTTGAAAGGCGGTCGAACATTCATCCGTCCAAACAAAAGGAGTACCCTTTTTCAACAATTTAGTAAGTGGTTTGGTAATAGTAGCATAATCTTTAACAAAACGGCGGTAATAATTTGCAAGACCAAGGAAGGATTGTAATTCCTTTAAATTTGTTGGAATAGGAAAAGTGTCTACTGCTTCAGTTAATCGTGGATCTGGCTTGACTCCGCTAGAACTGATGACATGACCTAAATACTGCACTTGTGATTGAGCAAAAGAACATTTTTCTAATTTTAAGCTTAAATTAGCATTTTGCAAGCGCAACAGTACACTGCGTAGATGTTCAGCATGTTCAGCAATGGATTTTGAAAATATAATTATATCCTCAAGATACACAAGGCACATAGTAGGTTTCAACCCACGTAATAGCAGATCTGCAAATCGCTGAAAGGTTGCTGGCGCGTTGCGAAGCCCGAAAGGCATCCTTAAGAATTCATATAAGCCACCAGGAACTACAAAAGCTGTCTTAACTCGATCTTGAGGAGCAATTGGAATTTGATGATACCCACTGCGCATGTCTAATGTTGTGAAGTACCGGCAATTGCCCAGACGATCGAGTGTTTCATCGATCCGGGGTAATGGATAATGATCTGGAGTAGTAACTTTGTTTACTGTTCGCGTGTCTACATAGAGGCGATAGGATTTTTCTCCGTCTATAGATTTCTTTGGAACGACTACATTTGGGCTAGACCACGCACTAGAAGAGGGTTGTATTATTCCTGCTTCTAGTTGCTGTTGTATAGTTTTCTCTACCACTGACTGAAGATGGTAGGGAATTCGGTACCCTTTTTGAGCTATTGGCCTAGCATTTCCGGTTGGAATCTCATGTTGGATTAGATGTGTTGCTGGTAAATATTTCCTGTCTTTTGTTCGTGCAATGGGAGGTGACTAAGCTTAGCTTTAAACTTATCTGTCAGATGTGACGTGATTGTCAAAAGGTGTTGAGAGGCGGCAGCAGTCTTTTTCTTTTTCAGAGAAGGGGTTCTCATTGGCAACTCATCTTCTGTGATAACCTGTAAGCTGGCTAATACTGTACCACGCGGTATTAAAGCTTGCTTGTGACTAAAATTGTCTAAACACACGGGTACGCAATTTTCTTTCTGTACTTGCTGCGCTTTGCACAGGCTACGTTTTACGTGGACCTGCATCTGGTCAAGAGTTTCATTCTGGCAGACTGGATCTACCAAGAAATGAACCTCTTCGGATTCACGTATCCCGACAGGCATCCAAAGAATCTTTCCTGTGCCTTCTGGTATCTCCACGGGATTATCGGCTTTTAGCATCGTTACGGGAGACTCCGAAACTTGGGAAACGGATCCTTTTTTCCCAGCTCCACTCGCCCGCAACGTGCAGTCACGTCCAAAACGGTGCACGTTGTCGCCGAATTGGACGGTATTTAACCTATAGTCAATAACCCCTTGGAAATGACGCAGAAAGTCACTTCCCAGGATGATGTCGTAATCCGTGCGCCTGTTCGGTACAACCTCCATTGTAAAAGCATATTCTGTGGAGTCCAACATGAACTCAACGCAACAGCTGCCATCAGGTTTCACTATGCCGGGACCAATACCACTGATATGGTACCGCGGCGGTTGCAATGTTCTTTTATCTCTCTTCGATAAAAATGCCAAGCTAATCTGTGCGCCTGTGTCAATTAGCACGCGTATTGGTTTGCGGCCTCTAACACCATCGACAACCACGCTTGCCACCTGCGTGAATCCATTATCGACTAGGGGGGGGTCACTATTTTTAACGGGGGCCGGGAGGGGTGGCACTTCCTGCCCCGCGGCCGTTCCCCGAATTCTGTGGTTGGTTTGCATTTCGCCTGGAATTTGCTGGCGGTTGTGGCCTACTATTTGGACAATGCACGCTTTGGTGACCCATGTTCCTGCACTGATGACAATATGGCACACGACATTGCTCTGCCACATGTCCTTGTCTATTACAGCGCCCACACTTAGTATCGTTCGAAAAGACACGTCGGGGCTCGCTTTGCCGCGCGGAGACGGCCACAAATCGGCTCGCCTCCTCTCTTAAGAGTGCTAATCGCACGGCTTCGTGCAGTGTGCAGGGGGAAGCTACCTTGATTTCGCCCCCTATCACACGACATTCTGATTCTTCAAACAGAACTCCGTTACGAGCAGAACTGGCACTTAGTGCGTACGTGTGGCATGCGACGCTTCTAATCCTGTCCGCGAATGCTTCTAAATCTTCACCCGTTTTTTGCTTAAGGGTGGAAAGCAAATCACGATAGTAACTAGTACCACGTTTGTCTGTATACCTTTCAATCAACCCTGTTGCAAGGGACTGGAAGGTAGGGGCATTTTTCAAGCTCTCGACCGACTGCACGTAGTTCCGCGCTTCGCCGGTGAGTTTCATTTTCATCACGTTTAAGAGAAATTCATCTGGCCAACCGAAAAAGCTTTCCGATGTCCTGGATATTCTGGACAAGCGTTTGAATATCCTCGTGCGGCTTTCCAGCGAACGCCGGAATAACGCTACTGCTGGGAAGCTCTGCACCAAAGTAGAGGTGGCTACTGCTACAGGTGATTCTGCACTCGTAAGTGGTGGAATCACCTGCTTCGGCTGATCTTCCACTAGCATTGGCTTAGCAACATTAGATTGCGGAGAAGCCATTTTAAGATCATCTATCTGTTGCTTAAGCTCCGCGTTAGTTAGAATTAATTGATTTAACTGGGACTGCAGCGCCAAGAGGGGATCTTCATCCGCTCCAGCTGCTCCTGCCTCCGATTGCTGCCTGGTGATCGGCATGTCACAATAGTGTGGGCATCTACACCACCGTAGCGTCGCTAGCGTCTTACATTATTTGGTGGCGTGCAGACGACGGACGGCGGCGGTGTCGACGAGCGGCGGCAGGCGCGTTGATCACGCGCGGGCGCAGCAGGCGGCGGGCGACAGCACGGACAGCTGCGACGGCGGCGGCGGCGTCGACGAGCGTGACTGCATCGCGGACCCTCCTCGGCTCACGTCCGGCGGCGAACTGTGTCACGTTTGTGGAGCGCTAGTGCGCGGCCACGCACATTCTGCAACGCAGGCGACCGGCTGGCACGCGCATGGCGCGCTGCAGCCTCGCCACGTTCGGTCTAGTTTCCTTTATTTTCTCAGCCTCGGCCCCTTTGTAGTACTCATACTCAACTGATGAGTTGATTTTACAACCGTAAGGTGGGTCGCATCCCACTTCTGACACCACTTGTTCGTCAGGATAGAAGTCAGGAGCGGAGGACGTTGTAAAATGAAAATTAATTGAGTGGAATGGACCCAGTTTATTCTTGTAATGAAGGTACAGTGGTGCCTACGTAGGGCTGAGCAGCCCCAAGAGGGGTTGCCGTCTGCTCATCAGAGAGGCAGAGGCTAGAGGAGCGACTACTCGGGGCCGAGGTCAGAAGCTAAGAGAGCGCGGAGCTGTTTCCAAGCCGCCCTCGCCACTCCCGGCCGCGTCCCCACGTGATCACACGTCTCTGATTGGAGGATTGATTCCGCCAACTCGTCTTGCTAGTAGCGTACCCCCGTCAGCGCAACCAACCCGTGGGACTTGAGTCTGACCGAGGAGCACGTGGCAGGAATGTGCCGACCATGGTCTTCCGGCCAGCACCTTCCACCACAGTATGCCCAAGCCGGCTACGGCCGAACATTATGCATGAAAAATTTACTTAATAAAATTTTGTCGGTAATGATCCCTCTTGGGGGGGGGTCTCCTCCCTGCGCAGTTGCAAAGCGATTTGGAAAAGATTGCTGTATGGTGTGGCAGGTGGCAGTTGACGCTAAATAACGAAAAGTGTGAGGTGATCCACAAGAGTTCCAAAAGAAATCCGTTAGAATTCGATTACTCGATAAATAGTACAATTCTCAAGGCTGTCAATTCAATTAAGTACGTGGGTGTTAAAATTACGAACAACTTCAGTTGGAAAGACCACATAGATAATATTGTGGGGAAGGCGAGCCAAAGGTTGCGTTTCATTGCAGGACACTTAGAAGATGCAACAAGTCCACCTAAAGAGACAGCTTACAATACACCAGGTGGAATTGACGGAGGACATCGAAAGGGTGCGAGATCTATTTACGAAATTTCAGTCAGCAACTTTCTCTTCCGAATGAGAAAATATTTTATTGAGCCCAACCTACATAGGTAGGAATGATCATCAAAATAAAATAAGAGAAATCAGAGCTTGAACAGAAAGGTTTAGGTGTTCGTTTTTCCCGCGCGCTGTTCGGGAGTGGAATGGTAGAGAGATAGTATGATTGTGGTTCGATGAACCCTCTGCCAAGCACTTAAATGTGAATTGCAGAGTAATCATGTAGATGTAGATGTAGATAGCGGCTATACGTACTTCCCAAAGCGTCGCTACTTCGGGAAGGACGAGAAGAAGAAAGATGGAGAAGAAAATTTTATACATACATCAAAAAAAGTTTTGTATCACCTTGGTTCCGAGACTTCCTGAACCTATACAGAAAATTGGAATAGAGATCGACATAAATATGATTTGCGCCCTTTTTATTGCTCATGAAAACCACACTTTGAATGTTATACCACCGTACAGTCAGACCTTCAGAGGTGGTGGTCCAGATTGCTGTACACACAGGTACCTCTAATTCCCAGCAGCAGGTCCTCTTGCACTGATGCATACCTGTATTCTTCATGGCATACTATCCACAAGTTTATCAAGGTACTGTTGGTCCCTCTCGTCAACGGCAATTCGGTGTAGGTGCCTCAGAGTGGTTGGTGGGTCACGTCGTCCGTCAACAGCCCTTTACAATCAATCCCAGGCATCATGTCTGGAGAAAATGCTGGCCACTCTAGTCAAGCAATGTCGTTATCCTGAAGGAAGTGATTCACAAGATGTGCACGATGGGGGCGCGAATTGTCGTCTATGAAGACGAATGTCTCGCCAGTATGCTTCCGATATGGTTGCACTATCGGTGTCGGAGGATGGCATTCACGTATCGTACAGCTCTTACGGCGCCTTCCATCACCACCAGTGGCGTACGTCGGCCCCACAAATCTACAGTGTGTCGACGTCGTTCAGCCTGACCGGGTTGACTCCAAACACGTCTCCGACGATTGTCTGGTTGAAGGCATATGCGACACTCATCGGTGAAGAGAAAGTGATGCCAATGATGAGCGGTCCATTCGGCATGTTGTTGGGCCCATCTGTACCGCGCTGCATGGTGTCATGGTTGCAAAGATGGACCACGCCACTGACGTCGGGCCGGCCGAAGTGGCCGTGCGGTTAAAGGCGCTGCAGTCTGGAACCGCAAGACCGCTACGGTCGCAGGTTCGAATCCTGCCTCGGGCATGGATGTTTGTGATGTCCTTAGGTTAGTTAGGTTTAACTAGTTCTAGGGGACTAATGACCTCAGCAGTTGAGTCCCATAGTGCTCAGAGCCATTTGAACCATTTTTGAGCCACTGACGTCGGGAGTGAAGTTGCGCATCATGCAACCTATTGTGCACAGTTTCAGTCGTAACACGGCGTCCTGTGGCTTCACGAAAAGCATTATTCAACATGGTGCCGTTGCTGTCAGGTTTCCTTCGAGACATAATCCGTAGTTATCGGTCATCCACTGCAGTAATAGCCCTTGGGCGGCCTGAGCGAGGCATGTCATCGACAGTCCCTATCTCTCTGTATCTCCTCGATGTCCGAGCAACGTCGCTTTGGTTCACTCCGAGAAGCCTGAACAGTTCCCTTGTTGAGAGCCCTTCCTGGCACGAAGTAACAATGCGGACGCGAATCGAACCGCGGTATTGACCATCTAGACATGGTTGAACTACAGACAACACGAGTTGTGTACCTCCTTCTTGGTCGAATGACTGGAACTGATCGGCTGTCGGACGCCCTCTGTCTAATAGACGCTGCTCATGCATGGTTGTTTACACTTTGGGCGGGTTTAGTGACAAAGGGATTGTCTGTGATTTAATATCCACAGTAAACGTCTATCTTCAGGAGTTCTGGGAACCGGGTGATGCAAAACTATTTTGATGTATGTATTTACGTAATATTGAGTGAAAGGTTATCAGGGTGGTGAAATACAGCTTTCTCGTAACACATGTTCTTTATTTTGCTTTCTCAGCGTGGTACTAAGCAACAATGTCCACTATGCTACATTTTTTACTCGATTTTTGTCCCGCGAATTTTCCTTCTGGCAACGTGTGGTGGATTTGCTTACCTTGTGACTCTTGCTTTGTCGGTATTGAAGTGAGAAAGTCTTGATTTTGAGTGAGTATACTTGTCTAAACTGCTCGTAGTGACATGACCTGTTATTACAATCCTTGGAAGATTCGTTAGCTGTAGCTCACAAGTCGAGCGAGAGGCTATTCGGGAAGTAAGGGACGATCGTTCGCTGAATGGAAACCAAAGCGGAAATCCGATGAAACGTTGCACAGATATGTTACGCAGTATTTCCAGTATGCCACTAGATAGCGTGACGTCGCTCTGCTCAGTTCTGAGCGCACAGTGACAGCGTAAAGATGTCTAGAAAATAGTTTCCCTCGCCAAGTTTGGGTGATTGCCGAGCGTGTCTGCATGATCTCATGCAACTCCGCGCAACCTAACTCTTGTGCGTTTCATACTCCATGGCAATTCTCGGACGCACACTGTAGCGACAATGAGGACGATCGTGCAGCGTTTCCGATGGGAGAATTTGACTACCGACTGTAACGTAATAAAATAAAAAATTTTCATTTGTGACTCCTTTTCTTTGCTATCAGTGTAATGTAATGGAATGAATATGAGCCGTGATTTATGCAAAAAAGAAACACACATTAATGCAATGGCTCAGCATAAAAGAGAAATAACTAATGTAGGAATATTATCAACAGTGTAATATGTTGTTTAATTTAGCCCGAGGTGTATAAGCACTCAGTAAACTAGCTCAGTTCTCAGGGTAGTTACGTAATCGTCAATAATTAATTGTCCTTTTCTTATCTATCCAACACTACAGATATTATTCCAGGCTCGTGAGAAGCCGTGTGCTTATTGCACCAGATAATATTTGCCAAGTCTGTTCGATGTACACTACTTTAATACGTAACTTATCGTATCGATTCACCAATACAAGATAACAAGAGTAGCATCTACAAATGAAATCCTATAATGGAACTGGAATCCTGTGACCAGACCTTTTGTGCCTGGGATGTTATCTCGTTATATTAAGAAAATCTGTAAATGAAATTGTTAAATTATTAGTAGCAGCCTCCGGTCTCGTGGGGTCTGAAATAAAGTTAATTGTCCTAACCGACGGCACGTCTCGTAATTGAGCTAAAAGTGAAACGTCCCCTTAAAAAAATTTATGAATTACTGTGCTGGTAAACCCCTTACTTTATTTGATTTTCAAACAGCTGAGCAAAACTGAACATACTCAGACATTTCTCTCTTTACTTATTCTGATCATCACTAAACTGACACACAATATTTTTAGCGCAACGCAATCAGACTTTCAATAATCCCTACAAAAGAATGACCCTGACTAACAATAACCTATACCTTTCATGAATCACTTACCTCACAAAAATCTTCGTTACTCGAACTACTGCGTACAGCGAGCGCCAATACTGCCAGCTAAATAAATGATTCTAACTGCTGAAGGCACTAACTACTGATAGGCATAGTTAGCAAATGAAAGATTTTGATAGAGAACAAACAACCTTAATAGTGTTCATAATGACATCCAGTCTTACAAATTTACTGTCTCTGATGGACACACGTGCAGATCATCCGCTCTCAAAACTCCGCCATCTCACTCCCTACACCTCCAACTGCACATCGCTACGCGCTGTTCACATCCAATTGCCCAACACTACAATATCGAATATTCCAACAATGCCAACCAGCCACAGACTGCACACAGCACAGCCAGTGATTTTCATACAGAGCGCTATTTGGCGTTACCAAAATAAAGACCTGAACAGCCTACTTACAAAAGAAAAACGTTAAAGATTTTTCTAAGATGGCGCCTAACAGTGAAAATTCTTTCTTAACGTCCACATCTACTTAAAACAGTCTAGGTATCAGACTAACAATACGTTGACCACATATGCAAAATTCTTTTGACAAAATAACATATTTTTCGAGTTTTAATTACAAGTTGCATTATCAGCTGGTACAGCAATATGAGCTTTACACTAGAACGTCCTCTGAGGTCCGAATCCAAGCAGATAAGATAAGTGAAAGACAAAGGAAAGATAGTTCATGCATAGAAGTGCAAGGGTCCATGGAATAACACGTCCGTTGTAGTTCTCTCTCTTCTTCTTTGGCGGACTTGTCGACTATTTATAAAATTTATCGTAATATTTAGTTTACATTTTTTGTAAGCCCAAGTCCACCCAGGAGAAACAGTACACGACCACGCAGTCCGAATTTTCATCTCTGCCCAAATGAACCGCTGGCTCCGAAGACAACATTTAGAGACAGACAAGGAGCTGCAGCCCAGCGCAGCAAATTGTCGGGAAGCCTTCTATGACTAGGGTATTGAAAAGTCAGTGCAGCGCTACGATAGACGTCTAAGTCGCAACGGCGACTATGTAGAGAAGTAGCTGAATGGTGTTTCAAATAAAACAGATGGGTTTTTCACCGTGTTTGCCATACCGCGACCGATCGTTCCTTGTTTTCCGAATAGCTCTCGTAGTCTTCAGCTGTTGAATTTCTACTACTGTTCCGCGACGTCTGTACAGAGCGAAAGGTGAGCCGCCGTCGGGACAGTTGTGAGGCTTCCATCGACGGATGAGTGCCGAACAAGAGCAGGGTGCAGCGCGGCCGCCACATGAGGGCGGGCCGGAGCGACCCGCCTTCCCGCTCGCAGCTGCGGCCGCCCCAGCCGTCGCCTTTAAGCCTGTTCGGTATGCATCCCGGCGACCTCTGGGCTGCCAATATCTGAGCAGCGCCGCCCAGTGATGGCCGCGGCGACCTGCTGCGATTCAATACACACGGCAGGGCATGGCGCGGGGTGCGCAGCGCGGAGCGGGCACACTGCGCTGGCCGGCGTGTTCCGGCGCTGGGCAGCCGTGTAGCGCCGGCGCCGGAATGCGACGCGCCGCGTGTCCGCTCTGGACCGGCACACGCCGGCCTCGCCCGCCCGGAGACGAGAAATTCCTCTGTCGGCCGTCACATGCTGATGAGGTCGCGCTGCCGCTTCTCGAGTGACCCTGCCACGTGCCTGGCTCCCGGCGCCAACCACAGCTCTCCGCTTTCTATAGCGACCGTCACGTAAATAGGCAAGTCAAGGTCATCCCACAGCTTTGTCAGCTAGTGATAATTTCAAATTTTCGTAAGTATTCCGAACATTTTTTCTATAGCCACCACTGTGGCATGAGGATGTTGCCCCGAACGCTTACACCGTTGCCAATTTATGCTAGCATCCCCTCCACGGAGCTCAGCTACAGGTATACTTCATTTCAAGCATTGATGCACAGACCCCCTTTTGTGTGTTTGTCAATTCATAACATTTACACTTTCAGAGCCGTCAGGGCTCGTCATCTACGGAACAGTGATTGTATTCAAGAGTAATTATAAACCTCTGCAACTGCATGTATTTCAATATTCAAATCTACTGGTATTAATTGATGGATGCTGTAACTACCCAAACAAAGTTACGTATTATTTTTATTTTCTTTCTTTCTTGGGCCTTTGTCCCGAACCAATGCGGTGCCAGCCTTGTTATTATGGATTTGGCAGTGTTAGTTGCAGAGGGTGGCCAGATGCCCTTCCTGCCGTCACCTCAAAGCGCCCAGAACGGAAGTAGTTTACCCCACCTGTCTGCGTTGAGTATAATCCATGAAATAATGCGAACTTGTTCAAATGTATGCGAGTAGTGTAACTGAGGCAGAACGTGGGGACCAGCCCGGTATTCACCTAGCGGTATGTGGAAAACTGCCTAAGAACAACATCCAGGCTGGCTGGCATACCGGCCCTCGCCGCTCATCCGCCGGCCGAATTCGATCCGGGCCGGCGCGCTTACCCGAGTCTAGGAAGCAGCGCATTAGCGATCTCGGCGATCTCCAGAGTATGGACAGCGATACCCACAGTGACAACGAAAATAGTGACAATGAGGAGGAACAGGAGGAAGGAGCTGAGATATGACAGTAAATAAGCAAATTCATGGCAATCTAACCAAGAAAACACCAAATGCTGTACATGGATGGGCACCTAAAGTAGTCAATATATAGGATTAGTAATAAATAGGATAAGCAACATTATTTCTCTACTAATAACCATTTGTGTGTGTGTGTGTGTGTGTGTGTGTGTGTGTGACTCGCGGTCAACGACCATTCCGAGGTATTCACCGTCAGTCACACTCAGTGATGGTACTAACAAATCTCTCATCTATCCTATCTTCTTTTTATATTCCTAAAAAAACAACAAAATTTTATTTATATTTCAACCTTAAATTATTGCTATTTTGAAAAGTATCATTCTTTGTAAATGTTGTAGATAAAACAAAAGGAAAGAAAATTGTAAAAAGATGAAAAACGAAAATTGTAAGATGTACGACCTGTTTTAAACATCAGGTAGCAGGTCTATAATTTGGCAATAAATAAATAAAAATCTCGGCGATCTTGTTACCTGTAGAAAAAACTTAATATCTGAATTCTCTGTCCACGATCTGTACCTGTTCTACGCCCTGTATCCACTAAAGAACGACAGTGCGTGTTTAGGAAGTTACAACACTCCGCAAAAGAAAATTCTTGTCGGCTGCTACGAAAATAAATAAATAAAAGCTAACGTTACAAGAAAGTGTGAAAAAACCTTTTTTTACTTCATCCTGTGGAAAAACAAAACCAGTGATATTATTGAGAAAACATAAAATAAGATACCGTAAGAGCGGTGAAGCTCTTCCACCTATGTATCGGAAATGCCGTCGCTGATGAACTTGCTTTCTGGTTGACCTCGTAGAAACTTACAGCGAGAAAGTTATTAAAATGGTTCAAATGGCTCTGAGCACTATGGGACTCAACTGCTGAGGTCATTAGTCCCCTAGAACTTAGAACTAGTTAAACCTAACTAACCTAAGGACATCACAAACATCCATGCCCGAGGCAGGATTCGAACCTGCGACCGTAGTGGTCTTGCGGTTCCAGACTGCAGCGCCTTTAACCGCACGGCCACTTCGGCCGGCGAAAGTTATTAAAAAACAATGAAATTAATTCTGGCAACATCTGACACATCATTACTGTGTCGTGTCACGTACAAACTCATTTCCTTTACGGGAGACTCGGTGCGCGACGATGGGCGAGTTCTTGTGTGCCGCCGCCAAGATTTCAGTTCCGACGGCTCACCATACTACGACCGATAATATTGCCTATCCCACGAAACTCTTTTATTTGCAGCTCTTGCTGACCCTTCGCCACTGCGCCCACCATACAAATCGCCGATATAGGTTACCCGAAACTGCAGGTAGGCATACTTTCAGGCCAATATTTCCGTTGAAGTCGAGTAAAATATATTTTTGCCTGCCGATTTGTGAAACCCAAGTATTATTGGGGATTCTAGAAGATTATTGTCCCCAGTAATCGGTAACTACGTTTTACACAAATCTTCGTTCTTGCTGTAGCAATTTCTCAGAATTCCATTAAGAAATTTTGTATATATTTCACTTCTTTATTTTTTTTATTTTTTATTTTTTTTTTTTTTTCAGACGGAAATCACTCTATATTTTTCCAGCTGGTGGATACTCTGCTCTGTCGTGGTATCTTACCACTAACCCTTCGTCAAAGTCGTCAAATTTCCTAATTCCGTTTTCAATTGTAACCCTTTCTTGGAGAATCAATACACTCTCACATCTAGAAATTCTTTCGGTGTTACTTCATACGAAATACAGTCGATTCGGCAATACCACAATGTTTTGTTGTCATTTTATAAACTTGCACAAAATTTGTATTATTCCTGGCTTCTTCCCTGTTGGCTACTCAGTAAGAAATCCTCAGTACCTTCGATACGACAATTTTAGATTGTTTGGAATGCCTTTCGCCAGTTACGCACACCGAGAGAAGTAGCACTAGGCCCATGTTCCTCCCTTTGCTCGCTACCAAATACACTACATTCAGCTGGCGCTGTGTTACACATGCGGCGACAAAGCTGGTTAATCACAAGCTCAGCGTCGGAGGACGGCAAGGGTGTGTGTGACACTGAGATGTCTAACTTGCTGATGGCCAGCCTAGTTTTCCATCTGTTTCACTTCTCTTAGTTCTTGAAGGATTGTTTTGCACAAAAAGTAGTAAAAGTGCCACAAACGGCCAGTTTCGTTAGAGATCCTGGCAACTGCAATCAGCTACAAAAAGTTATCGAAACGGTTAACATTGTTAACGGGCCATGGAATTTTAAAGGCATTATGCAGGGTGAACCAACATGTATGCACTCGGTCGGAAAAGCGCGACTCCTTGCATACAGTAGAAAATCGCCTGTAACAAAATTCGTGATGTCTATATTTTCGATACAAAGTAGAAATCAAAGAGAGGCATTTTGGCAGCTCTGTAATCAAATGTCCATCAAGTAATATCATTCAGTGCTGCATAGTAGTGCTTTCCAGTAAGTATAACAACGAAAGAAATGGCTTTCTGGCTGCATTGGGACACCTTATTTTTACAAGGGTCGATTAATAGCTCCACCCAATAATAGCTTCATTTTCAGAGAACAGTTTCAGATATGGGGTTGGGCGTGGAGGAACCTAGCATATACAAGATCCAGTCATATTAATGTGACCACAAACAATGTTCGACGCAAAAGTTCGATAACCTCTCAGAGGCGGAAGATGGCAGCACTAGTAGTGGAGAGTACATAAACCAATTCGGGATGGACGCGGAAAACAGTGCAGTCGTTGTCGTAATGTGGAAACGGAGCGGTTGATCTGACGTCCAAAACTTCAGAGTCCTTGGCGTTCGGGCCAAGAGTGAAAACATTGCCGAAACGGCCAAGTTTGCAAACAGCGTGCCGCCGTGTTTAAAATATATCGTGCATGGCTCAAATGGTTCAAATGGCTCTGAGCACTATGGGACTTAACAGCTGAGGTCATCAGTCCCCTAGAACGTAGAACTACTTAAACCTAACTAACCTAAGGACATCACACACAGCCATGCCCGAGGCAGGATTCGAACCTGCGACCGTAGCGGTCGCGCGGTTCCAGACCGAAGCGCCTAGAACCGCTCGGCCACTCTGGCCGGCCGTGCATGGCAAAATGGCGCTATCCAAAACCGGCTCCTAGGGAAATGTGTGCTACGACCACGTCACTGGAGTCGTCATGGATCCACATTCCTGAACATTATCGACTCTTTTTCTACACGTCCACGCTGCAGAAGGTGGTTATTCAGGCTTCCGACAGGTGATCACATTAAAATGATTGGACGGTATATAAAGAGGTCGTCAGCCGAATGTATTACGGTGGACGCTTTGTTCACTCTAGATTGGTATTCCCCTTCAACATCGAAAATCAATGCTTTTGCCTAGATAACGTGGCACCTAGTAACTTACACTCCCAGTTTTATACCCTCCCGGATTGCGTTGGTTCTGGGACTCTGAGAGCCTAACTTGACCCGGATCGAATCCGCTCCAATGATTACAGATGACGGCTGGAGAGATGGACGTTATTGATGTGAGTTTTAGCTGGTTTTCCATATCCCACTAGGAGAATACCGGATTGGTACCCACGTTATGCAGACATTTAGAAAACACCCTCACACTTTCAAATAACATTAACTGTAAAAGCAAACAGATGGGGTAGGTACACTGATTTAGTACTGCAGAAGGGGAAGGTGAGTAAGGGACTGATTAATTAGGCTCAAATGGCTCTAAGCACTATGGGACTTAGATGAATTAGGTTCAGAAGGTTCATAATTAACGCCGATAAGTTACGGGCGAGTCTGCCTGAGCCAGTAGCGTTGGTTTATACAAGATAAACTGCTCAACAAATACTAATCAAATTTTCAGAACTTTCTCGAGATAGTGTTAAGGGACTTATAATTACGGAAATACTTCATTGTTTCATGTTATGTTTGCGTAGCACATGCTTTTTGCCTTCCTAAGGACATCTTTTAAGCGCCTTCCAGTACTATTTGTAAGGGACTACTGCAGCTCGACTGTTGCAATTTCTAAATATTTGATATAATTCCCATTTTGTTCCACATGATATCCTTATCCATTAGTCAGCTATCAGGTTGTCTATTACTGCCAGTACCAAGTTTTAAACTTAATAGAAAAGAAGTTCCGAAGTGCAAGAGAAAAGTGTTGAGGAGAGCATTATATTAATCGTCTATCTTACATGTATTACAAATTTCCTGCCATCCTTACTTTTTTACCAGGTTAAAAAAGTCTCTGTCGCCACTAGATAGGTGTTATGAGGCTGAATGTGCATGTACTTCTTGTTCCTTACTCCATTTAAGACAGTGCACGATGCAGCGTTCTAGTTATTGGGTTGGAGTAGTAAAGTCACCTTTGTCAGCTTGCCTACATGCGTAACTGAATTATACAAACACAACGTGTTCTGGGATATCACTGACGTAACTAAAGGAGTCTTCCACTGATGTCTGTTTACAAATTTCTTATCATTTATTATGTGATGTTGTCTGGCAAACTATTTTGATTCTACTAGTAACATACTTAACCGTGACAAGGCTTCCATCATTTTAGTCTCCGACATCTTCTCTATTTTACTATAGGTCATAAGCATACTGGTTAAACAGTGTCTCTGCGGTCATATGGAGATTTTATTTTGATGTTACATCGTTTTACTAGTGACAATCTGATGCTGCTATTACATGTGGTGTTTTACCTGATAAATACTTTCAGTGATGTACTACGCTCATATACTTCGTTATGGGCTTATCCGCCTTCGTTGATTCACTGTCTGACGATTTTTATTCTTATCGTCTTTTAACACAAGGATAATAGTTTGAGGAATATCCATACATGGTGGGTTTATTTTCAGACTTGCTCAGATAAGATCATTAATGACAATAAGTCTACTGTTTGTGTCTTTGTTTGAGGTACTTCTTGTCAGTAATATGGCTGAAAGTTCTGTTGTTTAAGATCCTGTTGACGGCATATTATAACGCTGAAACCGGTAGACACTAAAGTAGAGATGGAGCTTCCTATGCTGAGTACGGATTAGCTGGTTATTTTTTAAGCAGCTCTTGCGGAGTTGGTGAGTGAACATATAAATGAAAGATGGTATTTTGTATAAATCTATTGACGTATGGAAGTACGGCAATGAACAGGTCATTGAACGTTAGAACTGTCAAGAACACTGTCTTCTGTAATTTCATCTATCTCTGCTCGTTTTTCTTTCTCTTTCTCCTGTTTCATTCCAATCTTCCTATACTTCATCTACTATGTTACGTAAATATAACAAATATTTTACATATACCACATCATGTGTATGTCCTAACACCAGCGTAAACAGCAGACGTAACAGAGACAAGTCTGCGAAGAAAAAGTTGTGTGGACTCCTTTACAACAGCAGTGTGGCGCTTCTCCCGTCAGGAGTCGTATATTGTTCCCTCTGTGGCTTTATACTTATTTTGGGAGGTGATTAAATGCCATTTAATACTGTCTATTTGCTCAAACACTCCCGATCCCGGAAGCTCAAAGAATATTAAATTCCGGTCCATGTGGGACCCACAATAGGGTCCTAATATTAAATACCAAGAACAAGGCTCAACTGTTTAAAAGGCTGATGGACGTAAATAACATGAACAGCGTTGTAGTTAAGGCCCATGCCTGACCGCGAAATCTAAAGTTCCACTTTTTTCGATTATGGTACGTAATTCCAAAGAATAAATAGCTTTCCCTTCTTGTAATTACTTTTCCGCATGAAATTAAAATCTGGTGCTGCATATTAAATTTCATATCGAGATAGATGTTCCTTACTATCACTCAACTAAGTTCTAGCTTTGATAAAGAGGATAAATACTGTAATATATCTGAAGTATATTTTCAGATAAATACGTGCTCGTATTTCCCATACTCTCTTTAATGTTTCAGCATTAATGGAAGATTCAGTTTATTAAAACTTAAACTTGACGCAGGTGAAAAGGATTACACCTGTCGATGAGATACATAAACGTAAGACTATAAACGCAAGACTGTCATTTTACAATATTCAGTTTTATTTCATGTTCAGCAAAAGAGGCGACATGACACTCTATGGCTGCTGGAGTACTGTCACCCTGAAAAGAGTTCAGTCGAGACATTATTTTTCCTCCAGCACTTCTGGATGCTGCATGTCATCAAAATACTTTTTCTATACCATGTTTATTCACAACACACCTGGTCATTCACCAATATTGTTCAGAGTGTTCTTCTCTCTTAATGACTTGAACAAGGATCAAAATTACTAACTGCCATCACAGGCTAACCAGTATACAGGTTCCCACTAAGTCGAAGTGATACTATCCAGACTGCTGAATCAGTCCAAACAAAACGCAAAATGGGTCAACTTAAAACTGACATCTTCAAAATGAGAATATTATACAAGCAATAAAGTACGATTAATCTTTTTACAATGCGTTACTAGAATCAGATATTACGGGCACTGGCTTTATATGTACAGATACCATCCGTTCCTTATATTATTAGACATATATATTTCACCATATTCTCAAAATTAGAGGTGGGAAGAGCTATTCCTTAAACAGTACATATTTATGTCTCTTGCAACATATATATCACTGTAATAATAAAATAAAATGTAATCACATATTCACCATCTTCAATACTTCATTCAACACATAAATTCTCTTTTTTCCATCACGTATTCCTTTGCATTCTACTTCAAACATGATAAATAAATACATCATTTCTCAGCCAACTCCATTAGTGATCGCAATTTCACCCAACAGTTCTACTCACTGACTTAGGTTAACATCTGAACCTGCTAACTGTAATTTTCTAACAGGTGTATCACAGTGGATGTGATAACAGATAATAAGCGGGAATCATTTGTTTGCAACAATATTACAATAATACACTGAATAATAGCAACATACCTGAGGGATGTATTTGATAAGTATGGAAAAGCAGACTGTGTAAGGATTTTTGTGAATTGTAAGATAACTGATACAACAGATAATGGTTACTTTACTATGGTAACTACTGAAGATCCCACAAAGTGTTTTCAACATATGCACACCATTGTGTCATGTGGAAGAAGTTTAGCAATTAAATGTCTAAACTAATTAATTTTTAATGTATTTGGAAATGTTAGACACTAATTAAGAAAGGGATCGTGACAGATGAAATATTAGTATTGACTAAGTTGGTTACATATTATTCATCAGGAAATATACACCGAGCTACATTTTTAATCATTTCAAGTTCTTCCTAAAGACCCTACTAAATTATTCAAAGAGGATGTTAAATATGCAGTTATTCATGCAAAAGCATAGTCTCTGATTTTGAAGCAAAACTGTTAACTAATATGAGCCCAGTGCCTCATAGAATGTATGGGCTTCCAGAACTGCACAAACAAGATGTTACTGTTCGTCCAGTTGTATCGTCATTCACTGCTCCATCTTACAAACTAGCTAGTAAACTGGACACCTTACTTAAGAGCAAGACTAAATTCAAACCACAGCATGGTATTTCAAACCCTGTAGACCTAGTTAATAATATAAAAGTTATTTCTGTCTCACACAGTGGTAAATCAGTATCTTTTGATGTCTGAAGTTTGTTTTACAACATACCATTACTGGAATGCATTGATATTCTGACATGTTGTTCTTGTTGTGGTCTTCAGTCCTGAGCCTCGTTTGATGCAGCTCTCCATGCTACTCTATCCTGTGCAAGCTTCTTCATCTCCCGGTACCTACTGCAGCCTACATCCTTATGAATCTGTTAAGTGTATTCATCTCTTGGTCTCCCTCTACGATTTTTACTCACCACGCTGCCCTACAATACTAAATTGGTTATCCCTCGATGTCTCAGAACATGTCCTACCAACCGATCCCTTCTTCTAGTCAAGTTGTGCCACAAGCTCCTCTTCTCTCCTCATTAGTTATGTGACCTACCCACCTAATCTTCAGCATTCTTCTGTAGCACCACAGTTCGAATGCTTCTATTCTCTTACTGTCTAAACTATATATCGTCCATGTTTCACATCCATTCATGGCTACACTCCATACAAATACTTTCAGAAACGGCTTCCTGACACTTAAATCTATACTTGATGTTAACAAATTTCTCTTCTTCAGAAAGGCTTTCCTTGCCATTGCCAGTCTACATTTTATATCCTCTCTACTTCGACCATCATCAGTTATTTTGCTCCCCAAATAGCAAAACTCCTTTACTACTTTAAGTGTCTCATTTCCTAATCTAATTCCCTCAGCATCACCCGACTTAATTCTACTACTTTCCATCATCCTCGTTTTGCTTTTGTTGGTGTTCATGTTATACCCTCCTTTCAAGACACTGTCCATTCCGTTCAACTGCTCTTCCAAGTCCTTTCCTGTCTCTGACAGAATTACAATGTCATCGGCGAACCTCAAAGTTTTTATTTCTTCTCCATGGATTTTAATACCTACTCCGAATTTTTCTTTTGTTTTCTTTACTGCTAGCTCAATATACAGATTGAAAAACATCGGGGATAGGCAACAACCCTGTCTCACTCCCTTCCCAACCACTGCTTCCCTTTCATACCCCTCGACTCTTATAACTGCCATCTGCTTTCTGTACAAACTGTAAATAGCCTTTCGCTCCTTGTATTTTACCCCTGCCACCTTTAGAATTTGAAAGAGAGTATTCCAGTCAACATTGTCAAAAGCTTTCTCTAAATCTACAAATGCTAGAAACGTAGGTTTGCCTTTCCATTATCTTTCTTCTAAGATAAGTCGTAGGGTCAGTATTGCCTCACGTGTTCCAGCATTTCTACGGAAACCAAACTGATCTTCCCCGAGGTCGGCTTCTATCAGTTTTTCCATTCGTCTGCAAAAAATTCGCGTTAGTATTTTGCAGCTGTGACTTATTAAACTGATAGTTCGGTAATTTTCACATCTGTCAACACCTGCTTTCTTTGAGATTGGAATTATTATATTCTTCTTGAAGTCTGAGGGAATTTCGCCTGTCTCATACATCTTGCTCACCAGATGGTAGAGTTTTCTCAGGACTGGCTCTCCCATGGCTGTCAGTAGTTCTGATGGAATGTTGTCTACTCCGAGGGCCTTGTTTCGACTCAGGTCTTTCAGTGCTCTGTCAAACTCTTCACTCAGTATCGTATCTCCCATTTCATGTTCATCTACATCCTCCTCCATTTACATAATATTGTCCTCAAGTACATCGCCCTTATATAGACCCTCTATATACTCCTTCCACATTCCTGCTTTCCCTTCTTTGCTTAGAACTGGGTTTCCATCAAACCTCTTGATATTCATGCAAGTGGTTTTCCTTTCTCCTAAAGTCTCTTTAATCTTCCTGTAGGCAGTATCTATCTTACCCCTAGTGAGATAAGCCTCTACATCCTTACATTTGTCCTCTAGCCATCCCTGCTTAGCCATTTTGCACTTCCTGTCGATCTCATTTTTGAGACGTTTGTATTCCTATTTGCCTGCTTCATTTACTACATTTTTATATTTTCTCCTTTCATCAATTAAATTCAATATTTCTTCTGTTACCCAAGGGTTTCTAATAGCCCTCGTCTTTTTACCTATTTGATCCTCTGCTGCCTTCACTACTTCATCCCTCAAAGCTACCCATTCTTCTTCTACTGTATTTCTTTCCCCCATTCCTGTCAATTGTTCCCTTATGCTCTCCCTGAAACTCTGTACAACCTCTGGTTCTTTCAGTTTATCCAAGTCCCATCTCCTTAAATTCCCACCTTTTTGTAGTTTCTTCAGTTTTAATCTACAGTTCATAACAAATAGATTGTGGTCAGAGTCCACATCTGCCCCTGGAAACGTCTTACAATTTAAAATCTGGTTCCTGAATCTCTGTCTTACCATTATATAATCTGTCTGAAACCTTCTAGTATCTCCAGGGTTCATCCATGTATACAACCCTCTTTCATGATTCTTGAACCAAGTGTTAGCTATGATTAAGTTATTCTCTGCTCAAAATTCTACTAGGCGGCTTCCTCTTTCATTTCTTAGCCCCAATCCATATTCACCTACTATGTTTCCTTCTCTCTCTTTTCCTACTCTTGAATTCCAGTCACCCATGACTATTAAATTTTCGTCTCCCTTCACTACCTGAATAATTTCTTTTATCTCATCATACATTTCCTCAATTTCTTCGTCATCTGTAGAGCTAGTTGGCATATAAACTTGTATTACTGTAGTAGGCGTGGGCTTCGTGTCTATCTTGGCCACAATAATGCGTTCACTATGGTGTTTGTAGTAGCTTACCCGTACTCCTAATTTTTTATTCATTATTAAACCTACTCCTGCATTACCCCTATTTGATTTTGTATTTATAACCCTGTACTCACCTAACCAAAAGTCTTGTTCCTCCTGCCACCGAACTTCACTAATTCCCACTATATCTAACTTTAACCTATCCATTTCCCTTTTTAAATTTTCTAACCTACCTGCCCGATTAAGGGATCTGACATTACACGCTCCGATCCGTAGAACGCCAGTTTTCTTTCTCCTGATAACAACGCCCTCTTGAGTAGTCCGCACCTGGAGATCCGAATGGGGGATTATTTTTCCTCCGGAATATTTTACCCAAGAGGATATCTTTCCCCTTGCTTTCAGCGGTTCGCGGTACCAGAACAGCAAGGCCATTTTGGTTAGTGTTACAAGGCCAGAACAGTCAATCATCCACACTGTTGCCACTGCAACTACTGAAAAGGCTGCTGCCCCTCTTCAGGAACCACACGTTTGTCTGGCCTCTCAACAGATACCCGTTGTGGTTGCACCTACGGTACGGCTATCTGTATCGTTGAGGCACGCAAGCCTCCACCCCAACGGCAAGGTCCATGGTTCATTCTGGCATAGCTGATGTATAATTCTAATGTCAATCCTGTGGTATTGAATAACTTGTGATTTCCCACTTGGCTTGGTTCAGAACTATTACCAGCTGCAAGGAACTCATATAAACAATTAGATAGTTTAGCTCAAGGTTCGCCTCCCAGTCCACAGCTGGCTGAAATATTTATGGGGCGTTTTGAACAACATTTTCAGAAAAAAAGAAACTTTGAGTGCAAATATAAAACACTGGATTACACATGTGGATGATGTCCTGTGTATGTGGCCAAGTAGTACAAGACAACTCAACATATTTTGGAAAAACCTAAACAGTCAGCATAAAAATATTCAGTTCACAATGGAAATTGGCAACAAATCCATAAACTTCTTAGATCTCACCACTGACATCAGTACACAGACACATTATTTTAAAATTTATAGAAACACTACAACCCCAGTCATAGTAATACCTTCTTGCTCACAACACACCATAGTCACAAACATACAGGTTTTCACCCAATGGTACACCGTCTTACGTGTCCCCATGTCCACATATGATTTTAAACCAGAGTTAAATACAATAAACTTTAGGGCCAGTCCTTATTGACCTCATTTTGTATAGGAAACAAAAACGTAAAATCATTACTATCGGCAAACGGAGGAAGCGAAGTTGTACACCTTATACATGTTCTCGACAATATGCAGTTTCAAGTTACATGCGATTTTTAAGTTCCCTTGGAATATGTACGTCTTTGTTTGAAGTTATATTACTTGAATTTGGAATCGTCTCAAATAGCAAGATTTTACCTTTAAAATATTTTCATATTCATTACTATAATGTACATTTCTTTCAGCATAGGTTGGGGTAACAGAATCTCTATTCTGAAATAGCTGCGTACTTTATACAGCAGTATTACAATTCTCTCGATGCAGTCTCGTATACTTGCTTCCAGATTTCATATCAGTTACGTGTATTCGTTACAATGAAGTTACATTTACTTCAATATAGTCTCAAATAGACGAATATGGAAGTTACAATAAAGCTTGGAAAAATCGTTTCAGAATCAAGAATCTTCTTTGAGTCATTTCCATGCAACAGGAAGCACAGTTAAATTGTGTACTTCGCAGTTGCGAACATAGACAACCACCAGATATAGAATGGAATGACGACAGTGAAAATTTATGCTGGACCGGGACCAGAACCCCGATTTTCCACTTATCGCGTGAGGTCGCCTTACCATTTGGCTATCGTGCACGACTTCCATCTGTCGTCAGCTACGCGTCCACAACCTGTACTCGTACATCCGTTGTGAATAACTTGAACAGGTCAGATGTTGTACTTGAAAGTCGCTTGCACGGTATCGGCAGATAAATATGACAGTGCAGTCCCTGTGTTATGCCGAATTACAATGCAAAGTTCCTTTGAGCATGAGTGCATGTGCAAAGGAACTTTGCATCGTAAATTGGAATAACAGAGGCACTGCACTATCGTAGAAAGCCAGTTGTGTTTGCTTACACGAAATAGCTGCACATCAAGCGTACAACAATCATAGCATGCGTATGCAGTAAACGAACAGAATATATGTGGTGGTATATGCTGTTCATCCGATCTGGTGTAACTAAATTTTAGTAAATCTGAAATATGAAGCAAATTAAGTTAATGTTAAAGTTAGTCTGATAATCGGAATTGTATGAGAAGGGCAGGTTTCACCGTCGCTAAGTGACAGAATAATTAAGTATCATGAAAGTTTGTTAACATTAAATAGGATACGACTGCATGACAGATTTAGCTATGCCGTCAAAGTTAATAGTAGGCATTCACCTCAGCATAGAACGTCTTAAATATTTCGTTTCTCAGTTTTAACAACTAGGTAGTACAACACCATGAACACGAATTTCGAAAGTTTTTTAATACACAGTAACTACATAAGCGTACCTTCCAGTTAACCAGTTCAGCACTCATCAGAGATAAATGACAGAATAGACTTGGGCATTACTGATAAGTATTTTATTACTTCGTTACGACCATAGAGTGGACCTGATGGTAGCAGGGTGCCGCGAAACATCATTTGAAATATACTACTTTGGATTCGTATGCTCCAAGCAGAGAGAAACCTACAGTGCGATGTGCGTTTTCATAAATGTACTACTATAACGTCAGTCAGTCAGGTACACAAGTGAAACACTGGCGTTTCACAAATATACGCTTCTGTTCACGTATGCATCAGAGGCGTCCCAATACTCCACGTGTGCCGGCGTATAGTTGCCCTGTTGTTTCCAAGTACGCACTTCAGGGCATCTGCTACTGTTCCCCACATGTCTGGCAATACTTTTTTCTATAATAGTTTTGTTCATACATTAGTACAAGGCAGATTCGCTTCTTGTGTCCCCTTCCTGGCCACGTAGTTGTGTTGTTCACTGAATTTCCCGATCTGAATGATTTATACGTGGACTGAAATTACGTACTAATGCTCGTCATAGGCTAAACGTTGCATAGTCCTTCAACTGAAGGGTCTGAGTTGTGCTACAGGTGTTTATCTAGATTTTATAAGATATTGTGTCGCTTATCTACTCTACATTGTATCGCAACAGTCCTAGATACCTTAACACCCGTAAGCCTAAATGGTTCCTGATACTGTCTCGATCCTCAGTGATCGGTAAGGCACATATTTCACCTCGTTCTTATTCAGCTTCCTAGAGAACACTGCACCAGCGGAAGGCAACTCGGCATACATTGAATTCGATATCTCTACTTGCAGTTCCATTGCCCGTTGTGCTGTGGCATTAGAAACTGCAAGTGCGATCTGCCACTTTGGATACGCATTCTCCCTGGCATCTTCTGCAGGTGCTGCAACATTGCACTTAAGCTATCCTCGTGAGACGGATTACGATGCAAAAGTGGCAAACTTCTTTCTGGAGAAGAAAATCTGAAGAATACGTAAATGTGCTCTGAAGCTTTCCCGGCGTACTGATGTCTCCAACGTTCTCGGGTGTACTGCCGTAAACTGTTTTCGAAGGTTCACGATACTTCTGAGAAATACTGCTCTGCCATCATCAGGAGGTGCTGATGGAGTTTTGTGTCAACTGCGTGCTGGTGGTATTCGTACCTTTGCCTGTTGGCACAGAGTTCGGGCCTCGCCGGCTATGTGCCGTGAGCAGCGGTGGGGCGACGTGCGACTGCGCCCGTCGCTTATCGCGTCCGGATACCGCGTTCTAGATTGCTGCACCTTAGTATTGGCTCCCATAACTTAATCAATTGGAAGTCAGCGTCCTTATTGATTAAATGATCAGTCACATAGATTTTAATCGCTTCTTTGTAAACGGAGTCCCAGAATTCATCGGTGGCAGCCAGAAACTTCGTTTGCTGCTAACTCATTTTATCTCGGTTCTCAGTGCAGTGGTCTGCTATTGCAGACATGTTGGGCTCAATAAGCGAGTGTGGTGCTCATGTTTTATACATCGCTCTCACATTGTGCGGGTCGTTTGTCTAACATAAGTTCTTCCACATCCACAAAGAACATGGTACACCGCGCTACCAATGTTCCTAAAGAAGCTCTTCTTTTGGCTGCAGGGCGGAAAACTGGCGTTATGCGGTATTTTCGCAGTAGTCTGCCAGCAAATGGCATGAAAGTGGTCTTCCTATCGTCTTCTTCCGTATTTTCCGTTTCGTTCTTGGGGCTCTTGCGTCGGAAGACGGACTCCAGGTGCTGCACCTCTGCTGTCAGACTTAATTCGTCTGAAATGCAGTATGCTTCATGTATTAGAGCGCTGAGCACGCTGTTCTTCTCCATTGATGGCAACTGGAATCATAGATATAAAAATCCGTAGAGGTTGGCTTAGGGAATAAACCGTCGGAAAGCGAGCCGTTGGCCTTACGCTTAACTAGGACGCCTATTGCAGACTTGTTGGGCTCCAGTAAGGGAGTGTGGCGCTCTTGTTCTGTTCTAAGAATTTCTGTAGTTTTTCGTGTCCGTGCAGCTAGATGACATAAGTTTCTTCGACATGACCAAGAAACAAACATGTTTTAGTTCAGTGGTTTCCAGTGCTCCTCGTCGAAGTACGCCATGAAATCAGTGTGGACATGCGAATAAGTTAATGAACAGGGATACGGACTTCCAAATCAATTAGGTGTAAGAGCAAATCCTAAGCTCCACTAAAGCAGAACGCAACATCCGCTCGCGGGATGCAACGGCGACGACGGGCGGAAGGCAACTGAGACTCCCCCAACCACCACCATCGCAGCCGCATGTCGCCCCTTCCCCTGAAGCCTGAACTCTGGACTGGCAGATATAAATACTGTCAGCATGCAGCAGACACATAATTCCATCAACACCACCTCCTGTTAGCGGAACGGTAAGCTGAACTATCGTAGATCTTCTATGACTGGATCCTGCGGTACACTTGAGAACCTGGAAGCAATACACAGGGGAGTTAGTTCTGCCAATTGTCCCTCAGTACCTACAGTAATGCGCTGCATCTTTACACTAACGCGATCTTAGTCAGATAGAGGCTGAAAATGAGAAGTCGAAGAATTCGCCTTACTATGTTTAAAGAAGTTATTAGCAACGGGTAGATAATACACTTCAGGAATATCTTCGTACGCAGTGATGGTTAAATGAAGAGTTACGTTAATAACTGTATCAATTTCCGTCTGAGTTTCATGAATCAACATTCACTTGTCTATATGTGGTTTGTGTTGCACTTTCATTTCCCATAACGCCTATTTGCCTTTTTTGCAACACAGCAATTTATAAATCGAGCGCCGTTAATTCTTTTCCCACCTATGTAAACCACCGTCTTCTTCTCACGAGTCTGAATGTCTGGACCAACGGACACGAAAGCGAATGTCCAGTCGGCCGGTTCCCGGACGAATTCCGTCGTCCCTTCCTGTTTCAGGTCGTTTGGAAAGTAAGTGGGAAGGGGGTGGAGACGATTGCGGAGCGCCGCGCACCAATACACGCGCCTTCGCACACACTCGTACCCTTACAAACGCAGCTCTACGGGGCCACCTGCTCCGATCAATACGCGCCAGCTCATTCAATCAACAAGCCGGGCGCAGCCAGCCCGCCGACGCCGCCGACGCAGGCATTGTTTTGCGCACCTCGGGGCACGCGGCACCCTAATCGAATTCTTCATCTGATTTGTACAATCCCGCCGCCCCCGCAGATCCACCCTCGCCTTCCTCCTTCGTCCGTCCGGGCTGTTTCGGAGCCGGCGTTCGTTCCGGGAAACCGCATCGCGCCGATCTAAAGATACGCCGGCCATGAATAATGCATGAAACGCCCGTGGGTTACTGATAACGCGGAGCCGCTACAAAGTGAGCCGGCGGGGGTCCGAGTGATCCACCGGAGCGGTAATTGGAAAGGGGTTTGCCGGCACGGCGTGCCAATAAGGAGGCAAACAAAGACGCCTAAACAGCAGCCCGTCACCGTCGGATTTTACAGACGCCGTCTCCGAGCGAGAGTAGATTTGTTTTACGACGGAACAGATTCGACTACATAAACGCCAAGGGAAGCTTCCCCTGCAGTAGGACACCGCTGCTGACCTGAAACAGCTCTGCCCAGGCAGCTGGCTCAGTGCTTGCCAGCTCACCTTATTGTTCGCACCAATATGAAACCATCTCGTCTAGGTCAAGGAACACCTCTAGTTCGACACATACTCCATGACATAACTGACGCCATGTCTTAGAAACCATGAAGTGTTTGTTACAATAAACAAACAAACACCGTTTAGACAGAAAGTTGTGATCCCGACTGTCGTTATTTACTACATGCTAGCTGACAAACAAACCATTGTCCACGTATTCATTTTGCCATTTTTCTGTTACCAACTAAAACAAGAAATGATATGTGGTTGTAGTGTAATATCGAAATAATTTAATTTCCAGGTATTCGTGAAAACTTCTCTCAAATTGTGAAACAGTATTACAAAGAAATATGCGTAATATACTAATGTATAAGAACAGTATTCCTGACAGTTTCTGTACGCCGGGAGCAGCTGCTTCGTGTCTACAAAGCAACATTGTAAACGGCTCTACGACAACGCCTCTTCATAGCTCTATAGATGGCTAATGTTTTCCCCTAGAGCCATTTAGGCTTCGCAGTTTAAAGCTGTGAAAAGTGCTGCCAGGTGTCAGGGATTTCCTTAAGCTGTCTCGACAGTTTAAGTGTCTTAGTAGTAAAGAATACATGTATTGAAACTTCATTCATGATGCGGCATTTCTTCATGAATCCGAGTGTTTAAGAGGCCATATCTTTTCAACTATGTGTCGTTCAAAGACATTTTTGTGTCGGCACATCCAACAGAATATGCGAATAATGTTCGGAAATGTGTTGCGAAGAAGTAACAAATTTAAACGTGGTATCTCCTGAGCTACGATAGGTAGGTGGTTCTTATCCCCCAGCAGTTGTTGCCCGACAGTGAGGGACATGTGTTCCAAGGTTTGCTGAAATTGGTCCAGTGGTTTTGGACGATATGTGGAACGTATACACACACACGTGTTTTTGTTGTGTTCTTTATTCCAAAGACTGGTTTGATGGAGCTCTTCGCGCTACTCTGTCCTGTGCAAGCTTCTTCATCTCCCAGTACTTACTGCAATCTACATCCTTCTGAATCTACTTACTGTATTCATCTCTTGGTCTCTCTCTAAGATTTTTACTCCCCCCCCCCCCCCCCTCCACACTACCCTCCAGTACTAAATTGGTGATCAATTGATGCCTCGGAACATGCCCTACCAACCGATCCCTTCTTCTAGTCACGTTGCGCCACAGATTCTTCTGCTCCCCAATTCTATTGAGTGCCTCCTCATTAGTTATGTGATCTACCCATACAATCTTCAGAATTCTTCTGTAGCACCACATTTCAAAAGCTTCCATTTTCTTTTTGACTACGCTGTTTATCGTCCATGTTTCACTTCCATACATGGCTACATCTCATAAAAGATTTCCTGGCACTTAAATCTAACTCGATGTTAAAAAATTTCTCATCTTCAGACATCCTTTCCTTGCCATCGCCAGTCTCCATTTTATGTCCTCTCTACTTCGACCATCATCAGTTATTTTTGTGCCCAAATAGCAAAACTCATCTATTACTTTCAGTGTCTTATATGTTCGTTTTGCTATTGTTGATATTCATCTTATATCCCCCTTTTAAGACACTGCCCATTCCGTTCATCTGTTCTTCCAAGTCGTCTTCTGCCTTTGACAGAATTAAAGTGTCATCAGCAGACCTTGTTTTTTATTTCTTCTCTCTGGATTTTAATTCCTACTCCAAATTTTTCTTTTGTTTCCTTTACTGCTTGCTCAATATACAGGTTGAATAACAACGGGGATAGGCTACAACGCTGTCTCACTTCCTTCTCAACCACTGTTTCCCTTTCTAGTACATCGACGTTCGAACAATCATTTTTATAATAAGTATGGATTGCACGTAATTGTCACATGTATCGTATAGTTATAGATTTGAGTTTCTTGCTGAACCCTGCTTTTATGTCTATACTCAGATGAGATACAGGGTGAACCCGAATTCCGCCGACAATATTCAGGGATGTTTTCTATTATGGTAAATGGGACTCAAGACATTTGGTTACTCGTTGCAGAATAGTAAACTATTTACGCTTCAATTGGATTTTTATTTGTCGGGATAGTTTAAGTGGATGTTAGTATCAATTCAGCCCACTTATCTATGGCAGAACAAAAGTTATTTCCTACTATGGTTCTAAAGTGTTGTCAGAAACACTATGGAAGGCTCGTACTCGTGTTCCTCATAGGGGTGGGAAAGTTGCGCTGAGAAATAATTGTCAAGAAAAAAAATCGATACGTTGCAAAGTTTCCCAGTTAATTAGCACTGCAGATACTCAATCAGGCCGTTTTACGTGCAAATTCAAGTGGCATGCCAGATACAATTAATGTCTATTGCCATGACGTAGATTACAGAGCACGAGACTGCTCAGCCATTGGGTCGGGTTCAATCCTTTCTGCCATCCCATGTCCAAATTTTAGTATCGCTCTCTTGTTCAGTTTTAGGAAACTATACCAAGCAGACGTTTGGCGACACCGATTTTAGAAGGCCACTTCAGTTTGGGCGCGCAACATCCTGAATGGATAACTTCAGTGACAATTAACTCGGAAACGGCGCAACGCAACGAACTTTTTTCTTAACAATTATATCTCCGCACAGTCTTCCTTGCAACATCCTTACAGGCATTTCAGACTATTTCTAACCACCCTGTAGACTTATTCAGGATGCTCTAAAATTCCCCTTAGAAACTTCTAGGAGGACTTACAGAGAGGGTGGGGGGTGGGGTGGTGGGGACCGAGTATCAAATATTTTGAATTGGGACCCGTGTCAGGAAACATACTGTTTCCGTGCTACAACCATTTTAAAACATGTTGGTAACGCGATCAGTTTTGCAAGTAATTTATTAAGCGTGTGCCAGTACCTCACATGTTTTACAGTTCCACACATTAATAACCAGAGATAAAAAGTAAACTTAATCAGTTTTCACAAACTCTGTCGTTTACAATTGAACTTAAACCGCTTTCGTTCTTTCGAAGGAGGCTTAGCATTTTGACGCACTACAAATAAGGTTCGGTATGGCGACTACCAAGATCGTCGCACCCATTGTACCTGCGAATAAAGTTGTGGTACACACGCTGTATTACACCTAGTGTCTCTGCAATCTGTCCTGCAGAGTTCTCAGTTAGTGAAAACATACCTTCTTCTGTCTCTACAGGAGTGTCATAAACCAAAAAGAACCTAACTCTTCATTGGACCCAGAAGAGAAAGTTTAGTGGATTCAAATATGGTGGTGGTGGAGGCCAGACGATTGGACCACCGCGGCCTATCCACATGTGTCCGAATCGGTGGTCCAGATGTTCCCGAAAATGACGTGAAATGTCAGCGGATGCCCCATCATGCTGAAACCACATGTCTTGACGGACGTTCAGTGGCGCAGCATCCAACAACAAGCTCAATATTTGTTGTAGGAAGGTCACGTAGATGCGACCCAGGACCTAGATTGGAAGCATGTACGGTCCTATAACATGATCATCCAGATTAGCTGCCCACACACTAATATCAAATCAGTGTTGGAATCCCTGGACATGGATGGCATGTGGGTTTCCGTCCTCCCAGACAAGGCTATTTCGAGAACTGAGAATGCAACCCTTAGTAAATTTTCAATCATCTGTGAAGAGAATTTTCAGTAGAAATAATAGGGGCTCGCTGTTGCAGCGGCGCAGAAACTGCTTACAGAACTCAATGTGTGGTGCAAAATCGGCTGGCATTAGTGACTGTATACTTTGGAGGTGGTACGGATGTAGTTATTGATCATACCAGATGTACTAGGCGATACTGTGAGCAACATCCACTACACGCGCGTTTGCTCGTATACTCGTTAGCGGGTTCCCTTCAACGAGATGTAGTACTAGTACGGCCACTTTCAATTCGGCTGTGCGTGGGGAGCACCACATTCACCCCTTTTTCGAAGTCTTTGTGTAATTCTGGTGAAAAGGATACACAATGGAGCGGGACGTTGTGGTGAACAACACTGATTAAGCGACGAGCAGCTATTCCATTACTGTGAGATTCACCATAGAGAATGACCACGCCGGTGTATTTGCCATATACATAACCATGTTGCTCTAATACTCACAGACAGTTGAATGGAGCAAGTCAGAGAGGTAGGACAGACGTCAAATGACATCAACTAATAAGACGCAAGCACCTCTCGCCAAGACTACCTTGTTGCATACCTACCTAGCAAACATAACTTCAAACAACTGTACTACGGAAACGGTACGTTTCTGCACATCGGTTCCAATTCAAAATATTGTCAATTCAATCCACTCTACGAGTCCTTGAAGTTTGTAAGGAGAATTTTCGGACATCCTGTATATGTTGTCACTATACACGCAAGTAATGTCTTATTATGCACTTGCTTGACAGGCTAGCACTAGAACAGAGCTGTGGCAACTCAGTAAGAAATAACAAATAGCAGTTGTTCATACTGATAATACGTTATTGTACCTTGGTAACAATTTAGTATGAGGAACATGACGTTATATACGTAATATAAAGAATTGTAAAAACATAAATTGTATTTCCGCTTTCTATGATTTAGTCACTACGACTGAAAAAAATCTCAGCACCAAGAAGAAGTTGTTCGACATAAACAGAAGTTGGTAGGTATTTTCCTATATCTGAAGGATGATGTCTACCCAGATTATCGCGCCAGTCAAATGAGAGTGGCTCTAGCAATGCCACTATGAGAAAGCAAATCACGTTTGCTTCAGTCATACGTTGTAACGATCATGAGCCTTAGGTAACTCTGAAATTGGACGTGGTGAGTTGATGTTAGTCAAGAATGTCTCTAAGGCGACAAAGACGCTATTATCAACACTTCTCTGAGTTTAAGCGAGGTAGTACGATATAGCAGAAAGTCTTGTCAGGAATGTAGGCACTGTACATGACTGGTCAGCAGGAATTTAGTCGCTGTACGTGACTGCTGATAGCGGTGGTCACAAGAATATACGGTCGCAAGAAAACCGGGCTCCGGATGGCCACATGGTACTTTCACGAGGGAAGGCCATCGTGTTCGGCATGTAGCTCCGAAGCGTCGTACTTCATCTGCAGCAACAATCTGCGCGACAGTTGGCACCGCAGTGACACAATTGTTACAAATCAATTACTTCAAAGACAGCTCCTAGTCAGACGCACTGTAGCGCATATTCTACTGACCCCAAATCACCGCCACCTGTGGCTTCAATGGTGCTAGGCGTGTGGCTCATTGGAGGGCAGGTTGGAAGTCTGTCGTGTTTAGTGACAAAATCTTGTTCTGATTCGGTGGCAGTGATAGCTGTGTGTTGGTTAGAAAGAGGTCAGTTGAGGGCCTGCAACCAATCTGTCTCCGTGCTAGACACACTGGACCTACACCTGGGGTTACGGCCTGGGCACGACAAGAGCACTCTCGTCGTTACCCCATTCACCCTGACTGCAAATATGTACGTCACTCTGGTGATTTGACCTGTTCTGCTGCCATTCATGAACTGCTTTCCAGGGGATGTTTTCCAACGGCGTAACACTCGCCCATATACCATTACTGTAACCCAACTCACTCTACGAAGTGTCGACATGTTTCCTGCTCCATCACCAGATCCATTCTCAATCGATCACGTATAGGGCATCATCGAATGAAAACTCCAGTACCGTCCACAAATAGCATTAACCGTACCATTCTAGACCACCCGAGTACAACAGGCACGGGACTCCATCCCACGAACTGACGTCTGGGACTTGTACGACACAATTGACGCAGTTTTCACGTTTTAATCCCACGTTCTGGCAGTTACACCGGTTATTTATGTACCAGCATTTCACATATACAACGGCTTATCTCGCACTTACATTAACTTGTGGCCTTGCGATGTTAATTACTTAAATAAACTACTGGCCATTTAAAATTGCTACACCACGAAGATTACGAACCACAGACGCGAAATTTAACAGACAGCAAGATGATGCTGTGATACGCAAATGATTAGCTTTTCAGAGCATTCACACAAGGTTGCCGCCGGTGCCGACACCTACAACGTGCTGACATGAGGAACGTTTCCAACCAATTTCTCATACACAAGCAGCAGTTGACAGGCTTTGCCTGGTGAAACGTTGTTGTGATGCCTCGTGTAAGGAAGAGACATGCGTACCATCACGTTTCCGACTTTGATAAAGGTCAGATTGTACTCTACCGCGATTGCGGTGTATCGTATCGCGACATTGCTGCTCGCGTTGGTCGAGATACAATGACTGTTAGCAGAATATGGAATCGGTGGGTTCAGGAAGGTAATTCGGAACGCCGTGCTGGATCCCAACGGCCTCGTATCACTAGCAGTTGAGATGACAGGCATCTTATCCGCATGGCTGTGACGGATCGTGCAGCCACGTCTCGGTCCCTGAGTCAACAGATCGGGACGTTTGCAAGATAACAACCATCTGCACGAACAGTTCGACGACGTTTGCAGCAGCATGTACTATCAGATAGAGACCATGGCTGCTGTTACCCTTCACGCTACATCACATAGAGGAGCGCCTGCGATGGTGTACTCAACGACGAACCTGGGTACACGAAAGGCAAAACGTCGATTTTCGGATGAATCCAGGTTCTGTTTACAGCATCATGATGGTTGCATCCGTGTTTGGCGACATCATGGTGAACGCATGTTGGAAGCGTGTATTCGTCATCGCCATACTGGCGTATCACCTGGCGTGATGGTATGGGGTGCCATTGGTTACACGTCTCGGTCACCTCTTGTTCGCATTGACGGCTCTTTGAACAGTGGACGTTACATTTCAGATTTGTTACGACCCGTGGCTCCACCCTTCATTCGATACGTGTGAAACCGTACATTTCAGCAGGATAACGCACGACCGTACGGGCCTTTCTGGATACAGAAAATGTTCGACTGCTGCCCTGGCCATCACATTCTGCAGATCTCTCACGAATCGAAAAATTCTGGTCAATGGTGGCCGAGCAACTGGCTCGTCACAGTACGCCAGTCACTACTCTTGATGCCGTGCGGGATTAGCCGAGCGGTCTGAGACGCTGTAGTCATGGACTGTGCAGCTGGTCCCGGCGGAGGTTGGAGTCCTGCCTCGGGCATGGGTGGATGTGTTTGTCGTTAGGATAATTTAGGTTAAGTAGTGTGTAAACTTAGGGACTGATGACATTAGCAGTTAAGTCCCATAAGATTTCACACATATTTGAACATTTTTTGAACTACACTTGATGAACTGTGGTATCGTGTTGAAACTGCATGGGCAGCTGTACCTGTACACGCCATCGAAGCTCTGTTTGACTCAATTCCCAGGCGTATCAATGCCGTTATTACGCCCAGAGGTGGTTGTTCTGGGTACTGATTTCTCAGGATCTATGCAGCCAAATTGCGTGAAAATGTAATCACATGTCAGTTCTAGTATAACATATTTGTCCAATGAATACCCGTTTGTCATGTGTATTTCTTCTTAGTGTAGTAATTTTAATGGCCAGTAGTGTATTTTATCCACAGAAATGTATTCCCTCAATTTCTTTAATACACATTTTTTTCTTTTGTGTTGCGATATTTTTTCGTACTTAACTGTTCTTAGTCTCCGTAAATATTGACTGCTGTGTTGCAAGCGTAGTTCTCTGAACAGAACTGCCGAAACACAAAGAAATGTGTAACTGCTGGATCCGCCGGAACTGTAGCAACAATGGGTGAGTGTCTTCAGCATATCGTCTTTTTTGGCTATTGGCGGAAAGATACTCATCTGCACCACTGCTTGGTGGAAGCGAAGTAGTCCAAGTTTAACGGCGCTGTCTCTGGGTGCTGGCAACACTATCGGTGAGTGAATATGGCGCTCTGACTGGCATGTGGCAGAAGCAGAAGATGGTCTCATTTAGCGAGCACCATTTGGAGGTTACCAGTCAGAACTGAGAAGGTGCCTGGCAAGTCGTTATGACTATGTGATGAGGTATTGCTGTGTACCTCTAGAGCCATATACATACCACAACAAAATTTACCATTCGTTCCGTTAAAATACCTTTACACCAATGAACTAGCTACTAATATTAAGCCGTGTGAGGCTCATGTTCATTCCGTTTATTGTTTGTCATCTTCTCTTACCGTACTGCCGCCTCGTTTTCTTATTCCATTTACTGGTGTCACGAACTTCCTGCCTTACCTGCCCGTGAGTGGCAAAAGCAGCGCTTATCGATAAGTGCTCTGTCGTACTATCTCTGGAGCGACTGATAGTATTTCCAGGTCGTCGTGTGTCTGGAGTTCAGTCGGGGATGGAGCTCCAGTGAGGTCTGCACAGCCAGTACTCGCCCGACCGCTGGGGACACACATGCACTGTCCGACGGAAGGAGACGAACGGCAACGACCGTTGGTTGGTCATTCAGTGGATGGCCTCATTGGGCGACATGTATTCGGTCGCCGGCCGCTTATGGAATCTCTGTCTGTGTCGACTTGTGATTTCTCCTTGTTATTTCCACAGTGATTGGTTTTAGCATTGTCAGAGTTCTTGGTGCAAGTGTTTACGTGGAACTGTGTGTAGCTTCCGTGATTTCCACTGAGCAGATGAATGCTGTCTGCGTACTGGAGTAGTCTGTCGGTCGGTTGCGGCGGAGCAGCGAGGAAGTCATTGCGGCGTGTAATCAGACTGGGGCCGCTGGAGGCGTGCACGTGCGGTCAGAGTTGTGTGGCACTAGCTGCGAGAACTGCTAAGTTCGTCGCCCACCGCACCTGCATACTGGAGTAGATTAATCAGTGAACATGTCATGAAAGCTCAACCGCTGCAACATCTCTTCGTTGATTGCTGGTTGTTGTAGCCTAGGCTGTTCCGCAAGCAGCAAGGTGACGGTGTGTTGGCGTCGGCAAAATTTTGCAGCCGTCTCCCTGTATGGTGTTTAACTTTTGAAATTATTATAATTTATTAGTGAAATGCACCAGCAGTATCTTCTGCCTTGTGGCCGTTAACGTTTCGTTTACCTGCCCCAGTCATTTGCGTAGTTTTGTGGCAGTGTGTTTTCCTCGCCGTGTTGATGCTATCCGGCATGGCGTGTAGTTTGACAGCTTTGTGTTGTTCTTCTTTTCTCTTTTAGTGTTTATTGTGCCTAGACTGTGTGTATACTCCAATTATTACGACATAATCCTGCTACGAACCTCATCTTCACTGGTACTTTGAGTTGTCGTGCTGTTGTCTATCCCAAACTGTGGTTAGAGTTTTCTTCCCAGGCCCACCCTTGGAACACTTCTGAGCACCACTGTTGTTGTTTGTGATTGTAGTTTTATTTGGTCGCAGGGATGGTGCCAGGCCTTCAGCTGTGTATTAATATTGTCTGTTTTATGTTTAGTATATGGCCTTCAGCCGAAATTCGTGATCACTTTAAGATTAAGCCTACAGTCGTGTTTCATTTAAAACTCTTGTTTCTCTGTATTTATGGCTTCAGCCGCGTTTGTTTTATAATCTGCAGCTTTTATATGTAAATTCTTGTCTGTAGGGATTCTCTTTAATTATCTCGAATTCTTGAAACGGCCTTCAGCCGTGTTCCGTAAATGTTTATCTTAAGGTTGTCTGTAATTATTCATGATCAATTGTTTGGGTCTTCAGCCGACAACATACTTCTAGTTTTCTTAAGACGATTTTCTGTTGTGCTGTGTAAAAGCTTACCTTTAAGGCTTCTCTTTTATTATGTAAGGAATTTTTTTTAATTGGGCTTTCAGCCGAAGAATTAACTTTAATTTTCCTCAACATGGCCTTTAGCCGGAATTTGTAAATTTCCTTAGCTGATCAGAAATATTGTTTCGGCCTTTAGCCGATAAGATATTGTAATTTTACTTAAGGAAGGCCTTCAGCCGTTACTCTAAATCCTGGTGTTCTAAAAGCAATCATTTAAACTTATTCTGGAAAAGTTACTTTGGGCCCTCAGCCGTGAATGGCTGTACGACGGGAATTGATAGACTTTGAACGCGGAATGGTAGTTGGAGCTAGATGCATGGGACATTCCATTTCGGATATCGTTAGTGAAATCAGTATTTCGAGATCCCCAGTGTCAAATTTCAGGTATTACCTCTCACCAGGGACAACACAGTGGCCGACGGCCTCTACTTAACGACACAGAGCAGCGGAGTATGTGTGGAGTTGTCAGTGCTAACAAACCAGAACACTGCGTGAAATAATCGCAGAAATGAATGTGCAACGTACGACGAACGTATCTGTCAGGGCAGTGCGGTGAAATTTGGCATTAGTGGGCTATTGCAGCAGATGACCGACGAGAGAGCCTTTGCCAGCACCACATCTCTTGTAACGGCTTTCCTGGGCTCGAGAACATGTAAGCTGGACCCTACATGGGCCTATTGGATGAGTCCCGATTTCAATTGGTATGAGCGGCTGTTAGAGTTGGAGTAAGACGCAGATCTCAAGGAGCCAAGGGTCAAAGTTGTCAACAAGGGATTGTGCAAGCTGGAGGTGACTTCATAATGGGGTAGGCTGTGTTTACATAGAAATAACTGGGTCCTCTGGACCATCTGCACAGATGGAAGTTGTTATTTTCGGCTACTTGGAGACCGTTTTGAGCCATTCATGGACTTCACGTTCCCAATCAACGATGTAATTTTTATAAATTTCAGTGTCTGGACAACTCGAGCGAAAGATTTGGCCACCCAGATCGCCCGACACGAATCCCGTCGGACATTTATGGTACATAATCGAGAAGTCAGTTTGCGTTCAAAATCCTGCACTGGGAACACGTTCGCAATTATGTATGGCTAAGCAAAAGCATGGCCAAACATTTCTACAGGGGACTTCCAACGATTTGTTGAGTCCATGCCACGTCCAGTTGCCACAGTACGTTGGACAAAAAGAGGTCCGACATTATACTGGGATGTATCCCGTGACTTTTGCCACCTCAGTGTAACGTGCCTGTCATCTATTACAGTCAGCTGACCCATACACGAGAAGCATGTAGGCCAACTTCTTAGCAGTAAAACCATTAATTCTGCTGGATATCATTGTTAATGTACAACTAACAGTAGTGGGAAAAATAAACCGAGACAGACTGGGACGGTGCTGAATGCAAGCTTGAGAGCAATGGGTAAAGGGGCTTCACTGTTGTTAACAGCAGGTACCCTGGTTGAGCGGCTGAATGTCATGCCTCACTTTTCACCAAAATAAAGTCAGTAATCAACAATAAAGTACAGATGCCATTTCAAGTGGGCTAAGCTACACGTCCCACGTAGGGCAGGACGAGACTGTCAGCGAGAAACAAAGTAATATTTACATTTTACTTAGGCGTCACAAGGCGGATTCCACTGTCTACAGAACGTTCGTCTCGTTGTCGATCACACTGACTGCAATCGGCTGCGATTTATGTAGAGTTCGCGTGTCCAGTAAGTCATTGACACTTTCAGATAGACTAAGGTCTCAGACAGTAGTCCAAGGAGGAAAGAGCAGGCTATCTGCAATGCATTCCTGACGCAGTGCAATCCTTGACTCTCGTTTTGCAAAGGAGAAGGTGTGACAACTGTGACAAAATTCAGTCCATTTCTTAAGCACAGGTAAACCATATAAAGTAATTAAGGCTTCTAATTCCAACTCCGTGACGAATGTGAGGTAGTAAACCGCCTCACTCTTTGTGACGGAACTGCCATAGATTCTCTTTAAGTGGTGCAGAAAGGCTGCAGAGAAAGTTGTTGCAGAGGAAGCTCGTACACTGCTCTCCTCGAAAGCAACCGGTTCGATTATTCTTCTCTTCCACCGATCTCAAGATTCATGGATACATGTGGCCTTTTGTAATATTTGCGGCAGATTAGCAATGGAACATGTCAATTCCATATAGAGCAGAATAAAAGTCAGGACGTTCATGAAGAGACCACTTTCCGACTCAGCTTAGAAGGACACACTTTGTCTCATTCTGTATTCCAGTCTACCTTCTTTCGTTAATGTAAAGAGAAGAAGTTAAACAGAATCTGAGGCCACTAACAGGACGCCAGGGAGGCAGTTAGGCCACATACTGGCAACAGCCAGGCGCCGATCATTGCCCTCGAGCTGAGTGCAGTTCTGCTGCTAAGGGTCACATTGTCCACCTGACGAGACCAGGTCAGTAATCTGGAAGAGCTGCAGCTCAATCTGCTTCCCGTTGCGACAGTCGGTCGTAGCTTTCTTTCCAGATAAATTGGCGTGACACACTAATGCCGCATCTCCCTCAAAATCAGTGTGCACTAGCAGCATTTATCCCACCTGAGCAAGCCTGTCGGCTTTCGGCCGGCTGGGCAGTTATATGATGCCCAGTCTATGTCAACCAGAGCCACCGCCGTCACCACTGCCGCTGCTGTTCCACGATTTCTGGACCTCGACCAGTCTATCCAGATGAGGCAGTCAACACTACGCCAGCCGTGCGTCTCTACTCTTTAGGGTCGGTCCAGACTAATTACAGGCAACGCCATCGGACAGAAGCTGGGACACAATGGCCTTCTTCTATGCCAGCTGGCATCACCAGCCACCCCACACCACAGAAGGCCGTGAGCGGTGCTTGACCACTGCTGATAGCTCAGTGCCAGCATACTGCTTGGGCGATATCACGACGAGCTGGAGTATCCAGTATACCAGCGATCAAGCATCATTCATTGATTTTTGCAGCATGGGGCGGTTCCCCTACAGAATGTCACGATGTCATTGTTATACCGCAATGGCGTTGCCCAAAGTCAAAACGTAGGCCAACACTGAAGTGTACAGGTTGGCAGCTGGCACAGTGTTTTCTCTCCAGGATGGGCAGATAGGCCATGGTGCAGGGATCATGGCCCATTATCAGCAGTGGAGCTGGTTGTCAGTTTGTCTGATACTGACTGGGAGTCACGTAACTACACAGCTGCTCGAATACTGATGGTCAGTTTCTGGTGGGCTTAAATGCTGCTACAAGTCGCTGTTTGCCTGGAGGCGTGGAGTTAGGCCACGCCGAGTTAGCTGGACTGGGGGCAGTAAATGGCTAATGAGATTTTCACTCTGCAGCGAAGTGTGCGCTGATATGAAACTTCCTGGCAGATTGAAACTGTGTGCCGGACCGAGTTCAAATCTCGGTCCAGCACACCGTTTTAATCTGCCAGGAAGTTTCACCAAATGTCATAATCGGCAGTGGGTCAGGCTACAGTTCTTCCAAGTGACAAACACGGTTTCGTCATGTGGACGGCTGTGACAAAGTGCTAGTGGACATTTACTCAGTTCACGGGCCACTTATCAGCGCCTGGCCGACTACAGCGTGTGGCCTAAATACGATCCTGACGCTCCATTGCTGGCTTCAATCCAATTTAACTACCCCCCTTTACATCTCATCCCTTCTACAAAGTAAATGCACCCCCACATTGTGCTGAAACGCAAATATTGGTTTGTTTACAATTATTCGTGCTTCACAGTTTCACCTATCGTCACGCTGTCACTTCAGATGTTCAACTTCAGATGTTCAAATGTGTGTGAATTCCTAAGGAACGAAACTGATGAGGTCATCGGTCCCTAGACTTACACATTAACGCACACCCATGCCAGAGGGAGGATTCGAACATCCGGTGGGAGGGGCCGCGCAATTCGTGACATGGCGCCTCCAACTTCACTGGCACTTGGATCTACACAGATGTCGTTGCTCATGATTTACTCTGACTTTGTCTGCTCCTTCCTGAATGGTCTTCTACAAGTTTACGCTAACTACTTACTACTTAATGTTAAATATTAACAACAAAAATACGTGTACTGCAGATTAAACTTTACATTGACCTATGTGGAGCAGGAGTGACTTATGCTAACAGAACGATTCTTTTTTTGTTTTAATTTCTGGCCTGTGTAAACTTCACAGGCTGCACATTATCCTTTTACTCCTTTCTCTTACGCGTTAACAATTTGGAAACATTTATTTACATTTCTTTGGTCGTGTTATCGCAGCATTGTGATTGAGGATTCCATACGAGCTACAGTGACCTACTTCTATTTTCACCCTTCATTTATTAAGAATTCATCTCACTCTGAGGGATTTATCCAGTGGTCCCACTTCAAGAGCTACGAGCGCTGTACAGGAAGGAAGAAAGAAGGTCGAGCTGAACTACTTTCTAAGCCATTGACAGCTTTGATAACGGTACTAAATATTATATTTCTCTGTCGTGTTGTAGCTGTGGTGTTCCTCTAAAATTGTGATCAATTATGAAGGGTAGACAAATGAAAACCGATCACGCCGCCACAATGGGGCCATGAAATGGTTCCATTTCAAAGTAATCACCGCTGGTGTTAAGACGTTTATCCCACTGGGCGACTAGGCGATCAATTCCTGTTTCGTATAACGTGGTCGGACGCTGACAAATCTAAAACCGCACGTGTTGCACTTCTTCGTCCGGCTGAAACTGGTGTCAACGAATGTCTTTCTTCAGGTCGCAAAAGACGTGAAAATCACACGACGGAAGATCTGGGCTGTACGGAGGATGTTGTAGTGTTTCCGTACCAAATCGCTGGAGTGTAGCCTTCGTCCGATTGGCAGTGTGGAAACGGGCGTTATCGTGCAACAGGATGATAACGTCCGACAGCATTCCTGGGCGTTTTGACTTTATGGTGCGTCGCAGTTTCTGCAAAGCGTCTTCATAGCGCTGCGTATGTATTGTTGTTCCACGATCGTGGAATTCGACGAGCAGACGGCCCCTCCAGTCGAAGAAGCTCGTCATGATATGTCCTTGTCGGAACTTGTGTAAACAACTTTGGATTTTTCGGCGGGGGAGGTGTGGCATGTTTCGACTGTTGGCTTTGCTGTTTGCCCACAGGCTGTAGAAATCTCGGACGCTATCATCCTGTTGCACGATAACGCCAGCCCCAACATTACCAATCAAACTGAATCATTGACTATGTGGACATAAAAGTTTTCTGGGTTTGGTACCACGTCATAATGTAAAAACTACTGCTGCTATAGAAAAGCCAACGTTTCGGCCACGATTCAGCGGCCTTCTTCTGGGTCACCATTTGACCCAGAAGAAGGCCGCTGCAATCGTGGCCGAAACGTTGGTTTTTCTATAGCAGCAGTAGTTTTTACATTATGACGTGGTACCAAACCCAGAAAACTTTTATGTCGACTGACTCTGGCCGCGGAAGCCTAAGCAGTTATACTGACTATGTGGTTTTCATATCTCTGGCAACTTGAAGAAAGACACAAGTGGACGTTGGTTTCAGTTGGATGAGAAAGTGCAAGACTGGTTGCCGTTTTGCATCCGTCAACGTTCGACCGCGTTCTATGAAACAGGAACTGTTCGTCTCGCCTACCAGTGGGATAAATGATTTGAGACATGTGGTGACTACTTTTGAATGGAACCAAAATGTAACCAAACCCTGGTACCATTCTGGCAGGTGTTCGATTTATTTATTTATCGACTGCCCCTTACTTTTATGACGAATTGCAGGTTTCCGCACAAAAAACAAGCACTCCGTCTTGTCACGTACCGTTTACCAGAGAAACAGAGAGTAGACGTACCCCCCCCCCCCACCCCCCCCTCACACACCCCCCACCCCCCCCATACATAATGAATAGGAGGTTACAGAGTACTAATTTAAATTGTAAGTAAATGCAGAGCGTAGGCGTAGAAAATTCTCAATAGAAGCGAATTAGCGATAACTGGTCCCATTAAACTCGAGAAGGCCTTGCCCCAATATTTCCATATTTTTGTGTTATGTAACTCTACCTGATGCGGTTTTGACGAAAAAAAGATTATTTTGTGACAGAAATAAAACGGTGATACATTTATGAGCTACGTTTCGGAACACACAGGACACGTTGATCCGACATCTAAAAAGCAAATTAATTGCATTTTATCGTGGTTATGGAAAACGTTAACACCGTCTGAAAATCCTAGAAGCATCAAATGAATAACAAAGGATTTCGAAACCCGTCACACACACGAGCGCAACGGAAGTATAACTCGACGTTCACGCTCCAGTTGGCGCTCGCAGGTCGGCCGTTAGCGCCTGTGTTACAATAAATCTGCAGGCAGACAGCGCCGCCGCTGCCGCTCGCGTCCCCGCTGTCCCAAAAATAATTACGTCGCCGGCGGAGCTACGTCAGGCGCAGCGGAAGGCGTCAGCGCACGGAGCGAGAAATATTCATGGAAGCGCTGATGCGAATGTCATGCGGCCTGACACGGGGCGATAAAGACGGCCGCTGTTGATCGACGGCCGATGAATAAAACCTAACGAAACACGCCGGTGTCAATTTCAATAAAAGAGAAACTTTGTTAATATTCCGTCAGTTCGGTCAAAGGTATGGAAAAACGTGTTAGGTGTCGTCAACCGGTCGCATCGCAGAGACACTGTACGGATTGTCCTTTTAAGTAATCATACAGTTTGAAAAATGTATTCCTAGCTGTAGCTGCAGATTTTGTGAGTACTGGTCCTTGAAACTATTGACGTTCAGCCAATACACAGTTCTGAGTTCCTGGTAATGATCTTTCTTCTACATCTTGTTTCCTGTACAAATCTTGCTAACTTTCTGCACGAATCGTCAGTGACTAATTATAATTCAGTAGTTTAACATTGTTTTATGGTATGTTGTCCCATTCTATGTCGAGTACAGTTGTGATGGCTTACTATCATGGAAATAACTGTGCTTGAAAGCAATCAACCCAGTTCTATAGTTACGTAGAACAGAATATGACTCTCTACGCTCCACAAAAAAAAATAGAAAAATCTCATATGTTACAGATGCCAAGCAAAATGTCGTCACTCCGTTACAGCTACCACCTCTACTGGGTAGCAGTAATTATTGAGAACTTTTCTCCGGGAGAAAATCAACTGCTTCGATAAAATATTTTCAAACTGTATTAAAACCAGACCAGAGCGCAATAGAGTATTTATTGAGAATTGGTACTTACTGGAATTAAGGAAAACGTGGAAGGGAGGACCCACCAATATTAGTTTCTTTTCACACAACCTGTTTATTTAAAAATATGTAACCTAAAATTTTCTTTAACAAAGTTAACAAATTTGCAAATTTTTTTGACCTTATACTTTAAGTTAAATAAGGTTTTACAAAACACAATACCCCGCTAAATGGTCGAAAACCACGCTCTGCTACCAATGATACGTGGTACTTAATGGAATTAAGGAAAACGTGGAAGGGAGGACCCACCAATGTAACTCTTTTCACACAACATGTTTATTTAATAATCCATAACCATAAAATGTTCTTTAACAAAATGAACAAATTTGCAAAATTGTTTTGACCTTATACCTTAAGTTGAAGAAAGTTTTGCAAAAGAAATCTGTAGTACTGTACCGCAAAACAGCAAACAATATGGCAGTGATTACATGACGACCGGACCAGAAGCCCGCCCGTTGTCGGGTGAAACAGCGGTGTTTACTACCGCAATGGACAAATGGTTCCAATAGCTCTAAGCACTGTGAGACTTATCATCTGAGGTCATCAGTTCCCTAGACTTAGAACTAAACTAACCTAAGGACATCACACACATCCATGCCCGGGCCAGGATTTGAACCTGCGACCGTAGCAGCAGCGCGGTTCCGGACTGACGCGCCTAGAACCGCTCGGCCACAACGTCCGGCCCGCACAGGACACAGCCCTTCTGCAACACATGAAAACTTCATAAGCACCACAAGAGTGTTTCAATTACTCAAAACAGATGGTGTAACTTTTAATTTGAAAGCTGTATGTCGAAAGGTCCGGGGTTAAGATGCGCACCTGTGCTTAGATGATAAACAGATTAGGAAACAATGTGACAGTGATAAGGCTCACTTCAGAGCAACCAACCGCTTAATTTCAATCGGCAACCAAGGTGCGACAGGATCCCAACCCGTCCCGCCCTTCTGACAATTTTATTTCGACTAAAGGCCTGGTGACAGTTGGCTGTTAATATTTTCAAAATGAAACTGTCACTTATTAAGACCACTCTGAAGGAACGTTTTAATACATTACTTTCGAACACTTATTACAAGAGAACTATAGCTAAAATACACCAATAATGACCCGGTCTTTCAAACACAGCAACGAACAGCTTAGTACAACAGGTTGGTCACATTATAACTAATGACTGAGAAATGGAATTACGATCAAAGGATTGAACCGGTTAACATCTAAATCTAACCACAAGGTCCCTCTTTTGTTTAAAGGTAACCTGTGCCTTACTACAATTGTTTCGGCTGTATTTACGATAAGCAGCTGATTCATTAGAACATTCATGATGGGGGACAAATCACAAAGGAAATGCAATGTAATAGCGACACAAATTTTCAAGTGACAACTAGTGTCTTAGTACAATACTACTGCCTATATATACGACTAAAAACCCGACCGAGTAAAAGTCGGAGGGTCGGATACAAACCAGAAAATAATGAGGAGGGCAGGTAGACAATGACACAAATCACCATGAGGATTACAGAATGTTACTCCCCTTTATCAGTAAGCAGTTCCATGGATCCACGGTGCATCACAGTGGTTACAGTGTGATGCTGACGAAAGTCAGGCAGAAGATGGCAGCCAGGCCACGAGTGATCGTCCTTCATGAATGTTGCCACCCAACCGACCTGATGTCGGCCTGCTGCTTGTAGTCGACGCTGACCCCGGTGAAGTACTCCGGTATCCTTGCACTGCACAGGCCCTCCTTGCGCAGCTCATGGCTCCAGCTGCTCGGACCACCTTTTGTTGTGACGATACTGCCAATCCCCAAACTTCACGCCTCTCTCTTGAGCCAGCGCACCCCGTATACATATCAGCAAGCAAAGACATTCTAAGGGCACAACTCACAGATACCATCTCTTCCTCATAGATATTAGCACTGGGGCCGCAAGAGTGACAGCCTATACTACACCTGAGCCAGTGGTGCCAGACAGAACAGTCTGTCAACTCAATGGTGCCACAGCTCAGACCCCCTCTCAAACCTCAACAAACCCCCCCAGGGCTAAGAACCCCTCACTCTGCTGGAATGTTTAATCTGACTGAGACGAACCCTTATGACCTTCCCCTTTCCCTGGTGCCTGGCCAAAAGATTGATCGGGCTTAACATTTTGACAATGGGATATGGACCTAGGAAATGCGGGGCAAGCTTCAATAAGCGTTTATCCCGACAAGTCCGCACAGGAACTTTCCTGATGTAGATAAGATCCCCTATATTCTCGTTAAAGGGCGCTTGTTTCTACTATAGTGACAGACCTGACGACCTTGTGCCTTCCTAATATTTGCCCGAGCTCGACCCCACATTTCCCTAAGAACCTCCAGAGTGATAGATGAAGGTAAAAGATTATTTATCTCCCATACATAAACTGTAGAGCGAGGGATTCATGGGATATGCAGGTATTAGACTGGGGTGGCCTGGGATGCTTCATGCCATACAGAGTTAAACACGAAGTTGAACCAGGGCAAGGTGGTATCCCACTTCTTGGTCGATTTTTGATGGTAAATTATCAGCGCTGACTTCAAGTTGCAGCAAATCCTTTCGGCAAAAGAAGCCTAAAGATAATAAGGAGTGGTGGTAACATGTTTTATCCCATTACCAAAACAGAATTGTCCAAACGACCTTGCCAGAAGGCCAGGAACGTTATCCATAACCAACACCTGCGGTGTCAAGTTAGTATGATGAGACATGATGATAAGAGCGACCACAACCCAGCTAGGTATCAACCAAACCAACCTGCAGAAGGCGTCCACCACCACGGGAATATATGAATTGTTTTTTTTTGTCCAGGGAAGTGAGCCCACATAATCAAAAAACAATTTGTCCAATGGATGCTCTTCCCATTCTGACTGCATCAATCCCTTCGGCAGGATGTTCCCTTCTTAAAATCTCGGCTTTCTTTGACTAAACCTCTAATGTCTTTATAATGTGTTGGCCAGGTCAGCTGATCCTTGACCTTCTCTAAGGTTTTATAAAGACCTATATGTTCTCCTACTGCAGACTCATGGAAGTACCAGAAAACTGGAATAACTAAGCTTCGTGGGAGACAAAGTCTAGCTTCCCCAGACCTACACCTGCGGTTACACAGAATGCCGTTCTACAGACAGAAAATAGTCACTGGATTCCTGACCATCTAGCATTTGGTTCCTGGGGCGCCCCCCCCCCCCCCCCCCCCCAGTAGGTCTTGTTCTTGTTCAGTTTTCAAATTATTAAACAGCTGGGGCACCTCAGTAAGTATCGTACATACTAGGTCACTGTCCAGCGTTTCCTCATCAAGTTTGTGCTGTTGGAACATCCTGCTAAGGGCCTCAGCAACCTGATTATTATCAGATCGCCTAACGTGCAGAACCTTAAAATGGAAAGCTGAAATGCGTACCACTCATCTAGCGATATGCCCTTCTTCGTAGGACGAGCTTGGACCCAACTAAGGGCTTGATTATCTGTCTCTAGGTCAAATTCACGATGTTCGAGATAGATAACACAGCTAACATTTCACACTCACATACAGAGTAATTGAGCTCAGGCCCCTCCTGTCATTGGGAAGCAAATGAAAACAGATGCCTATTCTCTTGATCTTCCTGTAAATGAACTGCCGCCACACTAGAATTGCATGCATCAGTCTGCATCAGTCTGGACCACAGACCTTTTCTTAAAGTCAGGTATGGCTAAAACCGGTGGGATGGCAATCGCAGATTTAATTCCTTCAAAGGCTGCCTGCTGACTTTCAGCCCAAAAGAATTTCTCATATCTGTGTGGGTACCCGTGGTCTAGGGGTAGCGTCTTTGATTCATAATCAAAACGTTTTCGGTCCCGGGTTCGATCGCCGCCACTGCCTAAATTTTGATAAATAATCAGCATTTGCGGCCGAAGACTTCCGGCATAAGAAGTCAGCCTCATTCTGCCAACGGCCTTGTCAAAGAGGGCGGAGGAGCGGATAGAGATTCAGGGCACTCTCTTGTCGTAGGGGTGGGAAATTGCCCCTAAAGGCGGAAGAATCAGCAATGATCAACGATATGAGGATGCAGAAGGCAATGGAAACCACTGCATTAAAGACACGTAATGTGTATCCACAGGACACGTAGCCTGTAATTGAAGAAGTGTCATGATGATCTCTCCATTGGCAAAAGATTCCGGAATAGTTCCCCATTCGGATCTCCGGGAGGGGACTGCCAAGGGGGAGGTTACCATGAGAAAACGATTGAATAATCAACGAAAGGATAACGTTCTACGAGTCGGCGCGTGGAATGTCAGAAGCTTGAACGTGATAGGGGATCTAGAAAATCTGAAAAGGGAAATGCAAAGGCTCAATCTAGATATAGTAGGGGTCAGTGAAGTGAAGTGGAAGGAAGACAAGGATTTCTGGTCAGATGACTATCGTGTAATATCAACAGCAGCAGAAAATGGTATAATAGGTGTAGGATTCGTTATTAATAGGAAGGTAGGGCAGAGGGTATGTTACTGTGAACAGTTCAGTGACCGGGTTGTTCTAATCAGAATCGACAGCAGACCAACACCGACAACGATAGTTCAGGTATACATGCCGACGTCGCAAGCTGAAGATGAACAGATAGAGAAACTGTATGAGGGTATTGAAAGGGTAATGCAGTATGTAAAGGGGGACGAAAATCTAATAGTCATGGGCGACTGGAATGCAGTTGTAGGGGAAGGAGTAGAAGAAAAGGTTACAGGAGAATATGGGCTTGGGACGAGGAATGAAAGAGGAGAAAGACTAATTGAGTTCTGTAACAAGTTTCAGCTAGTAATAGCGAATACCCCGTTCAAGAATCACAAGAGGAGGAGGTATACTTGGAAAAGGCCGGGAGATACGGGAAGATTTCAATTAGATTACATCATGGTCAGACAGAGATTCCGAAATCAGATACTGGATTGTAAAGCGTACCCAGGAGCAGATATAGACTCAGATCACAATATAGTAGTGATGAAGAGTGGGCTGAAGTTCAAGACATTAGTCAGGAAGAATCAATACGCAAAGAAGTGGGATACGGAAGTACAAAGTAATGACGAGATACGTTTGAAGTTCTCTAACGCTATAAATACAGCAATAAGGAATAGCGCAGTAGGCAGTACAGTTGAAGAGGAATGGACATCTCTAAAAAGAGCCATCACAGAAGTTGGGAAGGAAAACATAGGTACAAAGAAGGTAGCTGCGAAGAAACGATGGGTAACAGAAGAAATACTTCAGTTGATTGATGAAAGGAGGAAGTACAATCATGTTCCGGGAAAATCAGGAATACAGAAATACAAGTCGCTGAGGAATGAAATAAATAGGAAGTGCAGGGAAGCTAAGACGAAATGGCTGGAGGAAAAATGTGAAGACATCGAAAAAGATATGATTGTCGGAAGGACAAACTCAGAATACAGGAAAGTCAAAACAACCTTTGGTGACATTAAAGGCAACGGTGGTAACATTAAGAGTGCAACGGGAATTCCGCTGTTAAATGCAGAGGAGAGAGCAGATAGGTGGAAAGAATACATTGAAAGCCTCTATGAGGCTGAAGATTTGTCTGATGTGATAGAAGAAAAAACAGGAGTCGATTTAGAAGAGGTAGGGGATCCAGTATTAGAATCGGAATTTAAAAGAGCTTTGGAGGACTTACGGTCAAATAAGGCAGAAGGGATAGATAACATTCCATCAGAATTTCTAAAATCATTGGGGGAAGTGGCAACAAAACGACTATTCACGTTGGTGTGTAGAATATATGTGACTTTCGGAAAAGCTTCATCCACACAATTCCGAAGACGGCAAGAGCTGACAAGTGCGAGAATTATCGCACAATCAGCTTAACAGCTCATGCATCGAAGCTGCTTACAAGAATAATATACAGAAGAATGGAAAAGAAAGTTGAGAATGCACTAGGTGACGATCAGTTTGGCTTTAGGAAAAGTAAAGGGACGAGAGAGGCAATTCTGACGTTACGGCTAATAATGGAAGCAAGGCTAAAGAAAAATCAAGACACTTTCATAGGATTTGTCGACCTGGAAAAAGCGTTCGACAATATAAAATGGTGCAAGCTGTTCGAGATTCTGAAAAAAGTAGGGGTAAGCGATAGGGACAGACGGGTCATATACAATATGTACAACAACCAAGAGGGAATAATAAGAGTGGACGATCAAGAACGAAGTGCTCGTATTAAGAAGGGTGTAAGACAAGGCCTTTCACCCCTACTCTTCAATCTGTACATCGAGGAAGCAATGACGGAAATAAAAGAAAAGTTCAGGAGTGGAATTAAAATACAAGGTGAAAGGATATCAATGATACGATTCGCTGATGACATTACTATCCTGAGTGAAAGTGAAGAAGAATTAAATGATCTGCTGAACGGAATGATCTAATGAGTTCACAGTATGGGTTGAGAGTAAATCGGAGAAAGACGAAGGTAATGAGAAGTACTAGAAATGAGAACAGCGAGAAACTTAACATCAGGATTGATGATCACGAAGTCAATGAAGTTAAGAAATTCTGCTACCTAGGCAGTAAGACAACCAATGACGGACGGAGCAAGGAGGACATCAAAAGAAGACTCGCTATGGCAAAAAAGGCATTTCTGGCCAAGAGAAGTCTACTAATATCAAATACCGGCCTTAACTTGAGGAAGAAATTTCTGTGGATGTACGTCTGGAGTACAGCATTGTATGGTAGTGAAACATGGACTGTGAGGAAACCGGAACAGAAGAGAATCGAAGCATTTGAGATGTGGTGCTATAGACGAATGTTGAAAATTAGGTGGAATGATAAGGTAAGGAATGAGGAGGTTCTACGCAGAATCGAGAGAATATGTGGAAAACACTGATAATGAGAAGGGACAGGATGATAGGACATCTGCTAAGACATGAGGGAATGACTTCCACGGTACTAGAGGGAGCTGTACAGGGCAAAAACTGTAGAGGAAGACAGATATTGGAATACGTCAAGCAAATAATTGAGGACGTAGGTTGCAAGTGCTATTCTGGGATGAAGACGTTAGCACACGAAAGGAATTCGTGGCGGGCCGCATCAAACCAGTCAGTAGACTGATGACCAATAAAAAAAAAAAAAAAGTGTAACAAATTTAACGGAGCTGCAAGTTGCGCGAAGTTTGGGACAAATCTTCAGAAATAATTAGCTATCCCTACAAATTGGGTAACCTCTCTCTTATTTCATGGCTGCAGAAAATTCCTCAACGCCTTAGTGCGTTTCTGATCAATGTTAATTCGTCCTCGAACGCCAAGTCATCCAAAAATGACACCTGGTGCTACGCCAAGGTTATCTTTGAGGGTTTCACAGGCAACTCAGCATCCCTCGGCCTGGAAAGTACCTTCCACATGTGCTCTGAATGCTCTTCAAAGGAGGCGCTAAATATGACCACATCGTCCAATAAATCACCTAAAATTTTATCCAATAAACGGGACAAAAGTGCTGCACCAGTTGACAGACCAAACAGAACCCAGGTAAACTCATATATATTCCACTCCAAGGTGAAGGCGGTGAGACGCTTAGATTCCTCCGTTAAGGTTATCTGATGTTAACCAAGCTGCTCCACGAAGCAGGAGAACAGTTGTGTAGATCAGCCAGCGGCACCGTTTCCCAGATCACCTTTCTATTGAGAAACCTGTAATCAACCACAGGTCATAAATCCTGCCCTTGATCTATAGGTACTAACAAAACGAGTGAAGCATAGAGGGATGTGGACGGTCTTATTACTACATATTTTAACAAGCCCTCAATTTTGTGATGCAATATCTTTGTCTTATGTGGCGACAAGCGATATGGGGACTGGCGAACCGGCACATCATCAATGACACGAATATGGTATTTGTTAATGTCTGTGACTCCCAACCTGTGTAAGGTGGCAGATTAAATGAAGTTCAATTTCGCACCTTACATGAGAGTTTTTATACATCGTGATGGGAAGGTCAACATGACATCAAATTTACTTCGGCGAAAATGAGCAGATTTTCGTATAAGTATGTTATGAAAAGGGATGGCAATCAACGGTATTAACACACCAATCCTTTATACTGTATGTCAATGAGCAGAAGGTGAAACAAGCAGATAAAGGAAACGCAATGTTTGGAAACAGACACGAAGAGTGCTCCATGGCCAGTCCAACAGAAAGCTCTTAGGGGGCACCCCATGGCAAGAGTCAACAAACGACTCACGCAGGAGAGCAAATAGTGGGCCACCAGAGTGGGACGGAAAGAAGCTTTAGAAAACTGCATCTCGGAATTTCCAAAATGAATACGAACAAACCAGTGAACTCAGTTGATCATGTGAACAGCGCATTGTACACTCATGCTGCATACATGTAACTTCTTGGTGTCTGGAGTTGGCACAAAATATCCGATTGGCGGAAACGAACTAGGAAGGAGTAAAGTGCCGAGATTATGATGCAGTTTAACGGTAGAGCCTTTGTGATTGACAGAGAGAGTTTCCAAAAATTAAGAGGAACGCTCCTATTGGTCGGGAAAAACTGTGATGTGGATCACAAAAGGACCTAGGTGGGGGACAGTTTTGCTACGAGAAAGACCGAAATTTTCAGGGACACTCTCCTCTGAACTGGCGTCAAGTGCAGAATGGGGCGCATATTGCTGTGTACGATGCGAAGGAGTAATCTGTGCGAACACTGCGTTCACTGCGGCTGACATTCAGCTCGATATTAGCTGTAGTGTTGTTGAGCTCCAACTGCGGAGAAACGAACCAGCCATTTAGTATAATTGTTCTCGCAAGAACTGAGACTGCATTGTAATATGCACTCTGCTCCAGCCATGCACATGCATATCACCGTATTCCAAGACTAGGAATGAGTGCAAGTTTTCTCAGCTCACGAGAAACATAGGAGATTTTCTGCATATAAAATCAGCAAAGGTTTTGATTAGACTTTATAGGAATTTCAAAGGATGAGAGCAGCCACGCAGACGACAGCTCATCGCAGCTAAGGTAAACACTGCGAGCAGAGGCATAACTTGTTGGTTCACCAGTTTGCGACCACTGTAAACTTGAGCAACCTTGGGTAATCTTTTGCTCAGCTTGTCACAAAACTAACCATCCTCCGTAGACTTGATTGTCATCCTAAATAGTAGCAAACTTAGAACCGGAAATGGATGATTTATCGTAATTTTGACCAAATTCATGACATAGTAGTAAGAATAATGTTGTAAAGAAACTTCTAGCTAAAATTTGATATTGTTGTGTTTAGAGTTATTTCACTTACTCAGGGCGAGATGCGTTATCTTGACAACTGTCCTAAGATTGTCATGTTATAAACTGGGTAAATTCGTGTATTTCTGTGAAAAAATTTCAGCATTAAAAACCAATTTGTTTACAGCTTAAACACCGTTGTGCTCTGTCTTAGAATAAGGTTCTACTCCTTACCCCAGTCATTTATTCTATAGACGTCAACGGCCGGCCGGAGTGGCCGCGCGGTTAAAGGCGCTTCAGTCTGGAACCGCACGACCGCTACGGTCGCAGTTTCGAATCCCGCCTCGGGCATGGATGTGTGTGATGTCCTTAGGTTAGTTAGGTTTAAGTAGTTCTAAGTTGTAGGGGACTTATGACCACAGCAGTTGAGTCTTATAGTGCTCAGAGCCATTTGAACCATTTTTATAGACGTCAACGTACTCAAAGAGTGTTTATGCTGACCTCTGAGGAAAGTGAAAAGGAGTGAAGTGTCAGGCCTGTCACGAAGTATGTCAGGAAATTCTCCCAAAAGTTCACTTAACTCTTTCCCTTGTTGACTTGAGAGGTGGTCTATCCCAAGCAGGCACGTGTTACTACTGGTGTCACGTCGCATCACCACATGAGCACATGAACAAAAGACTATTCGATCGTTGGGGGAAAATTTCAAATAAAAGGTCCGGGTATCAAAATCTAACGCCATAAAGGCCTTATGGATGAAATCATGCCCTAGATTTAAGTAAGGCACCAGTTCCTTAACCAATAAAAGCTTGACAGGCCATGAAAACTCACACACAGAAATATTTCCCCACACTTCCCCACACAGAGGTAACTCTTGGTCGTTGGCCACTCAACATCTCTCAATCGAGGGATGTACTGGAGCTAATGTACGTAAGTGTCCATATTCAATAAACAACTCATAATTAAGGAGTGACACAGAGCTGCCTGAATCTAGTAACCCACATAACGGTTCGTATCCTATAGCCACACAAACAAATGATAATGTACGCGGGGTGGCTGCCTGTATACGACTACACCACCCCTGTCTCCGAGAAGTTGGAAATTTGTCAGAAGTGTTTCACTACAGTTGAACGTATCTCAATGCCCTGCAAACTAGCCGGATTCTGGAATTTCTTGAGGTCCGCAAGCACAGTCGTTTCACATCATATCTCCTGACACTTGCCATCATGACCAGCAAGAGACCTTCTTTACAAGCGCCCTTGTTAAATGAATCAAGCTTGTTTTTTTGAAGACTGGTTTAGAAATCCTATGGAAGCATCTAAGCCCGTAAATTGAAGTTCCACTACCGTGTCAATCGATTACAAACATGAGAACCTTTCAAGTATTTTACCTACCTTTAGTTTCCTCAACTGTCACCATTTAGAAATCCACTGGATGTGTTATACTATGTCTTATGCGTAATGTAAAACAAGTAAAATTTATGAACAAATCTTTTAAAAATGCAATTATACCCTGGATATTAAATCATTTTCTGTTTGTAAGAAGGTTGATTAGAGTGTAACATTTTGTCCACAGTGATATCATATTTCCATCGCCCTGAAAATCAGAGTACAGGAATACCACTGTTTTCTGTCCAAAATAGAGTGTCGTTCCGTTTCATCTAGTTGAGAATCTATGGCATGAATCTACTACTACTACTATTACTACTACCTTTACTGATACAGCTAAATGGAAACCTATTTAAATGCTTAGTATGAACCTATTGTTACTACTTTATTGAATTCGAAATGGGACCTACTGTTTGAAACTGCAGAGTAAATGTACTACTACTACAACAATCACTAATACACAAACATTGACAAAATGTCTTAAAGAATTATTACAGGACATTTTTCTGCACAAGCACCCATGTAATCGACTGTGATAGAAGGCTCAATCCTGCTATGGTATGAGGAGTACTCATATTGATGTCTTAGCCGTCATATTACTTTGACCTGAATGCATCCAGAATGTTTTGAACGCCCACCTCTATACCGACTAATTAAGACAATCGTGATCTCAGATACCTACAGGTCTGCATGCTCTATCCACAATCAATCGTAACCGGACATGTGAAGCGCTGTGTAACTACTAAGAACAGACTGCTCTATCACGACCATGCGCTACTTTGGCCAGCAAAAGACGTCCCATACAAGTGTTTCGTTGGAGGAAGCATACTATTTATCAGCAATGTTTCTGAAATCTTGTGGAAACATGTAGTGTCCGTACTATGCTTATAGACGCGTATCCAACAGATCAAGGCAACAAACGCCAGTGTTTGTCAGAAATATCTACAAGACCTTCATCTGCTTCGTTGTTGTTCACTGTTGTATCCGATACGTTTGCAAGTATCTCGGATATAAACCAAGTCGTTCAGTTTCGTAGCTACAGCAATTTTAAATCAGTGGCGTGAACTAATGATATTATGTCAGCGCTATATGCACACTTCTCCCGCCAATTGTTTCATAGTTTCTGTGTAAGAGAAATTGAGGTGATGTTATGTTCTGTTCTGAACTTGTTCTGATATTAGACAATATCAGCTGCTATATCTGAGCCTCAAACGGCGATGTCATGCAATTGTTTATTTTCTTCAAAGATTTCTCTTTCATCTCATTTGTAAGTGAGATGCATGTTGATAATGACTTTTTGTGAATAGAACTGATAATAAATTATGAAAAGCTGACATTAGACACTAGTTAAAACCAGAAGCAGGTTTGAAATAAATGAACGTTTTCTATAGTATCATTCTGCTAAGCTACAAATTGTGTAAGCACAATCGACTATGCAGCCATGGCGAACTTCCTTACTTAAAAGTTTTGATTCGAATGATCTCTAGTTTGATGTCCGACATTTGCCTTAAGATCCCCCCCCCCCCCTCATGGATGAGAATGGAATTACAATATTTATCATAATGGTTAAGTTTTTCAAAAAATGTCTTGCGATCTCCCCTTACTGGTCACCATAATAAATTAAATTCTTCGTAAAGAAGTGAAATTTCAGTGGCCAAATACCCAGTGGTCGTCTTTTAATGTTGAACCAGGCTCTCGGCAGGACCCCCATGCTATCCGATCCGGATTTTGCGTAAATTTATTTTGCAGAGTGACGCTTCCAATGTGCAGTAGCTGCAGTCCCGTTACATGAATTTGATGGAGGTCGTCGCGTATGCATCGAGAGCTATCTCGTCGGCACAGGTTAAATAACCCGTATTATTTTTGGAATCATTGACATTTTTATTTGTCCCGGTGAAACTTAAATTCTATTTGGAGCATAGACATTTCTTGTCAGAAACAGACAATCAGGTGCTAAAGTGGATACTGGCTAGGCCTGTAAGAGCGGCAGGTGGAATGTGCAGGGACTAGACTGCCATCAGGCGCAGCATTCTGTGTGTTTCTCATTTCAACTTTCCGGTTTGCTGTAATGGACGTAAAGGGTACTGACAATCCACCAGACAACATGCTGAGTTCACATTTAGTGGGGATCAGGAGTCAGCGGATATCCTTAAATAAAGTGATGTTCTTCAATGCAGGGCAGCTGCACTAACCAATGTTCCATCACTTTTCGGGAATTTGATAGACTAGCAGGAGTATTAAGGATCATCTGCTTTTTTTAGTCATCAGTCTTCTGACTAGTTTAAGGCGGCCAGTGAAGAATCCCTTTACTGTGCCAAACTCTTCGTCTCAGAGATGCACTTGTAAACTATGTCCTCAATTATTTTCTGGATGTATTCCAATCTCTAACATACTCTACAGCGTTTACCCTGTACAGCTGCCTCTAGTACCGTAGAAGTCATTCCCTGATGTCTTAACAGATGTCCTAACATCCAGTCACTTCTTCTTTTCAATGTTTCCAACAAATTCCTTCCCCCGCCGATTCTCTGGAGAACCTCCTTACTTATAAACTTATCTGTTCACCTAATTGTAGACATTAAACAATGGAAACTCCTGGTAGGAATATCAACAATGTAGGAAAAGCTAAATTGATGCTTACCATAAAGAGGGGGGCAGGGAAGGGGGAGGATAAGGGATGCAGTGTATGGGTGGGGAGAGAGGCGAACGCTGTCTGGTGGAGTGTGCAGGGACTAGACTACCTACAGGCTCAGCCTCAGGAGGTTGCGGGGCAGGGAGGTGGGGAAAAGAGAAGCAAAAACGGAGACGAGCAGGGAAAGACGACAGATACATTGACAGAGGGCTGCAAATAAACAGGGTGGGAAATGAGCACTTGAAGGTGATGACAGGACAGAGGGGATGGAAACTGTTGGGTGGAGGGTGTGCAGAAATTACGTTACTGTAGATTGAGGCCAGGATAATTACAGGAGTGGAGAATGTGTTGTAATAATAACTCGCATATCTGCAGTTCAGAAAAGCTGGTAGCGGAGGTAAGGATCCAGGGGGCCCCGCAGTGAATCAGTTATTATCTTGGCCTCTACCAATGGTAACATACAGTCCCCACACCCTCTACCCAACAGTTTCCACCCCCACTGTCCTATCATCTCCTCCCCGTTCTCATCTCCAATCCTATTTATTTGCAGCCCTCTGCCAATGTATCTGCCCGTCTTTCCCTGCTTCTCTCACTTTTTGCTTCTTTTTTTCCCCACTTCCCTGCCCCACAACCTCCTGACGCTGCGCCTGTTCGCCATCTAGTCCTTGCACACTCCACTGGACAGTGTTCGTCTCTCTCCCCGTCTATACACTACTATCCCTTTCCTACCCCCTCCAGACTGCTGCTTGTAGTTAACGTGATGCTGCATTCCGACCCAATATTCTGGAGTTAGTGGTCGTGTGTGCATGAGCAAAGCTTGATTGTGTGTGTGTGTGTGTGTGTGTGTGCGGGTATCTGTTTTACTGACTGTGGCCGAAAGCTATACGCGGGTGTCTTGATTGTGCCTCTTCGCAAACCTGACGTGTCTTCTTTACGGTAAGTAGCAATCTATCTTTTCCTGTATTGCAAATTTTAGACATTATTCTATAGCATCACGTCTCAAACGCTTCGTTTCTCTTCGTCTGTGTTTCACTATAATGCAATGCTGTACTCCAGACGTACATTCTGAGAAATTTCTTACTCAAATTAACTCCTATGTTTGATACTAGTAGACTTCTTGTGGCCAAGAAAGCCATTTCTACCAGTGCTAGTCTGCTTTTTATGTTATCCTTGCTCCACATGTCACAGGCTACTTTGCAGCCATTCCTTAACTTCATCTACTTCGTGATCATCATTCCTGATATCCTCATTTTTGATACTCCTCATTACTTTCGTCTCTCTTCGATTTACTCTCAGTCCATATTCTGTACTCTACACCATTCCATTCAACAAAATGCTTTAATTCTTCTTCAGTTTCACCGAGCAAAGCGATGTCATCAGCAAATCTTTTCATTTATATACTTCCACCTTCAGCTATAATTCCACTCTTGAACCATTCTCTCAGACCTATCATTCATTATTCGATGTATACATCCGTGTCTTACACCCTGTTTAATCCGATCACTTCGTTCTTGGTCTTCCACTCTTATTGTTCCATCTTAGTTCTTTTATATATTATACATTACCCATCTTACCCAATAGCTTACCCTTACTTTTATCAGAATTTCTAACTTTTTGCAGCACTGGACACTATTGAACATTTTTTCCAGTTCGACAAATTCTATGAACAGTCTTTACTTTTCTGTATTCTTGTCTGTGTTATCAGCCGCAACGTCAGAATTGCCTGTATCGTGCCTTTACCTTTCCTAAAGTCAGACTGATCATCATCTAACACGGTCTCAATTTTCTTTCCCATTCTTCTGTATATTATTCTTGCCAGCAACCTGAGTCCACGAGCAGTTAAGCAGAATGTGCGATAATTTTCGGACTTGCCGGCTCTTGTAATCTTTGGAATTGTGGATGAAAGTGTATCGCCAGATTCATTAATTCCAATCACCAGTGTGAATAGAGGTTGTGTTGCCACTTTCTCCGACGTTTTTAGAAATTCTTATGGAATGTTATCTGTTCCTACTGCCTCATTCGATCTTAGGTCTTCCAAAGTTCTTTTAAATCCGGTTTTTAATATTGGATTTCCTATGCCTCCTGTATCGACTTCTGTTTTTTTTTTTTTAATCTTTATTCCATAACAATAATAATTATACAAAATGACCCACCACCTTAATGATTAGTGGGTCCTTTGTTTCTAGTTTTATAATAGCAGCTTCTACATTCTACTTGACTACTGACAGTACTATATTTATTACTAGGCAGACTACTTTTAATTTTACTAGTGTTAGCATAATTTCTAGTTTCTACGAAAGGTTAGTATTAACTGCCTGCAGCGTTACAGTTGTGGCAGTGTTAATAATATAAACCTGCTTGGATGCCTCGCTCATAGAGCTAATCCCTATGAGCATGCCCCTGGCACAGGGCGGCCAAGAAGTTATTTATCGCTGCAGGTTCCTAACTTACTATCCTATTCTATTTAACTAAATCTACTACCTATTCAACGTCATAATCGGTGGGTTGTCTCAGTCCCTGATGAGGGTCACCCCTGTCCCCCTAGTCCTGCACGTGGCGGATTCCAACTGTAAAGTCGACCTATCCACGAACAGGCGGTACGGGATTGGGGCAGTGGTCACAATCGGTGATTTCTATTTATCTAGTCATGAAGGTCTCTCAGAAAAGTTGTTAATACTTTTTGTGATACCTCGACTTCTGTTTCCTCTTTTATCATCTTTTCAGACAAGTTTTCCCCCTCCTAGACGCCTTCAGGGTACTCTTTCCACCTATCCACGCTCTTCTATTTGCAGAGGAATTCCCACTGCACTCTTAATGTGACCACTCTTGGTTTTAATTTCACCAAACATTGTTTTGACTTTTCTATATGCTGAGTCAGTCCTTCCGTCAAACATTTCTTTTGCACTTTAGCCTCCCTGCACTTTCTATTTGTTCCATTCCGAAGTATTTCTGTATTCCTTAAAGTCCCTGCACATTTTTCCATTTTCTTCTTTCATCGGTCGACTGAAGCATTTCTCCGTCAGCCATGGTTTCCGACCTTTTTTGTACCTATGTTTTTCTTTCTAACTTCTGTGATTACATTTTTTATAAATATCCCCTCCTCTTCAACTGGACAGCCTTTGAGCTATTCTCTATCTATAGCTTCAGAGAACTTCAAGTGTATTTCTCCATTCCTTAGTGCTTTCATATCCCAGTTCTTTAAATATTGATACTTCTCTTAAACTTCAGACTACTGTTAATCCCTACTGAATTGTGATCTTAGTCTACAATATATCTGCTCTTGGATACGCTGTACTGTCCTTTACCTGATTTCGTAATCTCTTTCAGCATGTAATCTAACTGAAACCATCCCGTATCTCCCGGCTTGGTATACCTCCTCCTCTTGGGATTCTTGAGCAGAGTATTCGCTATTATTAGCAGATATTTATTGCAAAACTCAATTAGTCTTTCTCTTCTCTCAATCCTACTACTATGCCCATACTCTCCCATAATCTTTTCTTCCACTTCTTCCCCCACAATCACATCCCATGATATTAGATTTTCATCTCCCTTTACATACGGAATTATCCGTTCGGTATACTCGTATACTTTCCCTGTCACTTCATCCTCTTCATGCGATGTCGGTATGTGTACCTAAACTATTGTTGCTGGTGTTTGTTTGCTGTGGATTCTGGTGAGAAAAATCCTATCACTGAACTGTTCGCAGTAGCTCACTCTCTGCCCTATCTTCTTGTTGATAACAAATCGTACTCCCGTTATACCATTTTCTGCAGCTTTACTCAACTGACCATAAATCCTTGTCTTTTTTTTATTTCACGTCACTGACGCACGCTATATCTAGATTGAGTCTTTGTGTTTCCCTTTTCAGATTTTGTAACTTCCCCACCACGCCCCGACTCGTAACACGTTATCCTTTTTGGTTTGATTATTCAGTCTTTTTCCTCATGGTCACCTGCCCTTTGGAAGTCCCTTTTGGACATCCGAATGGGGGACTAGCTCGAAATCTTTAGTCAATGGAGGAACTATCATGACACTTCTTCAGTTACAGGCCACGTGTCCTGTGGATACAAATTATGTTTATTTCCTGCAGCAATTTCCATTGCCTTCTGCACCCTTATGCAGCTGATCATTACTGATTCTTCCGTCTTTTAGGGGTAGTTTCCCAATCAAAGAGCGAGAGAGTGCTCTGAACCTCTGTCCGCTCCTCTGCCTGCTTGGACAAGGCGGTTGGCTGGATGAGGGTGACTTCTTACGTCATAAGTCCGCCATTGCTTATGATTTTTATTCAAAACGTTAGCTGTGGCGGGGTTCGAACCCTGTATGGAGAAAGTTTTGATTACTAATCAAAGACTTTACTTCTTTTATTCTTACTCTGACTCTTTATGTTCTGCGACACTTTAGGCTTTGGCCCCTAACTCCGGCTATGCGAATTATTTCACATGTTGCGTTTTACTTATTTTTATTTTTTTCTATAGTGCTCTTTTTTTTTAATCTGTGGAGTGAAGTTCGCACTTAGCCATGGAGAAATCCTTGCATGTCCCATGGAAATAAAGGGGAATTCCTTAGGGATCATAGCATCAAAAATCCACGAATAGTGCATGAGATCAGATCAACTGCTCATTGCAGGGACATTCCAATAACTAGGCGGGTCGTGGGAAGCACTCCAAAGGAAATTGGAAAAGTATTTCCTGTATTTCGGATTACGGACAATAGCGCAATGTCTTTCGTTCGCGTAACCCCAGAAATCGATAATGCGCTTCTCGCCAGTTGCAAAAACAATTTCGAACTGTAAAGCCACGGAACCAGTTCACGAGTGAGTCTTCGTCTGCGAGTAGTACAGGTCAGACGGGAACAACATCATGTGTGGTGTAATGCGGTGAGGGGTGGCACATGTAAGGCAGACCAGAATTCGCTGAACCAAGTCCCAGACATCTACTGCTGGACCACAATAGAAGCGACGATCGTCCGTGTCTGGCACCCCGCATGCGACGCAAAACCAATAGTGAGCGAGGTGAACTTGGTGGAGACGAGGATATCCAAACACTCTGTCAATCAATGCTAAGCCGAAAAACTGAGTATATGAGGGCCATCAGTGTACCAATGCGTTACTTACTTGCTCAGTTTGTGAGCTCTTTCTCTTGAGTAAATCATCCAATTTTTCTGGAATTGTGATCATTTGTACATTCACACCACATGTAACGGCTTCCTTTCCATTCGTGGTGTATCGTTTTTCTCCCCCCACCTGCTATTTTTTTTCTCCTTAGAGCGTGGGTAAGACGGCTGTATCAGATGAAACAAAACGTTGTGGACAATGGAGGGGCACAAAGCATCACATCATAAATACCCCGGCTCCCTAACCGTCTGGCGTCGATACAAGCCAGAGGTAGTAAAAACTTGGCACACAGTGGAAGCCCTCCTGCGCGGCACTTGGTGAATTACTGCCGCCAGCGGAAGAAGACCGTTATATAGCGGCGTGCCCGCGCGCGCCCCTGACTGGACGGCTTTTACTGCTGGACACGGACACGCGAGTGCTGGACTTACGAGCGGCCAGCCCCTCCGCAGACTGCGGGATTACACACCGCGGCCGGCCGGTCGCCTCGGCACGGTTAAGCCCTGCTCGCGCTGTCTGTCATTGCCTGCTGACCGTGGATCGCAGCGGGCTGTCTGCTCCAGCCAGGTCAACACACAACCTCACTAGTGACGCCACACAATGAGACATGTTGCAACGCCAAGCGTACCGCTATGTATATATTTGGGAGCCTGAGTCGTAATCTTTGCTGTTGTGGAACATAAACTGTCATCCGTTGGAAGCCTCGTACGTTTTTCTGAACGGAGGTCACAATATACGAGGGTAGTTTGAGCAGTTTCCGATCTAAAAAGTTAATAAGACTTTTTTCGTTCAAATTTATTTTTATTTTTCTCCGTAAACTCCCTGTAAATTTATACACTTCTCCCAGCGATGCTCCTATCTATTTAACCCCCCTAAATAATAATTAGTGTCTTTCCCTGTATAATAGTTGTTTAGGAAGATAATGGTCTCTTCATTCGACAGAAATTCCTGTCCTCCGAGCTCAACTTTAAGCCTAGGGACAAAAAAAAAAGTAGTCTGGCGCTATATCTTGTGAGCAAGGAAGGTGATCAAGTAGTTGATACCACAATTTGTGGATTCTTACCGTGGCACCAGCTGAAGTGCGAGACGGCAGAGTGAGCTGTAGTGACACTCAGCGTGCACATTTACGGTCAGTACAGGACACACACATTCTTCAGATATGCTCGTCGCTTCTGTTAGCTCTCTCGCCTCAATTCGACGGTTGTCTAGTACGATTTGGCCAACCGGAGCAATATTATCATGTGTGGTTGCAGTTTCCCGACGTCTCGAACGCTCATCGTCACTAAAACTAGTAAGACCATTTTTAAATTCTGGGTATAATTTCACAGTTGGTGCTGAGTCATCGCCCACAGCGACCAACTCGTCTTAATTTGCTTCGACGTATTTCCTTCCAAAACCAAAAATCTAACCACAGCTTGATGCTTGATTTTGTCCATTTTCACAGAAACGCTCCCGTACACATACACTGACTAAAACGGGTGTCAAACAACAACTGCATGTATACAATGGCTGAAATTTTGGTCAATTCCTTACAACGCATTTGCAAACAAATTCCTCAACTTTATTGACAATTAGTGCTATTCTCACGTTGAGAACAGAAAATTTTCAGACTACCCTCGTAACTACAGTAGTATGACTTGAGTGAAAATACCCGGAAAATATTCCCATTTTTACTCAAAAATTTGTCCCGCGAAACAAAAGTAACGCCTCTGACCGATATTTGATTGATACACTGAAACGTAGTAAAATCTTTCGTAGCGTAAACAAAAATAGAACGGGAACTAGAACATATATTTCAGTGAATGCAGTATTACGATCAATACACTCTGACCTCCAAAAGTGTCTGAAAGTATATTTTACATCATTTCTTACAGAGAGGACCTGTTCAATGAGGGTGTTAAATGTCACTTTGCATGGGCTAAAACCTATTTCCAACGAACATAAATCACAGTGGTCACTCCCCTTTCAGATGGGCTGTACTGAACCGTTATGATTCTAGCAGTTTGGCTCTAAATTCCTTCGATGTCTGCTGTTATGCCAACATCATCAGGACTCGAAACAGTGGAACAGTATGCTAGAATCGATCGCACAAGTCTCTTATGTGCGATTTACTACATACAGATGCACTGTATTTTTCCACAACCTCTCCAAAAAGTCTAAGTCTTCTATTTCGTATCACGTCCTAGTATTAGACGTAAGGACCTATGAGATATGACGTACTGAACACGTTAACGATTAACTTTGTAACAGATACTATTCACGCTTTCTCTTTGTTATAGTCGTTATCTTACATTTATCGTTATCTTACATCTATCCACACTTAAAGAGACCTCCTAACCATTACATCAAATGGTATTTTGTCTAATCTTTGCTGCAAATTTTCCAACGACAATACTTTGCACAAAACTCTCACTAAACAGTCATATAGTAACCTACGGAATAACTTGTTTAAGTACATTGAAAGGATAAGAGTTCCTATTACGGTTCCTTGTCGCAAGCCGATATTAGTTTCGTTTGTGTGGAATATTTGCCTCCCAGTACAACATACTAGGTTGAATTCATTACATATAAGATGATTGTAAATGGAAAACGTTGATTCATTTTTACAAAAAAAAGAAAGAAGGAAACATTTTTTAAAGCCGTTGTGTTCTTGGTACTGTCTAACATCTCCCTACACTTGATCCACCGCCAAACCATGGAGAAATCTTTTCAAATATAAATATGCATTGGTAGATTGCGTATGGTCTTTGCCGAGGCGCGGTTTCTTCTTTTTTTCCAAATTTTATGAGATACCACAACTAGTTTCTGTTGACAACAACTCTACTAGTTACAAACCTAAACATGTATTTCTCTATTCACACTATCAGAAATAAAACGTAGTACTTACGTGTTACTAGCACTTCCAGCTATTTTGTCAGAAACTGCCATTTTTGGGCGGTAGCTGTGTAGAAAATACAAATTTATTCTTGCAAATAAGACAAAAGCAACCCACTACTATTAATAATGTTATTTATTTAGAAAAATACCGCCTTGATCGGCTTCGAACCAACAGGTTTAAACGACTATTAACGTTTATATTACATTTAAAATTACCAGACATTATCCGTGTTGTGGGAGGCCATCGTTCAGTATGCTGTTGCAGTCTTCTTTAAGAAAACTTGTTATTTGCAAAGATCGCAAACATGAATACACCGGTTAACATACTGCGGAACAGAATCAAAGGATCACTTCATCGAGATGCCGTAGGTTGTCTCCCATTCCGAGATTGAAGTTTGGAATTTGGACCAAAGGTGCCTACAACCTTCCTTTGCAACGGTGCAAAAGCGTGGCGCTTTGGACGTCACCCTCGGGCATGGCGTCGGTTCAAACAACAAGGTGTCGACACTTGCGGAAAACGTCACAGCTCGGAAGTTCATGTGACCTGTAAGCTGGGTTAATTATGTCACATTAGCACCTGATTTCACCACAATTCTACCCATCGCCACTTTGAACGTATCACGTGATGAGAAGGCCGTCACAGTACCTCTTTCTCACTTTCACCCCTTCTTTTGACCTCACTGCGCTGGAGGTCAGAGCTGTGAGAATGTGAAAGCGCGCGGTTTTTTTACTGGTGGCCGATGAAATATTTCAAACACATCATCGCTCAGAATCGAGACAAAAAGGCCTAAGGGAGTGGAGTAAAGGACGTTAACGTAACTACCCCTTTCCTTACGGCGTCGATTCTCACACATTCCGCGGTCTGAAACTATAGTTCCCAGTACGATAAGCAACAGGAAGACGTTCTCGACAACCTTCGACACTGCTGACACCCACCAGACAATGTTACTCTAAGGACATCATGGGGCTGCCGCGGCACTGAACCTGATCTGACCTCTTTGACCCTTATTGTGACCGCAGTTTTTGTTCTGGTGTATTGAGTGGAACTACTAGTCACCGTTCTATACCATTCGACGAAATTTGAACTTGATCTGAAGCAGCAAAGGATACTTATGCTCTTTCAACCCTTCTTTTTCCGGTCCCCTGCGGCGTGATGAGCTAGGGGTGCAACATTAAAATGAGCATAAATAAAACTGCAATACCCATCAGGTCTGCTACTGCCTCAGTACCACCGACGCAACTATGTTGAGCACACTAAAAATGTACCTGTCACTTCGCCACCAATTATACCTGGCTGCTGCTCTAGCGCCTGAGACAGGCAAACCTAGCCTTCAGGCCATAAGCTGCCGGGCTGATAGGGCGTCGAAATTTCTGAAGCTACATTTCTAATGAGCTCAGCAGAGGTACGTGGGTGAGACTACCAAATGTCTTGCTGAACGAGAGTGGTCTTAGAGGGATCCTTTGCCGTTTTATACACGCACTTTTTAACGCTGCAGCCCCGTGTAATCTGCCACAGGAGGGTGGAAAACAGGAGTGTTTAAAAGCATAACTACTCATTGCTGCTTGAGATCACGTTCAAATTTCGTCGACTGTTTTGGACGGTCTGTACTTATTCATAAGTGTTACGCAGCAACCCTGTAATAGGCAGCTGGCCGCAGAATATCATAACTGCGAGATCTCGTTCACTTTGTGTTCCTTACGGTAGCGTCAACAAGCGCGACACGGAACGACAGCGTTTCATCACGTTAGCAGGTCAGGCGGAAAGCAGGACATCGGCGCTTTGTGCGAACTGGCCAGCTAACATCAGCAGGAGCTTAGTGAAGCAATTCGATTGAGAAGTATCATGTCACCTTGTTACGTGAAGTAAGAAGCCGCTTTCCTGACGCAAGAAGGAATTCTGAATATCGTTTCGGACCAGTCTGTTGGTATAACAAACATGTTAAGCAAATAGGGCGCGATATGAATAGCTGACACATTCGTGTTGGGAAAGCCTATGCGGTCATGACAAGTGACGTTGGGGACCACTAGCCGATATTTCACACTATTAATACTCCAGCATTTGAGTTCAGAAGGGAGTTGTCCAGAAGGATCGATGCCGTACAGGACGCGCGTACTCGATTCTCTGACGTGGTATTAACGTTGGGTATAAGTCTGTTGTAGATTTCCTGCTCGTACACGAGACCGCCAACAGCCGCCGGAGGGATGTCTTCTTCTCCGTAAGAACCAGTCAAGAGTTCGGTTCTGCTGGCAACTTACAACGCAGATGAGAAGCCCTGGGGTCTTCAGTGTCGAGCCAGGACACAAATGGAGCCAAGGGGCCTACCTGTGCGGCAGGCCAGGGTCGGCACACTTCTCGACCACACGACAACCGTCTTCACCGTCCAGAGAGCAGAGATGATCCACAGTTACGGGAGGATATCGAGGACCTCCTACGCCGGCGTGTGTAGGTCATATATGCGTGCGCCACCTTCTTCAAGTGCGAAGGGTGGAGATGCAGCATCCACTTCCTGAGTAGCTGCCGGGCGCACGCGGGGCATCCGGACAAGCAGCGGCAGAGGACCGCCGAAGCATCGCTAAAGGAGAGATATATTTGCAGAAATAAATGGTTAAAAGTCACTCTGCCCACCGGCGTACACAGGTTTAACCACCTCCTCTTCCCTGACGAACCGGCAAGTGGCAAACTGGGAGAGTGCCTCCTGACACACCATCCATCTGCCCTGCCTCCAAATAGTCGCCACTTGCAGTGGGTATTAGAGCGAAAATTGCGATCGCACTGCACTTCAATGGGGGAAGTCATCATATTCAGTGGGGATACAGCCGCACAATATCTTTAGTGAAGGGTTGGTACGATTGGATGGTGCCATAAGCGTCAAAAGTTCCTGTTGCTCATGGCCCTGGCAGCTGTCGTTTTCGACTGCGAAATATATGGGAATCAACGCCTCGAGGAAAGTGGTTTCATTGAGGCCCTTTAGGGCTTCCACGCAGGCCTTTCGTGTCGATTCTGAGAGTTAGTGTATCCGAAATATTTTCCTCCGCCACTCACAAGAAAATCGCTTGATTTCACCCGAGTGTTGCGGTTCTGATCTCAATCGCAGAGGCATCAACAGACGGACTGAAATGCAAGAGGCGATTGTGAGTGTGGTATCGATAGCTACGATTCTGGCCCATTTCATCAGGTGCAGCCAGCCACGACACTTCGCTTCAGCTTCGCACCTCATTCCAAGTTATGTATTCTTACTGCTTGAGTAAAGGGGATTTAAATTCATACAGCAGTACCGACGTGTTTTACCTTTTCCTGATCCAACCCACACGCCGCCTTCCACTCGGGATACAAAAGTGAGGATCTACTCGGCGTGCGATACGTCCACGCCGGTGCTGGGTAGAGTGGTGATGAATTTTGGCGCCTGCGTGACATAATTAACCCGCCTTGTAGCTCACATGAACTTCTGAATTGTGACCTTTTCTTCGCATGAAAAGACGCGTTCCTGCCTGTATGTTTTACGTATAAGTGCCGTCGCGAAAGACTTCATACTCATCTTACCGTTCCACTGGTTATTCAGTCTTCTTCTCATGGATGTACCTCAAATAACTGCATCCACCAGAGACGCGAATGAGAGAAAAATCCGAAATCTTTTGCGAATGGAGAGGTCATCAAGATACTTTCTAAGTTACATGTCTCATGTCTTCCGGAGACACAATAAATGTCTATAGCGCAATGATTTCCATTGCCCTCTGCATCCTCATGCCGTAGATCGTGGCTGGCGCCATTTAGCGGTAGTTTCCAAACCTCTCTCTGCTCCTCCCTTGACAAGACCGTTGGTGCCTCGCGGAGTGGCCGCGTGGTTAGAGGCGTCTTGTCACTGATTGTGCGGCCACTCCCGCCGGACGTTCGAGTCCTCCCTCGGGCATGTGTGTGTGTGTGTGTGTGTGTGTGTGTGTGTGTGTGTGTGTGTGTGTGTGTGTGTGTGTGTTGTTCTTAGTATAAGTTAGTTTAAGTAGTATGTAAGTCTAGGGACCGATGACCTCAGCAGTTTGGTCCCTTAGGAATTCACACACATTTGAACATTCAAGACCGTTGGTAAAGAAGAGACACTATACTTGTATATGTCTGAAGTCTATGGCTGACTATTTTTATTCAGAATTTAAGATGCATTGTTATGTTTTTAAGTAAAATTTATTATTATGAACTTTACATACTTAATTCGATATAGTACTTTCCAAAAAAACATTTACTAAACAAAAATAATTTTTCCAACAATTTACTAAAATGGAAATGTAACAGCTTTCATAGCTGTAGCCCTTGGGAGACTCGGCACCAAAGAAAGGTAGATAAATTAAAATTTCTTATGGTAAAATAGTAAGCCCATCTAATATTATACACCGAAACAGTGACAGCAAATTTAAGGAGATAGCAAAACAATGTACAACTCACAATACTCGGGCACTCTGTCCGTAACAAACGATAAAGCATCAAAGAAGATTCAGCACTCAGTTACAACAACATAATACCTGGCTTAAAACCACATTTGCAGCCGTCGGACTTGACAGCAGGTCGTGCAATCAGAGTAAATCCTCGTCTACTTCTACCAAACATTCTTTCCACCAACTACTCACTACTGACAAAACTACTAATACTCCATTCTACATTCTACGTACGTTCAAATCACACCAGTCATGTAAATTCTGTGCAAATATGTATAGTTAAAAACTTAAACTTGCAGAGTCATGATCGCAACAGAATTTACATAGCACGAGAAATATTAAAGCACAGCCACTGCATACAAGAAAATACGTTTAGCCAGACACATGATACTGTTTCTTTGAAGTCAGTACCGCCATTAGACTGTTGTTTATTTGCAGTGTTTCATTTACACTTACACTGATATGATTTCGGTTTCAAAGTGCCATTATCAAGTGTTTTAAATATTATGCAGTGCCTAAGATGGCATACTCTCGTATTTAAAATACGCTATTAGACTCATTTTCTAAGGGTCGATATTTCTGCTTTGATTCGCTACTGAGTATACCATCTTGACTGAATGACTGACATGTCACATAATATTTTGTAGCTAAAGCGTTATCGCTTAATAGTTATTTTATGTGACATTCCAGTTTTCAATGTTCTATTTCTGATGATGGCACTCTTAGAAGTGCCCGAAATCTAAGTCAAAAAGACTACATTTTGGCGACCCAGGGCTGCCACTGTTATAATTTTACCTTGTAACGGTCGCTGTCAATGCAGCCATGTTTAATTTCTGGCGCTGTATTTTGTTTTGCGTCGAAATGGTTTGGCAAGATTCTGTGTATCTGGTTGAGTATTTCTTTATTTGTCCGGTACATGGTTGCGACTGTCCGACGGAAGGTACTGTGCTCCAGAGTACCTTGTTCAATGGTAGTATCACAGGCATCTGTCCAGACCACGTGCACGCCTCCCATTTTTTTTATTTTTTCATGGTAAACAAATCCGCCACGTTTGTAAATTCCTTTATTGACTGAATTATTACACTACACAAGTCGCTGTAGACTACCAAGTTTGGGGGGGAGGGGGGGGGGGTGTTAGCCCCAGCATCAGCTGTGTCTGAAATCTGAAGTAAAACAACAGTTACAACCTACTCCATTAAGCATTTATAAACTGGACAAAATTACTGAACAATAGCCTACCTAGGAATAGTAGGACGTCATGTTCATGCCCTAACACAAATAGGCAAACCTCTGCCGTAGGAGGACCGTCAGCTAACTTCACAAATTGTAACTGCTAAGAACTCGCAACTGTCAATAGCGGTCTGGGAAAATTCATCTAGGACCAAAATTGCCAACTGGAATGCATGCAGTCCATAACAATAACGCCACCATAGAACATCAAGTGGAATTCACGTCCTAAACCAAACTAAATGCCGGCCGGTGTGGCCGTGCGGTTCTAAGCGCGTCAGTTTGGATCCGCGTGACCGCTACGGTCGCAGGTTCGAATCCTGCCTCGGGCATGGATGTGTGTGATGTCCTTAGGTTAGTTAGGTTTAAGTAGTTCTAAATTCTAGGGGACTGATGACCTCAGCAGTTAAGTCCCATAGTGCTCAGAGCCATTTTTTGAACCAAACTAAATGAGGATGTTGCAGAACAGTTTTGGATGTTCCACAAATAAAAATTTATGGTATTTCTTCTTTGGTCGGTATCGCCTTCTCAACAAACTTAAACCACGCGCTGGTTAAAGACGAACCGAGACATTTTGTCACCGGCCGGTGTGGCCGTGCGGTTCTAGGCGCTACAGTCTGGAACCGCGTGACCGCTACGGTCACAGGTTCGAATCCTGCCTCGGGCATGGATGTGTGTCGTGTCCTTAGGTTAGTTAGGTTTAAGTAGTTCTAAGTTCTAGGAGACTGATGACCTCAGATGTTAAGTCCCATAGTGCTCAGAGCCAACCATTTGACATTTTCTCGTACGATGTTTCCATTAGCAGAAAAAAATCACGTTCTTCCATTTCATAACGTTTCGCAAAACGATGGCTACGAGAAAGTCAGAGAAACTAGAGCTCATGTCCAGATTCAACGTTTCTCTCACGGACTGTTAACGAATGGGTCAGAAAACTAGAGTAAATGATACTGGTACCAAAAGTACCGTCCGCTACTGTCAACAGTGTCAGAGCAGACACACTGGGTGGTCTGCGTGCGCACCTGCAAATAAAAACATGTTCCCTAAGGCGTCACTATGACATAGTGGTGGCAACACACTAAAAACTAACAAATAACACTTACAGTTTGTTACACAGAGCACTTAACTTTGATACTGTTCGATATATGGCTCTTGATGTCCTAAACATAATCGGTACGCATGCGACAGCATGCATACCTAATATGTTGCAAAACGACGCACATGAAAACGGGGTTTTCCAGTGCTCATACCACAGGTTCTATTGGTGATAAAATTGTATGGTCAAATGTTTTGGATAGCACTTGAGCTAGGGCCATTTGAATACCCAACAGAAGGACCGTCTTAGTGCCAGTATCCTACAGTACAGTGTTAATGTATGAATATTACACATTTCCTCCGACACAGGCAAGTGAAGAAAATCGGTTGGTTCTTTTTGCATTTGATGTGGTCAACGGTGGGCTTGATGGGACTTATGGAGGCACCATTAGTTCACGGGCGGTTCCTCGGAAATCCGTAATGAGAGTATTTTACTATTTATCGCCATCACCAGTGGACCAAAACCTAGCCAAGCATTCTAAGACGGTTACGTAAAGCAAATGGCTGAAATTTTTGCATTAGTGTTCCTGAGATCCCTATCTCGAACAAACTTGAAAATTTTCGTGATATCTTTGTCCGTTTCCTTGATACAAACGTTCAAAGTAGCCCTACTTTTACCGTCAAAATAAAATAACAAATAGCCACAGCAAATTGGTCAAATTTTAACGGTATGTTCTCTAGACATTTATCCAGAAGAACCATCTGCCCATTTTCAAAAATCTTAATCCGTTATCGAGAAACATCCCAAAAATTTTAAACCTCCTGGCAGATTAAAGCTGTGTGCCGGACCGAGACTCGAACTCGGGACCTTTGCCTCTCGCGACCAAGTACTCTATCGATTTTATTATTATTGTTGTTATTATTATTGGTATTAGTATTAAGACTTTAAGAGATGTCGTGGTGTAACGCAGGCAGGGTGGGTAGCGCTCGCAACACGAGGCCTGGCCGTAATGTCTCCTCTCTCCCGATCCTGGGGATGTGGTCAAAAGGATGAAACGGTTATATTATTTGTATTTATTTTATTTTTTCTCATTTATTTATTTCTTTGCGATTTTCAGGTGAAAAAACATGACATAAAGAAGCTAAAGGTGCCATTCAACACATCCAGACGCAAAACGGATCCAAACGTCATGTAACGAATTTACTACAAACATGTAACCGGAACCTGGAATGGTCCAGTTGGCGTGTATCCTAGTTGACGTCTCGCTAGCTTAAAATGATATATATGCCCTAAGTACATCAGGCATGAACCTAAAGTCCTGAACCATGATCTATATTTCCACTTCTCTTCTCCCACCCAGCACACCCCAACTAGATGGATAGTCTGCGAATAACGAACGCAAGTAATTGGTAAAAGATGTTCTATATTTTAGGTGTCGCCAGAGAATCATATGTTGTGTAGTGCAACACATCTTTGTCATCGGCACGATTCAGGTAATACGTCGCCATCCCCTTTATCCAGCTCAGGGCGTTTGTCTGGGCGGTTAAGTAGATTTAGTTGGGAAGAGTAGGTCAGCGGCAGTACGCAATAAAAGCGCCAAAATATTCTTCGTGAGCAGACAACACTCGATTGATCTGCCACAAAAGCAAACGATGCTCGTGGCAGTCGCCAACAGCTGAATATAGTACAGTCTTTGGCGGTTCGGGAATTTGCCGTTCACCACTAAGTACCACAACGCACGTAACTTTGTAGTGAGATATGGGAGAAAACCGCTCGCCGTGTTCTCTGCCACTGCTCTTCCAGACACTTTTGTTCGATCTCATTGCGAGAATGTAGAGGAAGCGTCGATAAACGTCTTTCGTTGTGGGCAACCTGGTCTCCGGCAAACCGTTCAGAATGTAACTGTAATCGACGAAGAAGTTCTGAAGGTCTTCTGATGCGGCCAACATTGACTGGTGGATGGAGTGAAAGGTGCGATGCTCGGTGCTCCAAAAGCTCCCTGTTCCTCATGAATCCGATGCCACCTTCTTCCAATGGCAACGTCAAGGTATGGTAACGGATTTTAAAGAGGCCAGCACTCAATAAATTTCCGTGGGCTAATTGTAAATTTAAGCGGTAGTAATGGGCAACGGGAGTAAGTGCGTAGCTGTACGTCGTATGTTTCCATGGAACACCACCCCCAGACATTTGGTAATGGGCACTGCTGTTCCTGGTAGCAGCTCTCTGCCCACTTCCATACATTGGGTCTTTCATAGGTTTGTGACATTATCCACAACCGTTCCATACTGCTGAAACCAACCCAGATCTGCTTGGATTTCGTCTCCCGACTTGGCCAAGAGAACGACGTCGTCGGCGTACGCGCGGTATCGGAAATACGCGATCTGTAGTTGGATACCTTCATGGCACCGTCCAAAGCCGTTAGTGCACGCTCAAGAGCGATTGCAAGAAAGACGGCCGAAAGGGAGCAACCTTGCCGTAGCAATGTACGGTCGATACATGAGGGGGATTCCTTCCGTTCCATGACCACGAGTAGAAACACATGGTCCACTCGGCTGAAAGAATGATCAAAGTTCACTACCATTAGGGCTCCTCGTAACCTGCATGCCAACATCAGTGCTATTCCAGTACAGCCTAGCGCCGTGTGTATGTTGCTCTTCCCACCTACACACGTTTGATCGAAATATATTGTCCTTTACTGCCGCTTGAAGGCGCGCACGAAGGATAATACAAAGATTTTGTAATCTATGTTTAATAATGACAAAGGCCGGTAGCCTTGTCATCTACGACCACCACCTGGTTTTGGAATAGGTATCATGATGTCATCTCTAAACTCGGCGAGGACCTCTAACATATTTGTTAAGAGTTCATTCTACATCTGTATCCGCGTCGGTCCCATCATAGGAGCAAAGGAAACGTGGAATTGAAGAGTGAGCTCTGTCCGGTCTAGGAGACTGGTCGTCCTCGTCAACGGAATATCCGGCAGCTGGCATTTCTCGAAGAACGTCCGCGAGTCCATCTCTGTTCAGTTGGACCTCATCATAGAAAACTGCGATAGTGGTGAGTGAAGCACGTGCAATATGCTTCTGCAATGTGGTCCGCGATCCATCGGCCATTTCGACGTCCCATATAAGTGTATGTCGCCGCTGCCGCCTTTTTCTCACTATGTAGTATAATTACGGTCGCTCGTTGCGGAATACGTCGAGCATCCACGCCCGTATTTTAACTCCTTTCGTTTCCACCGTAGTAAGTCACAGCACTTGTGCTTTGTTGCGTTGAACAGCCCGGTGACGGATGGTTGACGGTGGCTACGTCGCCAGCTCACAAAATGTGAAATAAAATTGGGAAGTTGCCCGTTGCCAACGTGACATAGCTTGGCCATATCGCTTAAACGTTCTGCGTAAAGCTAGTTTGAAACAGCAGAGCCACCATTTAAGCGTTGAATCGTACGTGCGTTGTCGCAGGTGACATTGACGCAATGTGTCATCCACATCCCCGAAACAGTTCTCACTCAGTAGATGGGTAACGCGTAGCTACCATGGACACCTGCTGCGCCATGTCTTTTGTCTTGGCAGATTGATGGTGCATATGTAAGTCTGGTGATCTTTGAAAGCCGTAGGCCACAGCTCAGCGTCAATCGTCGCTCTGCGTACCCCACGCGACACATATATCCTGTCTAGTAGACTGGCTCGTATGGTACGTATATCTGTGGCTGTCGCCGTGTTTCATTTCCCACGTATCTAGTAATGCAAGGTCCCGGACCAGCGTTTCCAGTGCTTGACTGGGGACAAGGTGTGGGCATCGGTCTTCGGGCCGCAGAACGAAGTCAAAGTCGCTGCCGACAATGTTATTCTCCTGACGTCCTCGGAAACGCGATGTCAGTTCCTCTGTGTGGAAGGTTGTGCGTTTGTGTCTCCTCGTCGAGCCACACGGCGAGCAAACATTCACCAAGTGAACATTATAAACGGAAAGTGAAACACCATGGATCAAAGGTAAGTATCACATCTTCCGTCACTATTCGTGATCTTAACAGAAGACTGTGCCACCGCTACATTCGAAGCCGTTTATACAAAAAAACGTCCTAACCATAAATGTCTAGAGGGATATTGTTTCGTACCTTCTGGCATTCTACGGATCGGAGCGTGGAATGTCAGATCCCTTAATCGGGCGGGTAGGTTAGAAAATTTAAAAAGGGAAATGGATAGGTCGAAGTTGGATATAGTGGGAATTAGTGAAGTACGGTGGCAGGAGGAACAAGACTTTAGGTCAGGTGAATGCAGGGTTATAAATACAAAATCAAATAAGGGTAATGCAGGAGTAGGTTTAATAATGAATAAAGCAATAGGAATGCGGATAAGCTACTACAAACAGCACAGCGAACGCATTGTTGTGCCCAAGGTAGACACGAAGCTCACGCCTACTACATTAGTACAAGTTTATATGCCAACTAGCTCTGCAGATGATGAAGAAATTGATGAAATGTATGATGAGATAAAAGAAATTATTCAGGTAGTGAAGGGAGACGAAAATAGGTGACTGGAATTCGAGAGTAGGAAAAAGGAGAGAAGGAAACATAGTAGGTGAATATGGATTGAGGCTAAGAAATGAAAGAGGAAGCCGCCTGGTAGAATTTTGTGCAGAGCATAACGTAATCATAGCTAACACTTGGTTCAAGAATCATGAAAGAAGGTTGTATACATGGAAGAACCCTGGAGATACTAAAGGGTATCAGATAGATTATATAATGGTAAGACAGAGATTTAGGAACCAGGATTCAAATTTTAAGACATTTCCAGGGGCAGGTGAGGACTCTGACACATTCTATTGGTTACAAACTACAGATTAAAACTGAAGACACTGCAAAAACGTGGGAATTTAAAAAGATGGGACCTGGATAAACTGACTAAACCAGAGGTTGTACAGAATTTCAGGGAGAGCATAAGGGAACAATTGACAAGAATGGGGGAAAGAAATACACTAGAAGAAGAATGGGCAGCTTTGAGGGATGAAGTAATGAAGGCAGCAGAGGATCAAGTAGGTAAAAAGACGAGGGCTAGTAGAAATCCTTGGGTGACAGAAGAAATATTGAATTTAATTGACGAAAGGAGAAAATACAAAAATACAGTAAATGAAGCAAGCAAAAAGGAATACAAACGTCTCAAAAATGAGATCGACAGGAAGTGCAAAATGGCTAAGCAGGCATGGCTAGAGGACAAATGTAAGGATGTAGAGGCTTATCTCACTAGGTGTAAGATAGATATTGCCTACAGGAAAATTAAAGAGACCTTTGGAGAAAAGAGAACCACTTGTATGAATATCAACAGCTCAGATGGAAACTCAGTTCTAAGCAAAGAAGGGAAAGCTGAAAGGTGGAAGGAGTAGGTTTATACAAGGGCGATGTACTTGAGGACAATATTATGAAAATGGAAGAGGATGTAGATGAAGACGAAATGGGAGATATGATACCGCGTGAAGAGTTTGACAGAGCACTGAAAGACCTGAGTCCAAACAAGGCCCCGGGAGTAGTCTACATTCCATTAGAACTACTTACAGCCTTGGGAGAGCCAGTCCTGACAAAACTATACCATCTGGTGAGCAAGATGTATGAGACAGGCGAAATACCCTCAGACTTCAAGAAGAATATAATAATTCCAATCTCAAAGAAAGCAGGCGTTGACAGATGTGAAAATTACCGAACTATGAGTTTAATAAGTCACAGCTGTAAAATACTAACGCGAATTCTTTACAGACGAATGGAAAAACTGGTAGAAGCCGACCTCGGGGAAGATCAGTTTGGATTCCGTAGAAATATGGGAACACGTGAGGCAATACTGACCCTACGTCTTATTTCAGAAGCTAGAGTAAGAAAAGGCAAACCTTCGTTTCTAGCATTTATAGACTTAGAGAAAACTTTTGACAATGTTGAGTGGAATACTCTCTTTCAAATTCTGGAGGTGGCAGGGGTAAAATACAAGGAGCGAAAGGCTATTTACAATTTGTACAGAAACCAGATGTCAGTTATAAGAGTCGAGGGACATTAAAGGGAAGCATTGGTTGGGAAGGGAGTGAGACAGGGTTGTTGCCTCTCCCCGATGTTGTTCAATCTGTATATTGAGCAAGCAGTAAAGGAAACAAAAGAAAAATTCGGAGTAGGTATTAAAATCCATGGAGAAGAAACAAAACTTTAACGTTCGCCGATGACATTGTAATTCTGTCAGATACTGCAAAGGACTTGGAAGAGCCGTTGAACGGAATGGACAGTGTCTTGAAAGGAGGATATAAGATGAACATCAACAAAATCAAAACGAGGATAATGGAATGTAGTCGAATTAAGTCGGGTGATGCGGAGGGAATTAGAATGGGAAATGAGACACTTAAAGTAGTAAAGGAGTTTTGCTATTTGGGGAGAAAAATAACTGATCATGGTCGAAGTAGAGAGGATATAAAATGTAGACGCAATGGGAAGGAATGCGTTTCTGAAGAAGAGAAATTTCTTATCATCGAGTATAGATTTAAGTGTCAGGAAGTAGTTTCTGAAAGTATTTGTATGGAGTGTAGCCATGTATGGAAGTGAAACGTGGACGATAAATAGTTTGGACAAGAAGAGAATAGAAGCTTTCGAAATGTGGTGCTACAGAAGAATGCTGAAGGTTAGATGGGTAGATCACATAACTAATCAGGAGATAGTGAATAGGATTGGGGAGAAGAGGAGTTTGTTGCACAACTTGACTACAAGAAGGGATCGGGTGGCAGGACATGTTCTGAGGCAACAAGGCATCACCAATTTAGTATTGGAGGGCAGCGTGGAGGGTAAAAATCGTAGAGGGAGACCAAGAGATGACTACACTAAGCAGATTCAGAAGGATGAAGGCTGCAGTACGTACTGGGAGATGAAGAAGCTTCCACAGGACAGAGTAGCATGGAGAGCTGCATCAAACCAGTCTCAGGACTGAAGACCACAACAGCAACAACAACACCTTCTGGTGAAAAACTACATCGACGTTGGATCTTTACTGCGGTGCTAGTACCATTAATGTTAACCAATACGGAAGACGTGGGAGATCATATCGGCTGTGTAGAACGGTAGGCACCAAAGAACAGGCCGACAACGCAACATTTTTCCTGGACTGGGAGCACAGGATACCGCCTCGTTCTTTGCCGATTTATTGTCGGTGGGAGCCAGTATCTGAGCGCCCTCCTCTTGCATCTAGTCAGTTTGGTCCATTTCTTGTGCAAATATCTCTCAGTGAACTGATAGAGACTGTCACTGTTGACGGGTGTTCGCCTGTAGTACTGATCGGTGGTAGGCTATCCTGTTGCATGTTGTCTGCATCGATTCTGCTTGAGGTTCTCTATGGCCAGCATCCAAAGATGCTGTGGATGGGAAATCGTAATTACCACTCGGTGGAGACGATTCGTGGTCATGCCCCCGATCTTCATCGCCGCCTCGGCTGTGCAACAACAGTCCAAATTCCCTGCACTGGGGATTTTCCCATTTCCCGCCATGCTGACCGCCTTCGTACCTAAGCAGAGCCACAATGGTCTCTTTGCTGCGGCCGCTGAGACACCTTGTCCGAAGGAGCCTCCGGCTAGTGTTAAGCCGCACAAACAAATCACCTCATCTTGTACCGATTCTAGGCTGCTTAGTAACTCGCCTACATACGCGTATTGTTACAACAGTCTTCACTGGACTATACATGTCAATGGTTGAGTGCACACTGAGGTCTCTGTTTACAAGACAGCTGGCTGCAGTATACGTAATTCCAGTCCACAGTACCCTCTAGATTTGCAGCAAAAATTATTTGCGAGTGGTTGCTGTGCCCTTTATTACTTCAATTATGCTGTTGATGTCACGATAGCTGTGAGATTGCTTAATAACAGAATTTAATGTTGGTATTGTGTACCAAGTAAAAGGTACTGAACAAATACGATGCCATCGAACGAGCACGACCACTCACCTGGAGTGTCTCAGTTCAGAGCAGCAGCCTCCAGATCCTGCTCACACACACCACTTCTTCCTCCCACGCCATTTGTTCTAGTTGTTGTACTCGTCCGCCGACAGTGGACAGCAGACAACAGGGAACAGTGGCAACCGGAGACTACTTCGCTATCACATTTTACTGGAAGACATGCGAATCCTTCCACCACCTGGTTAAAAACAGGATGTGCTACGGACGTTCAGACAGTTCCGCATCAGAAAGCAGACAGCTACGAAGCAGCAACTAGACAGCTCAGGGCAGCACCTGCGTTCAGCTCAGTAAAGTACTATGGAGACTTGCTTCCGACCGAGCAGTGGCTATTTACACATCAAGTGGACCATGGAATTTGCGTTAAATTACGGTCAGTTATAGTGACAAACCATAGACTACCAAGATAGACTACCAAGACACAGAAAATTTATTTATATATCATTATAGCCGGCAGGTGTGGCCGCGTGGTTCTAGGCGCTTCAGTCTGGAACCGCGCGACCGCTACGGTCGCAGGTTCGAATCCTGCCTCGGGCATGGATGTGTGTGATGTCCTTAGGTTAATTAGGTTTAAGTAGTTCTTAGTTCTAGGGGACTGATGACCTGAGATGTTAGGTCCCATAGTGCTCAGAGCCATTTGAACCATATCATTATGCCAGCAGAAGAAATGGTTCTATCGGAGCACAGAAAGTTCGAATATTTTCCTGGTTATTGATTGAGAAGTGGGGAACCAGCTGTCTCATTCGACCTTGTTCAACACCTGTTAACACTTTTCCTGTAATTTTTTTTCGGCTGGCTCCCTTTTTTCCCCTGCTGCATCAGGACATGTAACTCATATGAAAAGTACTCCGCTGGTCAGTCAAATTTAGATAGTTTACTTAAGTGAAATTAAAATAATGCAAAACTAATTTTACACCTCAGATTGGATTTCATGAGCAAAAAATTGTTGCATGTGCTTCAGTACCAGGGTTCTCATATGATAGCCGAGGTACTTTGTAGTATATTTCTCCGAGCTACATCATTTTATAAACTACCTTTTCGTCTCACATCGGAATTTACGTCCGTGTTTTACGTGTACAAGTAGCGTAACAGATAAAAATTTGAATAAGTTTTCGATCTTAGAAAACATCGTAAAAATCACAGCAATTTGCTGTGCATAGCCTCCTCAGAATCCGCGGGAGCGTTTTTCTATCAAAAAGTCAAATTTTTGTGATGTTTCCAGGCTGTGGCTAAGCCTTGTGTCCGCTATAGCCTTTCTGCAAGTTCTGAAGAAGAGCTTCACGGGTGGAAGTACAGAGGTGAGGAGGGGTCCTGGTGTGTGCTTGCATAGCTCAATCGGTAGAGCCCTTGCCCGCGAAAGGCAAAGCACCCGAGTTTGAGTCTTGTTTCGGAATACAGTGTTAATCTGCCACAAAATTTAACATTTTTGGGGTGTTTCTCGATAACGGTAAAGATTTTTGAAACCGGGCAGATGGCTCTTCTAGATAAATGCATAGAGAATATACCATCAACATTTGGGCAATTTAGCTGTCGTTATTTGTTATTTAGATTTCGCCACTTATCGGATTTTACTTGTAAAAGTAGGGTATTTATTGTACGAGACTAGGGACCTAGAAAGGACGGAGAGGCTTCGTTCCCGCCGTAGCCCGCAGTGGTACACAACCCCACAACAGGCCACAGCAGTCCACTCATTCCACCGCCGCCCCACACCGAACCCAGGGTCATTGTGCATTTCGGCCCCCAATGGACTCCTCCAGGAACGTCTCATACTAGACGACTGTAACAGCAATGTCTCCGTGGTAGAATAATTATGATGTACGCGTACGTGGAGAAAGTGTTTGCCCAGGAATCGCCTACATAGTTTAAATGAGGCGGAATAAGGGGAACCAGCCCGCATTCGGCGAGGCAGATGGAAAACCGCCTTAAAAACCATCCACAGGCTGGACAGCACACCGGCCCTCAACATTAATCCGCCTGGTGGATTCGTACCGGGGACCGGCACGCCTTCCCGTCAAGAAAGCAGTGTATGAGACCGCACCGCTAACCGGGTGGGCAAACAAGTAGGATAACTCTGAATGTCTGTTTCTTCGAAACGGATGAAGATAGTCTGCCTTGTTTATTGCTTACTACAGATCAAGATATCTCTTGGCGATAACCAAGTTCACGTTCGCAACATTATACACAAGACCGAAACCGCACAAAATCCAACGTTTCGTGCGTGATGTGGTGAAGCTGATAGGGATCCACCTCTCTCTTAGCATTCTACGTAGTATGCGTTAAACTTATAGACGAATCAGCGTGCTACGGACTAATTTGTCAATTCACAGACAGTTACAGTTTTTGCCACTACGACGAGAACGCGAGTGTAGTTTCCGCTGATCATTCCGGTCTCGAAGTTAGAACAGTATGAGTATCGTTCCGATCGAAGTTTCTGCGGACATGGTTATCGCAGCATTTCGCCAATATGGTATGGTCCTTAATCATGATACGGAGAAGTGGACCGGCTTCGAAACGTATCCCGTCTCAGTGGGGTGCGCCGAATAAGGACTGAACAACAGAAGCACATACCATCTCACGTGTCAATAGGTGATTGTCGTGTCATCGTAATTTACGATGGTCAACGGAAGACCTACTCTAGCTGCGAGCAAGGAGGTCAGGTCCGAATTGACTGTATTCAGCGATGTCTAGTACAGTTATCTCGGGACATCAGCAGCCGCCACAGCAGATGACGTCGCTGTCTATTACGGACGTGGAAGCGCTCCAGAACAATGTGGGCGACGTACATGACAGGCCGTTGCTTATGTAGTCAACTAGTATCGCCCCTATTCCTCGTCTTCGACGGCGCAGATGAACTTGTCACACCAACAGCCAGACGCCCCACTACAGCTGCAGAGTCTTGGTCCTTCCACGCTCCCGTCGTACCCATCTTCAGATATGAAAGCAGATCGTTCTGCAAAAGTGGACGTTCGCTAACCGATACCAGCCGTCTCCGAAGAAGTCAAAGGAGCGACGGCTGTCAACAGAATGTCTACAGACTGCCACTGAATATTGTTTAAAAAAGTATTTGTGCCTGCATAGTGGAAGAGTCTTTTGTCACTCTTTTCAACAGTGGGATCAGCTGACAAATGGAACTGACCATTAATTAAAATAGGATGGTTTTGTTTTATTTACTGTAATTATATTTAAATCAAGTTATTGCTAAATAGTAAAATATTCCTCAAATAACTACACAAATACGACACTAAATGAGGCATTCTTGTTGCATTCAGTAGGTGTGTTATTATGGAGGGTATGATGTTCTGAGAAACAGTTGCATAATGAAAAAAAACGTAGTAAGGAACACTACTGGCCATTAAAATTGCTACACCATGAAAATGAAATACTACAGACGCGAAATTAACAGACAGGAAGAAGATACTGTGATATGCAAATGATAAGCTTTTCAGAGCATTCACATAAGCTTGGAGCCGGTAGTGACACGTACAACGTGTCGAAATGAGGAAAGTTTCCAAACGATTTCTCATACACAAACAGCAGTTGACCGGCGTTGCCTGGTGAAACGTTGTTGCGATGCCTCGTGTAAGGAGGAGAAGTGCGTACCATCACGTTTCCGACTTTGATAAAGGTCGGATTGTAGACTATCGCGATTGCGGTTTATCGTATCGAGACATTGCTGCTCGCGTTGGTCGAGATCCAATGACTGTTAGCAGAATATGGAATCGGTGGGTTCAGGAGGGTAATACGGAACTCCATGCTGGATCCCAACGGCCTCGTATCACTAGCAGTCGAGATGACAGGCATCTTATCCGCATGGCTGTGACGGATCGTGCAGCCACGTCTCGATCCCTGATTGAACAGATGGGGACGTTTGCAAGACAACAACCATCTGCACGAACAGTTCGACGACGTTTGCAGCAGCATGGACTATCAGCTCGGAGACCATGGCTGCGGTTACCCTTCACGCTACATCACAGACAGGAGCGCCTGCGATGGTGTACTCAGCGACGAACCTGGTTGCACGAATGGCATAACGTCATTTTTTCGGATGAATCCAGGTTCCTTTTACAGCATGATGATGGTCGCATCCGTGTTTGACAACACCGCTGTGAACGCACATTGGAAGCGTGTATTCATCATCGCCATACTGTCATATCACCCAGCATGATAGTATGGGGTGCCATTGGTTACACGACTCGCTCACCTCTTGTTCCCATTGAAGGCACTTTGAACAGTGGACGTTACATTTCAGATGTGTTACGACCCGTGGCTCTACCCATCATTCGATCCCTCCGAAACCCTACATTTCAGCAGGATAATGCACGACCGCATGTTGCAGATCCTGTACGGACCTTTCTGGATAGAGAAAATGTTCGACTGCTGCCCTGGCCTGCACATTCTCCAGATCTCTCACCAATTCAAGACGTCTCGTCAATGGTAGCTGAGCAACTGGCTCGTCACAATACGCCAGTCACTACTCTTGATGAACTGTGGTATCGTGTTGAAGCTGCATGGACAGCTGTACTTGTACACGCCATCCAAGCTCCAAGCTCTGTTTGACTCAATGCCCAGGCGTATGAAGGCCGTTATTACGGCCAGAGGTGGTTGTTCTGGGCACTGATTTCTCAGAATCTGTGCACCCAAATTGCGTTAAAATGTAATCACATGTCAGTTCTAGTATAATATATTTGTCCAATTAATACTCGTTTATCATCTGCATTTCTTCTTGGTGTAGCAATTTTAATGGCCAGTAGTGTAATAAAATAAATACAGATATGTAGCTTTCGGGGTTGATAGCTATACTGCAGTGGAATCAATTGAGATATCGTTTGCTAAAATCGCGTGAAGTGTTTAACAAAAATGTTAATTCTAAGATTGAGTGTGACAATGTCTAGTCACTGTAAATTATTAACTTCTGTAATTTTTAAGATGGTGAAAATATCATTCACTGGGTGTAATTTATTTTCCAGAAATCGCTGATGTAGCCACATTTACTCTAGTATGTAATGTGATTTATTGCAGAACTTTTAAGAGATGTAAGCAGTCAGATTTCAGACTGACTGACACTCCGCCGTTTGTGGTGCATTGTCTGTCCTTCAGGTAAGCGAGCAACAGCAGTCGAAATTCCCTGCACTGGGGATTTTCCCATTTCCCGCCATGCTGACCGCCTTCGTACCTAAGCAGAGCCACACTGGTCGCTTTGCTGCGGCCGCGGAGAGACCTTGTCCAAAGGAGCCTCCGGCTAGTGTTGCCGCACAAACAAATCACCTCATCTTGTACCGATTCTAGGCTGCTTAGTAACTCGCCTACATACGCGTATTGTTACAACAGTCTTCACTGGACTATACATGTCAATGGTTGAGTGCACACTGAGGTCTCTGTTTACAAGACAGCTGGCTGCAGTATGCGTAATTCCAGTCCACAGTACCCTCTAGATTTGCAGCAAAAATTATTTACGAGTGGTTTCTGTGCCATTTATTACTTGAATTAAGCTTTAGATGTCACGATAGCAGTGATATTGCTTAGTAAAAGAGTTTAATGTTGGTATTGTGTACCAAGTAAAAGGCACTGAACAAATACTGTGACACGATGCCATCGCACGAGCACAACGACTCACCTGGAGTGTCTCAGTTCAGAGCAGCAGCCTCCAGATCGTGCTCAGACACACCACTTCTTCCTCCCACGCCATTTACTCTAGTTGTCGTACTCGTCCGCCGATAGTGGACAGCGGACAACAGGGAATGCTGTCAACCGGAGACTACTTCGCTTTCACCTTTTACTGGCAGTCATGGGAATCCTTCCACCAACTGGCTCAAAACAGGATGTGCTACGGACGTTCAGACAGTTCCGCATCAGAAAGCAGACAGCTAGAACCAGCAACTAGACAGTTCAGAGCAACGCCTACGTTCAGCTCAGTACAGTACTCTGGAGACTTACTGTGCAAGCATACTAGCTTATTTACTTATGAAGAAACTGTTATTTACATTTATGTTAACTGGCTCGAGTGTGACCGAATGATTATAACATTGCTTTATTTAAATATTCTTGTGAGAGATACTTTTCGAGTGGTGCTTTCAATGGAGCTATGGGAACACTTTCAGATCTTGAAGAGGACACGTTACGTGGAGATCTGGTGGAAGGCAGACCTGCCTGTATTTGTTACTTGGTGGTGTCAGTGATAGATTCTGGGCAGTGAACGGCTGGTAAATTACTTTAATTTTTGAAGGGGGTCTGACTCTCACGAGACATAAATGTGCTCCAGAGCAGAACAGGCAGAGCATGAGTTTCTGCTCGTTGTCTCTCTTGTGTGATTGTGCAAATCGTCACACTGCACTCCGAATTATTTTGAGCTGGCGAATATTTAATTTATTGTGACCACGAAATGGAATTTGTTCCCCGTGTATCTTTGATGACTATTTAGTTTGGGAACTTTGCTACCATTCTAGATAACGCTCTTTATGCAAATTTCCTACATATGACAAGGTTATCATTCTCTCCGCGTTAGTTGGTTATAGTATGAAAACTTTTCGCTTATTTGAGATACACTTTCTTCAATAAACAATATTGAACAGAATTCTCTGATGTCGCCTACATCAATTACTGAAATGTTTAGTACTTCTTCGTGTGTCTTTTATTTAATATTTCTGTTAATTTCGTTAATTTGCAATTCTAGCCAATGCATAGACTACTTGACTGCAGGACCAGAGCGATAGGTTATTATTTGCAGCAAGTTAGTTGCTGGGCATAAAAGTAGAGGTGTATGGCTATGCCTTACAACATTCTCGAGCTCTTCTTTTTAAACCGATCCATGCGTATCCCAATTACCGAATGTACGAGCAACATCAGGTAACTTCACAATTAGTTTGCTCGTATAGAATGATGGTTAGGGAAACTACTCAGCACAATAATCATTACGTAAAATCGCACTATGGGTATATATAATTATTTGTATTTTTTTAGCTTATATTTACTGGTATGTATTTTATCACTGGCTCACATGCAAACGCTTATGTAACTGTACGTATAACAAGACACGCACGTTACCTTATTTTAACTGATTCTTTATATGTCTTTTAGAACCGAATGTGGTCACACAGTGACAAATCTGAATTTGTAATAAATACTATTTCCGACTGCATATTATTTGAATTAATTACAATCACTGAGGACATCTGTTTACACGTGGAATCAAATTTGATCCACAGACCAGTGAAAAGTTTAGAAACCTTTAACTAGGATACTTACTTGGCTTTCTCACCTGGAATGGAAAAAGTAACAAGATTTCCTTCTCAGGGAACACCGCTGTCACAAACTACTGCCTGCGTGCGTGAAAATGTTCTGCGTGCTTGGAGCTGAGAGCTAAGTCAGCGGTAGAATTGCTGCCAGAACAGTACAGATGCTGGACAAATAACACCCGAGCATATCGACTTTTCCGCCAATGTTTCATCTCTACACACGCGAGCGGATGGTTGGAGCGAGCAATTCAACTCAAAAACCTATGAATTTTTTCACAACATCCACTTAGTTAAGAAACGAGCTGGTACTGATTCATATAAAATTCCACATTTCTCATAAATCTCAGTCTGGAAGCCGGATAGGCTGTCTGGTGACAAAGGAAAGGACGAAGGATAAGCAGTGTGGAATGAGATACAATGAAAATAGGAAGGAGATGTCTAAAAAGTATTAAAAGCAAAGAAGAAGATCCCGATACAGAGTTTTCGAGCAAAGTAATTACTAGTGCTGTAATTACAGTCACGAGAAAGAAAATGGTAAGTAAAGAAATTCATAAACAGAGAATGATTTTAAGTGCAGTTTCATAGGAAGAGGAAGATTCACTAACAGTGCCAATATTAGCAGACAGATAATGGAAAAATAAAACCAGCCAGGGTAACCGAGAGCCCTACCGCGCTGCTTCCTGGACTCGGGTAGGCGCGCCGGCCTCGGATCGAATCCGCCCGGCGGGTTAACGACGACCGCCGGTGTGCCGGCCAGCCTGGATGTGGCTTTCAGGCGGTTTTCCACATCATTCTAGGTGAATACCGGGCAGGTCCCCACGTCCCACCTCAGTACACGACTCGCAGACATTTGAAACAAATACACACTACTGTCATGATTTACACTAGACGCAGACAGCTGGGTACACTAATTCTGTCCAAGGGGGTATGGGGTGGCGTCAGGAAAGGCATCCGGCCACCCCTTAGAATCAACCATGCCAAATCCGTACTTAATCGTGCCGACCCTGCACACAATTCGGGATGAAGGCGGTACCAAAAGAAGAATAATGGAAAAATAAAATATTACATCACTATAAATGAAAGAATTTCATTATAGAGAGATTTCAATATATAGAGAGGAAATAAAACTTTGATATCCATATGTGTCCCAGAAGCAAACAAACAGGTGTAATGTGAGCAGCTCTCTGAGAGCCTTTATTGCTGTTGTTGTCGTGGTCTTCAGTCCTGAGACTGGTTTGATGCAGCTCTCCATGCTACTCTATCCTGTGGAAGCTTCTTCATCTCCCAGTACCTACTGCACCCTACATCCTTCTGAATCTGCTTAGTGTATTCATCTCTTGGTCTCCCTCTACGATTTTTACCCTTCACGCTCCTCTCCAGTACTAAATTGGTGATCCCTTGATGCCTCAGAACATGTCCTACCAACCGATCCCTTCTTGTAGTCAAGTTGTGCAACAAACTCCTCTTCTCCCCAATTTTATTCTATACCTCCTGATTAGTTATGTGATCTACCCATCTAATCTTCAGCATTCTTCTGTAGCACCACATGTCGAAAGCTTCTATTCTCTTCTTGTCTAAACTATCTATCGTCCATGTTTCACTTCCATACATGGCTACACTCCATACAAACACTTTCAGAAACGGCTTCCTGACACTTAAATCAATACTCGATGTTAACAAATTTCTCTTCTTCAGAAACGCTTTCCTTGCCATTGCCAGTCTACATTTTATATCCTCTCTACTTCGACCATCATCAGTTATTTTTCTCCCCAAATAGCAAAACTCCTTTACTACTTTAAGTGTCTCATTTCCCATTCTAATTCCCTCCGCATCACCCGACTTAATTCGACTACATTCCATTATCCTCGTTTTGCTTTTGTTGATGTTCATCTTATACCCTCCTTTCAAGACACTGTCCATTCCGTTCAACTGCTCTTCCAAGTCCTTTGCTGTCTCTGATAGAATTACAATGTCATCAGCGAACCTCAAAATTTTTATTTCTTCTCCATGGATTTTAATACCTACTCCAAATTTTTCTTTTGTTTCCTTTACTGCTTGCTCAATATACAGATTGAATAACATCGGGGAGAGGCTACAACCCTATCTCACTCCCCAACCACTGCTTCCCTTTCGTTCCCCTCGAATCTTATAACTGCCATCTGGTTAATGTACAAATTGTAAATAGCCTTTCGATCCCTGTATTTTACCCCTGCCACCTTCAGAATTTGAAACAGTTTATTCCAGTCGACATTGTCAAAAGCTTTCTCTAAGTCTACAAATGCTAGAAACGAAGGTTTGCCTTTCCTTAATCTTTCTTCTAAGATAAGTCGTACAGTCAGTGTTGCCTCACGTGTTCCAACATTTCTACGGAATCCAAACTGATCTTCCTCGAGGTTGGCTTCTACCCGTTTTTCCATTCGTCTGTAAAGAATTCGCGTTAGTATTTTGCAGCTGTGACTTATTAAACTGATAGTTCGGTAATTTTCAAATCTGTCAACTTCTGCTCTCTTTGATATTGGATTAAGTGACAGATATAATTTATAACAACCTCAATGCTGCTGGAGATCTCAATGCTTGTGTAGGAAATAAACCAATTACTGGAGTAATAGTAATCAAAGGTGAACCCAAAAGGAACGAAAATGATAAATTATTCGGAAAATTTGCGTCCTACCATTGATAAAATTTACTTGCACATTATTTGTGGAAAACGCTATGCAAGAAGACTGTTAGAAGATACAGACCAATAACTGAATATGTAATATGTAGTAAAAAATTCACCTTTGTTGTTAAAGACACCAGTGTATACAGTCCACGTATGTACATATTAATTATGGGTAATTCCTAAAATAGGAATGCTTGCTGAATGAAGAAAAGCGTTAAATAGAAGTTTACACAACGATTGAAGAATTAGTAAGGTATATTTCCTGCAAGACGAAAGATTAAAGCATCTGTATCATTCAACGTATAGAACCTTACTTACCTGAGTTGTGTTCTTTAATGAAGACGACGAAGTGTGAAAGGATCTTCACCTATTCCCCCCCTACTTGAGGACGAAGTACAATGCGTGGTTGCAGGCCCTTGAAACAGAAAATGATTCTTTGGCATTTTCTTCAACTTGCGCGTCACATTGGTTGAATGTTGGCCATATCGTCAAAGCAGTGGACCTTCACATCTTTGTGTGCATTTTGTCGTTCTGTGGTAGGCTCGTAATGATAACACGAAGTCTCCTAGCCACCGATGATTTTTTCCAGATAACACTTGTCCGTATTTCGAGTGTCAATCACGTCGCGGCAGGTGTGCATGCGTCGTTGTTATTGTTCTGGAATCATGGCGAGGGAGGCATACTTTGCACTCACTTCTGTCTTCTTCAGAACATTTTGGAGAACAATAAATAAAATAGTGTGAGCTGCAGTAATGGTGTTTTACTGCATGATCGATTTCGAGACTTAATACCTGTTCCTCAAATGAACCTTTGTATCTGAGGATGAGGAGTGAAGTCACGAAACCGATCAGTCAATGAAGCTTGCAACATCGCAACTGCAGTCTGATGCTCTTTTATTTATTGTTATTACTACATCCTGCTGCGTTCCCGCCATTCACTATGATAGATAATGAAGACTCTGTCTTGAGAACTTGATTTACAAATGTTGCTCCATTGCGGTTGCACGTTCACTTCTTAACGCCGCCTACTCACAATTGGTTGGTCTAATGGACATCTGTTGTTTAGAGTTGTACATTCAAGCTGAGACCATAGTTATTGCGCTGACGTCGCTTATAGGTCAAACAAAAATCGTCCTCGGAACATTTTGAACGGACGGTGTTTGTGCAGAATTAGTTGGCGGTAATTGAAAGATAAAGCACGAGAGGACACTCAGATTAAATTCTCTTAAATTATGGATTTATCGACTCTGCAATATGGAATGAGACGTGAATGAAGAGAACGTAACAAGGGAAAAGCCTGCCTATGAAGAGGAAGTACGTCCTGAAACAAGATGAGAAATTCCTCAACACAACGTTTTGTGGGGCACGGCAATCTGTTCCTTGCATGTTTATAAATTCTGCTTTGACTGTAGAAGTTTCCGGCTATCTTCGGTGGATCTGCAGCAGTAAACTCATTTTTTTCTTTTTTTTTATTTCTTTGCCACTCAGAATAGGATTTGTCAGCAGATATTTGTCTTTTACTGAAGGCTCATAAAAATTTCATTTCATTACTATTTTCTTTCGTTGTGCGTCGTAAAATGTTTCATATATTCATTTTATTCCCTATGACGGAAACATGAGTTTTGACGTCTTTCAAAACCGTTGCTGATATCCATTTCGCAGTTAAATTGTTGCCTCTGTTCTGCATAATTTCCGTCAACAATTCAACATGCGATATGTTCGAACGTTATTATAATTTAACGAATGCATCATTTCAGTATAAAATTAATGTTATTCAAAATCTCATATCTTCGTTGTCACACGTGTTATAACAAATTTTGATCTCGCCAACAGCGATCTTGTATATTCGCTCTTGTTTCGCCATTACGTCCTTTCGAAGTAGTTCTTTGTTTGCTTTCTGGTGATAATCAGCGTGTGGCTCCAAATATGATCAGGGTAATACAATTTACGGAATACAACTGCTTTGTTTCGAGAAAAGTCCCTACAATAAATTCAGAAATGTACGTGGTTTTTTTCCTCATCATCTGCTCAAAATATTAGTAACTGTCTCGACTACACATCTCCATTTTTTTGTATAGGGGTAGTTATATCGATTCTAGGAAGCAGAAATCTAGAGAAATTGTATGATTTCTCCGGATGCTAATTATTTCCTCCTCTATTTCCTTCATTAGATCGCTGCGCTTAAGCAGTTTTCAGAACACACGTATGATGTGAGGTACACGGTTATTATGTACCACGAAATTGATTTTAAGATCTTGGATAAGAAAACATTTTGGTATGTATGTAATTAGACTGTGGAAGTCGTAGTTAGTACCATACAGTAACCAAGGGTTATCACTGAAATGAAAACTTTCATTGACTATCAAAAAGCGATGGGTGACAGCAAAGAGAAATGTCTCACCATACTTTTATATGACGAGTACAGATCATGGCTACTTCACCAGCGTCTCTTAATTGTGGATAAGGCAGTGGGATCCTCATGCTTAAATTTTTTATGTGCAACTCATTGTTTCGTCTTTCAGTGTATTGCCCTCCATTTCTTCACGTGCAATTAGTTTGAATCTTTGGATTATGCAATTGGTTGGAATCTTTGGATTAAATTATTGAATTCACCTTAGACAAAATATTTTAGTCCTCTCCCAAACATCTTTCACCAAGACCTGACATTGCAATTGATGGACAGCCTATGAAATACATCTCACAAATACATGACTTCAAATCTTGTCATCATTGAATGTCTGTCAAGGACTTACCCGATCAGGAACACAGGAAAACACTTCAGACATACCATTTTTGAAGAAATCCGGAATAACTATAGGATACTGACATGGAGTCACTGTACCTAGGAGCATTCTTCGCAAACTCTCAAAACGAATCGTCATTCACCGCGAAAATAACATGGGTTTTGACCCCCTCCACTCTCACACATAAACACACACACATTCATCCTAGGACACTCTTGATTTCGTTAAATTATTTTGGTTGTCAGAGTGTAGCAATCTGTGCTTTTGCAACAGTCTGCAGGTTCTACCACAGAAACTAGATGAGCTCTTCGCCACCTCCCCCCGAATTTGTCTACTTTGACGAAAATGTTTTCCGTAAACTAAATGATTGCCGACCCGAAACCAGAACCGCAATCCAAATACTACAATACCGAGCACATGCGATACCTTGTTTCATTTATTTCTTATAACTCAATCTGTAAGTGCTGGAAAATTTGAAAAATTGTAATACAAAGGCTTACGGAGGCAAACTGTTTGTCTTTAGTGCCTTTAATGCAAACGTAGCTTTTTTCGGCCGATAGTATACAAATTAAAGAATCCCCCAATAATACCTTATCCGCGAGGTCCTTTAGACACCTATTGTACAACTGTACGACTGCATCTGGTTTTCCACGTGTTGTCAGAAATTCCCCATTCTCTGGTCGTTGTATGAGAGAGATAGACTGATTTCTTGAAGAAAGGTCAATTCTGGGAATTTCCTGCGAAACACAAATACTGCGGACAATGAGAATAGTCAAACATCATTGGATTCGGAAGGGCTGAAAGAGCGACACTCGTTTCAGATCAATTGACATCAGAGCGTCAAGGGCGATTTCGAAATCACGAGTCAGTTATTTCTTCCAACTGGAAATAGAGGGGCTACGTGTGAAAGAAGAATGGAGGTCTGTAGAGAACCAATTACGAGTGCGACAAAGGGCTAAAAACCACGCATCTGGCCTCAGTGCACCGTCAGCTATCAAATAGTGTGTCTTTCATTAAGGTGGCAGTCAAGATTAAGTGTTTCCGACCTCACTATCGTATCATAGAGGTTAACGTTCGCGACAAATTACAGTCTACGTATTGTTCATAAAAAATGTAGATCCATTGCTCTTATTTTATTTATTTATTAGGCAAGAATTGCAGGTTTCAGTCATACAACTATTGGTTTCTCTGTAGGCTACGTTATCTTCAGAACAAAAACTAAACTCAGCAAACCTAGCAAGGGAGCAACAACATTAAAAAACGAGACCATTACAAGTATCATGCCAAATGTAGCAGACGCTAGGGTGTAGTTATACGGTCTAAGCTAAGGTCCGAAACAACTTGAATACAAACATCCAGGAGATTAGTGCATGATATTTAGGACATCGTGTGTCATGCACTGCTATTTGTGAAGGCTGTATAAAAGTTATTTTACACGCTATACTGCGTCATTTGGTGTCATACTTTTAACTTGCCCCTCTTACAATGTTATCGATCGTTTTTTATCTATGATCAGTTTCATTTTTCTGGTTTACAGATCTCAAAAGGGTTGTAACATATAGTCGAACGCGGTTGTTTTACGACTGCAAACTGCGATAATTACCTGGAGGAATAAAAGAAAAATTAATGATTATATCAGTCACAGCATTCTCGGGAATGACAATTGCGTTGTCAAACATTTCAGTATGCAATATCAATTCAAATTCTTACAGACTTTATAGAAATTTAGGGTAAAGGCTCCACAAAGACATATTTTCTATGGTCTCAGCACCAGAGAATTAAATTGAATCATATCTGATCTAATTTTGCTTGTCAGATATTTCTGATCAGCGATTTGGCTGCTGTCTTCCTCCGAAGTGGGTCTGTTTTAAGGCACGGGAGCGTAGAGCACGATTTCCGACATTATAACAGTAGCAAACTCAGTGCTATTGTTATTACTGTTAGTATTATTGTTATTATTATTAATATTAGTATTATTATTGTTAGTTCCCCCTTAGCAAAGCGCTGAACCAGAATTAGTTTACATGACTTTTTTTCTGTCTCTTTCTTTTTTTTCCAAAAACGTCTCCCTAGTTATTTTCCACCTTATTAGTTGTTACTATGCTAAACATGTTCTGTGTCTCTCTATTTTCATTCACCCTATATTACTTTGCCCTTCTTTTATTGATATTGTTTGTAATCGTCTCTGTTGTTCGTATAGTTCTTTCGTCGGTCTCTTTACCCAGATCCCCTCTTCCTGAAGCAGCCCATAGATCTTTCTCCTTAAATTCCTCTGTTGTTCTTGCATCTCTCCGATATCAATTCTTACCTTGACTACTATTGTTCCTGAGGTATACAATGCTTCCGGTAAGACTACTGTAATATAAGGTCTTAATTTGGCATTGTTGGAGATATTTCTTTTAGTGTAATGCTTCTTGTAATTTTGTGATATTTTCTTCATGCGATGACAAGTTCAGTCCTGTTTTCCAGATATTCGGAACTTTCTACTTGTGTTATCTTTCCATACTTCGTTAACTGTAGGCATCTGTCTGTGGATTTTGTGTCTACATCTACATTTACATAGATACTCTGAAAGCCACCATAGTGCGTGGTGGAGGTTACCCTGTAGCACTACTTGTCGTTTCCCCTCTCGTTCCACTCACAAATAGAAAAAAGGGAGAAACGACTGTCTGTACGCCCTAGCTTCTCGTATCTTACCTTCGTGGTCACTACAAGCGATGTATGTTGGCGGGAGCAGAATACACTCCTGGAAATGGAAAAAAGAACACATTGACACCGGTGTGTCAGACCCACCATACTTGCTCCGGACACTGCGAGAGGGCTGTACAAGCAATGATCACACGCACGGCACAGCGGACACACCAGGAACCGCGGTGTTGGCCGTCGAATGGCGCTAGCTGCGCAGCATTTGTGCACCGCCGCCGTCAATGTCAGCCAGTTTGCCGTGGCATACGGAGCTCCATCGCAGTCTTTAACACTGGTAGCATGCCGCGACAGCGTGGACGTGAACCGTATGTGCAGTTGACGGACTTTGAGCGAGGGCGTATAGTGGGCATGCGGGAGGCCGGGTGGACGTACCGCCGAATTGCTCAACACGTGGGGCGTGAGGTCTCCACAGTACATCGATGTTATCGCCAGTGGTCGGCGGAAGGTGCACGTGCCCGTCGACCTGGGACCGGACCGCAGCGACGCACGGATGCACGCCAAGACCGTAGGATCCTACGCAGTGCCGTAGGGGACCGCACCGCCACTTCCCAGCAAATTAGGGACACTGTTGCTCCTGGGGTATCGGCGAGGACCATTCGCAACCGTCTCCATGAAGCTGGACTACGGTCCCGCACACCGTTAGGCCGTCTTCCGCTCACGCCCCAACATCGTGCAGCCCGCCTCCAGTGGTGTCGCGACAGGCGTGAATGGAGGGACGAATGGAGACGTGTCGTCTTCAGCGATGAGAGTCGCTTCTGCCTTGGTGCCAATGATGGTCGTATGCGTGTTTGGCGCCGTGCAGGTGAGCGCCACAATCAGGACTGCATACGACCGAGGCACACAGGGCCAACACCCGGCATCATGGTGTGGGGAGCGATCTCCTACACTGGCCGTACACCACTGGTGATCGTCGAGGGGACACTGAATAGTGCACGGTACATCCAAACCGTCATCGAACCCATCGTTCTACCATTCCTAGACCGGCAAGGGAACTTGCTGTTCCAACGGGACAATGCACGTCTGCATGTATCCCGTGCCACCCAACGTGCTCTAGAAGGTGTAAGTCAACTACCCTGGCCAGCAAGCTCTCCGGATCTGTCCCCCATTGAGCATGTTTGGGACTGGATGAAGCGTCGTCTCACGCGGTCTGCACGTCCAGCACGAACGCTGGTCCAACTGAGGCGCCAGGTGGAAATGGCATGGCAAGCCGTTCCACAGGACTACATCCAGCATCTCTACGATCGTCTCCATGGGAGAATAGCAGCCTGCATTGCTGCGAAAGGTGGATATACACTGTACTAGTTCCGACATTGTGCATGCTCTGTTGCCTGTGTCTATGTGCTTGTGGTTCTGTCAGTGTGATCATGTGATGTATCTGACCCCAGGAATGTGTCAATAAAGTTTCCCCTTCCTGGGACAATGAATTCACGGTGTTCTTATTTCAATTTCCAGGAGTGTAGTTCGGCAATCAGCTTCAAAGGTTGCTTCTCTAAATTTTCTGAATAATATTTCCCGAAAAGAGCGCCGCCTTCCCTCCGGGTATTCCCTTTTGCGTTCCCGAAGCATCTCCGTAATACTTACGTTTTTTTCGAACCTACCGGTAACAGCCCTCCTCAGAATTGCTCGATATATTCCTTCAATCCAACCTGATACCGATTCCAAACACTCGAGCAGCATTCAATAATAGGTCGCACCTCAATGCGGTCTCCTTTACAAGTGCACCACTCTTTCCTAAAATCCTCCCAATAAATCGAAGTCGACCATTTGCCTTCCCTACCATATGCTCATTCAATCTCATACCGCTTTGCAACGTTACGCCCAGATATTTAAATGACGGCGTGTCAACTCGGACATTCGTAATACTGTAGCTGAACACTACAGGTTTGTTATTCCGACTCATCCGCATAAACATACATTTTTGCATATTTAGGACTAGATGCCATTCATTATATCAACTGAAAATTTCTTCTAATTTATCTTGTATCTTCCTATAGTCACTGAACTTCGACACCTAACCGTAGACCACGCCGTCATCAGCAAACAACCGCAAACTGCTGCCCTGTCCGCCAAATCATTTATGTGTATAGAGAACAACACCGGTCCTGTCTCACTTCCCTGGGGAACTCCTGACGATACCCTTGTTCTGATCAACACTCGCCTTTTGAACACTGTATTTTTTCATATGAGATTTGTGTCTCTGTTTTGACTGGGATTTCGTGTACTGTCTAGAGCTTCTTTGGATACCTTTCTATTATTTTTTTATGATGGCTACATCAGCGCCAAAAACCAGACATTTTATGTTGACGCTTTTATCCTTGTGCCTTCTCTACCCCACTGCCTCCTTTATTCCATGTCCTGATTATTTTCTCCAAAGACGAGTTAAATAGAGTCTAGGCCACACTTCCGTCTTGATTTCGAGTTCCAAGATATCTTCCATAGATATCAGTCTGGATGCTATATTTGTCAATGTTTCCTGAATTAGCTTTCTAGTCTTGTTGTCCACCTTCATTTCTTCCAACGTGTGAAGAGTGTTTCTACGCCTATGGAGTCGCAGGTCTTCTTGAAGTCGACTAATGTTACTGCGGTGTTCTTGGTGTTCACCGCATACATAAATAGAGAGAGATACATGAAAAAGACAACACTTATTGTTTCCTTTCTTATCAGTATGTAGAGACCCAATTTCCTAATATTATTGATTTAAAATTTATGTGTGTTTAAGACGAAAATACTTTGTTTGAAAAAGAAAACTGGTACGTTACCATATATTGAATCCATTGGAAAGTAAAACATTTTACTTAAATACTACTCGTCTTCAGTCACCAAAAAGAGTATATATGAGAGAAAACCGGAACTTCGGCTGCATTCTGTTCAAAAGTTATTTCTGAATAGTTAACATTGTTTTGATACCTTCCATAAAAGAATCGTTGCATGAAAAATTATTAAAATTAATACTACTAATATGTTGTGTGAAATACAAAAATTTTTTCGCTGACGCCACAAGAAAAGTGGCTACAGATGATCTATAAAGATGTAGTATAGTTGTAATAAGATCGCATTCCTGACATTTTGTGTACTTAATAGGTAAAACCTGGGGAAACATACTGTTATTTCAAACAAGTAGCTACTTTGGGGATGGTGGGATATTTTGGGAATACCATGCCGGACCCGTACTGCAGGGGAAATCTGAAGTCCGTTCCTGCAAATTCCTGAGGTGAAGATCGACGTTTATATTACGCGCGGTAATTTGAAATTAATAATAAGTTCCAACATCACTGTGTATCATCCTAAGAAGGAATGACGATGAACTAAGATTTGATGTCCTTCCGTGGCGGTGCTTTTAGAGACAGATAACAAACTCGGACGGGATAAGAATGTAGCATAAAATCGTCCGTAACCAACTGAAAACAACAGTCCTGTAGGAGAGCTTTTGCAAAGTTTGGAAGGCAGGAGACGAGGTACTGGTGGAAGTAAAGCTGTGAGGACGGGGCGTGAGTATTGCTTGGTTGGCTCAGCTGGTAGAGCACTTGTCCGCGAAAGGCAAAGGGTTCGAGTCGCGGTCCGGTACACAGTTTTAATCTGCCAGGAAGTTTCATATCAGCCTTGTAATTTGCCTTAGACAAACGCCTGTAGTTGGATGGTCAGAGGTATTTTGTAACCCAGTTCCGCGCTAAGTCGACTCCATTGCCTTTACCACAACGCCACATTATTGGGTAATATCACCTCGCTGACTTCCATCAGCACACCGACGCAAAATGATCTTAAGCATGGGATGAATATAAACAATAATCTTATGCATATAGACTGAGAGACACTATGTACAGAGAAATCGTCCTAAGCAAATGAACTGTAGCCACCTAGTATGCCGCATACATTGTATCTATAGCAGGCTTGGCTCACTGACATGACATAAACTGACACTATATCCAAGAATGCAGTGCAGTGCTCTCTGGTACCTGTAATTCATGGGCGCTGAGGTATGGGGAGTTTTGAATTGCATGATCTCTAAAACCTCTTAAATACAAAGAGTCCTTTCACACTGGATCAACTGAGTTTACCTACAAGTCCATTCTGAAAAAGGAAGAAACCGCAGGACAATTGCTTAATCCACAATCTTTTATTGGGTACACGACTGGTTTCGGAACACCATCCGGTGTAAGAAATAAAATCAGTTACTATCTGATGTCATCTCCAGACCAGATGATGGAACTTCAAGTGTTCCGAAACCGGTCGTGAACCCAATAAAGGATTGTGGATTAATCAACTGTCCCGCGGTTTCTTCATTTTTCAAAACGGGCTTGTACAGTCGCGGCTGCCCCATAACAAGAACCCTTTTACTTACAAGATATTTTCTGAACATTTGATTGTTTGAGTTAAATTAGGATCTAACGATTCATTGCAGCTTCGTTTGACACTCTTAGTCTTACTGAACTATTCCTGAAATTATTATTAATATTTGGCCTTGTGCTCAGGTAGAAAACCCGACGAAAACTGCCTGTGATAGTTTTCGACATCTTGTTGTCAATTGATTAACTAATTTTGACTCCTACAGATAAAATCGGCTATTATACAATACACATCAGCACAACAACGCACTCGATCTCAAGACCAATATTAGTAACAACTAGCGCCCGGGATATTTTCATAATTACTTATTTTCCTTCACTTCTAGCTTAATAGTTCACGAATTATTTTGCCAAGGTTGACATATTTTATTTGTCGTTACATATTTTATAATTTCTTTACGTTTTCCAACAACATCAGTAGGCCACTCTTTACAAAAAATATGCGAAACCGGCCTACCATAAATGTTGGAGAAAGGAAGTGAATTATCTCCAAAACTCATACTATAGTGCAATAAACAGTTTTAATCACACTTTCAGTTGGGTTTTGAAGGATGCACATATGTTTAATTTTCTATGATTCGGAATTTCAGTTCTAAGACACAATGCAGATGCAATTACAATACTGTAGTAGCCATTATTGCGTGCAGTATAGGGCTTCAAGCGCTGTCGAGATTGGTAGCGGTGTAGACAAAAAACTATCATATTTAAGGAATGTGTGCACCAAGAAAGTTTGCCAAATTCCGGGTAGTTATAATTACAGTCCATCTACTCACAGACGTCCTGTACGGGCTGTAATTATCGTATGGCAGCGAACTTTGTAGACTTTGTAATGCGTTAATGTGGAAGTGATTTACACTAGAAAATATTTGTTTCCGTTTTAGCCACTAGGTGGAAATCTCGCCCTGTGAGTACAAAAAGACGTATAGAAATGTGTCCATATGTAATGGATTAGTAACGGCACGTGAGTAGAAAAATTGCAACAAGGCGTACTGTTCATTTTAATATTATCTGCCGCTAACATAATTTGTTTAATACGGACACCACAGCTGTCGACGAGATGCTGCACAGCGCCAGATTTGCACCTAGTGCGAAAACTACAACTAATTTCTTTTAACGAAGATTGATTCCGCATTAACGTATTAGTAAATCCACCCAGTTTCACTACCACACGATAATTACAGCGCATAGATCTCAGTGAGTAGCTGAACTTCAATTACAGCCATCCGGTGGTACGTTTTGTGAGTACAAAAAGACGTATAGAAATGTCTCCATATGTAATGGATTAGTAACGGCACGTGAGTAGAAAAATTGCAACAAGGCGTACTGTTCATTTTAATATTACCTGCCGCTAACATAATTTGTTTAATACGGACACCACAGCTGTCGACGAGATGCTGCACAGCGCCAGATTTGCACCTAGTGCGAAAACTACAACTAATTTCTTTTAACGAAGATTGATTCCGCATTAACGTATTAGTAAATCCACCCAGTTTCACTACCACACGATAATTACAGCGCATAGATCTCAGTGAGTAGCTGAACTTCAATTACAGCCATCCGGTGGTACGTTTTGTGAGTACAAAAAGACGTATAGAAATGTCTCCATATGTAATGGATTAGTAACGGCACGTGAGTAGAAAAATTGCAACAAGGCGTACTGTTCATTTTAATATTACCTGCCGCTAACATAATTTGTTTAATACGGACACCACAGCTGTCGACGAGATGCTGCACAGCGCCAGATTTGCACCTAGTGCGAAAACTACAACTAATTTCTTTTAACGAAGATTGATTCCGCATTAACGTATTAGTAAATCCACCCAGTTTCACTACCACACGATAATTACAGCGCATAGATCTCAGTGAGTAGCTGAACTTCAATTACAGCCATCCGGTGGTACGTTTTGTGAGTACAAAAAGACGTATAGAAATGTCTCCATATGTAATGGATTAGTAACGGCACGTGAGTAGAAAAATTGCAACAAGGCGTACTGTTCATTTTAATATTACCTGCCGCTAACATAATTTGTTTAATACGGACACCACAGCTGTCGACGAGATGCTGCACAGCGCCAGATTTGCACCTAGTGCGAAAACTACAACTAATTTCTTTTAACGAAGATTGATTCCGCATTAACGTATTAGTAAATCCACCCAGTTTCACTACCACACGATAATTACAGCGCATAGATCTCAGTGAGTAGCTGAACTTCAATTACAGCCATCCGGTGGTACGTTTTGTGAGTACAAAAAGACGTATAGAAATGTCTCCATATGTAATGGATTAGTAACGGCACGTGAGTAGAAAAATTGCAACAAGGCGTACTGTTCATTTTAATATTACCTGCCGCTAACATAATTTGTTTAATACGGACACCACAGCTGTCGACGAGATGCTGCACAGCGCCAGATTTGCACCTAGTGCGAAAACTACAACTAATTTCTTTTAACGAAGATTGATTCCGCATTAACGTATTAGTAAATCCACCCAGTTTCACTACCACACGATAATTACAGCGCATAGATCTCAGTGAGTAGCTGAACTTCAATTACAGCCATCCGGTGGTACGTTTTGTGAGTACAAAAAGACGTATAGAAATGTCTCCATATGTAATGGATTAGTAACGGCACGTGAGTAGAAAAATTGCAACAAGGCGTACTGTTCATTTTAATATTACCTGCCGCTAACATAATTTGTTTAATACGGACACCACAGCTGTCGACGAGATGCTGCACAGCGCCAGATTTGCACCTAGTGCGAAAACTACAACTAATTTCTTTTAACGAAGATTGATTCCGCATTAACGTATTAGTAAATCCACCCAGTTTCACTACCACACGATAATTACAGCGCATAGATCTCAGTGAGTAGCTGAACTTCAATTACAGCCATCCGGTGGTACGTTTTGTGAGTACAAAAAGACGTATAGAAATGTCTCCATATGTAATGGATTAGTAACGGCACGTGAGTAGAAAAATTGCAACAAGGCGTACTGTTCATTTTAATATTACCTGCCGCTAACATAATTTGTTTAATACGGACACCACAGCTGTCGACGAGATGCTGCACAGCGCCAGATTTGCACCTAGTGCGAAAACTACAACTAATTTCTTTTAACGAAGATTGATTCCGCATTAACGTATTAGTAAATCCACCCAGTTTCACTACCACACGATAATTACAGCGCATAGATCTCAGTGAGTAGCTGAACTTCAATTACAGCCATCCGGTGGTACGTTTTGTGAGTACAAAAAGACGTATAGAAATGTCTCCATATGTAATGGATTAGTAACGGCACGTGAGTAGAAAAATTGCAACAAGGCGTACTGTTCATTTTAATATTACCTGCCGCTAACATAATTTGTTTAATACGGACACCACAGCTGTCGACGAGATGCTGCACAGCGCCAGATTTGCACCTAGTGCGAAAACTACAACTAATTTCTTTTAACGAAGATTGATTCCGCATTAACGTATTAGTAAATCCACCCAGTTTCACTACCACACGATAATTACAGCGCATAGATCTCAGTGAGTAGCTGAACTTCAATTACAGCCATCCGGTGGTACGTTTTGTGAGTACAAAAAGACGTATAGAAATGTCTCCATATGTAATGGATTAGTAACGGCACGTGAGTAGAAAAATTGCAACAAGGCGTACTGTTCATTTTAATATTACCTGCCGCTAACATAATTTGTTTAATACAGACACCACAGCTGTCGACGAGATGCTGCACAGCGCCAGATTTGCACCTAGTGCGAAAACTACAACTAATTTCTTTTAACGGAGATTGATTCCGCATTAACGTATTAGTAAATCCACCCAGTTTCACTACCACACGATAATTACAGCGCATAGATCTCAGTGAGTAGCTGAACTTCAATTACAGCCATCCGGTGGTACGTTTTGTGAGTACAAAAAGACGTATAGAAATGTCTCCATATGTAATGGATTAGTAACGGCACGTGAGTAGAAAAATTGCAACAAGGCGTACTGTTCATTTTAATATTACCTGCCGCTAACATAATTTGTTTAATACGGACACCACAGCTGTCGACGAGATGCTGCACAGCGCCAGATTTGCACCTAGTGCGAAAACTACAACTAATTTCTTTTAACGGAGATTGATTCCGCATTAACGTATTAGTAAATCCACCCAGTTTCACTACCACACGATAATTACAGCGCATAGATCTCAGTGAGTAGCTGAACTTCAATTACAGCCATCCGGTGGTACGTTTTGTGAGTACAAAAAGACGTATAGAAATGTCTCCATATGTAATGGATTAGTAACGGCACGTGAGTAGAAAAATTGCAACAAGGCGTACTGTTCATTTTAATATTACCTGCCGCTAACATAATTTGTTTAATACGGACACCACAGCTGTCGACGAGATGCTGCACAGCGCCAGATTTGCACCTAGTGCGAAAACTACAACTAATTTCTTTTAACGAAGATTGATTCCGCATTAACGTATTAGTAAATCCACCCAGTTTCACTACCACACGATAATTACAGCGCATAGATCTCAGTGAGTAGCTGAACTTCAATTACAGCCATCCGGTGGTACGTTTTGTGAGTACAAAAAGACGTATAGAAATGTCTCCATATGTAATGGATTAGTAACGGCACGTGAGTAGAAAAATTGCAACAAGGCGTACTGTTCATTTTAATATTACCTGCCGCTAACATAATTTGTTTAATACGGACACCACAGCTGTCGACGAGATGCTGCACAGCGCCAGATTTGCACCTAGTGCGAAAACTACAACTAATTTCTTTTAACGAAGATTGATTCCGCATTAACGTATTAGTAAATCCACCCAGTTTCACTACCACACGATAATTACAGCGCATAGATCTCAGTGAGTAGCTGAACTTCAATTACAGCCATCCGGTGGTACGTTTTGTGAGTACAAAAAGACGTATAGAAATGTCTCCATATGTAATGGATTAGTAACGGCACGTGAGTAGAAAAATTGCAACAAGGCGTACTGTTCATTTTAATATTATCTGCCGCTAACATAATTTGTTTCATACGGACACCACAGCTGTCGACGAGATGCTGCACAGCGCCAGATTTGCACCTAGTGCGAAAACTACAACTAATTTCTTTTAACGAAGAATGATTCCGCATTAACGTATTAGTAAATCCACCCAGTTTCACTACCACACGATAATTACAGCGCATAGATCTCAGTGAGTAGCTGAACTTCAATTACAGCCATCCGGTGGTACGTTTTGTGAGTACAAAAAGACGTATAGAAATGTCTCCATATGTAATGGATTAGTAACGGCACGTGAGTAGAAAAATTGCAACAAGGCGTACTGTTCATTTTAATATTACCTGCCGCTAACATAATTTGTTTAATACGGACACCACAGCTGTCGACGAGATGCTGCACAGCGCCAGATTTGCACCTAGTGCGAAAACTACAACTAATTTCTTTTAACGAAGATTGATTCCGCATTAACGTATTAGTAAATCCACCCAGTTTCACTACCACACGATAATTACAGCGCATAGATCTCAGTGAGTAGCTGAACTTCAATTACAGCCATCCGGTGGTACGTTTTGTGAGTACAAAAAGACGTATAGAAATGTCTCCATATGTAATGGATTAGTAACGGCACGTGAGTAGAAAAATTGCAACAAGGCGTACTGTTCATTTTAATATTACCTGCCGCTAACATAATTTGTTTCATACGGACACCACAGCTGTCGACGAGATGCTGCACAGCGCCAGATTTGCACCTAGTGCGAAAACTACAACTAATTTCTTTTAACGAAGAATGATTCCGCATTAACGTATTAGTAAATCCACCCAGTTTCACTACCACACGATAATTACAGCGCATAGATCTCAGTGAGTAGCTGAACTTCAATTACAGCCATCCGGTGGTACGTTTTGTGAGTACAAAAAGACGTATAGAAATGTCTCCATATGTAATGGATTAGTAACGGCACGTGAGTAGAAAAATTGCAACAAGGCGTACTGTTCATTTTAATATTACCTGCCGCTAACATAATTTGTTTAATACGGACACCACAGCTGTCGACGAGATGCTGCACAGCGCCAGATTTGCACCTAGTGCGAAAACTACAACTAATTTCTTTTAACGAAGAATGATTCCGCATTAACGTATTAGTAAATCCACCCAGTTTCACTACCACACGATAATTACAGCGCATAGATCTCAGTGAGTAGCTGAACTTCAATTACAGCCATCCGGTGGTACGTTTTGTGAGTACAAAAAGACGTATAGAAATGTCTCCATATGTAATGGATTAGTAACGGCACGTGAGTAGAAAAATTGCAACAAGGCGTACTGTTCATTTTAATATTACCTGCCGCTAACATAATTTGTTTAATACGGACACCACAGCTGTCGACGAGATGCTGCACAGCGCCAGATTTGCACCTAGTGCGAAAACTACAACTAATTTCTTTTAACGAAGAATGATTCCGCATTAACGTATTAGTAAATCCACCCAGTTTCACTACCACACGATAATTACAGCGCATAGATCTCAGTGAGTAGCTGAACTTCAATTACAGCCATCCGGTGGTACGTTTTGTGAGTACAAAAAGACGTATAGAAATGTCTCCATATGTAATGGATTAGTAACGGCACGTGAGTAGAAAAATTGCAACAAGGCGTACTGTTCATTTTAATATTACCTGCCGCTAACATAATTTGTTTAATACGGACACCACAGCTGTCGACGAGATGCTGCACAGCGCCAGATTTGCACCTAGTGCGAAAACTACAACTAATTTCTTTTAACGAAGATTGATTCCGCATTAACGTATTAGTAAATCCACCCAGTTTCACTACCACACGATAATTACAGCGCATAGATCTCAGTGAGTAGCTGAACTTCAATTACAGCCATCCGGTGGTACGTTTTGTGAGTACAAAAAGACGTATAGAAATGTCTCCATATGTAATGGATTAGTAACGGCACGTGAGTAGAAAAATTGCAACAAGGCGTACTGTTCATTTTAATATTACCTGCCGCTAACATAATTTGTTTAATACGGACACCACAGCTGTCGACGAGATGCTGCACAGCGCCAGATTTGCACCTAGTGCGAAAACTACAACTAATTTCTTTTAACGAAGAATGATTCCGCATTAACGTATTAGTAAATCCACCCAGTTTCACTACCACACGATAATTACAGCGCATAGATCTCAGTGAGTAGCTGAACTTCAATTACAGCCATCCGGTGGTACGTTTTGTGAGTACAAAAAGACGTATAGAAATGTCTCCATATGTAATGGATTAGTAACGGCACGTGAGTAGAAAAATTGCAACAAGGCGTACTGTTCATTTTAATATTACCTGCCGCTAACATAATTTGTTTAATACGGACACCACAGCTGTCGACGAGATGCTGCACAGCGCCAGATTTGCACCTAGTGCGAAAACTACAACTAATTTCTTTTAACGAAGAATGATTCCGCATTAACGTATTAGTAAATCCACCCAGTTTCACTACCACACGATAATTACAGCGCATAGATCTCAGTGAGTAGCTGAACTTCAATTACAGCCATCCGGTGGTACGTTTTGTGAGTACAAAAAGACGTATAGAAATGTCTCCATATGTAATGGATTAGTAACGGCACGTGAGTAGAAAAATTGCAACAAGGCGTACTGTTCATTTTAATATTACCTGCCGCTAACATAATTTGTTTAATACGGACACCACAGCTGTCGACGAGATGCTGCACAGCGCCAGATTTGCACCTAGTGCGAAAACTACAACTAATTTCTTTTAACGAAGATTGATTCCGCATTAACGTATTAGTAAATCCACCCAGTTTCACTACCACACGATAATTACAGCGCATAGATCTCAGTGAGTAGCTGAACTTCAATTACAGCCATCCGGTGGTACGTTTTGTGAGTACAAAAAGACGTATAGAAATGTCTCCATATGTAATGGATTAGTAACGGCACGTGAGTAGAAAAATTGCAACAAGGCGTACTGTTCATTTTAATATTACCTGCCGCTAACATAATTTGTTTAATACGGACACCACAGCTGTCGACGAGATGCTGCACAGCGCCAGATTTGCACCTAGTGCGAAAACTACAACTAATTTCTTTTAACGAAGATTGATTCCGCATTAACGTATTAGTAAATCCACCCAGTTTCACTACCACACGATAATTACAGCGCATAGATCTCAGTGAGTAGCTGAACTTCAATTACAGCCATCCGGTGGCACGTTTTGTGAGTACAAAAAGACGTATAGAAATGTCTCCATATGTAATGGATTAGTAACGGCACGTGAGTAGAAAAATTGCAACAAGGCGTACTGTTCATTTTAATATTACCTGCCGCTAACATAATTTGTTTAATACGGACACCACAGCTGTCGACGAGATGCTGCACAGCGCCAGATTTGCACCTAGTGCGAAAACTACAACTAATTTCTTTTAACGAAGATTGATTCCGCATTAACGTATTAGTAAATCCACCCAGTTTCACTACCACACGATAATTACAGCGCATAGATCTCAGTGAGTAGCTGAACTTCAATTACAGCCATCCGGTGGTACGTTTTGTGAGTACAAAAAGACGTATAGAAATGTCTCCATATGTAATGGATTAGTAACGGCACGTGAGTAGAAAAATTGCAACAAGGCGTACTGTTCATTTTAATATTACCTGCCGCTAACATAATTTGTTTAATACGGACACCACAGCTGTCGACGAGATGCTGCACAGCGCCAGATTTGCACCTAGTGCGAAAACTACAACTAATTTCTTTTAACGAAGATTGATTCCGCATTAACGTATTAGTAAATCCACCCAGTTTCACTACCACACGATAATTACAGCGCATAGATCTCAGTGAGTAGCTGAACTTCAATTACAGCCATCCGGTGGTACGTTTTGTGAGTACAAAAAGACGTATAGAAATGTCTCCATATGTAATGGATTAGTAACGGCACGTGAGTAGAAAAATTGCAACAAGGCGTACTGTTCATTTTAATATTACCTGCCGCTAACATAATTTGTTTAATACGGACACCACAGCTGTCGACGAGATGCTGCACAGCGCCAGATTTGCACCTAGTGCGAAAACTACAACTAATTTCTTTTAACGAAGAATGATTCCGCATTAACGTATTAGTAAATCCACCCAGTTTCACTACCACACGATAATTACAGCGCATAGATCTCAGTGAGTAGCTGAACTTCAATTACAGCCATCCGGTGGTACGTTTTGTGAGTACAAAAAGACGTATAGAAATGTCTCCATATGTAATGGATTAGTAACGGCACGTGAGTAGAAAAATTGCAACAAGGCGTACTGTTCATTTTAATATTACCTGCCGCTAACATAATTTGTTTAATACGGACACCACAGCTGTCGACGAGATGCTGCACAGCGCCAGATTTGCACCTAGTGCGAAAACTACAACTAATTTCTTTTAACGAAGATTGATTCCGCATTAACGTATTAGTAAATCCACCCAGTTTCACTACCACACGATAATTACAGCGCATAGATCTCAGTGAGTAGCTGAACTTCAATTACAGCCATCCGGTGGTACGTTTTGTGAGTACAAAAAGACGTATAGAAATGTCTCCATATGTAATGGATTAGTAACGGCACGTGAGTAGAAAAATTGCAACAAGGCGTACTGTTCATTTTAATATTACCTGCCGCTAACATAATTTGTTTAATACGGACACCACAGCTGTCGACGAGATGCTGCACAGCGCCAGATTTGCACCTAGTGCGAAAACTACAACTAATTTCTTTTAACGAAGAATGATTCCGCATTAACGTATTAGTAAATCCACCCAGTTTCACTACCACACGATAATTACAGCGCATAGATCTCAGTGAGTAGCTGAACTTCAATTACAGCCATCCGGTGGTACGTTTTGTGAGTACAAAAAGACGTATAGAAATGTCTCCATATGTAATGGATTAGTAACGGCACGTGAGTAGAAAAATTGCAACAAGGCGTACTGTTCATTTTAATATTACCTGCCGCTAACATAATTTGTTTAATACGGACACCACAGCTGTCGACGAGATGCTGCACAGCGCCAGATTTGCACCTAGTGCGAAAACTACAACTAATTTCTTTTAACGAAGATTGATTCCGCATTAACGTATTAGTAAATCCACCCAGTTTCACTACCACACGATAATTACAGCGCATAGATCTCAGTGAGTAGCTGAACTTCAATTACAGCCATCCGGTGGTACGTTTTGTGAGTACAAAAAGACGTATAGAAATGTCTCCATATGTAATGGATTAGTAACGGCACGTGAGTAGAAAAATTGCAACAAGGCGTACTGTTCATTTTAATATTACCTGCCGCTAACATAATTTGTTTAATACGGACACCACAGCTGTCGACGAGATGCTGCACAGCGCCAGATTTGCACCTAGTGCGAAAACTACAACTAATTTCTTTTAACGAAGATTGATTCCGCATTAACGTATTAGTAAATCCACCCAGTTTCACTACCACACGATAATTACAGCGCATAGATCTCAGTGAGTAGCTGAACTTCAATTACAGCCATCCGGTGGCACGTTTTGTGAGTACAAAAAGACGTATAGAAATGTCTCCATATGTAATGGATTAGTAACGGCACGTGAGTAGAAAAATTGCAACAAGGCGTACTGTTCATTTTAATATTACCTGCCGCTAACATAATTTGTTTAATACGGACACCACAGCTGTCGACGAGATGCTGCACAGCGCCAGATTTGCACCTAGTGCGAAAACTACAACTAATTTCTTTTAACGAAGATTGATTCCGCATTAACGTATTAGTAAATCCACCCAGTTTCACTACCACACGATAATTACAGCGCATAGATCTCAGTGAGTAGCTGAACTTCAATTACAGCCATCCGGTGGTACGTTTTGTGAGTACAAAAAGACGTATAGAAATGTCTCCATATGTAATGGATTAGTAACGGCACGTGAGTAGAAAAATTGCAACAAGGCGTACTGTTCATTTTAATATTACCTGCCGCTAACATAATTTGTTTAATACGGACACCACAGCTGTCGACGAGATGCTGCACAGCGCCAGATTTGCACCTAGTGCGAAAACTACAACTAATTTCTTTTAACGAAGATTGATTCCGCATTAACGTATTAGTAAATCCACCCAGTTTCACTACCACACGATAATTACAGCGCATAGATCTCAGTGAGTAGCTGAACTTCAATTACAGCCATCCGGTGGTACGTTTTGTGAGTACAAAAAGACGTATAGAAATGTCTCCATATGTAATGGATTAGTAACGGCACGTGAGTAGAAAAATTGCAACAAGGCGTACTGTTCATTTTAATATTACCTGCCGCTAACATAATTTGTTTAATACGGACACCACAGCTGTCGACGAGATGCTGCACAGCGCCAGATTTGCACCTAGTGCGAAAACTACAACTAATTTCTTTTAACGAAGAATGATTCCGCATTAACGTATTAGTAAATCCACCCAGTTTCACTACCACACGATAATTACAGCGCATAGATCTCAGTGAGTAGCTGAACTTCAATTACAGCCATCCGGTGGTACGTTTTGTGAGTACAAAAAGACGTATAGAAATGTCTCCATATGTAATGGATTAGTAACGGCACGTGAGTAGAAAAATTGCAACAAGGCGTACTGTTCATTTTAATATTACCTGCCGCTAACATAATTTGTTTAATACGGACACCACAGCTGTCGACGAGATGCTGCACAGCGCCAGATTTGCACCTAGTGCGAAAACTACAACTAATTTCTTTTAACGAAGATTGATTCCGCATTAACGTATTAGTAAATCCACCCAGTTTCACTACCACACGATAATTACAGCGCATAGATCTCAGTGAGTAGCTGAACTTCAATTACAGCCATCCGGTGGTACGTTTTGTGAGTACAAAAAGACGTATAGAAATGTCTCCATATGTAATGGATTAGTAACGGCACGTGAGTAGAAAAATTGCAACAAGGCGTACTGTTCATTTTAATATTACCTGCCGCTAACATAATTTGTTTAATACGGACACCACAGCTGTCGACGAGATGCTGCACAGCGCCAGATTTGCACCTAGTGCGAAAACTACAACTAATTTCTTTTAACGAAGAATGATTCCGCATTAACGTATTAGTAAATCCACCCAGTTTCACTACCACACGATAATTACAGCGCATAGATCTCAGTGAGTAGCTGAACTTCAATTACAGCCATCCGGTGGTACGTTTTGTGAGTACAAAAAGACGTATAGAAATGTCTCCATATGTAATGGATTAGTAACGGCACGTGAGTAGAAAAATTGCAACAAGGCGTACTGTTCATTTTAATATTACCTGCCGCTAACATAATTTGTTTAATACGGACACCACAGCTGTCGACGAGATGCTGCACAGCGCCAGATTTGCACCTAGTGCGAAAACTACAACTAATTTCTTTTAACGAAGATTGATTCCGCATTAACGTATTAGTAAATCCACCCAGTTTCACTACCACACGATAATTACAGCGCATAGATCTCAGTGAGTAGCTGAACTTCAATTACAGCCATCCGGTGGTACGTTTTGTGAGTACAAAAAGACGTATAGAAATGTCTCCATATGTAATGGATTAGTAACGGCACGTGAGTAGAAAAATTGCAACAAGGCGTACTGTTCATTTTAATATTACCTGCCGCTAACATAATTTGTTTAATACGGACACCACAGCTGTCGACGAGATGCTGCACAGCGCCAGATTTGCACCTAGTGCGAAAACTACAACTAATTTCTTTTAACGAAGATTGATTCCGCATTAACGTATTAGTAAATCCACCCAGTTTCACTACCACACGATAATTACAGCGCATAGATCTCAGTGAGTAGCTGAACTTCAATTACAGCCATCCGGTGGTACGTATTGTGAGTACAAAAAGACGTATAGAAATGTCTCCATATGTAATGGATTAGTAACGGCACGTGAGTAGAAAAATTGCAACAAGGCGTACTGTTCATTTTAATATTACCTGCCGCTAACATAATTTGTTTAATACGGACACCACAGCTGTCGACGAGATGCTGCACAGCGCCAGATTTGCACCTAGTGCGAAAACTACAACTAATTTCTTTTAACGAAGATTGATTCCGCATTAACGTATTAGTAAATCCACCCAGTTTCACTACCACACGATAATTACAGCGCATAGATCTCAGTGAGTAGCTGAACTTCAATTACAGCCATCCGGTGGTACGTTTTGTGAGTACAAAAAGACGTATAGAAATGTCTCCATATGTAATGGATTAGTAACGGCACGTGAGTAGAAAAATTGCAACAAGGCGTACTGTTCATTTTAATATTACCTGCCGCTAACATAATTTGTTTAATACGGACACCACAGCTGTCGACGAGATGCTGCACAGCGCCAGATTTGCACCTAGTGCGAAAACTACAACTAATTTCTTTTAACGAAGATTGATTCCGCATTAACGTATTAGTAAATCCACCCAGTTTCACTACCACACGATAATTACAGCGCATAGATCTCAGTGAGTAGCTGAACTTCAATTACAGCCATCCGGTGGTACGTTTTGTGAGTACAAAAAGACGTATAGAAATGTCTCCATATGTAATGGATTAGTAACGGCACGTGAGTAGAAAAATTGCAACAAGGCGTACTGTTCATTTTAATATTACCTGCCGCTAACATAATTTGTTTAATACGGACACCACAGCTGTCGACGAGATGCTGCACAGCGCCAGATTTGCACCTAGTGCGAAAACTACAACTAATTTCTTTTAACGAAGATTGATTCCGCATTAACGTATTAGTAAATCCACCCAGTTTCACTACCACACGATAATTACAGCGCATAGATCTCAGTGAGTAGCTGAACTTCAATTACAGCCATCCGGTGGTACGTTTTGTGAGTACAAAAAGACGTATAGAAATGTCTCCATATGTAATGGATTAGTAACGGCACGTGAGTAGAAAAATTGCAACAAGGCGTACTGTTCATTTTAATATTACCTGCCGCTAACATAATTTGTTTAATACGGACACCGCAGCTGTCGACGAGATGCTGCACAGCGCCAGATTTGCACCTAGTGCGAAAACTACAACTAATTTCTTTTAACGAAGAATGATTCCGCATTAACGTATTAGTAAATCCACCCAGTTTCACTACCACACGATAATTACAGCGCGTAGATCTCAGTGAGTAGCTGAACTTCAATTACAGCCATCCGGTGGTACGTTTTGTGAGTACAAAAAGACGTATAGAAATGTCTCCATATGTAATGGATTAGTAACGGCACGTGAGTAGAAAAATTGCAACAAGGCGTACTGTTCATTTTAATATTACTTGCCGCTAACATAATTTGTTTAATACGGACACCACAGCTGTCGACGAGATGCTGCACAGCGCCAGATTTGCACCTAGTGCGAAAACTACAACTAATTTCTTTTAACGAAGATTGATTCCGCATTAACGTATTAGTAAATCCACCCAGTTTCACTACCACTCGATAATTACAGCGCATAGATCTCAGTGAGTAGCTGAACTTCAATTACAGCCATCCGGTAGTACGTTTTGTGAGTACAAAAAGACGTATAGAAATGTCTCCATATGTAATGGATTAGTAACGGCACGTGAGTAGAAAAATTGCAACAAGGCGTACTGTTCATTTTAATATTACCTGCCGCTAACATAATTTGTTTAATACGGACACCGCAGCTGTCGACGAGATGCTGCACAGCGCCAGATTTGCACCTAGTGCGAAAACTACAACTAATTTCTTTTAACGAAGAATGATTCCGCATTAACGTATTAGTAAATCCACCCAGTTTCACTACCACACGATAATTACAGCGCATAGATCTCAGTGAGTAGCTGAACTTCAATTACAGCCACCCGGTAGTACGTTTTGTGTTTATTAAGCTTCCTGTAATATCAAAATTACGATCTTTGGTTACGGCGGACGAGGCTTTCACTACTGATGTGAAGAGTGGAGATTATTCTAGGCCGAGCATGCAATAAGCTGCTTGGATCCTTTATGAAATCCCAGTTTCACCAATGTACACAAAAAACCGAACAGTGCAGTGGTCTTAGAAGCAAATGTTACTGACGCAGATGCAGAACATTCCAAACTCTACAAACGAAATTTTTCATGATACACTATGTCATCAAAAGTATCCGGACAACTGGCTGAAAATTGCTTCCAAGTTCGTGGCGCCGTCCATCGGTAATGCTGGAATTCATTATGGTGTTGGCCCACCCTTAGCCTTGATGACAGCTTCCACTCTCGCAGTCATACGTTCAATTAGGTGCTGTAAGGTTTCTTGGGGAATGACAGCTCATTCTTCACGGAGTGCTGCACTGAGGAGAGGTATCGATGTCGGTCGGTGAGACCTGGATCGAAGTCGGCGTTCCAAAACACCCGAAAGGCGTGCTATAGGGTTCAGGCCAGTCCATTACAGGGATGTTATTGTGGTGTAACCATCCGCCACAGGCCGTGCATTATGAACAGGTGCTCGATCGTGTTGAAAGGTACAATCGCCATCCCCGAATTTCTCTTCAGCAGTGGGAAGCACGAAGGTGCTTAAAACTTCAGTATAGGTCTGTGCTGTGATAGTGCCACGCATAACAACAAGGCATGCAAGCCCTCTCCATGAAAAACACGACCACACCATAAAACCACCACCTCCGAATTTTACTGTTGGCACTACACAAGTTAGCAGATAACGTTCTCCGGGCATTCGCCATACCCACACCCTGACATCGGATCACCACATTGTGTACCAAGATTCTTCACTCCGCACAACGTCTTCCCACTGTTAAATCGTACAATGTTTACGCTCCTTACACCAAGCAACGCGGCGTTTGGCATTTACCGGCATGGTGTGTGACTTATTAGCAGCCGCTCGGCCATGAAATCCAAGTTTTCTCACCTCCGGCCTAACTGTCATAGTACTTGCAGTGAATCCTGATGAAGTTTGTTATTCCTGTGTGATAGTCTGGATAGATGTCTACCTATTAGGCATTACGACCCTCTTTAACTGTCGGTGGGCTATGTCAGTCAACAGACGACATCGGCTTGTACACTTTTGTGCTTTACGTATCCCTTCATGTTTCCACTTCACTATCACATCGGAAACACTGGACCTGGAGATGTTTAGGAGTGGGGAAATGTCGCTTACAGACTTGTGACGCAGGTGACAGGCAATCACGTGACCACGTGCGAAGTCTGTGAGCTCCGCAGAGCGCTCCATTCTGTTCTCTCACGATGTCTAATGACTATTGAGGTCGCTGATATGGAGTAGCTGGCAGTAGGTGGCAGCACAATGCACCTAATATGAAAAACGTATGTTGTTATTGGGGGGGGGGGGGGGGGGGGTCCGAATACTTTTGATCACATAGTGTACTTGTAAGAGCTTCGCTATTGTTTCTGCGAATATTCAGTGGTGAAACTTCAAGTGACTGAATATTGCGCCCTTCTAGAAAAGTACTATAGGCAACAGATTCCTAATGAATGGATGTTAAGCAAAAACTATTTTTATTTTTGCTGCCACGAGGCTCCGAAAAGTGTGCTTCTCTATAGAAGTAACCAGCACGTATGTATAGTCGCCGACAAAGCAACGTATGTGAACGTTACACTAGGAATTCATTGTTGGTGGAGGCAATGAAAAACACTTAAAGCTATTGCTGTTTTCCTGCAATGTTTTGGAATTAACAAATCATTTAACAGTAGCTCGTGTTGTGAATGGCTGTGTTAAAGTGCTGTGGCCTGAGACGATGCAAAAAGGAAAAGTATTAATCTACGGCCTACCTGCTGAAGGCTGTTACTGCCCTACGCGTACTCTATCTACATTTAACTCACTTCCCATGTATGGTCTGTCATTGTAACGTATCACTAAGGGAGTGCGCGGCAACTACCCAGAAGTGAATAAAGTAATGTCGTACACCAAGGAAGTGTTTCTCGCATCCCTGCATTATCTATCGCTCTGTAGAGAATTGCTGCCTGGCCGGCCGCGGTGGTCTAGCGGTTCTAGGCGCTCAGTCCGGAACCGCGCGACTGCTACGGTCGCAGGTTCGAATCCTGCCTCGGGCATGGATTTGTGTGATGTCCTTAGGTTAGTTAGGTTTAAGTAGTTCTAAGTTCTAGGGGACTGATGACCACTGATGTTAAGTCCCATAGTGCTCAGAGCCATTTGAACCATTTTTAGAATTGCTGCCGAAGCTGGGGCTGACGCCCGGGTCCGTCCTAACGAGGTGGGGTAGACACAATGCAGCTACCGGTGTTTAATTATGAACATTTTGAAGCTGTGAAATCTGTGATTGATGCATTTCCGACAGTATGTTCGGCTTCGGTACGAGAAGCACAAAATAATTTCACAGTATTTTCGGCTGCATATTGTATAGATACGTATTGACAATGCGGTCAGAAAACCAGAAAAACTTTGTTGAATGTGACAATGGCTGTGGAAGCCATATGTTCGGCTACGTTACCAGCGGCATTAAAGAATTCGAATGTACCCGGTTGGGTTTGCATAAACCGTTAGAAATAATAAGAATGTGAAATTCAAGCTGATTGAAATTAGAGACGATATTGGGAGAGGGCAGTGATTAATTTGTGAGATTGTTTTGGAAATAAATCCGGACTACTTGACTTTTACTGCTATCTACAATATCTCAGGAGAAGAAGAGGTTCCAGTGGACACCCTTTCAGAAATATTTCATCTACTATGAAATTTGCAACATCTACTCCATACAATGTGGAGGAAAATTTTGGTCCACTAAAAACATTCCGCCTGATCGCCGCTGTCCTATGACTGCAGAAAATATGGAGGAGTATCTTGTTCTTCACTGTGATTCAGAATGAACGTTAGTAATTTCAGGTAAGATGGTCATTTTAGTAAACACATGAAACGGAGAATAATGTTCTTTTGTTAACTATACTGATCGACGATTGTGTGAAGTCACATCAGTTGAAGTTATCGTCTGATGTTCGATTCGAGGTAGGGTAATCATAATATCGATGATAATCGATTTTACTCCACTTCAGTATCTTATGTCGTATCGAGTATCGCTAAGATCCAAAATTAAAAACTCTCCAAGTCCACCCACCTCTATACAGAAAACCATTCTTTGACTGTTCAATATAAAACTTCAAATCAAAAACAGCTTCAGCCGTCCACAATTCATATTTTATTGTGCTTATACAACCAGTTTCGGCATTACTCCACGCCAGCTTCAGGCCGCTCCCACCGAAGTGTAGGAAGAATCCAACCTCAATTCTTCCTACACGTCGGTCAGGGGACTTGAAGATGGCGTCGTGAAACGCCGAAAGGCACAATAAAATTTGAAATATAGATGGCTGAAGGTGTTTTTGATCTGAAGTTTTAATTCCAGAAATAGAAAGTATTATAAAATGTATCTTGATAATCCATTTTCGGTGTTTTTTGTGCATTTAAATGCAGGAGAGGGTTTTGTACCTTGGAAATGTTGCAGTGCGAAGCAGTGTACTTCTTGTGTCTGAACAAAATTAACTGGTGCTGCAAGAACCAAGAGAAGCGGGTCAAGTCAATCGAGCAAGTTGCACAGTACTGCGCGCTAATTCGGTGACAACTGCTGCCTTGGCGCCAAGGTGCATACTTCACGCTGTCACCAAGCAGGGTTACGAGAAGCGCCACAGTACCGACACTCCAGAAAGGTGAAGCGACCACTGCGCTGTCGGCCCGATTACTTGATGTTCAGGCCGAAGTTCTGCTGTAACTCGAGTGGAAGAAACCAGCGCTGTAGCAAGACAAGCACTGGCCAGGCCCATACAAATACTCCTCATTTAGAGTTAGACGTATCTCACGCAGAGGAATGGAAAGAACCGACCGCTTACAATCGTTACCAAAATTTTAGTTCTGAATAAACAGAGTTTTTCGATATTTGTTTAGTCTCGGCAAAAAAAGTTTATTTTAGTTTATTACTACCAACCATATAAAAAAAGGCATGTCAATTTTCCTCTTTCGTCTCCGCAGTCTTCGATGGAGACAATGAGACCGATCTCTGTCAAAGCCTCAATTCTTTATCGATTGAGACCAACTACTCTATCCATTCATCAGAACTTTTCAATCTTTGTACGGAGTCTACGTTTATCATTCGAAAAAAAAACCTGAAACGCGTTTATTCCAAAAACGGTTATTTTGAGCGGTTTTTAACAGTCGGGCTATACTGGAAACGAAGAAAAAATGGTATAATCGAATACCAATTGTTTCAGTGACAATCGTCACCCCTAGTCTGCCGCTATCAAGCTACGAGGAGAGGTCTGTGACGGTCCACAGTCTTTATATCTGCTGGTCTATGAGCTGCACAGGTCTACACGTCTTCTCCTTAGACGTCGGCAGCCACGGTGCTGTGCTCATGCAGAGTCCAAAGCTGGAGAGCTTGGCGCTCTGCAGTCGGAGGACCTCTCGGTGGCCCTCAGTTCGTGACTAGGAGCGCGCAGCTGCTCGTTGGCTCTCATTTCTGCGGGCAAACTCTCCGCTGCCTGCACGGTGCGTGTGGCTGCTGGTGGCTGGCGGCGGCTGTTCCATCCGAGCGCAGTCAGCATTGTGGTCATGCGCGTCCTAATCACCTCCTTCTGACGCTGCTAGTTCCAAAAGGGCCGTGTGGTTGACGCAGCGAGTCGATGCTCTGTGGGAATGCGGCCTTATTGGGTAGCCGGTGCTGACGCCGCGCCGCCGCCCACCTTCAGCTGCGATCCACGCGCTGGCCACCGCCTACTTCAACATACGTGTACTGCCGACGCCCTGTCAGTATTAGCTGTAGCGACGTCACGCCCACCGGCGTAGACTGAATTATAAACATCTTGTTTGTCAATACTGTTTCATTGACGCCTCATCAGGCGTCTAACAGGCACCCACCCATAACGCAAACGCTCACCCACCCTCTTGGCTGGTGATTCGCTGATATCCTGACCACCTACCGTCACCAACATCCACTATAGCGACCGACCAATTCTGCTGTTGCAGAAGATTTTTCGCGCTTTCGCCTCTAGCCAACCATTTAATAGAAATATGATGTATTTTCTTACTAGGAGACAAACCCAGCACTAACAGGGTATTCATTTTGCGAATTTTCTGTTAGCAACGAAAGCAAAAAGATAAACTGTGTTTATAGTGTAATATCGATAATAAAATCATTTCCATGTACTCTTGAAAACACCGTTTAAATTATGAAGCAGCCATACAAATATGCATAATGTGCAAATGTATAAGGGCGGTATCCAAATTAGGAAGCATATTATCCAAAAAACAAATTCTCTGTAATGTTCGCTTAGCTCACAAATTTCTACTACACTGGGCGCAAGTGCTTTGCTTCTCTACAACGCTCTTTTCTAAATGTCTCTGCCGAAACCCCTCTGCACAGCTCTACAGATTGCTGTTGCTTGTGACAGAACGTCACATAGACTGATATTTCTAGAAAAATTAAAAGGTTTTTTTGTGTGTTAAAAATAGTGGTGTGTGAACTATAAATTATTGAAAGACTGTGTCCATGTGCGCGGTGAATATCAAATATTAAAAAGTGTAGTTTATTATCTGTAAAGTTCGCAAACACCGATGCGTTTAACAAATAGCATTTTGTTTATAGTATCTGTGTAATGTAGAAGGAGAACAGAGATTTTTTTTGTTAGACTTTTTATCCTAGCTTCTTTCGTCTAGCGGAAGGCCGCCATTGTATCACAGTCTGATATTTAATAACTTCATATTGCGGGGAGCTCTCTTCCCCTAGCATCATTTGGTCGGCCATTCCGCTGAAGATATGTTTTAGTTAGAAATTCAGTCTGTAATATGAAATGTAAATGCGGGAGACTTCTCTATTTCTCTATTTTGATCTTTTAATAGTTTCTAAGCTAGTAAAGTAAAGACAAATTCCATTCATTAATGATTCGTATTGAATGAGTTCAGTATGTTTAAGATTGGCCGCTTAACGGCAGATGAGATTCTCCTCAGCTTTTGCCTTGCAGATAACGAATAGTAAAAGCAGAAAAATATTCCTTTTAATAAGCATAATAAATATCTCAGTTTCTTTGTGAAAGTTGGTACACAAATGATCAGTAGCCCCTGAGAACCAAATTAATAATTACAGTTTGCGTAAAAGCACACATATCTTCTCTCCACAATAGCAGTGCTCACGCGAACTATCTGTTAGAAGGCCGTGAGTTGCGCGCTGTGTATAAAATATTATTTCATGTGTACTTCGGAACAGCCGATGTCCATACGTATGTTATCGTAGTACTGGGTTATTTCAGAGTCTCGTGCTGTCACAATATTTGACAGAGTAAATAATATTGCAGTACAGAGTAAATAATATTTCAGTATTCAGTATTTATTTTTTGATTAATCACTCCATATACAGGATTGAACAAAACTCCCAATCCCGAGTACCGCGATATGCTTTCAAAAATGGGTCAAATGGCTCTGAGCACTATGGGACTTAACATCTGAGGTCATCAGTCCCCTAGAACTTAGAACTACTTAAACCTAACTAACCTAAGGATATCACGCACACCCATGCCCAAGGCAGGATTCGAACCTGCGACCGTAGCGGTCGCGCGGTCCCAAACTGAAGCGCCTAGAACCGCTCGGCCACAACGGCCAGCCGATATGCTTTCGCGAATAGCCGTTTTCCCCTCATAGTTAAAAGCTATCAAAAGCGCTGCCGGGTGTCAGGGATTTCGTTAATATGTCAGAGATTTCCTTAAGTTTACTCGACTACAGGAGTGTTTTAGTAGTAAAGAATAAATGTATTTGAACTTCATTGCATGAAGCATCATTTTCTTCACTTATCTCAGAGCTTACGATGTCATATCTCTTAAACTATGTGTCGTATGATGATATATTCATACAGTGCCATACGTGGATGCTGTCTACGAAATATCTTACGAATAGAGTTAGTAGCAAAGAAGTAATAAATTTAAACATCATGGACAGTGAGGCAGTTTTTTCACATGTCAGTTGGACTATGTGTGATACCATGATATAATTTTGTAAGTGTATTTAGCGCCATGTGTGTATACCGCCCGCGAAATTTATTGCGAATAGAATTAGTAGTGCCGGCCGAAGTGGCCGCGCGGTTCTGGCGCTGCAGTCTGGAGCCGCGAGACCGCTACGGTCGCAGGTTCGAATCCTGCCTCGGGCATGGATGTGTGTGATGTCCTTAGGTTAGTTAGGTTTAACTAGTTCTAAGTTCTAGGGGACTAATGACCTCAGCAGTTGAGTCCCATAGTGCTCAGAGCCACTTCAACCATTTTTTAGAGTTAGTAGCACTGAAATAATAAATTTAAACATCATGTATGATACGGCTTTTTTATGCTCCTAATTGTTTACGGCGTCATATCTCTTGAACTATGATAAAAAGGTGGCCCTCACCCAAACAGCGATTGTTGCCTGACAGGGGCGATTTGTTTACCAAGGTTGGTTGAAATCGGTTCCACTGGTTTAGGAGGAGATTTGCCACATACATAAATATACATTAATACATGCATTTTTATAATATGTATAGATAAGATTTTGAAATGATAGCTTTCACTTTATGGGTGCCGCTGTCTTTCTGAAATTAAAAAAATTCCACTATAAAAGTTAGGTTTTTTCAAAAGTGAAAACTGTACAACTACAAACAAATATTATACTTAAATTTAAAAGCGTTTCAATTGAGAAAATTGCGCTGATAATGTGTTTCATACTCCATGTGCTAAACTATTCCATTTCTACCACCAATAATCAGTTAGTGACATCAAATCAAGAAGAAGCATTGAAACAATAATTTATAAGTTAAAAAAATACTGAAATATCATCTAACAGTAACTAACACAAACTTCCATTTAAAGACAGGGATAACTTGTAACACATTTAAGCAATTCAGCTGGTTAGCAAACATTATATGCTCCTACGTAGAACACATTTATCCGTATCAATGTACAAGTTGGTGCACGACTAACGAAGTATCGCTTCCACATTACGTACCTAATTTGAAAATACATAGAATTCTGTTCACTATAAAACTTCCGAAATCAGATACTGGATTGCAAGACCTACCCAGAAGTAGACATAGACTCAGACCACAATGTAATTTTGATGAAGAGTAGGTTGAAATTTAAGAGATTAGTCAGGAAGAATCAATATGAAAATAAGTGGGATATGGAAGTACTGAGGAATGACGAGATACACTTGAAACTCGTCAAGGCTGTAGATACAGTGATAAGGAATATCCTTGTAGGAGTACGGTTGAAGAGGAATGGACAGCTCTAAAAAGGGCCATCACAGAACTTGGGAAGAAAAACATAGGTGCAAAGAAGGTAATTGCGATGAAGCCATGGGTAATAGAAGAAATACTTCAGTTGATCGATGAAAGAAGGAAGTACAAACACGTTCAGGGGAATTCAGAAACACAGAAATACAATTCGCTGAGGAATCAAATAAATAGAAAGTGCAGGGAAGCTTAGACGAAAGGGATGCATGAAAAAGTGAAGAAATCGAGAAAGAAATGGTTGTCGGAAGGACTGACTCAGCATATAGGAAAGTCAAAACAATTTTCGGTGAAGTTAAAAGCAAGGATTGTAACATAAAGAGTGCAATAGGAATTCCGCTGTTAGATGCAGACGAGACAGTGAGTAGGTCGAAAGAGTACATTGAATGCGTTTACGAGGGGAAGATACGTCTGACGTGATAGGAGAAACACGAGTCACTTTAGAAGAGTTGGGGATCCAATATTAGAATTTGAGAGAGCTTTGGAGGGCTTAAGATCATATAAGGCAGAAGGAATAGATGACATTCCATAAGAATTTCTAACATCATTGGGGAAAGTGGCAACAAACCGAATATTCAAGTTGGTGTGTAAAATGTAAGAGTCTGGCGACATACCATCTGACTTTCGAGAAAATATCATCCACACAATTCCGAGGACTACAAGAGATGATATGTGCGAGAATTATTGCGCAACCAGCTTAACAGCTCCAACTTGCTGACAGGAATAATATACAGAAGAATGGAAAAGAAAATCGAGAATATGTTACAAGACGATCAGTTTGGCTTTAGAAAGGTAAAGGCACCCGAGAGGTAATTCTGACGTTGCCGTTGATGATGGAAGCAAGACTAAGAAAAATCAAGACACGTTCATAGGATTTATTGACCTAGAAAAGCGTTCGACAATGTAAAATGGTGCAAGATGTTCGAAATTCTTAGAAAAATAGAAGTAAGCTGTAGCGAGGGACGGGTAATACACTGTATATACAAGAGCCAACGTGCTCGGGTTAAAAAGGGTTTCGGAAAGGGATGTAGTCTTTCGCCCCTACTGTTCAATCTGTACATCGAAAAAGGAATGATGGAAATAAAAGAAAGAATCAGGAGTGGAATTTAAGTCCACGGTGAATGGATATCAGTGACACGCTTCTGTTGATGACATTTTATCTTGAGGGAAAGTGAAGACGAATTACATGATACGATGAATGGGTGCAAATCGAAGAAAGACGAAAGTAATGAGAAGTAACAGAAATGAAAACAGTTAGAAACTATTGGTCACGAAGTGGATTAAGTTAAGGAATTCCACTACCTAGGCAGCAAAATAACCAATAGCGGATGGAGCAAGGAGGACATGAAAAGCAGACTGCCATCGTCAGAAAGATTCCTGGCCAAAAATCTACTGATATCAGTCATAGTATTTAATTTGAGGAAGAAATTTCCGAAAACTTACGTTTGGAGCACAGGATTGTACGGTAATGAAACATGGACTGTGGGAAAAACGTAACAGAAAAGAATCGAAGCATTTGAGATGTGGTGCTACAAACGAATGTTGAAATTTAGGTGGACCGATAAGCTAAGGAAAGACGAGTTTCTGCGCAGAATCAGAGAGGAACAGAATCTGTGGAAAACACTGTCAAGGGGAAGGGACAAGATGGTAGGACATCTGTTAAGACATTAGAGAATGACTTCTATTGTACTAGAGAGCGATGTAGAGGGCAAAGACTGTAGAGGAAGACAGATTGGGATACATCTAGCAAATAATTCAGAATATAAGTTTCTATTCTGAGATGAAGAGATTGTCACTGGAGAGGAATTCGTGGTGGGCCGCATTGCACCAGTCAGAAGTTTGTTTACAAAAAAAAAAAAAAAAAAAAAAAAAAAAAAAAAAAAAAAAAAATTAATAAAATCTAAACTTCGTAATTGAAGAAGTAGCAGTATCCTCCAAATAGCTTAAAGATGTTATAAGAAGCTTTGGAGTCGATATTTCATGCGGATACGGGCTCTAGTACGTGTGTAGGAGACACTGTTTTGTCATATCCTACACTACTACATAGACTGCTAGATCGAACATGTTATACCATTCCCAATCACATATACTTGCTGCTTTCAGGATCATGTTATACAGAGTGGTCAAATTTCAGCAGATTTTGAAAAATAAACAAACATTATGAAATATATTGCACAAAAGAATGAATAAACATTACGTAAAACACTTCCCTTTATCAAAACAGTATTAAAAAGAGTGACAATTCTTACAACCTCTCGCACCTATGGCAGCAACAATATATAGCATGGTGTGGTATTAACTGACAACTTCCCATACAAAATAATTAATACTTTTAAGAAATTCGATATAAATATGTCATTGAAGCTGGAGTCACTGTAGACAACATCGGGAACACTTGAAAATTGTTGTTCTACAACACAAAGGCGGACATTAGAAAAATCCTAATTTTAAAAACACAAAACTACACAACCCTTTCACATGGTTAACGATAAACTGCGACTACGCTGTAGTTATCAATATTTATTCGAAAGTTTCGTTTGAAGATTGCATGCCCGTAGATTTTCGTACCTTCCTCTGTCTTTTTTAAAACAAAGTTACCACATCTGCTTTTGCAGACGCAATTGCCTATGAAAACGTCGTAGATTCCTTCATTACGATTTACATCATTACTTGTTATAAGATTGTAGAGTGTGTAGCACAAATGCTGTTTCACAATTGTGGGATATTTAAAGCCCTATATTAAGTGGACCTACATAAAGTGATGGTCTTTGAAACGAAACAGTCCATCGTACCATTGTTTTCAGAGATAATCTGCTTGTGCAGCTTTGTGCATGGTAAAGTTCAAACAACGTAAAGGAATTTCGCCATGGTGAACACTGAAGCAGATTTACGCAAATTTCAGGTATTTTATAGCCCTTTTCCGCTTGGACTGATATTTTTCCTGTTTATTTGAAGATACAACCTCCCTCACGACCAACTGCCACGACGAAAATCTTCGATTGATGGTGTCTATTCCGATATACATACAAGTGTATAGAGAACCTGAATTGATGGACTTTTATCCGGATGATGTGTATGTCCCACCGTCTCTGGGAGCCAAATTATAAAAAATTAAATCGCTCTTTCTCTTCCGGTGATGGTTGTACGTGAGGTGGTGATTGGGGGGATGGGGGGGAGGGGATGTTAGGGAACACTTCCACGACTGTAAACCATGTGAGAACAAAACAGCTCATTTATAGTTTTTATATTACGTTTAGCGTTAGACACGAAGAAAGCGCCGTAGTACTAGGACACAGGAGACGCTGTGTTCCTCTGCGTACGTCGAGCAGGGCAATGACTCAGGAGGAGAAGAATGTGACATCGCATGAAATATGTCTGCATTAAACGTAGACATAAATCATCGAGAGCGCTTTTGATTATTAAACATGACGCACATTGATGGTAATATATTCAATATGGCGCTTGTAGCGAGCAACTTGTACAGCAGAAACAATAAATTACCCAACGCTTAAGAATAAATTTATGGCAGCAATATCATTCACGAAGCCGATAGTGTTTATTGAATTTCGACTTATTTATTGCCCCGTGCATATTCTGCATCTTCACTGCCACAAATCACCAGTTCGGGCCAGCGTGTTTCACTGTGAGTAACCCATGCCTTCTAGCGGATCGAAAGGCGTATTTGTTACTGTATGTTCTGCCCTGCTCGGCTTTTATGGGGCACTGTAAAAGAGTGGTTCAAATCGCACATTTCATCTCATGTTTATAAAGTCTGTTCGTTTCAATGCTTGCAGAATAATTTAGCTTTGATGAACAGTAAAATAGGGGTTAAAGTCGACCCAGAAACTACATGTACATGATACATAGCGGCTGTGCGAAATATTTCTGGTAGAGAATATAAATAAAGGAACGGTGCGAATACCTGTATCTAACTTCTAAATTTAATGTCAAATACCCCATACTGCGATGGTATGTTTAACGGAAGAAGAATGCGTGTTAATGATGTAAAGTGGTCAACCATTACTCGCACCGCACTCTACTTTCTGTACTGTTGTTCTTTTGAATAAGAGAAGAAACAGTAGCACGTGCTACCTATCATACAACACGTACCACCTATCATACAACACTCTACAAACATATAGATACACTTTTTTTATTTTTTTTATTTTTATTTTGTGTGTGTGTGTGTGTGTGTGTGTGTGTGTGTGTGAGAGAGAGAGAGAGAGAGAGAGAGAGAGACTACGAACAACGTCGCACCAGAAATGAAGTAAAAATACTCACTAGTCTTCGATTTCCACCATACTGCTAAGCTTCGGTACAGTTGTAACGTGAATTAAGACGAAGTACTGATCCACGTTGCAATCTTTACATGTAAGGATAGGTAAAGAATAAAGTTCACGGAAAAAATAAAAGAATTTTGTCATTACCAGTAGCATGTTTAATTTCTGTAAAGAGATTGGGAACTGACATTGAACGCAGTTTGTCCTATCGACCATCAATTGCTTCATTACTCATTTCTAAACGAATAAACAAACGGACCGAGAACACAACCTACCAGTAGCTACATAATGGCTACTACTGATCTACACGCATTGTTATGACTGTTTAAATGGTTTCTATGCTCGGCAGCGGCCGCACACAAAGTACTGCCGGCCTGATACAAGGGACTAGGACAGTGTGTGGTTATTACTACGTGTGCACATCTTATTCAGTTCCGTCAGGAAGACGAGTGGAGTGGGTTAGTTCTTACTCGCTCACTATATTCATTTTAAACGAAAACCCATTTTTCTTTATCTCCCCGAAACGAGAGAAAGCCGGAAAGTACCTAACATTCTTTCCTCTGTGCAGGGGTAATTTTGGGCAGTTTAATTTTAAGGCAACAACTTTCGAACTATAGTCACTGTCAGAAAGATGGTGGTGACCGTTAGAGCTGCTAAGTCTCGATTTTGTCGGTATGCCCGTCAGCGCAGCACAGCATGATACTACAGCCATCATGCTCCACCCTCGTTCTTCATTGTTAGAGTTCCTTTCTCTCGCTCGATTCAAACATTTCGCTGATTGTCATTACGTAACTTTGTTTCTGATTACTGCACGATAACCTGTGAGTTTGGTAATGAATAATTCTTTTGATATTGAACACACTTTCCTCCGAATTTCTGTGACTGATATTATTTGTTTGTTAACTTGTAAATCTGGGATGCGGAATATATATATTCCTTTCCCTAGTTACCTACAGCCCCAAGATTGTATCGATTAATCGGTGTTCAAAGCGACTGCTGGATTCTCAGCTGAAAGTAGGATAGCGTCAGATGCTTGTGAGGCTACTTGGTACGCCATCGGCTTCATTGGGCGTCATTTGTTAGTGGAAGCGTTGGGTAGGCGAGGTGTAACACCACACTATAATCTGTGTTTGATTCTTCATTTGATGCAACTACCATTTACAGTCGGCCTGCAGAAGCAGCGAATGTTTAAATCTATAGTGCAAATTTCAGGAAACGAAAGCAATACTACAACAACAAGAGGTCACCTTCCAACAATGATTGTTCATGTCCGCGATGTTTGTTTTCAAACGTTGACGGTACCTTAAGCATGTGCACGGCGCATTCGAATTCTTCCTATTTCTGCCGAATTAGGACTAGGGACCACAAAGACAAAGTGAGAAACAGTACTACGGCACATCTTTGCAACATTTGCCCAGTGAGTTTAGCAGAGGAATCCACGTTTAACGGGGGAGACAGTTCTCTTTCCCAAGAACAGAATGACTCCTCAGGTACCAATCGTCCTCACGGCACACATCCTTACACACCCTTCTCAACAGATTAAGTCCCGTGTGTTGCACTTCTTGGTATCGTATCCTAAAAGTTAAATTAAATTTAAAAAAAAGGCTTTGAGAAAAGAGATTGTATGGGCTGTAGGCAGAGTTAGGAAACAAACGGCTTCCCTTGGCATTTAAATACATTAAGCCAAAAGAAGTACCCACCACCAAGGAATATGCGAATGCGATAGAAATGGGTAAATGCAATTAACATGTACAGACGAACAAATTATCCCAGTTTCAAAAACCCTGGATGATTTATTCCAGAGGAAGAGCTTCGCAAATTGAGCGATGCAATAACGCGTTTGTCCACCCCTGGCCACACTGTCACTTACGCAATTGGCATTGATTGTTGGAGTTTTAGATGCTCTCCAGTCCACTGACACGTTAGATCGTCAACATCCCGAAGTGGTTGGAGGGCCCGGTTCATAATGCTCCATACGTTCTCAACTGGGGAGAGATCAGACAACCTTGGTGCCCAACGTAGTGTTCGGCAAGCATAAGAAACAGTAGAAATTCTCGTCATGTGCGGGTGGGCATTATCTTACTGAAATGTAAGGACAGTAGGGCTTGGTTCAAATGGTTCAAATGGCTCTGAGTACTATGGGACTTAACATCGGAGGTCTTCAGTCCACTAGCCTTAGAACTACTTAAACCTAACTAACCTAAGGACATCACACACATCCATGCCTGAGGCAGGATTCGAACCTGCGACCGTAGCGGTCGCGCGGTTCCAGACTGAAGCGCCTAGAACCGCTCGGCCACTCTGGCCGGCACAGTAGGGCTTGCCAGGAAGGACAACAAAACGGGGCGTCGTATATCGCTAACGTACCGCTATGCCGTCAGGGTGGTGCGGATGACAACCACAGGGGTCCTGCTGGCACCCGAGACCACCACTCGCGATCGTCGGGCCGTACGGTGGGTACCTTGATATCCACTGCTGTTCCGAGTGTCTCCAGACACGTCTTGGCTGGTCACTGGGACTGGAACTTGTAATCCAGTCAATGAGGTTCTAGGCACTGACTGTCGCCCGCCATAGTGCCCAGCATCCAGGAGTGGTGGTATGGACTGCCGCTTCTTTTCATACCAGTATCCATTCAGTTGTCTTGCGTGGCACCCTTAGAGCACAGCTGTACATTAGCGGTATCCTTCGCCCCGTTTTGTCTACCTTTATGACTAGCCACACTGAACTTACATTTCAGCAAAACAATGCGAGAGTTTCTACTGCTTGTCTTCGTGATTGTCAAATCCTATTTTGGCCTGCAAGGTCGCTAGGTCATTCCCCAACTGAGAACGTTCTGAACATTACGGGCAGGACATTCCAACCAGCTCGAGTCTTTGACAGAATTTGGCACGATTCCCCTCAAGAGAACATCAAACAACTCTTATCAGTCAATGACAAGCCGAATGACTATATAAATGCGCAGAATCCACAGCTGTGAAACACTACATGTAAACTGAAGGCGGAAGACTACCTTCAGCTGCATAAATCATATAATTTTTCTGAAATTGTTACAATTTGATCGCAAACGTTAAATGTCTGCCGTCAGTTCGGACAGTACACATCTTTGATCTGGCGTCGTCCAAGCAAACCGCCAGATGCACCCTCGGCGTCTTCGGAGCGTATGCAGTGAAGAGGGAGTACCCCTGTGCTGCTCCCGCTCTGATGGGACGAGCTACCCGGCGCCGCCATACGTTTGCACGTTGAATGTGTCCCCACTCAGGTACGACTGGGGCAAGCGGACGTGCGACACAGGTCACCCAGTACAAACAGCTAATGCGATCTGCGTCTCCAGGATTGGCCTCAGGTATAACATGATGAAGACAACGAGTCAAGCTGTCGGAATACTGTTCACGGACGATACCAACCGGCAGAACAGCCGACGCCTCAAGATGTCAACGGAACGCCGGAAGAGACTCCAGAATTAATTTATTATCGATTTTGATATGTGATGGCCATCTCCAGATCTGAATATCAATATGCGAAGCAAACAAATGTAAATATGCTAACATGGTAAAGTCAATAAAAATCCCAATATCAATTTTATTGGCGTAATTGTTTTCATTTCTTTCACTTGTGGGCATGCAGATATGGAGATAATCTTCACATGCAGAAATTGAAGATAGATTATTTACGTTTGTGAGCAAGCACTGTGATTAGCGAGAAGTAAAACCAAATGTATTGCGCCTATACCCCCGCCGGCGAAACATTGCACTTGACAGTTCGCTTTTTGTCTATTTAGGTTGGCTACACTGTAATAGCGATGTTGCAACAGCAGCCTCTATACACACAGCAGACGATACAGTTTTCCGTCTCGTCTCGTAAATGCAAGCGATTGAGCAATTACAGTGTATATAAAAACTCGTTTTTAGTTGTACTACAATGACAGGAAGTAAACAACCGTATAACAGTACATGTAAAAGCATAACAATGCGCACCCTTTCGATAACGGAGCAAAGAAATACAAAAAAACAAGCATCTGACAACTGGTACTTTCAAATCAATAATGTACGTAGCTTACAAAATAAATAATAACCGAGATTGCAATAAATAACCAATATTAGTAATTTTTCACTCACCAATTTACAGCGATAATGGCGCAATTCCATCCATCTCGCCATCGTCACTGTTGTCCGACTCATCGCCAAAACCGTCTTCATCGTCGTCATCAGCAAGACAAATCATTAATTGTTCATGGCCACTGATAATTCCTTCTATTGTCTGTGCTGCTCGTATAAGCTTCTCGACGTGCTCTACTTTTTTTCTCCATGAGGCTGCATCCACAGTCACAAGAGCTTCACGCAACAGCTTTTCCACCTCTGGTATTGTAAAGGACTTGTTGTTGTTCCTTACATACATTTTTACATCACTCCATATTAACTCAATAGGATTGAAATGGCAGTGATATGGTGGCAGCCTTATTACAGTATGACCCTGCTCCTTGGCAATTTCGTCTACTACATATGTAGGTGTCGTAGGCTTATTTTCTTTAACAAGAGAATACAACAGAACCTTTGTCATACTCATATCCGCTGCAATATTTCGAGCCTGTAACCACTGCACCATAACTTCTTTCCGATCATTTGTGGTTGGGGCTTTGTTCTGTATCACCGAATGATATGGAGCATTGTCCATTACAATTGTTGTAGGGACAGGAAATTGTTTTAAAAGGTTCCTGAACCACTCAACAAATCGTGTGTGATCCATATCTTCATGGTAATCACCAGTCTTTTTCGATCTAAAAACTAAAAGTGCGTCAGGGACAAAACCACTGGAGGAGCCTGCATGAACCACAATTAATCTAGCTCCTCTTCCCGTCGGCTGATGGCCACTACTGCTGGGTGTGTTATCCGTCCAACATTTACTGACAGCTTCCCCGGCATTAACCCACGTTTCGTCTAGCCAAATTATGGAATGAATGTCTCTGCCCACAAGTTTGTGCAAGAAAATACTACGAGCGGTAACAATATGTGCCCTCTCTAATAGTACTTTGCGTCCGTCTAGCGTTTTGTAACGGAAACCCATATTTTTTAGCACAATTTTTAGTGATGTTTTACCACCCCTGAAGAGTTCACTTTCTTTTAAAGAGATTAATAACTTAGCTACAGTCGGATACTCTTTTCTGCTGTAGTAGGCATAAACATGCCTACGAATTGCATCAGTCTGGAAAGAATCTGAATCTATGATAGGACTAGGCCGCTTTTTCTTCTTTCCCGGGGTTGATAAAAATGTATTATTTGATCCAGACAGCTCGGAATCATTACGGCTCACTTCAGTATCTTCCAAGTTTTGTAGTAATACTCCCTTACTTACTACGGTTCTTGCACTAATACCAAGAGTTTTTGACGTACGTTCCACCACTTTGTCGGCAGGAATTGATGGCTGTCCATGAATGCTTACGTAGTTTTTCTCCTGCTCGTAAAACTCACGAGTTCTGCGTAATAACTCCAGTGCCTGGCTGTTTAGCGGCACCCCTCGACGCAAAGGATTGTCACTAAGTGAACGAAGTCTTTTCGGTGGCATTTTCGAAGTATGTACACTCACAACGTAACAAAAGTCACAACGATATAGCACACAGTACAACGAAAACACGTGGTAAACAACATACAATTCACGTTGTATACACATTCACTAAACAAAGCCGGCAACGCGGGAACTTTGACGTCACAGCACGTGAGTAACAGCTGTGGTCAGTGCGCTGTGATTGGCTGGCGCCCCACGCTGAACGCCTAGCGCCTATCGTTCTTCACTTGTTACTCTGTTACGCTGCCAACTTCATGCGCAAACGTCAAGTGCAATGTTTCAGCGGCCCGGGTATAGTGGAGACAGGGTTGAGAAATAAACTTTTCTTAACGTAAAAACACTGCTGACACTTGACATCCTCTACGTCTTAAGTCTGGAGAGTATTCCACTACTGGTTCATGCAGAGAACAGTCACCTGTCTGGTGCTAGGTCAGCCCTAGATCAAATGGTTCAAATGGCTCTGAGCACTATGGGACTTAACTTCTGAGGTCATCAGTCCCCTAGAACTTAGAACTACTTAAACCTAACTAACCTAAGGACATCACACACATCCATGCCCGAGGCAGGATTCGAACCTGCGACGTAGTGGTCGCGCGGTTCCAGATAGTGGCGCCTAGAACCGATCGGTCACCTCGGCCGGCTCAGCCCTAGACTGTAAACTCCGCAGTATTTCCAAGGCACAGCGACGAATGATTAAACTTCCACTACATGATATTGTGAACAACGATAACCTTAGCGCTTGCTCAGCTGTTTCAGAAAGTCTGAGAGAAAATTAGAATGATAAGTGTATATACTTATGCGCTGTAACAGGCCGGTCCCATATCTTTCTCGCCAACCTCGACATAAGTCACGTAATTATCTCGTATACAGCGGCAATTATAACAACCTTGCAGCGTTGTCTTGCCTTCCGCCTCGCCTCTTTTTTTCTTCTAAAGCACAGTAACTTTTTTTTATCTTGATGCGTCCAAGTTGGGCTGTTCGTTGTTAGACTTGGCATCCTGGCCGTGTAGGAACAGTAATTATTGTGAGCGGGAGAAGAAGGCGCAGTAGGGCAAATGGTAAGGCAACATGGACCCCTAACGAACTGCCACTAGAGAGAGAGAGCGAGAGAGAGACAGAGAACGAGATGGCTCGAGGAACTGGCCAGCGAGACGCTGGCAGACTGTGCTTCTCGCTAATATCACTAATTAAGTGCTCGAGGGCGGCGACGGACGCAGCCTCTTCTGTAGGACGGCGCTGCGCCGCAACGACGACGGTGTGGGGTGTACAGCCAAGGCGAGACTAATGGAGGGGAAATCGATTGGGGGCAAACCAGCTCGCAATATCCGCTGCCAATATACCCGTAGCTACAGTTAACAGCAGCAGGCGGACTCTTTTCTGTGCGTGCGTTTCCGGCGAAACAACTCTAAAAAGAATTTTAAAAAAGGAGGAGAAAGACACGTAGTTTGGTGTTCGCTATGGCTGCCACAGCTACGGCAAAAAGAAAGAGATGGAAAGAATAAAATCGACGTTCGATGAGGAAAAAACAGACAGGAAATTATATAAGCTGCTCTCGCTAGCCCCTCTCTTCGTATTTTGCTCTCTTTTTTTCGTGTTTCGACACTCCAGTGTTGAACGCGTCGAAAATTTCTTATTAGTGAGCAGACATTAATAGTATGCTACTAGCGCGTGAACACACTCCGCGCTATGACCTCAGACTCAGAGATGTGTGCGAAACGCTCTCGAAGCGGGAAGATAAAACGGGGCACCGAGCTGGGAGGAAAAACATAAAAATGGAGTGTACGTTAAAACAGTAAATGAGGCGACTCGTTTGGTGGGGCGGTCGTGCCGCTGCTTTTGACCTCTCCCGGCCCTCCTGGCCGTTGGGCGAGATCGGCGTACACAAAATTGCGAGCGGTCCCGTCGACTTCCTCTGTGACAGCACCCTTTTGGCAGCGCCATCGAGGTTGGTAAGGTCCGGCTGTTCGCACTCGCCTTCTCTTTTTTGCGTTCACATCACTGTCACAGCTCCGTAACTGTCCGAAGCAAAAGCAATAGGTACTTTAATATCAGCTGATTGACAGAAACAATAGGACGTGGCGGAATAATCACTTGTTGTGTACTGAGGCACCCGAGAGTGTTCGTCACACTCCATCTCATATCTTTTACACTAGAACCACTGATATTTGGACATACCTAGAACCGTGGCTGGATCACTAATGACCTGCGATATTTTCCTTTATTTCCCCAATGTCAATGGGTTATTGTTACTGCCAATGAACCTATTGTTAGAAGCACTAGGAAATTTAGAATGAAATTAACAAAAATAAACAAGCTTTACACAGATTATAATTTTATATTTTAAAACTTACATGTATATGCTGAGCATTTTTACTGCCTACCGTTACATAATGAACACAAATAATAGTCTTTTGATGTACATTTGTTGCACACAGTTACTTTACAAACGATTTGTTTCCTTCACAGTTAGACTTTACAAGGCAACGTGTTCGCTTTTTTGGTCTGTCAGGAATATCTTCAGGTCTGACAGGGACGGTAGTCTTTCTAGTCGCTGCGTACTTCTCAGCAAGCTCCTCCCCCAGCTGCAGGATGAAATCCCTGCGTTTCAATTTTTTTATCATTTAGAGAATTGAACAGTACCCACGCATTTATCCCAGCCAAATCCAGCAAGTTATAAAATGTGTCAGCAGGCCAACGTCTCGATGGTGCTTTGACAGAGTATTTGCGAGCCATTTGGTCGACCACGCCCACTCCATATTTAGATTAGTTATAAAACGTAACTGTATCTGGCTTCTTTTTTATACCATCCTCAATCGTCACATAAGGATGCATAGTGCTTAGAATCAGGACATTCTTGTTGCTCTTACCCTTATAAACAGTCAGTGTGGTATCATCTTTTTTCAACAATACTGTGCTGTATAACTGTTCTCTTGCCTTCTTGATACAGACTGGTATTTCCCTGCGAGATTGATTTATTGTGCACACAAGACTCGTAGAATTAGCTTTCAGAGTCTCAGAGAGCGCTAAGGAGGTGAAAAAATTGTCACATGCGACATTTATTCCTTTGTTGAGGTGAGGTTTACAACAAAGTCGCCAAGACGCTCATCACTCCGCCAAGTGTCATCCTTTCCTAGATAAGGGATAGCATTCACAATATATTTTGAGTCTTTATCTACCGCCATCCAATACGTTTTCCCGTATTTGTCCGGTTTTGAGGCCATAAACTGCGTGAATCTGCAACGGCACTTTGAAGGAAAAAGCTGTTCGTCGATTGTTATATATGGACCCGGTATGTAGCTCATTCCAGATTTCTGATAACAAAGCATACTTGTCTTCTCTTAGTCGTTCTTGTGGATCTAATGTCAAATCTGAGATGAAGCGTTATCTCGCTGAATCTGTCACGAGCCATTGTTGATATCACAAAATTATTTCCCCACTTTACTGACCACGATACACGATGCGTCTAGTTCTAATCTCTTAGCTCCAATAGCACCACGGACGTACAATGTAGCTATAAAAGCTTCCAGTTCTTCAATTTGCATAGTCCACTCATCTGAGCTCAGTACACGACGTGCTTTGGCTTCTGTGCATTTTACAATATGTTTCAAAATTTTGTCCGTCGTCATTAGATGCCATGCACTGTAACAGGTCTCATTCACGTTTCGTTCTATCTTTGAAAACATTGTGTTGTCCATATCTTCCAGCTGAACAGTCACCTATTACTCCAACTTTCCAGGTTGTTCCATGTTCTTTGTGGCAGCTGTTCCTGTCATAATAGTTATACGTATTAGAACGCGATTTAATATTGAATATATTGTGTAATATTAGTACAAAAAAACACCTTCATAAATGTAATATATAACTTGTAAAAATTCAACACGAAACAAAGTATAAACATAAGGGTTGCAATTGAAATTAGTGTCTATGCAACATACACATAAACAAAAATTGTTAAAAACAAACACATAAACAAGCATACCTTTCTCATCAGCATTCAGTAGAACCTTCTCAGGAGTAACATCGTCTTCTGATGAACAATCCGGAACTATTGGCGATGGAAATTCGTCCTCAGATAAAGACTCCAGCGGTTCGCCCCCAGATTAATTATCTAAAATCTCATTTAGAGCATTTATAATGTCCTCTTTTGTGCGAAGAAATTTGGCCATAATATATTCGTAAGTTACAAGCACTATGTACACAGACAGAATGAACTACTAAACCCGTTTTCCTGGTACAAAACTCTGGGTGCGCAATATCTGCATACAAGGTCAGACTTGTTTGAACCTCTCTCCCTCTTGTCCCCTACTGAAAACTGGAACGTCAGCCGGAAGTGAAGTAAAACCGAGTTTTGCGATTGTTGACCAAACACACACTAACAATAGGCATGAAGCTACATGAAAAATGCGATTGTTATAGCGACTGCGCCGGGCAGGTCAAAACTGACCCTTCCGCAGTTCTAGGCTGAATCTTCATTAGCCGCGGTTCTAGTGTTAATCAGTCTGACTTAGGTTTCTACACAAATATGATTACCGGCAACATCCTAATCGAGCATGTGCACGGTGTTTTATCGAACAGGTTCAGAATTACATTAATTAAAATTAGTAATACTTACCTGATCATGTCGAGCACCATCGCATGCTAAGTATTGCGTTGGCAGCGAGTAGACAGATAAAAATAACTGTCATTTTTTAAATGGATCCTTTACTAATGTGTAATTCCACATGAATTTCCTACACTGTACCAAATCTTTGCCCCATCAACATATTTTCATCTTAGGGAAGAGGAAAGAGCCACCCTGATATAGATCTGGCGAGTATCTAGGGTAAGGAGTAACTAACTTATTTTTTTAAAAAATCGTGATAGAACACGTGAACACATTGGTATGATAAGGTGGCATTAGAAACAAAATTCCCTTACAACAACAAGCTTCACTTCCTTTTCACTGTGTCATAATTGAATTCAGGGCTATTCGCTTCACCCTCAGAATCCTCATACACATCTGGTGTACATCTCCTGGCCAGAAGTATCCGGATACCCCTATGTAATGGAGAACTGAGCACAAGACGTCACGAGAGGCTACAAAAAGCGTGGAATATTATGTTAGCAGCAACAACAGGATCTTTCGATCAGGAGAGGACAGCGATTTCGAACGGGGAGTAGACATTGGATGTCATTTGAGTAACAAATCTATCTGGGACATCTGAACCCTTCAAAAGCTGCTCAAGTTGACTGTTTGTGATGTGAGTGTCACGTTAAAAGAGAAGGAATAACCGCAGCTAAACCAAGGCCCGGCAGAACTAATGTACTGACAACAGGAATCGTCGAGCACTGCAGGGGATAGTTGCAAAAATCGCAAGAAACCAGCGGTAAATCAGGTAGCATAAGGACTGAGGGTTTGGAGTTGATATGAATGGGATACAATGTTCGAGCGGCTCCCTGTTACTCAATGCTAAGCGACGCTTGAGATGGTGCACAGAGCGATACCATTGGACAATGCGTGACTAGAAACTATACCGTGTGGCAGTCCGGTGGAAGGGTCTGGGGGTTTGGTAATGGCTGGAGAACGTTACCTGATGCCATGCGTAGTCCCATGAGTGAAGCACGGAGGACGTGGTGTTACAGTATCAACGTATTTTCCGTGGTTAAAATGTGGTCCCCTTTTTATGCTTAAGAAAAGCTAACGCAGATTAATATGAACCATTTTACAGAATTGTGTACACTTAGGAGACGACGATTTTATGAGCAAGAAAATGAATCCTGTATCAAAGCAGTATCTGTGAAGCAATGGTTTGTGGACAATACATTACATAAATGGACTGATCTGCTCAGAGCCTTGATATGAATCAGGTGGAACACCGCTGGGATGGGTTAGATTCTAACCGTTAGAACATACGCACCAGACCCCCATCATTATCTTTTCTGCTGTGGGCTCTTGAGGAAGAATGGTCTACCATTCCTCCACACACATTCAGATGCCAGACACCTCATTGAAAGTGTCCCCGGGATAGTTTAAGCAGTCATCTGTACTTCGAACTCGAAAGGAAGTATATTTGTGAGCTGAATATTTAATTTACCACATGGTATACGGTTAGCGTCTTTGATTCATAATCAAAACATCTTCGTGGAAATCCGACTGCTGTTAAATTTTAATTAATAATCAGCACTGGTGGCCCGAGACTTCCGGCATAAGAATGAAATTATAATGAAATCTAGACCTTTAGCTGCTTACAGGTGTTGATAAATATCAACGGGTACAGTTTAAAAATGGCAGCCCCGACTGGGACTCAAATCTGAGAACTGCTGCTTAGATGTCACCGTCATTCTGCCAACGACCTTGTCAAACAGGGTGGAGGAGCGAACAGAGGTTCAGGGCACTCTTGTCCTAGGGGTGTGAAACTGCCCCTAACAGTGGAAGAATCAGCAATGATCAACGGCATGAGGATACATAAGACAATGGAAACCACTGCATTAAAAACACGTAACGTGTATCCACAGGACATGTAACCTGTAACCGAAGAAGTGTCATGATGATCTCACCATTGGCAAAAGATTCCGGAGTAGTCCACCCATTCGGATCTCCGGGAGGGGACTGTCAAGGGGGAGGTTAGTATGAGAAAAAGACTAAATAATCAACGAAAGGATGACGTTCTACGAGTCGGGGCGTGGAATGTCGGAAGCTTGAACGTGGTAGGGAAACTATAAATCTGAAAAGGGAAATGCAAAGGAGAGAGGAGGGGAGAGATGAGTGTTTAACGTCCCGTCGACAGCGAGGTCATTAGAGATGGAGCACAAGCTCGGATTTGGGAAGGGATAGGGAAGGAAATCAGCCGTACTCCTTAGAAGGAACCATCCCAGAATTTGCCTGAAGCGATTTTGGGAAATCACGGAAAACCTAAATCAGGATGGCTGGACGCGGGTTTGAACCGTCCTCCTCCCGAATGCGAGTCCTGTATGCTAACCACTGCGCCACCTAGCTCCGTCAAATGCAAAGGCACGACCTAGATACACCAGGGGTCAATGAAGTGAAGCGGAAAGAAGACTAGGATTTCTGTCCAGATGAGTGTAGGGTAATAACAACAGCAGCAGAAAATGGCATAACGGGAGTAGGATTCGTTATGAAATGGAAGGTAGAGAAGAGAGTGTGTTGCTGTGAACAGTTCAGTGACAGGGTTGTTCTTATCACAATCGACAGCAAACCAACACCGACAACGATAGTTCAGGTATAGATGCCGACGTCGCAAGCTGAAGATGATGAGAGAGGGAAAGTGTATCAGGATATTGAAAGGGTTATACAGTTTGTAAAGGGGGATGAAAATCTAATAGTCATGGGGGACTGGAATGCAGTCGTGGGGGAAGGAGAAGAAGAAAAGGTTACAGGAGAATATGGGCTTGGGACAAAGAATGAGAGAGGAGAAAGACTGAGTTCTGTAACAAATTTCAGCCAGTAATTTCGAATACTCTGTTCAAGAATCAGAAGAGGAGGAGGTATGCTTGCAAAAGACTGGGTGATAGAGGAAGATTTCAAGTGGATTACATCATGGTCAGACAGAGATTCGAAATCAGATACTGGATTGCAGGGTGCACCCAGGAGCAGATATAGGCTCAGATCACAATATAGTAGTGATGAAGAGTAGGCTGAAGTTTAATACATTAATCAGGAAGAATCAATACGCAAAGAAGTGGGATACGGAAGTACTAAGGAATGACGAGATATGCTTGAAGTTCTCTAAGGCTATAGATACAGCAATAAGGAATAGCTCGGTAGGTAGTACAGTTGAAGAGGAATGGACATCTCTAAGAAGGGCTATCACAGAAGTTGGGAAGGGAAACACAGGTACAAAGAAGGTAACTGTGAAGAAACCATGGGTAACAGAAGAAATACTTCAATTGATAGACGAAAATAGGAAGTACAAAAATGCTCCGGAAAACTGAGGAATACAGAAATACGAGATGCTGAGGAATGAAACAAATAGGAAGTACAGGGAAGCTAAGACGAAATGGCTGCAGAAAGAATGTGAAGACATCGAAAAACAAATGATTGTCGGAAGGACAGACTCAGCATACAGGAAAGTCAAAACAACCTTCGCTGACTTTAAAAGCAAGGGTGATAACACTGTGAGCGCAACGGATATTCCACTGTTAAATGCAGAGGAGAGAGCGGATAGGTGGAAAGAATACATTGAAAGCCTCTATGAGGGAGGAGATTTCTCTGGTGTGACAGAAAAAGAAACAGGAGTCGATTTAGAAGAGGTAGGCGATCCAGTATTAGAATAAGAATTTTAAAAGAGTTTTCGAGGACTTAAGACCAAATGAAGCAGAAGGGGTAGATAACATTCCATTAGAATTTCTAAAATCATTGGAGAAAGTGGCAACAAAACGACTATTCACGTTGGTGTGTAGAATGTAAGAGTCTGACAACACACCATCTGACTTTCGAAAAAGCATAATTCACACAATTCCGAAGACGGCAAGAGCAGACATATGCGAGAATTACCGCATCATCAGCTTAACAGCTCATACATCCAAGTTGCTTACAAGAATAATATACCGAAGAATGGAAAGAAAATTTAGGATGCCCTAGATGACGATCAGTTTGGCTTTAGGAAAGGTAACGAGAGAGGCAATTCTGACGTTGCGGTTAATAATGGAAACAAGACTAAAGGAAAACCAAGACCGTTTCATAGGATTTGTCGACCTGGAAAAAACGTTCGAAAATGTAAAATGGTGCAAGATGTTCGAAATTCTAAATAAAGTAGGGGTAAACTATAGGGCGAGGTGAGTCATACGGAATATGTACAACAGCCAAGAGGGAATAATAAGAAGGGACGACCAAGAACGATGCGTTAAAAATGATGTAAGACAAGGATGTAGCCTTTCGCCCCTACTGTTCAATCTGTACATCGAGAAAGCAATGATGGAAATGAAAAGAGAGGTTCAGGAGTGCCCTTAAAATTCAAGGTGAAAGGATGTTAATGACACGATTCGCTGATGTTAAGGAATTCTGCTACCTAGGCAGTAAAATAACCAATGAAGGACGGAGAAAGGAGGGCATCAAAAGCAGACTAGCATTGCGAAAAAGGGGATTTCTGGCCAAGAGATGTCTACTAATATCAAATATCGACCTTAACGTGAGGAACAAATTTCTGAGAATGTACGTCTGGAGTACAGCAATGTATGGTAGTGAAACATGGACTATGGGAAAACCAGAACAGAATAGAATCGAAGCACTTGAGATGTGTTGCTACAGAAGAATATTGAAAATTAGGTGGACTGATAAAATAAGGAATGAGGAGGTTCTACGCAGAATCGGAGAGGAAAGGAATATGTGGAAAACACTGATAAGGAGAAGGAACAGGATGATAGGACATCTGTTAGTTTGTGAGGGAATGACTTCCATGGTACTAGAGGGAGCTGTAGAGGGCAAAAACTGTAGAGGAAGACAGAAATTGGAATACATCCAACAAATAACAGAGGACGTAGGTTGCAAGTGCTACTCTGAGATGATGCGGTGAGCACAGGATAGGAATTCGTATGACTGATGACAAGAAAGTATATTGGGCCAAAACCAGTACCCATAGTAAATGAAGAGAGTTAGCTGTTGTAAAGTAAAACAGGAGAAAGTTGAGACCCAGATTGTAATGGACAGACACTGAGACGTGGTATTTACTGGTATTAAGGAAAACGTGGAAAGGAAGACCCACCAATGTAACTTTCTTTTCACACAACCTGTTTACTTAACATTATATAATCATAAATTTGTTTTCTTTTCAAGTTATCAAATGAATAAGCTTTTACTAGAACAACATGACAATAATTACAATGACCCGGTCCTGCAGCCTGCCGGTTATCGGAAGAAACAGCGGGGTTTACTACCGTGCTGGGCACTGTTTCTTTTACTAAAGGCCCTTCTGCAACACATGAAAACATAATATTGATGACAAGAGTGTTTCAGTTACTCAAACAAATGATGCACACCTATGCTTAAAGGTTAAATTAGGAAACAATTATTACAATTACAAAGCTTGCTTCAAAGCGAACAACATTTTAATTTCAGTCAGCAACAAGGTGCAACTAAATCCCAAACCGTCTCATTTAACAATGTTATTCTGAATAAAGCCCTGGTGACAGTTGGCTGTTAATATGTCGAAAGTTAAATTGCTTCTCAGTTATGAAGGTCGCTCTGAAGGAATGTTTTGAATTATTTCGTAGGAGCACTTATTACAAGAGAACTAGCTCGGCAGAACCACAAGATCGAGTTAAAAATATACCAATAATAACCCGGTCTTTCAAGGACAGGAACGCACAACTTATTACAACAGGTAGTTCAGATTATCTCAAATACAATTACAATCAAGGAATTGAAACGGTTAACATCTAAACCTAACCTCAAGACCCCGGTTTGTCTGACGGCAACGTGTGCCTTGGTACAATTGTTCCGACTGTATTTCCACCAGGAGCTGATTCGTTAAAACATTAATGATCGTGTATAAACTAGAAAAGAAGGGCAACATAAAATCAGAACAAATTTTCAAACGACAACTAGTGTCTAGTATAATACTACGGTCTATATTTACAACCAAAGAGCCGACCGAGTAAAACTCTACCGGTCGGGTACAAACCAGAAAAGAATTAGAATGTCGGGTAAACAATGGCACCAATCACCACGAGGATTATAGAATGTTACTCCCCGTTATCAGCAAGCAGTTCATGGATCCACAGTGCGTCGCGACCGTTACTGCGTGGTGCCGATGACAGCCAGTTAGAAGGGAACAGCCAGGCCACTAGCGGCCGTTCCACACAGATGTTGCCAACCTAGCGACACTGACCCCGGTGAAGTACTCTCCGTAGGCCCTCGTGACCCCTCTTGTCGCGACGCTACCGCCAATTCCCAAACTTGGTGCCTCCTCACTCTGGCCAGCGAACCCGTATATAATGTTACTTAACATCCGTCTTCATTGCAAAGTTTTTATTCACGTGACCGGTTTCGGTTCATTCAGAACCATCTTCAGATCTGATATTTCAGTTACAGGAGTAACCCGTCCAAATCCAGCAACTTTCACATGCTACGTCACATGTGACGGGTTACTCCCGTAACTGAAATATCAGATCTAAAGATGGTTCTGAATGAACCGAAACCGGTCATGTGAATAAAAAATTTGCAATCAAGACGGATTTTAAGTAACATTGTAAAATTACTGATTGATGTTATCCCATAAGACATTATGACTGTTTTTGCAAAGAACCCGTATATATCCGCAAGCAAAGAGCTTCTGAGAACACAACATACAGAGACCAACTCTTTCTCATAGATATTGGCGACGGGGTCGCAAGAGGTATAGTCTATACCGCCCTTGAGCTAGTGGCGCCAGACAGAACAGTCTGCTAACTTAATGGCTCCACGGATCAGACCGTATCTCATATTGATATCTATAGGCGTGTGGATAGTTTAAACAGAGAGTGAACACGCATTTAATCGGTGCGAGATATGTTTTTCCCCACGTTGCCGTCATAACCGTCCAGCAGTAATGTGCACTGTAGAGCCTGTGTCCACAGCACCAGCGGGAAGCAACACCTTGGTGGTCAGCAAAGGAAGCTAAGACAATTTTTGCAATACGAGCCAAACCTATTCATAATCTCACTGTCATTTTGTTTTTATTTTCCTGAACAATGCTTGGTGTAATTCGTACGCCACCTCTGTGGAAGTAAATAGATACAGAATTCTTTTCTGATGTCTGACCAATAGAGACGAAGCTTTTATTAACAATATTGTCAATACACATGGGAAAACAAGACCATTAGTGTAAGATTCGATAAAAAATATATTTCTGTACTGAATATTTAATTTCGATCGTCAGTATACTGGACCAAAACCTGTACTCATAACAAGTGAAGAAAGTTAGCTGTTGTAACGTAATACAGGAGAAAATTGAGACCCAGATTTTACTACACAACAGTATTTATTTTTGTAAATTGCGGTGACAGCTTTATAGTCCGATAGGCTGTAATTCGTAAATAGCAGATAAAGCATGTATTCAAGTTCTTTAAAAACATGATGCTGCATTTCTCTCGTTAGACATTGAGAGGCCAGAGCTACAACACACATATAGAAGAGAGTGCGGATATTTGTCTAATCATAATCGTTCAGCTAGCACACTCTCTTACGGCTGTCCTCTTACAACAAGAGCAGACGCCAACTGACACAGTGTTTAGCCCTGTGAAGTAGCTTTACTTCTGTAAGTAGATGACGGGCTACGCGTCTTTTTGAAAATAAAGATTTAACCAGTTCCACGTATGTACAACTTGGTCCGATTCGCAATAGATTACGTACATCAACAGCAAAACTGATGTTCTTTGACGTAAGGGTTGTATATAATTTAATTTTTAAAAGAAAGAAAACGGTCTGTAGTGTGCTCAATGAAAGAAGAGAAATGTTTGATTGCTTACATTATAAACTAACATCCAGTAAATTAACATACACTGGTTATTTACAAACTCTCAAAAAGTTTAGCGTTGCTCAATGCTCTTCCTCCTTAAAACCTCGCAACAAAAGCCTTTTCTGAGTCCGTAATTTCACAGATTAATTTCACTATTATTTCGGAAGGAGACAGCACATTACCTTTCTCCATCCAAAAAGTAAAAAGTATTCTTATTAAAGATTAATTTTTATATCGCAGTCCAAAAGACTATTTATCGTTTTAGTGATTAAATGTAAGCCTCTCATTTAAGAAAAAAGTCTCGTAGACGCTGCTTAGTTGTCTCACTTCCTCGCTTTCTTTTCTCATTTTCGCTATCGGAAAAAAAACTGAAAAACAGAGGTGTTCCATGAAAAAAGAGAGTACTGATGTCTGTGACGCAGTTGGAAAAATTGAAAGAAACTATGAACGAAGACGTTTGTGAGAAAATTTAGAGAACCGGCATTTAAAGCTCGCTGCGGAATAATTCTACTGTTGTCAACGTACATTTCGCGTAAGTACTACCAAGATCTGAGAAGGTAGGGCTCGTACTGAGACATTTAGACAGTCGTTTCTCCCTCGCTCTATTCGTTTCCTGTCCCACTCGCTCTATTGGCGATAGGAAGAGGAGAGGAAATGACGAGCAGTGTTACAAAGTACCCATCCCTGTGCACCAAAAGGTAGTTTTAGGACTATGAATACAGAGACTTTGTCTCGAAACGTGACAGAAAATCCAAAGAGATTCTGGTCTTATGTGAAGCATGTTAGCGGCAAGAAACAATCGATTCCTTCTGTGCGTGATAGCAATGGAGTAACTATCGAAGACAGTGCTGCCAAAGCAGAGTTGCTAAACACAGCCTTCCGAAATGCCTTCACAAATGAAGACTAAGTAGTTATTCCAGAATTCGAATCAAGAACAGCTGCCAACATGAGTAGCGTAGAAGTGAATATCCTCGGAGTAGTAAAGCAACTTAAATGACTTATTAAAAGCAAGTCTTCTGGTCCAGACTGTATACCAATTAGGTTCCTTTCAGAGCATGCTGATGCATTAGCTCCGTACTTAACAATCATATAGAACCGTTCGCTCGACGGAAGATCCGAAACCAAGGACTGGAAATTTTCACAGGTCACTCCAATATTCAAGAAAGGTGGTAGGAGTAATTCACTTAATTACAGGCCCATATCATTAATGTCGATACGTAGCAGGATTCTGGAACATATATTGTGTTCGAACATTATGAATTACCTCGAAGAAAACGGTCTATTGAAACACAGTCAACATCTCTTTAGAAAACATCGTTCTTGTGAAACATAAGTAGCTCTTCATTCGCATGAAGTGTTGAGTGCTATTGACAAGGGACTTCAGGTCGATTCCGTATTTCTGGATTTCCGGAAGGCTTTTGACACTGTACCACACAAGCGGCTTGTAGTGAAATTGCGTGCCTATGGAATATCGTCTGAGTTACGTGACTGTATTTGTGATTTCCTGTCAGAGAGGTGACAGTTCGTAGCAACTGCCGAAAGTCATCGAGTAAAACAGAAGTGATCTCTGGCGTTCCCCAAGGTAGTGTTACAGGCCCTTTGCTGTCCTTATCTACGGGGTGGTCCATTGATAGTGAAGGGGCCGAATATTTCACGAAATAAGCATCAAATGAAAAAACTACGAAGAACGAAACTCGTCTAGCTTGAAGAGGGAAACCACATGGTGCTATGGTTGGCCCGCTAGATGGCGCTGCCATAGGTCAAACGGATATCATCTGCGTTTTTTTAAACAGGAACCCCCATTTTTTATTACATACTCGTGTAGTACGTAAAGAAATATGAATGTTTTAGTTGGACCATTTTTTACATTTTGTGACAGATGGCGCTGTAATAGTCACAAACGTATAAGTACATGGTATCACGTAACATTCTGCCCCTGCGGATGGTATTTGCTTCTTGATACAATACCCGTGTTAATATGGACGGTTTACCAATTGCGGAAAAGGTCGATATTGTATTGATGTATGGCTGTTGTGATCAAAATGCCCAACGGGCGTGTGCTATGTATGCTGCTCGGTAACCTGGACGACATCATCCAAGTGTCCGGTTCGTTCGCCGGATAGTTACGTTATTTAAGGAAACAGGAAGCCGGCCGAAGTGGCCGTGCGGTTAAAGGCGCTGCAGTCTGGAACCGCAAGACCGCTACGGTCGCAGGTTCGAATCCTGCCTCGGGCATGGATGTTTGTGATGTCCTTAGGTTAGTTAGGTTTAACTAGTTCTAAGTTCTAGGGGACTAATGACCTCAGCAGTTGAGTCCCATAGTGCTCAGAGCCATTTTTGAAACAGGAAGTGTTCAGCCACATGTGAAACGTCAGCCACGACCTGTAACAAATGATGATGCCCAAGTAGTTGTTTTAGCTGCTGTCGCGGCTAATCCGCACATCAGTAGCAGAAAAATTACGCGAGAATGGGGAATCTCTAAAACGCCGGTGTTGACAATGCTACATCAACATCGATTGCACCCTTACCATATTTCTATTCACCAGGAATTACATGACGACGACTTTGAACGTCGTGTACAGTTCTGCCACTGGGCACAAGAGAAATTACGGGACGATGACAGATGTTTTACACGCGTCCTAGTTAGCGACGAATCGTCATTCACCAACAGCGGTAACGTAAACCGGCATAATATGCACTATTGGGCAACGGAAAATCCACGATGGCTGCGACAAGTGGAACATCAGTGACCTTGGCGGGTTAATGTATGGTGCGGCATTATGGGAGGAAGGATAATTGGCGCCCATTTTATGGATGGCAATCTAAATGGTGCAATGTATGCTGATTTCCTACGTTATGTTCTACCGATGTTACTACAAGATGTTTCACAGCATAACAGAATGGCGATGTACTTCCAACATTATGTCCGGCACATAGCTCGCGTGCGGTTGAAACGGTATTGAATAGCATATTACATGAGGAATGGTCGTCGAAGCACCATACATACCATGGCCCGCACGTTCACCGGATCTGACGTCCCCGGATTTCTTTCTGTGTGGAAAGTTGAAGGATGTTTGCTATCGTGATCCACCGACAACACCTGACAACACGCGTCGACCCATTGTCAATGCATGTGCGAACATTACGGAAGGCGAACTAGTAGCTGTTGAGAGGAATGTCGTTACACGTATTGACAAATGCATTGAGGTTGACGGACATCAATTTTGAGCATTTATTGCATTAATGTGGTATTTACAGGTAATAACGCTGTAACAGCATGCGTTCTCAGAAATGCTAAGTTCACAAAAGTACATGTATCACATTGTAACAACCGAAATAAAATGTTCAAACGTACCTACGTTCTGTATTTTAATTTAAAAAAACCTACCTGTTACGAACTGTTCGTCTAAAATTGTGAGCCATATGTTTGTGACTATTACAGCACCATGTATCACAAGCGAAAACGTTGGTCCAACTAAAACATTCACATTTATATATTCAAGCTACACAAGTTTCTTTCTTTGTAGTTTTCTCGTTTGAGGCTTATTTCGTGAGATATGTGGCCTGGTCACGATCAATGGACCACCCTGTATGTAAACGATGTGGGAGACAATCTGAGTAGCCGTGTTCGGTTGTTTGCGGATGACGCTGTCTTTTATCGACTATTAAAGTCACCAGAAGATCAAATTGGAAAACGACTTAGAAAAGATATCTGAATGGTCCGAAAATTGGCAGTTGACCGTAAATAACGAAAAGTATGAGGTCATCTACATTAGTGCTAAAAGTAATTCGTTAAATTTCGATTACACGATAAATCAGTCAAATCTAAAGGTGATAATTTTAACTAAATACCTAGGAATTACAATTGCGAACAACTTAAATTGGACGGAACGAATGAAAAATGTTGTGGGGAAGGCTAACCAAGGACTGCGTTTTATTGGCAGCACACTTAGAAAATATAACAGGTCTACTAAGGAGACTGCCTACACTACGTTTGTCGTCCTCTTTTAGAATACTGCTGCACGGTGTGGGATCCTTACCAGACAGAACTGACAGAGTACATCGAAAAAGTTCAAAGAAGTGCAGCACGTTTTGTATTATCGCGAAATATGGACGAGAGCGTCACTGAAATGTTACAGGAATTTGGCTGGACGTCATTAAAAGAAAGGCGGTTTTTGTTGCGACGGAATATTCACACGAAATATCAATCACCAACTCTCTCCTCCGAATGCGAAAATATTTTGTTGACACCGACCTACAAAGGGAGAAACGATCACCACGATAAAATAAGGGAAATCAGAGCTCGTACGGAAAGATATAGGTGTTCGTTCTTTCCGCGCGCTATACGAGATTGGAATAATAGGGAATTGTGAAGGTGGTCCGATGAACTCTCTGCCAGGCACTTAAATGTAATTTGCAGAGCATCCATGTAGATGTAGATGTAGTTGCCTGGATAGCAGCACGTGGTAAAGCTCCGCTCCAGGGCGGGTAGGTGCCCGGGCCTCGTATCGAATCCTTCCGGTAGAGTAACGATGAAGGTTGGTGTACCGTCTAGTCTCCATATGGTTGATAAGCGATTTCCTACATCCCATTAGGTGAATACAAGGGATAATGCCCATGTTCTCCCTCAGTTAAACGATTCGCAGACTTTCAGAAATCTTCCACCCACTCTCACCTGAGCAGCACTACACGGAGACAGTTGGGGTACACATATTCCACCCCACGGAGTAACAGGGTGGCGACAGGAAAGGCATCCGCCACCCTTAAGATTAACCGTGTCAAGTCCGGTAATAACCATGCTGACCCTGCCTCAATGCGGTACACGAAAAAGAGGAACATAGTCGTGGATGAATCAACAGCATGGCTGAACCTTCACTCTCGAATCCAATGCTCCGTGTTTGTCTCTTATGTTTGGATGCGTCATTACTCCATGTTTAATATTAATGCTTGACTGTTTGATATAGCTGTACCCATCCACGCTTTTCTATGGCTCAGTCTGTTTAACTAGAAAATAAAGGAAAGAGAGATCAGACGTTTCTAATATGTAATAGTTTTGGATATATGTCCTAATCTCCTTTTCTAATCTGTCTGCTTCCATCTCCACCTGCCCCTATCTCTGTCCAACTTCTCCTTCCCCCCCCCCCCCCCCTCTCTCTCTCTCTCTCTCTCCCTCCCCCTCTCTCATTCTATTACCTCATCTCCATTTCTCTGCCCACCTACTTCTTCCCGTTTTCTATGCCAACTTTTTCCCACTCGTCTTTCCATTTCCTCTTCTCAACTCTCTCTGGCCTTAGACACTCTATATGTGTGTAAACGCTTACTGTAGTAATGTGAAAAAATTTTAAGTAAATCGGAAAGGTACATTTTGAGATTTTTGGTAACAATGTTTCCCCTTACTAAAGGATTAGCTACGTAAAAACACGACTGTATTGAAATTCAACGTTGTGGCAAAATTTCAAAGCCGTTAGTCAAGAACTTTATGAGATTAACGACTTTGAACATACCAACATCTACATTTCTATAACGTTTCCCCTTTTATTACATGTACATTACATTCATACCTGATGGCGTTATATCGTTGTATAACATATCTTGAGTATTCAAAGCAGTCGACGGAGATCTGAGATTCTGAAGAAACGAACATCTATGTTTGTACTTGTTTAGAAAATGTAGATGTTCATAATAGATAATCTTCGAAAGTTTTTGACCGATTGCTTTGAAATTTTGGCGCAACGCTCCGTTGGTATACGCAAGTGTTTTTTATTACTAATTTTAAATACGTCTAACACATAAATTTAAATATAATAGTACGGTAACGTTGTTACAAAAAATCTCAGAGAGGAACATCGACGTACATTGCACATCATATGTTAAAGAATTAAGTATCAAAAACCACGCTCATATCAGAATTCAACGTTGTGCCAAAATTTCAAAGCAATCGGTTAATAACATTGAACATTCAAGATTGATTAAATTAGATTAATGCGTGAAACATGTTTCGTTACTTTGAGTTGCTGATAAGTTCCTTGCTCACAGCACTTGTTTGATAAAATGTGTTATTTCCAAGTTCCTTTTCTTATTTGAGGTATATTTCAATGGTTTTCTTAACTTGTGAAATACAGATAACTGCCAAAAACACGTAGTTTTAGAAATAATTGCTGGGAAGAAAAGAATAGGTAAGATTCTGGAACATTCAAGAATTTGATCCAATATGTAATAAATTGGCGGCGTCGCCTTATATTAAAGCCAAGTGTCGCCTCATCTTGCGCGTAATGCTAACTACTTACGAAGTCGCTTCACGGCTGTGTACAAATATTTAATATTTTTGGGACAGATTTTGGTGGTTTTATTATGCCGACCTAAAATGCAATTAGGCTGTGCACCATTGTCAATCATTGGGTTTTGTTCTCTTTTCGCACTGAAATCTTCCACCATCGAGAGAACGAACGCGACAGGGAACAGGCATTCTCTTTCTGTATTGATCCTGTACAAGAGACCACTGGGTGAACCTCAATCAACCCTCAACATGCAGATTATCGCCTCGGGCCACCGCGCGCTCTGTGCCGCCGCACTTTAGGTGGACGGGGACGGCTCCGGCCCACGTGATGAGCACCTGAGGTTGATTCTCGTCACGTCAGCCGGCGATGGCCGAGCGTGCTAGCGGGCCCCGGTTGCCCCGGGAGACCGCGCCCGAGGACTAACGTGTCTGCGCGCTTCATTGCGCTAAAATAGCTTCTGCCAGGCCGTTATTTATGACGGCACGCAGAACGCTGCAAATACGTCATCTGGTGGGGGCGGCCCCGCACCGTGACTCCGCCTTGCGGGCAGCGTGAAGCCGCATTACCGAAATATTGGCTGCCGGAATTGAAATACGCCGTGGCAGCTCAGGATGGCCGCGCCGGCAAGATGGATGAGCGCGCTGACGCCGGCGAGCACGTTCGCCAGCAGGCGACACCGCTGTGGCGAGGCACCAGGAACTGTAGCCAAAAACACACAGGTTCGGCCATCACTGGTATGGCAATGTGAACGTGAAATGGAAGCGATGTTTGTCGTGCTCATAGTCAAGGAAAAAAATATTCTTATTGCCTTAAGTTTTTCATCTTTACCATCGTGAAGCGTAAAACAAGTGTTGAAAATATCAAGCTACCGCCTTGAAAGCTACAAGGAGAACACGGGAAGTGCCATAATCCAATTTCCCAGGGTCAGTGTAAGGGGGGTCAAAATAAGCGAACAAGTGTCTCGGCTTATTTTTAGATACTCGAGCGTTTCCGAGAAAACGAAAGGCAAGGTTTTCAACGTAATTTATAAGATTTTCATTGCGCATTCAGTTCAACTGAAGCGTTGGCACACTGGATAGCGCCACAGCTTCACAATTTTGCACCCCATGTTCCAAACCCGATCCTTTGCTTATTTTCTTTCTTACGCATCTACCCATGTCCGTAGGAGGTTACTACACGAATGTTTCCTGTCAAGTTAGGGGATGTAAGGGCGTTATATTAATTGTAAAGTTACAATTGGGTTTTTCAGTAAGTGTCATGGATTTATTATGTAACATATGTGTATACGGGCCATTGCTATCTATTCACTTTGAGAACTAATACGGGAATGATTTGCCACCTTTACTCACTCCCTCAAGAGGACAAAACCAGCTGGACAGGTCAGAATCGATTAAAAAGAACACCCTTCTTGCACGCTGCAGGAATAAACGGGTGTACTTGGTAGCCGACCGAAACCTACTGTCGGGAGCAACTACGCAACACCATCAATGTTACTGGCAAGACACACAACAGGAATATTACTGAAAACAAAATCAAATTTTTCTTCATTCATTCATTGTTTTACCCATTCGTGTAGTAATGTCCTGCGGATACGGGTAGACATATGAAAAAAACATTAAAAAGTGACAAAAGCCATAATGGAATTTCTAACAGGATTCCAAAAGTGTGCAGCACCAAACACTAGCCACTGTGCCACCACTGCGCCTCAAGTGGTTACGTGCTGAACGGCACATAAAGTACCTCAAAAACTTAGACTGTCGTTTTCTCAGAAACGGGTGAGTAACTATGGATAGGCCGAGACACATGATCGTTTATTTTGACTCCTCTTCCACTGAGCGAAGTTTCTGGGAAATCGGGCTATGACATTTGCCGTGTTGACCTCGTTAGTCTTAGTTCTTCACTGTAAGTCCGCCCCTCACAACAACACGTTTTTCTCATCTACGATTGTAAAAACCCGAATTTTGTAAGTTCATGAGACGTTCCATCTAGCAGACCACCTCCTCGTCTTTCTGGAAATACCTTTGACGCATGTTTTCTTCGTCAGAAGAAAGAGGCAAAATCTGGTATCCCAAAGAAGCAGAATGTGTAACTATGTGCTCAGAATGAACTGTGGCGTTGTGATAGATCACAAGGACGACCTCTTTGACAGCTTCCTGTGACGCTGCGTCCTCTCGCAACAGTGCTGAGACCCCGTCAGGAGATTCCCGTTGTCGGCACCAGAGATTTGTGCGCCAACTGATAAGTATGTACATTAATTCTGCGTATTCCGTCAGAAAGATATTCCACTGTTTCATTCACCATTCGCGTTAAACTCTGGAATTTCTCCCTAAACAACCGTGCACTGTTCCGTTTCCTGTACCTCTGACGCAAACCTTCCGCTCACTCACTGAACGTGGGTACTCTATTAAGTGCTTCATAGGACAAATGCAGCTATCCGCCTCGCCCGTGATTCAGTAACTTGAGCATCCGCAGGCACGTTTTACCTGACTAGCTACTTACCGCGGCAGTGGCTAACATATCGTCTGTAAACACAATAACGTTTATTATTTTCCTGGAGAAGGTGGTTATTAGGTTTGAGGCTGAAGGATGATTTAATGACGAAAAAGCACTTACTGCTGCCACATAAGTGTGATTGAGGTTTTTGATGCGCCAATAACGATTTCACCTATTAAATTAGCTGTTCGTTGATTTTTTATGGTGTTCATTATACTACAGTAATTTAGAAAGTTGTTCTGTAAGGACATCTATCGCCACATTAGTGTTTTTGAAAGTTAAACAATTTATCCCTTCCTGTGTTATACGAATTAAATTAGTATTGCTTCCGACAAAAGTCAACAGCCACAGTTACAAAAATAAAACAAACACATTTAATTCCTACGCTGAATCATTAATCAACGACACCCGAGGAAATCATCTGGCATGTGACTGTATTTTCTACAAATAGTACATGTTGCTGGTACAAATATATCACACCCTGTACTATGTCCGGTTAAATTACAAATTTTTCAAAGTCTCGGAACAAGATAAAAAATTTTCAAATGTGTGTGAAATCTTATGGGACTTAACTGCTAAGGTCATCAGTCCCTAAGGTTACACACTACTTAACCTAAATTATCCTAAGGACAAACAAACACAACCATGCCCGAGGGAGGACTCGAACCTCCGCCGGGACCAGCCGCACAGTCCATGACTGCAGAACTTTAGACCGCTCGGCTAATCCCGCGCGGCTCGGAACAAGATAATCTTGCCAACTGTTACAGTTAACTGCGATAAATCCAACAGGTCTTAAGCCCTAATCTGGATATTGCAAAACAACAAAGGCTTCTCTTTGACTTATCCTCTGTGACAGTTGTTAGTGTGCCGGATCGCTGGAGAGCGTCTCTAGCTGACGCTGGGCTGGAACTCTTCCGCACATTTGTAGGGGCTGCCCTCTGCCCGGCTAGAAACCCGTACTGAATCGTCAGGATGCAGACCAATGACCTGTGCGGCGTCGTTAGACGCAATCCAACAATATTCAGTATTATGTCATTTATTGCAGAAAATACAAGCCCTTGCTGGTTCTTCTGCTCCGACTGGCGGCAACGTAATCGGAGAAGAATTCGCTGAATCCAAAGCGGATTCACGGCTGCCAAGCGCGCTGCATCAGCTTGGAGTGGAAGTCGAGAACTCCTGATGCGGCGGTATAGCCTCCCGCTGACGAAGTAGCACTCAAAATGCTCTGAGCACTATAGGACTTAACATCTGAGGTCATCAGTCCCCTAGAATTTAGAACTTCTTAAACCTAACCAACCTAAGGACATCACACACATCCATGCCCGAGTCAGGATTCGAACCTGCGACTGTAGCAGTTGCGCGGTTCCGGGCTGAAGCGCCTAGAACCGCTGGGCCACCACAGCCTGCTTTTGGAGATGATGTTGAGCACGGCAAGTATCATTCGATTCGAGGAGTTTCGGAAGGTTCTCAATCACTCTCAGATCACTGCTGGCGTTGTCCCCTCAGGTGGACCACGACGTCAGATGCCGTGTTGTCGAGCTGTATGCTGGACCTAGCCTGCCGATACGGTAGGCTTTGAGATTCATGCAACACTGGAGTTTAGGGCAGTTTCTGCTCTGGAGTGGTGTCATATTGGTAGACCCCAGGTCTACCCAAAGGTACTGGCGCTATGTTGACGTCAGTACGATCTATTTCGTCAGCTGTGGCCTCGGATTGCTGATCGTCCCTTGCGACAGCAAGTGCAAGACCAGCAGTAGAACAATCACAAACACAAGATATTACCATACCATAACTAGGGAATCGGGTGCTAACGCCGTGAACACCATCGATCCTGAGTGAAATTTTCACTTTGCAGCGTAGTGTGTGCTCATATGAAACTTATGGACAGATAAAACTGTGTGCCGGACCGGAACTCGAAACCGGGACCTTTTCATTTCACAGGCAAGTGCTCTATCGACTGAGCTACACAAGCTGAAGGTAAGCGACGACGTAATGGCGGAAGAGGAGATGTGATAAAGGGTCGTGAGTAGTGTTTGTGTAGCTCAGTCGGTAGAGCACCTGCCCGCGAAAGGCTGATCCATCGTCCCATCCCGAGGAAACAGAGCCAAAGCTGAGTCGGGAGATGGTGCCATTGGGCAGAGTACAACATAACATAATGTGCATGGAGGGCAGACCCTATATCTCGTTGGATATCTAAGCGACGCCCATCATCAGTCGTAAGAACATTAATCAAAATCTTCCACACTGGTGCCTCTCCGCTATCACATCAAGGTAGATGGACGCTTCTGTGCTAATCCATCGGGTGTGTATGCCTTGACCATAGCTCCTTCAAGGTGATAGCGAGAAAGTGATGTGAACTATGCCTTGGCAAGATTCACCATCATCTGGAGCTCTAGCGAATATGGCATGACAATACATTCTCCGCAAATGGTGAAACAGAAATCCTGGGTTCGTCGCCGCAACGCCGCGACCTCCCTCGCGCAGCCAATCAAAGCTTTGCGGAGAGCAGGCTTTGTGCAGAGCACCCACCATGACAGAGCAGATTGATGTGCATCACGGCGTAGACAAGAAGCCGTCCACGTGGTTTCGATGAGGTGCCGGAAATAGGTTGAAGTAAGATGTATCGTGTTCAGTTTCCATGGTCTTCGACAGCGCCAAACCATTTGGCGGCAGAGACTGATGGCAGAGATATGTGCGTCATGCTCAGAGAAGACAACGGGTCAGACCTCAGAGACTTGTATCCAGTAGACAATATCGAGGGAGATGTAAACACGAGCAAGGCGGCTGAAAAAATGGTTAGCGAAAAGGTAAACCCCGTACGATCACCATGAACATGCTCCCAAGAACACTCTAGGCTTTGGTGCTGGGGAACTGCCACTAGCGCCGCACTTGGAGAGTGACGGGGCAGTTAGTCCCTGGGCACCTTGATGAAGTTGAAATCGCCTCCCATTATCAATGCATCCTGCCGACCCATGAAGAGAGGCGTGACTGTCTCGTAGAACGAAGTGGAATGCTAGCGGCGGCGACACGAACCAGATGGCACATAGATGTTGATCATGACACCACTAAACGTGACAGCCATATTTCTGGCATCAGGGAGATATGCAACTGTATCAGCGAAGATACCGTCACATAGGAGGATCGCTACTCCTCTCTCCACTAGGGGAAGCATGGGAGACATGTGCTGTAAAGCCCTGGGGAGCACGCAGCATTTCGGGAGTAAAGCCAGTTTATGGCGCTCGCGAATAGTATTGACATTGACCATGACTATCCGATAAGACTGAAAAGCTGCCATCGCCAAAAGGACGCCTGATTCTAGCGTATGGAGCTGCCTATTAGGCCCCATGGAAGGTTACGTCACTGTGTCAGGGAGGGATCCGACCCCACAAAGGGGATTCCATCACTCTATACACCTCATCATCGATGTTGTCCGCCTAGGATACAGACGTCTCAATGGGCTGGTTCAGTGGAATACTACCAGAGGTGCGACCACAGGGAGGTAACCGCATCAGACGCAAAAAAATGGCTCTGAGCACTATGGGACTTAACATCTGAGGTCATCAGTCCCCTAGAACTTAGAACTAATTAAACCTAACTAACCTAAGGACATCACACACATCCATGCCCGAGGCAGGATTCGAACCTGCGACCGTAGCGGTCTCGCGGTTCCAGACCGAAGCGCCTAGAACCGCTCGGCCACTCCGGCCGGCCCATCAGACGCAGGCGGGCCTCTTAAATGTAGACTGTAAGAGCTATAAGCTCCTATTCATCTTCGCTGCTGTGAAACTCTTCGCTCCGAATGCAAGCCCTTTGCTATCAAGAACGACCTATAGAATATTATAAACAAATGAGAACGCATTCCTCTGTTTTGGCCATGGATACTCTGCGTTCCAGAAAGCTTTCAGCATACAGGACATGTGCTCGACGATTTCCTCGACCATAACAGAAGATTATGTCTGCCATTTTCCGCGAGAATTAATTGGCTTTCCTTATGCTAGTAAGATAAAACAGCAATGTTAAAAAATTTCACAAACTTATCACAAGACCACCTGGTGCCCTTACAAATTATGTATGCACTGCACGCACCAGGAACTGTGAATGCGGTTTACAGTAAAGACAATATCAGACGTTTATTGCCTGTTGTGTCCGAGGCCGTTGAGAGAACAATATATCCCAATTTTTTTACTACATTGTGTAAGTCGTTCGTTCTAGGAAAATCTAGCTTATCTGTAAGAAAGACAGTGTATAGAACACTTGCACTACACACTTGTGAGTACTGCTCCTGTGTTTGGGATCCCTAATAGATCGGATTAAAGAAAGACTTTGAAGCAATTCAGAGTCATATTGGTGGAATTGTTACCGGTTGGTTCAACCAATACGCAAGTATTATCTAAATGCAACCTCGGCATTTAACACTGGAAGTACAGCGGGAAGCCATATGGCAGAACTTCCAGCACTTAAAGCACTGCATTGGAGGAGGGATATAGGGCTTTACAGCACAGCGGTACACCATCACTTTGACCTTCTCAGGCAATGTTTCATCCTCAAAGAGCAAGAAGAAGGCACTGGTGGCAAATCAGATGGGAAGCCCTGGACTAAATAAGATTTTTTCCGCGAAACACTATTGAGGCATTTGCGACATACCGCAGAATGATGTTACCTACAACCACCAACATACATTACGCGCAAGGACCCTAAACAAAACAAAAACTAGGGCTCGTACGAAAGTCATATTTCGCTCGTTCCATTTGTAAATCGAGAGGAAAGGTTATTACTATCAAGGTACAAAGTGGCCTTCGCAAGCTACCATATGATAGCTTACAGAGTATGTACACCTTCCAAAAAGTTCCGAGGCCGATTTTATTCCCGGCGTACAGGCGACTAAGTTGGCAGCTCGACCTAACACCTTCACAAGCAACAGATTGCGTGCGATCAGTCAGTTGCGACGAGACGGTATTAAGTAGTGGATGTACGACTGAAACGTATGTACCATTGTTGTGTCCCAAGTTCCAATGGAGCAACATCTGTAAATCAAGTGTTCAAGACTTTGCCCAGAATGTTTTGAAAGAGAATTATGAGAAATTTTTTACGCACACCTTGGCTCCCGAATGAAAACAACGTTGCCTGGACGCCTACCCAGACCGGATCGAAATGAAAATTCTGGACAATTCTTTTCTGACAAAAAAATTACTGTTGACGATATTGTACCACATACGAATCTACCACCAAATGACAAAGTTCAGAAAGTCACATTACATACCAACGCTTTGACATAACCGACATTCAAGTAAATGTGACACGCGGTCAGTTTCATATAGTTGTGTGGACCTTCGTTGCGTTATACGCAAGTGGAAGATGGGGGAGTGTACTAAGCAGAAGACCTCAAAAATCAAAATCACAAGGTTTCTCTGTTCTTGTATTAATTCTGTTTCGAAACTTTTTGGACTGAACATATTGGTATAGTAGATGACGTGGAGTAGTGTTTGTGTTGCACCACCATTGAAAACAGGGAGACAATGAAACCCGGTGCAGGCAGAAGGCCTGTTTCTCTCGAACAGCATGAAGGGGGCTGCTGAGGTTGACGTTTCTGTCCGACACGTTACAATCAACAGTGTTTCATGTCCTCACTCCATGAAACACCACACAGAGGTTTGGAATTTAACACTGGCACAAAGTTCGATGCTCAGGAACATTACGCCATAACCTCTCCTCTCCTTGTGGCCAGATACTGGCGGTGAATATTGCAAAGGCCACCGTCATTCTCGGCTAGCCAATCGAGCTTCCCGTAGTCGCATGCGTTACCGACCGTAGCTGCGGAGACAGGGTCTGGGGCATAGTTTTTAGATAAGTATTGGTGCGTCTCTAATTTCTACACCCTTTCTGGCTAAGCCCCAGGAATGAGAAGACCTTCTGCAATCAGAACTCAAGAAGGTAACTTTAGTGTCGAACTCCTCCGTACCGTTTTTTGGGGTTCTCGATCGCAGAGGACGGGTAAACTGAACTGGCATTGCATAAGAAAACGCGTTTTTTTCCGAGCACGTTTCACTTACATATTCGTTTCCTTTTCTTGTGTAAATTCCCTCTAAATGCGTACGTGGTATCGTTGGTTCTCGAATAATACTACCGTTAAAATAGCTAAACTGCAGTTTATAGTAATAAAAAAGAGCAAGTTATCTTTAAAACAAATTTATCTCACGTGGAAACTGAAATGCTAATTTTGATCGTCGCGCTGTGGAGTCCTTTCAGCGCTTGTTGGTGGAGGATGTGCGACTGAGATGAGCCGACGATGGCATCAGCTCTGACCACACGCCCAATTTTCGATTCACGCTCGGAAGAACAGCCATGCATTATTCATCAACGGGGCACCAACGGCTCTGGCGTAGCGGTATTTTTTCCTCCTTTTTCTTCTTTTTCGTCAGCGACTGTCCGGAATGCAAAGTGACTTCCCGTTTCGTCAACATCGGGAGATGCTCGAGTGCGACTCTTTTTTGTTTGGCAACAAAGATAACAGGTAAGCACTCGAATAAAAAATTTAGCTTCCCACTAAAATGAAATCCTGTGTAAAATTGTAATAATGGGCGCAAAAGAAATATTCTGTCCAAATAATAGCAAATATAAGACACAAGAGAGCAACAAACAGCATAATCGAACTTCGGCGTGACGTATGAATTAAATTTATCTATGACGCTGCACAGTTACAACAGCTAACGTATTTTCTTTCAATTAGTATTCGTAGGTATAGTCCACATTCCGTATTCCTAGATTTCCCAGAAGTGTTCCACATGATGCCCCACTGCAGACTGTTAACGAAGGTACGAGTATATGTATAGTTTCCAGATACCGGTATGTCAGTGACTCGGGGACTTCTTAAGTTACAGAATCCAGTACGTCGTCCTCGGCGGCCATTGTTCATCAGAGACAACGGTATCGTCATTAGTGCCCCAGGGACGTGTGATAGGACCGCTACTATTATCTGTACAGTAGGCATAACTGATCTGACGGACGTGGTGAGCATCAATCTACGGCTGTTTGCTGATGACGCTGTGGCGTGCCGGAAAGTGTCGTCGTTCAGTGACTGTAGGAGGGTACAAGATATGTTAGACACAATTTCTAGTTGGTATGACGAATGGCAGCTAGTTCTAAATGTAGAAAAATGTAAGTCAATGCAGATGAGTACGAAACAGAGAGCGGTAATGTTCAAATACAGCATTAGTAGTGTGCTTTTTGATACAGTCACATCGATTAACAAAAGGCGTAATATTTCAAAGCGGTATGAAATGGAACGAGCATATAAGGATTGTACTAGGGATGGTGAATGGTAGCCTTCTATTTACTGGGAGAATTTTAGGTAACCGTAGTTCATCTAAAAAAGGAAACCGCATATAGAACACTAGTTTGACACATTCCTGAACACTGTTCGAGTGGTCAGGATCCCCACCAGGTCGGTTCAGAGAGAGACGTCAAAGCAATTCGAAGGCGGGCTCCTAGATTTGTTACTGGTAGGTTCGATCAACACACAAGTATCACAGAGATGCTTCGGAAACTCAAATGGGAATTCCTGGGGGGAAGGCTACTTTCGTTTCGAGCAACAGTATTGAGAACATTTAGAGAACCGGCATTTGAAGCTGACTGAAATATGATTTTGCTTTCGCCAACTTACATTTCGCGAAAGGAGCATGAAGGTAAGACAAATTAGGAGCTCAACAGAGGCATATAGGCAGTTGTTTTTCCCGCGCTCTGTTTGCGAGTGGAACAGGAAAGGTACTATTAATGGAACAAAGTACCCTCCGCCGCACTCAATACGCTGACTTGCGGAGTATGGATGTAGATGTAGATATGGTTGATGATAGTTTTGTGAGTGCCATACCATGGCAGTATTCGTGAAAGTTAGAAGTTTCTGTTTAGAAGGTGTCGTTTTGGATGAGAGCGAAGTACTAGGATGCTATCTGCAGTAGTAGAATAGTGATCAAACAATCGTTATGAGGAAATGAAAGTCTGATCCGTGGTCCTAGGGTAGCGTTATTCGCAAGTAGTCACAATGACCTAGGTCTCTGTGTCGAACATAGCCATTGCTTAAATTTTGAACAAAAACCTTCAGCAACAGCGGCCGAAGCCTTCCAACAAAAAAGTCACATTCGTTTCCCTAACGACGATAACATAATCGTACTTTTTTTTACTTACACCGAGTTTGAGGTTCACTTGCCTGGAGCTTGTATAAGGAGGCGTCTCAATATCCCGTAGATCCCGGTTCTCCAAATCTGCGCGCAGTCTGTCGCCTCACTGTACGTAGTCAGAAGAAGGTTCATTCGTCAGCGCCATCTATTGTGGCACCTTGTTTCCTTTATTTCCAGTCAGCAATTCGACCCTGCAGTTTGTCGCTTTTATTAATTTTGGTTGTAACTAAAACGTCCTTGACATCATTGCTCGCAAGCGGCTCGGATTAGTTCATGATGTGGGAGCATGTTACAGCAGGAGTCTGTAACGCCTGAAATAATGTCAACCGAAAATGGGACACACTTTCAAAGATACTTACTGTTCGGTTGTGACCCGCATGGCACCGCTAGATGTGTGGAAAAGTACGGCAAGAAAAGACATCTGGAAATAACTATGGGACCACTCAAGCAATTTGAACGAAATGTCGATGTACAAGTGTGTAGTATCTAGGAAAATATAGTATAGTGGTGACGCACTTACTGTATCGCCCTTACACGTTTGGTACGCGGAATCTCTTAAACGCCTCGAGCAATTTAATTAACGTCTAGTTCACATATAACGTATCCGAAAGACTGCTGTTGGGTGGAGGCACACCGTAGTATCCTTAAGGTGAAGGAGGGTGAAACGCCCGCTAATTCTGCTGGGCGGAACAGGTAATAGGATTGTGGAAAGGGCCAAGGTCGACGTCAGTTTCACCTTCTAATTGTCATTTATTGTAATTTAATAACCTTTACAACCAAAGCAGCACATAGCCGGACCTTCACCGAATGCAACTCCTTCAAGGCTGAAGGCCTCCAAACAAGAAATCTTAACAACCAACAAGATAAAAATCCAAATAAGATAGCAATAACATAATTTAAAAAAAGAAACCAACAAACATATGCAAAGTGCAATACCAAAGGCTGAGGGCCACAATTAAATTTCAAAATTTTAGAATATATTACCATAGACTTTTAAGTGCGGAAGACCAGAATGTATCACAGCAAGAAATCTTAAAAATCAATAAGATTAAAATGCAATTAAAGAGGCAAATCAAAAAAGGTATCACGGCTACGTGGAAAGCCTTAAGGCTAAGCAGGTAGAACATACATATGCAAGGTGTAATACCAATGGCTGAAGACCACAATTAAGTTTAAGATTTTAAAATACATTACTATAATCTTTTAAAGGTAGAAGGCCGCAGTTTTTAAGCTTGAAAGATAAATTTAAAAATTAATTTTGCAAAATTTTTAAGAAAATAAAAACAAATAACCATAACGCTTAAATTTAAAGTAGCTGCCAACAGATAACTAATCACTGGTGGCACTCAGAAGCCTTCAGGGCGGTCGGTCTGCCCTCGTTCACTTAGGCGAGATAGTTGGTGAGCCCAACTATACTTGATCCGTCGGAACCCAACCAGGGGACAGTTACGGACCGACCGACACAACGATCTGCTTCCCGTCAATCAGTACATGAGAACTCAAACCGGAATTGTTACATACGTGATAATCCACAATGGAGTATGTATTAGCTGTCAAAATTACACACCATGTTGTACAGCAACAACAGGTGAGGAAAGGACGCTGCCTGAAATTACGTTAGTGGCCAGGGCAGGTAACCGGAACACTAACGGTCACTAGGCAGAAAATTCCGCTGGTACACTTGAATCGGAAACACGGTAATATAGTTAACTTCACTCAAAGAACACTGCCTGAATTTACGTCAGTGCCCAGGGCCGGTAACCAGAGCACTAACGGCCACAAGACAGAAAATTTCACTGGTGCACTCAACACGACAACTATAAGGCTACTCCTCTGACCGTCAATGTGACCCAGTGTCTAGCTTACTGAAGATGGTATCCTGTCAATTTGTGTGTGTGTGTGTGTGTGTGTGTGTGTGTGTGTGTGTGTGTCTGTACAGGTAGTTAAAAACCTTTAATGAGCACCTTGAAAAAGTCAGGCAGTGTCCACAAAACTTGTTTTAGATTTCCTTTTAATAAGCACCCATCAAAACGACACTGTTTCCCCACTGATAACTTGGCGGAGACCTTGATTGAAAAGGTCTACATTTTGGCTGTTCAGAAAATGTTGTAGCTCAAACATCATCTCGTCGTCTTTCACGAAATGCCTGTCGCACTATGGTTCATCAGAGGAATGAGGAAGAAGTCACCGGGTAAAACGTCGGGAGAAAACGCTATGTGAGGCACAACCAGCTAGCTCAAAGATGCGTCTTGCACAGAATGAGATAGGGTGTTATCGTTTAACAGACGGATAATGTTGGACAGTCTCCTACGACGCTGCGTCTTGACGGCCACCCTTAATCTCGTCGGGAGGTTTCGAAGTAGTATGCTCTGTGATGGTTTGGTATTACAAGGGAAACTCCCCAGTGCACTCCTCTCAGAGTTAGTGGTAAAATGGCCCTGCGGATAAAACGTAAGAAACTGAGCACAGATCAAGCATGAAAACAGGAAGAATGTTACTGAACTGTGAAAAAAGAAGCATAATTCACGTTGAAACAGTAAACTGTCCAAGCTCAAGATATGCAACATTGAGCGAATTCGAGGAATTACGGCGCAGTGGTTGTGCGGTCACAGTGATGGATTGCAGAGCGGAGATCCGAGTTCAAATGTCCCTCATGCTACTTTTTTTGCAAAATTATAAACTTTCCGTCCGGTCTTTGACGAGTCTGCTCTCCTTCCGTAGTCTTTTTAATTCTCATTGGTTATTGAATATGAGTCATGTGACAAGAATGCATTACCGTCACACGCCGGCTGGAGTGGCCGAGAGGTTCTAGGCGCTACAGTCTGGAACCGCGCGACCGCTACGGTCGCAGGTTTGAATCCTGCCTCGGGCGTCGATGTGTGTGATGTCCTTAGGTTAGTTAGGTTTAAGTAGTTCTAAGTTCTAGGGGACTGATGACCTCAGTAGTTAAGTCCCATAGTGCTCAGAGCCATTTGAACCATTATCGTCACAAGTACCGTCACGACGCTGTCGCTATTCAAATTCGCACGATGTTGCACATCTTGAGCTAGGACCGTTCACTGTTTGGATTTTGCTACTCTTTTCACAGTTCAATACACATTCTTCCCGTTTTCCTGCTTCATCTGTGTTCATTTTCAGATGGGCTACGCGGTGGGCCATCTTACCACTATATCATTGACGTCGGTTTGCAGTAGGGTTTTGGAGCATATACTGTATTCAAACATTATGAATCACCTCGAAGGGAACGATCTATTGATACGTAATCAGCATGGTTTCAGAAAACATCGTTCTTGTGCAATGGGGCTAGCTCTTTATTCGCACGAAGTAATGGCCGCTATCGACAGGGGATCTCAAGTTCATTCCGTATTTCTAGATTTTCGGAAAGCTTTTGACACCGTTCCTCACAAGCGTCTTCTAATCAAGCTGCGGGCCTATGGGGTGTCGTCTCAGTTGTGCGACTGGAATCGTGATTTCCTGTCAGGAAGGTCGCAGTTCGTAGTAATAGACGGCAAACCATCGAGTAAAACTGAAATGATATCAGGTGTTCCCCAGGGAAGCGTCCTGGGACCTCTGCTGTTCCTGATCTATACAAATGACCTGGGTGACAATCTGAGCAGTTCTCTTAGGTTGTTCGCAGGTGAAGCTGTAATTTACCGTCTAGTAAGGTCATCCGAAGACCAGTATCAGTTGCAAAGCGATTTAGAAAAGATTGCTGTATGGTGTGGCAGGTGGCAATTGACGCTAAATAACGAAAAGTGTGAGGCGATCCACGAGAGTTCCAAATGAAATCCGTTGGAATTCGATTACTCGATAAATAGTACAATTCTCAAGGCTGTCAATTCAACTAAGTACCTGGGTGTTAAAATTACGAACAACTTCAGTTGGAAAGACTACATAGATAATATTGTGGGGAAGGTGAGCCAATGGTTGCGTTTCATTGGCAGGACACTTAGAAGATGCAACAAGTCCACTAAAGAGGCAGCTTACACTACACTCGTTCGTCCTCTGTTAGAATATTGCTGCGCGGTGTGGGATCCTTACCAGGTGGGATTCACGGAGGACATCGAAAGGGAGCAAAAAAGGGCAGCTCGTTTTGTATTATCACGTAATAGGGGAGAGAGTGTGGCAGATATGATACGTGAGTTGGGATGGAAGTCATTAAAGCAAAGACGTTTTTCGTCGCGGAGAGATCTACACTCCTGGAAATTGAAATAAGAACACCGTGAATTCATTGTCCCAGGAAGGGGAAACTTTATTGACGCAGCAATGCAGGCTGCTATTCTCTCATGGAGACGATCGTAGAGATGCTGGATGTAGTCCTATGGAACGGCTTGCCATGCCATTTCCACCTGGCGCCTCAGTTGGACCAGCGTTCGTGCTGGACGTTCAGACCGCGTGAGACGACGCTTCATCCAGTCCTTAACATGCTCAATGGGGGACAGATCCGGAGATCTTGCTGGCCAGGGTAGTTGACTTACACCTTCTAGAGCACGTTGGGTGGCACGGGATACATGCGGACGTGCATTGTCCTGTTGGAACAGCAAGTTCCCTAGCCGGTCCAGGAATGGTAGAACGATGGGTTCGATGACGGCTTGGATGTACCGTGCACTATTCAGTGTCCCCTCGACGATCACCAGTGGTGTACGGCCAGTGTAGGAGATCGCTCCCCACACCATGATGCCGGGTGTTGGCCCTGTGTGCCTCGGTCGTATGCAGTCCTGATTGTGGCGCTCACCTGCACGGCGCCAAACACGCATACGACCATCATTGGCACCAAGGCAGAAGCGACTCTCATCGCTGAAGACGACACGTCTCCATTCGTCCCTCCATTCACGCCTGTCGCGACACCACTGGAGGCGGGCTGCACGATGTTGGGGCGTGAGCGGAAGACGGCCTAACAGTGTGCGGGACCGTAGCCCAGCTTCATGGAGACGGTTGCGAATGGTCCTCGCCGATACCCCAGGAGCAACAGTGTCCCTAATTTGCTGGGAAGTGGCGGTGCGGTCCCCTACGGCACTGCGTAGGATCCTAGGGTCTTGGCGTGCATCCGTGCGTCGCTGCGGTCGGGTCCCAGGTCGACGGGCATGTGCACCTTCCGCCGACCACTGGCGACAACATCGATGTACTGTGGAGACCTCACGCCCCACGTGTTGAGCAATTCGGTGGTACGTCCACCCGGCCTCCCGCATGCCCACTATACGCCCTCGCTCAAAGTCCGTCAACTGCACATACGGTTCACGTCCACGCTGTCGCGGCATGCTACCAGTGTTAAAGACTGCGATGGAGCTCCGTATGCCACGGCAAACTGGCTGACACTGACGGCGGCGGTGCACAAATGCTGCGCAGCTAGCGCCATTCGACGGCCAACACCGCGGTTCCTGGTGTGTCCGCTGTGCCGTGCGTGTGATCATTGCTTGTACAGCCCTCTCGCAGTGTCCGGAGCAAGTATGGTGGGTCTGACACACCGGTGTCAATGTGTTCTTTTTTCCATTTCCAGGAGTGTATTTACGAAATTTCAGTCACCAACTTTCCCTTCCGAATGCTAAAATATTTTGTTGAGCCCAAACTACATAGGTAGGAATGATCATCAAAATAAAATAAGAGAAATCAGAGCTCGAACAGAAAGGTTTAGGTGTTCGTTTTTCCCGCGCGCTGTTCGGGAGTGGAATGGTAGACAGATAATATGATGAACCCTCTGCCAAGCACTTAAATGTGAATTGCAGAGTAGTCATGTAGATGTAGATGTAGATATCTGAAGGGGATGCGATGGGGAGTTTCTCTTGTTAAGAGTATGTTTGCACAACCGTGGCAGTCGCTATAAACCTTACCACCACCTTGCCCGATGATGGCTGTGTCACGTATTCGGCAGTGGACATTCTACATGCTTCCCCTTGTTGTTGCGCATTTTTGTCTCAGAGTCACAGAGTCGCTCTTAGACCTCGCCCACAGTTGTAAGAGAGACAGCTGTATTGGCCTGACACGGCTGCAATATTTCCGCTGCCGCCTCGATTCTGTGGCTTTTTGAGTGGGCGTAAGCAGTCACAGAATCCAGTGGGCGCTGATCTCTGCAACCGTTTTGATGTTGATAACTGATCCGTGACTAATTTGCATTTTTCGCCACTCGAGAGTCATACGCAGGATATCGAGCACCATTTCCCGAATTTTTTATACTAAACATAAATAAACAAATAAAAATACATACTTAATTACTCAGCTACCTCTTTAATCTTTAGGCTGCTGCTGCTAGTTTCGTCTCTTTAAATTTATTAATTACCAAAAACCCAGTTTCCCTCAGTGAAATCCCATGTTCCGACCTCTCCTTCAAAAGTGGTAGATATTCAGCTAAATTTGTTATGATTACTCATTCATAAATGCTACATATTCTGCTAAATTGGCTATGATTACTCTACTAGCCGCATCCGTAAACACTTTGTTCATATTAATCGGCCAAAGCACTGCCGAGATATTAGCTTTTGAACTTTCATAAATTTACAATTTTTAAGATAACAATAACTTTTAAACTATTATATAATTTTTGGCATGTCTAGATAATTTAGCTTTACATATTTTTCTGTCCCTGAGTGCCAACTCGCACCTCCGTGTCACTCTTAGTTTTGTTTTTACCTATTATTCTCTGGCATATAAATTGCTCCAAGCGCGAAAACACAGCCATACGCGCCCCTGCCAAGCTTCCGCTCCGGATTTTCCAAGGCCGGCCACGTAAACGCTAGCCGCTCGCCACGGCCACGTAGCAACCGCCAGCCACGTGCTCTGTGCAGGGGAAACTGCCGCTCTAATTCCCCCCCCCCCCCCCCCAGCTTTTATGCTCACACACCTTTGTAGTCACACTCCCAGAAAAACTACTATTGAAGAGGAAAACAGTGGAAAGTCAAACGTCACCACAAAAAAGAGGGGCAGTTAAGCTAACTTCTTAGGAAGGGGAACAGGGTCAGAAAGTTGGTACTTCTTTGTGTTGCATGAGACGCTGACATCCACCCAGGCTACACCAAACGCAATTTCTAAAGAAATTCAGAGAGAGCTTCATTGGTTCACATAAGTAAGAACGGGAGTAGAGAGTGTGACTGTGCTTACAGAGATCCAGCTCACGAAAGTAAGCAGAGAGAGGGAGAAAATTGCACACATTTTGGAGTCCCAAGACAAACAAAATTTTTTTTAACTCGTTAACCAACTGAAATACGAGTAAGAAAAGCAAGTCAGTATCTTGTAAGGCAACATAATACCGGTTGGCACTCACAAGAATTACTATTCAATCAACCAAAATCACGCAATGCCCAAAAACACAGCGCTCAAAATTTCCTTGTCGGAAATGCTCTGAAGATAGTTACTTTTCATCCAGATTTCGATATTTGCATTTCTAGGCTCCAATTCCAGACATCGTCTTCGAAAATTTGCTCGTCTGTGATGAGCAGCTTTCTCCTGGCTGAGAACTTAGACACTAGTGGAGATGAGTTGTTGCTACCGGGCAGTGACAGATTTTGCAGCACTTTCAAATGTCGAGTATGGTGAGACTCAGTCATTACAGTAAAGTGAACTGTAGGAAAGGCGAAGTTTTAGTAACGACGTTCATTAATGCGATTCTTCATATTAAAATCTTATTTGCATTTAGTAGTTCAATATGCTTTCAGCTCTGGCAGTAGAGACACACGCAAATCCTTCTGTAGTACTTTCTACCCCTATGTACTAACCTACTGCAGGCATGGTATGACTTCCACGGACGTAGATCTTTTGTGTAGATACACGTTAACTTTTAGTCACCATTCCGGACACTTTATCGAAGTTGCCAAGGCACTAGTTCATTGATTTCAGTTATTTTGAAAGTTTTTCTTGTGAAAGTTGATTACTTACTTGTAATAAATTGAGTTCTTTGAAATGATAGTTTGCTTTAGTAGTATGATGCGTCCCTTAATCACTAACTTTCTGAGTGATGATTTATTAAACATTACAGGGCCAAAATAATTTAACATATAAGAAACTATCAGTCTCGTTTGCGGTAACGAAATAAAACCTTTACCTAGGCTTCAGCGCAAATAATTGAGCGTTCTTCAGAAGATATACCTGAATCTATGATTTGAGAGGACATAGTCTAGAAATAAATCTAAAACAGCCTGAATAGGTTATTTCTAGACCATGCCCTCTTAGACAAATTATAGATTCATATATATCTTCTGAAGAAGGGTCAATTATTTGGGCTGAAACCTAGGTAAAGGTTGGTTTCATTGCCGCAATCGAGGTTGATAGTTTCTTATATATTAAATTATCACGATTGCTGGCTGTGCTGCAATGTTGAAAGTACAAAATAATTTATTTAATTATAGTATCCAATTAAAGAACTCTATCTACTCAACAGGCAAGGACTGAACATGGATAAGTTTACAATAACAAAGTCTTCCCAAGGTTAACTTCTTTTAATTTTTAACACGTGGGCCTTTAAAAGAAGCACACAATTCAAAAGAAAGATTAATTCTTGCTAACATACAAACATAGATATAATCGAAATTGAATTGTCCTTTACAAACTTGGGCATGTAATACATTTAATGATCCACATCGCGGATAAGAATAAAAAAAAATGTTTTTCCTCACCGCTTCTCAGCATTACAAGCAATAACGTTTAAAACAAAGCCTCGCTTTCGTTTTCGTTAAAACCAAACCGGTGCTCACTGTTTTTTTATTATTACTATTATTATTTTTTTTTCTGCCGTCGTTGGTTGTATAGTAAATAGTGGTAGCTCAACATCTACAAATCAAGGCAGCAGATATAAGAAACGTGCGGACTCATGATGCAAACCCACATCACTTTGCGGAGCAGCAAGTAAACATTGAGAACTAGGAAGGAGAGCAGGTGCAGTTGAATCAGCTCGCCGTGTTGCCGTGCTGCCTCCCGTGGGACCCAGCGAATCCTTCGCTAGGAAACGAACTTCACAGAGGTGTAATGAACGAGAGATACTGGTTCTACCCCAACCACGACTCACTTTTCAAATTCGGGAAAGAATTACTACATGACAGCAACTTTGTCAATAGACTGCGTCTTTTCCCTTTGTGGATGTCACTCTCTGCAGCTGCGGAGCGAGGATTTCAATGTGTCCCGCAGCTGAAGGCACGTCCCTACAAACAAAGAAATAATAAATCATACAACTTTGTTTTGGAGGTAATAATTAAAAAATGGTTCAAATGGCTCTGAACACTATGGGACTCAACTTCTGAGGTCATCAGTCCCCTAGAACTTAGAACTACTTAAATCTAATTAAGCTAAGGACACCACACACATCCATGCCCGAGGCAGGATTCGAACCCGCGACCGTAGTGGTCGCGCGGTTCCAGACTGAAGTGCCTAGAACCGCTTGGCCACTCCTGCCGGCAGGTAATAATTAAAACTGTGTGTGTACCTCTCGTACACGTGTGTACATGAGTGCACTTTTTTTGTGTGTGTATCGGTCGTGCGGGGGCGTTGAAGTTTAACGGGTGAGTAATGTTCGTAAATGCACTGATGAAAGAGAATGAGCCATTATACCGTGAGCGACGTTCAAATTTCAGTGCAACTTAATACCCTTAATGACGAACTGTCATCACTGCTGATACTAGTTAGTAATAGTGGAAGATATCAACAATAATAAGAAGTAATGACTGACCAGCGCAGACGTCTGTAGTGACTGACATCAATAGCCAAACCCTAGGAAAGTGGTTGCGAGGCAGGACTTACGCGTGTGGCTAATTCTGGCCATCCAGCACTGCCGCAGGCTGCCGCCCCCATCCCTGCTCTAGTTCACAAACCTCTACCACGCCGAAACACTCTTGTGTGTGCGGCAGTTATTGTTTTCCCGATAATTAAATCTTGCTAGCGGGCGCCGGTTCATATCGGCCGGCAGGGGTCCCGGCGCATCCCGTACCTCCCCTCCCGCGACGTCACCCCCTCCCCATACCCTCCCCACTCCACAACCGATCCCACCTCGCCCCATCCGGTGGCCTTCATTCTCGTATACGGCTATCTCGAGGTTGCTCCTACACCGTATACAAGGGCTCTTCCTCCCTTTTATATTTTTCCTTTTTTTATTTTTAATCCACCCCAGCGATATATTCGAGTAATTCAAATCTGAATCAAAGAAACTTATTTTTTCAATCTCCTCGTTATGTTCCCGTCATCATTATTTTTCGATATTTGTAGTCGCTCTCTCCACATCGTGCTTTTTTTTTATTTATTTATTTTTCTTTTTCTTCAGGGTTCGATTCCCGGTCTACTGCGAGGTCATTAGAAAGCAGCATTTGCTGCGTGAATCCTGATGCACGAAAATTATTGCCGTTGAAACTATCAACTCGCGCTGTAAATTTGCTAATACAATAGCTGGCCGTAATTACTGTGCAACGTAAAATATTTACCGTAAGTCAGATTTTTGTGCTGGTTTATTAAATTTAATTGCACTTGCGTTGTTCTACATTTTTTTTGGAACTCCAGTCTGTTCACGAATTCGGTTACTTGCCTGACGCAAGTTATCAAGTACATCACCCTTCATATTTCCAACTACCTCCCCCTTCCAATATACATTTTTTAGTTTCAAAATTTGCTCTGGTGATGACAAAAATATCTCATTAAACGTATAAAAATACGGACAATAATGATGAAATTCCTCTCTTCAATAATTGCAAATATAACAGCGTTACAATTAGAAATTATAGTAGGACATGCATTTTCATACACGCAAAGTCTTGCAAGATGATTCCTTATTATGTATGAATAAAATCCTGGAACATTAATTAAAATGGTTACTACATTACTTACTGCTATATTTTTAATTTACCCTACGTGCTTTGTCCTCATAATGAGGAATCTTCGAACCGTACTACGTTTCTGTGGTGGCTATTACACGACGTTCTTGATATGTTTCGACTTTTTAGCAGCCCAAATTAACACGTATCTGTGTCCAAGAAATTAAAATACACTGACGAAAAAAAATCACAGCACAAAGAACAATGTAGATTAATGAAATTAGGGGAATTCATTTGGCAAGGTTGTCGTCGGATGATGTCCCATGTGTGTTCGACTGGAGACAGATGTGGGGATCCAGCTGACCAAGGAATATTCAAACACTTTAAAGCGTGTTGGGTTACAAAAGCGGTGTGTGGGCGAGGCTTCATGCTTCTGACTCGGAGCTGCCCTTGCTGATTTCTTGGAAGAGTCTGATTATACCTTCACTGTAGATTTGTAATCGTAATGGTTAACATCCAAAACACTTAAAAAAAAACTAAATAGAAGAGCAAGTCAATACATAAAAACAATTTTCTTTTCTGCTTCATAGTTTGATCGCACTGACTCACAATGATGAGCTAACTCTTGCTGCTTGCTAAACGTTACCTGTGTTCGTTCATTGAATGGCTCTACTCCTAGTGATTTTCGGGCGTTGTATTTTGAGTGTGCTGTTGTATATACGCGAAAAGAAAGAAATGAGGTGATGGAGTAGTTCCCGTACTCCGTGGAAGTTGTTCGCGGAAAGTAGTTGGAGCATTGTGATATCTGTCTTTAAGATCGAAAATTTTACTAGTAGGTAAATCGATTTAAAACCGGTCGCCTACCTATCTGCGACGAAGAGCGTGGAGGGTAAGCTACCCTCTTCGAACAGTAACGGGAACGTCGAGATAACCGTGCAAATGATTCACGCTAGCCGGCCGAAGTGGCCGTGCGGTTAAAGGCGCTGCAGTCTGGAACCGCAAGACCGTTACGGTCGCAGGTTCGAATCCTGCCTCGGGCATGGATGTTTGTGACGTCCTTAGGTTAGTTAGGTTTAACTAGTTCTAAGTTCTAGGGGACTAATGACCTCAGCAGTTGAGTCCCATAGTACTCAGAGCCATTTGATTCACGCTAGATTTGTTGACACTGAGCACGAGTTGAACATTAGTCACCGTTCAGCATTGCGTGAGTCAGTTGACTTCCACGTTAATTGAAAATGGAACACAAACAGGAACGTTTGGAGATGTTAACGCGTTTTTAGTGGAAGGAGGAGACAACGAATCGCTGAGTAAGCGGCAAGGAATGGTGTAGGAAAATTATATACGCCAATAGCAAAAAAAAAAAAAAAAAAAAAAAAAAAAAAAAAATCTGCAGTAAGGGTCCACTACTGAGTTATTTAGCTGCTGTAGGTTAGAAAGTGAATAGTGACAGCTGCTGCGAGGTACTACGAGATCCACAACCTAAAATCGAAACGAAGAAAAGACAGAAGTTTCTAAAAGGTCTAATTTTCTTTGAGAATAACATCCGCTCACATACGGCTGTGAAGGCTCACCAGTCCTTTCAGAATCACAGTTCTGAGCAGTTGCAACAGCTAGAGTGGTTGGGCTAAAACCCTGAACAGATCACAATTACATAATCACTCTGCTACGAACCACCTCAGCCCACAAATTTCTTATGCCATAGTACTTAGAAAATACACTCCTGGAAATGGAAAAAAGAACACATTGACACCGGTGTGTCAGACCCACCATACTTGCTCCGGACACTGCGAGAGGGCTGTACAAGCAATGATCACACGCACGACACAGCGGACACACCAGGAACCGCGGTGTTGGCCGTCGAATGGCGCTAGCTGCGCAGCATTTGTGCACCGCCGCCGTCAGTGTCAGCCAGTTTGCCGTGGCATACGGAGCTCCATCGCAGTCTTTAACACTGGTAGCATGCCGCGACAGCGTGGACGTGAACCGTATGTGCAGTTGACGGACTTTGAGCGAGGGCGTGTAGTGGGCATGCGGGAGGCCGGGTGGACGTACCGCCGAATTGCTCAACACGTGGGGCGTGAGGTCTCCAAAGTACATCGATGTTGTCGCCAGTGGTCGGCGGAAGGTGCACGTGCCCGTCGACCTGGGACCGGACCGCAGCGACTCACGGATGCACGCCAAGACCGTAGGATCCTACGCAGTGCCGTAGGGGACCGCACCGCCACTTCCCAGCAAATTAGGGACACTGTTGCTCCTGGGGTATCGGCGAGGACCATTCGCAACCGTCTCCATGAAGCTGGGCTACGGTCCCGCACACCGTTAGGCCGTCTTCCGCTCACGCCCCAACATCGTGCAGCCCGCCTCCGGTGGTGTCGCGACAGGCGTGAATGGAGGGACGAATGGAGACGTGTCGTCTTCAGCGATGAGAGTCGCTTCTGCCTTGGTGCCAATGATGGTCGTATGCGTGTTTGGCGCCGTGCAGGTGAGCGCTACAATCAGGACTGCATACGACCGAGGCACACAGTGCCAACACCCGGCATCATGGTGTGGAGAGCGATCTCCTACACTGGCCGTACACCACTGGTGATCGTCGAGGGGACGCTGAATAGTGCACGGTACATCCAAACCCTCATCGAACCCATCGTTCTACCATTCCTAGACCGGCAAGGGAACTTGCTGTTCCAACAGGACAATGCACGTCCGCATGTATCCCGTGCCACCCAACGTGCTCTAGAAGGTGTACGTCAACTACCCTGGCCAGCAAGATCTCCGGATCTGTCCCCCATTGAGCATGTTTGGGACTGGATGAAGCGTCGTCTCACGCGGTCTGCACGTCCAGCACGAACGCTGGTCCAACTGAGGCGCCAGGTGGAAGTGGCATGGCAAGCCGTTCCACAGGACTATATGCAGCATCTCTACGATCGTCTCCATGGGAGAATAGCAGCCTGCATTGCTGCGAAAGGTGGATATACACTGTACTAGTGCCGACATTGTGCATGCTCTGTTGCCTGTGTCTATGTGCCTGTGGTTCTGTCAGTGTGATCATGTGATGTATCTCACCCCAGGAATGTGTCAATAAAGTTTCCCCTTCCTGGGACAATGAATTCACGGTGTTCTTATTTCAATTTCCAGGAGTGTATCTCTCAGTAATCTGCGAAAGTCAGTCATCTGAGTTGGGATTCGTTTTGTATAGGAAAAGTGCAGCGTTTTGTAAAGTAAGGAAATCTGCGGAGGACTGACGCTTATTGCAAATGCTGACAGTTAACGCTGATCGTACATAAATGTAACATGTTGCTCATAAATTGGCGGAATGGATGATTACTGTTTCGGGCACACTGTGGTGCTACAGAAGAATGCTGAAGATTAGATGGGTAGATCACATAACTAATGAGGAGGTATTGAATAGAATTGGGGAGAAGAGGAGTTTGTGGCACAACTTGACAAGAAGAAGGGACCGGTTGGTAGGACATGTTCTGAGGCATCAAGGGTTCACAAATTTAGCATTGGAGGGCAGCGTGGAGGGTAAAAATCGTAGAGGGAGACCAAGAGATGAATACACTAAGCAGATTCAGAAGGATGTAGGTTGCAGTAAGTACTGGGAGATGAAGAAGCTTGCACAGGATAGAGTAGCATGGAGAGCTGCATCAAACCAGTCTCAGGACTGAAGACAACAACAACAACAATAGGCGATATGTCAACACAAACATCATCAACTATTAAAGCTTGCGAAGCGATCGTAAGTGGAACGTCTGCATAAAATTAGGCTTAGGAAAAGCGGACGATTTGGTCTCTTAATTACATCGTATACTATCAAACATAAGTTTTCAGAAAAAACTTTTTTATTTTAAATTTTATAAAAGAAATTCCATATCCTTTCACGAATCATCGTTAAAACCACTAGGTAAAACAATGTTCCAATAGTTTTCTTTACACAAAGACTGAAACAGACTCAAAACATTCTGTTTATGTGAGTACTAACAGTATTTTCAGTTTTATATACAAATAAGGTAAGTACAAAGTATTTATGAAATTACAATGAAATCAATACCCCTAGCTGCATATAGGGGTTGATATAAGTCAACGGGGACAGTTGAAAATGTGTGCCCCGCCGGGACTCGAACCCGGGATCTCCTGCTTGCATGGCAGACGCTCTACCTATCTGAGCCACAGAGGACAAAGACACTATTGCGACTGCAGAGACTTATGTCTGGCACGCCTCCCGTGAGACCCACATTCCCAACTTATTGTCTCGCACTGTATTCATGGTTCCCCTGCCCATTATACTCATTACTCGCGGCTTTTTGCCGATTCCCATTGCAGACATCAGTGATCTAACTGGTTTGACGCGGCCCGCCATGACTTCCTCTCCTCTGCCAACCTCTTTATCTCAGAGTAGCACTTGCAACCCACGTGCTCAATTATTTGCTGAATGTATTGTAGTCTTTGTCTCCCTCTACAGTTTTCGTCCTCTACAGCTCCCTCTACTACTATTGACGTAATTCCTTCAAGTCATAGCACATGTCCTATCATTCTCTCCCTTCTTCGTGTCAGGGTTTTCCACATATATCTTTCCTCTCCGATTCTGCGCAGAACCTCATCATTCCTTAACTTACCAGTCCATCTAATTTTCAGCATTCGCCTGTAGCACTGTACCTCAAATGCTTCAATTCTCTTCTGTTCTGATTTTCCCACAGTTCATGTTTCACTACCATACAAAGCTGTACTCCAAACGTACATTCTCAGACATTTCTCCCTCAAATTAAGGCCGATTTTTGGTGGTAGTAGTCTTCTCAACGGTTGGAATCCCCTTTTTGCCAGTGCTAGTTTGCTTTTTATGTCCTCCTTGCTCCGTCAGTCATTTGTTATTTTGCTACATAGGTAGTAGAATCCCTTCCTTCATCTACTTCGTAACCATCAGTCCTGATGTTATGTTTATAGCTCTACTGGTTTCTGCTACTTCTCATCACTTTCGTCTTTCTTCGATTTATTCTCAATCCATATTCTGTAGTCATTACACTGTTCATTCCATTCAGCAGATCATGTGATTCTTCTTCACTTTTACTCAGGATACCAATGTCACCAGCGAATCCTATCGTTGATATCCTTTCACCTTGAATTTGAAGTCCACTCCCCAACCTTTATATTATTTTCGTCATTGCTTCTTCGATGTACAGATTCAACAGTAAGGGCGAAAGACTACGTCTGTGTCGCAAACCCTTTTTAATCCGAGCATTTCGTTCTTGGTCGTCAACGCTTATTATTCCGTCTTGGCTCTCGTACATGTTGCGTGTTAGCTGTCTCTCCCTATAGCTCATCCCTGCTTTTCTCAGCATTTCGATAATTTTGCACCATTTTACGTTGTCGACCGCTTTTCCCAGGTCGACATATCCTATGAAAGTGTCTTGATTTTTCTTTAGTCTTGTTTCCATTGTCAACTTCAACGTCAGAATTGCCTCTCTGATGCCTTTACCTTTCCTAAATAAAAAAATGATCACCTAATACAGCCTCAATTTCCTTTTCCATTCTTCTGTATATGATCCTTGTCAGCAGCTTGGTTACATGAGCTGTTAAGCTCACAATGCGATAATTCTCGCACTTGTCAGCTCTCGCAGTCTTCGGAATTGTGTGGTTGATATTTTTCCGAAAGTCAGATGGTATGTCGCCAGACTCATACACTGTACACACCAACTAGAATAGTCCGTTTGTTGCCACTTCCCCCAATTATTTTAGAAATTGTGATGGAATGTTATCTGTCCCTTCTACCTTATTTGATCTAAACTATTCCAAAGGTCGCTTAAACTCTTATTCCAGTACAGGATCACCTATCTCTTCTAACTCGATTCCCGTTTCATCTTCTTCTATTACATCAGAAAAATCCTTCCCCTCATACAGGCCTTCAATGTGCTCATTCCACTTATCCGCTCTCTCTTCTGCATTTAACAGTGGAATTTCCGTTAAATTGGTAATGTTACCACCCTTGTTTTTAATTTCGCCGAAGATTATTTCGGCTTTCCTATATGTTGAATCAGTCCTTCCACCAGTCATTTCTTTTTAGATTTCTTCACGTTTTTTCTGCAGCCATTTCGTCTTAGCATCCATGCACTTCCTTTTTATTTCATTTCACAGCGACTTGTATTTGTCATTCCGGAATTTCCTTAAACATTTTTGTACTTCCTTCTTTCACTGATCAACCGAAGTATTTCTTCAGTCACTCTGGGTTTCTTCACAGTTGCGGTCTTTGCATCTATGTTTTCCTTTTCAACTTCTGAGATTGTCCATTCCTCTGTACTCTCTACTGAGATGTTCCTTATTGCTGTATCTGAATGAGGGCGACTCCTGTTGCCGGAAGTCTTTGGCCGCCAATGCTGATTATCAATCAAAATTTAAGCGGTAACAGGTTTTGAACCAGGGGCCGAGGATGTTTTAATTAATTATCAAAAACGCTACCCTTAGCTTTATTATAAAACTTCACAGTTTGTAGAAGTTTCTTCTCATTATTCTCATTCACCTGACATCCAGCATGCAAGATACTCCGAATAGCGACATTTTTTTTTCTTTTTCCCTTGGTGTGCTGTGACAAGACTGTCGCCAGACTTCTACTGGTGTGTTGCAAACAATGCGTTGTCTCCACCTCACGCAACAGAAGGAACCTCTTTGAGTTATCTCCAAACTTTTTCCTGTTTCAGTTCATCCAACAGTTTCATGGAGGTGAAGGAGCTGTCAATCGTAATGTTACAACCACAGTTGATGAACGGCTGTACCAGCTTCATAACGATATAGTGGCCAAGACCCGTGCTTGGATCATGAGTTTTCACGTTGCCACGGTAAGGGAATCGATTAAGGATGTATCGCTTGTCAGCATCACATGAAAATCTCTGGTTTATCCCATACTTATCAGGTTTATTCGGCATATACTGTACGAATGGGCTCCATCACTTGCAAGGGTACACTTGCTTCTCGATAGTCATATTCTCGCCTGCCTTGTAGCAGGCAATGCAGTTATCAGTAAATAGGTTTCACACTTCTGAAGCAAGGCAAAATTTATCAGTTTTCTTACATTGCCTTCTTGATGACATACAATCAAACTTAAGCTGACTACATATTTCTGCAAATCTGTTCCTTGGCATGGTGCTTTCAGAGAAAGGAGGTCCGCTCTTATTGCTCCTTAAGTCTTTGTATGAAATAGCCCAAGTGCCATACGCTTCACGAGCATAGAACAATCCATTCAAGGCATCTAGGTCTTTCAAGCTTAGGGACCTCACATTACCAATGTTGTGAGCCTTTGCTTCAATACTGCAGTGACTGGGTCGCTGACATATAGCCGCAACGTAGAGAGTGACGAGTCGTCCACAACATGTCGTTTGGCGTGTCCTGTCGGTCCGGGTATTTTCTGCATCACATCCTGGGCACTGCGCCTACCTGGTTCAATCTGTGCCCATTTGGTGCCACTGAAACACTCCGCTTTCTCTCCAGGCAGTGGATGCCACACGGCGCTTCCTCTTCCGCGTCCACGATGAGCTGCTGCACCACGTCTAGCTCTCGTTATACCGCGATCATGTCCACCTCTTGCTGCTCCGCCAAATGCACTGACCGCCACTTCGCCGCCGTCTTGTGAATCGTCCAGAACACCTTGAACTTCGCCATTGTCAGCTATAAACCGAGCTGTATGTCCAAATTGTTTGTAATTAGTAAGTGACAGGGAATGGTGGCGAGGCACCTGCCTAGATGCGGTTTGACTTATGCTTTTATGTTAGATGATCAGTGATACTGCGTTCGAGATTTGAATAAAGATTTATTTATCAGTGACTTACCAACTACATCAGGTAGCTGACGGACAACTCCTCCAGCCTGCCACCCTCGTACTTGTTGAAGGCCCCTCCTGCATTGCACACACGTTTGCCTCGTCGCTGGGAGTGGCGTCCATAAAGCCATACGGAGGACTGTGCGCTCTTTGGTTCAGAAACTTAGGTAGCTTACGTTGTGCCAGAGGCAGCTCATCGTCAGATAGATTAGATTCTGCTTGCTATTGCGTCTGAACCACTTGAGTCAGCAATTTCCACTGGAACAAAGCCGTCGTCCTCTTCCGTATTCGTCTCACTACCGGATCCACCACTCGATTGCTACAGTGAAATATTCTCCAGATATTAGGGAATCTTGACCTCCGTAAGGCCACGTCATCTGGCACCGTAGCTTCAATGACGCGAACTCGCGAAAATAAACTGCAAACTCACGTCGCTGCCGTCAGAACTGCCTCAGTCCACTCAGCTTCACCGCAAACAAAGACATACTGACAGGAAATTTCCGTAAAGGCGACGCGCCTGACATTTGCTGTCGTGTAATAGAACTATTAGCAGTGCCCAGACAGTGGTCTATAAGGGGGAGAAGGGCTTCCCCACTGTACAATATATTACTCTGTGGCTTCCCGGTGTCAGTTCGTAGATCTGGGTGTCGCCAGTCCATAGAAAACGGAAAGCCGAGTTAATGTAAAGTATCGTCCGACCTTCGAATTCTTCTCATTTCACGTTCGTTTTGGCCCAGACTGTAGTAATATACTCCAACATCTCGTGAATAGCGTCGAGGAAAATCCAGAAACTATTTAGTGTCTGATAACAAATTGCGTTAAAATGCGTATGGGTCAAAAATGACCCACATGACGCTATTGCTATAACATGTAAATCTTTCGTACTTGCAGGTGGGCTTGCGCGATTAAATTTTGGTTATTACATAAACTCAATCATTTTCAAATGGCACAAAAGGACGAAACCTGGGTCGCAATCAAATAAACAACAATACAATCAAATGGCGGTGCGGTCATTTAAAAATTTTGCTGAGTTGTACAACTCTTCAAATGATGAAAATTCACGAGAGTTTTTCGTCGTGCGATGATTATGGATTGAGGTACGGTCCCTCGAAAAGCCCTCGTGCTTCAAAAATGAGCCACACGATACGCCTAGTTTTCAGATAAGATGACTTTGTCTAGCATCATCTTTGACACTGCTGTGTATGATCTGAAGATGACCGGTAAAGATGGAAACTAGGTATCAGGTTTCCTGTATGCCTTCATGGCTTTTTTTAAAAAAAAAAAATGAAAGTAGCAGAAAAAATGCAATGTTGAATACTAGGATCCTTAACAGATATGGATGAACGACACGAAATACGAAGAGGAACGATGTATTTCATCACAGGTGTATTCAGTAAACGCTACCATACTTCAGTCTCAGGTCCTGAAATAGAAGTGTTGTGCATCACGGGAAAGATTGCTGTTAAATTCCCGACAGTGTATTTTCAATGACTGGTAAGGTAAAATTTCGCTTCTTCCCTGTCTCCACTACTGGCCACGATCGGAAAATCAAAGATATTTCGATTAAAGTTCACAGGAAGCCTTACCAAACTTCCCTCTTCTGGTGCACGAGAACGAGAAATGTTCCCACCATCATACAGTACGTCGTAAGATGTCTTTGGAGTATAAACAGGGAGTGGGCAAGAGCGTGGAACCACAAAAAGCACATTACCATGCCTAATACGGCGGCATTCGAAACAGCTTCCAGTCTTCTCGGATAGGTCGTGTGTGGTTTTCAAGGGATTCTTATGTCATCCTTCATACAAAATAAAGCCAAGTTCAAGCAATGATGATGGAGGTGAATGGCGATCACGCACACTTCTTCCCAAGTTAGACCATAAAGGCTAAATAATATTGAGATCTAATATCCTTGGTGGCAAGGGGAGATGTGACAATCCGTTCTCGTGTTGACAAAATCAATCGTGGATGATGCGAGTTACGTGAACAGGGCCTCTCAGAACAGGCACTGGACTGTGGGATGGATCTGATCAGGTTAAAAGATACTTGGCAGTAATGGGACTTCTCAGAGTAACCACGGAGCCCATGGAATGTCACGATATGGCTGCCCAATCATCACCAACTCGCACCATGTTTCACTCTTGGGACTTAAGCTAGGCCAGAAGTCGAAAACAGTATGAAACAACAGTCACCCGAGCGAACGACGTTCTTCCATTTCTCCATAGTCCTGCTTTTATGGCTTCGGCACCCCGTTTTCCTATGACAGGCATTTGCATCACTGATGTATATTTTAGAAATTCCTGCTGGCCCTGCAGTTCCCAGTTGATGGAGCTCATTTCGTGTTACTTTGATGCTGACGCTATCTGCTAGTTTGACTTTCAGCTTTGCAGTGATTTTTACTGTTGTCGTCCGCTTATTTTTCGTCACAATTCTCCTGAATGACCGTCAGTCACGATCACTCAAAACATACTTCCCGTGCGGGTTGTGACTTACTGGATGACGTTTTTGTGTTTTTCTATATGCAGTATAAATCTTCGGCACTGTGCCTCCCGAAACAGAAAACACTTCGGCTACCTTGATTACAGAAGCACTGACCATACGAGGACCAACGATTTGCCCGTGTTCCAGGTCACTTAGCTCCGACGTTAATGCACTCAGAAAACTGTTCTAACCACGGTTGACGCTTTCAACGTATTTAGGAAGTCGCCCAGGTACCATTGGTAGTCAAATACTTCAGCGCAACCTGCAGGCTTGGCTATAACCTCCATTTATGTTCAAGCTTGCATGTCTCACAATGTTTCCATATTTTTCTCCAACCACCACACGATATAGATTGAAAGCATCTATCACTTTTACTAGATACCGACGTTTATTAGCAGTCAAAAAATTTAATTAAGGCCGATCGGACATTTGTTGGGGAGGCGGTAAGGAAGAACTCGCATCGGGGTGAACCGGGATAGGTTAAGAGCTGTGACCGTGTGTATAGTACCCATTGCATGGCTTTGTTTCGATCTTTTAATACAGTTTAACGTACTTACGATATTGTAGATAGACATTGCCTGATTTATGTTCAGTAACTAACATAGCGCACTTATAATTATAGTCATTGTTTACTAGACGAAAATTTCACTCTTAATAAGCTCTACTTTGCGCTCAGGCTCATCGCTATTTTATTGTTTTCAATCTGGTTACTGTCATTGTGGAAATTTCCCCATTAGAGTTACTAAAACAGTTGAACAGTCGTGCAGAGAGATTACTATAAGTCTTCACTGATATCTGATAGTTAAACTTGAAAGTACGAGTTTTATTAAGTTATAATTTGTTTTGACTGAAGTAGCTATGACTGTACTTTAAACTTAGAGAAAGAGAAATGAAAGAAACTCTTCGAAACTTCTACGTGGGGTAATGCTTGTCAGTTAATTCCACAAATTGAACTGAAATTTGTTTGCCTCTTACAGGAAAATAATTTAAACGCATGTAATTTACACCCTAATTTGACTGAAGCTGAATGCACTGAGCTTATTCCTTGAAAAGATTGGACTTTAACCTTAACATGAGCTTACTGGTTCAAATATGCTCTGAAACTAAGACCTTTCGAATTTACCAGTAATAATTCACAACAGATATTCTGTGTGTACCTGTCCCACATCTCTTGAGCACAAACTGTGACACGCTTATATCACAAGTTGAAGAAAAAACAAATTGATGTACCTGTATGTGCGCAATGTAAACATTTCTCTCTGTTACTGAAAGATGACAGTTACTACAGGAAAAATAGGTCGATGACTATGTAAAATTGCGCGGAGGCTGTGTAAAATAACCGACAGTTGTAAAACATACTGAAAACACATTGAGAATCAGCGTAAGCGTACACGTGAAAAGGATAACAGTACCACAAACGTACTTACCATAAAACTGTTCCCGAGTAGTGTATAGCGATAATAAGTTTTTATTGTCAAAAAACTCACCCATCAGTCCTGTTAAATAAAATGTAGACTAACAGACGGGCGCGAGGTTCCGGACTGAAGCGCCTAGAACCGCTCGTCTACAACGGCCGGCCGCCTTGTCATAGTTTGTGCGGCTCCCTCCCCTGGAGGTTCGAGTCCTCCCTCGGGCATGGGTGTGTGTGTGTTGTTCTTAGCGTACGTTACATTAATTAGTGTGTAAGCCTAAGGACCGATGACCTCAGCAGTTTGGTCCTATAGAAAATTACCACAAATTTCCCAATTCTTAGTCCATCACAAGTCTCAACCACTAGGGAAAAACCTGAAGTCCTCCATCAAGGGAGGACGAGAAGACAAAGAAGTAAAGGATCAAATCACAATCACTTTCCACCAAGCCTTGGTATCGGAGCCGAATTAGCACAAAAAATCGCCTCTACGTTGTCCGAACCAATCGAACTATCCTCTGCTCGTTCAATTTCCCCTCTTGGCTGTTCTGCTGGCCTGGTAGCGAATCCAGACACAGCACCGGGATTCCCATAATCGGGCAGCAAGCCTCTGCTTTGTGTATCCTGAGAGGAACCAATCAGCGACACAATATCTCTCTTGTCTGAAAAAAGAAAATTTTAGACTAGGGAGTCGCCGTTCTCACGATAAGCATTTCCATGTTTCGACAAAAAACATCTACTTGGACGGGACCACAGCCCTCATTTAGGAAGCGATCTAATATTTCCAGGCCGCCCATTCCCAATTTCTGTAATAAGGCTGTTAAGCTTCCAACACAGCAGTTCCTGAGAAATATAAGGTTTTGCCGCTTGCTAAAAGAACCTGGCGATTTGCTGTCATCAGAGGAGTTACAGTGTTGCCACCAATAAACACGTGCATCAGCTGCTCTGCGTGTATCGTTCCAGCTTCTAATATCAGAAATCTTATAGTTTTATGACCATCCAACCGTTTGCAGAAAAGCTCAGATTACAGCAGTGTATCTTAAATGGCTTCCCCCACCCATTTTCTTCCAACTGACTACCTTCACGAGTGTCATCTGGCACAGATAAAATGTTTGGCAAACCAGCGCCCTCCTGCTCCAACCCCAAATGGGACGAGGAGAGTGCCACAGGCCGAAGTCCCTCTGCAGGTACGATCTACAGAGCGATGCTTTCCAGAATCACTTGCAATGCCAGATCGCTGGACACAGCATTTATGGCCCACAATCCATCTTTCTCCCTGCTCTCCGTTGCCTCCATTACGGCCTCTCAGGTACAAATTCTCTACCGCTACAGTGCTGTTATATGAACATTCTGCCCACAATTTCCTTATACAAAAGTCATAAACCACACGTACCAAATGTAACTGATCTAAAATATGAATATTAATCCGACAGACGATGTTGTTAAAGTGAGGGAGTCTTCAGTCAATTAATAAAGGAATGTCAAGATTTTATACCAATTAGATCCTTTTCAGGGCATGCTGATGAACTAGCTCCATTTGTGTAATCATACTTTACCAACTGTTTGACGAAACGTCCGTACCTAATGGCATGAAACATTCACATATCACACGAATACAAAGACAGGTAAATACAAGTTATTTGCTGAACTGTAGATCCATATGAGATGATTTTGTTATGATGCTACAGACTTTCAGGGATGACGTCAAGGTTTAATGAATCAGTTTGAGGTAGGAGACTGTGGTCCAGAAACGACTGAATAGGAAGTTATAAGCGCAAATCGTTTTAATTCCTCTGAAAGTGGACGTCATCTAATGAAAGCTCTTTCGTTTCCATATTTTGGGAAGAGGCAGTGTGGACCAAAACAAGAAAAACATGTCCAGTAAATAAAGACTCTAAAGTACATACCTTAAGAGCTATGAGCACGTGTTCATCTTTGCTACTGCGAAACATGTGTTTTCTACGAAACTAGTCTTCAGAGCTACAAAGATAGGCATTTTAGATCCCATGTTTACTAGGCAATTTTTTCTTCTTTTGGCCCGTACTACCTCCTCCCAGAATATGGAAAGCAAAGGACTTGCAGTAGAAGAGATCGACAGTCAGATGTTACAAAACGAGTTTCGCTTAGAAATTTCAACATTTACTATTCACCATCGTCCACGAAAGTTCGTATCATCATCAGGGAATTACCCTGTATAACTCACTTCGATTTGTAGCAGCATTCTATAACATACATTGTGTTCCAACATTATAAAATACATCCAACGAATCGATCTGTTGTCACAATCAACAAGGGTTCAACACGAGCTCTGATTTTTTTTATTATCTCCCTATGTAGATGAGCCAATCTGAGCAGACATTTCTTGCTTGCAATAACATCAGAAGACCAGAAGGAATTGAAAAAAGGATTTAGAGAAGGAATCTTCATGAAGCGAGAATCTTGAACAAGAAAATGTCTGAGATTTACCACAGGAGTTCTTAAAAATCCCATGTAAATACGGTTACACGATATATTACACAAATCTGGAGTTGCCGGTTCAGTTCAATTCACAGGGATTACAATTACGAACAAAAATTGGAACCATCATACGCAAAATTGCGTTTTGTTGTCAGAACACTTACAAGACGCAACAGATTTACTAAACAGACTGCCTACACTATGCTCATCTGTACTCTTCTGGGCCATCGCAGCACGGCCTTTGACCCTGAATAAGTAGATTTGACGGAGAACATCGAAAATTTCAAAGAAGGATAGCTCGTTTTGTGCACACAGAGAGTGTCATGGATTCATGGATACAAGTGAATTGTTGCTGTATCGAGAACCTTTAAAGCAAATCAGAGAGCCCATAGAAAGATTTAAAGGTGCATTTTTCTTGCGTAATATTCGAGACTAATTCGACAAAAGAAATCTGAAAGTGGCTCGGCGCACTCTACCAGAAAGTACAAACTGCAGACTAACCATGTAGATCAGGGCTTCTCAAATTGTGTGCCACGGAGCACTGATGTTTTGCGGAAAGTGAATAAGCGCTCCGTGAAAAACCCTGTGTAACAAGGCGTTTATCTCGGTATTATTTCTAATTTTTTTAAATTGTTCAAAAATCTAATGGCTCCGATCACTATGGGACTTAACTTCTAAGGTCATCAGTCCCTTAAACTCAGAACTACTTAAACCTAACCAACCTAAAGACATCACACACATCCATGCCCGAGGAAGGATTCGAACCTGCGACCGTAGCGGTCGCGCGGTTCCAGACTGTAGTGCCTAAAACCTTAAATTGTTATTATGATTTCTATGTTATTGATTATGATTTAAAACTGAAGTAATCACTGGATAAAACAAATTTTACTCACTTTTAGAAATTTTATGAATTTTATTGTCCTTCAAAATAAGCAAGGTGTTCCATAAAAACACCAGGATTCTCAACGAGTTCCTTCACACTGAAAGTTTGGAAACCCCTTTTCTCTTCTGATTATAATTTCTCTCCACACAAATAATAGTTTTTGTAGTGAGACATATTTTTAGTCGCTTGATGACGCTTGCTTTATTCTAAGTAGGCTACATCTGCACGCCCTGCATTACGTGTACAGCGCAACACAGTGAAACATACACGGTCATATTTTACGCAGGTAACCACGCTAAACGTCGGCAGGTGTTGTACCCAGTGGGGCACGGGGTGCCACAATACTGGAGCCGTGTGTGGGCTGTACGGTGTGTTGTAGCCGCAGGGAAGGCGGCAGACTAGATAGTATCTGAGGCACCGGCTGGTGGCGGAGACGAACGGTTACTGCAGGTAGGGCGTGCGCGCAATCTGGCGTCTGTATCTGGCTGCGCCGCTCTGCGGTATCCCAGGAATGCCGAAGCGGCCGCGTCGGATTGTTTCAGCCCCTGCTCGCCCTCCGCGACCTTCCCGGCGGGCGGCAGCGCCGCGATTAATGTCACCGCCCGCACAGCGCTACAAGGGAAGCGCCTGCAAGGCACTGCGCCAGCGCCCGGAAGTATGCAGCCCGCCGTACCTGCTGGCGGCCGGGCTCGCTCGCAGCAGTGACGTCACGCAGCACCTACCAATGCGTTGGCGAGGCCTGCTGTACGTATCTCGTCGGTCTCTTTTCACAATACAGTATCTTCTTGCTTCCCTACCTACATATTTACCCATAAAATACGCACACATATGATTTATTATGTAAATAAATATTACCGTTACCCTGGCACAAACGGAGATAGCGACGTATCGTCAGTCTCATTGTTTCGTTATATTGTGGAAATATCAATAATTTCGGTATAGCTGGCCTATCATGATTCTACACTACTGGCCATTAAAATTGCTACACAACGAAGATGACGTGCTACAAACGCGAAATTTAACCGACAGGAAGAAGATACAGTGATATGCAAATGATAGCCGGCCAATGTGGCCGAGCGGTTCTAGCGCTTCAGTCTGGAACCGCGCGACCGCTACAGTCGCAGGTTCGAATCCTGCCTCGAGCATGCATGTGTGTGATGTCCTTAGGTTAGATAGGTTTAAGTAGTTCTAAGTTCTAGGGGACTGATGACCTCGGATGTGAAGTCCCACAGTGCTCAGAGCCATTTGAACCATTTTTTTGCAAATGATTAGCTCTTCAGAACACTCACACAAGGTTGGCGCCTGTGGCGACACCTACAACGTGCTTACACGAGGAAAGTTTCCAACCGATTTCTTATACACAAACAGCAGTTGACCGGCGTTGCCTGGTGAAACGTTGTTGTAATGCCTAGTGTAAGGAGGTGAAATGCGTACCATCACGTTTCCGACTTTGATAAAGGTCGGATTATAGCCTATCGCTATTGCGGTTTAGCGTATCGCGACATTGCTGCTCGCGTTGGTCGAGATCCAATTACTGTTAGCAGAATATGGAATAGGTGGGTTCAGGAGGGCAATACGGAACGCCGTGCTGGATCCCAACGGCCTCGTATCACTAGCACTCGAGATGACAGGCATCTTATCCGCATGGCTGTAATGGATCGTGCAGCCACGTCTCGATCCCTGATTGAACAGATGGTGACGTTTGCAAGACAACAACCACCTGCACGAACAGTTCGACGACGTTTGCAGCAGATTGGACTATCAGCTCGGAGACCATGGCTGCGATTACCCTTGACGCTGCATCACAGGCAGGAGCGCCTGCGGTGGTGTACTCAACGACGAACCTGGGTGCACGTATGGCGAAACGTCATTTTTTCGGATGAATCCAGGTTCTGTTTATTGCATCATGATGGTCGCATCCGTGTTTGGCGACATCGCAGTGAACGCTCATTGGTAGCGTGTATTCGTCATCGCCATACTGGCGTATCACCCAGCATGATGGTATGGGGTGCCATTGGTTAGACGTCTCGGTCACCTCTTGTTCTCTTTGAACAGTGGACGTTACATTTCAGATGTGATACCACCCGTGGCTCTACCCTTCATTCGATCCCTGCGAAACCTTACATTTCAGCAGGATAATGCACGAGCGCATGTTGCAGTTCCTGTACGGGCCTTTCTGGATACAGAAAATGTTCGACTGCTGCCCTCGCCAGCACATTCTCCAGATCTATTACCAATTGAAAACGCATGGTCAATGGTGGCAGTGCAACTGGCTCGTCACAATACGCCAGTCATTACCCTTGATTAACTGTGATACCGCGTTGAAGCTGCATGGTCCGCTGTAACTGTACACGCCATCCAAGCTCTGTTTGATTCAATGCCCAGACTATCAAGCCGTTATTATGACCAGAGATGGTTGTTCTGGGTACTGATTTCTCAGGATCTATGCACCCAAATTACGTGAAAATGTAATCACATGTCAGTTCTAGTATAATATATTTGTCCAATGAATACCCGTTTATCATCTGCGTTTCTTCTTGGTGTAGCAATTTTAATGGCCAATAGTGCATTTTCTGTGCACTTTCAGGTGGCCATCTATACTACAAAAATGGATGAGTGTCAGTTTGTGTGTTTATATCCAACATCTCCTCCTAAATCTCTGGACCGATTTCAAAGAAACTTGCCACGCATCTCCCTTACGGTCAGGCAACAATCGATGTGGGGTAAGACCTCATATCTGTCGCATTTCAGGAGATATGACTTCATAGACGGTGAGATGCGTTAAAAAGTGCCACATCATGCACTACGTTGTAATTAATTACTTTCTTTCTACGAACTCTATTCGCAACGTATTTCTCTGATAGTATCCTCCATATGTTGCTGAATGTACCTACGAAAATATCAAGCCGTGGCGCCATTAAGTTAGTAGACTGTTCTGTCTGGCTCCACAAGCTCAAGGGTAGTAACCACAATCCCTCTTGTGGCCCCATTGTCAATATCTATTTGGAAGAGTTGGTATCCGTGAGTTGTGTCCTTAGAAGGTCTTTGCTTGCCGAGTAACCAGGGCTTTAGTCAGAATAAGACTGTCAAAAGGGACGGGTTGGGATCCAGTAGCACCTTGTTGCTGATTGAAATGATAAGGTTGCTATCTTTGAAGCAACCCTTATCATTGTTATAATTGTTTCCTAATTTGTTTAACATTTAAGCACAGCTGCGCATCTTAACGCCTACCCCTTTCGACGTATAGTTTCCAAATAAAAATGTTTTCGAGTAATTGAAACACTCTTGTCTACAATATTACTTGCATGTTTTCATGTGTTGCGGAAGGGCATTTAATAAGAGAAACTGTGTCCAGTGCGGTAGTAAACACCGCTGTTTCACCCGAAAATGGACGGGCTGGAGGTCCGGGCCATTGTAATTATTGTCATGTTGTTCTCGTTTTGATTTCTCTTGTAAAATCTTATTCATTTCTCAAATTTGTTAATTTGTAAAGAAAACTAATGTACGATTATCTATTGTTAAATAAACAGGATGTGTGAAAAGAAAGTTACATTGGGTCCTCCCTTCTAAATTAAATACCACATCTAAAATATATCATTGTATGACACATATTTCATAAAAACACTGAGATACGTCAAAAAATAGCGCATCATGCATGAAGTGTCAAAACATTTATTCTTTGTATTAAGAGACCCCTACAGTCTAGTCACTTAAGGAATTCCTTGGCACCTGGCAGCGCTTTCAACAACTTACAACTGCTAAGCGCAAACGGCTGTAGGCGAAAACAATAGCCGACTATGGAGCTACGAAAAGACATTGCCGTAGAAAAGTTTATAACATGGCGTTGTAGACAGGCGAAGCAGGTGCACGCAGCATACAGAAACTGTCTGGGATCGTGTTTCTTAATTTGAATACTACGCACTAGGCATTTTTCTTTGTACGACTGTTTCATAATTTCTAAGTTGGTTTCATGAATAAGTGAAAATGAAATTTTATCGATACTTCCACTTAAATATGAAAGCAGTCTTTTTTTTGCATTCCGTGCCTCAGTCTGTAAAAATTAAAAATGGGACCGTTATAGGATCGCTTTGTTGTTGTTTGTCTGTCTGTCCGACTATTAAGAACCCCTCTTCTTAGGAACGAGTAGACGTTCAAATTTACGTTGCATGGTTCAACTCTTTCCATCGCAATGGAATGAAGATGGTAAAGGTAATGTTAACCATAACACTGGGAGGAAATGTGGTTTAAATAACAATTTATTTACTCATTCTTAACATCACATGACAAAAAACGGCCAAAGGAAACGGCGCACGAGCATTTTTATTTGACAAACACTCTCAATAATATGGAGTGTATGGCTAATAAAGTGATAAGCTGGGGATCAACATACGACACTAACCAGAACTAATCGCCTTGTTTGATTTCATAAGTGTGAATCCGTGCTATGGCCCAAAAACTACGCTACAGGGTGCTGAGAAGCGTACATTGCAACCCTCCGCCGTAGCAGCGAATGCTTTACCTATCTGCAGGTGAGGGCAGTACAGCACGACGCGGTCGCCAACTGATGTCACGGACAGCAAGGATCTGTTACTAAAACCGCGAGCCCAGAAGTATGCAAGTAGATTAAGAATGCAGATACTTCCTTATGATCCCTTGAAACCACAGTGGATTCCAGTGCGCAGGTGGACCTGTTTGCTGGTCTGCCACACCAATTTGGCTCTGTGACACGGCTATGTGTGATGTAATATGTCAAATGCCGACTAAAAACAAATAAGTACACCCACACATCACTCGTTGTGTGAGTGATGCAAGAAACGGTACCTCTGATGGTTCACATGGTGACGGACACAGGCTCTAAGTGGCACACTGGCAAAGGACACAAGTCTCACCTGCCATTCTTTACTAGCAAAGTGCCAGTACAAGACTGAGTTCTTCTCTTTCTCTCAGCTTTTCTCTCCAGCTCAGTAGCATAGTACATTTACATGCTTAGACAACATCCCCTTTAGCACAAGCCAATCACGAGCTGGAGCTCGGCATTCGAAGCTGGGAGACCGCCCCCTGCTCCGCAAACAAATTTGACCAACCAGCGACTTTAAAAATTAATTGGGAGAAAAGGAAAAAGATTCAGCTTCGCGGCCTCTGTCCTACGTATTTACGCCGTGTCTTCGCTAAAAGCATGACCTGGATGGAACCACAGCCCTCAATAAAGAGATCGTTATCTCTCCTGTTGTGCCCATTTAAAACTTTCCACAGAATATCCATAAACTCGTCAAAAGCCTTGTGCCTTCACAAATATGTTTTGTTGCAGAATCTGGGCGCCTGGGCGCCACTGTCCAGTCCCACAGAAATTCGCAGAAACTCACATCCGTCTCATTGGCTTCCTACCTATCAAGGGCCCTTCCTCTGCTTTATCGCTGGTCATCAATGCTCTGCTCATAGCTGCAGCGACTTCTCGGCACTAGTCAGCGTACCTGGACATGGCCGCTAACCGACAGCCGCCACCCAATGTGGCTGCACAATAAGACCGAGGGACTTGGCAATCTGCAACGTTTTCACCCAGGTTCTGTGGAAAAAAACGCTCTCCTCGGCCTCCAGCTGGTGTACGCGTTTACTGTGGATAATTAATTCAGCACCCTATTCCTTTGACCACAGGTAAAGCTTATTGCTATTCCTTTACTAGAGCTCACAAGCAAGAGCGTTAACTACTGCCAACTGTTTCATCATATGAATGAAGTTAGACTGTATCTAGTTTAGCGACCAAGTAATAAACATCATCTTCCCTAAGAACACTCAGCAGCATGACACCCTATCAGAAGTGAGAGTGCCCTGCAATCTCTCACAACCTCCCTTTTCCTCTCCAATTTATTCTTGGGGAGCGTCACACTTTAAGTTGGTTAGTGTGACACGGAACAGAATATTTTGACACTTTAGTTGGGTCATTATCAGAGAAATAAACATGAATCAATCTTTTTTCACCATAAACCTCAGCATACAGCAACCACATTAAACAAGGGTTCATACATAAACTCTCTGCTGCGTGCCTACAGAATTAAAGTGAGAAATAAAAATGTGATAGGTATACCACTGGGTCATATTCTTGTAGAACCAAAATTTGATCAAAATTACTAAAGGGTTACAGGGTAATACAGACATTTATCTACTCATTCATCCTGATGGGGACAGAGAAGGTTATTTCCCTAACCAGAATAAAATATTGCTCTCTTTGATGATTCTCTGCCCCATGGAAAATTATTACCCCTGCTCAATTATATACATGGCCGCATTCAGTCCTTGACAGAACAACGATCACAAACGTTCTCACATTCACCAGATATAGAAGAATCATACTGGTCGTCTGCCATGTTTCATCTGTTCAGCTTATTTCTTTAACATATGTCAGTCTGTTCCTTTAGTACCAAGATGTGTCTACACAACAAAACAACATATAAGTGACATAAAACAAGTGAAACTTTACACAAAACGAAAAATTAAGAAAAAATAAAACTTGGTAAGAAAATCCAGAAAATACATGTAATCTTGGAAAAATGAAAACAGCAAGGCACATATAAGACATATTAATTTAAAACAACAAATACGTCCGGCAGCTCCCTTCTCAAACGTCTTTAGGGAGTCCGATTTTTAAATTTACAATTCTCACACGAATAAACACAGCATTACAAACGTCATGTAACTGGTTAGATGTAGCAGCTATGCGAGACGAGTTTACCAAGATGGGTTACCCCCTTTATTTTGCATGTACAGTACAAGCAGCACCCTCGATGTGGCAGAACCTGTCTGTGGCCAGCAGTCAGTAGTGTCTCCATTACTGAGTGTCTTGGATGACGTGGTAGTCGGCAATAAGATGCCTTGGTCCAAGACGCTCATGGGATGACTCGGGTAGCATATGGACACAGGTTTGAGGTGAATCACCTCCTGCCGTCACTGTCTGTGTCGACCAGTGTCTCCAGTGACATTAAGTACCTCCATTCAGCGCTCTGCATCCTCGTCCTTGTGGCGCACGCTTGCCCTTCCATTTAGCGGTAGGTCCCTCAGGACCTTCGAAGCCGAAAGCGACGGCAAAAGTGCTTGCTTGCCACCAGGGCACCAGCCCTTTGTTGACAGGTCATGGCTCGCAGAGGCTCGTCCGCACCTGCCTCCATTCACATAGCCCGATGACGTCATGTCGACCAGCTGCCCTGCAGTCGCTATGTGGGCCACCGCCGCCTGCAGTGAGCTGCACCCCCTGTGTCTCACAGGGCTGGCGGACGACCTTGACTGTTGCGCGTTCAGCAGAAATGATTTTTTGGGATCTCCACTGTGCCTGCGCTCTCCTTTTCGTTTTCTGTGTACTGCGACAAACTATGAAGCCTTAACTGCTGCATGCATCTTACATAGGTAGACTCTTCTCTAACCTCTGCATCCACACTCTTCCAAATAGTTCCGGTCTTCTCAGGAATCCTGAACATTCACAGCAGGCCTCTACACGCCGAGGTGTTCAAATATTTAACGAAATAGGCCACTAGTAGGGCGCGACACTTGGTCACACAAAAAACGGTGCCAAGCTTTAAGAGATATGGCTTGAACTTTTCCCCTCTCTCTACCCTTTCTTAGACTGCTTTCACATCCGGGGTCTAGAGGTAGCATCTTAGATTACTAATCAAAATGTCTTCGGTCCCATATTCGAAACCCGCCATGGCTTAAATTTTGATTAATAATCGGGATTGGCTGCAGGAGACTTCAGGCATAAGGAGACAACCTTGTCAAAGAGGGTGAAGGAAAAGGCAAAGGTTCAGGACACACTCTTGCCCTAGGGGTGGAAAACTGCCACCAAAGGTGGAAGAATCAGCTATGATCAAAGACATGAGGATGCAGAAGGCAATGGAAACCACTGCATTAAAGACATGTAATGTGCATCCAAGGACATGTGGCCTGTAATTGAAGAAGTGTCATGATGATCTCTCCATTGGCAAAGGATTCCGGAATAATTCTCCATTCGGATCTCCGAGATGGGACTGCCAAGGGGGAGGTTACCATGAGAAAAAGATTGAATAATCAACGGAAAGATAACGTTCTACGGGTTGGAGCCTGGAATGTCAGAAGCTTGAACATGGTAGGGAAACTTAAAAATCTGAAAAGGGAAATTCCAAGGCTCAATCTAGATATAGTAGGGGTCAGTGAAGTGAAGTGGAAAGAAGACAAGGATTTCTGGTCAGATGAGTATAGGGTAATATCAACAGCAGCAGAAAATGGTGTAAGAGGAGTAGGATTCGTTGTGAACAGGAAAGTAGGGGCGGAGAGTGTGTTTCTGTGAACAGTTCAGTGACAGGTACGTTCTTATCAGAATCGACAGCAAACTAACAACGATAATTCAGGTATATACACCAACATCGCAAGTTGAAGATGAAGGGGTAGAGAAAGAATATGAGAATTTTGAGAGGGTAACACAGTACATACAGGAAGACGAAAACCTAATAGTCATGGCGAACTGCAATGCATTTGTAAGGGAAAAGTGTATCGCTGGAACCTGTCCGAGTTTTCTAGTGCGTGATTGTGTCCCGTTGACTATCTGAGACATCAGAAAACAGAATTGGATGGATGTGATCCTCGTCAATGAGCACGAAGATGTTTTTGATATTAATTTTTTTCTGTATGTCTATTGCTGATAAAATGTGGTCCCTGTGGGGAAATATGGTAATTTCGTCTCTTGTATCGAACTGTGCTACTCCTCTCCACGTTTGAAGGAAACTGCTGTGTGTTCCCTCCAGGTTAACCTTACCAAAGAGATGGGCGTAGAAGGATTGGCATAGGCAGTGCGAAACAACACTGAAGAATTCAGGGGACGTGTCTCCTCGGGGCAGCGGTTTAACTCTCGCGCTAGTCGTGTATTTAGATGGGTATTTGTGGAAAGATGACTTAAAATCATAGCAAATTACAGTGGATTGCAGAGGGCTTACTTTACCGGTAATAGTGTTGGCCGCCCGAGGTAGCCGCGCGGTCTGTTGCGTCTTGTCACGGTCCGCGCGGCTCACCCCATCGGAGGTTCGAGTCCTCCCTCGGGCGTGGTTGTGTATGTAGTCCTTAGCGTAAGATAATTTTAGTTAGATTAAATAGTGTGTAAGCTTAGGGACCGATGACCTCAGTAGTTTTGTCCCATAAGATCTTATTACAAATTTCCAATAGTGTTGATTAATGTATGAAATTCGAGGTTGCCGTTTTGAACCATTAATTATGACAATATTGGCTACTAATTTTATTGGGGATAGCACGCAGTCAGTCATACAACTCGCCTACAAGAGTGGATGGACTAACACTTTCCAGCACGTCGTAGAATTTGAAATGCAAAACATCTAGAAACCAAATTTAGAAACAATGTCTTTCTTTATAATGAATCTGTTGGAGTCACCCACTTTATTGAAAAATTTTTCAAAACTTTCCACCATTTTGCAGAACATGCCAGACCGTCATAAAAATAGTAATTCAGCCACATTCAATAATGTCAAAGAACCTTACCTCCTAAATTATGGTAATGTTTACCATTTTTAAGTAGGATGAATCTATTGCTACTGATGGACCTCTCATTCAGTTGTAGACATCACGTATTACGAAAGTCGCGTAACAGGGATAATAATAAAATAAATTCGTTATTATCATTATTGTTGTATTATTAATGAGTACCCACACCCTGATTGCAAGCAAACTTGATTCCCTCATTACAGTGCACAGGCCTCGAATGACGAAATCCACGCATTTATTGTCGTTATGAAGGAGGAAGGAGGAGGAGAGTGGCGAGCGTGGAGTGTGAGGGGTGTGTGGGGAGGGGTGTGTGGACGGGTGGGGGGGGGGGGGGTGGAGGGGAGGGGTGCGATATACAGTTCCCTCAGGTGTAGCTTGATGCCCTGGACGTGGAACACGAAATCCCCTTATCTTATCAATTACTGGAATTACTCCCCACCCTCTTGTTATTTGTCCTGGTACTGCATAACAACTATTATCCTTCTGGAAGATACCATTGCTGTCGCGGAAGACATGAACCATGAATACATACTGGTGGTCCACGATAGTGTTCATATACAGTACAGCTTTCATGGCACTTTAGCTGCTACCACAGCCCATAGGATGACAAGGTGAATGTTCACCATAGCATAATGCTACCCCCACTAGCCTGAGCCCGTGGTGAGCTGCTCGTCTCAAGCAGCTGTTTGTCTGGATGACACTCTATCCGAACACGACCACCGACCTAGCGGAAAAACGCGACCATATACATCCTACGAGAAGATACACTTCCATTGATCCAAGGTCCACCTTCGGTGATCCCGTAGTCGGTGCAATCGTATTTGTCGATTTCGTTTAGCCCACGTGAGAATAAATAGAGGTCGTATGTTGCGAGTGCCACGTTGAACAATGTGCAGTCGAAAACACAGCATTGTACTTTGTAGCCAGATCCGCCGCAAACAGCCTGGTTTACAAGGCGGGGAGGTTTCCTGCCTCCACATTCTGTGACGAGGCGTACACTTGGTTTCACGGTGCTTCAACTGGGCCGGCCGAAGTGGCCGTGCGGTTAAAGGCGCTGCAGTCTGGAACCGCAAGACCGCTACGGTCGCAGGTTCGAATCCTGCCTCGGGCATGGATGTTTGTGATGTCCTTAGGTTAGTTAGGTTTAACTAGTTCTGAGTTCTAGGGGACTAATGACACCAGCAGTTGAGTCCCATAGTGTTCAGAGCCAGAGAGCTTCAACTGGTTTCCGTAAATAGTGATTTCAGTTGCTCGAAAACAGCCCGCCAGCTTCGCCGTTACCTAGACGATCGTTCTTATGCGCCGTGCTATAACAGTTTGTCCTTCGTCAGAGTCGCTTATCTGAGCGGATTTGTCAGATATAGCTATAGTGATTCCCCATTTCTCCTCTTTCCACCTACGTTATTTCCTTACCACGTCACGTGCCGGCGCACTTCGGTTCCGCGGTGAGCAGTAGTCAAAAATATTGGGTTAATCAGTGTAAATTACACACTGACAACACAAACATCTATATGGATTGCAAATCACACTTAAGTGCCTGGAGGAGGGTTCATCGAAGCAGCTTCAAATAATTCTCCATTACTCTACTCTCGAACACCGCGTCGAAAAATGAACACCCGTATCTTTCCGTGCGAGCTCTGATTTCATTTATTTTATTATGATGATCGTTTCTCCCTACGTACTTCGGCGTCAAAAAAATATTTTCGAATTCGGAGGATTGGTGATTGAAATTTCATGAGAACATCCCGCTGAAACGATAAGCGCCTTTGTTTTAATGATCTCCACCCCAAATCCTGTATCTTGTCTGTGACACTCTCTCCCATATTTCTCGATAACACAAAACGTACTGCTATTCTTTGAATTTTCGCGACGTACTCCGTTAATCCCATCTGGCAAGGATACCGCACTGCGTAGCAGTACTCCAAAAGAGGATGGACAAGTGTAGTGTAGGCAGTCTCTTCAGAAGATCTGCTGCATCTTCTAAGTGTTCTGCCAATATATCGCAGACTTTGGTTATCCTTCCCCACAACTTTTTCTTTGTGTCCTTACCAATTCAAGTTGTTCGAAGTTGTAGTCTATAGGTATTTAGTTGGATATACGGTATTTGGATTTGACTGATTTATCGTGTACTGAAGCTTAACTGATTCTTTTTAGCACTCATATGAATGACCTCACACTTTTCGTTATTTACGGCCCATTGCCAAAATTTGCACCATACAGTGATCTTTTCTAAATCGTTTGGTCATTTGCTTTGAGTCCGCAGCTCGTGGTCGTGCGGTAGCGTTCTCGCTTCCCGCGCCCGGGTTCCCGGCTTCGATTCCCGGCGGGTTCAGGGATTTTCTCTGCCTCGTGATGACTGGGTGTTGTGTGATGTCCTTAGGTTAGTTAGGTTTAAGTAGTTCTAAGTTATAGGGGACTGATGACCATAGATGTTAAGTCCCATAGTGCTCAGAGCCATTTGAACCATTTGCTTTGATCTTCTGCTGACTTTACTTGACGATAAACGACAGCGTCATCTGCAAACGACCTGCGACATCTGCTCAGAGTGTCTATTAAATCGTTTATTTAGATAAGGAACAGCAGATGGCCTACACCACAACCTTGAGGAGCTCCAGAAATAACTTATGTTTTACTCGATACCTGTCTGACAGGACGTCACGAATCCAGTGCATGACTAGGACGACATTCAACAAACATGCAATTTGCTTGCATTCCGGTTGTGCGTATCTCAAAAGCCTTCTGTAAATCTAACAAGAAGCTCATTTCTGTAAAAGAAAAATTTCTTAGCATTGAATATGAATCTAACTGATAGGAAATATTTTCTGTAGATATTTTTCTAGTTTATAGCCTTGTATGGAAGTGAAGCGTGAAAGGAGACAATAGAATCTTTTGAAATGTTCTGTTACAAAACAGTGCTAAGGATTATATGCATACACCGAATATCTAATGGGGGGATGCTGAATGGAACTGGAGAAAAATGAAATTGTCACAAAACTGATTAAACGATGCAACCATTGATTAGAAAACATTTTGAGGATCAAGAATATCGGAATATGAAGCGTAAGAGGTGGGAGAGGTGAAAGAAAAACTGTAGACGGAGATCAACATGCGAATGCAGTACGCAGTTTCAAATGGACGTCTGTTGCAATTGTTATTCAAAGAAAGAGACCTTCACAGTATAGACTAGCATGGAAAGTAGTAACAAACAGCTCTTCGGACTAAAGAACACGGAAAGAACAGCAAAAAACATAAATTCGGAACCATCGAGAAGAAAAATTTCAAGAAAAAAAAATATGAACAACCGTTTTGAGCTTTTAAGATAACTTTGATGTACTCACGAAGGAATGTGTAACTCTATGTGAATAACATTACGCTGTCCAGTTAGGATTTGGTGTTTGCATGTAACAGCAGTAAACTGTCTTGTCAGTACCGCAGTGTGCGTCATCAGACGTTTCTAAGTATTAATGCAAACAACTTCTCTGCGTACAGCCAGCGAGGACAATCACAGCAAACGCAGTACCCTGGGATCTGCTATTCGATTAAATATTTATATAAACAGTTATGGAGCCCGGAAAATCAAACAGCAGAGCGGCTAGCCGCCGCGTGTTTGGATTGATCGTCAAATCAATACTAGCATCCGCAGCCCTTATTATGTTTGCTGAGTGACAATGCACGAGCGCTGTGGTTGGGCAGCCAATATTAAACGCTAACAGGAATCCACACGTCTGTATAACATGGTGGTATGCCCCGTGGGTTTGACCTGAGGACTACCGCAGATGTCGAAGCTACAGAGGATGTTGTGACGTTGTCTGAACAGGACGTAACGGAAGCATCCCAGTTTTCTAAACAACGGTGTCGCGGCTAGCTCTGCGAGCGGCGCGATGCTAGATTACGAGAGAAAATGGGTTGCATGGTACGTTATTTCTATTTTGAACTGCAATTTCCTTAACCTTTAATATAGAGGGAGTGGAAGGACTTGACCCATACAGTGACCATTTCATTTCAACATATTTATTTGTATCACAGATAAATCATTAGGAGAATAACAATCATAAATCAGATAATTTCTTTACGAATCGCCATTCAGGCAAACTTTACAAACTGCTTGTTATATAAAACCACAAATGAATCAATCTCTTTAAAAACATTTAAAAACCCGCCACTCAGGCCAATTTTACAAACAGCTTGTTATATGAAACCACAAGCGAATTAATCTCTTTGCAAACGTTTACAAAACGCCACTCGGGCCAAGTAAATCATTTAAAATAAACTTTACATCAAATAACCAGGAAATCAATTATTATCTCCACATACATTGAAAACAGCTTTACAAGGTTATAGACAGTTTGATCAATAACCCAGTCATTTACCCATCAAAATTGACATACGCCACTAAGGCTGAATTGCACCGCAATTTTAGAAAACGATTTCAACTAAGACACATTATTCTAGTATCCCTCAAAATTCTTAAGATAAACATTTAAAACATTTAACCCGGGCAGCCTTGCAGAGCTACCACAAGTCTTAGAAAACTGCAGCTTGTACAATAACTGAGGCCCGAGATTGTGAGGCCGCGACTTAGCCGTGAATGGTGGAAGCGAGTGAGTACTTATATTCGAATTAAGATGTGGACTTCGTCTGTACTTCCACCCGTTCAGAACACCGAAATCGGAACCAAACAGCACACGCGAGCTCAGACGAAATCCACCGTCAGTACGTCCGCTAGTAATTTAAAAGGGGAGGCTCTGCACTTCGGTGGCCCACTGCTACCGATCTCTGAAACATAAATCAGAAGCGACAACAAGAAACCAAACAATCCTTCCTTCACCTTAATACTCAAACTTATACAGAAAACTACTTCGATAAAAATGACAATAATAAAACTAATTTTATTCCTTCAAGCAGAACCACGTACACTAATGATGCAAACGAAACTGGCTCATTAAAACCGAAGCATGACATGGAGCACCTTATGTGGGCCTGTAAGGTACCACACGGCAATCTTTAGACACAAAATATAGATCGCTCGGTAAGGATGCGTGCACGTACCAATTATTTTTTTTTTTTTTGACACTTTCCAGATGAAGTAAGAACAATACTATTAAGGAGCGAAGCACACACTTAAGAGGCACGAAATATCTTATCACAGTCCTTGCAACACTTTGCTGCCTCAAGAGCAATCATCCTTATATTTCACTAATCGTTGGTAGGACTTAAATTACTTAACTTGATGCCAGCTGCTGGATCGATGTGGCGAAGACGCCAGACCATGCTTAGTCCGATAGTAACAGCACGTTCCTTCATGGAAGCGAGCACATGCATAGCTTCACGAGGTTTCCAAGAAGCCACAGAGCCGGCCCGCTGTTCCTGACCCCAGTACGATCAAGCGCTAACTGCCGCCCAAACTCAGGCACACCGTGCTCGCTGTCGTCTATCCAACGGCTCGCTAATACGCGCACCTCCACGTGCCGTGCCCAACGTTGTACCCCCTTTCCACATAGGTACAAAGAAGGTAGCTGCGAAGAAACCATGGGTAACAGAAGAAATACTTCAGTTGACTGATGAAAGGAGGAAGTACAAACATGTTCCGGGAAAATCAAAAATACAGAAATACAAGTCGCTGAGGAATGAAATAAATAGGAAGTGCAGGGAAGCTAAGACGAAGTGACTGCAGGAAAAATGTGAAGACATCGAAAAAGATATGATTGTCGGAAGGACAGACTCAGCATACAGGAAAGTCAAAACAACCTTTGGTGACATTAAAAGCAACGGTGGTAACATTAAGAGTGCAACGGGAATTCCACTGTTAAATGCAGAGGAGAGAGCAGATAGGTGGAAAGAATACATTGAAAGCCTCTATGAGGCTGAAGATTTGTCTGATGTGATAGAAGAAGAAACAGGAGTCGATTTAGAAGAGATAGGGGACCCAGTATAAGAATCGGAATTTAAAAGAGCTTTGGAGGACTTACGGTCAAATAAGGCAGAAGGGATAGATAACATTCCATCAGAATTTCTAAAATCATTGGGGGAAGTGGCAACAAAACGACTATTCACGTTGGTGTGTAGAATATATGAGTCTGGCGATATACCATCTGACTTTCGGAAAAGCATCATCCACACAATTCCGAAGACGGCAAGAGCTGCCAAGTGCGAGAATTATCGCACAATCAGCTTAACAGCTCATGCATCGAAGCTGCTTACAAGAATAATATACAGAAGAATGGAAAAGAAAATTGAGAATGCGCTAGGTGACGATCAGTTTGGCTTTAGGAAAAGTAAAGGGACGAGAGAGGCAATTCTGACGTTACGGCTAATAATGGAAGCAAGGCTAAAGAAAAATAAAGACACTTTCATAGGATTTGTCGACCAGGAAAAAGCGTTCGACAATATAAAATGGTGCAAGCTGTTCGACATTCCGAAAAAGTAGGGGTAAACTATAGGGAGAGACGGGTCATATACAATATGTACAACAACCAAGAGGGAATAATAAGAGTGGACGATCAAGAACGAAGTGCTCGTATTAAGAAGGGTGTAAGACAAGGCTTTAGCCTTTCGCCCCTACTCGTCAATGTGTACATCGAGGAAGCAATGATGGAAATAAAAGAAAGGTTCAGGAGTGGAATTAAAATACAAGGTGAAAGGATATCAATGATACGATTCGCTGATGACATTGCTATCCTGAGTGAAAGTGAAGAAGAATTAAATGATCTGCTGAACGGAATGAACAGTCTAATGAGTACACAGTATGGTTTGAGAGTAAATCGGAGAAAGACGAAGGTAATGAGAAGTAGTAGAAATGAGAACAGCGAGAAACTTAACATCAGGATTGATGGTCACGAAGTCAATGAAGTTAAGGAATTCTGCTACCTAGGCAGTAAAATAACCAATGACGGACGGAGCAAGGAGGACATCAAAAACAGACTCGCTATGGCAAAAAAGGCATTTCTGGCCAAGAGAAGTCTACTAATATCAAATACCGGCCTTAATTTGAGGAAGAAATTTCTGAGGATGTACGTCTGGAGTACAGCATTGTATGGTAGTGAAACATGTACTGTGGGAAAACCGAATCAGAAGAGAATCGAAGCATTTGAGATGTGGTGCTATAGACGAATGTTGAAAATTAGATGGACTGATAAGGTAAGGAATGAGGAGGTTCTACGCAGAATCGGAGAGGAAAGGAATATGTGGAAAACATTGGTAAGGAGAAGGGACAGGATGATAGGACATCTGCTAAGACATGAGGGAATGACTTCCATGGTAGTAGAGGGAGCTGTAGAGGGCAAAAACTGTAGAGGAAGACAGAGATTAGAATACGTCAAGCAAATAATTGAGGACGTAGGTTGCAAGTGCTACTCTGAGACGAAGAGGTTAGCACAGGAAAGGACTTCGTGGCGGGCCGCATCAAACCAGTCAGTAGACTGATAACCAAAAAAAAAAAAAACTGCCCGCTATATCCTGAGCCGGCCCAGGCTCCATAGACAAACTTCTGCCAAAGGGAATCGATAGTGCCTAAGCCAATGATATACCTGGTGCCACTCCCACCAGGGCCCATTGCACATTACAACCTGCGCTAGAATATCGACGAATATTTCGGCGACTATTACGAGTTACTTTCATCAAGGTAATCCTCTAAACTCATCATATTGATAATTTTGCATTCATTTTTGAACGCGGTTTTCCTAAGAAGATAACTAAATGTAATTACGGGAAATCAGTAAAGAAACCTTGGATCGCTACACGTATCAAGGTTTCTTCACAACAAGAAAAAAGACTTGTATATGTAATGGCGCAGAATTACTTTCATATTATAAACAGTAGTTAATACATTAAGAAAAGTTCTAAAAGTAACCAGGATTTTGCACATCGTTTTTTAAATTCACAGCTCCACCTAAAATTAAAGTAATAAGAAATATTGTGGAAAGAGAGTTAGCGAAAGAAGTCCTAGAAGGTAAAGAGAACTGGAGCTTTTTTTTAAAAAAAAGTTCATGTGTAGTAGAGTTTTTCAATAATTACGTTTTAAAAATTGATAAAATAGTCCAGAAGAGAAAGCAAAACAGTACACCAAAGAAACAATACAGAGAGGAATCAGTGAAATAAAAATTAGTCACATTTCTATCTTACATGTAGAAGATCGTCACGATTATAAAAATGAAAAGTTCACTCAGGATGGACAATATCACCAGAAAGCCCTGTAATACTCGCTGAGCAGCCAGAACATTATGACCACCTATCTAATATCCGGCATGTCCACGAATGACGCGGATAACAGCGGCGACGCGTTGTGGTATGGAAGCAGCGAGGCCTCGGTAGATCGCTGTAGGGAGTTGGTAACACACCTGCACCCACAAATCAGGTAATTCTCATAAATTCCGGGGAGATTGGCTTTGAGCCCTGACACTTCAATCACATGCCAGATGAGTTCTATCAAGCTCAGATATGGCGAGTTGGTAGGCCAGCACATCAGTTCGAACTCGCCATTGTATTCCTCGAACCACTCCATCACACTCCTGGCCTTGTTACATGGTGCATTATCTTGTTGAAAAATTCGGGAAACATGATCGTCGTAAAAGGGTGTACGTGGTCTGCAACCACTGTATGATACTAATTGGCCATCTAGTTGCCTTACATGAGCTCCATTGGGTTCATGAATGCCCATGTGAGTGTTCCCCAGAGCATAATGGAGCCGCAGCCAACTTGTCTCCGACCTGCCGTACGGGCATCAAGGCGCTGTTCCCATGGAAGACGACGGACTAGCACCCTCCCATCGGCATGATGAAGATGATAACCCGACTTGTCAGACCATGCAACGCTTCGCCACTGCGCCATTGTCCAGTGCCGATGGTCACGCGCTCGTTTCAGTCATAATTGACGATGTCGTGGTGTTAACATTGGCACATGCATGTGTCGTCGGCTGCAGAGTCCATCGTTAGGAGTGTTCGGTGCACTCTGTGTTCAGACACATTTGTACTCTGCCCAGCATTAAAGTCTGACGTTAGTTTCACCATAGTTCGTCGCCTGACCTGTTTTACCAGCCTGCCCCACCTACGACGTCCGACATCTATAATGGTGGGGTGGCCCTCAACACCTCGACGTCTGGAAATAGTTTTACCTTGGTTTTGCCACGTGTTGTAGACACTCTCCACAGCACCCCTCGAACATCCGACAATCCGTGCAGTTTAAAAATGCTCATGCCGAGCCTCCAGACCATCACAATCTGTCCTCGGTCAAACTCAGATAGGTAGCGCGCCTTTCCCATTCTGCGCACGGACATTGCATGTACCGTCCATGTGTCTGAACAGCAGTCATTCCTTGCGAGGTGACGCTGCTAACGCCTGATCAGTGTATAATATTAGATAATGCATCATTAAGACCGGATTTATTCCCAGATACATTAAAATTTTTCGTCGTTAGGCTTCTCTATGAAAAGGGTGACCCCACAGGTGTCAATAATCATCGGCCATTGTATCCCTTATATCTTGTTCTAAAATTTTAGGAAATGTAACGAAATCGAGGGTTGTCCCACACCAGCGTAGTAATGCGATACTTAGCCAACCATAGTTTGGATTCCGAAAGGGCAGTATACTGTCAGCTGTTTACAAGTTTACTAATTACGTAATGAAATCCATAAATGATAAATTATCACCAGTTGGCTTCTTCATCGACTTATAAATGGCATTTGACAGTGTCACTCATAATATTCTATGAGGCAACTTTTAAGGTATACGTAGTTCACCACAAGCTTCCTTTGATTCTTATTTAAGGAATATAATGTAGAAAATTACCTTATGTTGTTGAAGAAACGCTAAAAGGAACGCCACTTCATCTGAAAAGGAAGAAATTAGAATGGGAGTCCAACAATGTTCGATTATTGGTTCACTACAGTTCTTGTCTTATGTTAATGCTCACCCATTTTATTCGAATCACTAGGCGGAAGTAGTAGTTTTTTTTTTTTTTTTCGTTTCAGATGGAACGATCTGTGTTGAGAAGCCGAACACAGAAGCATCAACAGAGGAAATACTATATAATGTTTTCGGGAAAGTTACTGGCTGCTGTTACAAAAATTGGCTGGCTTTATACTTTGAAAAAACACAACTCATCTAGTTTTCAACACTCAAAAAATGACGCAACCTATTAATTTAGTGTACCACCAAGAAATAATAAATGACGCAGAAAATTCTATGTTCCCAGGTTGCAGCATATTGCTGAAAACGTAAAGAGGAAAAACTATGTTAGACGCACTAAAATATATCGGTTCATCTGCTTTTGCCATGGGAATAATTGTCAACTTTGGGGCTATGGCGCTGAAATTATTTCAGTTGCAAAACCTAATCACCGACAGAGGCAGGTCATGTTCTTGACTCTCTTTCCTCATGTTCAGTGCTCTGTGGACTTTCATGTTGCACAGATGTGTTCGTGATCCAAGTGTGTAATTTATGTATATAACCGAGTGTCAAGTAAATTTCGTATGTTCTTTTTCTTCTGTAATGCACTATTACTGTTACAATCAACATTCACTTAGGGGTGCATAAGTTGGTGGATTAATATATTTTGCATATTTTCATTCACTGATGTCTTTTGGGATGATATTCTGCTAAAACTCCTCACTTAGCCAAAAAGTAGTCATTGCTCATCAGAAAGTTATTAGAATTAATATCTTGCTGATATTTTTGAAGCAGCTAGGAATATTAACCAGGACCTCGCAATACATTTATTTACTTACGGAATTTATTATAAACAACAATCTGTGATTGAGGGTAACGCAAACATTCATAACGCCAGAATAAAAAATGACGTGCATTTTCTTCTAATAAATTTATCCTTGCCACAGGAAGAGTCAAATATGTCGCTATAAAGCTGTTTGACCATCTACAAATGGAAATAAAACGTCATACAGACAGCAGAAGTGTCTTCAGATGTAGTGTAAAAATTTTTCTCCTCAAAAGCCGAAGTCATCCTGAGATGGTGAAAGCTTTAGAATGTCAGAAACAACAAGTCAGTGGCATTCCTGATATGAAGCCGCTTTATTTTTTTCTGGAACATATCGGAAGCCACGTTTACATAACACCAGTGCCCAGAAAATAAGCATTTCTCGTCAGGATACTTGCATAGTTTAATGACTTTGTGCATTGTCTGATGTACTTGGAATAATATGATGAAACATTGGGCGAAGATGTTACGGGTGTACTGTATGTAGTAGTCATCATTTTGAACACATTCTATAATCCATAGCGCTATTGAGTAATTTAAAATTATTCCCGTTTTTCTGTGGTCTCATTTGTACATTTTTCATTACTCTGGATCATCTTCAGATCTACAACAAAGTAAAAGTAAATATCTACCGTCTAATATTTTACAATATGCGGAAAAGAATTGTGCATAACTGCAGAATTTACGCAAGTAGCTCTGACAGCAACCAATCTTGTCTGTTCAGAACCTCATATGGAAGCATTGCGTTTTGCTACTGTAGTCTAGGTTCGAAATGGGTATCCGATGGAGGTAGAGAAGAGGGGACAGGGAAAGGGGAGAAAAAGGGGAAGGGGGAAGGAGGAAATTAATTGAGTGTGATTGGAGGAGGAGAAAGGAAGCATGGAGTTAAACAAGAGGGAACTTGCTAAAATTTTTGAAGTATAATTACGTAAAAATTCTCGTTGAAATATTAATAGTGTAGAGCAATAGGTGTGTAAACTGTAAACGACATAAAATAGTAAAATTATTAAATGGAGCAAGGGGGATTGAATGTGGGGAAAGTAGGCAGAGAAAGGAAAGGAAGGGGTAGTGACAGGGATGTTATGAGTCTAGCAAAACAGGGTCTCATACCAATATTGCAAAAAATCAACTGTGTTTAAAAATATTCTGTTATATCCATAAGATCCCTGCCACTGCCACTACCAGCCCCTCTCTGAATTCTGACACCGCTCTCAATCCCCCTCGCTCTATCTTATAATTTAACTATTTTATGCAATTTGCCTTTTACACACCCATGTTCTACGATATTAAAATTTTAACGACAATTTTTACATAATTACAATGTATTAGCAAGACCCCACTTGTTAAACTCATAACATCCCCATCACTCCTCCTTCCTGCTTCCTCCTCTGCCCGCATCTGTCTCACGTCATTTTTCCCCTTCCCACCGTTTTTCCTTTCCCTTTCCCCTCTTCCTCCCCCCTCTACCAAATACGTATTTAAAACAATGGAAGCACTTCCAAAACACAGTGTTCTAAGATTATGAATAGACATGACAAGTTGCTGCCGCAGCTAAGAGCACTTAGATAAACCTACATTTTGTACAATTATTTCCCACTTAATTGTGTAATATTAGACGCTACATATTTAGTTCAACTTTGTTTTGGATCTAAAGGTGATCCAGAGTAGTTGAAACATTCTGTTTAATTAAAAATGTGGAACTGAGACTGAAGAATGAATAAGAAGTATTTAAATATCAAGATTGATTGTCTCGAGGTGAATATGTTGGCTATAGTGACTGTTGAGTAATCAGTACATTATCATTGCTGAACTTCAGATGCGTGTTCATTAGCTGTCCTTGTTGCTCCCTACATTCCCATGCTTTCAATGTATCAGCACTATTTCCAAGACCATAAGTTCTTAATCGAAAGTTGTCGTATTTTAACTCCTCTATCAGCTCCTTCAATTTGTGCACAACCTTGTAAACTAACATGGAAACACTAAGTTTGCTCCACTGACACGTAACACATTATAATGCTTAACGTGAATGGTATCTATGGAACAAATAACTAACGTTACTACTGGGACAATGCAACTTAACTTTAACACAGTCACAGTGAGTCATATATTGCAGCCCATCTGCACGAAACGGTGCAAAAATATCACACATGAATAAAGAGCTTACCATTTTCTGTTCATAGCCAAAACGCATAAACCTGAATATTTTGGGAATAACGGAAATGTACAGAAAGCAAAATCTACAGGCATGAATGAAATGGAGTAAAATTTTGGCAGTGAACACGTAAAGGTAATAGGAACTTTTGCCAGATATGCCTTTTCCCAAAAACTTCATCACATACAACTGAACCTACTTAATGTTGTACATAAAAGTGTATTTGCACGCAACAGCATGTTTCTTTTTTCTAAGAAAGACAAGCTATAATCCAATTTAGTATGTATAATACTGAGAATTCAAATGAATGTTTTTTTTAAATTATGTGAATTATTACATTTATGAAATGCACCAACAAGCAGGTACAATTATCATGTTATTTAGAATTACTTTTTGTGTAGAAAAATATCCAGTGTAGAAAAATATCCAGTGATGACTTCGAATTAATAATTTTTTTTTCTTATCGGGTGCCATAACCACAAGTTTATTAAAGGACAATTTTCCACCAAGGCTGTATCACAGCCACAGTCATTCATTGTACACAATCAGGTGATTTCTGCAATGTTGTGAGCCAGTCTGTGTTACTTATGTGTACATACCATGTGATTTGCGTTACATAATACCAAATCCTCGTATTTTACAACGTCACTCTGCGTTAGTGTATATGGTGTGCGTCTATCATGCGCATTATAATTGCTGATGTAGTGATTTCAGTTTTATAGAATGACTTTCTACATGAGATGTCATAAGATGGAATATACAGCTAATACAAAGAGAACATGTTAGATTAATGTATCGCCCTACAGATAAACAAAAACATACTACACTCCATTTCCCTATGAATCATTTTAAAGGAAGAGACTACTGTACGTTATTGTGTAATGATGTGATAATAATGTTAAACTCATCGGTAAGAAATATATAATAATTATATTTACGGCATAAAATCACTGCCCTAATTAATCAAATACTAATAAACACCCAGTCTACAGGAAATTTAGAAGTCAAATTTCTGGAATATTCCAGACCAAAACTGGATTCAGACTTGAAAATGGTCTCTCACCTCTGCTGTTTAATTCTGTTCTAGAGAAAGTCATGAGAGAATGAAGAATGCCATCAGGAGAGGTTCAAATCAGTCATGAAGTTAGATCTGCTTACACAAGGGCAACCTACAAATAGACTATCTAGTATTTACTAGGAAATAGAGAAAAGTTTTGGTTATTAAGTGTAGCCACATGAGTAAGACCAAAAATTAATGTGTTCATTAATATTAACATTATTCATGCTTACTTGTACTGTAAACTGTCTACTTCCACAACATTTCGATAAAGGAATCGTACATATGATCTACGTAACATGTAGCTAACTAAGTAACCAAGACGAAAGGCCATTTCAAGAGCCCATGTTTGCAGTCAACTGCAGTAATATACAGGGTGTTCGAAAATACCTTTACAAACTTTGTGAATTGATTCCTTACACCGAACGAAGAAGAGAAGTGCAGTAGATATGGTCTCTAAAGTGCATATCACAAGAGCTACGAACATTTGCTCACCTTCGATTCTATGAAATAAATCTCTTCTACTACAAGCTTTTTACTTTTGATATTTTCGGAGGAGGTGGCAAGGACCAAAATAAGAAAAAGATATTTAGTAAACCTGGACCCCATAAATGCATACCTTAATAGCGATAAGCACTTGTTCAATAGAAGAGATGTATTTCACTGTAGCGAGAACAAACAACTTCACCGCTCGTAACGTATGCATTTTAGAGCAATGTTTACTAGCCTTTATTCTTCTTCTGGTATAAAGTACCTCTTCCCAAATTTTGTAAAAGCGTTTTTAAAGCAACCTGTATAACCACCTCTAATCAACTAGAAGAATTACTTATTGTCAAGCATGAAAAACGTTGCCACTGACTACTTAACATGTCCGTCTAGAAGACAAATATCATGTTGTGTTATAGTTAACTCTGCATTGCACTCTGATTTGTTATGTGTCGTCTATGGGTAAACACACTGTGAAACAGTCATTCTTCGTAAAGCCAACTCTATCAAAATGCTTTAAAGTATAGTGTAATTAAAATAATTACATAGTAACTTACTTGTTTTGTAAACAAAACTGCACTTGCCCATCAAAAGGCAAGGATCCCGAGTTCGAGTCTCGGTCCGGCACACAGTTTTAATCTGCCAGGAAGTTTCATATCAACGAACACTCCACTGCAGAGTGAAAATCTTATTCTGGAAACATCCCAAAGGCTGTGGCTAAGCCATGTCTTAACTTAAAGTTCTAGTTCATCTACATCTACATCTACATGGATACTCTGCAAATCACATTTAATTACCTGGCAGAGGGTTCATCGTACCACCTTCACAAGTCTCTATTATTCCAAACTCGTATAGCACGCGGAAATAACGAACACCTATATCTTTCCGTATGAGCTGTGATTTCTCCGTATGTAGCTCGGTGTCAACAAAATATTATCGCATTCGGAGGAGAGAGTTGGTGACGGGAATTTCGTGAGAAGATTCCGTCGCAACGAAAACCGCCTTTCTTTTAATGATGTCCAGCCCAAATCCTGTATCATTTCAGTGACACTCTCTCCCATATGTCGCCATAATACAAAATATGCTGCCCTTCTTTGAACTTTTTCGATGTACTCCTTCTGTCCTATCTGGTAAGGATCCTACACCGCGCAGCAGTATTCTAAAAGAGAACGGACAAGCGTAGTGTAGGCAGTCTCCTTACTAGGTCTGTTACATTTTCTAAGTCTCCTGCCAATAAAACGCAGTCGTCGGTTAGCCTTTCCCACAACATTTTCTATGTGCTCCTTCCAATTTAAGCTGTTTGTAATTGCAATTTATAGTTATTTAGTTAAATTTACGACCTTTAGATTTGACTGATTTATCGTGTAACCAAGTTTAACGAATTCCTTTTAACACACATGTGGATGGCTTCACACTTTTGGTTATTTAGGGTCAACTGCCAATTTTCGCACCATACAGATGTCTTTTCTACATCGTTCTGCAGTTTGTTTTGATCTTCTGATTACGTTATTAGTCGATAAACGACAGCGTCATCTGCAAACAACCTAAGGCGGTTGTGCAGATTGTCACCCAAATCGTTTATATAGATAAGGAACAGCAAGGGGCCTATAACACAACGTTGGCGGACGCCAGAAGTCACTTCCGTTTTATTCGATGATTTTCAGGCAATTACTACGAACTGTGACCTCTCTGACAGGAAGTGACAAATCCAGTCACATAACTGAGACGATATTCCATAAGCACGCAATTTCTCTACAGGCCGCTTGTGAGGTACAGTGTGAAAAGCCTTCCAGAAATCCCGAAATACGGAATCGATCTGAAATCCCTTGTCAATAGCACTCAACAATTCATGTGAATAAAGAGTGAGTTGTGTTTCACAAGAACGATGTTTTTTTCTAAACCCATGATGACTGTGTGTCAATCGACTGTTTTCTTCGGGGTAATTCATAACGTACGAACACATTAAATGTTCCAAAATCCTGCTAGATATAGACGTTAATGATATGGGCCTGTTATTAAGTGCATTACTCCTACTACCTTTCTTGAATATTGGTGTGACCTGTGCAACTTCCCAGTCTTTGGGTACGGATCATTCGTCGAGCGAACGGTTATATATGATTCTTAAGTATGGAGCCAGCTTAGTTCACTAATACACCACGCTAGTCGACTAAATTCATCACTACTGTTGTATAATGATGAGGACAATATAATATATGGAAGCCGTGCATAGATACCCGACGTGAGTTAAGTGACCACTCGCGATACGCGGGAAATCCATGTTAGAGTCGTCCAGTGTAAATTTTCATATATCATCTATGTCTAGCACAGCTGATGTCAAGAAATTCGCATTCAGCAAATTAAGTTCAGACATCTGTCGAATCAGGAATTGAACAGTAAAATCAGTTTATGGACTTGCTTCTCATTCGGAAAAGGAGTAAGCAGTGATTTAGGCATTTTCTCTAAATTCAGAGTTCACCTATTTCGTTTCCGTTTCACCACTGCCTAACGAACTATAACGTAGAAGTCGTGGTTAATTGGTTACTATATAATGAAGAATTATCAGAATAAATTCACTAGATTACAGTGACTGTAAACATCATTTGTGTTCATTTTGCATTGTTTCATTTTTAATGCGTTTTCTGTAAGCGGGGCTCACCTAAACCGTGTATGCACGTGAATGTGGTTTTCCTGACGGACTTCATACACACCACTCCCAATATGTGTTAACTACCGACGAGAACGATGTCTCTCCCATTTCAGTTCCTAACGTCAGAATTTTCCTATCAGACAAATGTTAATTCACTACTTGAAACAGATTACCTTAGTTGTATTTAGTGTGTTTAGTAGTAACATGTTTTCTAGTTTTCCACTGATTAAATAGCACTCTCATTAACTTGCAGAAAAAAAAATTGCCAGATTCATGTTTGTAGATTCCTAATAGGGAAAAATGTAAGTGCGACGTACGTAGAGATCTAACGTGTTACAAGACTCCGCAAAATGTGGAACGAAACCGAAGGTGTATTGAACACTCTACCATTTTTACTTTCCAGTGTGGATCTGCAACATAACTGTAGTACACTGCTGGTCCATTGCCACTGAATTGATTTTTTTAAAATCATATCTCATATGCCCCTTTAACCGTAGTTCAGCTTTTTATGTGGCTTATTTTCGATGCTCATTCAGATAATTCTACATAATTCGTTTTGGGAAGTACAAATTACAGTCCTCTTCTTCGTGTACAAACTTCGGGATGTTCGTAAATGAGTTCAAAGGGTATGTCATAAGTGCATAATCTTACCTGTCATCATTGACAGAACATTTGTAAAAAGGAGTACTAATATCAATTTGTCTGCACTGTACTTTTAATACAGCAGCCAGAGCAATAGTTTAAGTCGCTCCACATCTCCAGCTGTAGGTTAGAATTGTCTGCGGTACGCAGCTAGAACTACTCGACACTGCAGCTTGGCTGGTTGCCAGACGAGAAGTCCGGGACGTGCTGAATCTATTCCGCAAGTTCCCTACGCAGCACGCAGGCTGCAGTAATGGGGTGGTCTCAGCCCCCGAGAATGGGTTGATTAAGGTCCGTATCACTTGTCGAGGAGAGGGACAGAATGTGCAACTTCAGCAGCAGCGAAGCAATTGCAACTTTCTTTGTAAAGACGACCGTTGGAGCCATTTGCAATTGATTCCCAGTGAAAGCTCCTTTCCCATCAACGTGAGTACAGAAGCGGTGGCCACCTAACACAGAATTGGTACACACACACACACACACACTTGTTAATGTCTTAATGAGTGAATGAATGAACAAGTCAATAACATATTTCTAAAATTTTTCCTAAAGATCACCTAAAGAACAGCCAGATGCTTGAACGATACCTGGATCGAGGAAAGAAACTCTAATGAATTTGACAAGAAATCAGAATAAATAAAATTAATTAATTTTTTTACAGTTCACGTTCGATAGTCTCTAACTCAATGCCCCTTTTTTGGTCCTTATAACTCTTTGCATGCCAACTGGTAAAAAGTAAATTCAGTGTTTAGATCTCTCCCCTGCATTAGTGGAAGGAGATAAACGTGTAAGAGACTACTACTGTACTGGTGCGTGTGGCGTTATAATATGATAAAACTTTAATCGGTGAGTAATATGAGCATAGTACCGGTTCATAGTGCCAAATATATCTGAAAAACAATGCGACCGCACTGAGTACAGTTAGATAGGAGGCAAACAGACTACAATCACTACCATTAAAAACCAAATTCGTCGAAGATATATGGCTGAACGTTACTTTATGCACTAGTCTTTAAGGAGATATCTCGTCCTGTATCACTGAAGTCGTAATAATTAATGAAAAGAATTTATGATGAGTTCTTAAATATCCGTAAAATTCAGTTTCCAAAAATGTGAACTACCCAAAATTAATCTTCTTGTTTGTTCGCATGCTGGTACTCATAGAGCAGCATCTCGTCTTGTACCAGCATCTCCACAAAAATTAACGACGACAGTCTACGAATGGTTCCCAACTTCACGCTTGTGTAACAACGAAAACACTGCAACCTTCCAAGATCCACCCAAACTAACAAATTACTTGCTTGGAACTAGTTTCGGGAATACGCTCATCTTCAGATACATTTTAGTCTCAAATTCACTTTTCTTTCATTAGAAACAGCTGCAATATGTGTAAGCATATGATTAGGGAACACGTTGTTGTGGTCTTCAGTCCTGAGACTGGTTTGATGCAGCTCTCCATGCTACTCTATCCTGTGCAAGCTTCTACATCTCCCAATACCTACAGCAACCTACATCCTTCTGAATTTGCTTTGTGTATTCTTCTCTTGGTCTCCCTCTACGATTTTTACCCTCCACACTGCCCTCTAATACTAAATTGGTGATTCCTTGATGCCTCAACACATGTCTTACCAAACCGATCCCTTCTTCTAGTCAAGTTGTGCCACAAACTTCTCTTCTTCCAAATCCTATGCAATACTTTCTCATTAGTTATGTGATCTACCCATCTAATCCTCAGCATTCTTCTGTAACACCACATTTCATAAGCTTCTATTCTCTTCTTGTCCAAACTATTTATCATCCATGTTACACTTACATACATGGCTACACTCCATACAAATACTTTCAGAAATGACTTCCTGACACTTAAATCTATACTCGATGTTAACAAATTTCTGTTCTTCAGAAACGCTTTTCTTGCCATTGCCAGTCTACATTTTATATCCTTTCTACTTCGACCATCATCAGTTATTTTGCTCCCCAAACAGCAAAATTCCTTTACTACTTTAAGTGTCTCATTTCCTAATCTAATTCCCTCAGCATCACCCGACTTAATTCGACTACATTCCATTATCCTCGTTTTGCTTTTGTTGATGTTCATCTTATACCCTCCTTTCAAGACACTATCCATTCCATTCAACTGCTCTTCCAAGTCCTTTGCTGTCTCTGATAGAATTACAATGTCATCGGCGAACCTCAAAGTTTTCATTTCTTCTCCATGGATTTTAATACCTACTCCAAATTTTTCTTTTGTTTCATTCACTGCTTGCTCAATATACAGATTGAATAACATCGGGGAGAGACTACAACCCTGTCTCACTCCCTTCCGAACCACTGCTTCCCTTTCATGTCCCTCGACTCTTATAACTGCCATCTGGTTCCTGTACAGATTGTAAATAGCCTTTCGCTCCCTGTATTTCACCCCTGCCACCTTCAGAATTTGAAAGAGCGTATTCCAGTCAACATTGTCAAAAGCTTTCTCTAAGTCTACAAATGCTAGAATCGTAGGTTTGCCTTTTCTTAATCTAGCTTCTAAAATAAGTCGTAGGGTCAGTATTGCCTCACGTGTTCCAACATTTCTACGGAATCCAAACTGATCTTCCCCGAGGTCGGCTTCTACTAGTTTTTCCATTCGTCTCTAAAGAATCCGCGTTAGTATTTTGCAACTGTGACTTATTAAACTGATAGTTCGGTCATTTTCACACCTGTCAACACCTGCTTTCTTTGGGATTGGAATTATTATATTCTTCTTGAAGTCTGAGGGTATTTCGCCTGTTTCATACATCTTGCTCACCAGATGGTAGAGTTTTATCAGGACTGGTTCTCCCAAGGCTGTCAGTAGTTCTAATGGAATGTTGTCTAGCCCCGGGGCCTTGTTTCGACTCAGGTCTTTCAGTGCTCTGTCAAACTCTTCACGCAGTATTATATCTCCCATTTCATCTTCATCTACATCCTCTTCCAATTCCATAATATTGTCCTCAAGTTATCGCCCTTGTATAGACCCTCGATATACTCCTTCCACCTTTCTGCTTTCCCTTCTTTGCTTAGAACTGGGTTTCCATCTGAGCTCTTGATATTCATACAAGTGGTTCTCTTCTCTCCAAAGGTCTCTTTAATTTTCCTGTAGGCTGTATCTATCTTACCCCTAGTGAGATAAGCCTCTACATCCTTACATTTGTCCTCTAGCCATGCCTGCCTAGCCATTTTGCACTTCCTGTCGATCTCATTTTTGAGACGTTTGTACTTCTTTTTGCCTGCTTCATTTACTGCATTTTTATATTTTCTCCTTTCATCGATTAAATTCAGTATTTCTTCTGTTACCCAAGGATTTCTACTAGCCCTCGTCCTTTTACCTACTTGATCGCCTGCTGCCTTCACTACTTCATCCCTCAAAGCTACCCATTCTTCTTCTACTGTATTTCTTTCCCCCATTCCTGTCAATTGTTCCCTTATGCTCTCCCTGAAACTCTGTACAACCTCTGGTTTAGTTAGTTTATCCAGGTCCGATCTCCTTAAATTCCCACATTTTTGCAGTTTCTTCAATTTTAATCTACAGGTCATAATCAATAGATTGTGGTCAGAGTCCACATCAGCCCCTGGAAATGTCTTACAATTTAAAACCTGGTTCCTAAATCTCTGTCTTACCATTATATAATCTATCTGAAACCTGTCAGTATCTCCAGGCTTCTTCCATGTATACAACCTTCTTTCATGATTCTTGAACAAAGTATTAGCTATGATTAAGTTAATGCTCTGTGCAAAATTCTACCAGACGGCTTCCTCTTTCATTCCTTACCCCCAATCCATATTCACCTACTACGTTTCCCTCTCTTCCTTTTCCTACTGCCGAATTCCAGTCACCCATGACTATTAAATTTTCGTCTCCCTTCACAATCTGAATAATTTCTTTTATTTCATCATAAATTTCTTCAATTTCTTCGTCATCTGCAGAGCTAGTTGGCACATAAACTTGTATTACTGTAGTAGGCGTGGGCTTCACATCTATCTTGGCAACAATAATGCGTTCACTATTCTGTTTGTAGTAGCTTACCCGCATTCCTACTTTCCTATTCATTATTAAACCTACTTCTGCATTACCACTATTTGATTTTGTGTTTATAACCCTGTAGTCACCTGACCGGAAATCTTGTTCCTCCTGCCACCGAACTTCACTAATTCCCACTATATCTAACTTTATCCTATCCATTTCCCTTTTTAAATTTTCTAACCTACCTGCCCGTTTAAGGGATCTGACATTCCACGCTCCAATCCGTAGAACACCAGTTTTCTTTCTCCTGATGACGACATCCTCTTGAATAGTCCCCGCCTGGAGATCCGAATGGGGGACTATTTTACCTCCGGAATATTTTACCCAAGAGAACGGCATCATCATTTAACCATACAGTAAAGCTGCATGCCCTCGGGAAAAATTACGGCCGTAGTTTCCCCTTGCTTTCAGCCGTTCGCAGTACCAGCACAGCAAGGACAGATCAGTCAATCATCCAGCCTGTTGCCCGTGCAACTACTGAAAAGGCTGCTGCCCCTCTTCTGGAACCATACGTTTGTCTGGCCTCTCAACAGATACCCCTTCGTTGTGGTTGCACCTACGGTACGGCTATCTGTATCGCTGAGGCACGCAACCCTCCCAACCAACGGCAAGGTCCATGGTTCATGGGGATAACACATGCGATCAAATAAAGGAATACATTGGCTCTAAGCACTATGGGACTTAACATCTGAGGCCATCAGTTCCCTAGACTTAGAACTACTTAAACCTAACTAACCTAAGGACATCACACACATCCATGCCCGAGGCAGGATTCGAACCTGCGACCGTAGCAGCCGCGTGCTTCCGGACTGAAACGCCTAGAACCGCTCGGCCACCACGACCGACAAAGGAATACATTACTTAGTTGGATTTAGTTTCAGGTATATATCTTCAGATACATTTTAGTCTCAAATTCACTTGTTTTTTTCATTAGAAACAACTGCAATATAGATAAGCATATGATTAGGTAACACATGTAATCAAATAAAGGGATATATAATATTCCTCTGCAACTGCTAAATTATTGAAGGAAGAAGCAAGCAGATGTCTATTTCCAGTGGAGTTCAGAATACATGATACGGAATACATGAAATTACATTTTAAGTAAAATACCATCCACAAAATCCTGAAGATTACGAGGGCAGATAAACGTGAGGAGAATCACATATCGTAACAGCTCATACCTCCAAGCTTCTATCAAGCCTAATGTACAGAAGAAGGGAAACGAAAACTGGGAACGATTAGTTGATTAGATGGCTTTAGGAAGCTTCTAACTTTACACTTCACAATGGTAGTAAGAAGAAACAAGGCACCATCAAAGGATTCATCAACTAGAAGAATTCCGCAGTTCGCGGTCTAGTGACTAGAGTTGCTACCTCTGGATCCCGGGGTGCCGGGTTCTATTCCCGGCCGGGTTCGAGATTTTCTCCGCCCGGGGACTGGGTGTTTGTGTTGTCCTCATCATTTCATCATGCGACAGACTGTCAATCCTAAGGGCCCGGGTTAGATTCCCGGTTGGGTGGGAGATTTTCTCCGCTCAGGGACTGGGTGTTGTGTTGTCCTAAGCATCATTATTTCATCCCTATCGACGCGCAAGTCGCCGAAGTGGCGTCAAATCGAAACACTTGCACTAGGTGAGCGGTCTACCCGACGGGAGGCCCTCGTCACATGCCATTACAAAAAAAAATTATCATTCGTGGAAGTGGCGAGATTTAACTGAGTGAACATTGAGAATTTGTACGGGCACTTATAACCACGCAGTTGTGCGTCCCACAAACCAAATGTTATCATCAACTAGAAGAAGCGTTCAAAGTTGACGGAAAAAAAATCACAATACCAAAAAAGAGTTGTGCGGCATAAATCGAAGTTGGTACACGTGTTTCTATATGTAAGATTATGTCTATTCAAATTTCGTGAAAGTCGTTTATGAGTAGAGCTAGTAGTGCCACTATGGGGTTGCATATCACGTTTGTTTTAAACGCATGCTGCAAAGCTCGTGAGAGTTAGTTACCTTTAAGATTGGAAATGGTGACTTGACATTAGTTAAGAACACTTTTAAGGTGACAAAGACGCCATTATGAATACCTCACGGAGTTTGAATTGTGTCTGTAAACAGGGCTACGAGAAGCTGGATTTTCCTTCTGCGATATTACCGAAAGACTGGGCAGGAATGTAGTCACTACATTATGTTGATGGCAGCGGTGGTCACGAGGACGTGCGGTCACAAGAAGACCGTGCTCCGGACGCCCACATGGCACTATCGAGAGGGAAAATCATCACGCTTGCATATGATTCTGGCATATCGTTCTGGTCCTACAGTAGTAATTTCTGGAGCAGTTGGCAATTGGCACCACATTGTAACAACGAACTGTTACAAATCGGATACTTCAGGGGCAACTCCACGCCAGACGCCCTGTAACGTACATCCACCGACTATAAAAAATCGCCATTTACGACTTCAGCGGTGTCGAGTGAGGACTCATTGGAGTGCAGGGTAGAGACCTGTTGTGATTTTTGATGAAATCTGGTTCTGCAACGGTGTCCGTTGTGTTGGTTAAGTGGAGGCCACTTGAAGGCTCACAGCCAACCTGTCTGCGTGCTAGACACACTGGACATACACGTGGAGTTATGGTCCCAGGGTTCCATTTCTTCTGACAGCAAGAGCACTCTCGTGGCTCTCCCATGCCCTTTAAGTGTAAATTTGTACGTCAGTCTGGTGATTCGACCTGTTGTGCTGCCATTCGTGAACAGCACTCCGAAGGGTGTTTTCCAACAGCATAACGCTTCCCACATTCCGATGTTGTAACCCAGCATACTTCACAGTGTCGACATGTTGCCTTGGCCTGCTCAATCATCAGACCTGTCTCCAATCGAGCATCTATCGTACATCATCGGACTACAACTCCAGCGTCATCCTACAAATAGCATTAACCAGCCCTGTGCGTCCGTGTGCATCAGGTATGAAACTCCACACCTCAAATTGACATCCAGCACCTGTACAACGCAATTCATGCGCCTTTATAGGCTTACATTCAACATTCTGGTGGTTATACCGATAATTAATGTACCAGCATTTCACATTGGCAATGGCTTATCTCTCACTTACATTAACCTGTGTCTTGCAATGTAAATCACTTAATTATGTCATCTAGACAAATGTATTCCCGAAACTTCATTACTCCATATTAACTGTTTTTTTCGTGTTTTGAATTTTTTCCTTTATTGTACAGAATAAAATGGTGCAATATGTTCGAAATTTTCAGAAAAATAGGAATAAACTTTAGGGAATAAACTTTAGGGAGTAATGGGCGATATATTAAATGTACAAAAACCAAGAGGGAACAGTACGAGTGAAAGACAAAGAGCGAAGTGCTCCTATTAAAACTAAGTAATAAAGCGATGTAGACCTTCTCCACCACTTTTTAGTCTGTACTTGGAGAAACAATGACGGACTAGAACTAAAATTCAGGATGAAAGGATATTTTTCCCTTTACCTTATAAGTCCTCCCCTCTTTCCCACCTTTCTTTTGTCCGTTTTGGTGCATTTTGGCCGTCATGACTCCGTATCCTAATAAAGAAATTTAGCTTTCCTCTTGTGTATGTGCTTCTGCAATACCTAATAGACTTACGATTCGTTCTCTTCTGTATTTCAGTTATAGGTTTGCCAACCTCTCTGTCCTCTTCCCATTATCCCTTGCTTGTATCACAAGTTTTAATGAGCTACTTTCGCTTCTGCACTTCTAACGGTGATTTTTATTTTCTTTAATGCACCTTATTGCCAGGTATGTTTTTACACTTGTTTCTAATACTGATGTAGTTAACTGTTTGTCGGCATTTAATGTAAGATCCCAACGCCCCTGCAAGCGTGCTGTTTGTTAGCGTGTTATGATACTTATTATTATTTTTTTATGGCTGAGCATCTATATAATGATACATGATACTATGCATCAAATTATTTTCTCTGGTAAGTAAACGTGTTTATCAACTTATTTAAGTACATTTGCACGTAATATTTATGTATAAGTTGTGTTCTCATGAGAACTTTGATGTATTTGGCAGATATTCTGATGACAGTCGATAACTGAAACACATAACTAAAACAGATAGTGGATTGCTGTAATTAATGAATGGGAACAAGTAATGCCACCAGAGAATGGCATGAGCGCCATCATATTTGCCTAGCCTCCTTACTAACAATTTTCGAGCAAATGAAGAATTTTTTTTTGAGTCATTGGTAGTGATTTGTTTGATATAGCCCGCCATGAATTGCTGTCCTGTGCCCACTTCTTCATCTCAGAGTAGCACTTGCAGCCTTTAACCTCAGTTGTTTACTGGACGTATTCTAATCTGTCAGTAAAAAAATGGATATCTCAGAGACAAGCAATGACAAATGGACAGTTTTTAAAATTTTTAATGTTTAAAATCCATGTTTTTTATGTTTGCCCATTGTGTGCCATCGTTTGTCTGGAAGATGTCCATGTTTACTATTTTTTAAATTCTAGTGCAGTCAAATTTTCTGTCCATTTTTTCTGTGCATTTTTAGTGCCCAGATTCTTGTGTGCTCAAACTTATTGTCCATTTTCCATACCTAATATTCTAGTGCACTCAAAATTACTATCAGTTTATTGGTGTTCACTTTTGTGTATATTTTGCTCTCCATCTTTGCTATCGAAATTATTGTCCATTTTCCATACCTAATATTCTAGTGCACTCAAAATTACTATCAGTTTATTGCTGTTCACTTTTGTGTATATTTTGCTCTCCATCTTTGCTATCGAATTTATTCCATTGCCGACCAAAGTGGCCGTGCGGTTCTAGACGCTGCAGTCTGGAACCGCGAGACGGCTACGGTCGCAGGTTCGAATCCTGCCTCGGGCATAGATGTGTGTGATGTCCTTAGGTTAGTTAGGTTTAACTAGTTCTACGTTCTACGTTCTAGGAGACTAATGACCTCAGAAGTTGAGTTCCATAATGCTCAGAGCCATTTGAACCATTTTGTTCCATTAGGGAAAAATATAGTAAAAATTATAAAGATTTGAAGGATAACATATCGTTGGCCTTAAACCCATACACAAATTTCATCAATAATCCTTCATTATCTTTTAAACCCAAGGTAAGTGTTGGTCAGTCACAGATGATATGTACATAGTTATCAATTAGCAGTAAAGAAAAATTAAATCCTTCTTTTGTACATTCACCACTGTTGTCATCTTTTACAGCTTGCTCTACACCAAACACATATTAACACTATCACTACCTGTTTTGCTTTCCTTGATAGAATTCCAATCATTTTCTTCCAAGTAACATTTGTTAATTACATTAGGAACCTTTCTTATGTATCTCTCTCTACTACATTTATTTACATCTTTTAATCCTACAAATACATGTTTCTTGTTATCATAAACAGCAATTTTTTCACAACCTTTCTTAAGTAAAATTACATGCAAAAACTCTATTTGTACTCTTTGTCTTGTAAACTATTTAATTTTTCTCTTGCATCTTGGTAATGAATTTTATTGTTGTAAAACAGCTATATAATTTAATCATTTTTATTTTCTTCCATTTTTTGCTACAAGTTTTTATTGTAAATACTTGTAATTAAAATAAAAAAGAGAAGCACTAATTATTCCTAAAGATACAGCATGTTGGGAAATGGATATATGTGTTTATAAAACCAAGGAAATTACAGAAAGGGAATGGTTTCTGTTATTATTTAGTTACTTAGCATATAATGTTTACCATATTTATTGTACAGAAGATGGAAATTTAATTTGTCCTTATAATTTTTTGAGATTGTTATATTTATAAACTTATAGAAAGTTTAGTTTTAATTAATAAATAATATCCAACATTGGGCTCAAACTATTTTTAATAAAATTAATATAGATATACCATAAAAATTCCAAATAAAATAGATACATAAAAACGAACAACAAACACAAGACATTTCTTGTTTTTCTTTGGTGATGCTTTAATTTTATCTAATTTAATTTTGTCTTGTAATTTATATCTATTTGTTAATTCTAATTTCTTCTTCTGACCAATAATAAGTACAATAACTACCTTGTATAATTTAGAACTTAAAAATATGTTTTCCATGCTAATTTTCAATGGCAATATTAGGAATAATTAGATCTAATACTTCTTGTAAAGTTTCTACTCACTTGCAGCTTTTTATTTTTATATTTGTTAGTATTTGTCCCATTTTTATATTTTCGAGTGTTCCTTTATCTTCCTCTTTATAATATTAACCTTCCGTGTTTTCGAAGCTTCGAAGGTGATGCAACAGTCAATAAGAAGAGACCTGCCGCCTACAGGTGGTCGCTGCTGGTGATCAGGACCTACTATGCTTGTAAGTATACAGCTGTCTTCACACTTCGCGGCCTAATTGCACCAGCTCTGCTGAGGTAAGATTTCCTTAGTGAGGGTGCTCAAAAATCTTATTAGATCATTAACTTAAACGCAGCCAATCACGAAATGGAATGTGATGTATCACATGGTACCAACAAATCGAAACCTTTAGGTAGACACTAATGAACGGTACCGGCAATCATCGCCTATTTATCCACATTAAACAGTGTATGCTCTATTTGTGATACAGCGAACAGTCCCACTTTAAAATGTTTTATAATATTCGTTTATAGTTTTGTAAGAATTAATGTTTCCTTACACAACATTATAAAGTAACTGTTGGCAGCATTAGTATAAAGCACCCTCTACAATCATATCTTCCCGCATCAGTTACTGATCTAAATAACCAGTTACACGTCCAACAGAGTAGTTGCTTGTCATTTTACATATATTGTCAATACACACTACTGGCCATTAAAATCGCTACACCAAGAAGAAATGCAGATGATAAACGGGTATTCATTGGACAAATATATTATACTAGAACTGACATGTGATTACATTTTCACGCAATTTGGGTGCATAGATCCTGAGATATCAGCACCCAGAACAACCACCTCTGGCCGTAATAACTGCCTTCATACGCCTGGGCATTGAGTCAAACAGAGCATGGATGGCGTGTACAGGTACAGCTGCCCATGCAGCTTCAACACGATACCATAATTCATCAAGAGTAGTGACTCGCGTTTTGTGACGAACCAGTTGCTCGGCCACCATTAACCAAACGTTTTCAGTTGGTGACAGATCTGGAGAATGTGCTGGCCAGGGCCACAGTCGAACTGTTTCTGTATCCAGAAAGGACCGTACAGGACCTGCAACATGCGGTCTTGCATTACCCTGCCGAAATGTAGGGTTTCGCAGGGATCGAATGAAGGTTAGAGCCACGGGTCGTAAAACATCTGAAAATATAACGTCCATTATTCAAAGTGCCGTCAATGCGAACAAGAGGTGACCGAGACGTGTAACCAATGGCACCCCATACCATCACGCCGGGCGATACGCCAGTATGGCGATGACGAATACACGCTTCCAATGTGCGTTCATCGCGATGTCGCCAAACACGGATGCGACCATCATGATGCTGTAAACAGAACCTGGATTCATCCGAAAAAATGACGTTTCGCCATTTGTGCACCCAGGTTCGTTGATGAGTACACCATCGCAGGCGCTCCTGTCTGTGACGCAGCGTCAAGGGCAACCGCAGCCATGGTCTCCGAGTTGATAGTCCATGCTGCTGCAAACTTCGTCGATCTGTTAGTGCAGATGGTTGTTGTCTTGCAAACGTCACCATCTGTTCACTGAAGGATCGAGACGTGGCTGCACGATCCGTTACAGCCACGCGGAAAAGATGACTGTCATCTCGACTGTTAGTGATACCTGGCCGTTGGGATCCAGCACCGCGTTCCGTATTACCCTCCTGAAACCACCGATTCCATATTCTGCTAACAGTCATTGGACTTCGATCAACGCGAGCAGCAATGTCGCGATACGATAAACCGCAAACGATATAGGCTAAAATCCGACAAAGCCGGAAACGTGATGGTACGCATTTATCCTCATTACACCAGGCATCACAACAACGTTTCACCAGGCAACGCCGGTCAACGGCTGTTGTGTATGATAAATGGGTTGGAAACTTTCCTGATGTCAGCACTTTGTAGGTGTCGCCACCGGCGCCAACCTTGTGTGAATGCTTTGAAAAGCTAATCAGTTGCATATCACAGCATCTTCTTCCTGTCGGTCAAATTTCGCGTCTGTAGCACGTCATCTTCATGGTGTAGCAATTTTAATGGCCAGTAGTGTACATTAATGGCAGTTGTCTTGTTGCCTAATATCGGCTCAAGAAGTAGAAACTGCACAAGCCATAGAAATTAACTTCCGCTAGAATTATCAAGGAACACCAGTTAATCCGCTGGTGGGTCGATATCTGTCATGTGTTGATTTGACAGTGGCTGGCGAGTTTAGGAAATCTTCCAAAAAACCGCGAGACGAGCGCTACTCCACGTCTTAAGGAATGACCCGTCTGCTGACAGGAACCACCCTCATCCTCAGCACCGCTTCGGAATCGAACGCCGACGGGATAGAATTAATAATTTAAGAACGAATAGATCCCTGTCTATTATAAAACTAATGCAAACCATAGACAGCACCACTGAAGGTAATTATAAGGAGAAACTGTACCATGACAACATTTCTAATCACTAGTGCTACAATGTCTCCTTTAGAGTTAGAGTAGGTCCATAAAATAGACTATGAACACGTTACAGACCTAGTTTAAATGTTAATGAAAGTGTGGGAGACGCAAGTTCAGATTTAACTTGCTTAGTGTGTAATTTTCAACGACAGCGTCCGGCTGGAGAGTCACCTTACGTCTCCTGGGGCAAATTTCTTGATCCACTGAGGTGCCAACAGACAAGGACTCCGTAATGAATGACGCCTCAGTCTTTGTGTAAACGCTAGGGATTGAATTAGAATACATCGCTTATGTAACTTTGATTTTATCCGTAATGGATATCCTTGGTTATAACAATTAATGTTAACTAGTAGGTTCCCCTACTTATATACGCACTGAAAATTTTAAAGTTTACGTGTTTCGTAGGTCAAGCCTATCATAATTGCAGTGCTAGCCCCTTAAAAGCGACCAATACAAAATACAAACAATAAAAATAAAAATGAAATAACTTGTCTCTTCCCTTGCAGCCATGTTAAGGTGAAGACTACGGTGGCCCTTCCCTATACATAATTTTCTGAAAGCTAGAATTTTGTTTTTCCAACCCCCAATTTTTGTTCCAACAGACAAAAAATGTCTGTGAAAAATTTCATCTCTGTACAGAAAATTCCTGCTGACCCTAAGTCTCCTTCACATTGTGATACATCATCCGCAAACAAATTTCCGTTAAAACACAATGTATTCTTTCTCATCTCCACTCTATACTTGCCGTCCGTCAGAATAATGTATGTGACAGATTCACGCAAATCCAGCAATTGTTTAAAATCATTTTCACTCAAGGTACTGAAAAGACCTTTCGATTAATTTAAAAAATGTTTTGAAAAGAAAAGCATCAAATTTATTTTCGATAAGGCACTCACTTTGAAAAACAATCATTTTACGACGTTCATTTCTGTAGGAACAAAGTAATTCGATTGAATGAGCGATGAACATTATTTATTCCTAAGAGAAAATTTACTAGCATCTGGGTGTATTTTACGGTCGCCACTAACAATATTTAGAACATCTGAGATACCCAAGCACGACTCACCACGCGTCCTCACAGCATTAATCTCGTCAGCACCTCGTCTCCTACCTTCCAAACTTTACAGAAGCAATCCTGCTGCAGACCTTGTAGAACTAGTACTCCTGGAAGAAACGATATTTCAGAGACATGGTTCAGCCACAGCCTGGGGGATGTTTCCAGAATGAAATTTTCACTCTGCAGCGAACTGTGCGTTGATATGAAATTTCCTGGAAGATTAAAACTGTGTGCCGGACCGAGACTTGAACTCGGGATCGTGTTCGAGTGACGGTACGTCACACTCTTTTAATCTGCCAGCAAGTTTCATATCAGCGCATACTCCGCTGCAGAGTGATAATTTCATTCTGCAAATATATACAAAACAAATTGTTTCTCAGTTTCGTCTTTTGGGAGAATGTTACTGTAGTCCTCAATCAGTTTGATACCTATTTCTGCAACATCATCCACAACAACCATCTCCTCAACTTTTTGTATTGCTCTTTCTTTCTTAAGGGGAGTCATCTTTCCATATTGAATGGTCTTTATGGAGAAAAACTGTACTGATAGAAAACCACCAAAAGAAAGTTTTCTAACAAGTGTTAGAAAAGATGAAAAGTCAGTATTCGTAAAAGAAGCAAGATCATTTCTGTGTATAACGTATCTACTCACTTGGTTTTTTCTTCTTCCTCTTCTTCACCTTTTTCTAATTCCAAAATAACTTGAGTTGTACTTGCCTTGTCCTTGTTTGGAACATTGTCATCAAACAAAGCTAAAGCTACAGTTTCTGGACCCAACTACCAGAGCTGATTTGAAATATCGTAATAATTCATCAGTTGACTCGTGGATAGAGAATCGTGGTACAGTACCGTCATTACTTCTGTTGGCTGATTCCAGACTTGGACGTACACGCTTCCATGAGAAACACATCTTCTCAGTACGAGCCAAGTGAAGTTGGTCATTAAACATGTATTATAACTTGAATGCATGTCTTGCCTTTGCCATCCATCTAGAATGGATAGAAGCTCCAGATATGCGAAATAATAAACGAGTTTTTGGAATGCCACCGAGAAAGATCATCGTTGAACGCAGACGTTCTCGTTAATCATCTCGCAATTGTTTATGTGTAGAAAGTTGATTTTGAGAAAATCGAGAATAATAGAGCGTACATCAGCATGTACTTAACTGCTACTGGACACGTAAGCATTCTTCCCGAGTTTCTAGCAAGTTACTCTAAATTTCTTGAGAAGTTCCATGACTAGGCCAGAAGTTCCCCCCCCATCAGCGAATCGAAAAAGATCCTAAACATCAATCCAAAAACGTGATGATGACAAGGGAGGGTTAACAAGTCAAGCATTTTGAGATGTGGTGCTAGAGAAGAATGTTGAAAATTAGGTGAACTGATAAGGTAAGGAATGAGGAGATTTCGCGCAGAATCGGAGAGGAAAGAAATATGAGGAAAATACTGATAAGGAGAAGGGACAGGATAATAGGACCTCTGATAATATATGGGGGAATGACTTCCATGGTACTAGAGGGAGCTGCAGAGGGCAAAAACTGTAGAGAAAGACAGATAGGAATATATCCAGCATATACTTGAGGACGTAGGTTGTAAGCGCTAATCTGAGATGAAGAGATTAGCACAGCAGAAGAATTCGTGGCGGGCCACATCAAACCGTCAGACGACTGATGACCAAAAAACAAAAATGCTAGTTTAATGTAGGAAGTGGTCAAATACCGTCAAATCATGTCTAGAATTTAAGATCGATGTATTTTTTGTGGGGATGGATTTTAGTCAATGAGATGGACACTGGCAGAAAATTACTGAAGTCAACTGGAAACACATACTTTTTCAAGTGAAGAGCGCAAGGGAACGATTCTGGATACCTTATGTCAGGTTTTTGAAGAAGGCAAATTTTTGAAGAAGGCAGCCATTCCTGAGGTAAAGTGAGATATTCAGCAGTGCAGGTGATGGATTCTGGGTGATGAAAAGACGCTACAATGCTCTAACTTTTTCCACTTGCGCTACACAGCTGACAATAGGCGGAGTACGAGTTAGTATTCTATGTACTGTGTGTGTTAATATATTAGATCATAACGTTGTACTCTTAACAATTCTGAGCTGGCCAATACATCGTGTGTTGCGATCATCACATGGTCTTAGTTTTAGTGAGTCTTTAATGACTATTTAGCTTGGAGATTCTACTGCCACTCTCGTGACGCTTTCAACGTAACTTGACTGCATTTGATAACGGTGTCGTGGATGTACCCCTTATAAAGGCTGCAAGGGATGTAGCCATGCTGTTTTATTTTTATTGTTCTTGTTTACGTTTTTTATTTGTCGCTTTTGAAGTATCTTCCACTGCAGTTCCGACGACGAAGGCTTGAACTTCCCAACACGTGTATTCTAGTGTTTTCACAGTGTAAAAATTTTACTGGATTTTTACATTGCGCCAGAGAACTGATGTAGGCATGCGTATTCAAATACAGAGATATATAATACGCAGAATACGGCGCTGTGGTCGACAACGCCTATATAAGACAACAAGTGTCTGGTGCAGTTGTTAGATCGGCTATTGCTGCTACAATGGCAGCTTATCAAGATTTAAGTGAGTTTGAACATGGTGTTATAGTCGGCGCACGAGCGATGGGACACAGCGTCACCGAGGTATCGATGAAGTGAGGATTTTCCAAGAGTGTTCCATGAATATCAGGAATCCGATAAAACATCAGACATCGCTACGGCCGGCAAAAGATCCTGCGAGAAGTGGACCAACGACACCATAAGAGAAATGCTCAACAGACAGAAGTGCAAATCTTCTCAAATTGCTGCAGATTTCAGTTCTGGGCCTTCAACAAGTGCCAGTATAAGAACCATTCAACTAAACATCATCAATATGGGCTTTCAGAGCCGAAGGCCCCGTCGTGTACCCTTGATGACTGCACGATACAAAGCTCTACGCCTCAAATGGGCCCGTCAACAGCGACATTGGACTGTTGATTACTGGAAACACGTTGCCTTGTCGGACGAGTCTCGTGTCAAATTGTGTCGAGGGAATGGACGTGTGCGTTTATGGAGACAACCTCGCGAATCCGTTGACCCTCCATATCAGCAGGGGACTGTTCAGGCTAATGGATGCTCTGTAATGGTGTAGACCTTGTGCAGATGGAGTGATATGGGGTCCCTGATACGTGTAGATACGACTCTGGTAGGTGACACGTACGTAAGCATACTACCTGATCACCTGCATCCATTCGTGTCCATTGTGCATTCCGACGGACTTGGGAAATTTCAGCAGGACAATGTGACATCCCACATGTCCAGAACTGTTACAGAGTGGCTCCAGGAACACTCATCTGGGTTTAAACACTTCCCCTGGCCACCAAACTCCCCGGACATGAACATGATTGAGCATATCTGGGATGCCTTGCAACGTGCTGTTCAGACGAAATCTCCAGCCCCTCGTAATCTTACAGATTTATGGGAAGCCGTGCAGGATTCATGGTACCACTTCCCTCCAGCACAACTTCAGACATTTGTCGAGTCCATACCACGTTGTCTTGCGGCACTTCTACGGGCTCGCAGGGGCCCTACACAATATTAGGCACATGTACCAGTTTCCTTGGCTCTACAGGTTATAACTATTGTAATAGGTTTATCTGGATACAAAAACGTAGTATAGAGGGTACTACAGAAATTACGTGGGATTTCCAATATTCAGAAGAAGGAGGGAAGTGGGATTAAAATGTAACGTCCCGTCGACGAGCAGGTCGTACAAGCTTGGATTTAGGAAGTACAGGGATGGAAACCGCCTTGTCCTTTTCAGCCATATGTCTAGGTAAAACCCAAACCTAGCTTAAAAGACGGGAATTTGAATCAACATAATACAGAACACGAGTGTAATGTCTTGACAGTGTGCCATCTCACTTGAAATACTTTCTCTGAAAAGGAGAAGCCTCATTTCCTTCCCATTATTCGCAAATCTGAGCTTGATCTCCTCCTGCAAAAACCACGTTGTGGACGGCAAGTAAAAACCGAGTGTTTCTTGATTCCTTCCACTGAACTGCTTGAATTCCCACGTTATTTCTGTAGTAGCATTCATGACGTAAAAATGTATACTTCCTTGCATCCTTGTCGTCTATTAATACTAGGAACTGAAACTAACGACACAAGCTTTTCTTATTTTCGTGGCGTTTGATATTGGGGTATTCAATTGTGATTTGTTTTGTTTTAGGGCTGCCGGGCTATTTTCATACTAATTTGCCATTCAACAATTTTTATTGTTTAGATGCAACCTATTTCGACGCCATTTTCAGCTTCGTCCTTACTTAGGTACAGCTGTCGAAGTGTGGTATACACTGTAGTGTCGCACTCCACGACGCAGGAAAACAATATCAAACGTATAAGAAGTTTATTGGACAAAACGTCTGCTTCGACGGTATGGAAATAAAGATCAAGAACGCAATAACAACAGTATCACCCTAGGTATAAAGTTACTGGCACATATATTGAAATAACTGCGGATTCACAATGAAGTGAGAGTGGCACTTACTCCCGAAGTAACTTATAGGAGACTAGGTTCAGAGATAAAACACCGCCGGATTGCTCCGTTCGGAATACTGTTTGGATCTAGGTCGGGAATGAGCACTTTCTAGACACGAAGTACGGCAATGATCACGGACTTGATATTCGTCGCCTCTAAGTCTGAGTCAGAGGAAAATTACTGTTCTGGGTTAGGTTAACTAAGGTAGCACTTACAAGTTTGGGCCTGAAAACTGGAAAATCGATTTCAGAATAAAGCCCTAATCATGAACATACTGTTCCGCTGCTGAAGCTAACATTCCTGGAAATCAGCCAACATGAGAGACTGAAAGAAGAAACTACAATGACTTCTGATGGCGACGTTTTTCCCCAGAGCAGGTCTTCGACAGCAGACCTGTGAGTACCACCTGCTGCTTGGACCAGTAGTGGCCTTCGAATCCTGACATACTAGTTCTGTTTTTTTTTCTTTTTTCTTTATTGTAATTCCATATGGGCAGGGGAGGGCTGGCAGTAGCACAGTCCAACGCTCTTCAGCCAAATGGCTTTAACAAAACATATGAAAGGGAAGCTCTTACATAAAAATGGGGTAAAAGGAGGACATAAGGAATACAACAAAGGGCGATAATGAAAGTTAAAATATACACTAATACGGGCACATGCACTGAGGGACAGTTAAAAAGTTGACATTAAGTTAAAAGAACACAGCTGGCGATGTGTTGCGAACTTTAAATCACTGGAGTCAAACACAAAAGTCGGCCACAGTATAAAAATCGCACAGAACGAGACACTTAAAAAACCACTGGAAACGACAGAACACTCATGAGGAATAAAAACCGCTGGGAGGGACCTGCCGAGGGACTCGAGACTGGGGAGGAGGGAAAAAAAGAGGAGGAAGATGCTTTGGGGGACTGGGTAGTCATTCTGTTTTCTTTCCTTCTTCTTCTTCTTTATTGATTTTCAATTCCCCCCGAAGGGGGCAGGCTGGCAGCAGCTTAGTACGCTGCTCTACAGCCTACAGACTTGTTTAAAAATGGAAGAAGAAAAGAAACAAGAAAAACAGGCGATAAAACAATATCGTAAAGTGTAAAAATGGCGGAAAAATGCGGAAAGTTAACAAAGAAAGCAAAAGGGGTTGGCAATGTTAATAAAAGACACAGGCATCAGACAAGTAACATAGTAGACACACAATTAAAAAACATGGCGACAGTCTGGTTTCTGTTCACAAGAGATAAAAAAAATCACACCCAGCGACAGTACGATGGCCGTTCGCAACACTTCCCAGAAGACACAACATGGAACACTCACTGTAAAACACTGCGCGAAAATGGCGGCACAAAGATGACACTACCGAGCCAAAGGCAGATGGGAGGGGGGGACCTGGAGAAGGGGGAAAAACAAGGATGGAGAAGAGGAAAAAATGAAAAGGGGGGGAACCAAGGAGGGAGACGACTCATAAGGGGGGAGAGGGGCAGGGCAGACACGAGAGGGAAGGAGAAGAGGCAGAGGAGGGAAATGCAAAAGGACTCGGGGGAAAGAAGGGGGCAGAGAGAGGGGAGGTGGGGAAAAAAGAGGATGGAAGGCGGGGAGAGGGAGCCCGGGAAAAGGACAGAGGAAAGGAGGGGGAGTGAGGATCAGAGTTGATAGGAGGGATAAATGGAGGGAGAGAGAGCACTATCTGGGAGGGGGAGTTGATGGAAGCCACCTTGGGAAAGGAGAAGAAGGGTGTAGAGATGGAGGGTAGGGGGGACACAACAGTGTAGACGTGGCAGGGCGCGGGGATGGGAGAGGAGCAACCAGGGGTGAGGGGGATCAAGGCGGTGGGAGGTGTAGAGGATGCAGATATGTTCGAGGAATAGGAGCAGATGGGTGAAAGGAATGAGATCATAGAGGATACACGTGGGTAGTCATTCTGTTCTGGCGAAGGCTTATATAGGTGCCCACGGCGGAATACCGTTGGGACCGTTTCCTTGTCACGTGGCGCACTGACGAAGTAGCTTCCTTGTTGGCGGCGCCATCTGCAGGCTCTGGCTTCGCCTGCTGGTGGCGTGCAGGGGCAGTGGTGGCTGCATGTATTACGCAGGTGAGAGAAGGGTTGCCGATCTATTAGGCGAGAACCTGTGACAAGGCACAAAGCAAGTACGTCCTATTGTTGTACCATAGAATTCTGATAATTGTACCTGCCTAGCTGAATATGATTCCGTAAAAGACTTCCAACTCAATATCAAATAAAGTCACAAGAAATTCAAGTGAGTGGTAAATTAGTAAGAACATAACTCTTGGATCCCCCAAAGATATTATCACAAGAAGCAGTCTTCTAGTAGCGTCTGAACGGATCTGAAATCTTTTCCATGATACAATACCGACCTGTTTGGTGAAATTCCTTAATTAGCATCTTCCTCTTTTGTTTTATTTTCATAATGGACAAATCTATATAAGTAATAAGACTTTTTATTTTTGTTTTTCTTAATGTTTGATGTTTTCAGTTTTAAAAATATCATTAGATGTAGATTGTGGAACACAACGAAAAACTTTCCTGGAGTAATTTCCGAAAACTGATCTCTTTTAGAAAACAGTTGAAACCAATTATAACGATGTCGAAGAGACCGACGGTTTACTGTCGTTAATGCCGATAGTCATACAAATCGGATTATTCTTTTTTTTTCATAAAAATTTCGTGTGTGTAAATTTTAGGATGCCATAAATTTAACACTTCAAAAACCAACATAAACACAGTACACCTACAGTATTATAACATAGTATTTGTGGAGAGGGACTGAAGAGGAATTTTTCTTATCTTTGTGTAGTATGTACAGCAATAAAATGACAGGAAAATGTTAAAACACTTAATAAGGGAAAAAGGAAATAGCGAAAATGTAAATTGTTCAATAATGTAGAACACAGTTTGAATAATGACTGAGACAAAATTTGAGCATTCTTGAAACTTACTGTGATTGCTGTATAGTATAATAATTTTAAATGACACAGTTTTATTCCAGTTACTGTATTACAAAAATTAACAACAGTGCCCAACTGAAAAGACAGGATTCTACACATAAATAACAAGGTGGCCTACGCCTTCTGCTATGTCTCTCCTTAATTTGTTGGTGAAATGTGATGTACTGTGCCTAACACGTTGAAAACATCTAATACAGTATTATTCCACATCTGTACTTTGAAAAACAGAACGTATAATTTTCTAGTTTCTTACAGCTACACCGAAGACTGTGTTGTTTCGACTTTTAACCAGGTGCTTTAACTTTAAAATGCAATACATTTACGCATACTACTGTCTGTTGTCCTACATAAGGTAACCAATTACTTTTGTTTGCTTTTTGCAATGAAGAGGCCCGTATGAATTTTGCGTTTACATACATTATAACGTCTCATTTGAAACTAACAATCTATAGAAAATAAGAGTTTGAAAATAAGCGTTACATTATACCCAAGTAACAAACAAAAATCTACATTTGACGTTATAGCTAATATACTTCTCTGAAAATGTAGTAAAAAATACATTGTTTTATACGATAAATCACAATAAACGATGTCGAAGTGAGCGATTTGTTTTTCATAGCCTTTACATAGGATTTAGACTGGTCCGTTAGATTTCGCTGTTATAGCAAATAGGTCGTTAAAAGTGATGTCGCTGTGAACGGTGTCGACTGTACATGGAAAAAGGTTTAAAAATACAGTAATATGTAAACAAATAATAAACCTTTAACCGATCAAAAATATTTCCGCAAAAGTAAGCAAAGCTGGCAGTGAATGTTCCTAAATCACTAGTATTTAGGGTTTAGTGCCACATGCAGCACTCTCTGAAAACATTACGCTGAATTAAGAATTGTAATTACACATGCGACTTTCGCCTACTGTATGTTGTTAGTCACTAGCAGAGTGGAAAGTTTTTTAGCACTGTGTGCGCTGACATGTCGTTAATGCGCTTTGCTTACTTCATCTGGACCGCAGGATATTTTTGCTACTGTCCCGACACGACAGGCATGACGAAATTTCATCCAGCAGTGTATGCATTGTATCAGAGAGTTTGCGTTTATTCGAATGCATCGACTGTGAATTGAAATACAGGACTCCAAACACTGGGCGGTCCAGTACCTGATGACTTCAGCTACAACCGACACGAGCTACAGATAATGCAGAGAGAAACAAAACAAACAGCCTGATGAACATGGTACCATTTCTTTTAGAGTGAACGCATTTCCGATTTCATTTGATCCGATATTGTGCTGACGGTGAAACGCTACGATATCATTTTGTACAGTTTGCCTTTCATTAACACGTATATAAATTGTGTAGTTGTTAATCATGCATACATTACAGCTTGGCTGTAATTCCATGCTCCTGTTAATGAAATCGAATCAGTATAGATAAGCAGAAAATTTGTAGTTAGATTTCCATTGAAAGTCACAAAGTGCGAACAGTACTACAGATAATTTCTATAATTAAAGTATTGTTTCGGTTGTAACTGACGTAGATCTAACTGTAGAAACTATAATTAAATCTCCTTATTCCATGCTGGGGAGAAGATTAACAGATGAAACACCCTTTCTGGATTCCGTAACTCAGAAGGTTAACAGGGATCGTTATAGGATCACTTTGTTGTCCGTACTCCTGGCGGTCTATCTGTCTGTCTGTCTGTCTGTCTGTCCGACTGTTAAAAACGCTCTTTCCCAAGAACAGGTAGACGTGTCAAGTTGAAATTTATGTCACATATTGAGAACTACTGCCCCTTGGCGATGTGATAACGTGAAGTAACTAAGCGAACGTAGCGGAAAGTACGGCCATTTGTGCCAAATATTTTTATATTCACAAACTGACTCATCGTAATCTGTAGAGTACATTCCCTTGACGTGGAATCATGAAATTTGGCAAGAAAGAAAATCTCAAAGTAAATGTAAAGGGGAAAAAATCAGAAAATTATTAAATTATAACTGTATCAAACGAAAATATATTTGATTTTTCATTAGTTGTTGATACTCGTACGTCCCGCGGTTGGCGCCAGTACTTCTGTCCTACTAGGGGCACCTTTGCCTTCGATTTTCCTTTGGCCGGCCGCGAGTCAGCTGTTCATTGCGGGTCCCGCTATTTAAGTCTGCAGCGTCGAGGCAGTGGTGACAGTGTGGTCTGTCTGTAGCGAGATACTATGGGGTCGGGAGGTTGCCCTTACTTGGTGCGCACGCTCATTGCGCATGTTACGAGTGGGTGCTGCGACCGGAGACGCCGAGGAAGTTGGTTTCTGGCACGACGCATGGTGTTTGGTTTTGTGCTCACCACGCAGTGAACTTTGAAAAGAAGAGCTTGCTGGAGCGTCGCTTGGATTAACCGTCCGCCTGCTCATACTATGGTGTATGTGTTTGATTAAAGCAGCTGCAACTCTGAGCTTACTTATATCTATTAATGGTTAATCAGTGTTGTCTGTAGTGTGAGTTTGGTCCCGAGGGTGCCATGGCAAGTTAAGTCACACATGGCCACGGTAATGGGCCTTAGGCATTCCACCTTCGCTTTTTACTACGTGATAAAGGTTCAGCAGATATTATTCAGTGATTGTATGTTTATGGTGGTGCTAACCGTGCTTTTTACACTACTGGCCAATAAAATTGCTACACCACGAAGATGTGCTACAGACGCGAAATTTAACCGACAGGAAGAAGATGCTGTGATATGCAAATGATTACTTTTTCGAAGCATTCACACAAGGTTGGCGCCGGTGGTGACACCTACAACGTGCTGACATGAGGAAAGTTTCCAACCCATTTATCATACACAAACAGCCGTTGACCGGCGTTGCCTGGTGAACCGTTGTTGTGATGCCTCATGTAAGGAGGAGGAATGCGTACCATCACGTTTCCGACTTTGATAAAGGTCGGATTGTAGCCTACTGCGATTGCGGTTTATCGTATCGCGACATTGCTGCTCGCATTGGTTGAGATCCAATGACTGTTAGCAGAATATGAAATTGGTGGGTTCAGAAGGGTAATACGGAACCCCGTGCTGGATCCCAACGGCCTCGTATCATTCAGTCGAGATGACAGGCATCTTATCCGCATGGCTGTAACGGATCTTGCAGCCACTTCTCGATCCCTGAGTCAACAGATGGGGACGTTTGCAAGACAACAATCATCTGCACGAACAGTTCGACGACGTTTGCAGCAGCATGGAGTCAGCTCGGAGACCATGGCTGCGGTTACCCCTGACCCTGTAACACAGACAGGAGTGCCTGCGATGGTGTACTCACCGACGAACCTGGGTGCATGAATGGCAAAACTTCATTTTTTCGGATGAATCCAGGTTCTGTTTACAGCGTCATAATGGTCGAATCCGTGTTAGGCGACATCGCTGTGAAAGCACATTGGAAGCGTGTATTCGTCATCGCCATACTGGCGTATCACCCGGCGTGATGGTATGGGGTGCCATTGGTTACACGTCTCGGTCACCTCTTGTTCGCGTCGATGGCACTTTGAACAGTGGACGTTAGATTTCAGATGTGTTACGACCCGTGGCTTTACCCCTCATTCGATCCATATGAAACCCTACATTCTTGCAGGATAATGCACGACCGCATGTTGCAGGTCCTGTACGGGCCTTTCTGGATGCAGAATATGTTCGACTGCTGGCCTGGCCAGCACGTGCTCCAGATCTCTCACCAATTGAAAACGTCTGGTCAATGGTGGCCGAGCAACTGGCTCTTCACAATACGACAGTCACTAGTCTTGATGAACTGTGCTATCGTGTTGAAGCTGCTTGGGCAGTTGTACTTGTACACGCCACCCAAGCTCTGTTTGACCCAATGCCCAGGCGTATCGAGGCTGTTATTACGGCCAGAGGTGGTTGTTCTGGGTACTGATATCTCAGGATCTATGCACCCAAATTACGTGAAAATGTAATCACATGTCAGTTCTAGTATAATATATTTGTCCAATGAATACCCGTTTATTATCTGCATTTCTTCTTAATGTAGCAATTTTAATGCCCAGTCGTGTTAATACAAGTATCTACACATTAGTGACGAATAACGAAAGACGATGCTGTCTCGTAAAATCACTTCATGCTTCATGAAAATATAGTTCAGCTCGTCTTATCCTTAAAATAAACTCAGCTGTCACTATCGCGTGGTGTTATGGGGTTTAAATAAATGCTTAAGTTGCTGAGTTAATTTGTTTTTTGTTTTTTAGGCGAGCTTTCCTGTTTTAAATGTTACTGTTTTGTATCTTGTGTAGCATGAATGTGTACATGCCAGTCTGCTGTTGTAGTTGATTAATGTTTCAGTTAACGTGGAGGGTGGTGCATTTCGTCCGGTACGGTGGGGCGTGGCATCGGAGCCTGACGACTTGGCCGTTGCCAGCGCAACTGTGCTTCTTCCTCGATTACGTTATTGAGTATTGCTTCGCTCTTTGTCTCTCGCTCTGTCCGGTCGTTAAGCTTGGTATCCCGTTCCTCCGCCACTCTGTTGGATGAAGTTTGGCCTTAAAGTATGACTCCGATCTTGTAATGGTGAGTGGTACCCTGTCATTAGTAACCGATCGGGTTCATTAAGGCTCCGCTTGCTTAACTGTCTCTTTTTTATCATTCAGGATGTTTTTGTTTGTAACTTGTGTGTGAGTTGCAAAGGTTTAAATTTTTATAAAGCAAGGTTTTATGTATGTGCGTTACCAAGCAATCTTTAGATGTCAAGGGTCTCTTTTTATTAATCGTTTATTATTTGAATTAGTGTTTATCTGTTCTGGCACCTACTTGATTATTCTTTAGTCAGTAGTTTGGACACCGGCTGTCTTCAATAGAGAGCGTTGAGATTTTAGATGTTAGCTTTTTATTCCTTGGGTTTAGTAATTTTTATTTAGGTTATTACTTATGTATGAAATTTTATTGCAAAGGGAAGTCATTTTATAGCCTAATCTTGCAGTTTTTAGTTTGGAAAGTTTTGATTTTATTATGCTTTATACATTTCTTTAGTAAATGTTCATAGGCGTTTGAGAAAACTTTTATTGTATTTCTGGTGCGGTTGTTAAACTCCAAGCTGTCTTGTTGCATTATATTTTGTAAGGTAAATAAAATTGTTTAACACAACTGTGTATGATTGATACTATGGCCCTGCTGCTTTCTGTGTAATGCTAAGAAGCAAATGCCCGTCCCAGTTATCCGACTGCAAATTTGATATAAAATATTCTCAAAAGTCTTAAAATCCGTGGAACTGATATCTTCCCAGAATCAGTGTCAGTAACAGGGAAAAATCATCGAGATCCCCGATTCCTGGAAAAGATGAACTGTGTCTATGCTTTATTAAGTTTGTACAGAACACTCAGTGCTTGAGTCCCGCTCGAAATTGGCCAAATTTTTGTCTGTTCCTTCAGCTGCATTTATTGGTGTTAGTACTATATTGCAACCACCCTGTTAAAGTGTTATAAACTGAGTCAGTCGGTGTCGTAATTTTGAAATGAGAGTTAGTATGAATGTCGCGTAGTAAATATTTTGCTTGAAGAGCCGTTGCGACACAGGCAAAGGTTAATTGTGGAAACTACGGCACTGAATATTAAAAGTAACGTTATTAAGGAATAGACCAAACTGACTGCACAAAATAAGAGAGCACGTACATTCGCGAGTGAGTGGTTCAAAATAAGGGAAATGGGTCATGAGTATTTTTACGTCGGCACACAGTTGTATACGAACGCACGATTGGATAGAGGCATATACATTCTAAGTACTATCATTTCCCGTGGCCTCGGTAAAAAGAATAGTCGTTAAAATGCATTTATTCACCTGATAAAGAAAATAATCGGACTTCGTAATTAAATGAAAAGAAAGATTGCATGTTCTGAATATCGCCGCAAATGTGACCTAAATATTGAAATTGACATTGGTAGCCATGAAGTGAAAGAGATGAACACATATACGTTCCTCTATTGTTGACCAGCAGCAACGTGAAGATCTATATATACATCTACATCCATACTCCGCAAGCCACCTGACAGTGTGTGACTATCGATTCTCCCTTCTATTCCAGTCTCGAATTGTTCGTGGAAAGAAAGATTGTCGGTATGCCTCTGTGTGGACTCTAATCTCTCTGATTTTATCCTCATGGTTTCTTCGCGAGATGTACGTAGGATGGAGCAATATACAGCTTGACTCCTTGGTGAATGTATGTTCTCGGAACTTCAACAAGAGCCCGTATCAAGCTACTGAACGTCTCTCTTGGAGAGTCTTCCACTGGAGTTTATCACCTGCGTAACGCTTTCGCGATTACTAAATGATCCTCTAACGAAGTGCGCTGCTCTCCGTTGGATCTTCTCTATCTCTTCTATGAACCGTATCTGGTACGGATCCCTCATCGGTGAGCAGTATTCAAGCAGTGGGTGAACAAGTGCACTGTAACCTACTTCCTTTGTTTTCTGACTGCATTTCCTTAGGATTCTTCCAATGAATCTCAGTCTGGCATCTGCCTTACCGACGATGGTTATTCCATTTTAAATCACTCCTAATGCCTACTCCCAAATAATTTATGGAATTAACTGCTTCCAGTTGTTGACCTGCTATATTGTAGCTAAATGATAAAGGATCTTTCTTTCTGTGTATTCGTAGCACATTACATTTGCCTACATTGAGATTCAATTGCCATTCCCTGCACCATGCGTCAATTCGCTGCAGATCCTCCTGCATTTCAGTACAATTTTCCATTGTTACAACCTCTCGACAAACCACAGCATCATCTGCAAAAAGCCTCAGTGAACTTCCGATGTTATCCACAAGGTCATTTATGCATATTGTGAATAGCAACGGTCCTATGAGACTCCCCTGCGGTACACCTGAAATCACTCTTACTTCGTCTCCATCTAAATTCGCCATACAAAATTAAAATAATAATCTTCCAGAGTTACAGGAGCTGGGATCCATGGTACCGTACATGAGAAAATCGTATTATTTCAGAAGTTGTTTTTATTATTTGGCACAGTTTCACTTGACATTGCTGAGCACTTCGTTTATACGTCTTATCACCAGGACATGAGAATAACGAAAAGTGACTATTACCAAAACTAATAAACGAAGGGTGCACATCTTCTTTTGTCCGTCAGTGATAAATAATTTTTCACGATAAAGGATGACAGCCAAAAACAGTTGCAGGATAAAAATTTATTTAAATTCTTGACCAAGGTTTCGGTACATATAAATATACCTTCATCAGAAGTATAAAATCCTGAACAAGAAGACACTTTCATTAGAAAAGCCTTAGCATCGGAAGTGATTTTTTTTTTTTACTTTATTGTTATTTTAAAACCTGTACAACTCAGGTAGGCTGGCAGCGGCACACTACGCCGCTCTTCAGCCATAGCGTTTTACAAGAGTATAAAACGTGGTGAATGACAATGAACAAAGTGACGGGCAAAAGAGAGAGGTCACAGAGACATAAAAAACACGGTGTCATCCACATGTGACGATAACAACACTGAAAACACGTTGGCACGGCGAACAAAACACTGATGAGTCCGACGGCACAAGTGAACGTAGGAGTGGGACGGCGGACACCAAAAACACTATACGACGTCACACACACGAGACACAAAAGGCGACGATCTCCGGCGCGCGAATGTTCACTATACGTGTGCGAGTCCGGGGACCTGCCAAGAGAGGAGGAGGAGGAAGGGGAGTGGGAGAGCGAGAGGGGAGAGCAGAGATGCCACGGGCAGGGGAGATAGGGGGGAGGGAGGAAGGGGGTGAGGAAGCCCGGGGGAAGAGGGGGAAGGGAGGGGACAGGGAGATGGAAAAAGAAGGGAAGAGAAGAGAAGGGAGGGAGGGTGCCGAAAGGAAAGGACACGGGAAGTGGGGGGCGGAGCAGGGTCAAAGTTGATAGGAGGGGTAGATGGAGGGGACGAGGACATCATCAGGGAGAGGGAGCTGGCGGAAGCCACCTTGGGAGAGGGTATGGAGGGTGGAGAGATGGAGACCGGGTGGGACGTGGGAATACAGGCGCGGCAGCGGGCGGGGGTGGGAGAGGATCGGGGAAATGAGCGGGTGAGGAGGATCAAGTTTACGTGAGGTGTACAGGATACGTATCCTCATCGGAAGTGACAAACACAAAAGCTTAAGTAATAGTGAAATTACCAGAGTAATACAGGCATAAAATCTTTAGTTACTTACTAAAATTACATCATGCAATGGAGATTAATAAAACAATTGTACCAAAGGCATCGTCAATAATTACATCTTCTCCATTTGTACAACATGACTATGGGCACAGGGTCAAAGCGAACAGTTTAGCACCATTACTTCGCCTATGAACTATCGAGACAAGAGTGTGAAAGCACTAGGGCAGATGGTTTCGCCGAGAGAGGGCACTTGTATGTGCCAGCCACTCGCGCATATTAAAATCCATGAATACATACATAAGCGCATCAAAAATTATTAAAAGTTGTGGTAATTCAAACTTTCTGTCTTAATAAATAAAACATATCAGACCATTTAAAAACATTTATGTAAATTAGAAAATATAGAAACAATTTACCTGTGTCCTAGTGTCAAACAGATAAAGCTTGCGCTATGGAACATCTAACGAGAGAGGGCACTAGTGTGATGCGCGAGAATCTCGCGTAAAGTTGGCGGTGAAATACATACAAGCGAAAACAACTAAAATGTTATAATAAAGCGAAACCATCTGTCGTTGTAAATAAAACATACTAGTCAATTAACCACACATACATATCGAAATTCACATACAACAAACATCAAAAATAGATACGTAAAATCCCAACAAGACAGGAAAAGCGCATTTCACCGGCATCAACAAGCAAGAAAACTAACTTCTAGTCAGCCAGACTATATTACATTAAGGCAAGGAGGGGTTTGAAACTGTCTAAAAATTTTTTCTTTCTAAGCTGCACCTGTTCATTAAGAACAAAACCATCTTTTAGAGACAGATGCTTGAAAATCTCTAATTCTTCGAGCAAGTCCAGTTTGTAACCTTTATTAGCTTCATGTAGCAACTCTACGTCGTCCAGTTCACGTGGCGTATGCTGTAAGAGCCGTAGATGTTCGGCAAACGTGGAATTATGTACGTTTTCCCCATTTTTACCTAACATGTGTTCTTTATGCCTAACTTTAATGGGTCTACCTGTCTGTCCAATGTAATAGTTTGGGCAGTCGTTACAAGTAATTTTGTATACACCGAACTTAGTGCCGAGTTCTTCCCGTGCTCCAGTGGTATGAATTACACTTTGTTTCAGGCTATTATTTACGGAAAATGCAACTCTGTAACCATATTATCTGATATGTTTTATTTATTAAGACAGAAAGTTTGAATTAACACAACTTTAAATAATTGCTTTCACACTCTTGTCTCGATAGCTCTTGTCTCGATAGTTCATAGGCGAAGTAATGGTGCTAAACTGTTCGCTTTGACCCTGTGCCCATAGTCATGTTGTACAAATGGAGAAGATGTCTTAATTATTGACGATGCCTTTGGTACAATTGTTTTATTAATCTCCATTGCATGATGTAATTTTAGTAAATAACTAAAGATTTTATGCCTGTATTACTCTGGTAATTTCATTATTACTTAAGCTTTTGTGTTTCTCACTTCCGATGCTAAGGCTTTTCTAATGAATGTGTCTTCCTGTTCAGGATTTTATACTTCTGATGAAGGTATATTCATATGTACCGAAACCTTGGTCAAGAATTTTAATAAATTTTTATCCTGCAACTGTTTTTGGCTGTCATCCTTTATCGTGAAGAATTTCAACAGTTGCTGTTGCAGCCATGTTTAAAATCTTTAAATAATTTTCAAATGAATCTTTCGTATGAGAGTCGAATAATTATCTTTATCAATAAGAATAGATTATTAATTTTCTCTACAATATGTTACTGATTTCTTTCTTTTATTTCACGCCATTGTACACCATTTGTCTGATGACTGTGGAGCAGACTCGTACTTACATTGTTTTTGGAAATGGTGGTCGTCGGGAATGTATACTGTAATACGTCCGACGGTAGCCACTTTCGCAAAGTCGCCGCGAGCGGCCGTGGAGGACGAAGGGGCCAGACTCCCTGGGGCGAAGTCAGTCATGCTGCAAGCACACAGCGGGAAGTCGGGCCGATGTCCTCGCCTCGCTCAAGAAGGGAAACGATGCGAACGACCAGTCTGACAACGAGAAGTGTGCCGAGATCTGGACACCTGCAGCCATTAGGACGGAACGCCAAGAATACACGTGCAAAAGTATCTGAGTTCTGGCCGGGCGGCAGTCATTTTACCTGCCTTAGAAAGCAGGGATGTGCCGACAATTCCAGCACCCCACAGGGAGATGCGTGCAAAAAGGGCGGGGAATAGCCGCAGAAAGGCGTATGAAAGAAGCCAGCATTCTTAAGAAGATTTTTTCTCGACAGTGAGGTAATGCCTTGTAAATGACGGACGCCAGCAGATTTTGAGACGGAACCCAAACATGAGTCGGTCCAGGACTCACGCAGAGAAAGAAATTATAAAGATTCTGTATGTCCATCCTTTTAGCAGGAGGTCTCTGGGACGACGGTTATTTACTATCGTGGCAAAAAATAAAACACCTAGAGCCGTCCTTATCATTTTATTTTATTTTGTCGCTACCAGTTTCAACGCTTCATTGCGTCATCTCTAGGCCTGTATGCATAAAACATTAAAGATAGCTTTATCAACTTATCAATCAAGTTACATAGAAATAGATTAAAACAGAATGAGAACAATGGCAAGACTACAAATGAATTTACGCCGAACATTTTACAGAAAGAACAGATACATCCATTGTCACGTATCTCAAATGTACCATCACGAATTTCCACTCAATACATTGTGCAATGAAATGAATGAAATGATCGTATGGCATTTTTGGCCGGGAGGCCCCATGCGGGGAATTTTGGGCGCCGTATTGCAAGTCCTTTTTAGTTGAGGCCACTACGGCGACTTGCAAGTCAATGATGATGAAGAACACACAACACTCAGTCATCAAGAGGCAGAGAAAATCTCTGACCCCACCGGGAATCGAACCCGGGACCCCGTGCGCGGGAAACGAGAACGCTACCGCAATACCACGAGCTGCGGACACACTGTGCAATTATACTATCTATTAAAACTTCTTTAAATACTACTCATGATTTCTACTTGACAGTGGGACATGCATTATCTGCACAACCCTGAAATAACCTACTATAAGACAAAATATCTGTAAATGGTGATGAATGGAAGGAAACAATACCTCACAAAGAAGTAAAAAGAAGGAACATGACCTATGTGTCGTGTCAAAGTATAAAACGCTTATTTGAACACATATGAGGGGCATACATTATGTCACCTCTATAAAATGAACGTCCAAAACCTGTTACAAACTATATATATATATATATATATATATATATATATATATATATATATATATATATATATACATAACCAGGAAAGCTTACTGAGTAGCACACCGCTCAAAAAGTACTCTTGTGTGTTAAACATAACTGATCACGAGGAAGTAATTGAAATATGAATTATATAGTTATGAATAAATGCATTGTAACTAGTAGACACTTAGGTCTTTCGATTCGCTCTTTTTGCTGACTCAGCTTGATAAAACCTTGTACACAACGGTTCCGTATTCGAATCGAGATCTCACCGACGTGGTGTTTACCTATCGAAACGCAAATAGCAATCGGCGGCGGACAGCAAGATTGTATCAGGAGATCTATTGTATATATATTGTTGTCATTCTTCATTATACACTGCATCCTTGCGGGCTACTTAGTATCCCTGTGTGTGATTGTTTCATTGCAGTACACGATATGTGATGCATTCGCAGCTGAATGTTTGCATCATGAACACTTTCGTTGTGGGTGTCTTTCAGACATTCTATATATGAGGGTCCTACGTTCGGTTTATACCAGGTTTCAGACGTTCATTTTATAGACATGACATAATGTATGCCCCTCATCTGTGTACAAATAAGCGTTTTATACTTTGAAACGACACATAGGCCATGTTCCTTCTTTTCACTTCTTTGTGAGGTATTGTTTCTGTGGTGTAACCGCCAGACACCACACTTGCTAGGTGGTAGCCTTTAAATCGGCCGCGGTCTATTAGTATACGCCGGACTCGCGTGTAGCCACTGTCAGTAACTGCAGACCGAGCGCCACCACACGGCAGGTCTAGAGAGACTTACTAGCACTCGCCCCAGTTGTACAGCCGACTTTGCAAGGAACAGTTCACTGACAAATACGCTCTCATTTGCCGAGACGATAGTTAGCATAGCCTTCAGCTACATTTGCTACGACCTAGCAAGGCGCCGTATTCAATTGATATTGAGATTCTATTAATGTATCATCAAGAGCGATGTTCTAAAAATGTGGATTAAAGTTAAGTTTTCCAGAAGCTACGTACTTTTCTTTATAGCATTCATTACATGTCCTGTTTCAGACCTCACGCCAGCCTGCGTGAGCTTAAGCGCGTGCCTTTCGGCTTCCTCCCATTGTGTCTAGGCTGTCTTGCCTAGACATAACAGTTTCCTTCCATTCAACACAGTTATTTTATCTTACAGGAAGTCAATTCAGGGTTGTGCATCTAATGCATGTTCCACTCTCAAATAAAAATCATGAATAGTATTTAAAGAAGTTTTAATATATAGTATAATTGTACAACGTATTGAGTGGAAATTCATGATGGTACATTTTAGATATGTGACAAAGGATGTATGTGCTTTCTGTAAAATGTTCGGTGTAAATTCATTTGTAGACTCTTGCCATTGTTCTCATCCTGTTTTAATCTGTTTCTATGTAACTTGATTGATAATTTGATAAAGCTATCTTTAACGTTTTATGCATGCAGGCCTGAAGGTGACGCAATGAAGAGTTGAAACTGGTAGCGACAAAATACTATAAAACCATAAGGCCTGCTGTAGGTGTTTTTATTTTTTGTCGCAGGTTATAAAGAAGTGTTGTGTAGCTGCTCTCCTAACAGCCTCCGAATGCAGGAAAACGTCTTAAGAATGTGAAATTGTGAGAAAGATGCGGATTCATGAACCACATGCTAGCCCACGCCAGATGGAAATTTCCACCCCGCACGGAGAGGCATGGCTATGAAACGGCGATCTGTCATTGAGCTACATTGAAAATTTCGTCCGCCAATGACAACACTGAAAGGAATAATATTTCGAAGAGGAGCTGAGCTGAGAGAAGGGAGGAGAAGCGAGAAAGGAGAGTCGAGGACTCAGTGCAGAAGTGAGAGGGCTTGGGTTCTCTTCCAGCATCGCAAACATCCGCCTTCCGACACCGTGATAGCACAGCTTTGGCAACGCAACCGACAATGGGCAGACAACGCGGAGATCGTACCTGGGCTCGCCGCAAACCCGCGATAGCTGACGAGGGCAGCCGACCCGTGCAGCACACCTCCGACGCTACGCGCCACTCCGACGCAGTGCCTGCCGCCGACAGCAGTATATGAGGAATGATAAAGAAGAATGGTGAGGCAATTCGTTCCCTCCTCCTTCCACTTAGTAATTCAATCGTGTCTGCGCCCAGTCAAATCGGCCCTGAGATTTATAATTTTGTTTTGGTTTGCGTAAACAGCCCGAAAATAAATACATTTCTTTTATGTTTTGATCATACAAGCATCTGTTACACTCATACATGGACCACTTAATTTTGTACTGTTTGTGTGTGATTTCATTTAATTATTGATATCAGTTAATTGTTGGCTCCTAACGTGGAGCAATCGCATCAGTCATCTGTTCGTCATTTCACGTCCGACAGCAGAACGAAGAAACTGACAGTTCACTACATTGGTAAGGTTCTTGGTATCTCATGTCACAAAATAATTTCGCGAGTTCACTACATTTTTGGTGCCCAACTTGGGGAAGTCTCATTGGTCATCTGCTCGTCATTTCATGTTCTACATCAGAGAGAGAGTAATTGCTCGAGTTCACTACGATACCCGAGGTATACAACATTGCACAGGTTTTCATATCTGACTTATGTGTCCCATCACGGCACATGTAGTTGAACCTGGCTTCGAAATGGATATCGTGTGAAACTAGTAACACTAATTCAGGATGAACATTAATAAAGTCGACTACTAGCAGGGACGGATTCCTAATTGGAAGTGGAGGAAGGTCCTATGAGCACGTGTCCTTGAAATGCATCGTTGCCAAGGTAGATGGCGCTGACGAATAAAAATTCCTCTGACCACGTGATGTGTGTTCCTTCTGCTTTCCAGGCAGTGTGATTGACGCAGCGTACCGTAAGCAAAGAATGGTTCCAAATTCACGCTGGGAGCAAGCCGAGATGGTGTTTGTGTACGGTCAAGCAGATAAAAAATGGTCGAGAGGCAGCGCGACTGTACCAAAACAACTACCCTAACGGACATCAGTCACATCATACAACATTTCAAACCCTTTTTGGGCGCTTGTGCGATCATGGTTCCTTTCTGACAGGCTAATGTGCAGAGAGGCGGAAGACGACGCATAGACCAGATCTGGAGGACCGGGTGCTCCAGGACATAGAGGCGAACCCTTGTACAAGCTGCAGACAAATGGCCGACCAACATTGTATAAACAAAAGTACGACTATGCCCATCCTGCATGAGAACCGCTACTGTCCCTGTCACTTGCAACGAGTGCAAGGATTATCAGCAGCGGATTTCCCTCAACGAGAAGGATTTTGTCGATGGTTTTTGCACCAGATCAACACAATTATGGGATTTTTGTCATCAGTCCTCTTTAGCGACGAGGCTGCCTTTACTGGAACTAATATCATCAACCTACATAATCGTCATCTATGGGCTACAGATATGGTACGTGGTCAGAGAAACATCCATTTGTCAGCGCCATCTGCTGCGGCAACGATGAATTTCCGGAGACATACTCCTACGAATTTTTTCCCTTCATTTCCAGCCTATAGGCTGTCGGTTTTATTAAGATTCACCCTCTATATCTCCGTAACTTTTTCACCGATTGCCTCGAAATTTTGATACATCGTTCCATTCGAATACACGTATGTTTTTATTTGCAAATTTTTAATATATATAATATATGAATAAATATATAATACATAAAATGGAAAATTTATTACCGATTTGCTTTAAATTTTTTCACGATACTCTGATAAACCTTGTGATTTTTTCCTCCGTGTAGAAACTCTAGGGATCGATGAGAGGATAGGTAACAAAAAGGTTCTACTGAACTTATGTCCGGAAATACATGGTTCCCATGCTAGAGACCATTTATTGAATCATACTTTGTTACAGAGATTGCGTTCTAATACAAGCTGTACCATGCAGCCACAGAAAGTGGTATTGTTCCTCATACACCATGCCCTAGAGTGCTCTCCTGCCATAGTAATTGTTAATGTTTGCTGACTCAGCTTGATACAGCCTTGTAAACAACGGTTCCGTATTCGAATCGAGATCTCACCGACGTGGTCTTTACTTATGGAAAGGAAAATGGCAACGGGCGGCGGGCAGCAAGGTTGTATCAGGAGATCTATCCCAGCAGACATCATCCACACTGTTCAATGTTTGCAACAGTGTTTCGTCGTTTGTCTGGTACAGTGTCGTTTCAGGAAGCAGGAAATCATGAAGGACGTACCAGAAATGTTCGGACAACAGTTATGAAAACGTGACTAACACTGGATGGCGACCACCATGTCGGTACCATGCATTTGGCGCGCCAGTACAGGGTAAGACAGATGACCGTGTGGAACATTCTCCACGATTGTTACTACCTGTATCACTTACCACGTGTGCAGGGCTTACTAGAGAAAGACTTTCCTCATTGGGAGCGGTTTTGTTAACAGTTTATTCATCAGGCAACACGATTCCGGGATTTGAGTCACCCATCCTAATCACAGAAGAGGTCACCTTTCATTACAGTCATCTGTGGGATAGTATGCAAAACCCCATGGTATGGTGACATCGAATCATCAGCATCGATGCACCCGGAATGTGTGGGCCGGGATAACTGGCGATCGTATTTTGGGACCAGTCTTCCTTCCACGTATCGACGAGGCCTTAACTATCGGCGTTTCTTGCGGGTGACTTTGCCTACCCTGCTGGCAGAAGAGCCATTGATGATTCGAAGGGTTATATGGTTGCTGCATGATGATGCTCCAGCCCACTGCGCCGTTCACTTCCGGATGCATCAACACATTGTTTTCCCTGATCGATAGATCGGACGAGGGGGTCCAGATGCATGGCCTGCTCCTTCACCGGATTTCGACTAGTGCGATTTCTGGTTATGGGGCCATCTCAAAAATATCGTGTGTGCAGAGCCCGTTCCAATTGTGTAGTCACTGAAGCAACGTATTCATGCTGCTTTTGACACTGTTCGCAATCAGGCTGGTCGATGTGAATGTGTCATACAGAACATGCTACAGAGTATATACGCATGAGTTGATGCACATGGAAACCGTTTTCAACACATACTCTAACAGTGGCTGCTTAGTATAAACCGTATTAGACCGCAGTCTCTGGAAAGATATATGATTGAATATATGGTCTCTAGCATGGAAACCATGCATTTCCGGACATACACTATGTGATCAAAAATATCCGGACCCCCATAAAAAAACATACGTTTTTCATATTAGGTGCATTGTGCTGCCACCTTCTGCCAGGTACACCATATCAGTGACCTCAATAGTTATCAGACATCGTGAGAGAGCAGAATGGACCGCTCCACAGAATTCACGGACTTCGAACGTGGTCAGGTGATTGGGTGTCACTTGTGTCATACGTCTGTACGCGAGATTTCCACACCCCTAAACATCCCTAGGTCCATTGTTTCCGATATGATAGTGAAGAGGAAACGTGAAGGGACACGTACAGCACAAAAGCGTACATGCCGACCTCGTCTGTTGACTGACAGAGACCGCCGACAGTTGAAGACGGTCGTAATGTATAATAGGTACACATCTATCCAGACAATCACACAGGCATTCCAAACTGCATCAGGATCCACTGCAAGTGCTATAACAGTTAGGCGGGAGGTGGGAAAACTTGGATTTCATGGTCGAGCCATACATCACGCCAGCAGATGCCAAACGACGCCTCGCTTGGTGTAAGTAGCGTAAACATTGGACGATTCAACAGTGAAAATATGATGTGTGGAGTGACGAATCACAGTACACAATGTGGCGATCCGATGGCAGGATGTGACTATGGCGAATACTCGGTGAACGTCATCTGCCAGCGTGTGTATTGCCAACAGTAAAATTCGGAGGCGGTGGTGTTATGGTATGGTCGTATTTTTCATGGAGGGGACTCGTACCCCTTGTTGTTTTGCGTGACACTATCACAGCACAGGCCTACACAGATGTTTTAAGAACCTTCTTGCTTCCCACTGTTGAAGAGCAATTCGGGGATGGCGATTGCATCTTTCAACACGATCCAGCACCTCTTCATATTGCACGGCCTGTGGCGGAGTGGTTACACGACAATAACATCCCTGTAATGGACTGGTCTGCACCGAGTCCTGGCCTGAATCCTATAGAACATCTTTGGAATGTTTTGGAACGCCGACTTCGTGCTAGGCCTCACCGATTGACATCGATATCTCTCCTCAGTGCAGCACTCCGTGAGGAATGGGCTTTCATTCCCCAAGAAACTTTCCAGCACCTGAATGAACATATGCCTGCGAGAGGGGAAGCTGTCATCAAGGATAAGGGTGGACCAACACCATACTGAATTCCAGCATTATCGATGGAAGGCGCCACGACCTGTTAAGTCATTTTCAGCCAAGTGTCAGTATACTTTTGATCACATAGTTTAAGTTCATTAGCCCTTTTTTTGCTCCGTATCCTCTCATTGATCAATCCATAGAGTTTGTACATGGTGGGTAAAAAATCACCTTGTATCAGGGTGAAACATTGTTATCAAAAACCTTAAAAAGTGCTCGATCGATTTACTACAAATTTTTACATGTTACTGTAATAAACATTTGGAGACATGTACGCTACATATTTTATGTATATGGAATACAGAAATATGTATATAAAATATACAGTAATGAAAATTCGATAGCGAACACTGAGATTGAATTTATGGCTTATAGGATTACGATTAGAATACTACTACTGAATCTGAATTTACAATAGCAATAAACAAGGCTCGAGGTCAGAGAGGTGGGAAGATGTGGAATGAGGGCTGGGAAGTAATAAACATAGAAACTGTAAAAGATTAGACGAACATGGAGAAGGGGCACATGGAGAGAGGAGAAAGGAGATGATGTACAGAAAGAGGTGGTAGGAGATGATGGATAGAGAGAAAGGGAAAGGAAGAGATGGACAAAGACAGGGGAAAAATACACAGCTTTAGATGTATTACTGAGATGACAGGTCGTTCCTCTTTGATGGACTATGTGTTCTAATGAACACATGTAAGATGGTAAACCTATATGTTCCGTTTTTTAAATAATGTAAGACCTCGGGCATAAGAAGTCACCATCGCTCTACTAACGGCCTCGTCAAAGAAGGCAGGAGAGCGGACAGAGTTTCAGGGCACTGTCTTGCCCCTTGGAAGGAAAACTGCCCCAAAATACAGAAGAATCAGCAATTATCAATGGCATGAGGATGCACAAAGTAATGGAATCCACTGCAGTTTTCCATAGAATATGTAGCCTGTAACTGAAAATGATTCATTATAATCCCTGCATCGGCAAAAGATTTCAGATTAGCCCACATTCGGATCTCCCGGAGGGGGCTGCAGGAGGGGGGGGGGGGGGGGGGGGGGAGAGTGACCATGAGAAAAAGACTGAATAAACTACAAAAGGATAAGATGGGGCGTGGAATGTCAGAAATCTGAGTGTTGTAGGGAAGCCAGAATATCTGGAAAGCGAAATTCTAAGAATCTACATGTACCTGAGGCCTGTGAAGTGAAATGGAAAGAAGACAACGATTTCTGCTCAAACGAGTATAGGATAATATCAACAGCAGCAAAAATGGTATAACGGGAGTAAGATTCTTTAAGAAACGGAAGACAGTGTAGAAAGACAGCTATTGTGAGCAATGATTGGGCTTTTCTTATCAGAATCAACAGCAAACCAACACCGATAACGTCAGTTCAGTTATATATACCGTCATCGCAAGCAGAAGAAGAGAAGATAGAGAGAAAGGACACCAGGATGTTGAACGGGTAATTCAGAACGTAAACGTAGATGAAAATCAAATAGACGTTGGGCATTGGAATGCAGTTGTAGGGGAAGGAGTAGAAAAGGAAGGGTTTGTGAGAGACTATGGCCTTAATAATAGTAATGAGAGAGAAGAATGACTAATTACGTTCTGCAATAAGTTTCAGCTATTAATAGCGAATACCCTGATCAAGAATGACAAGATTAGTCTGCTTGTAAAAAAGCCGGGAGATATGGATGATTCCAATTAGATTAGATCATAGTCAGTCAGAATTCCAGAAACCAGATATTAGACTGTAAGGCGTACCCAGGAGCAGATAGGGACCTACACTACAATTTAGAAATCATAAAGAGTAAACCGTAGTTTATAAAACTAGTCAGGAAGAATCAGTGCACAAAGAAGTGGGATACAAAAGTAATAAGGAATGAGGAGATACACTTGAAGTTCTCCGAGCCCATAGATAATGAGACAGTGAATAACTCAGTGGGCAGTTCAAATGAAGAGGAATGGATATGTCTAATAAGGGCAATCACAGAAGGTGCAATGAAAAACATAGGTACAAGAAAGGTAACTGCGAAGAAGCCATGGATAACAGAAGAAATACTTCAGCTCACTAACGAAAAAAGGAAGTACACAAATTTGCAGAGAAATTTAGCAATAAAGAGATATAAGTCAGTTAGGAGTTACATAAACAGTGAATACATGGAAGATAAGACGAAATGGCTGAATGAGAGCGTGAAGAAATCGAGTTGTCAGAATGATGTACTCAGCATCGAGAAAAGTCAAAATAACCTTAGGTGAAATTAAAAGCAAGGTCGGTAACATTAAGACTGGGAATCCCACTATTAAATGCAGAGGAGAGAGCGGATAGGTGGAAACAGTACATTGAACCCCTCTGTCACGATGAGGACTTTTCTGATGACTTGATGGAAGAAGAAACAGGAGTTGACAATGGAGATATTGGTTCAAAAATGGTTCAAATGGCTCTGAGCACTATGGGACTTAAATTCTGAGGTTATCAGTCCCCTAGAACTTAGAACTACTTAAACTTAACTAACCTAAGGACATCACACACATCCATGCCCGAAGCAGGATTCGAACCTGCGACCGTAGCGGTCGCGCTGTTCCAGACTGTTGCGCCTAGAACCGCTCGGCCACTCCTGACGGAGGAGACATTGGAGATCCAGTATTAACATTAGATTTTACTAAAGCTTTGAATAAGTTTAGATAAATACTGTCGGAGAGACATGTAACATTCCAGCCGAATTTCTAAAATCATTGGTGGAAGAGGTAGCAAAACGGCTATTAACGTTGGTGTGTAACTCATGCATCCAATCTGCTGACATGACTAATGTACAGAAAAATGGAAAAGAAAATTGAGGAAAGGTGAAGGCATTAGAGATGCTGTTCAGACGTTGCGTTTGATTACCGAAATAAGACTGAAGAAAAATCATGAGACTTTCGCTGAATTTATCGATCTGAAAAAGCGGTCGATAATGTGAAATGGTTCAAATATGTTCGAAATTCCGAGAAAAGTAGGGATAGGCCATATGGGAAGACGGGTTGTATACAAAATGTACAAGAGCAAAGAGGGAACAATAAGAGTGGAAGACCAAGAACGAAGTACTCGGATTGAAATGTGTGTAAGACAGACACGTAGGCTTTCGCCGCTAACATTCAATCCATACAATGGAGAAGAAATGACAGAAATAAAAGAAAGATTCAAGCGTGGTATTAGAATTCGAGATGAAAGGATATCAGTGTTAAGTTTCGCTGATGACACTGCTATCCTCACTGAAAGTGAAGAAGAGTTACCGGATCGGTTGAATCGAATGAACTGACTAATGAGTATGGAATATGGACTGAGAGTAAATAGAAGAAAGACGAAATGATAAGAAGCGCAGAAACGAAAATAGTGAGGAACTTAACTTCATAATTATGGATTATGAATAAGTGGATGATAAGGGATTCTGCTGCATAGGTAGCAGAATAACCCATAATGGACAGAGCAAGGAGGAGATGAAAATCAGACTATCACTGGCTAAAAGGGCATTCGGGCCATCAGAAACCTACTACTATCAAACACAGACCTTAATTTGACGAAGAAATTTTTGATAATGTACGTTTGAGCGCAGAACTGCATGGTAATGATTCATGGACTGCGGAAAAAAAAACTAAACGGAAGAAAATCGAAGCATTTGAGATGTGGTGCTACAGACGAATGTCGAAAATTGAGTGGCGAGGAAAGGAATATATGGAAAATGCAGACAAAAAGAAAGGGTAGGATGATAGGACGTATATAAAGACATCAGGTAACAACTTCCATAGTACTACAGAGAGAAGTATAGTGTAAAAATTGCAGAGGAAGACAGAGACTGGAATGCACCCAGGAAATAATGGACGAGATAGGTTGCAATTGCTACTCTGAGATGAAACCCTCTGGAGGCAGAACGGTTGTGGAAACTAGGAACCTCGAAAATAAAAAGTTTAAGAAAATCGTAGAATGTAATACCACTAGAGAATACAAAGAAATTTATGGGTAATGAATACATAAAGAATGGAGACTAGATGGAATAAGCAGAACAAGGATGTATTTATTAGTAAAAGGGTAATTTTTCTGGGACATGTGCTATGTTATTTCACTGATGGTAAATCAAGCACACATTAGTATCTTTGATGTAGTGAGTAATTAAGGTGAAGAAATAGAGATACTATTGATATTAATCATTAACAGTGTCAAACTGCAGGAAGGATGGTGGATTGCAGAAAGTAGTGGAAAAAAATTATTATTGGTGGCTAATTTAAAACTGACCCGAAATGTGTTTTAGGCATATCGTGATACCGTAGCATGAACATCAGCTATACGTAAACTGACAGAAGATCAACCACTGCATAAATGTTCTAGCAATATACGGTATAACAACAGCACACACCACACTTGCAACCTTACACCTTCACACGAGTTTGTGAGGTGTTGTGTAAACAAACAGTCAGCAACAGCTGTAAAGTTTCTATTGAAAAATGAGGTGCAGTCAGATGACCACGCCGGCCGGAGTGGCCGTGCGGTTCTAGGCGCTACAGTCTGGAACCGAGAGACCGCTACGGTCGCAGGTTCGAATCCTGCCTCAGGCATGGATGTGTGTGATGTCCTTAGGATAGTTAGGTTTAACTAGTTCTAAGTTCTAGGCGACTGATGACCTCAGAAGTTAAGTCGCATAGTGCTCAGAACCATTTGAACCATTTCAGATAACCCCCACCCCCCTAAAAGTTAGAGTGCGTGTAGAGTAATGTGGCCAGTAGATGCACAGTCGGCAAGGCGAGCATGGGCGAGAGGTAATGGTGGGGTTGTAAGCAAGCGTTCAGTGTGCTGTCGGGGAAATCCAGCGCACTGGAGGGGAAATGCCGTTCTAAACTGAAGGTCACACATTTATTTGTAAATATTCAGTAGAGCCTATCCACGCCCACACTTGTATGGTGATCATCCAAAAAATTTACTGTCACCTGTGGTATGGTTAATATATAAAAAAATTCCGCTGAAATGCAATAAATGCAACAAATATTTAGAGACATGAGTGGCGAATTTTGAGTAATACGTACTTTTCTCTTGTTGCCAGTAGTGTTTACACAATGTCACCTATTAACATGTTGTGTAGAGGCAGTTGAGGGACTAGTATATTAATTATATTAAGAGTGAAACTGAGGTCAAATAAGTTCAATAGCTTATGAAAAAGCACATCCACCGTAGAAAAATAAATTTTAATGTCTTCACTTGTGTTATTCCAAAACCCATAGCCTTTCCCATCTGATGAACTATCAATGGCTCTTAAAAATTACGTTATATCATCGAAACAGTCTGTAGTTAGTGGAATAACATGGTAGATAATGTTGTTTCACATAATAATCATGTGACATAACACCTTCCTTTTTGTATACTATCATCTGTCAAAATATCGTTTCGATATCTCAAATCGGTTATGAGATATGAAGAATGTTGATAATCCATTCTGGCTTTATTTCTGGAGCGTGCAACAGCGAATAGCCAATAAGTGCACTAAATTTGATCAGTTTCTTCTAGATTGGTGACAGACAGACATCTACCCGAGTCTAAATAAAAATTCAATACGTTCGTTAAATTTCATATGGAGCAACATATTATGTAACACGTACAAAATCCAAAATCACAGAGACCTCTATTTTCCATTGCAAATATTTTTGAATTTCACACAGTATCTTACTTAAATGCAACTATTACAGTAACTATGACCATTAACGAAAGGATGGGCATGTCATCACGAAGATGACATACAAAGCTATAAGTGACGCAAAAATGTATTTTCTTACCCAGTTGTTCCTGGAAAATTGTTTAAGAAAGATTGCAGAATATGTGCCTCCATTCTGTCAGCACAGGGCGTCGCCAATAGACCGAAATTAGGAAAACAATGACGACTTCCCCACCCAGTTCTTTGGACGAAAGTTGGTCACTGCGCACAGGCCACCATATACCTTGCGTGGACTCTACCATCGCTTAGGCTGAGCTGGTACGTCGGTCTCACGGTTGAATGAATCGTGAACAGTGCTGTGTCTTCGTCAACGGTGTCCTCCCAGCATCTCTAAACAGTACCTCTCCTTTGTGAACTAAGTGTCTCTGCGACATCATTCCACGTGTACTGCTCCAAAAGCCATCCTACAGTGAGCACCTCTTCTTTGTTCCACCCATTTATTGCATATAGGAAAGATGACTATTGGTAAACCTCTGTATGGGCTCTAATTTCTTTGATTTCCTCGCTGTTTCATTTTTGGGAGGTGTAAGAGGGATGAAGTAATACGTTGCCACACCATTCCTCAAATGTACACTCTCAGAATTTCAATAGACTACTATGTGTGATGCATACCACCTCTCTTATAGCGTCTGCCAAAGGAGTTTGTTAAGAATCTCTGTAACGCCGACTACATAACGCTATGAAAAAAATGTGCCAAACTTTTGATAGATCTTCTCTATTATTGGAGGATCGATATTTTTTGTTCTAATTTGTGTAGACAAGGATACTAGCAATGCCTCTACTCAATACATAGCGTAATTTATTTCCCATCACACATATTTTTCTTGGCCCATTTTGTTTTGGCCACACTGTAGATATGTTGCTACCTAAAGTACAGTATTACGTTGATTGGCTAGTAAGAAAAATTGGTCATGTAGTACAGAACGCAGTACGGAAGGATTAGTTGTTACAATCTTGCTACAAGAGAGACCCAACTCAAAATGTCAGCTTTTCCGTAAATCAAGAAAACATTTCTGGCAATTAAGACAAATAAACTATTCAGCACTAATTAGAATTAAGATGTAATCAGGATCAAATGGTGTTTTTATAATTTCAGGCATCAACCACAAAGAACTGCCCTGTACTTTAGTTATTACACTGTTAGTGTCTTTATCAGACGTATAGCTGTTGATCATTCAGAGCTTTGACAATTATTAGAGTAAAATAGACATGTATATCATTTTTGATGTTCTATTTGTGTTTATTAATAATATTTCTAATAAAGTCAGGCATTATGTAGGATAGATTTTGCCTAAAAGGTTTTTGGTGTTCAATGCTACAAACGCATCACGTTTTTCGAAATCACGTATATTCAACAACACCTTCCGGAAACTCAGCAATGTCAGTCAAATGACAGTATCATTTAGCATTATACAAGTCTAATAATTATCAGACACTAAAATGATGGAATCGTAAGGAACAGTTCAGATATTCAGCTCATACTGAGAATGCCTGTATAATAAGTATTATAGTAACGTGAATGATATTATCATCGAGATGTTGAACATTGTTTCCAGACAGAGGAAACGGATCTGAGTAAACTTTAAATAATGTAGTTACTGATCTACATACAACGGTAAAAATGTCACTTCTGTCCCCATGAGATCCGGTAGCAGTAACAATTGTATAACCCTGCTACATGACATGCGAACTCCCTGATGGCAACATCATTATTCTGCGCGAAAAGGGAAGTTCCTACTCCAAACAATTAAAGTGACACAACTGCTGTCTAACGACAAAATTATGAAATTATAAAAACATACTTTTGATGATAAATGTTCCAATAAAATAATTACCTGATCCAGTCCCTCTTTTTTGTTTCATCCTACGAAGCGTTTTGAAATTTTACACTCTCATCTTCAGATGTTAACAATGACTATTGCAGTAGTAAGTTTTTTAACAAGTTTATGTAAGGAATGAAACGAAATTGATAGTTGTTATATGTATGCATTAATAAACAATTCTTATATGTATACAGTAATAGGGGCACAATATCCTTGCATCGTGACAATCATTGGTTTTTTATGTCATGGGTTTGTGTCCTGTGCAACACATTAAGTTAAAATGTATATTCTTGACGAACCGCAGGGTTCTGTGCACTAGAAAAGAATATAAATGACTCTATCACCGTTTATAATCTTAGTGCTATATTACACCAACGAGGGTCTGTATTTGTGTTTTTGTAGCAAAATGAAGCCACAAAAAACAAGCTGTTACATCTATCTAACAAAAATGTAGCATGGTATCATTGTTCTTTCTGAGTATAAACTCTCGAAACGTGTCGTGGGGTGAAATTAAAATAAGGAACAGACGCAGATAATTGTTTTATCTCAACTTTTGTTGTCATAAAAAGTCACAGTTCCTGACAACTGTCCAACATGGACGACATAAGGCTACATTTTTAATGACTGGTCGAATAACATTTATTCTGTCATAGTAACATCTCAAAGATTTTTGAACTGCGTCACTTTTGTAGCACTGGTGTGGCCGTGAAGCACAGAGTAGATTTCACGCGAGCATCCCAGAAGACCTCTACACGGTTTAGTGGAGGGCTGCAAGTGTTTATGGGGCAGGCGGCCCATTGCACGGGCAGTGACGTCCGAGTCGCAGGGTCAGCAGGGGCCATTGCTTCTGAACGAACGTGCGGGCGACCGTATAGCGCCCCACTGCCCTCGCCAAGTCTGCAAGAGGTGGCGTGCGCCGCGCTGCCGGGAAGCCACCAACCCCGCGTTTCAAACAGACGCCTGGCTGCCTTACCTGTACAACCTTATCTGAATCCATAACGTATCAACAAATCACTATTGCCAGGTGCTTCACAACTTCAAATTTGAGACAGTCTCATTCCCCAGCAAAGGCCTTATTTCACTATTCTTGTATAATTCCTTCGTGGCTGCTCGTCCTGTTCTAACCGACGGACAACTCGACATTATTTTTCAACATATTTTGTTCGCATCACCAATGTATACTTTCAAGTTTTAGCTCAGGTATTTACGAATATGAAAATATTTGTTACTAATAAATTTACACCACTTTATGGCAATGGTAAGTATTAGCCCGTTTCTGCAAGAAGACCCTCGCACAGCCTACAAGCGGATTTGCTGATCTGGCTACTATGTTTAGAGACCGAGTCCTTGGACTTAAAAAAAACTCTCAGTTAATTAACCGTGTCCAATCCCCGAAGCATTCGATACTGCCTCAATCACTATCGTCAGGGGCTAAGCCTGGCCTTCCCGCAATTGGCGAGGTTCCCAGTTCTACCCCCAGAGGACGGAATCTGATTCCTAGATTACATCTTGACAACGTCACGGACATTACGCATGCTGAGGTGGCGGCGTCTGCGTCCACAGATTATGTTTTTTGCTCGCTCTCCAGTGTCGCTTGCATAGAGTGTAAATACCTATGGAGTGAGTATTCGGATACGCAGACATATGATTCTAGGATGGCACATTTTAGGCGATACAGCTCTTAGCGCACTTTGAGTGTTATTACTCCATTGCTTTCGGATACGCAGACATATGATTCTAGGATGGCACATTTTAGGCGATACAGCTCTTAGCGCACTTTGAGTGTTATTACTCCATTGCTTTCGGATACGCAGACATATGATTCTAGGATGGCACATTTTAGGCGATACAGCTCTTAGCGCACTTTGAGTGTTATTACTCCATTGCTTTCGGATACGCAGACATATGATTCTAGGATGGCACATTTTAGGCGATACAGCTCTTAGCGCACTTTGAGTGTTATTACTCCATTGCTTTCGGATACGCAGACATATGATTCTAGGATGGCACATTTTAGGCGATACAGCTCTTAGCGCACTTTGAGTGTTATTACTCCATTGCTACAGAAAGGCGACCTTCAGAAGTACCGTGAATCTTTGTGTACGTGTGTTACAGACATCTTAACAGTTTGATGCTAGGAACTGAAGTTGGCTTAAATATGTGAAGAGCGATAATTTTCTGGTTTGTTGCACAGGATTATACTCAGATTCTACTTCATTTACGTTTTTTTCTGTACGGGTTAAGAATTGACAGCCAACTATATTTTTTATGCTTGCTATTGCACTTATTGTTATTAGCGAATCTGTGTTATAATTAAATACTTAACGATGACAGTGTAGACATCTCCAAAGTATCACGAAAAAACAACGTATTTGAACCATGAAATTGCTACAGTAAATACGGTAAGCAATTTTCACCACTTGTTTGTCCGTCATTAATTTCAATTGTTCTTTATTTCCCCTTCTGCATTTTACAGACTGTTAAAGTATCTGTAACATTCTTTTTTCTGCCATCTATCAGAAAAATAAAACCATACACTACGCACGAAAAAATAAAAAATGGAAGATCAGTGATCGAATTTGGGAGTAATAACAGAAGTGACAGCCTGCAATACTTTGACGTTATCTATTGCACTGCTTCATGTTGTCGAATCTGTTCAAATTAACTGTGTTACTATGAGTTTGTATAGGAAACTGTCTCATGTCGAAACTCTTACACACACACACACACACACACACATACATACACACACACACACACACACACACACACACACACACACACACACACACACACACACACACAAACACACACACAAGACATTGAGAACCTGCATAAGCTGGAGAAAATCAGACTGCCATGCATAAATTTTAGCTGCGTATGAACATAGATCAAGTGTATATACACTGACTGTAAGTTAACTGAGACAACCTTGCAAATTTTCTACTACTTGTCTCGTAAACACATGCAATGTAATCACTGAAATTATCTCTGTAATACAAGATGTACTAATATTATGTCTCGATGTTTATTAACATGCCTGATATTAATATGGCATTTACAGTTATAGATTTATTGTACATACCTATGAAAAGTGGCTTATCCTCATTTTACATTCCTCTATTTACGTCCGCAGCAATGACAATATTGCACGTCAGTTATTAGTGAAACTAACTTTCAGGAACGTAAATAAAACAAGTCGCATACGTGTAAAATTCAAGTTGCACCGCAATTTGTAGACAAGCAGCGTCATTCCAGACTCACGTGACTAGCCGATTTGATGATGAACATGCGCAGTAGGCTATGCTCGCTCCATGGATATAGATACTCTATAGCAGCGCCATCACTCATATCAGGCGTTAAACTGCGTAAATGATCTTTCTTTGTCACGCGCACGTTACGTGCATAGATGTAGTCTTTATTGAAGTTGTTATTACAAAGTCTAATCCCCTTGACTTCCCTAATCATATATTCTCAATGTATGATGCATGAGCCAGGATCCTCCTCTGACCCATCATGTGTTTATTTATTACACGGTGCTCGAACACTACTGATTTTTTAAAATTAATGTTCTTAACATGATGGCGATATTCAACACAGCGATTTCCAACAGTCCGTAAACGCTGCTCCATGAAACTGCTTTCACAACACCAGGAATATTATAAACCCTTTGTACTGTTGAGGCCGAGATGGAGAACTCTAAGAGACTTTTCATCGTTCGTGTTGTACGTTATTGATTTAGCAGGATGTGGTAACTTCAGTCTTATATTTTTCATTACCGGTGCGGTTATAGATAAGTATCATTCGATAAATATTGTAGTACGATCCAGTTAGTTCTCGACCGTCATTCAGGTGCAACGACTGGCAACAAGCTCGTACTGTAGAGAAACATAACCTATGCCAATAAAGGTTTCGAATACTTGATTAATGAGTAGCAGTTCAAGCTAGTCATGCCACATTACGTAGGAGCAACAGTATGTAAAGATGTGAAGGAACACTCACATAATCTCGTTCGTAGGTGTAGCATATCGTAAGCTTAGGTTTCTTTGTAGGATACTGACTAACTTCAGTTTGGCTACAAAAGAAGTTGTCTGTGAAACGCCAACCCGTCATGGAAACTATAAACTACGATTATCCATATCCCCCATCACTGGCACGGAACATCGAGCACATACATATGAAGACAAGCACGAATAGTCACATGCGGTTTCAAAAGAGCTCAATTTCCGTAACCAGTCTTCGTACATCACCGCGAAAACTGACACTTGGAAAATTCAAGGAACCGCCTTTCAGTTAGGAAACAGTTTTACTTTTCAGTTGCTTATGTACAACTGTCAAGTAGATTGTGACGAAAAATTAGTTTAATAACAAAAGGCAGAAACGTTCAGAAGCAATCATTCGTCCTAAGATCCAACTATGATGGAAATAAAGCACCATGATGCAGAATACAATACAAAGTGCATCTGACCATGCGCTTGCTAGTGATTCACGAAGCATGAGTGACGACATGTAAATGTTGTCGCATCCGGAGAATCTCTCTGCTTAAACAAGAATACAATCAAATGTCAAATTCGAACAAAAGCTGATACTTTTTACACGTTATGCTGCCTTCGCTGCGTTAAAAGCTTTTACTTAATCTGATCACAGACAAAAGCAACTACTGTCCTCACGCTGTAGAAGTAGATTCGTTTTCAGTGAATTTACAGTGTATGTGTGTATTATATTTACAATATAAGTGCTTCAGCTTTGTTTGAATTACACCATCGGAAACCTCGAACATACGTTGTTTTGAATGTCTACAAATTAACACAACTTATTCTGTCCACCAACTGGCACCTTGCGGTATTCCTCATATTTTCTTCCGATCGTTAATTATTAATAAAGTCATAAACTCCACCTCAAATTTTTATATTATGTTAATCTATGGAGCCTTGAATGTTGTAAATAGTGGCCATTGCTTAACTTGATAACTTTCCTTTGTCATTTGTGATACGGGTGTTCGTCTCGTATTGCGCCAGAAAAATGACATGTTAGCGTCGCCTTGATTCTACATCTTAATTCTTATCTGATTTCGTATGCCGTTCTAGTAGAGTTCATTTGCACTTCTCTTTTTCTGCTTCTCCGTCTTTTTCTTCTTCTTCTTCTTCTTCTTACTCTTCTTCTGCTTTCGCAACTTATGCATTTATTGCTCAACTGGAAACCTCTTTTCCTGTCGTTTACCATTCTCTACTCATCACCTTCTCCGTTATACTGTACGTAAAGAATTTCGAGTTACATTGAGATATCTGACTTTCCGTTATGACTGTCATCTTTTATTCCTTACCAAGTGACTGAAGATATTTCGATGGTAGCCTATTTTTTAAAAAAATGGTCGAAAAGTGGCGCTGTTTAGAAGCGACACTCCTGTAAACTTTTTCAGTGTTCTGGAACTATTTTACTTCAGATGTTCGTTGAGCCGTGTTTTGAGAGGGAGCGTATAAAAAACCAGAGATGAGAAAAATGAAATTTTCTCTTGAAATTCCTCGGTAGGTCATTTTTTCTTTTTTAACAAAAATTTCGCAAAGTTCTAACTCAACAACAACGCGTCGAATCAATTTGTTAAATTTTTGATAATAATTAATTACCTTGAGAAAAGTCTACTGAAGTCGCTGTAAGTGAATAACAATGCATGACACTCAGTACCTTCCATGCTACGTAATTTGAACTTTTGGTCATTCAGAAGTTTAAATAAAAAATAATAATATATACATCCAATTGACTCCAGCAATACTTTCAGAATCATAACCAAACGTTACTCTGAACATAGGCATAATTTTCCAATGTAAACAAACATGTCAGTCAGCAACATGGCGAATATTAAAAAACAATACATATAAAGCAAATATGTTTCTATCACGTTATTAATGCAAAAAATTGCCGAAACAACAATCAGAATCGAAATGAAATGCCTCTAGTGAGTAATACGAAAGTGGTTTGACAAGTCTGGTAAATTTCCATTAACGAATGGAATATTTTTGTTTGGTTACTAAGCTTGAGTTCTCCAAGGATTGTATAAGGAATTTCAACAATGTACAGCGTACCATTCATTGTTGACAGACGTCTGAACTAGCCAGTATGTCGACTGGTACTGAAAATGGAAAACACCGAGTTTCATGCTGTTATTAATCGTTTCCATTTGAAGTTTTATGCTGCCACACAAATCAAAACAGTACTGAATGAGGTTCACGCTGAGTCTGCATCATTATTGAAGACCATTTGCTTTAGTGGTAATGAATTTAATCGTCGTCGGACAGGTACCGAAGACGAAGAACACTCCGGCCTTCCAGTTGAACTGCAGCAAAGAAAACCGTTCACAAAATTCATGATTTGGTAATTCAAGACCGTGGAATAAATATTCTTGAGATTTCTCAGACTGTAGGCATCTCAACTGAGCGAGTGCACAATATCCTGCACCGAGAACTGGCTACGACGAATCTGGGTGCGACGTGGGTGCAGCGATTGCTCACAATCGACCGAAAGCGCATCCGGCATAAAACTTCAACACAGTGTCTGGTGATGTTTATTCGCTATCAGCAAAACTTTTTGCTCCAATTTGTGACTATTCATCAAACCTGGTTGCACTATTGCAGAGTCAAAACGGCAAGCAAAACAAGGAACAAAGGCTTCTGAAAGTCCTTTTTGTCAGACTGGGAAGGTGATGGCCACTGTTTTTGGGATTCTCAAGGAATAATCATCATAGATTACTTGTAAAACGGCAGAACCGAAACTCGCCCCTATTGTCCTGCGTTGATGGATCGTTTAAAAGTTGCGTTGGCTGAATAAAGACCAAGGTCAAATGTTTTTTATTCCAGTCTCTGATCACAATATAAAGTTCTTCGACGACGACTGGTCGGAGTCTGTAATGACCATCTTTAGATTCCTGTACTGATTTTCGCTTCAGTTTACAGAGCCTTTTAACTCTGTCGTAAGCCAGACATGGCACTAGTTTCACAAGCTGCGACATAGTTACTAATGCAGTGATCCAGATGCTGTCAAATCTTTTTTATTCCAGTCTTTGATCACACCAGAAAGTGAAGGACTTTATACTGTGATCAAAATTGGAATAAAAAACATTTGACAGTACGTGAATCACTGTTTGTATTCGCGACTACGTTGCAGTTTGTGAAACTAGTGCCATGTCTGGCTTACGACAGAGTTAAAAGGCTCTGTAAACTGATGCAGAAAATCAGTACTGATATCTGAAGACGGTCATTACTGACTGAAACCGGTCGTCGTCGAAGAACTTTATATTGAGATCAAAGAATGGAATAACAAACATTTTACACTACCTGGATCACTGTTTGTATTCGAGACTGTGTCGCAGCTTGTGAAAGACCAAGGTTGGCACGCAAAAAGTGCTCTTGGACGAGGATAATGCATCATCCCACCCATTAGCGATAACAATGGGGAAAGTGCATAAACTGGACCACCCTGTTCGCCAGACTAACCCAATGTGACTTAATTCTGTTTTCTAACTTGGAAATTTCATCAAATGCGGAAGTGACTGTTGCAGTCAACGAGTATTTCGCAGACTTTGACAGAATCTATTTTTCAAATGGAATGAAAAACCTAGATGATCGCTGGACCAAGTGTATACCCCTCAAAGATAAGACGTAAGAGGAGTTGCTTACGAAACAAACATTTTTTCTTGCTTTTTGCCAGTCAAATGTAAACATGGAACTTCAAAAGTATAGTAGTTTAAGAAAATTGTTATTTTTCACAGAGAAACTACAGCATTCAAATGCGATCGAAGTTTTAGAGATGTGTTAACTGAGGTTGTAATTATTACTCCAAATGAAGGACGGTGAATGTCGAAACGCTTGTTGTTATAAATAATAATACATAAAATGTGGTGGCTGCTGGTTTTCTTAAAGTAGCATAAGTAACAGCTACTAAACTACCAATAAAAATAGACAGTTCATGTTAAGCAGCAATTAACTACTCCTAGGTAAACCGAAGCAAAAGTGATTCGTTTGTGAAGAAATTCCAAGAAAATAATCACTTTGTTTCTTTCCTTGCTCTGGATTTGCCTTGACTATTGCTTTATGGGAAATGAGCACAGAAAACAGTGAATGATTCATAACAATATGTTTTCCATGAGTCATCGATGAAACCTGGAAAACAACAGAAAACGTCGGATCGCTCTTCATCATTATACAGCAAGTCAAACGATTAATCGCCAGAGGAATAAATCGACTTAATATTCTCATTCCCCTTAGTCACTTAATTTACTGCTTAACGACTTCCTTTCTGTTATTATTTTTATCATCAACTAGTAGAGGTGGTCCGTCTTTGCAACTAAATGAAGCGCTTTTTGTTCTTGTACAATACCTCGTTTCACTTCCTCTTATTCACGAAATATCCTGAGTGTTGCCTTAAAATTATAGTTCATTGTCCTGCGTATACCGGGATGTCCGATTTTCTGCGTTTACGAAAACATTCTCCTTAAACCCTGCACTTTAACTGTCTTTTTAGTAACATGTATTGACTGTTTGTGTTTTTATAGTCTATCTCTTTTTGTTTCCAACATCAAACAAAAAATTGGAGTTTTCATCACTACAAGAAGCTGTTGATTCATGCTAAAGCAACCTTCTTGAGACATCAACGCACACAAAAGTGTATAAATTTTAAAGCTGAATTTTTTGAGAAGCAATTAAAAGACTTGACCCAGAAAAGCGTATTATTCCATTGATGTGGAATGACCCTGGTATATGCAGGAAAGGACATGTAGAAGTATTAGAATAGCATATTGGAAGACCTAGGAATCCCAAAAACTGAAAGTTCGCAATCAATGTCTGCACACCACGGCACACAGACCAATAGAAGTAAATGACACTCAGAAAGCAATCATGCACGGTAACAGTCCACCAATGAACCAATGGGATGTCGTTCAGTGCCCAGATTTGTCAAGCCATGTCCAACTATAGTCATTCAAAAAGAGAGAGAGAGAGACAGAGAAGAGCGAGGAAAAGAGAGAAAGAGAGAAGGAGAGAGAGAGAGAGAGAGAGAGAGAGAGAGAGAGAGAGGCAGGCGCAAGCATGCAAATATGAGTAGTCATATTTCAGTGTAGAAACTAAATGACGAAATAGGTGCTGCTGAGAGGTAATGCTACATGCGGAGGCGCAAGACTGGAAATTCGTAAGCGTTAGAACAGCGAACAGTGAACTGGTTTACACAATAAGTATTCGCTATCCCTTTGTTTGCCCCGACCGACACAAGAAACGTAAATCCAGATGGCCAGACGCCCATTTGAGTTCTCGTCCTACGGAATGTGAATCCAATGTCTTCATATGCGGCCTCACTTGGTTAAATCTCTCAGTAGCACACGAAAATGTGCAGAAAATTTGTAATTCGAACGAACTTCAAAGCAAGAAAAATCACAGTTGAGCCCGTACCAGGTACACCAAACGATTTTAATGGAAACTATACAGCGCAACCGAATTAAGGGATAAGTTTTTGAAACACTGTTATTGTCTCCCACTGCGACTTAGTACACGTTTGAAATTTGGTTCAATGGTGGCTACAACCTTGCTCTGTATTATTCATGTGAGGCGTAACTTAGGTTAATGATGTCACATTGGATTCAAATGTCACCACAATTCTGCCCAATGCCACTGTGGACGTGTCACAAGATGGGACGGCCGTCACAGCTCTTCTTATCCACATCTCACCCTTTGTTTTGATGGCTCAGCGATGGAGCTCATGTGGTTTTCTTGTGGATGACCGAGGACAACGTTTTCAGCTACACCGCTGCTGTTCCACCTCCCGATAGTGGGCATGCGGAAGCGGAGGGGAGTCAGGGATTTGCCTGCCTGCAGGCGCCTGGAGCTCCATCACGGCTTGTCTTTCTACAGGTACATCTACATGAGCGGTTTCCGTTCTTTCCGACATGTCCGAAAGGTCATTTCTGTGTTTGATCATCCCGCAGCCGCATATAGAACATTTTCAGAAAGGAGAAATTAAGATATTTGCCACATTTGGCTAATGAAAGAATTCATTAGCGACAAATGAACGGGTCCCACACATATAGGTATATATGCACTGTGAAGGTTAATGTGATCATTCAATGCGACGAGCGAAAAGACAAAAATTGCTAGGATACGATACTTTGGTAGTGTGCAGCAAATGGGAATTTGTATTGGGCAGGGTGGCTTGCTTGAGTAGCCCCTGCAGTTGTATTTAAATAGTGTGATGAGGTGAGGTAGATAGTTAACGCATCTGCTTATAAGCAGCAGACTTGGGTTCGATTTCTGGCCTTTCTACAAAATTTCATTTGTCGCCAAAGAATTCTTTCACTGCCCGAATGAGGCATAGATGAAAGTTTTCCTTTCTGTACGTCTCTACAGGTGTTCATCAAATAGGGCACGTGGCACCGAGGTTGTTGCAGAACTGTGTGGTCCTAGAGGAACCGTTTGCCATTTTATCCATGCATGATTCAGTGTCGCAACCCCCGCTCCATCCCCGTCCCCACCCCCTGCCCCCCGCCCAGCCCCCTGATCATGTAACAGGAGAGCGTGAACCAGGAGAACTGAAAAAGCATAAGCACCCCTTGCTGCTTCAGATCGCGTTCAGATTTCATCGAATGGTTTTGGACGGTTCCTAATGGTTCCGCCCTGTACATCAGAGCAAACATTAGGGTCATATTTACTCCAAAGTTGAAGAAGGGTTGAGTCGTCCATAGGGTGCCAGCAGCGTCAAAGGTTGTCACCACACTGTCCGTCGCACTGAGAAATGTGTGGGAATCACAGTCGCAGGGAAAGGGGTGGTTTCATTGACGCCCTTTGTGCTGCGCCATAACGTCCTGTCGTGTTGATTCTGAGTGTCTTTTGTGCTCTGATGTTGATTCTAAGTGGCCTTTGTGCTCTGATCTTTCTTTCGCATGTGCCGACACCTCGCTGACTGAATCGTCACTGAGCTCAAGTGTGACGCGTCACGCGTTTGCACCATTACAGAGGAAGGTTTTAGGCATCTCTGAATCAAATTTCAAATGTCTAATACATCGCAATGGGAGGCAGTTATGAAGATTTGAAAAAGTGATCCTTTAATTGTATTGCACAGTTTAGAACAAGAGTTCTACGAAGGCAAGAGTGTAACAGTCTGATAAGCAACATGTTGATCATAAAGCGCACTGACTTTATAAATGATTCCGTGACATCCCACTATATCTTAAAAGGAATAAACAATAATTAGGTTACTGAATTTGATTTTTTAATTGGAAACAATGAAGCAATATCAGTCCTTACATTAAGAAGTTGCTATATTTAGAGCCTTCTTTCAGACTCTATACTGACAATTCTCGCTGTGACAGAGAAAGAAATAGACATTAATAACGATTAGCGCAAAAATTTAAAAATAAAGAAATACCATTTTGTTTTCGGATGCGATACACGTGGTGGAAACCCAAGTTTTTCTTCTAGTAGCCACACATATTTCGCTGAAGTGACAGCATCATCAGGGTATTTTCTATCTCCTACCTATTACACAGCAGGCAAAATATTTTTTACTATCTCTACATACATAAATTTGAAGTTTTTAAGAAAGTATTCATAAATTTTAAAAACAGACAAGATGTGTTTCTATATGTATGAAACGTGCTGCGGCTCGCGTTGGTGCTGTTGGTAGGTTTCTGTCCTCTGTTGGAGGCCAGACCGTAGCGCTTAGTTGACATGGTTGCGGTTGTTCGTCTTCTTCTCGTGTTGACTAGCGCCACTTGGTTTCGCAAGTGTTGCCTGTCCGCTAGTGGCAGCAGCGGCTGTTATGGATATGTAGTTACTGTGGCCCTATCTTTGGGGCGACGTCGTGGTTCTTCCTGGTCGTGTTGGTTTGCAGTTCAGTTGGGGACTCAGGAGGAGCCAGATCCCCGGAGTGCGACAACACGCGCGCATGGACTGCCGGATCGAAGGCCTGTGGTCACGAGGGTGCACGACCTCGTCGTAAACAGGATCCTGCAAGCTTTAAGTTGAGTGCATTTCGATTCAAGTAGAGAAACCTCCACCATTGTGAGATCTTGCGATTCGCCAGTGACTTGGGTTCGTGTTGCTGCTAATAGTGTTGCTGAGGCGAAGAGCAGCGAGTGGAGTGCTTGGGGAAGGCGGATCTGATGAGGTTTCCCGGACTTCTAATTACTATTTATTGCGTTCAGTTTGTTACTAGTTGTTAAGTTCAACCAGTGGTATTTTTACTGGCTCGTGGCCGCTAACGCCCCAGTAACCTGCCCTAGGGGTTAGTGTATGTAACGGCAGCGTACGTTTCATCACCTTGCCGCTGCTGTCCGGTGAAGCGTGTAGTTTGGGCAGCTTTCTTGATTGTAGGTTGGTTGGCGATTCTTCTAATCTCGTGGTAGTGATTCCTTTCTCGTTCTGGGTGCTCTAAGCACAGTATTCTGCGGGTGGAGTCCAGACTGCCGGTTCCGGCTTTGGCGTATTTTTACATCTTTGCATTTGGTTTACTGGACGTCAGGTAGCCTCAGTAAGATTATCATTAGTCATTCGTTAGATTGCCACTAGTCTGAGTTATCATTTTGTGAAGTGAATGCAACTCTTGGCTGCCTATCTTATACCTTGCGAAAGCGTTTTTTTGCCGGACCTACTCAGAGGTCGATTCCTGGTGCAGCGACTGTGACTAGCTCTTGTGTTCTATTATTGCATTTGGTGTTTTATTGTATGTTTCTAAAATTTTTTATATATAATTGCCATTCTCGGCGTTACAGCAGGTTTAAATGGTTGTGCTACCAAGTTTACCATCATTTTGTCTCACTCGTTTGGTGATCAGTCTTTTTAAATTAACCTTGCTATTGCAGTGCTGTTTTACAGTATGTTTGTTAATTTGTTTATAATTGCCGTTCTTGGCGTTAAAGGCCTTCAGAAGTGACTGTGGTTACTCACCTTAAAATTGTAATTAGGATCACATTGGCTTGTTTTTAAAACATTATTTGCTGTGTATGTATTTTATGCTCCTTTGGTCAATTGTAACGCACTGAAAGCACTATTAATTACACAGTTGTTTTTCCTTCAGTAATAACGTATGATATCTTTATTTATTGCTGAGTCTGGAATTACCATTTTAAAATAAATGTGAGTAATTGCAAAAGGGAACCAACAGTAACTGATTAAGGCCCCGTCCACAATCGTAACCGAATCCTGCCTTCCTTGGCCACCAGGTTTGAACTGGTAGCCGAGCGTGGTTACGATTCTAATATCGCAGTTACAGTTACTGTTGGTTTGATTTGTTAAACTCTGTTAGTGTTGATTGATTTCTGCCTTTGGTACTGTGTTATGTTTTAGGTGATCAGCTTTGTAATGGCGGTGAGGCAGTGCCCCGGGATCGGCCTATTGAGGACGGACCACCTCACTTATGAGCTGGCAATAAGACGCCAGACTATTGAGGGTAGTGTTCCGGACTTAGTAGCCCGATTACGTGCTACCGTGCTTCAGCCTGTTGACGTCACGCCAGAGGTTGTGGGTGACAAAGGCAGCCACTGAGTTTTTGTTTAAAGCTGTTAGGAGTCTTCAGGACAACATCGACTTTTTAGAGGGTACTTAACCTAGTGGCAGTTAGACACGGTGGAGGCACAGTTGATACATTTAACCAACCGGGTATCTGATTTTAGGGCATTAAGTTTAGAGGATCGTGATAAGCAGTCAACCGCTGTATTGGAGTCCTTGGTTAATAAATTGCAGTTTAAAGTCTCATGTTCAGAGCCTGATGGGAACAGGACGGAGGAGCAGGATTTGTTATCTTCCAGGGGGGTCGCTAGCGGGCCCGGGAATAACGCTCTTATGTCCTCCGAGGGCTTAGCCGGGGCGTTGGCTAAATTGCCTAATCCCCTGGTGCATCTCTTTCGAGACATCACAGAACTGTGCACGCAATATTTTTCACTTACTTTTTCTGAGTCCCCCATCAGCTTTATAGTGAAACGCTGCACTTTTTTAAACTTCCATTGTCAATATTTACAATTTACGAAACAAGACCGATTCAGTGTCTCCTGTGTGGGAGATTTGAGCGTTTTGAACAATGTACCTTGTACTGTGTGAGTGTATGCGTGTGTGTGTGTGTGTGTGGGAGGGGGGGGGTCGGGGTTGGGCTATGTGTGTATGTTTATAGGTCAGTGTCGTCCAATAGTTCTGGAGGGTGAAAGAAAGCGTTGTTTTTCTGTATTTTGCAGCTTTCCACATTATTAAGTTATAATGGTTCAAATGGCTCTGAGCACTATGGGACTTAACTTCTGAGGTCATCAGTTCCCTAGAGCTTAGAACTACTTAAACCTAGAATGAGTTTTTCACTCTGCAGCGGAGTGTGCGCTGATATGAAACTTCCTGGCAGATTAAAACTGTGTGCCTGACCGAGACTCGAACTCGGGACCTTTGCCTTTCGCGGGCAACTGCTCTACCATCTGAGCCCGGGCGTGAGTCGTGCTTCGGTAGCTCAGATGGTAGAGCACTTGCCCGCGAAAGGCAAAGGTCCCGAGTTCGAGTCTCGGTCGGGCACACAGTTTTAATCTGCCAGGAAGTTACTTAAACCTAACTAAGGACATCACACACATCCATGCCGGAGGCAGGATTCGAACCTGCGACCGTGGCGATCGCGCGGTCCCAGACTTTAGCGCCTAGAACCGCTCGGCCACCCCAGCCGGCTCATTATTAAGTTTTGTGCGTGGAAATTGGTCATTCTCCACATGGTTTTTTCTGATTATCAGTATTTCATTTTTGTAGTTGTCTATATTGGGTGGGGTTTTGTTCAGTCTGTGCAGCAGATATTTGAAGCTGGCTTGTTTGCAAATAATTGTTCTCGTGTATAGCTGTCCTGATGGTGATGAAGTCATTAAATTTGGGACATTGTTGTTGGCTGTTGTGTCTGAGTTTTGTGAGGTCAAGGAAATATAACATTTTGTCATTTTCTGGTTCCATGGTAAACTTTATTTTTGAATGGACTGTGCTGATATCATTGTGGAGTTGTGGGATGTGAGAGGGTGTTTCATCTAGAAAGCGTATGATGTCGTTCACAACATGATTCCAATATACTCTCAAGATATTGTCTGGGAGTAGACTGTCAGAAGACTCCGAATAGAACTGGTCACCAAATGAGATATCGTTGTAAAACTGAATCGAAAAAGGCTTGACCACAATAAAATATTCATTGCCAATGATAACCAGTTTTGGTAAAAATATGATAACCTTAGGCCTTGTTTCACCTTTAAAGGCAGGTGATGGTGATGAACAGAGCAAGTATTGTCGCTACACAATACTTGCTCCATTCACTGCCAGCACTTCCCATTGTGGTGTAACACGGCCAAAAGATAGTCAGATTTTGACCAAAACTGATTACTATTGCCATTAAATAATAAAACTGTTTTTAATTCAAATTAAAAATATTTTATGGAGACCACAGATATTCTTCATAAGACATGTTCCCAAAAACTACAAATAGTTTTCTCTGTGATTAATTTTGGTAGGTATGTTATTTATTTATATGATATCTGGGAATGTCTTCATGTTGATCTAATTGCTGTTTGATGGTGTTGATGCTTTGAGTGGTGAGGATATTAGTGTGCATGGATGTGATGTTGAATTGTGTAAATGTGGCTGATATGAGTATGTTGATGTATTTGATTGTTCAAATCAGCTGTTTGATGTTGTGTATGTTCTGTTGTTTGTACCCTAAAATCGTATCAAATTACCGCAAAATGTATTACGTTCCTCCAAAGTGTATCACATTACCCCTCAAACTACATCAACTTGCCCACAAAAGTGTATCACCCGACACCAAAGAGTATCAAATTACCCCTCAAATTGTATCAAGTTGTCCCAAAATTTCAGTTGTACCTTTCTAGCTGTAAGCATTGCGAGCTCCTGTGCAACTGAGTTTCAGACCTCCCTACCCGAACCAAGTTTCACCTTTCTACTACGAAAATCTGAAGAGTTACTCAGGAATCAAACCCATGTGCTTCATCCCCGAAGCCACTGACGCTATCCATGATGAGGGGAACATGTTACCCTTCCTGTAAAATATTGACGATTTGTTCGACAACGGTTGCCTGCATAAAATTTGTTTCCAACAAGACAGGGTGAGTGTAACTTCTGCCATACTCACACACTTCAATGTTTGGTTTAAATGTTATCCTTTCCTACCTCTACCCTCTTGTGCTGTCTGTTTTTTTAGAACGCTGTTTTAGTTTAAGTAACAGCATATTTAAGATACGTTCAGTGCCAATGAATGGTTTTGACATATAAAACGGATTGTTAATATACACAATTTTTGTACTTTGTTAAATGTGAAAAGTAGATCACTTTTGTTAAAAGAACTTACAAGATTTTCTTTTTCACAGTAGCCCCAGACTTAGGTGTAATATACACTCCTGGAAATGGAAAAAAGAACACATTGACACCGGTGTGTCGGACCCACCATACTTGCTCCGGACACTGCGAGAGGGCTGTACAAGCAATGATCACACGCACGGCACAGCGGACACACCAGGAACCGCGGTGTTGGCCGTCGAATGGCGCTAGCTGCGCAGCATTTGTGCACCGCCGCCGTCAGTGTCAGCCAGTTTGCCGTGGCATACGGAGCTCCATCGCAGTCTTTAACACTGGTAGCATGCCGCGACAGCGTGGACGTGAACCGTATGTGCAGTTGACGGACTTTGAGCGAGGGCGTATAGTGGGCATGCGGGAGGCCGGGTGGACGTACCGCCGAATTGCTCAACACGTGGGGCGTGCGGTTTCCACAGTACATCGATGTTGTCGCCAGTGGTCGGCGGAAGGTGCACGTGCCCGTCGACCTGGGACCGGACCGCAGCGACGCACGGATGCACGCCAAGACCGTAGGATCCTACGCAGTGCCGTAGGGGACCGCACCGCCACTTCCCAGCAAATTAGGGACACTGTTGCTCCTGGGGTATCGGTGAGGACTATTCGCAACCGTCTCCATGAAGCTGGGCTACGGTCCCGCACACCGTTAGGCCGTCTTCCGCTCACGCCCCAACATCGTGCAGCCCGCCTCCAGTGGTGTCGCGACAGGCGTGAATGGAGGGACGAATGGAGACGTGTCGCCTTCAGCGATGAGAGTCGCTTCTGCCTTGGTGCCAATGATGGTCGTATGCGTGTTTGGCGCCGTGCAGGTGAGCGCCACAATCAGGACTGCATACGACCGAGGCACACAGGGCCAACACCCGGCATCATGGTGTGGGGAGCGATCTCCTACACTGGCCGTACACCACTGGTGATCGTCGAGGGGACACTGAATAGTGCACGGTACATCCAAACCGTCATCGAACCCATCGTTCTACCATTCCTAGACCGGCAAGGGAACTTGCTGTTCCAACAGGACAATGCACGTCCGCATGTATCCCGTGCCACCCAACGTGCTCTAGAAGGTGTAAGTCAACTACCCTGGCCAGCAAGATCTCCGGATCTGTCCCCCATTGAGCATGTTTGGGACTGGATGAAGCGTCGTCTCACGCGGTCTGCACGTCCAGCACGAACGCTGGTCCAACTGAGGCGCCAGGTGGAAATGGCATGGCAAGCCGTTCCACAGGACTACATCCAGCATCTCTACGATCGTCTCCATGGGAGAATAGCAGCCTGCATTGCTGCGAAAGGTGGATATACACTGTACTAGTGCCGACATTGTGCATGCTCTGTTGCCTGTGTCTATGTGCCTGTGGTTCTGTCAGTGTGATCATGTGATGTATCTGACCCCAGGAATGTGTCAATAAAGTTTCCCCTTCCTGGGACAATGAATTCACGGTGTTCTTATTTCAATTTCCAGGAGCGTACTTGTGAAACTCTTCAGAGTGCTGCTTAACTTAATCTACTTATCAGTTGTTAAAATAAGTGAGATGTGAGAATTTTATAAGTAATACAGGCAATTTAGATGTTGAAATGTTAAATACAGAGCTTACGATGTATGAAAAATCTGACATACTGTGCAATTGTTTTTTTCCTCTAATTTTCGTAAATATCGTGTATTTTATGGTAAGCATGTTAGCTGCGTGCACATTTTAATTAGTTATACAGATACTCAATAGGTGGAAAATTATTTAGTTTAAAAATCCACAGAGCTTGCAAGTGTGCTACACTTCCCAAACTTTTGTCGTAAATGAGTGCTGCTTAACCTGAAAATTGTTATCAGTAGTGATAATATGTAGCCTGCTAGTATCTTAATAAACAATACAGACAATTTGCATGTGGTAACATATAATTTGTAACTTCATTGTGCTTTGTGATAGAGAGAAATCTTACATAAAATAAAAATATGCAATTTTATTTTGCTAGAATTTTCATATGTATGTTTTGCAGATACTATGCTTAACCTGCAAGTTGCATGCATTCTAACAAAATAAAACAGACAATTTAGATGATAAAATATTTAATTTGAAACTTCATTTAGTTTGAAACGTATGAGAAGTATTACAATAAATGATAAATAATCTTATTAAATTTCGTGATTGTCTTTGCAGATGACACATCGCTCATTGTTACCATCTTTGGTCGTCTCTCTTGTGAGTGTGTTCATAAACAGTGTGTGTTGTTCTAGAGTTTGTTTGTTTGTTTCTGGTCTTCAGTCCAGGGACTGGTTCGATGCATCTCTCAATGTTACTCTGTCCTGTGCAAGCTACTTCATCTCCGAAAAACGACTGCAACCTACATCCTTCTGAATCTGCTTAGTGTATTCATCTCTTGGTATCCTTCTACGATTTTTGCCCCCCACACTTCCATCCAACATGAAATTGGTGATCCTTGATGCTTCATAACGTGTCCTACCAACCGATCCCTTCTTTTAGTCAGGTTGTGCCACAAATTCCTCTTCTCCCCAGTTCTATTCAGCACCTCCTCTTTATTTACGTGATCTACCCATCTAATTTTCAGCATTCTTCTGTAGCACCACACTTCGAAAGCTCTGTTCACTTCTTCCATACATGGCCACGCTCCATACAAATACTTCCAGAAAATACTTTCTGACGCTTAAATCCATACAAGAAGTTAACAAATTTTTCTTCTTCAGAAATGCTTTCCTTGCCATTACAAGCCTCTACTTAATATCCTCTCAACTTCGTACATCTTTAGTTATTCTGCTGCCCAAATATCATAAATCATTTACTACTTTTAGCGTCTCGTTTCCTAGTGTAATTCCCTTAGAATCGTCTGACTTAATAAACTGCAGTCCATTATCCTTGTTTTGCTTTTGTTGATATTAATCTTATATCCTCCTTTCAAGACACTGTCCATTTCGTTCAGCTGCTCTTCCAGGTCCTTTGCTGTCTCAAATAGAATTACAATGTCATCGGCGAACCTCAAAATTTTTATTTCTTCTCCGTGGGTTTTACTTAATACTCCAATTTTTTGTTTTTTGTTTCCTTTATGGCTTGCTCAATATACGGATTGAATAACATCGGGGACAGGCCACAACCCTGCCTCACTCCCTACCTCGAGGTTGGCTTCTACCAGTTTTTCCATTCGTCTGTAAGGAATTCATATTAGAACTTTTGCAGCCTTGATAGTTCGGTTATTTTCACACCTGTCGACACCTGCTTTCCTCCGGATTGGAATGATTATATTCTTCTTGAAATCTGAGGATATTTCACCTGTCTCATGCATATTGCTCACCAGGTGGTAGAGTTTTGTCGTGGCTGACTCTCCCAAGGCAATTAGTAGCTCTAATGGAATGTTGTCTTCTCCCAGGCCTTTTTTGATTTAGGTCTTTCAGTGCGCTATTAGAATTCTTCACACAGTATCGTATCTCCAATTTCGTCTTCATTTATGCCCTCTTCCATTTCCATAGTATTGCCCTTCAGTACATTGCCCTTGTATAGACGCTCTATGTACTCCTTCCATCTATCTGCTTTCCCTTCTTTGCTTAGAACTTGTTTTCATACGAGCGCTTGATTCTCGTACAGGTGGTTCTCTTTTCCTGTAGGCAGTATCTTACTCCTAGTGATATGCCTCCACATCCTTATATTTGTTCTCTAGCCATCCTTGCTTAGCCATTTTGCACTTCCTGTCGATCACATTTTTGAGACGTTTGTATTCCTTTTTGCCTGCTTCATTTACTGCATCTTTATATTTTCTCTCTTTCATGTCTTAAATTCAGTATCTCTTCTGTTACCCAAGGATTTCTACTAGCCCTCGTCTTTTTGCCTACTCGATCCTCTGCTGCCTTCACTATTTCGTCTCTCAAAGTTAATCATTCTTCTCCTACTGTATCTCTTTCCCCCGTTGTTGTCAACCGTTCCCTAATACTGTCTGAAATTCTCTAGAGCCTCTGGTTCTTTCAGTTTATCCAGGCCCCTACCTTTTTGCAGTTTCTTCAGTTTATTTCTACAGTTCGTAACCAATAAATTGTGGTCAGAGTCCACATCTGTCACTGGAAATGTTTACGATTTAAGACCGGGTTCCTAAATCTCTGTCTTACCATTATATAATCTATTTGAAATCTTCCAGTGTCTCCAAGCCTCTTCCATCATGTTTACAACCTTCATTCATGATTCTTAAACAAAGTGTTAGCTATGATTAAGTTATGCTCTGCGCATGATTCTACCAGGCGGCTTTGTCTTTCTTTCCTTACCCCCAGTCCATATTCACCTACTACTTTTCCTTCTCTTCCTTTTCCTGCTATTGAATTCCAGTCCACCATGACTATTAAATTTTCGTCTCCCTTAACCATCTGAATAATTTCTTTTATCGCATCATACATTACTTAAGTCTCTTCATAATCTGTGGAGCTAGTTAGCGTATAAACTTGTACTACTGTGGTAGGCGTGGGCTCCGTGACTATCTTGGCAACAATAATGCGTTGACTATGCTATTCTTAGTAGCTTATCCGCACTCCCAATTTTTATTCCTTATTAAACCTACTCCTGCATTACCCCTATTTGATTTTGTATTTATAACCCCGTATTCACCTGACCAGAAGTCTTGTTCCTCCTGCCACTGAACTTCACTAATTCCCACTGTATGTAGCTTTAACCTCTCCATTTCCCTTTTCAAATTTTCTAACCTACATGTACGATTATGGGATCGGAAATTCCACGCTCCGATCCGTAGAACGCCAGTTTTCTTTCTCCTAATAACGACGTCCTCGTGAGTAGTCCCCGCCCGCACATGTGAATGGAGGACCATTTTACCTCATTTAACTGTACAGTAAAGCTGCGTGCCCTCGGGAAAAATTACGGCTGAGTTCCCCCTTGCTTTCAACCGTGCTTTATATTGTGTTATATCGTAATGAAACTCGTCATTCCGTCCTAAAATCTAACACGTAATTCCTTCCTTCCTTAAAAGAAGCGTGCTGCGCTTACATGTAGTGGTACTTTTGTTAGATGCTAGTGTAGCTTATTTAGCGAGTCATAGTTCCCCAAATGCACCAGCAGTTTTTTTTCTTCTCATCAACTGTATTTTTCTTTTCTTGCATTATTTTTGCTCCCCTCTTTCTAAAGTGACGACGAAAGCATGAATGTCAGACGACGACAGCACACACATTGTCAATCTGGGTACACTTTACATATTTGGATAGTGTTGGAAGGTAACCATTACATTTTCTAACACATTTTAAAACATTGTGTCATTTTGACAACCGCCTTAGCTGAGATAAAGTAATTAACTTGATCTTCACATTTTTTTAAAACTTGGCCTCAGTTAAGTCTCAATCATTTTTCCTGTAATTATCGATCATATCATCCTTGTGATTCATTATCTTTACTGCCCCTCTTCCCAGACATGTACGTTATGTGGTAAAAAATTATTTTGATGTAAATAGTGTTAAATCGACATACACGTCGCATTTTTTTTACAGACTGAATACATTTTACATATTTAGATAGTGATGCAATGTAAGCATTACATTTTCTGGCGTATTTTAGAATAGTGTGACTTTTTTGACAAGCATCATGGATGAGATATAATAACTAATTTGAGTCTTAGAAAGTTTCTGTACTTAAAAGCAACTAGGTCCACAATTACTTGCAATAATTGTTATCAATAATAATTCTCTGGTGCCACTTTATCTTTGCTCTCCCCGTCCCCTGACACATAATATAGAGTTCAGGATCATGTTTCATAATAGAAAATACTGTGTGAAACAATAACGCTGATAACCGGTGTAAACATCGCATTTTTTGTGTTGCCAGCGTATTTTGCAGACATTTTAGAATATTGTTACATCACAGATTTGGAAAATGATTAATTTAAAGCTCTGTTGTGCCATCAACCAGAAATGGCCCATAGAGCGAACTTTGAACGTTTTTACCAGTACAGACACTTGTTGATGACGATGAGAACATATTTTGGTACACTGATCGGACTTTCGTCACTTTTTAACAGTGGAGTCACCTGTTGGTGGCAGTGAACAAGTGGGATGTGAAACAGCAGTTGATTTTATTTTGCGTCTTCCGGTTTTGCGGAATATATCCAAGGTAAAACTCATTTTCGTTAACTATTATTTCTAATTCGTTATATATATTTTACAAAAAAAATTTGGTGAGTCACAGAATGAGGATAGATACCTCATACCATGCTCCTGAGTTCCACAGATTTTAGTCTGGAGGGCGTTTGTACTAGGGCTTATGCAGGATGTGCGTTAAGCACGCTTAGCGTGACAGGAAACAGAGGAGCAGGGCAGTCTGGGGAAGGACATGCTCGCTTGAAGAGGACTCTGCCATAGTCTGAGGCCGTTTCTTCATCTAAGTCTAGAGATCACTCCCTACATTGCGCAGACACACTGGATGTATGGAATGAGAGGACAGCATGCAGTTGGACGGGTGGAGCCACGTGCAGCTTACCACACAGGCAGTCCACCCTTACTATCCAAAACAGGATGCTTTCCATCAACAATAACGCCCAGCGCACATCAGATCAGCAGCGCTCGGTTAGCCAATGTATGGACAGGAAGTCACATTATGGGCGGTGACTCTTGGAGGAGGGAACCATCAGCTATGAGGGCACGGCCATCAGAACTATGTGAGTCTGCTGTCACCAGCAGGCCCCAGTCAAAAGACTGTACACTGTCTCCATGTCGACACTAGTTTGTGAGTAGGTTTTGCTTCCGTGGGCACCCACAGCGAATACATTGTCCATTTTAGACTATATTGTTCTTCATTAAAATCATGCTATTAGCCAATTTCGGCCGTGACACATTATCAGGCACGTTTGCTATGTCATTTATTACATACCGTGCTCATCATATTCTTTTGTTTGTCATTAATAACCTGTTGCAACAATTATGTTTTGCTGCTCTCTCAGCAAATTGTGGGCGCAACAAGAAGTTGTTTTTAAATGCTAAATTGTCCTGGAATGTACCGAACTTTCAGTATTCATTCATTTGACTGTATAGCTGGGGTGGTACCCTCCAAACCTGCCCCCCCCCCCAAACTTGTTACTAGAATTCTGTTCATTTTACTATATGTCATCACCTTAATACTGAGTTTGTTTTTCTTTTTAAACAAGTATTATCTTCAGGCGACTCATTTACATTTTAAAAATTAATTTGGCCCAGGTATATGCCTTAGTTATGTGTATCTGAGGATATCTTTGCCTATATATTTAAGAAGTGCCTGTTGCTTGCGTTACCCAACTAGTGTGTTCTGTGGTGTGTCCAGAGTAGAGGTCCATGTTGCGGTTCGAATCCTGTCTCCCAATGTGTCTCTGGACAATGGGTTTACTATTTTGAAGCAGCTGGTCTTTGTAATTTTTTGTCGAAACGTGTATCTGTTATCTGTTTAATTCAGCACTGATAAATTTTATAAATTGTGTTATTGTTACGAATGATGTTTAGTGCCCCATTGCACGTTACTTTCACTCCCCAAACAACCAAAGGAACCTGGTTGTGCCAGATGATTTTTAATTATCAAAAAATAATATGTTATATACTCACTCCAATATTGCATACTGAATGATATATAGTTCCAAATGAAATACATCAATGTGACCGGTGAGCCAGTCCATAAACGATATTTTAGAAATTATTAATGAAAATATAGTTTACTTTTTGTACTTTAGACAGTTTACATATTTTACCATTTTTTTATAATGGATACTTTTAAGAACAGACTTGGTGGAGCTATATTGTAATAATGATATTGGTCTCTGGAGATAAGAGAGATGGGTGACATATTTATCTGATAAATAATTCATTTAGTTGCGATACATTTAAGCACACAGCCCCAGATCGGGCTACTTTGTAGTGGGTCCTGATTGGAGGAGAGGAGAGAGGAAGAGAGAGAAAGTGTGCATTTTTTTATACAAAATTCAGATCTTCCCGGTACTTTCGAGCTCAGAACAGATGTGACTTCACTGTAACAGGCTCTTGCATTTTAATACAACGCTCTGATTGCAGGAGGAAAGAGAGAGAGTTGGAACATTATGCAATGAGTGCGCGTCGTTTTAGGTAAACACTTCAATGTTTGACATAGCAATCATTTTAATATTACGCAAATCAGGTAATTTGACATTATTTTTACGGCAGAAGTAAGTTGTGAAGAAATAATGAATTTCTTTATTTAATCCTAGGTTGACGTAATTTTATTCCATATTTTACGCTATTTCTAAAACTATACTTTGAATGGTTGGAGTCAGGGCAGTATGAGTCGAAAGTAATTAAATTTGGTACTTCATTTAAATAATACATTCTGATTCGTTGGGAAGATTAGTGGATGTGGCGTCTAATGCACACAATTCGTCTGTTTACATCAACTTATAGTTTCAAGACTGTACTATGACTAGCTGGAGATATGAGGGTAGAAGAACTTTTAATTTCCCATTAACACAACTGGTCTCTTCCGCAATCTTGGAGTTTTTCATAAGTTGTTTCATATTTTATACTATGTTGTGTTTGGATGGATGTAAGGACAGGGACCTTTAATTTCCCATTGACAAAACTTCCACTATTTTGGATCTTTTGATAGTGCATTGTGACTGGCTGGAGAGTATGTGGAGGTGCGAGATGTGAAGGGCATGAAACACACCTCGGTAAGTAAGATTTCTTGAATTTATTTTATCCTGACTTGATGCCTTCTTTTAATATTTCCCTGTGTTTGGTCAGTAGAAGATGTTGGAGGGGCGATGGGGCTCAAAGCACTAATGAGTTAGTTGGACTTTTAAATATTCTGCTGATTTACTAAAATTTCCCAGCATTGCAACCCTTTTTTTCTTTACTTCCTGGATTTTTTTATTTCCTGTCATTTTATACGTAGGACAATTCACATATTTTGAATTTACAGCCAAGTTTTGAATTTTCTTCCAAATTTTGAATTTTCCGCCAGTTTTTGAATATCTTGCCGGTCACCACCTTCGATTTTTGAATTTCCCGCCGAAAGCGACTGTAGCGCCACAATTGCGCTGCCACCTAGCGGCAGAAACTGGAGTTTTGCCCATAATGGAACTGTGCTCCAGGTAATACACACCTATACAACTATTACACATAATTTGAGCTGCCACCTAGCAGCAGAAACTGGAGTTGTACCCATAATGGAACTGTGCTCCAGGTAATACACACCTATACAACTATTACACATAATTTCAAATCGATACGACACTTGTTCTAGCTGATATTCACCACAAAACGACGAAAGGAGAAAGGAGAAAAAGTTTTCCACCTCTTCATTTTTGCTGTTCAGCGGTCAAACTTCAGTATCAGACATGACGTTTTGATTCCCCACTTCGTTACTATAGACTATTCGCAACACAGTTTCCGTACTGTCCACCTGTACTACTGAATCCACCTGCAAAATTATATCATTCTTTAACACATAGTTCAAAAGATATGACGCCATAAACATTCAGATTCATGAAAAACAACTATCCTTTGCTTAAAAAGTAGTGTAAATTCCCCAGTTCGCATTATTCAGTGTTCCATAATCAGAGCACTTAGCTATTTCCAGCAAATTTTTACCATGGTTTCAAACCATTCCTAAACTTTTTCACTCTGACTTGCTTAAAGACAAGTATTTAACACATCAACTCGTTTTTAAAGAAAACAGACGTTTGAAGCTGTTTTATATGTGGTAATTCGATTCTTTAAAGAGTCGATGGTTTACTGGTATGTAAGTAAACAGCCAAATCCTTCCATTCCGTGGCTAATCATAAAGAATGTTCTTCAAACAGCCTTGTGCGATAAACATTAATTCTCGGTCGTGCAGAGTTAACACGGTGCCGCAGTGTATCTTGTCTACAGTAATGTACGCATAGAAGGAAACCCAGACACCAACAACGATGGCGCAGCGCAGACTACTTTGCAGCCAAGGCGGCACGTGGCGGCAGCGGCAGCCAGGAATTTCGATCCATCACCTTCTGCCGGTGATGGCTCCCCCTCCCTTGTATGGAGAGGGCCGCTGATGGGAACGTCCGTCACGTCAGCAGGTCCAGGTGCGGTGCAGACGGAGTGGAAGCGTTCTTCCACTGGCACGGTTCCATGAACCTCTGCCCAAACCAGGTACTGAAGGTCGCCTGCTACCACTCATAACATGTGCTGCCAATTGCACCGATACCGAGGAGATTACCCTAATCTCTAAAAATGGCTCTGACCACTACGGGACTCAACTGCTCAGGTCATTAGTCCCCTAGAACTTAGAACTAGTTAAACCTAACTAACCTAAGGACATCACAAACATCCATGCCCGAGGCAGGATTCGAACCTGCGACCGTAGCGGTCTTGCGGTTCCAGACTGCAGCGCCTTTAACCGCACGGCCACTTCGGCCGGCCCCCCTAATCTCTGCCTGACTGCACGTTTTGAGTGAGTTTCCAACTCTGAGGGCAGGGCTCAGAAAGGAGAGGAGGCTCAAGACACCATCGACGAGGAAGAGCTCATTAAGGAAACGACACATGTTCTGATTACATAGGTAAGCAAATGGGCATTGTAGTTTTGAAACTTGGTGTTTGTCTCAAGCGATTTAAGTAAACAACAGTAAGCCAAAGGCTGCGCACATTGAGCCGTGCACCTAGCGAATACGACTATGTCCTAATCAAGTCACAGCAACCGTAACTAAATTACCTGAAATGCCCGACAGGTTCGATGACAACGATACAACAGGACAGTGCTCAAAGTGCTCAGTGGTGGTTTCCCTGAGACCTGTGGCATGTAGTGACATTGATCCCCATAGTGAGGTTGCTGTTGTTATCACAGATCTGGAAGTGATTTGCTGTGTTATGGTCTATCTCCCCTGTGTTAATACTCGCAACAGATGACGGCAACCCTTGTGATCAACAATTCACTACTGTAATTCACTCTGTTATCGCAGTTTCTCTCCGAAAGGTAATCCCGAGCCTCCATAAAAGGATATTGCCGTCCCAGACTGGCAGGGATAGATTTGCGAACTAAATGAAAAGGCGGACGCTTTCGCGGACATCTTCACTCTCAGCTTCACACCGGTCAGATACCCAAATGGTCCGAGAGACAATCCCTAGGTATCTTTCTAACAGAGAGAATGATGACATTCCTCCAATGAAGTACGAACCAGATACAGAGTCTCAAATGATTGAAAACATCATGTTAGGATAAAATCGTTAAGTTGATGATGAAGAACATGACAACGGAAGAGCAACCATAATCCCCAGAATATGTAATGAAGTCCTCTGTATTTGCCACTAACCTACGGCAGGAAAACATGCAGAGGTGGTGGCCACCTAAGAAAAGAAATTTACAAACCTATCAGCCTCTACCAGTTCTCTCACAAATTTTAAATACTATATCTTATGCACCTGCTATATATCGAAGCTTGAAACCTAACAAGAGGTCGCACAACAGACTGACAACTATTGGCACAGGTGGAGGAAACTATGAACGCCTTGGAACGCCGAGAATACCTGGTGGAAGTATTTCTAGACATCTACAAGCCGTTGAGTTTTGTATGCCACGAGGGGATGTTTGCTAAAACAGGGAGTTCATACACTCCTGAAAATGGAAAAAAGAACACATTGACACCGGTGTGTCAGACCCACCATACTTGCTCCGGACACTGCGAGAGGGCTGTACAAGCAATGATCACACGCACGGCACAGCGGACACACCAGGAACCGCGGTGTTGGCCGTCGAATGGCGCTAGCTGCGCAGCATTTGTGCACCGCCGCCGTTAGTTGGTTGGTTGGTTTGGGGAAGGAGACCAGACAGCGTGGTCATCGGTCTCATCGGATGAGGGAAGGATTGGGAAGGAAGTCGGCCGTGCCCTTTCAGAGGAACCATCCCAGCATTTGCCTGGAGCGATTTAGGGAAATCACGGAAAACCTAAATCAGGATGGCCGGACGCGGGATTGAACCGTCGTCCTCCCGAATGCGAGTCCAGTGTCTAACCACTGCGCCACCCCGCTCGGTCCGCCGCCGTTAGTGTCAGCCAGTTTGCCGTGGCATACGGAGCTCCATCGCAGTCTTTAACACTGGTAGCATGCCGCGACAGCGTGGACGTGAACCGTATGTGCAGTTGACGGACTTTGAGCGAGGGCGTATAGTGGGCATGCGGGAGGCCGGGTGGACGTACCGCCGAATTGCTCAACACGTGGGGCGTGAGGTCTCCACAGTACATCGATGTTGTCGCCAGTGGTCGGCGGAAGGTGCACGTGCCCGTCGACCTGGGACCGGACCGCAGCGACGCACGGATGCACGCCAAGACCGTAGGATCCTACGCAGTGCCGTAGGGGACCGCACCGCCACTTCCCAGCAAATTAGGGACACTGTTGCTCCTGGGGTATCGGCGAGGGCCATTCGCAACCGTCTCCATGAAGCTGGGCTACGGTCCCGCACACCGTTAGGCCGTCTTCCGCTCACGCCCCAACATCGTACAGCCCGCCTCCAGTGGCGTCGCGACAGGCGTGAATGGAGGGACGAATGGAGACGTGTCGTCTTCAGCGATGAGAGTCGCTTCTGCCTTGGTGCCAATGATGGTCGTATGCGTGTTTGGTGCCGTGCAGGTGAGCGCCACAATCAGGACTGCATACGACCGAGGCACACAGGGCCAACACCCGGCATCATGGTGTGGGGAGCGATCTCCTACACTGGCCGTACACCAATGGTGATCGTCGAGGGGACACTGAATAGTGCACGGTACATCCAAACCGTCATCGAACCCATCGTTCTACCATTCCTAGACCGGCAAGGGAACTTCTGTTCCAACAGGACAATGCACGTCCGCATGTATCCCGTGCCACCCAACGTGCTCTAGAAGGTGTAAGTCAACTACCCTGGCCAGCAAGATCTCCGGATCTGTCCCCCATTGAGCAAGTTTGGGACTGGATGAAGCGTCGTCTCACGCGGTCTGCACGTCCAGCACGAACGCTGGTCCAAGTGAAGCGCCAGGTGGAAATGGCATGGCAAGCCGTTCCACAGGACTACATTCAGCATCTCTACGATCGTCTCCATGGGAGAATAGCAGCCTGCATTGCTGCGAAAGGTGGATATACACTGTACTAGTGCCGATATTGTGCATGCTCTGTTGCCTGTGTCTATGTGCCTGTGGTTCTGTCAGTGTGATCATGTGATGTATCTGACCACAGGAATGTGTCAATAAAGTTTCCCCTTCCTGGGACAATGAATTCACGGTGTTCTTATTTCAATTTCCAGGAGTGTATTTCACACACACTACTCCTTGAAGCCAACCTGTTAGTCAGTACCTTCCATGTGAGAACACGAGGGAATATAAAGAAGGAGGCACTTCCTTGATGGAGTACCTCGAGGATCTGCACTCGGGCCAGTACTTTAGAACCTCTTCACAGCAGACGCCCCTACGAGTGACTGTCCATCTAGCGCTCTGTGCTGGCGGCACAGCCTCATTCACAAAGATCACGAATGCCAGTGTTGCCCAACGCCGACTCGAAGCTCCTCTGAAGAACTCGAAAAACTAGGCAATAAAATGGAGACTTCAATTCAATGCTGGCAAGAGACAAGCAATAGCTTTTGCCCAAAGAATATTCCAGTCGATCTGACGCCACTGCGGATCGACCGTGATAACATCATGTGGGCAGCTATAGCAAGATATCTTGCCATCACAGTAGACTAACGTGATGACAGCTTGTCTAAGAAACGAGCAGTCTCTGTATCACTTACTGAACCAGGAATCCACACTGCCACCAGATATCGGATGTGGTCTGTACTACGTTAGTGCTTCTACTTCTGTCATATGCTTTCGTAGAATGGAGAAACGCTGTGGACTCTCATATAATCAAGCAACAGAGAATACAAAACTGGATCTTGAGTCTCGCCTTTCATTAACCATGAGATTTATCACAAAGCTCCCTCCCTGAAACTACCTGAGTCCCACCAACCGAAAACGATACGAACAGACTGCACTCAAATGCTACAGGAAAGCGAAGCAGTCAGATAATAGACAAATCAGTGTTTTGGAGGTAAGAATCATCGCAACCACATAACCAGTTTTCTGACCTACTAGGCAGAAAGTAGTTGCAATAAAATTGAATGAATGGAAATAGCCCTAAACATATAATATAGATCAAAGTTGAAGACAACACAAACCACATTTACAAATATCCGGAGAGAAAAATACAAAGTGTTGGTGAACTCTGACATTCCACCAGACAAGAGATCACGTTATACATGGAATCGGAGAAAGCTGATCAATTGCATTAGAGCAGAGCAGCGATATGAAGGTTGTCAGTGGATGGCTGCACAGTGAATAAAAACTGAAAAACCCATTTCATTTAAAAGTACTCATTCTGTGACGGATAATATTACATCACTGTAGTAATAGTCAGCAACTACCCCTGAACAGTAACGTTTCACGAGGCACAAAAGTTGATCAAGTTGCACGTGTAATTCATTTACATGCACCCAAAGTCAGTCTTTATCTGTGAAGTTAAATGCAGAAGAGTGGAAACGTTACTCTACACGTACATCTACATACATACTCCGCAATCCACCATACGGTGCGTGGCAGAGGGTATCTCGTACCACAACTAGCATCTTCTCTCCCTGTTCCACTCCCAAACAGAACGAGGGAAAAATGACTGCCTATATGCCTCTGTACGAGCCCTAATCTCTCTTATCTTATCTTTGTGGTCTTTTCGCGAAACGTAAGTTGGCGGCAGTAGCGATTCGCGAAAAGAACGCCTCCTTTCCTCTAGAGGCTCCTACCCGAGTTCCTGAAGCATTTCCGTAACACTCGCGTGATGATCAAACCTAACAGTAACAAATCTAGCAGCCCACCTCTGAACTGCTTCTATGTCCTCCCTCAATCCGATCTGATAGGGATCCCAAACGCTCGAGCAGTACGCAAGAATAGGTCGTATAAGAGTTTTATAAGCGGTCTCCTTTACAGATGAACCACATCTTCCCAAATTCTACCAATGAACCGAAGACGACTACCCGCCTTTTCCACAACTGCCATTACATGCTAGTCCCAAATATTTAATCGACGTGACTGTGTCAAGCGCTACACTACTAACGGAGTATTCAAACATTACGGGATTCTTTTTCCTATTCATCTGCATTAATTTACATTTATCTATATTTAGAGTTACCTGCCATTCTTTACACCAATCACAAATCCTGTCCAAGTCATCTTGTATCCTCCTACAGTCACTCAACGACACCTTCCCGTACGCCACAGCATCAGCAGCAAACAGCCCCACATTGCTATCCACCCTATCCAGAAGACCATTTATGTAGGTAGAAAGCAATAGCGGACCTACCACACTTCCCTGGGGCACTCCAGATGATACCCTCACCTCCGATCAACCATCGAGGAGAACGTACTGGGTTCTGTTACTTACGAAGTCTCGATGTTTAATATGGACGACTGTACGTTGAGATGTCTTGAAATGTTATTTTTAAAGAAACATTTCTGTTGCGGCTGTTTCAGTTTACCAGTTGCATCCTTGCAGGAGTGTTTGCGAAATTTTGCAGCCTGCAGTATTGGTATCGTATTGAATAGCAGCGACAAAATAATGTACACAAATCATAACAAAAGAATTTTTAATAACAGCTTTGGTCTTGCTGCAATGTAAGTTGTTTTCCGATTCAGTAGTGGAGCATAAGAATGAAATAACTACTGTTAACAAAATGTTTTGTGAAATTCCTGCAGATGACAAAGATGAGTCGGGAATATGTAATAACGTGTTTTATTAACTCCAACAGAGAACAACAACTATCTGTACAAAGAAAGTGTCATCAGTAAAATGCGCCCTGAACAAGAATATTTAGTAACATGAGTACTTCATACACTTTCAGTTTTTATTTATGTATAACTGCACATTCCCATCCAAAGAGGGAGCAAGTATTGTTATCGTTTCTCTAAGTGCTGTGGTATCCATCAGTTCTCAGGCAACAAGTAATCTCCATTAATTAATTAACCTTCTAGTTAAGATGGCCCTGGCTGTTACAAGGCCTTAATTTTCAAAACGTATTATCTATGTTTTGTGGAAGGCTACCTTGTACAGCAACGTTTCGGCAGGCAGCTCTCAGCATCCAACAACTTGCTACGCTGTCGGTCGACTGATTCCCAAAAGAGGAGAATGTATGTACCTACCGAGAAGTTACACAAATAACATCTTCCTCCGGAGGGTGCAGCGATTCTACCTCTTCAAGTGTGAGATCATGGTGCCCTATTCTCATATCGAGCCAAGCGGTTTCAGTAGCACTCGGCAGTCGAGATTAACGCTGTGTTGACTGAATGCCACCTCTGTCTGACACCGATTTAGAGCTAGTTAGGTTACAGAAAATCAATCGCAAATTATAAACACTTTAGAGACAAGTAATAACATCGCCACGAAACACCTCCTCCCCCTCCAGTATAAACTCTAACCGTCTCCAGTAGCTCACAGACGGCCGCCAATTCATTATCTAATAATGCAGTAGCCAACCGTGACAGAAGCACCAACAGGCAAGTAACCGCTTTTGGGACATTTACGAGTTCCTAACCAGGAGCGAATTTCATTACATCACCTGTGTGCTTCAATAGTTTAGATTCTTCAGTTTCTGTGTGTAAATTTAATATCTAATAGCCACTGTCTCGCGTTGTCGTTTGCGTCAGAAAGTAAACCGATTTTGTGACATATTACAGGAGCGAATTATTTAGTTTCACCTGAGTGCTTCGGTAGTTAGGTTTTTGAATATCTGCGTATTATTAGACACAGTTCCTGCGATTTCGTCAGGGTCTACAGTAGAGTTGCGCAGCACATGCCGATAGTCCGTTTATTTGTATAATTTAGTTTCCGCGGTCTTTAGTATGGACAAAGACTGCGATTGTTGTGTGCGGATGAGAGCCGAGTTGGTGGCACTTCGCTCTCAGCTTGAGGCTGTGATGACTTTGGTTACACAGCTTGAGGCTGCAGTGGATCGGCACCACTAACATGGCCCGACAGTGAGGATCCAACGGACATCCAGCTTGTCCGAGTCCTCCGATCGGTCCTCACCGGTGGCCAGCCCAGTTACTTCTCACACTGAAGTGACCTGTTGTCGAGTGGGAGGTCGCCCCGGGGCGAAGCACGCGGTGAAAGAGTTCCCAGGCGGCTGAAAGTAAGGCCTCCCCAGTTTGTCTGACAAACAGTTTCCAGGTGCTGTCTGCGGCTGACACTGTCGCTGAGCCAGATGCTGTCACCTGTCCTGTTTCAGACGAAACCACCCAGCCCACAAGATCAGGGCAATCACAGAGGGTGGGATTATTGGTAGTTGGGAGCTCCAACGTTAGGCGCGTTATGGGACCTCTAAGGGACTTGGCTGCCAGACAGGGAAAGAAAATCAATGTGCACTCCGTGTGCATATCGGGTGGAGTCATTCCAGATGTGGAAAGGGTCCTCCCGGATGTCATGAAGAGCACAGGGTGCAGCCAACTGCAGGTGGTTGCTCACATCGGTACCTATGATGTGTGTCACTTTGGATCAGAAGAGATTCTCTCTGGTTTCGAGCGGCTAACGGAAGTGGTAAAGGCTGCCAGTCTTGCTTTCAAGACGAAAACAGAGATGACCATTTGCAGCACAGTCGACAGCACCGATTGCGGACCTCAGGCGCAGAACCGAGTGGAGGGTCTGAATCAGAGGCTCAGACCGTTCTGCGATCTTGTAGGCTGCAGGTTCCTCGACTTGCGCCAAAGGGTGGTTGTGTTTCGGGTTCCACTGAATAGATCAGGTGTCCACTATACGTAGGAGGCGGCAACAAGGGTAGCAGGGGCTGGTCGGTTTCTTAGGTTAGAGGGTCTCGGGAAAACACAAGAAGGGCTTCAGTCTCAAAGGGTGTAGGCTGAACACAGGAAGAACGTAGATACAGGAACCATTGGTATAAGAGTTGCAGAACGTCGTAGCTGTGTTGGGAAAGTACCAGAGCTCCAAGCACTAATAGAAAGCACTGACTCTCAAATCGTTATAGGCACTGAAAGCTGGCTAAACCCGGAGATAAGATCAGCCGAAATTTTTGCGAAGAGCCTAACGGTGTTCCGTAAGGATACGCTAATCACAACTGGCTGTGGCGTGTTTGTTGCTGTTAGAAGTAATTTATCTTGTCGCGAAATTGAAGTACATACTTCCTGTCAGTTAGAGTATGGGCAGAGGTCATTGTTGGAAACCGGATTAAAATAATAATAGGATCCTTTTACCGACCTCCCAATTCAACCTCGATATGTTGGCGAAAATACATGTTTAATACGAGAGGTACGCATAAAATATCATCCTAAATTGTGCTAAACGCATTCTCTGAAAATTAATTCGAGCAGTTAGTTCAAGAGCCCATGCGAATAGTAGACGGTTGAGAAAACACACTTGACCTCTTAGCAACAAATAATCCTGAGTTAATAACGAGAACCAAAACCGATACAAGGGTTAGTGAACACAGGGCTGTCGTAGCGAGATTGAATATTGTAATCCCCAAATCCTTAAAAATAAGTGAAAAGATAAAAATTCACTTGACGCCTTCCTGAGAGACAATCTCCACTCATTCCAAATTAATGATATAAGTGTAGACCAGATGTGGCTTGAATTCAAAGAAATAGTATCGCCAGCAATTGAGAAATTTATACTAAATAAATTAACAAACGGCGGAGCTGATCCACCTTGGTACACTAACGGGTTAGAACACTATTGCAGAAACAACGAAACAAACATGCCAAATTTAAACAGACACAAAATCACCATGATTGGCGATCTTTTAACAGAAGTTCGAAATTTAACGCGGACTTCAATGCGAGATGCTTATAACAGTTTCCACAACGAAACTTTGTCTCGAAACCTGGCAGGAAATCCAAAGAGATTCTGGTCTTATGTTAGCGGCAAAAATCAATAAATGCCTTTTCTTCGCGATAGCAGTTGATATGCTATCGAAGACAGTGCTGCAGAAGCAGAGTTAGTAAACAGAGCCTTCCGAAACGCCTTCACAAAAGAAAACGAAGTAAATATTCCAGAATTAGAATCGAGAACAGCTGCTAACATGAGTAACGTAGAAGTAAATATCCTCGGAGTAGTCAAGCAACTTAAATCACTTAATAAAAGCAAGTCTTCTGGTCCAGACTGTATACCAATTAGGTTCCTTTCAGAGTATGCTGATGCATTAGCTCCATACTTAACAATCATATACAACCATTCGCTCGACGGAGGATTCGTACACAAAGAATGGAAAGTTGCATAGGTCACATCAATATTCAAGAAAGATAGTAAGAGTAGTCCACTAAATTTCAGGCCCATATTGTAAACGTCGATATGAAGCAGGATTTTGGAACATATATTGCGTTTAAACATTATGAATTACCTCGAAGGAAACTGCCTATTGACACACAGTCAACATGGGTTTAGAAAACATCGTTCCTGTGAAACACAACTAGCTCTTAATTCACATGAATTTTTGAGTGCTATTGACAAGGGATTTCAGATCAATTCCGTATTTCTGGATTTCCGGAAGGCTTTTGACACTGTACCACACATGCGGCTCGTAGTGAAATTGCGTGCTTATGGAATATCGTCTCTGTTATGTTACTGGATTCACAGTTCGCTTGTGGGTTGGCTGTGTGTGCCGACTCGTGATTCGTCTTTGTTATTGTACAGTCACTGCCGTTAGCATTGTCTAGTCCTTCGATCAAGTGTTCGTGAAACTGAGTGTAGTTTGTGTGATTTTGACTGACAAGTTTTTTTTAAATTTTGTCGCGGTTCTAGGCGCTTCAGTCTGGAACCGCGTGACCGCTACGGTCGCAGGTTCGAATCCTGCCTCGGGCATGGATGTGTGTGATTTTCTTAGGTTAGTTAGGTTTAAGAAGTTCTAAGTTCTAGGGGACTGATGACCACAGATGTTAAGTCCCATAGTGCTCAGAGCCATTTGATCCATTTAAATGTTGTCAGTGTACTGGCGCTCTGTTGGTCGGTTGGCATGGAGCAGCGAGGAATTCTCGGCGGGGCGTGGTTTGGCCGGGCCCGCTGGCGGTGTCGGAGTGTGTGGCGCTGTTCCCATTGCTACGAGGTCTATGGCTCACCGACCCTGGACACGAAAGTTGAGTTTTAATTGAACCTACCAGCAAGTCAAGACTGTTCACATTGTGTCGTTTGGAGTTCATTGTGGGCTGTTGGAATATTCCCGCGAGCAATAATGTGCTTTTCAAGTTGGAAAATTCTAGCCACCCTCTGGTGGAGTTTCACTGTATTTAGTTATTTGCATTGAAGTGCACCAGCGGAATCTTCTACCTTGTGGCCGTTAACGTTCCAGTTACCTGCCCTGACCATTGACGTAAATTTCAGTCTGGAACCGTGCTGCTCCTACGGTCGCAGGTTCCAATACTGCCTCGGGCGTGGATGTTGTCTTTGGGTTAGTTAGGTTTAAGTAGTTCTAAGTCTAGGGGACTGATTACCTCATACCCATAGTGATTAGAGCCATATGAACCCTCGTCGGAGCACGAAGTGAGACGGGAAGTTTAAAGGTTTCATTGGCTGGTACAAAGACAATTATTTGCTGGTGTGTGTACGTTTGCGGCGCAATAGCGCAAGCGATGCATTCCAAGGATAATTTAAGTAGTTAGTGCATGTTACAGACTTATATCGTGTACACCTGCCGCACCGCGTTCACCGAATCAGTAACATCGTGATAATGCTCAGCAATCAGTAGATTTGCGTTGTTTGACGGTGAAAATGATTTGGATTTATCTATGAGAACAGAGCGTAAATAGCGGAGCCCTGGAAAAGAACAGATTTCAGAATAGAGTTGATATTACAAGAAAAGTGCCACTTCAACTGGATAGTAACACCTACTCTGTTCATATCAAATTTTCCTCTTTCTTGAAGCGTTTCAGCGGTTCTACAAAGTGCTACTCTGGAAGGAGCAGCCTGTCCTGAAGATTTAGGAAGATGGTACACGTCAGGATCTTAAAAGAAACTTCCCTATCACCTGCCGAAGCGCATTATTCCAGCTGGGCCGCTTCATTGAAGCAAGAATAATGAACGTGAATCATCAATATGAGGCCAAGGAGAATCTTTCTTGGCATTGTATCTTGCCATCATCCAAATCTATGCATATTGTCCCATATCTTTTCCGATAGTATATTCCGACATTTGTGCTCTAGCGGTCGCCGTTGCTGGTAACGAACGAGGAGATTCTGATTCGATTACCTGTGATTGCTTTAGTTTTTCCTTCGATGGAGAGGCCTGGAATGGTGTACAATCAACCTCCTGAGACCTAGAGAGAAACTGCTTGATAGAACGAACAGCGAAAAGTAGCCGAATTGCTATCAAATCGAAAAGCTTGCGCCCAGATACAGTTCTGAAAAGTCTGCAAAAAGTACACTCCCGGAAATTGAAATAAGAACACCGTGAATTCCTTGTCCCAGGAAGGGGAAACTTTATTGACACATTCCTGGGGTCAGATACATCACATGATCACACTGACAGAACCACAGGCACATAGACACAGGCAACAGAGCATGCACAATGTCGGCACTAGTACAGTGTATATTCACCTTTCACAGCAATGCAGGCTGCTATTCTCCCATGGAGACGATCGTAGAGATGCTGGATGTAGTCCTGTGGAACGGCTTGCCATGCCATTTCCACCTGGCGCCTCAGTTGGACCAGCGTTCGTGCTGGACGTGCAGACCGCGTGAGACGACGCTTCATCCAGTCCCAAACTTGCTCAATGGGGGACAGATCCGGAGATCTTGCTGGCCAGGGTAGTTGACTTACACCTTCTAGAGCACGTTGGGTGGCACGGGACACACGCGGACGTGCATTGTCCTGTTGGAACAGCAAGTTCCCTTGCCGGTCTAGGAATGGTAGAACGATGGGTTCGATGACGGTTTGGATGTACCGTGCACTATTCAGTGTCCCCTCGACGATCACCAGTGGTGTACGGCCAGTGTAGGAGATCGCTCCCCACACCATGATGCCGGGTGTTGGCCCTGTGTGCCTCGGTCGTATGCAGTCCTCATTGTGGCGCTCACCTGCACGGCGCCAAACACGCATACGACCATCATTGGCACCAAGGCAGAAGCGACTCTCATCGCTGAAGACGACACGTCTCCATTCGTCCCTCCATTCACGTCTGTCGCGACACCACTGGAGGCGGGCTGCACGATGTTGGGGCGTGAGCGGAAGACGGCCTAACGGTGTGCGGGACCGTAGCCCAGCTTCATGGAGACGGTTGCGAATGGTCCTCGCCGATACCCCAGGAGCAACAGTGTCCCTAATTTGCTGGGAAGTGGCGGTGCGGTCCCCTACGGCACTGCGTAGGATCCTACGGTCTTGGCGTGCATCCGTGCGTCGCTGCGGTCCGGTCCCAGGTCGACGGGCACGTGCACCTTCCGCCGACCACTGGCGACAACATCGATGTACTGTGGAGACCTCACGCCCCACGTGTTGAGCAATTCGGCGGTACGTCCACCCGGCCTCCCGCATGCCCACTATACGCCCTCGCTCAAAGTCCGTCAACTGCACACACGGTTCACGTCCACGCTGTCGCGGCATGCTACCAGTGTTAAAGACTGCGATGGAGCTCCGTATGCCACGGCAAACTGGCTGACACTGACGGCGGCGGTGCACAAATGCTGCGCAGCTAGCGCCATTCGACGGCCAACACCGCGGTTCCTGGTGTGTCCGCTGTGCCGTGCGTGTGATCATTGCTTGTACAGCCCTCTCGCAGTGTCCGGAGCAAGTATGGTGGGTCTGACACACCGGTGTCAATGTGTTCTTTTTTCCATTTCCAGGAGTGTATATCTATGGTGCTTCAAAATTTGGAATTAGTGTTAAATTTGGTTAATGTGGTATATATTCCAAGGTGGCCCTCTACTGGTCAACTTATGTCATGGCCAGAATGGTTCCTCTAGAAGGAATTCCTGCCCGATCCTTATCCAGTCAGAGGTGTGCTTAGTCTCTAACAACATTCTTACGACTTTTTTCCTTCCTTTCCTTCAGTGTGTGCAATGACAGAGTACGATGGGCTAGGGAACTGTGCTGATTAAAGAGGATTGTTTAGAAGAAGAAACCATGTCAGTACCTCTGGACACGAAATTTTCATCCATTTCGTCGAGAAGACTTGCGTAACGCTTGTTGCTGAAACCTACGAAACTTATTGTTTGCTACGTTGGTACATGTTATTAAATACGTTCGTCAAGTGACAAATTATTCGGCAGTAGTTTTGTTCACAGAGCATTCCATAAGCCTTATATGTGTTTGAAAAGGATTACCGGTCCGTCATAGAAATATTTAATTTGATCCGTTTGTTGCCAGCTGAAATTCATTCAAAATTAATGAAAAGTTACAAGGAGACTGCTCCTTTGCTTTCAGCACGTGAAATACACTGAGCTGACAAAAGTCATGAGATAGCGATATCCACATGTACAGATGGCAGCAGTATCGCGTTTTCCATCAGTCTTCTGACTGCTTTGATGCTGCCCGCCATGACTTCCTCTCCTGTGCTAACCTCTTTATCTCAGAGTAGCACTTGCAACCTACGTCCTCAACTATTTGCTGGATGTATTCAAATCTCTGTCTTCCTCTATAGTTTATTCCCTCTACAGCTCCCTCTAGTACCATGGAAGTTATTCCCTCACAAATTAACAGATGTCCTATCATCCTGCTCCTTCTCCTTATCAGTGTTTTCCACATATTCCTTTCCTCTTCGATTCTGCGTAGAACCCTATCAGTACACCTGATTTTCAACATTCGTCTCTAGCACTAAATCTCAAATGCTTCGATTCTCTTCTGTTCAGGTTTTCTCACAGTCCATGTTTCACTAACACACAATTCTGTACTCCAGACGTATATTCTCCGATATTTATTCCTCAAATTAAGGCCCATATTTGATATTAATAGGCTTCTCTTGGCCAGGAAAGCCCTTTTTTCCATTGTTAGTCTGCTTTTCATGTCCTCCTTGCTTTGTCTGTCATTGGTTGTTTTACTGCCTAGGCAGCAGAATTCCTTGACCTCATCTACTTCGTGACCATAAATCTTGATGTTATCTCGCTATTCTCATTTCTACTACTTCTCATTACCTTCGTGTTTCTTCGATTTCTTCTTAATCCATACTCTGTACTCATTAGACTGTTCATTCTGTTCAGCAGATCATGTAATTCTTCTTCATTTTCACTCAAGATAGCAATGTCATCAAAGAATCGTATATTTGATATCCTTTAACCTTGAATTTTAACTGCACTCCTGAACCTTTCTTTTATTTCCATCATCGCTTCCTCATGTACAAATGGTTCAAATGGCTCTGAGCACTATGGGACTTAACATCTGAGGTCTTCAGTCCCCTAGAACTTAGAACTACTTATACCTAACTAACCTAAGGACATCACACACACCCATGCCAGAGGCAGGATTCGAACCTGCGACCGTAGTAGTCGCGCGGTTCCGGACTGAAGCGCCTAGAACCGCTCGGCCACCACGGCTGGTCCTCGTGTACAGATTTAACAGTAGGGCGAAAGGCTACATCCTTGTCTTACACCCTTTTTAAAACGAACACTTCGTTCTTGGTCGTCCACTCTTATTATTCCCTCTTGGCTTTTGTGCATATTGTATGTGATCAGTCTCTCCCTATAGCTTACCCACTCCCTCCCCCCATTTTCTTCAGAATTTCGAACATCTTGCACCATTTTATATTGTCTAACGCTTTTTCCGGGTCGACAAATCCTATGAACGTGTCTTGATTTTCCGTCAGTCTTGCTTAAATTATTAAACGCAACGTCAGAATTGCCTCTCTCGTGCCTTCACTTTTCCTTAAGCCAAACTGATCGTCACCTAGCGCATCCTCAATTTTCTTCTCCATTCTTCTGTATATCATTCTTCTAAGCAACTTGGATGCATGAGCTGTTAAGCTGCGATCATTCTCGCACTTACCAGCTCTTGACGTCTTCGGAATTGTGTGGAAGACGCTTTTCCGAAAGTCGGATGATATGTCGCCAGAATCATACATTTTACACACCAACGTCAATAGTCCTTTTGTTGTCACTTCCCCCAATGATTTTAGAAATGCTTATGGAATGTTATCTATCCCTTCTGCCTTATTTGATCTTAAGTCCTTTTAATTTCTGATTCTAATACTGGATCCCGTATCTCTTCTAAATCGACTCCTGTTTATTCTTCTATCACATCAGACAAATCTTCCCCCTCATAGAGACTTCCAATTTATTCCCTCCACCTATCCTCTATTTCCTCTACATTTAACAGTGGAATTCCCGTTGCACTCTTAATGTTACCACACTTGCTTTTAATGTCACCGAAGGTTGGTTTGACTTTCCTGTATGCTGAGTCTGTCGTTCCGACATTCATTTTTTTTTATGTCTTCACATTTTTCATCCGGCCATTTCGTCTTAGCTTCCCTGCACTTCCTATTTATTTATTTCCTCAGCAACTTTCCCAACTTCTGTGCTGGCATTTTTAGGTATGTCCATTCCTCTTCAACTGTACTGCCACCTGAACTATTCCCTATTGCTATATCTATAGCCTTAGAGAATGTCAACCATATCAAGTCATTCCTTAGTACTTCCGTATCCCACTTCTTTGCGTATTGATTCTTCCTGACTAATGTCTTAAACTTCAGCCTACTCTTCATCACTACTGTATTGTGATCTGAGTCTATATCTGATCCTGGGTACGATCTGCTCCTGGGTACGCGTTATTATCCAGTATCTGATTTTTTAATCTCTGTATGACCATGATGAAATCTAACCGATATGTTCCCGCATCACCCGACCTTATCCAAATATAACTCCTCCTCTAGTGATTCTTGAGCAGGGTATTCGCTTTTACTTGCTGAAACTTAATACAGAACTCAGTTAGTCTTTCTCTTCTCTCATTCCTTGTCCAAAGCCCATATTCTCCTGTAACCTTTCCTTCTACTCCTTCCCCTACAACTGCATTCCAGTCCCCCGTGACTATTAGATTTTCATCTCCCTTTACAGACTCTATTAGCCTTTTAATATCCTCACACACTTTCTCTATCTTTTCATCTTCAGCTTGTGACGTCGGAATGTATACCTGAACTATCGTTGTTGATGTTGATTTGCTGTCGATTCTGATAAGAACAACCCAGTCACCGAACTGTTCACAGTAACACACTCTCTGTCCTACCTTCCTATTCATAACGAATCCTACTCCCGTTATACCATTTTTGCTGCTATTGTTATTACCCTATACTAATCTGACCAGAAATCTTGTCTTCTTTCCGCTTCACTTCACTGACCGCTACTATATCTAGATTGAGCCTTTTTATTTCCATTTTACCGAGCGAGGTGGCGCAGTGGTTAGCACACTGGACTCGCATTCGGGAGTACGACGGTTCAATCCCACATCCGGCCATCCTGATTTAGATTTTCCGTGATTTCCCTAAATCGCTCCAGGCAAATGCCGGGATGGTTCCTTTCAAAGGGCACGGCCGATTTCCTTCCCCATCCGCCCCTAATCCGATGAGACCGATGACCTCGCTGTCTGGTCTCCTCCCCCAAAAACCAACGAACCATATTTCCATTTTCAGATTTTCTAGTTTCTCTACCAAGTTAAAGCTTACGACCCGACTCATAGAACGTTATCCATTCGTTAATTATTCAGTCATTTTCTCATGGTAACCTCCCCCTAGTCAGTCCCCTCCCGGAATCTTTTGCCAATGGAGAGATCAACATGACACTTCTTCAATTACAGGCCACATGTCCTGTGGATACACGTAACGTGTCTTTAAGGCAGTGGTTTCCATTTCCCTCTGCATCCTCATGCCGTTGATCATTTCTGATTTTTCCGCCTTTAGGGCAGTTTCCCACCCCTAGGACAAGAGAGTGCCCTGAACCTCTGTTCGCTCTTCGCCCTCTTTGACAATACCGTTGTCAGAATGAAGGTGATTTCTTATGCCAGAAGTCTTCGGCTGCCAATGCTGATTATTAATCAAAATGTAAGTAGCGGCGGGATTCGAACCCGGGACCAAAGTAGTTTGGATTATGAATCAAAGATGCTTCCCCTTATTTTTTATCGTTGTGTTTGGTCTTTACGGACGTCGCAAGACATCCTGTTCAAGTTCGGTGGTTGATCCTTCCACTCCGTTTTTTATTACAGAGGCCAACCGGCTCTCTGACCGAACACGCTGAGCTACCGTGCCGGCATCCCCTAGACCACGGGTGCATCACGTTCACAGCGAACACGAGTTATAAAAGGGCAGTGCATTGGCAGAGCTGTCATTCGTGGTGAGGCGATTCATATGAAAAGGTATGAGACGTGATTATGGCCGAACGACATGAATTAACAGACTTTGAACACGGAATGATAGTTGGATCTAGTCACATGGGATATTCCAGTTCTGTAATCGTTAAGGAATTTAGTATACCGAGATCCACAGTGTCAAGAATGTGCCGAGAACACCATTGAAATGTAGTGTTGCATTACCTCTCACCACGACCAACGCAATGGCCGACGGCCTTCACTTAACCACTGAGAGCAGCGAATAATTGTCAGTGCTAACAGAAATAAAACACTGCATTAAATAACCGGATAAATTAATGTGCTGTGTGCGATGAATGTATCTGTTAGGACAGTACGGCGAAATTTGGGGTTAATGGGCTATGGCAGCAGATGAGTCACGAGTACCTTTATTAATAGCACAACGTTTCCTGCAGTGACTCGACTGGGGTCGTGACCATACGGGTTAGATCCTAGACGACTGGGAAACAGTAACCTGGTCAAATGAGTCCCGACTTTAGTTGATAAGAGCTGATGGTAGGGTTCGAGTGTAGCGTAAATCCTGCAAAGCCATGGATCCAAGTTGTCAACAAGACACTGTGCACGCTGGTGCTGAGTCCATAATGACTTAGGCTGTGTTTACATGGAACTGACTGGGTCCTCTGATCAAACTGCACCGATCGCTGAGGGGAAATAGCTATGTTCGGGTATGTGGAAACAATTTACAGCCATTCGTGAACTTCATGTTCCCAAGCAACAATGGAATTTTTATGGATGACAGGCCACAGTTATTCGTTATTTGATTGAAGAATATTTTGGACAACTTGGATGAATGATTTGACTACCCAGATCACTTGACGTGATCCCACGTTCAATGGACATAACCGAGAGATACGTTCGTGCACAAAATCCTGGGTCAGTAGCACTTTCACAATTATGAACGGCTATAGAGGGTGCACGGCTCAATATTTCTGCAGGAACTGCCAACGACTTGTGGGGTCCACGCCACGTCGAGTTGCTGCGCTACGCCAGGCAAAAGGTGGTCCGACATGATATTAGGAGGTTTCCCCTGAATTTGTTCCCCTGAGTGCACAAGCAGGTGATAAGGATAGGAGTTGAAGCAATGAATTAAAGTTTTTGCCTAGGCCGGTACTTGAACATGGGTCTCCCACCTACGAGGCAGATGTGATACCTAAGATGTTGTGGCTACACAGCTGACACTGTGGCTACACAGCTGCATAGATTATCCTAGTCCAATCCCCTCCATATCAGGAACTTCACTTCACACCTCAACCCTTCTTGATTTCCCTGCTCTCAAATCGTCAGTGTTGCCAAGGCTCTCTGGTATTAGAATGGCACTCCAGCTTTCTACATAATGGGAAAATCTCGCCTGCACCTCAGGTGTAGGTGATCAATATTCCACCAGGAATTCTGTTAGATCAATGGGCAATTGAAGTCAGATGTGGCTTTACTACCCACAACGTAATGAGCGTTCCAGAACAGCATTCATAGACTTGACAGTCCGCGATAAAAGTTGTGAGAGATATCTGACATCCTAAGTCTACAGAAAGAAAGACCACATTTTTAGTGACTTGCTTGAATACCTGATATCATGGTGTGTGCAAGCAAAAAGAAAATTCCATTGATGCAAGGATCATTTTTCTGCCACATCGAGAATTGCTTTCCTCGCCTTTATACAATAGAGAAAATGGGATAATTCACCTGTTCTGATTTATCTCTAGGCCTGGAAGAGATGTGTCTAAAGGTAGAAGCGCATAGAAAAAATAAAAACAGATATACTAGAAGAAATACTGCAAATATTGCTGTCAGAAATATTCTATATAAAGAAACTGTAACAATTCTTAGCGAAAGTGGAGACAATATGCCATTACGTTCAGACGTCAGCAAAGTAGTTATGACATGATGCAGTATAATGAGGGTAGAGTGAAGATCTCTTTGGCACAAAAAAGAAAATGGTTCCAAAAATAATTTTAACATTAAATTTGATCAGATACATGACACAACTATCGTATATTGTTATACTATATGGCATTAGGCTAGATATAATAAATAAAAAACTCGATGACGTTAATTGTTCTGTTGCACGAAAAAACAGTCCCTGGCACTGTGGTGCGTTGTTATATTTACTTCTGGAGGAGGCCGAGGGGATTCTAAAACACGTACAAAACGTTAGATCATTTTCCTATAACTTGAACAAGATGAAATACTTAAGTTTGAAACAGTCCATGTTCAAAGGACTGTGTATGTATACTGGATACTGTCGCTGAATACTAACGTGCGACTTGATACAGCGTAGAATAACAGGTTCTACTCTCAGTATACAGCTGACTGTAAACTTTACTGAGTATTTCTGTCTAACTAACAGTACTCTGGCGCTGCTGGCTCCGTAGTGACGCAGTGCTGCCATCTTCAGTGATGAGGGAAGAGTGGGGCTGAGCGGCGTTCCGCTCTGACGTAACCCAGTCTTCAGCAGCGGCGGTGCATGGAAAGTCTCGAGGACCAGTCTGGCAGCGACAGTGCTTACGTGTGGCTTAGCCCGCCCGGCTAGCCGCGCGGTCTAACGTGATGCTTCCCGAGCAGGAAGACGTGCCGGTCCCCGGCACATATCCGCCCGGCTGATTAGAGTCGAGGTCCGGTGTGCCGGCTAGCCTGTGGATGATTTTTAAGGCGGTTTTCCACCTACCTCGGCGAATGAGGCCTGGTTCCCCTTATTCCGCCTCAGTTACACTATGTCGGCGATTGCTGCGCAAACACCGTTTCCACGTACACCATAATTATTCTACCATGAAAACATTTTGGGTTACACTCGTCTGGTATGAGACATTCCTGGGGGAGTCCACTGGGGCCCGAACCGCACAATAACACTGGGTTCCTTGTGGGGCGGCGGTGGGGTGGGTGGACTGCGATGGTCTGTTGTGGGGTTGTGAACGATTGAGGGCTACGACGGGACGAAGCCTCTCCATCGTTTCTAGGTCGCCGGTTTAATACATACACACATACTCGTGGTTTCGTCGTGACGTACCAACTGTCTCATAGTACCTCGTTCTTCAGACAACACCACATTAATAAAAACATTTTATAGTCTATTCACTCAAGAATAAATCCGTAGGGGGAAGAGTTGTAGCTAGAGGACAGTGTACCTAAGAACACGTGACTTTTGGTCGCTGTTTCAGTCTAGAGGTTGATTTTAGAATCACATGACGGAAGGAAGGCAGCCACAAGTGTTTCTACAGTTCTTGTTGTTGCTAGACATGAAGTTGCGTTTTGAGCAGAATTTGTACGTATTTCGAGTTCTACTTACTTAATTGCTGTATAATATATTAAAGCTAACTGGAACATGCTGTTAACTCTTCAGTTATAAAATGTTGTGACAATTAGAATTCCATATACTTTTAAAACTGGTTATATAACGTGTGGATGTTAAAGCCATACTTCATCGGTCATGCGCCATCTTGTACCTTGAAACTGGAGGAGGACTTTTACCAGACAACAATTAACAGAGATCTGTAAATGTCTTAACTGTCTTACCTATCTTTATAATACAAACTTTTGTTGGTTTCCAATAACTTCAGTTTGAAAATTTATTTAACTTGTAACTGATTTCTTAGTACTACTGCTTAATTTCATTTAGGTTACTGACTGTTGGTGTGTAAGAGAGTAATAAGCCAGTAGGTACACGATTAAATACAATATTGTCAATAGTTTCTCGATTGCAACGCTTCAGAATTTCAATCGAATAATTTTTTTTAGGTAAATGACAATATTGTACCTTGTAACATGTTTTTACATTTGGAAAACCTCTAATTTTCCGCAGTATTGTTTGTAACTTCAAGAAAAGACTGGAGCACATAAATAGTGAATGCCACCATTTAAAAATGAAATCTGAAAATACATTTATCTTCTACTACACAGCTGGCTAGAGGCGAAATTCTATAAAGTGTAAACATACAAAAACGAAATTAAACGCTTTGAATGGATAGATACATTAAAATTGGTCATGTTATAATAGAAACTGAACCATCACAAAAGGCAACTGTTGCGGTTATTCATCACATATCGCTATGAAAAAAACAAATATCACATTGAAGCACGCCGTAATTGACGTCATTTCAGCTTAAGAAAACACTTCAAGAGAAGAAAAAACTGTAGCATATTTCAATTTGTTTCACATTCATGGCACCTATTAATACCATCGTTTAATGGGATAGGGTAACAGAGGGAGCACGGTTCATATACAAGCGGACTTTTGTTTCCTCTAGGGTACTTATATTTTTGCCAGTATTTTGATTTGCTTAGTACCAAACAAAATGTGTTTTAACTACTGCCAATATTAAATGAAACAAACTGTTGTCTGTTGGTTTCATGTGCCATATAGAAAAGGTGTTATATTTTTTTATCTTACTGTTATTTGTATGCAGAGTTCTTTTCGTGGCCTAAATTCATAGCAAAAGGCAAGTAATGTGCAAATAGTATGTACAATATTTTAAAAAGTAACATAACATAATTTGTGATTCCTCAATTAAAACACGTTTTACTGCCATTTTTAATGCTTTTATAAATGCTGAGTACCATTCATATTCCGAAGCGCTCCACATACAAGGCACTTCATCACCAGACACAAGCAGTTTAGCTTCGGCCTCAGGAAACTTAGTGTCAAACTCGGGCATGATGTAAACAACATTAATTGCGGCCGCTCTCCCGGGAATGTTATTAAAGTGCTGTTTACAGCCACACGTAACGTTTTAAAAACTGGAACAAGGTTTTTTATGGCGTATTACTTTTGTTACATGCAACGCTTAAGGCTGAAAAAGTATGAATAAAGGAAGGCTTGCGGAAACTGTCACAACACAGTTTACTTAGTCAATACAAGCCGCTTGATGTAGAGATGACTTTTGTTTTAAATGAGGTCTCTGGCAGGTAATGCACTATAGTCGAAAAGTCCTCCAGGCATAGAATTTTTTTTAGTTTGTCTCAGAAAATTCTCAATAAATCATGTAGGTGATGTACACTGAAGTGCCAAAGAAACTGATATAGGCACGCGTATTCAAATACAGAATACGCCGCAGCGGTCGTTAATTGTTAAATCGGTTACTGCTGCTACAATGGCATGTTATTAAGTGAATTTGAATGTGGTGTTATAGACGGCGCACGAGCGATGGGGCACGGCATATTCGAGGTAGCGATGAAGTGCGGACTTTCTCGTACGACTATTTCACGAGTGTACCGTGAATATCAAGAATCCGGTAAAACGTCAAATCACTGACATCGCTGCGGCCGGAAAAAGATCCTGCAAGAATGGGATCAACTACGACTGAAAAGAATCGTTCAGCGTGACCGAAGTGCAACCCTTTCGCAGACTGATTCCAATGCTGGGCCATCAACAAGAGTCAGCGTGCGAAACATTCAACGAAACATTATCGTAGCGTAAGGCCCACTCGTGTGATGACTGCGCGACACAAAGCTTTACGCCCCGCCTGGACTGCCCAACTTCGACACTGGACTATTGTTGACTGGAAACATGTTGCCTGGTCGGACGAGTATCACCTCAAATTATATCGAGCAGATACACGTATACAAGTATGGAGACAACTTCGTGAATCCATAGACGCTGCATGTCAGCAGGGGACCGTTAAAGCTGGAGGAGAGTCTGTAGGCGCGCGGGATTAGCCGAGCGGTCTCAGGCGCTGCAGTCACGGACTGTGCGGCTGGTCCCGGTGGAGGTTCGAGTCCTCCTTCGGGCATGGGTGTGTGTGTTTGTCCTCAGGATAATTTTGATTAAGTAGTGTGTAAGCTTAGAGACTGATGACCTTAGCAGTTAAGTCCCATAAGATTTCACACACATTTTAACATTTTTTGAGGCTCTGTAATGGTGTGGGTCGTGGCATTTGGACTGATACGGGACCCCTGATGCGTCTACATGCGACTCTGACAGGTGACACGTACGTAAGCATCCTGTCTGATGACCGTCATGATTCATGTCCATTGTGCATTCCGACGGACTTGGGCAGTTCCAGCAGGACGATGCGACACCCCACACGTCCAGATTTGCAACAGAGTGGCTCCAGGAACATTCTTTTGAGTTTAAACACTTTCGCTGGCCACCAGACACCCCAGACATGAACATTATTTACCGTATCTGGAATGCCTTGCAACGTGCTGTTCAGAAGAGACCTCCATCCCGCCGTACTCTTAAGGATTTATGGACAGCCCTGCAGGATTCATGGTGTCATTTACCTCTAGCACTGCTTCAGATATTAGTCAAGTCCACGCCACGTCCTTTTGCGGCACTTCTGCGTGCCCGCGGGGACCTTACACAGTGTATAACTTTTCACAATAGATATTCAATCAAGAGTCTCGCATCATACAGCATTATTTCGGTGGACGAGTCAAAAAATATACAAAACATGCTGGAATAATCTGTCAAGCTTAAGAACTGTAAACCCTGGTTTGATACCTAGCCGATCCTACGATACTTCTGGAGCTATTTATGGTAGCTAACCCACTTGACAGCGCTTTATGTATGCGAAAAATTATACATTGAGCTGTGGTTCGTATGCACATAAAACCTATGGTGTTGTTTCGTCGTTAGTATAAATTTACATTCGATAGAACGTTTGGCTTTCTGCAGCGTGAGAAGGACAAGATAATAAAATGCGTGAAAAGGGGATGGTGACTTTGTAAAATTTGGTCGAGTGAATCAAAAGTTCTCCATGTTCAAGCGTATAGAAAAATATGTGGTATTCCTCTCGTAAAAGATTAAATATCTGCAAATCCAGAGCCAATGCTGCATTTCCTTTCAACCATCAAAAACATTTACTTGTGTTATGAGCTTTGTACATTAGGATGAGCTCTCCAACCTTTCAGTTCCCACGAAGTTAAAAAAATTACGATAAAAATCTCACGGAAATAAACGGACAATATGTCATGATTGATCTAATGGATAGTGGCTTTGCGCGAGCTACGGCTTGTAATCAGATTTCCAAAGCGCGGCCCGTCTTCAAAGGCGTCACACGTTCTGCACGTGGTAAATGAAAAGAGAAACATACAGTCTGTGTAGCCACCAAACAAACACACATATGAACACATCAGACTTCTTGTAAAACTGCTTGTACGTACATTGGGTCGGCGATTAGAGATGGCGAGTGTCACCGTAAATTTTGTGTCGCCACAAACTGTAAGTAACAATACGGTATTGTCACAGGAGATATACCTTTTAGTGTAACAATCGTCCTACAGAGACCCCTCATATTACTCAGTTGTTCAGTGGAGCTCATACTTTCAGATCAATGGTGAGTAAATAAAGGTCTTAAAGCGACTAATCAGTACCCATCATGAATGACACTACAGGTAACGTTTGTATTGCTGCTGACTCATCATCTGAAAGTTCCTGGAACAGATGTTAGTGGAACGGGAACAATCTTCCTAATACAATCGTCAGTAGGTAAGAAAATAGGAGACTATTGAAGTACTAAGGCACTAATGATGGTTCAGAAAAGAGAACAAGCACAATTCAATTGCTCACGCACTCATCCCATGAAACATGGAAGGAATGTTGTTTGTTGTGGTCTTCAGTCCTGAGACTGGTTTGATGCAACTCTCCATGCTACTCTATCCTGTGCAAGCTTCTTCATCTCCCAGTACTTACTCCAACCTACATCCTTCTGAACCTGCTTAGTGTATTCGTCTCTTGGTCTCCCTCTACGATTTTTACCCTCCATGCTGCCCTCCAATGCTAAATTTGTGATCCCTTGATGCCTCAAAACATGTCCTACCAACCGATCCCTTCTTTTTGTCAAGTTGTGCCACAAACTCCTCTTCTCCCCAATTCTATTCAATACCTCCTCATTTGTTATGTGATCTACCCATCTAATCTTCAGCATTCTTCTTTAGCACCACATTTCGAAAGCTTCTATTCTCTTCTTGTCCAAACTATTTATCGTCCATGTTTCACTTCCATACATGGCTACACTCCATACAAATACTTTCAGATACGACTTCCTGACACTTAAATCTGTACTCTACGTTAACAAATTTCTCTTCTTCAGAAACGCTTTCCTTGTCATTGCCAGTCTACATTTTAAATCCTCTCTACTTCGACCATCATCAGTTATTTTACTCCCTAAATAGCAAAACTCCTTTACTACTTTAAGTGTCTCATTTCCTAATCTAATTCCCTCAGCATCACCCGATTTAATTTGACTACATTCCATTATCCTCGTTTTGCTTTTGTTGATGTTCATCTTATATCCTCCTTTCAAGACACTGTCCATTCCGTTCAACTGCTCTTCCATGTCCTTTTCTGTCTCTGACAGAATTACAATGTCATCGGCGGACCTCAAAGTTTTTATTTATTCTCCATGAATTTTAATACCTACTCCGAATTTTTCTTTTGTTTCCTTTACTGCTTGTTCAATATACAGACTGAATAACATCGGGGAGAGGCTACAACCCTGTCTAACTCCCTTCCCAACCACTGCTTCCCTTTCATGCCCCTCGACTCTTATAACTGCCATCTGGTTTTTGTACAAACTGTAAATAGCCTTTCGCTCTCTGTATTTTATCCCTGCCACCTTCAGAATTTGAAAGAGAGTATTCCAGTTAACATTGTCAAAAGCTTTCTCTAAGTCTACAAATGCTAGAAATGTAGGTTTGCCTTTTCTTAATCTTTCTTCTAAGATAAGTCGTAAGGTTAGTATTGCCTCACGTGTTCCAATATTTCTGCGGAATCCAAACTGAGGTTCCCCGACGTCCGCTTCTACCAATTTTTCCATTCGTCTGTAAAGAATTCGCGTTAGTATTTTGCAGCTGTGACATATTATACTGATAGTTCGGTAATTTTCACATCTTTCAACACGTGCTTTCTTTGGGATTGGAATTATTATATTCTTCTTGAAGTCTGAGGGTATTTCGCATGTCTCATACATCTTGCTCACCAGATGGTAGAGTTTTGTCATAACTGGCTCTCCCAAGGCCGTCAGTAGTTCTAATGGAATATTGTCTACTCCCGGGGCCTTGTTTCGACTCAGGTCTTTCAGTGCTCTGTCAAACTCTTCACGCAGTATCTTATCTCCCATTTCGTCTTCATCTACATCCTCTTCCATTTCCATAATATTGTCCCCAAGTACATCGCCCTTGTATAAACCCTCTATATACTCCTTCCACCTTTCTGCCTTCCCTTCTTTGCTTAGAACTGGGTTTCCATCTGTGCTCTTGATATTCATACAAGTGGTTCTCTTCTCTCCAAAGGTCTCTTTAATTTTCCTGTAGGCAGTATCTATCTTACCCCTAATGAGATAAGCCTCTACATCGTTACATTTGTTGCTTCATTTACTGCATTTTTATATATTCTCCTTTCATCAATTAAATTCAATATATCTTCTGTTACCCAAGGATTTCTATTAGCCCTCGTCTTTTTACCTACTTGATCGTCTGCTGCCTTCACTACTTCATCCCTCAGAGCTACCCATTATTCTTCTACTGTATTTCTCTCCCCCATTCCTGTCAATTGTTCCCTTATGCTCTCCCTGAAACTCTTTACAACCTCTGGTTTAGTCAGTTTATCCAGGTCCCATCTCCTTAAATTAGCACCTTTACGTGGAAGGAATAAAGAGAATTTTTGTTAAACATAGTAGTTTAACTATGGCAGCTATATTGATGTACTTACTTAACCATGCGCCTTTGATGTGACAGCATGCGGATAGTACAATAGATATTTGCGCACTGTGTGACTAACAAACATAATAAGAAAACGCATAGGACACCGGTGGTATCTGGACGCCACTATGGTAGCTCAGCGTGTTCGATCAGAGGGTTAGCTGCCTTCTGTAATCAAGTAACCGAGTGAACGAATCAACGATGAACTTGAACAGGTGTCATGTGACGTCCGCCCTGCACAAATAAACCGAACTAAAAAAAAGAAGGGGTAGCTGATTAAATTGGTATTGAACACGTTATCGGTCCAGGATTCGAAACCCGCCACCAATTACATTTTGATTAATAATCAGCACTTGTGGCCTCAAACTTCCGGGCATAAAAACTCTCCCTCATTCTGCCAATGGCCTTGTGAGGGCGGAGGAGTGGACAGAAGTTCAGGACATTTTCTTGTCCTTACAGTGCGTAACTACCCCTAAAGCCGGAAGAATCAGCAATGATCAATGGCATGGTGATGCAGAAGGCAATGGAAACCACAGTATTAAAGACACGTAACGTGTATCCACGGGACGTGTGGCCTGTAATTGAAGAAGTTTCATGATGATCTCTTCAGTGGCAAAAGATTCCGGAATAGTCCCCCATTCGTATTTCCAGGAGGGGACTGACAAGGAGGAGGTTACCATGAGAAAAAGATTGAATAATCAACGGGATGATAACATTCTACGAGTTAGAAGTTTTAACGTGGTAGGGAAACTAGAAAATCTGAAAAGGAACATGCAAAGTCTCAATCTAGATGTAGTAGGGGTCAGTGATGCGAAGTGGAAAGAAGACAAGGATTTTCGTTCTGATGAGTGTAGGGTAATATCAACAGCAGCAGAAAATGGTATAACGAGAGTAGGATTCATTATGAATAGAAATGTATAGCAATGAGTGCGTTACAGCGAAAAGTTCAGTCATAGGGTTGTTCGTATCAGAATCGAAGCAAACCAACACCGACAACGATAATTCGGGTATACATGCCGACATCGCAAGCTGAAGATGAAGAGATGGAGAAATAATATGAGGATATTGAAACGATACTACAGTACGTAAAGGAAGACGAAAATCTAATAGTCATGGGAGACTGGAACGCCGTTGTAGGGGCTCAAATCCGCATCCGGTCCTCCTGATTTAGGTTTTCCGTGATTTCTGTAAATCGATTAAGGCAAATGGAGGGATGGTTCCTTTGAAAGGGCACGGCTTATTTCCTACTTCATCCTTCCCTAATCCGAGCTTGCGCTCCGTCTCTAATGACCTCGTTGTCGACGGGACGTTAAACACTAAGGTTAATGAGAAAGGCTACAGGAGAACATGGGCTTAGGACAAGGAATGAGAGAGGAGAAAGACTAATTCAGTTCTATAACAAGTTTCAGCTAGTAATAGCGAATACCGTGTTCAAGAATCACAAGAGGAGGAGATATACTTGGAAGAGGCCGGGTGATACGGGAAGATTGGATTGTAAAGTGTACCCAAGAGCAGATATAGACCACAATGTAGTAGTGATGAAAAGTAGGCTGAACTTCCGTGTTCTGAATGGTAATGAGTTTTTCTCTAATGTAGGCAGGAAGACGGCTCTTTAAAATTTCCAGCACGACTACTTCAGATACCGGGTTCGGCCAATAGTCAAGAATAATGAATACGCAAAGACGTGGGACACAGAAGTACTAAGGAATGACGAGATACGCTTGAAGTTCTCTAAGGCTATAAATACAGCAACAACGAATAACTCAGTTGGCAATACAGTTGAAGAGGAATGGACATCTCTAAAATGAGCAATCAAAGACGTTGAAAGAAAAACCTAGGTACAAAGGAGGGAACTGCGAAGAAACCATGGGTAACAGAAAAAGTACTTCAGTTGATCGACGAATGAAGGAAGTAAAAAAAATGCAGAAATACAAGTCGCTGAGGATGGAAACAAAAGGGAAGTACAAGGAAGCTAAGACGAAGTGGCTGGATGAAAAATGTGATGAAGTAGAAAAAGAAACGATTGTCAGAAGGATATACTCAGCATATAGGAAAGTCAAAACAACCTTCGGTGAAATTAAAAGCAGTGTTTCTAACATTATTACTGTGAGAGGTATTAAGAGGAGAGAGGGAATAGGTAGAAAAAGTACGTGAAAGTCTCTATGAGGGGAAGATTTGTCTGATATGATAGAAGAAGAAACAGGAGTTGATTTGGGAGCGATGGGGGATCCAGTACTAGAGTCAAAATTTTAAAGAGCTTTGGAGGACTTAAAATCAAATAATGCGCAGAAGAAACAGATAACATTCCATCAGAATTTCTTACATCATTGGGGGGTAGTGGCTACAAACCGACTGTTCACGTTGGTGCGTAGAATGTATGAGTATGGCGGCACAACGTCTGACTTTCGAAAAAATATCATGCACAAAATTCCGAAGACTGGAAGAGCTGACAAGCGTGAGAATTGTCGCACAGTCTCTAGATTGACAAGAATAACATACAGAAGGATGGAAAGATAACTGAGAGTGTGTTGGATGACGATCAGTTTGGCTTTAGGAAAGACAAGGACACGAAAGAAATTCTGACGTTGCTGTTGATAAATGAAGCTAGATTACAGAAAAATCAAGACACGCGCACAAGATTTGTCGACCTGGAAAAGCCGTTCGACAATGTAAAATGGTACAAAATGTTGGAAATTCTGAGAAAAATAGGGAGTGACAGGAAACATACAACATATACAAGAGCCAAGAGGGAATAATAAGAGTGGACGACCCAGAACGAAGTGCTCAGATTAAAAAGGGTGTAAGACAGGGATGTTGTCTTTCTCCCCTACTGTTCCATCTGTAGATCGGAAGAGCAATGATGGAAATAAAAGAAAGATTCAGGAGTGGAATTAATATTCAAGGTGAAATGTTATCAATGATAAGATTCGCTGACGACATTGCCAATGTAAGTGAAAGTGAAGAAGATTTAAATGACCTGGTGAGTGGAATGAGCAGTGTAATGAGTACAGAATATGGACTCAGAGTAAATCGAACAAAGCGAAAGTAATGAAAAGTAGCAGAAATGATAACGGCGAGGAACTTAACATCAGGACTGATGATCAAGAAGTAGATGAAGTAAAGGAATTCTACTACCTAGGCAGCAAAATAATCAATGACGGACGGAGCAAGGAGGACATAAGAAGCAGACTAAGACTGTCAAAGAGGGCATTTCTGACTAACAGAAGTCTGCTAGTGTCAATAATACGCAATCATTTGAGGGAGAAATTTCTGAGAATGTACGTTTTGAGCACAGCTTTGTATTACAGTGAAACATGGACTGTGGGAAAACCGGAACGGTAGAGAATCAAAGCATATGAGATGTGTTAGAGACGAATGATGAAAATTGGGTGGACTGATAAGATAAGGAATGATCAGGTTCTGCGCAGAATAGGAGAAGAAAGGAATATGTGGAAAACACTGGCAAGGAGAAGGGACAAGATGATAGGACATCTGTTAAGAAATCAGGGAATGATATCCAAAGTGTTAGAGGAAGCTGTAGATGGCAAAAACTGTAGAGGGAGGCAGAGATCGGAATACATCCAGCAAATAATTGACGCAGGTTGCAAGTGCTACTCTGAGATGAAGAAGTTAGTACAGGAGAGGAATTCATGGCGGGCCGCATCTGACCAGTCAGAAGAGTGATGTCAAAAAAAAATGAATTCACTGTTCCTGTTAAGCCGGCCGGTGTGGTCGAGCGGTTCTAGGCGCTTCGGTCTGGAACCGCGCGACCGCTACGGTCGCAGGTTCGAATCCTGCCTCGTCCATGGACGTGTGTGATGTCCTTAGGTTAGTTAGGTTTAAGTAGTTCTAAGTTCTAGGGGACTGGTGACCTTAGAAGTTAAGTCCCATAGTGCTCAGAGCCATTTTTTTTTTTTTGTTCCTGTTATCTGCCTATCTAGCGAAACAAAACTTTTATCCATTATAGGTGTGGAGTACAACTACTGTAAGGTATAAAGGTTTTCAGAAATACCCTGACACCTTTAGTGAGAGTCCAGTTTTTAAAGTATCATGACAATTTTCAAGCCACCCAAGTTTTATCATCAAAAGGTGACACACAGTTTTTAGTGATTGTTGCATTGTGGGAGTCGTTGGGTAGCTGTTCAACACAGGTAAAAACATTAGCACTGAAGGCTAGGATGATTAGGAACTATTTATATCATGAAGTCGATTTAAAGGCATTATTTGCTGCAATTAGGATCCATGGGTTTAATCGTGATGTACAAATCACTTTGTGAAACATAGCTTTTTAGTTTTTTTCTGTTTATTACACATCACTACACAAACTTTTTCACGGCCAACAACTCTCACCTATTTTACAGGATGTAATCAAGCCAAAGATTGTGACTCAAAGATTTTGCAGTGGAACAGACCATTTTTTCGTCAGCACTCGCATCTTCGAAAGAAGTTGCATGTTCATTGCAGTTAATATATATACTCCGTGACAAAAAAACTGAAGCCCAAGAGGAGGGTAAGGGTGCGGGAGGAGGGTTTGGGGGGGGGGGCAGAAAACGTAATGAAACTCCACGGTTTGAGAGGGTATGTGGTGATGTTACTTCAGTTATTATAACTAGAGTCAAATTTACAATGACCTTGGCGATGTGAGCCCATTTATCAATCTGACACCGCACCCCATCTGAGTGAATGTACTGATTTGATTGGGAAGGATGTTTAAAGCCGTCTTATCCTTACCTGAGGTACTCTGGACCACAGCTATTGTGATCGGTCCTTGATATCCTGCATGCCGGCGCAGGTGGATAATCTGGGGATCTTTCTGGCCACAAGCATACCTGGATATCGTAGTTCATGTGTAGGGCGATCATAGAATCTGAATTTGATAAATTAATGTTTTTTGTATCAACTTTCTTTCGTTTCTTTTTTAGTCAAATTTGGTAAATGACGACACACAAAATACTCGTATTTTAACTTCTCTATATATTGACGTATGCTAACGCAATATGCGTCCCCAACCTCCTTCCTCTTCCCGCTTATTTCACATACTCGACTGATTAATGTCTGTTGAAGAACTAATTTTAAGGTTCTGTTCGAGGTACGGAAAATAAATCCAGAGCTTGTTAGTTGAAAGACAGCTCAATAATCCTAGGAAGTTCTGGTCTTACGTTAAATCAGTAAGTGGCTCGAAACAGCATATCCAGACACTACGGGATAATGATGACATTGAAACAGAGGATGACACGCGTAAAGCTGAAATACTAAACACCTTTTTCCAAAGCTGTTTCACAGAGGAAGACCGCACTGCAGTTCCTTCTCTAAATCCTCGCACAAACGAAAAAATGGCTGACATCGAAATAAGTGTCCAAGGAATAGAAAAGCAACTGGAATCACTCAATAGAGGAAAGTCCACTGGACCTGACGGGATACCAATTCGATTCTACACAGAGTACGCGAAAGAACTTGCCCCCCTTCTAACAGCCGTGTACCGCAAGTCTGTAGAGGAACGGAGGGTTCCAAATGATTGGAAAAGAGCACGGATAGTCCCAGTCTTCAAGAAGGGTCGTCGAGCAGATGCGCAAAACTATAGACCTATATCTCTGACGTCGATCTCTTGTAGAATTTTAGAACATGTTTTTTGCTCGCGTATCATGTCATTTCTGGAAACCCAGAATCTACTATGTAGGAATCAACATGGATTCCGGAAACAGCGATCGTGTGAGACCCAACTCGCCTTATTTGTTCATGAGACCCAGAAAATATTAGATACAGGCTCCCAGGTAGATGCTATTTTTCTTGACTTCCGGAAGGCGTTCGATAGAGTTCCGCACTGTCGCCTGATAAACAAAGTAAGAGCCTACGGAATATCAGACCAGCTGTGTGACTGTATTGAAGAGTTTTTAGCAAACAGAACACAGCATGTTGTTATCAATGGAGAGACGTCTACAGACGTTAAAGTAAACTCTGGCGTGCCACAGGGGAGTGTTATGGGACCATTGCTTTTCACAATATATATAAATGACCTAGTAGATAGTGTCGGAAGTTCCATGTGGCTTTTCGCGGATGATGCTGTAGTATGCAGAGAAGTTGCAGCATTAGAAAATTGTAGCGAAATGCAGGAAGATCTGCAGCGGATAGGCACTTGGTGCAGGGAGTGGCAACTGACCCTTAACATAGACAAATGTAATGTATTGCGAATACATAGAAAGAAGGATCCTTTATTGTATGATTATATGATAGCGGAACAAACACTGGTAGCAGTTACTTCTGTAAAATATCTGGGAGTATGCGTGCGGAACGATTTGAAGTGGAATGATCATATAAAATTAATTGTTGGTAAGGCGGGCACCAGGTTGAGATTCATTGGGAGAGTCCTTAGAAAATGTAGTCCATCAACAAAGGAGGTGGCTTACAAAACACTCGTTCGACCTATACTTGAGTATTGCTCATCAGTGTGGGATCCGCACCAGATCAGTCTGACGGAGGAGATAGAGAAGATCCAAAGAAGAGCTGCGCGTTTCGTCACAGGGTTATTTGGTAACCGTGATAGCGTTACGGAGATGTTTAATAAACTCAAGTGGCAGACTCTGCAAGAGAGGCGCTCTGCATCGCGGTGTAGCTTCCTCGACAGGTTTCGAGAGGGTGCGTTTCTGGATGAGGTATCGAATATATTGCTTCCCCCTACTTATACCTCCCGAGGAGATCACGAATGTAAAATTAGAGAGATTCGAGCGCGCACGGAGGCTTTCAGACAGTCGTTCTTCCCGGGAACCATACGCGACTGGAACAGGAAAGGGAGGTAATGACAGTGGCACGTAAAGTGCCCTCCGCCACACACCGTTGGGTGGCTTGCGGAGTATCACTGTAGATGTAGATGTAGATGTAGATGTACTTACAATCAGATATAAGTTATTAATTACAACCAACAGGCAAAATTGTCTGACGAGTAATGTTTTCATAAGCAATATCGTTTACAATGAACACTGAAAAATAGTTTCATCTACAAAACAGTTTCGTGTTGAGGGTGCAGCACGTTCGCGATGTATCGGAAACACGTCCAGTTCTTGTGATATCACGATGGAACTCATACATATTACGACATTTTCGTTACACTTTCCCAATTTCGTCACGGAAAAGAAAGAACGATCAGAAGGAAAAAGATCAGCTTCATGGAATGAAAACTACAAGCGATGCTGGGATTGGAAAGCTAGCGCACTCAGAGGGCACAGATATAGTTAACTGCCACGCGGTGTAGATGCACGATCTAAGGCGCCTTGTCACGGTCCGAGCGGCTCCTCCCGTTGGAGGTTCGAGTCCTCCCTCTGGCATGGGTGTGTGTGTTGCTCATAGCGTAAGTTATTTTAAGTTAGATTAAGTAGTGTGTAGGCTTAGCGACCGATGACCTACGTACACTACTGGACATTAAAATTGCTACACCAAGAAGAAATGCAGATGATAAACGGGTATTCATTGGACAAATATATTTTACTAGAACTGACAAGTGATTACATTTTCACGCAATTTGGGTGCATAGATCCTGAGAAATCAGTACCCAGAACAACCACGTCTGGCCGTAATAACGGCCTTGATACGCCTGGGCATTGAGTCAGAGATTGGATGGCGTGTAGAAGTACAGCTGCCCATGCAACTTCAACACGATACCACAGTTCATCAAGAGTAGTGACTGGCGTATTGTGACGAGCCAGTTGCTCGGCCACCATTGACCAGACGTTTTCAATTGGTGAGAGATCTGGAGAATTTGCTGCCAGGGCAGCGTTTGAAAATTTTCTGTATCCAGAAAGGCCCGTACGGGACCTGCAACATGCGGTCGTGCATTATCCTGCTGAAATATAGGGTTTCGCAGGGATCGAATGAAGGGTAGAGCCACGGGTCGTAACACATCTGAAATGTAAGGTCTACATCTACATCCACATTTATACTCCGCAAGCCACCCAACGGTGTGTGGCGGAGGGCACTTTACGTGCCACTGTCATTACCTCCCTTTTCTGTTCCAGTCGCGTATGGTTCGCGGGAAGAACGACTGTCTGAAAGCCTCCGTGCGCGCTCGAATCTCTCTAATTTTACATTCGTGATCTCCTCGGGAGGTATAAGTAGGGGGAAGCAATATATTCGATACCTCATTCAGAAACGCACCCTCTCGAAACCTGTCGAGGAAGTTACACCGCGATGCAGAGCGCCTCTCTTGCAGAGTCTGCCACTTGAGCTTGCTAAACATCTCCGTAACGCTATCACGGCTACCAAATAACCCTGTGACGAAACGCGCCGCTCTTCTTTGGATCTTCTCTATCTCCTCCGTCAACCCGATTTGGTACGGATCCCACACTGATGAGCAATACTCAAGTATAGGTCGAACGAGTGTTTTGTAAGCCACCTCCTTTGTTGATGGACTACATTTTCTAAGGACTCTCCCAATGAATCTCAACCTGGTACCCGCCTTACCAACAATTAATTTTATGTGATCACTCCACTTCAAATCGTTCCGCACGCATACTCCCAGATATTTTACAGAAGTAACTGCTACCAGTGTTTGTTCCGCTATCATATAATCATACAATAAAGGATCTTTCTTTCTATGTATTCGCAATACATTACATTTATCTATGTTAAGGGTCAGTTGCCACTCCCTGCACCAAGTGCCTATCCACTGCAGATCTTCCTGCATTTCGCTACAATTTTCTAATGCGGCAACTTCTCTGTATACTACAGCATCATCGGCGAAAAGCCGCATGGAACTTCCGACACTATCTACTAGGTCATTTATATATCGTATATTGTGAAAAGCAATGGTACCATAACACTCCCCTGTGGCGCGCCAGAGGTTACCTTAACGTCTGGAGACGTCTCACCATTGATAACAACTTGCTGTGTTCTGTTTGCTAAAAACTCTTCAATCCAGCCACACAGCTGATATTCCGTAGGCTCTTACTTTGTTTATCATGCGACAGTGCGGAACTGTATCGAACGCCTTCCGGAAGTCAAGGAAAATAGCATCCACAGTTCAAAGTGCCGTCAATGCGAACAAGAGGTGACTGAGACGTGTAACCAATGCCACCCCATACTATCACGCCGGGTGGTACGACAGTATGGCGATGACGAATACACGCTTCCAATGTGCGTTCACCGCGATGTCGCCAAACACGGATGCGACCATCATGATGTTGCAAACAGAACCTGGATTCATACGAAAAAATGACGTTTTGCCATTCGTGCACCCGGGTCGTCGTGGAGTACACCATCGCAGGCGCTCCTGTATGTGATGCAGGGTCAAGGGTAACCGCAGCCATGGTCTCCGAGCTGATAGTCCATGCTGCTGCAAACGTCGTGGAACTGTTCGTGCACATGGTTGTTGTCTTGCAAAAGTCCCCATCTGTTGACTCAGGGATCGAGACGTGGCTGCACGATCCGTTACAGCCATGCGGATTAGATGCCTGTCATCTCGACTGCTAGTGATACGAGGCCGTTAGGATCCAGCACGGCGTTCCGTATTACTCTCCTGAACCCACCGATTCCATATTTTGCTAACAGTCATTGGACTTCGATCAATGCGAGCAGCAATGTCGCGATACGATAAACCGCAAACGAGATAGGCTAAAATCCGACAAAGCCGGAAACGTGATGGTTCGCATTTCTCCTCCTTACACGAGTCATCACAACAACGTTTCACCAGGCAACGTTGGTCAACTGCTATTTCTGTATGAGAAATCGGTTGGAAACTTTCCTCATGTCAGCACGTTGTAGGTGTCGCCATCGGCGCCATCCTTGTGTGAATGCTCTGAAAAGCTTTTCATTTGCATATCACGGCATCTTCTTCCTGTCGGTTAAATTTCGCGTCTGTAGCACGTCATCTTCTTGGCGTAGCAATTTTAATGGCCAGTAGTGTAGTTTGGTCCCATAAGACCTTACCACAAATTTCCAAAGTTAACTTTATAGAGGCGGCCACCGCTCTGTCACCCTCCTGCTTGAAGCTACCATCGGTAAGCAGCTTTTTTATTTTCAGATTAGCCGCTCTGTCAAATACTTGAGAGTTTTTCTGAAGTTCTCTAGTCATTCTCTAGTTATGCTTCTCTCGTATTTCACTCATCTACTGTATTTTCGCTGAAGGGCTTCAGTCGAGAAGCTACATTTGCTGATGTCGAATAACTAAGAAAATCATTTGACGTAATCCTTTGAAACGTCGAATATCTTAGCGACACATGAATTTTAAGTGTAATAATCACCAGACAGATTCTTTAGTAATTAGTAAATTGCGTTATTTAATTCAACTGAGTGTATTGCAAATCCATGACAGTATTCTAATTATGTTCTGAGAAGCAGGTAAGTGAAAATGTGGAGTGTCACGAATATTACTAAGCCTAGAGAAAACATTTTTGAATTATCTAGTCTCAGTTCTATATGTAAAAACTCCTATTATTAAAGAAAATTGTTTTCTGTAATTGAAGCGAAATACTTTTGTCAAAATTTCCTACAAATAACGAAAAAGGCTGATGCTTAATGATGAATACGTTAACGGAGACGTCACTGTCCACGGCTTAAGTGAATCTGTTTTGACACATACTATGGAACTGTTCGTACAGCATAAAGAGCATTGTCTTACGTTTCGAGACTATCAACTAAACCATAAAATAGCTGAATTAAAGCACCGTTGGGGTATACCAACCAGTTCAGTGTGTTATTAGGTCGTTTCCGACACCGGTTTAGGCAACAGGTTAGCTGGAAAGGTTAGCTGGTTCTTACTCAGTCGATGCACAGAAAGTCTCTCCACAGAGCATATCAATGACACAAAATATGAATAATGACGAATACGATTTTCGAAAGAGAAGTGTTTCCATAACACATATTTATCTACTTGGTGATGTGAAGTCAGAAGAATGTTATTCCAAACTGTCAGGAGCACAATAAGTAAAGACTCGGCAGTAGTGTATACTCTAACATATGATAATTTGGGCAAGCACAGGATAAAACAAATGCAGCAGGAATCAGAAGGAAGTACTATCGTAAACAGATTTAACTTGCCACGTTGAATGTTAATACTGACCACTACGTAAGATATTGATGCACTGAACGAGAATCGTCTCCACTCTCTACCAGTTTCTATGTCTATTGTAAAGCTGTATTTCCTATGACTGAATTTCTCTATGTTTTCGAGCAGCGTTAGTTCCACTATGATATCTTTCGACGGCCGTCACTACCGCCGTCGACATGTTATTATCCCAATAAGTAACTTGCAACCCTGCTACCGTTACAAATGTAAACACAAATCGGAAACGTCAAGCTGGGAATATGGAACTATTTCACATCGATGCAGATGTGAACGTGTAATCCGTAAAACAATTTCTGATGGCACACTCCATACATAAACGGACTTAAGCTTCTTCATTGCTATTACTTACATAAAGAGCTGAGGCATTCGATACCCTGTGACTTCCTCACCCAAGTCGACGAGACTTTCTGCATCCACCTTATTAGTGCAGACCATAGCCGCTACACTGTGAATCAGATCAGTGGCGTAGGCATGTAGATAATCTATTACATATAAGTCTGCAGACTTTTCTGGTGGTTGTTATCGATAGAAAATTGTTCTGAGTTATTGCACAACGTCATGTTCTTCTTCGAACCTCTAGAATACTCGGCTTCTCGATCGCTCTGACAGGGTCTTCACCAGGATTCTTATTGTACCCTAGGTAGCTGAATACTACTTATTGTTGACCATGTTCAGCCGCCTGGGGATAACAGAATAATACTGAAGAAGATCCTATCGGAGCTGTCAAAACTTCGTGTATTCTAGAATTTCCAAGAGGATAAGATTGTACCATCAACTTTAAAAACTTCGTTAATACATCCGACCTGAGAGCAGGTCCAGGCGTGATCCATCGAGAAGCCGCCATCATCGACTCATCTGGAAATTATCACCTCCATTCTCACAATCACACACTGTCCAATCGACAGTCGTAATTACCCACAAACTACTTCCTAACTACTCCCGCCCCAAATGTGATGCTTACCAAATCTATACCCATACCCTAATAGAAATTCAGCCAAGTTCCTATACCGAACAGGCGCAGACGATGTTTCTCGAGGGGATAAAAGAACGCGTGAGTGTACTTAAGGAGCGTTTAAAGAAAATCTGAAGTGTTCCTTTGATAAATATTCCTTTTCAAGCTACACTCAGGTGGTCTGCCAGACCTTCGTCAGTATAAGCGTATCCTCGAGGTAGCAACATTAAAAGACTGACTAGGAGTTGGGAAGTACGTCGTAGCTAGCAGAAACTCATAACTGGAGACCAAGATGTATTAGAAACCCCCAGCACACACACACCGAGTTTAGTAAAAAAATTGAAATGGAACACGCGCAGAAACATAATGCTATCATGTGTTGCCATGTAAAGCAATTTTGAAGAGTAGACCGCCATTTGAATCTGTGTTATTATATTTATCTTCTGTAACATTCAATTTCTGTTTTTATGCCATTATAAATTACGATGCTAAAATTTGCCATATCTGTTAAAGTAGCGCAAAGCCTTAATTTACTTGCAATTCTTGTCAAATGCAAGATTGTCAGTTGTTTTTCGGAGGGTTCGTACACCCTTTTACATAGTTTTTATCGACCATTGCACTGTTGAGTGGCAATGACAGTGGGAAAAAGAAACAGTTTTCCGTGTGAGCTTGAAATTCTCTTATTTTAATAATAATACCTTTTTATGACTGAAATTTCGTGAAAATACTGAATCCGCGACACCCTCTCACCTGTTTCGCGGTAAAACAAAACCATTTGCACTCTTGAACGTTTTCGGTGTTCTGGCGTACTGCACAGTAGTACACCAGAAGAGGATGTACAAGCATAGCATGCGCAGTCTCCATAGTAGACTTCTTGCATCATCTAATAGTTTTTCCATTAAAATGCAGTCTATGGTTCGCGTTCCTCACGACATTTTCTATGTTAGGCATTCAAACAAACAAGCCGGTGGCTGTCAAATAAACACCGCTTAAGGGATCGTAATGCCCGTCTCTCTATTTCTTTGTTTTCAACACTGCTGAGGGCAATGGACATTCGATGCTCGCATGTGTCGCTCTTTCGCCACGTTTGAATGCGCCCAGATTCCTTTAGCGACGAGTTTGAGTCATCAGCTCCGTTACAGGGGCCATACCGTCGTATGCAGTCAATGGCATTATTCAGCGCCTTTATAGGGACCATATCTTCGTATGTAGGCAGTGATACTGTGATCCATTTAGCGGTTTTCATTTATAACCTCCGGGTCGTTTCTTTTTGAATGCCCCTCATACGTGTTCCAGTTTGTCAGTAACTGTAATCCCTAGATAATTAATGGAATCGACAATCTTTAAATTTGTGTAATATATCGTGTGTCTGGAATTTAATGGATTTTTGTTAATATTCACGTGGAGGACCTCACACTTTTCGTTATTTAGGGTCAAGTGCCACTTTTCTCATCTACAGATATCTTGTCCTAATCATATTACATCTTGTTTTAATCTTCTGATGGCTTTAAACGGTAAACGGCAGTATTATCTGACAGACAAAGACTGCTTCTCAGATTGTTTCTGAAATCCTTTATGTTGATTCAGAACAGCAGAGGGGCCATAAAATTTTGTTGGGGAACACAAAATATAACTTCTGTTTCATTAGATGAGTTTCCATCAATTACTACGAACTGTGGCGTTACTGAATGGAAATCCAATCATACTACTGACACGATACTTCATAGACACGTAATTTCATTAGGAACCGTTTGTGAGAAACGGAGTCAAAAGCCTCCTGGTAGCCTAGAAACTTGATATCAACTGAACTAGAGATATCTATATCTGTTGATATAGATCTATAATTCAGCAGATAAGTTCTGTGACAGTGCTCCGTCTGTAAGTAAGTCATCTTTGATAGATTTTTAAGCCCTAATCTTTCTTCACTTTAAATTTCTAGCCATGCTTTTGCATTCACTCATTTCTACTGATTTTCTCCACACTAAATTCAACATACGCCCAATTTATTTAAAAATTATTTCAGTACGTCTTATCAAACTCTTTCAGAATTAGACCACACGTCTTTCCAAGCTGTTACGTATCGTTTTTATGGACATTGTCGCTATAATACTGCAGGAGAAGACTCCGACACAAAACAATTAGAAACACAGACTGCAGAGACACCACACAGAGTTACAGCGGAAAGAGAATCGTTGCGTGCTCTGATACGGCGTTAAATCCATTATACTTGACAAGCTTTCATTTAGAGTGTCCTCAGTTTCAGAGAAAAAACTGTGTTGTTTGAATTAATCGCCTCTTCCACGTAAAACTTTCCTAATGTTCTGCAAATCATTATTTATTTTGTCACGAGGCGATTTTCGGTTTGTTAGGCTGTCGGCAGGTAATATCTAACTGTCACACGTGCGACTTACACAGATGTTATATGTATAAGATACAAGAAGTGACGAGACATTGAGTACTCACAAAGCAAAGTCTTACATTTTTACGTGACGCATAAATAGTAGAATTTAAGTAAAAATTAAAAATAAAGCTATTCACGTCGACACCGTTATATTTAATAACGTATTACAATGTAATATGTACGCAAGATGGTCAGAAAAAAACTCTGAAAAGTTTGTAACTGTGTCGCGGGTAGGCTGTGCTGACAAATAACCGTTAAGGAAAAGACGCGATACGTTGCCGTCTCCTAGTTAATTTGCATAGAACTCAGCCAATCAGGCCGTTGCGCACAAATTCAAGCGACCGGCCACATACAGTAGTGTCAGTTGTCACTTGGCTTAGATGATAGCGCACGAGATTGCTCAGCCTTTGACTTTGGTCCTTACTATCGTCCCATGGTGGTTCAAATGGCTCTGAGCACTATGCGACTTAACTTCTGAGGTCATCAGTCGCCTAGAACTTAGAACTAATTAAACCTAACTAACCTAAGGACATCACACACATCCATGCCCGAGGCAGGATTCGAACCTGCGACCGTAGCGGTCACGCGGTTCCAGACTGAAGCGCCTTTAACCGCACGGCCACACCGGCCGGCCTATCGTCCCATGTCCAATTTTTGTGTCGCCCTCATGTTCTGTTTAATGAAATCAAACGAAGTACACATTCGACGACACCATCTCCGGTGGGTCGCTTTAATTTGCGCGTGTGGGCCCTACTAGCTAACTTCAATGCTAATTAACTCTAAAAGGCGAAACGTGTCGATTCTCTGCACAACCTACCCTGCAACAACCTTACAAGTGTTTTAGAGTGTTTCTGATCATCTTGTGTAGCTGAAACTGTGTAATACAGGGTATAAAGGATACTCTTTTATTCATTTCAAACTAAACTGGCATTCAGTGTCAGATGTTTATTAATGTCAAGCATTTCCAGTAGGATTACGTTTCTGATTTTCATAACAGTACATAAAACTTCACAATGTACATAATACAGACTTTCTGTTGAATTACAATTCTGTTACATAAAGGGTAGAGTATAATAGTAAATTCAACATAATTTATCATCTGTTGTTGAATGAAATTATATACACATAAAAAAATGTTCAAATGTGTGTGAAATCTTACGGGACTTAACTGCTTAGGTCATCAGTCCCTAAGCTTACACACTACTGAACCTAAATTATCCTAATGACAAACACACACACCCATGCCCGAGGGAAGACTCGAACCTCAGCCGAGACCAGCCGCACAGTCCATGACTGTAGTACCTAAAGCCGGCCGCGGTGGCCGTGCGGTTCTGGCGCTGCAGTCCGGAACTGCGGGACTACTACGGTCGCAGGTTCGAATCCCGCCTCGGGCATGGGTGTGTGTGATGTCCTTAGGTTAGTTAGGCTTAAGTAGTTCTAAGTTCTAGGGGACTTATGACCTAAGATGTTGAGTCCCACAGTGCTCAGAGCCATTTGAACCTTTTTTTTGTAGTACCTAAGACCGCTCGGCTAATCCCGCGCGGCTACACATAAAATACTTAATATTTCACTGTGACTTAAATATAATTAATTCTGCCTGACATACAAAGAATGTAATACTTTCATTTATAAATAATCTCTCCATGTTTTGTATTTACGTTACCTGCATAAGTCGCCCGTCATTTTATCTGTGCTTACAACATTTAGTTGCCACCTGAAGGTGGCCTAAGAAGCCGAAAGCCGGTTTATGGCCAAGTAAATACAGTCTAAGATAGCAAAAAGACGCACTACGGAAGAAGTATCGTAATGGAACGGAAATCGGTAATTGTACATGTACACACAAACGAATGATTAAAATTTCAAAAAAATTGGGTGATTTATGCAAGACAAAGGCATCTCACACAATCACTCCTTGGCGTATTGTGGCTGACAGTCAGTTTGATATCTTACTGCCATCTTCGCTGATCATCGGTGCTCACTTCGAAGCGGGACTCAACACCGAAGACAGTTCTACTGCAGTCAAGGAGATTGCATTCCGAATGGGCCCGACACCACTCCAAATGGGCTCGTCAGTGGTTGTCGGCACAGGGTCCATGAGCTCAGCCTCCTTTCTGTGAGCCGCCTTAAATGGTCCTTGTGGTCACTGAAGCACTAGCTGCACGTCGGATTGATGATAATGATGAATCTAGGGCTCTGAGCGCCTGGCGATTGGTAGACCCTTACGTTCTGTTGGCTGTCTAGATCAACTGCTTCCTTTTTGACGCTGTGTTCGGCAATGTTTCACCCGTTCCTGCCAACATCGTCGAATAGTGGTATCGCTCCCATTCAAATGTCAAGCGATGCACCAGTTACTCCACCGCTCTTCTTTGAGCCCAATTACACGTCCTTTTTCAAATGCTGATACCTGCGTATATTGTTCGCGCGCCTGTCTGCGGTCCATAGTTCCTGCCCACTTGAATACACGGAATGAAATTCGCAAAGACTTTACGCCCTGGTATCGGCATGTCCCCTGTTAATTGCGTGGTGAAACTAGGCTGCAGCAGCACACATTCATCCATCGGCCGCCATTTTCCGTCGATACCTGCACGAACATAAATTTCTGACCAATTTTCATTTGCATAACTCCTTCGTGGTCGTCTCTTTTTATTGTAAATTTTGCAGAACAGCAGAAAAGGTGTTTCTCATTTAGTACTGTTGTCGTGTTCTGTCAAGCAGAAATAAATCTCTACCTCACTCAGAATGGAGGAACAAGTTCAGTAGCCCGAGAACTTGGAGATCTACCTCTAGGCAGTCCAAAGAAAGGGGAAACAAGCTGGTGTGACTCACTGCGAGGCAACGAGATGTCATCGGAGAGTGAGAGTGGGCCCGCAGACGGCTGACAGAGTTTTCGCGCAACAACTCGGCCGACAGCGCTCCGAGACGGCCGCGCCACGAATCCATGAATAACAAACAACAACCAGCCGCCAGGGGGCAGCGGCGCCTCTGCTCCCGGGATGGAAAACGTGGTCCCTTGTGGAGTTGCGACGCGCCATCACATCAGCCTCTGCTTCGGTTACACTCTTCATTCACGACCTCTCGAATGTCTTCCAAATACTTTTCACGAATTCAGAATTGTCAAAATTAGCTCAAAAATTGTCAGTGCTTAGTTCCAATAGCTCGTCTTTCAGCTCTGTGTTCCAGAACTTAGACGCCATTTGAAAGGGAGAGTGATCATTAGAGCCGCGCTGAGTGGCCGCGCGGTTTGAGGCGCCATTCACGGATTGCGCGGCCATTCCCGCCGGAGGTTCGAGTCCTCCCTCGGGTATGGGTGCGTGTTTTGTTCTTAGCATAACTTAGTTTAAGTAGTGTGTAACTCTAGGGACCGATGACCTCAGCAGTTTGGTCTCATAGGAATTCACACACATCTGAATATTTTATTCACCGTTAGAAGTGAGTGATAATATATTAAAACTGGCATAAGAAACAACAATTAGTCTTATATTCATTACTTACTTGGTAAATTATTCCACAAGACCAACAAGATATCTACACTATCTGATCAAAATGGCACCTTTTTCTTCCTCGAAATCGGAAATCGGAGAACATAGTGACATTTGACGCTGGAACCTTGTGTGAAGTTCTATCTCATTCCAAAGGTGCTCCATTGGGTTCAGGACTCTGGGTAGGCTAGTCCATTTCTGGAATGTTCTTGTTCACAAATTGCCTCACAGATTCTACTGTATGACAGGTTACGTTCTCATGCTGATACAATTGTCGTCTCCGAATTGTTCCTATACTATTAGACAGTAGACAGACAGTGCTGTAAATGTGTTCATATCCTTCAACATTTAGCGTTTCCTTAAGCTCAATAAGGGGGACATACCTACTCTGTACTTCACGCCAGGTAACGTTCTCCACGAATTTTCCGAACCCAACCCATCGGAGCAATGCCAAGTCTCATCACTACACTGATCAATGACGTCGCTATTTACACCACATAAAGCGTACTTAAGTACTGGCTTCAGTCGTTAGAAAGGTTGAATGCCCCTGATACATTTGTTACTCATGTGATACCCAGTAATTAGTCCACGCTCGACGTCTCTGAGCTGTCTTGACCCATTCTGAACTAAATCTTCTCGGTTTTCAAGTCGCGTAAGCTCGACTAAAATTCTTAAGCTTTCGGTGGCCATCTCCGCCGTCGTCGTCAGGAGTAAAACCGCTGACTGCCGCGGCTGTTTCTTTTCTTTCAGTTTCTCACGACGGGGGAAACTGGAAAAATACAACGGGGGACGGGCTGCCAGAGTACAAAAACCGCTCTTCAGCCAGAGGTTACAAAAACTGAATTTAGAAACAGTTAAAAACACCCGGCTGGGAATCGAACCCGGGCCAGTAGACAGGCTATCCCTCACACTGACCACTCAGCTATCGGGGCGGACACAATTCCGGCTGAAAACTGTTGGGTCAAAAGACCAAGCGCATCTTGTACTGACATGTCGATGTAGCTACATGGTTACTCTGCAATTCACACTTAAGTGCCTGGCAGAGGGTTCATCGAAACATTTAATAATAATAATAATAACCATAATAATAATAACGATGATTTTGTAAAAATGCATAGGAGGGCGAATTTTACATAAAAACAAGTGGCAATAAACGAGGACTTGTAAAATGCAGAAGCTGGCACGGTTTATACAGCCACGATTGCAGTCTCTGGCACCAATCAGAGAGGGCCGAGACGACGCGGCCGCGGTAGGTGATTGGGCAGCTCACAGCAGCTCCGGCCCACCGCGAGACCGAGCGAGTGTCATGGGGTGGCGCCAGGACCCGGCGCCACGTTTGAAACTGCTGTTCCAGCCTCCCTGCAAGCGTCAAGCAATCGCCGTTTCTTCCTTTCGACATCCAAAGTCCGCTCCCCAGCCCTGCCGAGTGTGTACCCCTCGCCTCTCTTAAAATTGTTGTTCATTCTAATCTCAGCCGCCTCTTTTATAACGGAAGGGCCGTTTCCTTGGGCACAGGGTGGTGAAAACTATAGGCGTTCAAGTATTGCTCAGTGTGCGTTGGTTTCCTCTACACTGAATGACCAGAATGACCAAGCTGGCCTCCTGCCTTCCAGTCAGTTAAAACATCCAATAAGTGTACTTTGCCAGCCTTTCCCATCTCGATAGTCAATTTACTGATGGTATGAACACTGTTCATGTGATCAACGATCTACTGCAGTGTATTTTCACCGAGAGGCCATGTCATGAAGGTGTGATCGACGTATCTCAGGAAGCAAGGCGGACATGACGCCGCCGAGTTCAGTGCCTGCTGGTCAAAGTGCCCAATAAAGAAATTCGCAACCGTCGGAAACACTGGTGTGCCCATCACTGTGTCGTCCGTCATTTCATAATATTTGTCACGGATAAGAAAAGTAAGTTGTTGGTAGACTATGACGGAATAGTTTGACCATTCCAGGTTAAAACTGTTGGGTCAAAAGACCCAGCGCATCTTCTTCTGGCATTCTAGTAAAAAGTGACACAACGTCCAGACTAACCACTTCGTTTCGGCCTATTTTCATTTTCTTGGGAGTTTCAAAAAATTTCTGACAGTTTACAGCACAGTTTTATAATAACTCAGTTCTGGCGCTAACAATCCTGCAACATGTTTTATTCGAACTGACACGACTTGAAACCCGAGAAGATTTTATTCAGACAAGCCGCGGTGAAAGACTCCGACGACTTGTTCTGCTATTACTGATGCCTTACTGACAACATAGTACCTCCCGCCTCCTTTTATACAGGCAGGTCCGCCTCTTGTCACATCTAATGGTCAATTCTGTATTACATTGTGGTGTATACTTCTCTCTTATGCATGATATACATACCGTTACTCAGTCATATTTTGTCTTGAAAGTTTTCTCCCAGAAATAAACCGGCTTCATGGATTCGGTTACAGCCAAGGGACATGAGGCAAATGTTTGAACAAGAAATCCCCTTCCAAATACTCCCAGTTTGGTCCCTGCTGCCAGCTTTCTCCCTTCGTATTTAGGTGATACGAAATGAGGCTCTTGAATCGATCGGACCTCGAACAACCTACTCTACCCGTGGGGCTAGTGAATGAAACGTAGTAAAAGTTAGTAAAACATGAATAAAACGTATAGGCCGTATCTCCTATGATGTTATTTCAAATTTCAGAGAGTAGATCGATAGTATGCTAGCGAACAAATATGACTGCTTTCTCTATGATTGGTATATCCTTCGTCCGCAAGCATATTTACAGTTACAGGTCCATGAAATTCTAGAAAACATGAACCGGATACGATTTTCTGAGATATGAGTACGCTGAAACAATATCCACTCCCGTTTCTGTGGGAATGACACACCAATACTCGCTGGGATATAGTATAATACTCGTATTTTTTATTAATTCATTTTTTGCTTTTAGCCTACAAACCTTTTACACGTTTCCAATTAAAAGGATTTAAAATTGTTGGTAATGTTGTAATAAAATGATACTACACTGAAGAGCCCAAGAAACTGGTACACCTCCCTAATATCGTGTAGGGCCCCCGTGAGCAGGCAGAAGTGCCGCAACACGACGTGGCATGGACCCAACTAATGTCTGAAGTAGTGCTGGAGGGAATTTACACCATGAATCCTACAGCGCTGTCCATAAATCCGTAAGAGTACGAGGGGCTGGAGATCTCTTCTGAACTCCACATTGCAACGCATCCCACATATGAAGGGCCTATTTCAATAGTGGTAGAAGTCCATTTTTGTTCATATTGAGATACAGAGTCCTAAACCTAAATGAGCGTTGAAAAATCTGCTGTTGAGATACCAGAAATATTCAAGAATATGGCTTCTTGCTAGAGATGAACCTTTCTTTCTGTTTGTTTGGCACATTAATTTCAGAAGCATTACAGACAGAAAAGTGGAGGTAATGGACTTGTACCACTATTGAAATAAGCCCTTCATATGCTCAATAATATTCATGTCTGGGGGGTCTGGTGGCCAGCGGAAGTGTTTAAACTCAGAAGAATGTTCCTGGAGCCACTCTGTAGCAATTGTGGACGTGTGGTGTGTCGCATTGTCCTTCTGGATTTGCCCAAGTCCGTCGCAATGCACAACAGAGATGAATGGATGCAGGTGATCAGGTAGGATGCTTACATATGTGTCACCTGTCAGAGCTGTATCTAGACTTGTCAGGGGTCCCGTATCACTCCAACTGCACATAGCCCACACAAATATAGAGCCTCCACCAGCTTGAACAGTCCCCTTGTGATATGCAAGGTCCATGGATTTATGAGGTTGTCTCCATACCCGTACACGTCAATTCGCTCGATACAATTTGAAAAGAGACTCGTCCGACCAGGCAACATGTTTCCAGTCATCAACAGTCCAATGTCAGTGTTGACGGGCCCAGGCGAGACTAAAGCATTGTGTCGTGCAGGCATCGAGGATACAAGGGTGGGACTTCGGCTCCAAAGCCCATATCGATGAATGTTTCGCAGAATGGTTCGCACGCTGACACTTGCTGATGGGCCAGCATTGATATCTGCAGCAATTTAGGAAAGGGTTGCACTTCTGTCACGCTGAACAATTCTCTTCAGCTGTCGTTGGTCCTGTTCTTGCAGGATATTTTTCCGGCCGCAGCGATTCCGGAGATTTGATGTTTTATCGGATTCCTGATACTCACGGTACACTCGTGAAATGGTCGTATGGGAAAAAGCCCTCTTCATAGCAACTTCGGTGATGCTGTGTTCCATCACTCGTGCGCCGACTATAACTTCACGTTCAAACTCACTTAAATCTTGATAACCTACCATTGCAGCAGCAGTAACCAATCTAACAACTGCGACAGATACAGGTTGTCTCACATAAGCGTTGCCGACCCCAGCGCCATATTCTGCCTGTTTGCATAATTATCTCCGTACTTAAATACGCATGCCTATAGCAGTTTCTTTCGCACTTCAGTGTATTAATTCCCTGGTAGCAGAAACTTAATTTCTACAATGGTCCCATAAAATAGATGGCAGATTACACACATTCTAATTAATCACTTAATTGAGAGTACGACACTAAAACAGAAATGTGGCAACACAATAAGGAATAATCAGTAATATTCATTAAGACTTACGATAAAATATGGTACTTTAGTTTGATAACAGTTTGATGCGTGACACCTGATGTTCCATACCTGATACAATGAAGTCTAAAAAGAAACTCGGCATATTCCTACAACATTGCCCCGTAAATGGATGTGAAGTCCCATCTTCTTGACAGAGCGTAGGGGAACGATGCCGGAGACCCGCACCGCCGCACTAGGCAAGGACCTAATGGAGGTGGTTTACCATTACCTTCCTCTGACCGTAATGGGGATTAATGAGGATGAAGACGACACAACAACACCCAGTCATCTCGGGGCAGGTGAAAATCCCTGACCACTCCGGGAATCGAACCCGCGACCCCGTGTTTGGGAAGCGAGAATGCTACCGCGAGACCACGAGCTGCGGCCACCCCGTATATAGCGGAGGCTAAATCGGAAATCTTAGAACTGTGCTGTGTAGAGTGATTGCAGGCACGGTATGAGCTGTCGGACTGCAGTATCAGAGCTGTGTGTCAGATCGTCACGTCTTCTTGTGCTGTAAACGTGGCTATGGCGTCATCTGCATTCCTCGCTGCAGCTCCAAGAACTGGGAGAGTGCGGAACGGCAGACAGTAAGAGTCTCCATAGTTCCTTTGAAAAAAATGATTTTGCTTTCCACATAGCTCTTGCACTGAAATACACTGGTGTCCAAAATTAAAGCAGCAAACTGCTATTTCTCCGTCCTGTAATTCACGATATATACAAACTGTCAACAGATGTCGTTACTATCGTGTTCTGCACGGAAGATAGCGTTCCGATCAACTGACAACCACGTCAGTAAAGACGTCAGGGCACCTATCAAGCCGGATAGTCCCATATCCGAATCGCTGTGTACACAGTCACAGATGGTGCTTGCAGTATGACGTAGAGAAGATGCCTACAGACTACTGATATGCCACTATGGCTTAATGTTAATCGTGCTGAAGTTTCTCGGATGAAGCGACAGTTTGTAGAGACCGAAACTCTACCCCTGAGACCATGAAATGGCCAACCACATGTGACAACAGTAAGAGTGGACTGTTATTTGGGTGTAAGGGCACGACGGTATCGCTCTAGTACTGCACTGCAACTGTCGTCTGATCTCGCAGTATCCTCTGAACGTGTTGTATCGAGGCAAACGATGTACAGAAGCCTTCAGCAGAGTGGCCTTTATTGTTGGAGACATATTGTCTGTCTACCTGTGGCGTATCTTCACAGGTGGGAAAGTCTAGAGTGGATCCGTCAACATTCCACTTGGACGGTCGAACGATGGAACAATATTCTTTTCACAGACGAGTCCCGATTTGAAGAGAGATTCTCGACGGATTCGCAACTTGAGGGGACCTGGAACACAATTTCGGGACTCAAACATTGTGGAAAAAAGACCGATATCGAGGTGGATCCCTGATGGTGTGAGTAGGGAGTATGTTGACCGCACGAACACCTCTTGATGTAATTGTATGAGTGAATCAGCAAGATTTAACTGCTGTTACGTACGGTGAGGAGTTCTTGCGATCTCATGCGCGGTTGTTGCGAGGTGCTGTGGTCCTAGACTTCGTATTTATAGACGATAGTGCTCGACCTCATAGAGCACTGGTGGCTGATACGTTTTTGGAAACGGAAGATAGTGCACAAATGGCGTATCCTGCTCCCTCTCCCGATTTGAATCTCACAGAGCGTGTGTGATGTTCTAGGGAGATGAGTTGCGCCACGTCAGCATCCACCAACCACTCACCAAGACTTGTGAGGTGAGCAGCTCTGCAGGCAGAATGGGTGTTATTTCCTCAACATCCGACTGATGACATCGTTCACAGTATGTCCCGTGATTGTCAGGCCAGTGTTGATGCCAGAGGTGGTCACTCCTCATACTGAGCACATTAACCTGTTGTCGAAATGTGTGAGCAAATCCGTTAAGTTGGGAAAAAGCGAAGAATATTTTTGTCCACCGTTATGCATGTTGCAGTTGATAACGTTCTGCATTCTTTATATTGTTTCTACTTGACTATCATCTGTTTACACTGCTTTATGGCAATATAAACACAATCTTCCAAAATTTCCATTTGTTGCTTTAATTTTGGACACCGTCTATGTGAATTACAAAATTAATTGTTTCTGCAATGTAAGTGGGCCGTGAAAGATCCGAGACTGAAACGATTTCACTTTTCATGCATTAGTATCTTTGTTTTCTCGCAAATGTCCCAGATATCAAACATTATGTGATACCTCCTTTACAGGGATCGTATGAGTCAGCTTCCCAACTGCTAATTACTGAAATGAAACAAGACTTACAGTAAAAGAACTACTTACTTGCACTGCCATTTTGCACGTTTTACATTACTTTTAAGCTCACATTTTTGCGCAGTTGTATACAAGTTCTATAAATAATCGTCGCTACATCAAAACACAAAGGCCACGTTCAAGCAGATAACAGTTATATATCTTCTTATTTCTCCGTGCTGTCCATTTAAAGAGCGCTTAAACTTGTTAGCTCGGTCTGGCAGCTACTTTTTCCTCTTCTCTTCACAAAATATTTTCACGAAATTGCTGTATTGTTTCTTTCGTTCCTCTGTCCACTGTCTTTTTTGGTTGGTTTATTTGGGAGAGGGGACCAAACAGCGAGGTCATCGGTCCGACTATCTTTCCTAGCGTTCTCTGCCAATGTGTAATTTGCAACTAGAATTCCAAACTGTTGCCTTTTCTCGTGCTATTTTCCTTGACATTTATTTCTCGTAACTCCTTAATTTCTTTTAACCGTTTGCTTTCGTAGCGCAGCGGTAGCGTTTCCGCATACCACGCAGGGGGCCCAGGTTCGATTCCCGGCAGGGGTCTGGGTGTTGTGTGTCCTTCATTATAATTTTCATCATCATTGACCGGAAAGTCGCCGAAGCGGCGTCAACTACAAAGGACGTGCAATGCGGCGGCCGAACTCCGCCGCATAGGGTCTCCTGGCCAACAATGCCACAAGATCATTTCATTTCCATTTTTTCTAATCAAGAGATTCTTATCTTTTTTATTTTACTATATTTTGTAGTTTTTAAACCTAGTGTTGCCCATTCTGCAGATGTGACGATAGAACAACTATTAATTATTTAATTTATAAATATTTATAATTAATTAACTGCTTATTGCATTCACATAACTTTATTTGCTCTGTTCCTATTTGAAAAGAGCAGATAAAATGCTTAAATTGATTTTCATCGCCTGGATTGCACAATCAATAAATATTTGAAATTTAAGTTAATTTAATTATTATTTTTTCCTGTCTCGTCTTGAAATACAAGTCAGTTTAATCAAGTTCCATTCCAACAACATTCTTGGAGAATATTGAAATATGGTGAAGTAAGGTACCTGTTATTGAGTTCATATAAGTAAATATATGTTTGTTTAATGTAACATTCAAATTTTCATAATTTTAAGTGTTTGTCTGCTTACTAATACCACAACAAACCAAGAGTTGGAAGTAGGTCACAAGAGTTGAAGGGAAGGAGAAGAGGGCCAAATCACTTAAAAAAGTGTTACATATGTGGTCATCTAGATGCCTGATTTGTCAACGTCTGGCAGTGTTGTATATCATTGGGATTCATCATGGACTACATCAAGTTTCTGTTCTTAGTCTGTAGTATCAAATACCCATCGACAGGGATCGTCTAAAAGGCCTGAACGCTGTGATACAAGACGTACTGAAAAAATCTAAAGATTTTGTAGCACTGCACAAAATTTTCGATGCACTTTAGGTGTCTTGTGAAATTTATGTTCAGTAGAGAGGCTTAAGTGTTTGGAATGTAACCGGGAAATTGCAGTTTACCACCCATCTCTACACCTTCCCATTCTTGCAATGTATTTAACATATCAAAATGATCAGAATGCCTACCACCAGCAAATGCTTTTTGTTGATAAGTCAAACAGTGATGGTCCATACGAGTAACAAAAACCTTGGAAAATGTGGTGCTGATGAAACGTGTTTCCCAGTATCATCATCTTATCCAATCTTGGTTCGATTGCTAACTTACCATGGATATAGATCAATAGACAAAGAGCATTATTATTTTTCTTCGTAATACTAAAGCAAAATAGCATACTGAAGAGTAGTAGTACCTGTTCACATAAGTAGGAAATGTGTGTTGCTGTGCTTCAATTTGCCAATTGCAAATTCAGTCAGACATTGTAGTAAACCTGTGTTTGCATGTTAACTTTACATCGCAGTACAAATCGTTCCTCATCTTCTCCAGATAATGCTAAATCATTTTGTGAAACCAATCGGCTTTTCGATGAAATACCGGTAACATATTGAACAGAGGTAATACATGTTCATAGAGTTAAGAAATGAGGATTGCTATTCTTTCAAGGTCAACTGAACACTGGAGCGACTCGAATCTAGGGCATTAACTTTATCTTGCAGTGCAAAACGCTGGACAACTTTTGGTGATAATATCGAACATTTCATTTACCATCATGCTGGGGTGTTAACTTCTCTTGCAGTACAAAATATCTGTCATCTTCACCTGACAATGCTAACTTATACTTTCCCATAGTGGAAACTATAATGGTAACCAGACAAGACAAGGATAGTTGACTTAAACACTCATTCAGAACTGAAGAAGTATTCTAAAACTAGAAACTGACATTGAATGTGTCATAACATGACAGTGAATTTGCCATAATATGACAGTGGGTGTATGCTACTGCACACTAAACCAGTACGTAACAAAAGTAGTGGGCAATGTCATGTGCAATAAGTGTCAGCTACTGATGTGTGTCAGTTACTGGAGATGGCTTCCATATTACAGCAAAACTGTAAACAATTGCCTACAATACAAAGAAACTGTAACAGAGTACCTTCTCTATTGCAGCAAAAGTGTAACAAGCTGTTCTTCATATTACAGCAAAACTAAAAAAAGTCACTCTTTATGTTACAGCAATACTGCAATAAGTAGCCCCATATTACTCCATGTACAGTTTTACTCTGCCATAGGACGACTTACTGTAATGCAGGACAACATGTCATAGTTATAACGGGAAGGGCAACTTGTTTTTGTTTTCTTGTAACATGGAGTAATTTCTTACAGTTGCTGTAACATGGAGGGCAATTTGTTGTAGTGTTGCTGTAATATGTAAATGTGTGACACATTTGTTGTAATATGGAGGGCAACTGCAGTAGCTGACGACCCTCCCCCTCACCCTCCAGTAGCAGACAGGCCAGTAGCTAACAACCCACTGCACATACTGCTAGCTACTGGTGCTGCATCACAGTTTTCAGATCCAATAGCGACACCTTCTGTCAAGTCGTTATATGTATGTTGCCACGTTGTGGCACATAGTCTGTTTTTAGAGTACATAGTCTGGTTTTAGGGTACTAATTCAGTTCCAGACGCCTTTTTGTTAGTGTAATCCATCGCTTTCTTGCCTCCTTAAAATTATAGTTTCCACAGTGCCACAGTATAAATTATGACTATCAACAGAATATGACAAACATTTTGAACTGCAAGATAAAGTGAATACCCCATCATACATGTGCCGCTACAATGTTTGGGTGATTCTGAAAATGGGTAGGCGCTGCTCATGCTTGGTTTTTTACATCTTTTGGTGGGTTCAGTGACATCTCTGAACAGTCAAAGGGATAGTGTGTGATAAAATATCCACAGTCAACATCTATATAAGCACTATTCATGCATGGTTTTTTACATCTTTGGGTGGGTTTAGTGACATCTCTGAACAATCAAAGTGAGTTCTGGGAACCGGGTCGATGCAAAACTTTTTTTATTTGTGTATTTCAACAGAAATGCAGTCACGGATCGCAGTTAATTAAACGCTTCAAGTACATACATTTCTGGCATCAATTAATATTAAATATCACAGGAAACAAGCCATTATCATACAGATGGTAATTGTTAATACCAACATAATGTGTTCATGCTGCCTAACACAATCACACCCACTTAGTGGTATTGATCAGTGTACATGTTAAATGGTTGCACATGTTACCCTGATCAAACAACAGAGTTAGTTAGATAAAATGTACTCAGCTAGCAGCAATGGTTGCTATGAATCACTAGACTGTCATTAAGCTCCACCCAAGCTGACTCTTAACACAGAGGTCTCATTCTGTGTTAGTTAACTTTAATGAGGACAGGGTCACTTACAGCTATGGCAATAGTTGTTTGTCATACAGTATCACTATCTGGCAACAACCCTCTCACACCAAGCCTTGCTGTAGCTTACCGACATTTTCGGTATACACTGAAGAAATAGTACTATCATAAACACATAGGCTTTAGCCTGAGCAATACACGTATATGATATGGTTAATCGTCAGTGCACTAACACTGATTTGCCGCCGATATGGTCACGATGCCTTTAGATGTAAAATTTTGCGGTTCACAGCTCAAGATACTCATTGAACAAATAGAATGAACTACGATAACGTAAATATGTTGTTCCTTATGTCCAATTTCCAGTACTTGACATTAATCAATCAACATGTAATGCCAAGCAGTGTTTGTGAACATAACACTGGAAGATTTGGCACAAGCATTGTATTTTGTGTTGCAGATCTATTTTTTCAGATATTTTAGATATTGAATTAACATTTTGTGACTTGACAAATAACGTAGAATATTTCAGATGAAGAAGATATCTAATATGAGGGTCCCCTTATGCCTTACACCAAGTATCATACACTAATATAATACTTCAAGTTACATCTTTTACGCAATACTTTTGAAAATGGTGCAAAAAATGTAAATACTTTTGAACATGGCCAATATGGTGGCTCTGGGGCTACGTTGTGACTGGCTGATAACTTACTGGCATGTGACTGGCTGTTCTGTTTTATCGGCTGATAAAAACACTGGTCTGAGCCTTGCCAGTATCGCTTTAGTGTCTGGTAAACTACTGGTTGTGACTGGAGAGAGAGAGGCACATACTGTGTAGTAATTGGAGGAGAGGGACGTGGCACGCGGCCATCTTACTTTGTGAAATTATAAATAGCACCCATCGTGTAAGGGTAGCGTCTTTCATTACTAATCAAAACGTCCTTGGTCCTGAGTTCAAATCAGGCCACTGCTTAACATTTCGATTTAGTATCAGCATTGGTGGCCGAAGACCTCCGGCATAATAAGTCTCCCTCATTCCGCCCACGGCATTGTCAAAGAAGGCAAAGGAGTGGACAGAGGTTCAGGGCACTCTCTTGTCCTAGGGGTGGGAAACTGCCCCTAAAGGCGTAAGAATCACCAGTGATCGACGGCATGATGATGCAGAAGGCAATGGAAACCACTGGATTAAAGACACATAACGTGTATTCACAAGACATGTGGACTGTGACTGAAAAAGCATCATGACGATCTCTCCACTGGCAAAATATTCCGGCATAGTTCTCCAATTTGATGTCCGGGAGGGGACTGCAAAGCGGAAGGTTACCATGAGAAAAAGATAGAATAATCAACGAAAGGATAACGTTTTACGAGTCGGGGCGTGGAATGTAAAATTTGAGGATATGTTAGATGACGATCAGTTTGACTTTACGAAAGGCAACGGAAAGGCAATTCTGACGTTGCGGTTGATATTGGAGGCAAGACTACAGAAAACTCAAGACATGTTCATAGGATCTGTCGACATGATAAAAAGCATTCGGCAGTGCGAAATGATGCAAGATGTTGGAAATTCTGAGAAAAATAGGAGTAAGCTGTAGGGAGATACGGGTAATATATACTACGCACAAGAGCCACGAGGGAATAACAGGAGTGGGCGACCAAGAACGAAGCGGTCGGATTAAAAAGTATGTAGAATAGAGGTGTAGTCTTTCCCTACTATTCCTCAATCTGTACATCGAAGAAGCAAGTATGGAAATAAAAGAAAGGTTCCGGAGTGCGATTAAAATTCGAAGTGAAATGATTCGCTTATGGCATTGCTGTCCCGAGTGAAAGTGAAGAAGAATTTCGTGATATGCTGAATGGAATAAACGATCTAATAGGTAGAGAATATGGACTGAGAGTAAACCGAAGAAAGACGGGAGAAATGAGAAGTAGCAGAACAGCCAGAAACTGAACATCAGGACTGATGGTCACGAAGTAGATGAAGTTAAGGAATTATGCTATGTAGGTTTCAAAATAACCAATGACCAACGGAACAAGAAGGATATCAGAAGCAGACTAGAACTGGCGAAAAGGACATTCCTGACGAAGGAAGTCTACTACTATCATACATCGCCCGTAATTTGTGGAAGGAATTTCTGAGATTGTACGTTGGGAGCACAGCATTGTACGGCAGTGGAACATGGACTGTGATAAAACCGGAACAGAAAAGAATCGAAGCATTTGGGACGCGATGCTGTGGAAGAATGATGAATATTATGTGGATTGATAGGGTAAGGAATGAGGTTCTGCTCACAATCGAAGAGGAAAGGTATATGTGGAAAACACTGGCAAGGAGAAGGGTCAGGATGATAGGACATCTGTTAAGACATCATGGAATGACTTCCCCGGTACTAGAGGGAGCTGTAGAAGGCAAAAAAAAACTGTAAAGGAAGACAGAGATTGGAACACATCCAGCAAATAATTGAGGATGTAGGCTGAAAGTGCTACCCTGAAATAAAGAGGTCGGCACAGAAGACGAATTCGTAGTGGTCCACGTCAAACAAGTCTGTGAGTTAACGAGCATTACGCTCTCATTTAAATATATGGCCGAAAGAGTGAGCCTATAGGAATAGTGAAACGAACCCTGTCGTCGAGGACCCTTTGCCACAAGGGCGCAGATCCACTACGAGATGGGGATATTCACAGGTGTCTATTGTCTATTGAGGCCTAAGCACTGTAGTGTGCGATTGAGACAGATGAGAACTTACATCATAGGGAAACCAAGTAGAAGTCGTTTGTGGTCGAGACGTAGCAGTGATAAACATGGTGGACCTAAGATCGGCTATAAAGGGAAAAATTTATGGAAACTATTTAATTCTGTAGTAATGCATGGACTCAAGTCACAGTAATTTTAATCTACCATCCTTCATAGGTTTTCATGGTGATCCCAATAAAACTTGAATATTGATCATATCTATAATAGTTTAGGATTTACTGTTAAAGTGAAATTAACAAGTTTTGTAACAAAGACCTGAATGCTAAAATCTGAATGCTTAGGTCGATTTTAACAATCGACGTTTCATATAGAAGTGTATCATTAAAATGACAAACCTTGTAAATATCAACTCTGTAATTTTATTTGTTTAAAAGATATAGTAAATTTAGTATTTACAGTTAAGCATCAGATCATCAATTCCTCCACAAAAAAAGATTGAACGATGACAGCATTACACCTTATTGAACCATTAGGTAATAGAATATTTGTTGTGAAGTTTAGAGCATAATAGTTACTTTTATTCTTTTGTATTTATCAGAAAGCACGTTGATTCAAGGCTACTGGCCGTGACATTCAAAGTTAAGAAGGAAATTGTATGGGTTTTATGTAAAAAACTTTAACGTTTATTATGTAATGCATATTATTTTTACTGTATTTAGAACGTGAAAGTGGTCAAGATTTTAATTATTTGAATAGGTTAAAATGGGAAATAATGTAGAATAACCTGTAGCCAATCATATGGACGGCTTCAGGGAAGGGAGCTGCCTTAGTCAGTTGAGCGAGGATATTCGGCGCGCGGGAAACGCGGCCGGGACGGGCGGAGGGAGTGCTGGTGGAGACGCGACAGCGGACAGTTCGGCTGGAGACACCGAAGGGTACAGTTCGGATTGAGACGCAAAAGCGGACAGTCGGTCTTTAGGCATCTAGGAAGTGAAACAACATAGAAAATTTCACCTTGTGTGGTTTCGCAGGACATAGTCTCTGAGCGGTGAGCAGGCACGCACCAGATGTGAACTCTAACTTTTCGCGTAGATAACTTGTATCACGCGATGGGATTGTGAATGATCGAACTATGTCAAATGGATATGCGCTCGAGTGTAACAGTAACTCTAAATATGACCACTTTCGCTATCGTTTACTTTCTGAATAAACATTATTCTATCCAAATCGCAACTGTGTGGCTCACATCATTTATGGGTCGTTAATTTAGTTCCGGATATTGTTATTACTCTTATTATATGTTACGTTAAGTTCGCATTTGGCAAACTTGCCATTAGCCAGACAATTTAACCAAAGGGTCACAAGTGTCTAATTTAGGGCGTGTAATGCGACACGTTCGGTTCAACCCCTAGACGAGTTTGAGCCAAGACTTTCCGACGAAGGGGAACCGCATGCGAGCCCGAACATCTTTGGGATGTTAGCTCGCAATTCCAAAGATTTGTAACTCAAAAAAAAGGAAGAAAGAAAGATAACGGCGCGGGGCTTGTCATGTGATATATAAGGATTTTTGGCTTGTGGCATCATTGACCCTGCGAATAGATGACCAATATTGCTCCTCTCGGTTGCTATTCGAGTAACTTTATCCCAAATGCTCTATTGTCTTTCTACTAGTTTTTCGCTTTCCATTCTTCACTGAAACCAACTTTCAAGAGGCCTCGGATTAGAGAACCAAAGAGATAATTAAAATGGTGTCCTTTATCATGGCACATTCCATCATGGTTACTCCTAGGTATCATTAATGGCTTGTGCCTCAGTTCTCTACTAAATATCATGCTGTTGACCTGGCAGATACTAACGTGGATAATAGGACCAACACAGAACAAGAATTGCCGGTGTTTGAAATATGATCGTATTGGGGAGTTTTAAAAGCACCATGGCTGCAATAAACAATGACGCAAATACAAGTGAATCTTCATCTGTGGATCAGTTTAACTAGGGGAAATAACACTGTTATTGGGTGTCTAAGAACTGAAGATTCGGTATACATGACAAGCAGCCACAAGAGATAAGTTAGTAAAATACAGTACCGAGACACAGACAACAGTAAACTAACTGTAAAGAAACTGACTTGGAGAAAAAGTGAAGAAAATGAATCAGACAGTTATTACAGGAATCACACAGCGAATCCCAATGTGAATGCAATGATGTCTGCAAAGGTGGCGAGCGTAGTGTGGCGAAGTGGTGACTAGTGTTGGACTAGGTGGCTGCCACACGGAACTGCTTGAGACTGCCTTAGTGCCCATTGATGCAATAAGTGGTGTGCAATACAAATAGAAGGAATTTTCAGTAGTGAAATAACATTGTTTGTGAAAATCTTTTATGTTGGATGCCCTGTAGCTTATACTTTGTAGTATATTTATGGTGCGTTCCATCGGGTATCTGTCTCTTTATTTTGCGCCATGGCGGTACCGTGAAGTTCAAATTATCAGTTTCGTTAGCAGAATTCAAATAAATCATCCAGAATTACCTTTTAGATAAAAATTTGATTGATAACGAGCATGTATGTGACCATGTTGCATTTAAAATCAGTTGTTAGCAAGGTTGTTTTGTTTCTTTTTCCACTTCCAATATAAGATTAGAACATTTCATGTACGTAATTTATTTTATAAAATTAAATTTTAAATTTTTACGAAAATATTTTTATTTTATTCTTTTTGTACGTATCTTTGAAAGCTATATGTCGAGAGTTTTTGTGAGAGTTGGTGTAACACAGCGCTATCGTGTCAAGCAGCGCGTAAGTGGCGGCTGAGAAAGCGGAGTGGAATGGTATGGGAGTACGAAATTACTTAAAATATTATGCAAACAAGCAGTTGTGAATAAAAGCAAGTGTTATTCAAATATGATGAAATCATGAGTTCCACATGAAGTACACAAATATTTAGAAATCCAGGCAACTAACGAAATATCTATAATCAACAGTTGTCGAGATAATAGACCCGAAAACACATGTAAATTGTTATTTCACTTTTACTCGTCAGCAATTATAAATGCATTGCAGAAACTCATTATTTTAACTTGAAATTACAATTAAAATGTAGATACATTGGGCAGCCGAGAACGATGAGAGGAGGAGCAGTACAATATGTTGCACTAAATTAATATTGCACACCTTCAACAGGAACTGCTAATATGTTTAGACTTCTTACAACACATTGGACAAGTATATTCTGTCAGGCAATTGTTTTGCATATTTCAGAGGATGTATATGCGTCAGTACAGTCCTTGTAAAGATCTCTGTTACCTGCTGCGTTGCCTCTGGGTTAAATAAAGTAACAGGCAGCAACATTGCTTGCAGTACTTTCCAATAAAAAGCCTTGAGAGACGTTGAAAAGTTTTAAAGCGGATAATCGATTGTCACTGATATACACCGCTCATAATAATGTATCCCTAAAAAACTCTGGCGGCCAATACTTGTTTGATAAATAAACCATAAACTTGAATGGAAACTAAGGTGCACCAATAATATATATTTTATCCATACTTTGTGAAGAACTGCATTCAAATTTACATAGTTTCGAAGTTCCGAAATTTGTATATACGTTTAATCAACCTAGATCTCCGAGGAGCATACCAAGTTTTGGTGTATATTCTTCCTGGAACTAGTTGCTGGTGTGATTGCTGGATACACTGCTGAGGGTAGCTTAACCGTTGATAATTGCACTAAGCTCACTGCTTCCTCAGCAAGTTCGATAAATATGCACACGTGCCAGTGGAAACAAATACTGAGTGTCAAGATTCAAATGGTTCAAATGGCTCTGAGCATTATGGGACTTAACTTCTGTGGTCATCAGTTCCCTAGAACTTAGAACTACTTAAACCTAACTAACCTAAGGACATCACACACATCCATGCCCGAGGCAGGATTCGAACCTACGCCCGTAGCGGTCGCGCGGTTCCAGGGTGTAGCGCCTAGAACCGCTCGGTCACTCCAGCCGGCCGTCAGATTCATGTTCTGAATTCTTACTATTTAAGCATTTCTTCAGCAGAAATATAATTAAACGTTTGGTCCATAAATAATGAAAATTATAAATTAATAGCTGTTACCCAGCGCAGAGCTGGCGTACATGTCAGTGTTTTTGTTATGATTAGTGATAGTGAGTGAGTAAGCAAGCTAATGTATGAGCAAAAACATCAGCTGCTTTCACGTGTCTGCCTGTCGGGGTAAGCAAACGGCCCCAGCGCACGTCGACAACGTGGCATGCGCAGCGTCGCTGCCGAGCAGTAAGTACAGACTCGTGTGGGCGTCTGTACATCATACAACAGTTTTAACAGTTCTTTTAACATGATTTATGTTCACTGATATAGATATACATTTTTTTAAGTAGAACATGTTCTTCCTCCGCGTTCAACCTACCTTCATACCAATTGTCACCAAACCGGTTCACTAGTTTAGCCATGTAAAGGCGACCAACAGAGTTACTATTGCATTTAATAATATTAGTATGGATTAAACACGTTGAGGCTTGTACAAGCATTGCATTCTAGCTGTTACGCGGAACTGCTTCCGCATGTCAGTACAATGAAATGAAATGTGTGTGTGGATTAATTAGTCGGGAGATCTCATTCGGTATGCTCGGTCACCTGCTGTAAATATTTTTACTACGCGTCGATGAAGAAAGAAAATAAACAGTTTGTAGTTCGTTGCAGCGCAAATTTTGTAATATTTGTATTTGGTGTAACGTCAGCTCCCCTCACCCTTCTGCCTGTCACACATGGCTGCATTTCCATATCATAATCAAATGCAGTCTCACTAAAAGCCTCCCTCGTTCGTGTAAAGGCACGACGTCTCTGTGTTTGACTCACAGCATTTAAATGAGGCTGTCGTTGTTGGGTCTTCAAGTATCTCAGAAGCTGTAAGAAACGCGTGATGTTCAACATCTAAAATGCTCAACATCTAAAATGCGATTGGCTTTTGACTGAATTAGGATTAAACACGTTGAGGTATGTGTAAGCATTACATACATCCCTTGAATCGGATCATGTAGACTATATCAAAGCATTTCTACAAATATGATACAGTAAAAAGACAAAGAGCAAATAGCTTTTCCAACGAGTAATTATTGCTCCATATTTAGCGTTATATTCCACACATCAATAAATATCTTGTACTACTCACTTTATAGAGTAGCCTTTTTTCTTCAGCGTTCCAGCAATCTCTATACCAGATATCGTCAAAACTTTCATCGGTTTCGTCGTGAAAGTGAAATAGACAGAAATAATTTCGCGTATATAGTATTGTCCCTGTACTATCACACTTTGGAGTCAAGTACACAGCGTAACGTGAGCAACGAAATTCTACTGTTTGTGCTAATACGAAACACACACAGCAACTTACTTGAAATTATTAAGGTACACTACTGGCCATTAAAATTGCTACACCACGAAGATGATGTGCGGGAGGACGACGGTTCAATCCCGTCTCCGGCCATCCTGATTTAGGTTTTCCGTGATTTCCCTAAATCGCTTCAGGCAAATGCCGGGATGGTTCCTTTGAAAGGGCACGGCCGATTTCCTTCCCCATCCTTCCCTCACCCGAGCTTGCGCTCCGTCTCTAATGACCTCGTTGTCGATGGGACGTTAAACACTAATCTCCTCCTCCTCCTACAGACGCGAAATTTAAGCGACAGGAAGATGATGTTGTGATATGCAAATGATTAGCTGTTCAGAGCATTCACACAAGGTTGGCGCCGGTGGCAACACCTACAACGTGCTGACATGAAGAAATTTTCCAACCGATTTCTCATATACAAACAGCACTTGGCCGGCGTTGCCTGGTGAAACGTTGTTGTGATGCCTCGTGTAAGAAGGAGAAATGCGTACCATCACGTTTCCGACTTTGATAAAAGTCGTATTGTGGCCTATCGCGATTGCGGTTTATCGTATCGCGACATTGCTGCTCGCTTTGGTCGAGATCCAATGACTGTTAGCAGAATATGGAATCGGTGGGTTCAGGATGGTAATACGGAACGCCGTGCTGGATCCCAATGGCCTCGTATCACTAGCAGTCGACGTGACAGGCATCTTATCCGCATGGCTGTAACGGATCGTGCAGCCACGTCTCGATCCCTGAGTCAACAGATGGGGACGCTGCAAGACAACAACCATCTGCACTAACAGTTCGACGAAGTTTGCAGCAGCATGGACTATCAGCTAGGAGACCATGGCTGCGGTTACCCTTGACCCTGCATCACATACAGGAACGCCTGCGATGGTGTACTCGACGACGAAGCTGGCTGCACGAATGGCAAAACGTCATTAATCCAGGTTCTGTTTACAGCATCACCATGGTCGTTTCTGTGTTTGGCGACATCGCGGTGAACGCACATTGGAAGCGTGTATTCGTCATTGTCATACAGGCGTATCACTCGGCGTGATGGTATGGGGTGACATTGGTTACACGTCTTGGTCAACTCTTGTTCGCACTGACGGCACTGCGAACAGTGGACGTTACATTTCAGATGTGTTACGATCCGTGGCTCTATCCTTCACTCGATCCCTGCGAAACTCTACATTTCAGCAGTATAATGAACAACCCCATGTTGCAGGTCCTTTAAGGGCCTTTCTGGATACAGAAAATGTTCGACTGTTGCCCTGGCCAGCACATTCTCCTGATCTCTCACCAATTGAAAACGTCTGGTCAATGGTGGCCGAGCAACTGGATTGTCACAATACGCCAGTCACTCGTCTTGATGAACTGTGGTAACGTGTTGAAGCTGCATGGGCAGCTGTATCTGTACGCGCCATACAAGCCCTGTTTGACTCAATGCGCAGGCATATCACGGCCGTTATAACGGCCAGAGGTGGTTTTTCTGGGTACTGATTTCTCAGGATCTATGCACCCAAATTGCGTGAAAATGTAATTACATGTCTGTTCTAGTATAATATATTTGTCCAATGAATACCCGTTTATCATCTGCATTTCTTCTTGTTGTAGCAATTTTAATGGCCAGTAGTGTATAATCCGGGACAAAATGAAAGCTCTTGTTGTAGCTAAGACTACAGGATAAACGCTTTAAATACCGAACCCGCTCTCCACAGAAACACACCGCACAAGACAGTGGGAGATGAGAGGTACAGTATCGGATATGTGTGGAACATTATACCATTCCAGCAAGTGTCCATCTCCAAAAGGGCAGTCTTCTCTTATGGCCTCCCAAAAGAATTTTCTTACATCCATCTATAACAGCGAGTTTATCTTACTGATAAGTGTGGTGCTTGTAAAAATAAAGAGGATCGGTGAATGATTCTGTCTTATTACCACTTTATGTAACTAATGATTTTTTATATTTCCTGGTCTGAGATTTCTGTGATCTTCTTTTACTCTGAAACGTTTTCTGCTAAACAGAGCTTTATTATAAAATATTAACCAAATTTTAAGACAGCCATTATCTGGAATCAAATATTCCTCGAAATCTTGTAGAAAAATAATTTATACGGTGGTTGCTGCGGAAGTAGACACTATTGCTTGAAAGAATGGACGTTGCATAGCGGCTAGGAACGTCCACGAAATGAGAGTTACGACGGCTCTAATTATCGTGGGATCATCGTCCACCAGAAAAATTTGAAAAATGTCTCGGGCACCTGCGGTGCGTATTTGAGCAGTCCTTCATCATAGAAATAAACTGTAAGCAAGCGTCACCTACTAGCCTCTGTTGGACAGATGTATCTTCCATCTCATCAGCCCTAAAAGAGTAGAAAATTCTCAGGCATTTGTGAACTAGAGATTACAGTAAAAGTTCAAAGGATATGTATCTAAACATAAAACTGAATACGAGATGACTGATCTTACTCATTGACGAGCCTTTGTTAGGTTTTAGACTGTAGTAGAAACAAAAATAAAAAGGCAAAACAATTTTGCAAAATTTAAATGAAACATCTGTCTGCATCGCTGAATATAAATAATGCATTATCTGCAAATGAACTTTTAAATAGAAATTCGCAGATGCACTAAGGTACGGAGGAGGCACTCTGCATTAAATCACTATGGTTTGCAATAGTACAGACCATCTTAAGTTTTGTAAAATTGCACTAATATTATTCACATTGGATATTAACAAGAAACTGAAAAAATGTAATCAATAAAGGTTTAATACGTTTTAGTTCAGTCACTCGGAAGTAATTATTTTATTAGAAAATGCATTATCCACCGCAATCGGTTACGTGCCTAACGAATTAAAATAAATATAATTATTACGAAGGATTTACTGAGTTATTTGTTATTTCTGCGACAGTGTTGAAATCTCTGTTGTCTCTAATTTTCCTTTAAGGCGCTGAAACGTCGACAGTAACTGAAGAGGACGGTAAAGGAACTGATTTTGAGATGTGGACGTATTGGAGGTTGCTGAGAATATCAGGGATGGCAAACGAACCAACAAATCAGTCCTTCAGAAACTCACGGTACAGAAGAGTTTTCCCAGTATTTGTTTCCAGTAAATCCTGCAGCTCTTTGGCCTCATAGTTCAATGACAAGAGGATAACTTGGAAATGATGATCATTCAAGGCAAAGTTGAAGGGAAGAGATTGCAAGCAAAACAGCCAAAACAATAGTGGGACCAGATAAAAGTGAAGACACGCAAAACATGGGGCCAGCTACTCCGAGATGCAGAAGACCGGAACACTGGAGACAAGCTGTTAAGAGGTCTGTGTGATGGGTGACTAACTTTCGTCTATGAAACGTCATGTGTTGATGGTGAAGTGCAGATCTGGAAAGTTGAACATAGATGAAAGTTTCTGCATTATAAAACAGCGACTAACGAGCAAGACCGGCACAAACTCTTAAAAAGTGTGTGAGGGACAGGAAAATTATGAAAAAAGATATACATTTTGACAGATCGCAACTGAAATCGGGACTAATCTGACCAGGCCACGGATTTCCAGTCGTCTAGGGTCCACCCAATATTGTCAGGGGCCAGGAGAGGCGCTACAGCCAATGTCGTGCTGTTAGCAAAGGTACTCGCGTCGGTCGTCTGCTGCCATAGCCCATTAGCGCCAAATTTCGCTGCATTGTCTTAACGGATACGCATGTCATGCGTCCCACATTGATTTCTGCTGCTATTATGTGCGGTGCAGCTTGTCTCTTGGCACTGACAACTCCTCGCAAACGCCGCTGCCCTCGATCGTTAAATGAACGTCGTCAGCTACTGCGTTCTCAGTGATGGGGCGCTGGAATTTTGTGTTGCTGGCGCACTCTTCACACCGTGGATCTCAGATTAATGAGTTCCCTAACGAATTCCGCAATGGAATGGCCCATGCGTCTAGCTCCAACTACCATTCCGTATTCAAAGTCTTTTTGTTCCCGTCGTGCGGCAATAATCACGTCGGAAGCTTTCACGGACAAATCACTTGAGTACAAAGGACAGCTCCACCAGTGCAGTGTCCTTTTGTACATTGTCTACAGTAAACTACCCCCATCTGCATCTGCGCATATCGTTACCCCACGATCTTCACCATCTAAATATATATATCGCAGCTCTCAACGATGGACAGTCTACCGTAAAATTTTTGAAGGTGTATGAGTCAGTTCCTTGAAATCTAAATCAGAATTTCATGTATGTTGCAATTTTTGCATCCGTACAGAGTAAGCAACGGGAATCATTAATACTTGACGTCCACTAAGTAGATTAGGTTGCGGGCTGCTTCTCAGCGAGGCCATAGCTAAAATGGACCAAAAATGCGTTTCGTATGTACAACTGTCTTTTCGTTTAAAACGTTTTTTGCTTACTTTTTACTTTTGAGGGTACATAATTGCATAGCAGCTTTTAGGCCTATTACAGGACAACGTGCTGCGATTGTGATTAAGTACTGATGTGTAATGATTTGTGTTTACCGGTTTTATAACATTTGATTCTGCGATAATGAAGTACCGAATCATATTTTGCTTAATATATCACACATTTCTGACAACTTGTGTTGTAACATTTTCGGTAGTGATTCCTGATGCAGTTGTATGATGGCTTCGCAACAGATAATTCCATGTCTACATTTAATATCAACAGACTGTTTTGAAAGAAATGTTTAAATCTCCTCATAGAGCTATTTTCAACATTTTTCGGCCGTCCTGACTAATCATGCTTCTCAGATTAGGATACTCTTTTATTGCATGTATTGATGTACATTCCTAACGTTGAGTTAGTACATTGCACTTTTATTGCCGCTTTTACCTTCGTAACACTGTTTAACGTACCATATACACCTGAATAGTTCTGTTTTCCTTTCCACGGGTCTTGTAAGTCTGTCTGCTATAAGGACGGCATTATCAGAAGTCTTACATTGGATAGCCATTCACTCGCACTCCTTTTCTTCGTTGTTTCTTCGACGTACAGCTTTAGTTATGGGAGCCATAGGCCGCAACCTTTCCCATGTCCCTCTTGATAGGGATTTGTCATTCTTTATTTCCTATTTACGTCACCCACATTTGATTTATGCAGGTTACCCATCTGCCTTTGTACTTAGTCCTGGATTCTTGGAATTAGTTTGGATTTCGAAAATAATTTGTACTACACACATTCGAAGTCTGTTTCTAGGTCAGTAAATCATATCGAGATATTCTGACATTAATACCAATACTGAGCAAAAGACAGAGTTATGTTTTTGGTACGGTCTTGCCGCAGTGGTAACACCGGTTCCCGTCACATCACCGAAGTTAAGCGCTGCCGGGCTGGACATACACTTGAATGGGTGACCAGTAAGTCCGCCGAGCGCTGTTGGCAAGCGGGGTGCACTCAGCCCTTGCGAGGCAAACTGAGGAGCTATTTGATTGAGAAATAGCGGCTCCGGTCTCGTAAACTGGCATACGGCCGGGAGAGCGGTGTGCCCCTCCATATCTGCATTCCGTGACGCCTGTGGGCTGAGGATGACACGGCGGCCGGTCGGTACCGTTGGGCCTTCATTGCCTGTTCGGGGGGAGTTTTTTTTCCTCTTGTACACCTCTTAGAAGAGAAACCCTCTATTCACAGAGTTGAACCTTACAAGACAGCAGAACGCCATCAAAGTTATCTGAACACTAAGATCGTGTCAGTTTTATTGAATCATGCCCAATAAACTTATTTCAATCGTTTCAATCGTAGATGCGTCGTATCCATCGTGCGGATATCGTTCCACAGCATTTGGATGCTCGTAGCTTTCTTATACAAATTCAATCAGTGAACGGTAGCAAATGAAATTTTAATAGCTGAACACCGAACAGAAAAGACAAAATACCATGGGCATCATAGGCAGCCAACATACCGTACTCTGACGGGTGCTTATATCATGGTGTTACGGCTTCGACATAACTGTAAAGATAATGGGCGCGAGCAGAAATACTAAGAGAGTGCTGCAGTTTTACAGCTTCTTTCGTGAGAAATGGACCATGCGACAGAGTTTACAGCACGTTGTAAATCAATACTGATGCTAAGCTTCTCTCCGGAAGCAGTATTTCACTAGTTATGAGGTGCCCTGAGCTGGTGCAAGATTGTCACCTGCTTTAGCCTTTCAACTTAAAAACTTTATTAACAAACAGTATGTCTTTGTCGTATTTTATTCATTACCAGCATTTTAGTTCATCTCATATCATACTATTAAAAATTCTACTGTAACGTTTGTTCTGTATGGATCGTAACATTTTCCCTCGCGTGTGTCTTCATATCTGTAGTTATTCCCATGACAAATAGCAAAATTTAATTACTTCTTTTATGCTGAGTAGTTCTTGATGAAAACGGTGCTTCATCGCCGTAGCAGATCATTCAGTTCATTTACCAACAGACGTGGCAGCTTACGGCGTTAACTCTATCTAAAGCAATTTTTGAGTTCTTTAAATAATACATTACCAATCTTTTTCGGGACAAATAATCTCTTTGGTCGTACGGAAAGTACACCTACAAGTCAGAGCAATATTCTCTTATTTAATGCATTTAAGTTTAAACACTCCTCTAAATAATCGATAAACTTTCCATAACTTACGTTGGCTTCGTTTCGAACACTTTCGTGTTAACGCTGTAGAGTCGTTACATCCGTTTTTGCAACCTCGTCTTTTAACCACTTCGTCGTCTCCAAAAGCGGTTCCGCTCAGGTATTTCTCCGATTTTTGAATATGTTACATCAGGGCTCGGCAGTTCTCTTGGCTCTTCGTGCAAGCGGAGATTAGCACGGGGGCTGGAGCTTTTAAAGTGGCTCTGTGCTGCTCAGTAATTGTATATATAACCTCAGTTGTCAGGCGCACCGTAGATGCAAAGAAATTGATAATTTGTATTGGCTTCGTATGGGCTAAATGAGGGTGTGGTCTCAATTTGCCCACAACCATGTCGAATGAATCAGGACAATAAATTCTTGAAAAAAGTCTCTGCGATCTCTTAGCAGCTCTACCAGCAAATCAGTCTCCGAAGTCCACGAACGCCCACCACGCGATTTAAAGCCACGCTCAGACCGGACGTGTTTGTCTCCGCTCAGCACGCCAGATGTGGTCTCCGTCGTGGTTGCTGTACGCTCCGTAACGACCTGCTACATACATCTCACAGAACACAACGAGCTGCTCATCGTGGTTTGCGATCGAAGAGCTCTCCAGCGGAATTTCTCATCTGCGTCAGGCGCATGACTCATACAGCTTGTTTACAAGAACGGACACGCGTAAAGTAGCTGCAATAACATTGTTAGTGAACGTCGAAGAACAATGAAGAAAATCGCGAAAAATATTCTGGATCCATCGATGCCTTGAACAACAAATTGCTAGTAGAGCAACAATACACTGTGCTGTACAACGATACATACTAGTAGAAAATATACGTTAACTGCCGCGCGCTGTAGCCATACAGTCTGAGGCGCCTTGTCACAGTTCGCGCGGCTAACCCCCCCGCCCCTCCCCCCCCCCCCCCCCCGGCGGATGTTCGAGTCCTCCCTCACGCATGGGTGTATGAGTTGTCCTTAGCGTAAGTTAGTTTAAGTAACATTAAGTAGCGTGTAGCTTAGGGACCGATGACCTCAGCTGTTGGGTCCCATATAACTTACCACTACAACAACATATGTTAACTGAATTTAATCTCCATCACATTTTCGGTTTTAAAATGAATACAATTACAGTATATTGTCTAATATTAGTTCACACTTGTTCATGTTAGTGTTGCTGTATTTACCACCATCACTCTGGATCAACGTACTTCGCCAGATAGGTTTCGAGATCATTTTGTAATTTCATTCGAACAGAAGAGGGAATTTTTTCTAAGCTAGTCACAGTTCTGTATTATTCCAGTCTCGTACAGCGAGCGGAAAGAACGAACACCTGAATCTTTCGGTGCGAGCTCTGATTTCCCTTATTGTATGGTGGTGATCGTTTCCCCCTATGTAGGTAGGAGTCGACAAAATATTTTCGCATATTGAGGAGGAAGTTGGTCACTGGAATTTCGTGAGAAGATTCCGTCGCATCGAAAAACGCTTTTCTTTTAATGGTGTCGAGCCCAAATCCTGTATCGTTTCAGTGACACTCTCTCCCATATTTCACGATAATACAAAACGTGCTGCCCTTCTTCGAATTTTTTCGATGTACTCCGTCAGTCCTATCTGGTAAAGATCCTACACCGCGCAGCAGTATTCTAAAAGAGAAAGGACAAGCGTAGTGTAGGCAGTCTCCTAGACCTGTTACATTTTCTAAGTGTCCCGCCAACAAAACGCAGTCTTTGATTAGCCTTCCTAACAACATTTTCTATGTGTTCCTTCCAATTCAAATTGATCGTAATTGTAATCGCTAGGTATTTAGTTGAATTTAAGGCCTTTATATTTAACTGATTTATCGTCTAACCGAAGTTTAACGGATTCCTTTTAGCACTCATGTGGATGACCTCATACTTTTCGTTATTTAGGGCTAATTTCAGACATCTTTTCTAATACACTTTGCAATTTGTTTTGACCTTCTGATGACTTTATTAGTCGATAAACGACAGCGTCATCTGCAAACAATCTAAGACGGCTGCTTAGATTGTCTGCTAAATCGTTTTTATAGATAAGGAACAGCAAAAGGCCTATAACACTACCTTGGGGAACGCCAGAAATCACTTCTGTTTTACTCGATGACTTTCCGTGAATGACTACGAACTGTGACCTCTCTGACAGGAAGTCACAAATCCGGTCACACAACTGAGACGATATTACGTAAGCATGCAATTTCACTATAAGCCGCTTGTGTGGTACAGAGTCAAAAACCTTCTGGAAATCCAGACTTACTGAATCGATCTGAAATCCATTGTCAGTAGCACTCAACAATTCATGCGAATAAAGAAATAGTGGTGTTTCACAAAAACAATGTTTTCTAAACCCATGTTGACTGTGTGTCAATAGACCGTTTTCTTCTAGGTAATTCATATTGTTCGAACACAGTATATGTTCCAGAATCCTGCTGCATATCGACGTTAATGATATGGGCCTGTAATTAAGTAGATTACTCCTACAACCTTCCTTGAATATCGGTGTGACATGTGCTACTCTCCAGTCTTTGGGTACGGATCTATCGTCCAGTGAAGGTTGTATATGATTGTCAAGTATGAAGCTAATGCTTCAGCTTACTCTAAAAACCACCCAATTGGTATACAGTCTGGACCAGAAGACTTGCTTTTATTAAGTGATTTAAGTTGCTTCACTACTCCGAAGATATTTACTTCTACGTTACTCAAGTTGGCAGCTGTTTTTGATTCGAATTTTGAAATATTTACTTTGTCTTTGCAAAGTGTCATTTGGGAAGGCTGTGTTTAGTAAATGTGCTTTGGCAGCACTGTCTTCGATAATATCTCCATTGCTATTATGCAGAGAAGGCATTGATTGTTTCTTGCAGCTAACATACCTCACATACGACCAGAATCTCTTTGGATTTTCTGCCAAGTTTAGAGACAAAGTTTTGTTGTGGAAACTATTATAAGCATCTCGCATTGAAGTCCAAGCTAAATTTCGAGCTTCTGTAAAAGATTGCCAATCTTGGTGATTTTGCATCTGTTTAAATTTGGTATGTTTGTTTCATTGTTTCTGCAACAGTGTTCTGACCCGTTTTGTGTACCAAGGAGGATCAGCTCCGTCGTTTGTTAATTTATTTGGTATAAATCTCTCAAATGCTGCCGATACTATTGCTCTGAATTCAAGCCACATTTGGTCTACACTTATATCATTAATTTGGAAGAAGTGGAGATTGTCTCTCAGGAAGGCATCAAGTGAATTTTTATCTCCTTTTTTGAATAGGTAGATTTTTGTTTATTTTTGGATGATTTGGAGATTACAATATTAAATCTTGCTACGACAATCCTGTGTACACTGATCCCTGTATCCGCTTTGATGCTCGTTATTATCTCACGATTATTTGTTGCAAAGAGGTCAAGTGTGTTTTCACAACCGTTTACTAATCGCAAGGGTTCATGAACTAACTGTTCGAAATAATTTTCAGAGAATGCGTTTAGCACAATTCCGGATGATGTTTTATGCGTACCTCCGGAATTAAACATGTATTTTCGCCAACATACCGAGGGTAAATTAAAGTCACCACCAACTACAATCGTATGAGTCGAGTACGTGTTTGAAATCAAACTCAATTTTTTTTAATCTTTCAGCAACTGTATCATCTGAATTGGGAGGTCGATAAAAGGATCCAATTATTATTTTATTCCCGCTGCCAACAATGACCTCTTCCCATACTAACTCACAGGGACTACCTACTTCAATTTCGCGACAAGATAAACTACTTCTAACAGCAACAAACAAGCCAACCGTGTTTAGCCTACCCTTTCGGGACACCGTTAGGTTCTTCGCAAAAATTTCGGCTGAGCTTATCCCCGGCTTTAGCCAGCTTTCAGTGCCTGTAACGATTTGAGCATCAGTGCTTTCTATTAGTACTTGGAGCTCTGGTACTTTCCCAACGCAGCTACGACAATTTACAACTGTTATACCGATGGTTCCTGTACCTACGATCTTCCTGTGTTCGGCCTGCACCCTTTTGGTCTGAAGCCCTTCCTGTGTTTCCCTGAGACCCTCTAACCTAAAAAACCGCCCAGTCCACGCCATTCAGCCCCTGCCACGCGTGTAGCCGCCTCTTGCGCATAGTGGACACCTGATCTCTTCAGCGGAACACGAAACCCAGCCACCCTTTGGTGCAAGTCGAGGAATCTGCAGCCTATACCGTCGCAGAACCGTATGATCCTCTGATTCTGACCCTCTACTCACCTGTGTGCCATTGGTCCTCAATCCATCCTGTCGTCTATGCTGCAAATGGTCAGCGAGCAAGACTGGTAGCCTTTGCCACTTCTGTTAGTCGCTCGAAATTGGAGAGAATCTCTTCTGATCCAAAGTGATACACATCATTGATACCTACGTAAGCAACCACCTGCAGTTGGCTGCACTTTGTGCTCTTCATGGCATGCGGGAAAACCTGTTCCACATCTATAATGACTCCACCCGGTGTGCACACGGACTGCACATTGGTTTTCCTTTCCATCTTGGCAGCCATATCCCTAAGGGGCCCCATAACGCGCCTAACGTTGGAGCTCCCAACTATCAATAATTCCACCCTCTGTGAATTTCCGGACCTTGCAGGCTGAGAGGTTTCCTCTGAAACAGGACCGACGATAGCATCTGGCTGAGCGACAGTGACAGCCACAGACAGCACCTGGAACCTGTTCGTAAGACAAACCACGGACGCCTTACATGCGATCTCCTGGGAAATCTTTCGCCACCTGCTACGCTCCGGCGCAACCTCCCACTCGACCACAGGTGAGGGGTCTGCCTCAGTGCGAGCAAGCTGTCCACCGGTGAGGACCGATCGGAGGACTCGGCCGTGCTGGACGTCCGTTGAATCCCAACGGCCGGCCCACAACAGTGGTGCCAATCCACTGCAGCCTCAAGCTGTGTAACCGAAGCCATTACAGCCAGAGGCTGAGAACGAAGTGTCACCAACTCGGCTCGCATCCGCACAGAACAATCGCAGTCCCTGTCCATACTAAAGACCGTGGAAAACTAAACTGTGAAGATAAACGGACTATCGGCACGTGCTGTGCAGCTCTGCTGTAGACCCTGACGAAAACGCAGGAACTGTGTCTAATAAATTAGATTAACACACAGAGACTCAAAAACCTAACTACCGAAGCACTCAGCTGAAACTAAGAAATTCGCCCCTCTTAGGAACTTGTAATATGTCACAAAATCGAGAGTGTCCATAAAACCATACACAAAGCTTCCTAACAGCAAAAATGTCGAGTGTGTATCTTTTGTTTACTTTCTGACACAGACTGGCAGTCACATTAAGATTTATGACCACTGGCGAAACATCCCATCGTTGTCCTATGCAGCAAATACATTATTTCAAATAAATAACATCGACTATTGCAGATAATGCTTCCTTTCAATGAATAACAAAGACGTAGAATATTTTGAAAACAAAAGGTGAAATAAAAATTGGGGGTATCTAGACAAGAAACTCAGACCTTACTCTTTAAAGATTACGAGTACCGTGGTTATACGGTATATAATATGTGAAGGTTGTAACTACAAATGTGTAATTTGATATTTAACCATGACAAATTGTACAAAAAAAGACTCGGTTTGACAGTCATCATTGTGCTGTAGCACTGAAACGGTGTACCTGAAAGTGTTCTCAAGGGATCTTCAGTGTTCTCTTGTTATGAAACAGCTTATGCTCATATCATATACGCTTTAAACAATAAAATAAAACTAAACACAGTGTTTAACTCTGGCTGTATTATATGACCTCTCCTAAGCTCTCTTGTGAAATAAGACCGTCACTTCTCATCGGCCACGTTCCCCTCAAGAAGGAAAAAAAATCTGACATGCCTGATTCTTCATTTAACGCTTCGCAGTGTAGTGGAACGTGAAATTCCACTTTGTGACGTCATTCAAGTACGTTTTCAAGTCCCACGAGAGGATCGCTTTACGGTGCGTTGTCCAAGACGCGCGCGTTCACGGTGGTCATACGGTATTCATCCTTTCACCACTGACAGGATAGAGAGAAACATGGCTGCATTGGATTTTGCTTTAAACTAGGCATATATTTTACAACAAGAAAAAGAGAATGACTCTTCCTCGGAAAGAGGAAGAAGAGAGATATTAATAGCATTTTTGCGGACCTTGAGAAAAAACGTGCAGGTGGCTCAAGGAAATCTTCAGTGAAGCTCAAAAACTCGTAGTGCTGCTAATTTTCATCTCAAATGCACGCACGTTTGGCTAAAATTATTTAATGTGAAGAATTTCTCTTTGTCACAGTTATAATGGTGTAACAATTCATAACGTTTTTACACATGATGGAAAGTTAAGAAATTCCTTATTCGTTTTCAGATGGTAATTTAATCCCTTACTATTAGGTTTTCAAATGCTAATTGAACCCCTTCCTATTACAAGCTGCCAATTTCTCCTCTAACATTAAGAAAATGAAACATGTGGAAGACAGCTATTTATTGACACTCTTGCATATTATTTGCGGAATAATATCCGTATAATACTTAATCACTGTGATAAGTGTTATTCACTCTCCCACCATAAACAGGTTTACAGCAATGACGAAAAAAGAATTTAATACAAAAAGTGCTCTTTGAAATGCGTAATCGCTGTTAAGAAGTTTAGAAAATATAGTAAAAATTTAAACAATACTTCCATTTTATATTTAAGCGAAATACATCAGTCTCAAATAATATTAGCCTTTTCTGACATACTCATAAACATCTCATTTTCGAGTTGTATGTCCATCATTAAATTCCACAAGCTTTTACTTCTTTACTAGACAAGAATCGCGGGTTGGGATGTCTTCATAGCCATAGCCATGATCAGTTGAACTAAATTTATACAAACTTCCTTCTCAGTTCTCTCTATGCACTTTGTTTTAAAATTTACAGATGCTTTCTTTTTTCAGTATGTCTCTTTCTGAGCATGAGGCGCATGTCATCTCTCACTTTTGTCCTCTTACATAAATCTGTTCCACTGGCATCAGGACTTCCGTTTATCTGCACGGAAATTGTATGTTAAACTGAAACATTTGAAGTGGCTTGCATATCTACGTCCACTGGCTTTTATAAGTGATACAGTTTGAAATAATCCTGTCGACTTTTCCTTGCGACACTATAATCCAATTTTGGAGACAAATCTGCAACAGAATTTTTCTTGTTGTAGTTCGTTAAATGTGTCAGTAATAGGGCTAATTCATTACTCCTGGGGGCAAATACATAAAAATTATTGACAGATGAAAGTAGTATCCTTAAAATCACCAAATTTACTTCTTGTCTTTCGGTAGAACTGTATCCAGGAAAAATCAAGTGATCACACAGAAGTCATTTCTTTGATTTCGCTGAGACATTACGCTCTGTTGCTTTTTCTTCTGTTTCTCCAATACTAGTCAATAATATTTCTCCATGTGTTCTTAGAAATTTCACTTAAAACGCCATTAAGAATAAAAGGATATTAGCTTAATTATAGTTTTTTCAGGTTCTCTCTTTTATTTCCCTTCCGAATCTCTGCAGGATATGTCAGTAGCATTGCGGAATAAGTATTGTTAACAATTGTCTACAAATTTTCGTCTGTTCTTTTGGCAGCTCTTCAACAGAAACAGTTTTGGAATAAGCGAAAGAATTTTTGACAAAACTACAACGCTGTTGAGGCTGTTTATATTTTAGTTGATGGACTACTAAATTTTCTGGAGTTTGATGATCAGTTTTATTAAACTGCTTAATGTAAAAGAAATGTAGTTGATGCGATGTTGATAGCTGAAAACCAGAAATTTCAGGTGAATACTGGGAGCGTATAGGTAACAGTATGAGATCTGGCTAATCTCATAAAGGGGTGTGGGTGCAGAGAATAGGAAAGACTGAATAGGAATGGGTGGCCTTCGGATCAAAGAAGGAAACAAGAAACAAGAAAATGGTAGTGCATCTGGGAGTATGTGACGGTGGCAGTCAAGTGAAATACAGATCGAACGGTGTCACCTGTCGGAGCATATGTAAACGCTCCAGGAGTGAATGTTTTGGGGCAAAATTGTGAGAAAACAGACTAGGTATCAAAACGTTGTTTAAAACGATTAATTTATGAAATATATAAGAAACTATCAGCCTCGATGGCGGTAATGAAACCAACCCTCACCTAGGTTTCAATCCAAGTAAATAAGCTTTCTTCAGAAGATAAACCTGATTCTATAATATGTCTACTATGGCATGGTCTAGAGATAAAACTAAAACAGCCTGTTGGAAGGACACCTTGTCTTTCGCATATAAAAGTAGGTGGAATCTAATGGGTCTCAGGTGTTACAGAGGCGCAGGGATTGACTTCGGAATATTTTTTTACAAGAGGTCATTAGCTTTGTAGCGAAGCAAAATGTGAGAATTTTTGTAATCTCAGTTAAAGTTGTCGAATGAATTTAGACATTCACGCAATAGTCTGACTGGACTTCTGACAGGGAGCTCAACGCTGTGTCTATGGGGACAGATGAGTTCGTCATCCTTTCGTAAAAATGTAATCGAATATGTCAGTACATACGAACCCCCGTTTCGTCTGAACAAACTAATGGCCGCCCCAATTCCCATTCTTCAGTATTTCGCAAAAAAAATTTTGTTGTATACTTTTCTTGAAACTGTATCATGTCGTGCACACATAATGGGTAGTTATAAGTAAAGTGAAGTTACTCACAGAGTTCCATTGTGTTCTGTAATTTTCTAATGAAGCGAAACTTGGCAGATATTCTAATGCGTTAATGCGGAATCGGTTAACGCTGGAAAAAAGTGTTCCAATTTTGGCTACCAGCTGCAAATCGGGCGCTGTGAATGCGAGAAAGAGTTTTAGAAATGTTTCCACGTGTTCTGGATCAGAAACTGGAAATGGACAGAAAAAGTCAAACAAGATAAAAGTCCTGATATAAATTTTATTATTAACTGCCGATCACACAGTTTGTTCAATTATATGCACCGGAGACGTCGGCGAGATGATGCAACTGTAAAACGACGTGGTCAGCAGTTTCTCGCAGCATTTCCAGTGGAGTATGAGTGATGTGTTCCTGTATACTGGCATTCAGACCAGGTACAGACCGGACGTGTCCCTGGTAAACGCTTTCACTTAGATATTCACAGAGCCAAAAGTCATATGGATTCACATCAGGTGATCTTGTAAGCCTTGCATCTGGAGAACCTCTGGAGACAAGGTCGTCGTGGGTTGCATTAAGTAGACGTTTCACTGGGCGAGAGACAGATGTTGCCCCGTCTTGCATGAAAACAGTGATTTGCACACAGTTGTACCTTTCCAAAGCAGGAATAGTATGGTGCACAAGGAGGGCTTGATAACGTGAACACTTCGCGGTAGGCCTGGTATGTATTCTCTTCAAAGAAGAAAGGACCGAGAATGAAGGTTCTTGTGAGCACACACTCACACGGGGCGAGCGCAGTGGCTCTGCGTACACAACACGGGGTTTAACAGTTCTCGAAATTCGGTTGTTCTGCGTATTCACTGCAGCCTGTAGTGTAAGATGTGACTCGTCACTCCACAGAATATTGTCCGGCCATCCGACCAGTGCCAGAAACCTATGAACAAATTCAGAACGTTGCTGCGGGTCATGAGGTTTCAGTTGCTGAACCGTCCGGATTTTGTAAAATAGACCGCAAACATTAACGTTCTGTTGACCACGGCATGGACAATTCTTGTGACACTGTGCAAGAAGTATCACTACCAAGGACACGTGCTTCATGACCAGTTACAGTAACAGCAACTCTTCACTAACAGGATAGGATGCCTCACTCTTCCAGGTGCCACACCAAGCTTAACCGTGTTTTCGAGTGTCATTATCATCTTCTTCGGCCCATTTAACAATATCGAGCCTCTCCTCAGACATTTCAGTCAGCGAAACTCTCTCAATGCAGCACTTTAATTGCTGCCACTCACATAAAACAGATTCACCAACAGCGCATTGTCTCTCTTGTTGACAGCCACGTTGATCACTCACATAAAGTCTTGTCAAATCACAGCTGGATGTCACACCGACATGCACCCAGTGTATAGAGTCAGATTGTTTTCCAGCGTAAACCAAACCCGTATTAATGCATTAACATATACAGCAAGTTTCGCTGCCATACGATAATTACAGCCAACACTGATATAAGGACTCGATATAATGACTATTTTACTCTGGCACATCCCACACAATAATTTCCTCAGAGCTTCCTTGCTAGCCTTAAAGTTCTTGCATTGTTCATAATATCGTAGTTATTGCTGCCCGACAAGTTATTAATCGATTTCGGTAACGAGATATTTATTGTGTGTATTTCGCTTTTCTTTCTTCGGGGTAGATACTTGAAATCCAGTTCGCTCAGCATCGTGTCCCTCTCCATGCACTATGCACACCATTCCCTTACTCAGTTTTAACACTTTGCTTGCATTTTTCGTCACCTTGTCCATCTCACTGTCACTCCTTTTCCTTCTAATCGTCAATAATTTAACGATACTAACGGCAGATACTGCGAATTCATTTTCGGCTTTCAGTTTCCTAGTTCGCACTGCGACGTATCAATAAAACTGGAACGGATCTGTATCTAGTCACAGGATCAGTTTGCTCCTGCTACGGGCGGTTCTATAGTTCAATTTGTCGAGGAATACATTACCGTCATAGCTGAATAATGTACATGTTAATAAAATCAAAATTTCTGACTCATGACAGTGGCACATTTCTGCCACTTTATGAAAATTTGTTACGAAGACTGTTGGTGTATTTTAGGTGTCACCTTGTAATTGTGTCTATCGAGGTGGAAATTGAGCCTATGATGTTATCTAGACACGACTAACGGGCCTAGATGGACTCAACTTCTAACACCACAACCCTTTTGGGATCCTGTATCATCTTCCAGTCTCATTCTCACTCTCCCGAAGAGGGCAAATGTGCAACATCAGTAATCTACACCAATTTAATCTGCTGCTGTGATTTTGTCTTTTGTGATTGTCTGGATTCCAGTAGACCGAAGATATTTTTTGTAGCAAATTAGTAGCTTGCTCTAATTTAAGCTATTGTTCTGATATTGTTTACGTTGGGCCTCACCAGTATGCAGATTAAAGGAAACATGTACGATTAAAATTTAATGTACCCTCACAATTTGCACACAATGCAAACTACAGGCACATGCTAGGAATAAATTTGCTATTGTAATCATGGAGTAGTTAACAATTAAAGCTCCGTTATTTCTGGTTATCAAGAGACAGCTAATTTTATGTTTTCAAGCTACAAAGTTGTTTGAATCCGTAATAGAAATATGACATGATGATTTTTAGTCAGAATTAAGCATATATTTTAATCGGTGTTAATGGAATTGTAATTACGACTATGTAGGAATGTAAAGTTTTACTCATACAAAATTTAATTAATTGAATCTAGGCCTTTCATTCGATAAAACTAATCATTCTGTTCACCTGTAAATGGTAGCATGATCATTCTTTAAGTAAGAAAAGTGATATGCAAATTAACCAAATATAGAGTTGCAATGATAAAACATGTAATTTATAGTCTTAATAGAAACAGATTCTTACCTGTCTTTGTACGAAACTATTCACTTTTAAATCATGTAAATTTCTATGCAATTTGGAAAGACGTATATAAAAATTTTACTTGAATAAATCTAAGAATTTAGTATGTAACCATGTCAGTAATTGTTTAAAATCATATAAATAGAGGCCATTTGTACACAACCATACATCAACCTGAGGACAGTCTGTAATCAGTCTTATGTCAGTCATGAGACAGTGTTAAGTCAGTTTTACACATGTAGTTCGCCGCCGAACATCTAGCGTGCGAAATAAAACTCTTTGTGAACAAGAATTACTAGAGCTTATTTCTACCATTGCATGATTCCGTGTGGCGATGCACTCCCATCAAGATGAACATGTGTTGTTGTTGTGGTCTTCAGTCCTGAGACTGGTTTGATGCAGCTCTCCATGCTACTCTATCCTGTGCAAGCTTCTTCATCTCCCAGTACCTACTGCAACCTACATCCTTCTGAATCTGCTTAGTGTATTGATCTCTTGGTCTCCCTCTACGATTTTTACCCTCCACGCTGCCTTCCAATGCTAAATTGGTGATCCCTTGATGCCTCAAAACATGTCCTACCAACCGATCCCTTCTTCTAGTCAAGTTGTGCCACAAACTTCTCTTCTCCACAATCCTATTCAATACCTCCTCATTAGTTACGTGATCTACCCACCTTATCTTTAGCATTCTTCTGTAGCACCACATTTCGAAAGCTTCTATTCTCTTCTTGTCCAAACTGGTTATCGTCCATGTTTCACTTCCATATATGGCTACACTCCGTACAAATACTTTCAGAAACGACTTCCTGACACTTAAATCTATACTCGATGTTAACAAATTTCTCTTCTTCAGAAACGATTTCCTTGCCATTGCCAGTCTACATTTTATATCCTCTCTCCTTCGACCATCATGAGTTATTTTACTCCCTAAATAGCAAAACTCCTTTACTACTTTAAGTGTCTCATTTCCTAATCTAATCCCCTCAGCATCACCCGATTAAATTTGACTACATTCCATTATCCTCGTTTTGCTTTTGTTGATGTTCATCTTATATCCTCCTTTCAAGACACTGTCCATTCCGTTCAACTGCTCTTCCAAGTCCTTTGCTGACTCTGACAGAATTACAATGTCATCGGCGAACCTCAAAGTTTTTACTTCTTCTCCATGAATTTTAATACCTACTCCGAATTTTTCTTTTGTTTCCTTTACTGCTTGCTCAATATACAGATTGAATAACATTGGGGAGAGGCTACAACCCTCTCTCACTCCTTTCCCAACCACTGCTTCCCTTTCATGCCCCTCGACTCTTATAACTGCCATCTGGTTTCTGTACAAATTGTAAATAGCCTTTCGCTCCCTGTATTTTACCCCTGCCACCTTCAGAATTTGAAAGAGAGTATTCGAGTTAACGTCGTCAAAAGCTTTCTCTAAGTCTACAAATGCTAGAAACGTAGGTTTGCCTTTTCTTAATCTTTCTTCTAAGATAAGTCGTAAGGTTAGTATTGCCTCACGTGTTCCAACATTTCTACGGAATCCAAATTGATCTTCCCCGAGGTCCGCTTCTACCAGTTTTTCCATTCGTCTGTAAAGAATTCGCGTTAGTATTTTGCAGCTGTGACTTATTAAACTGATAGTTCGGTAATTTTCACATCTGTCAACACCTTCTTTCTTTGGGATTGGAATTATTATATTCTTCTTGAAGTCTGTGGATATTTCGCCTGTCTCATACATCTTGCTCACCAGATGGTAGAGTTTGTCAGGACTGGCTCTCCCAAGGCCATCAGTAGTTCTAATGGAATATTGTCTACTCCCGGGGCCTTGTTTCGACTCAGGTCTTTCAGTGCTCTGTCAAACTCTTCACGCAGTATCTTATCTCCCATTTCATCTTCATCTACATTCTCTTCCATTTCCATAATATTGTCCTCAAGTACATCGCCCTTGTATAAACCCTCTATATACTCCTTCCACCTTTCTGCCTTCCCTTCTTTGCTTAGAACTGGGTTGCCATCTGAGCTCTTGATATTCATACAAGTGGTTCTCTTCTCTCCAAAGGTCTCTTTAATTTTCCTGTAGGCAGTATCTATATTACCCCTAGTGAGACAAGTCTCTACATCCTTACATTTGTCCTCTAGCCATCCCTGCTTAGCCATTTTGCACTTCCTGTCGATCTCATTTTTGAGACGTTTGTATTCCTTTTTGCCTGCTTCATGTACTGCATTTTTATATTTTCTCCTTTCATCAAATTCAATATTTCTTCTGTTACCCAAGGATTTCTAGTAGCCCTCGTCTTTTTACCTACTTGATCCTCTGCTGCCTTCACTACTTCATCCCTTAGAGCTACCCATTCTTCTTCTACTGTATTTCTTTCCCCCATTCCTGTCAATTGTTCCCTTATGCTCTCCCTGAAACTCTCTACAACCTCTGGTTCTTTCAGTTTATCCAGGTCCCATCTCCTTAAATTCCCACCTTTTTGCAGTTTCTTCAGTTTCAATCTGCAGTTCATAGCCAATAGATTGTGGTTTCTATCCACATCTGCCCCTGGAAATGTCTTACAATTTAAAACCTGGTTCCTTAATCTCTGTCTTACCATTATATAATCTATCTGATACCTTTTAGTATCTCCAGGATTCTTCCAGGTATACAACCTTCTTTCATGATTCTTGAACCAAGTGTTAGCTATGATTAAGTTATGCTCTGTGCAAAATTCAACAAGGCGGCTTCCTCTTTCATTTCTTCCCCCCAATCCATATTCACCTACTATGTTTCCTTCTCTTCCTTTTCCTACTGACGAATTCCAGTCACCCATGACTATTAAATTTTCGTCTCCCTTCACTACCTGAATAATTTTTTTTATCTCGTCATACATTTCATCAATTTCTTCATCATCTGCAGAGCTAGCTGGGATATAAACTTTTACTACTGTAGTAGGCATGGGCTCCCCACCAACGGCAAGGTCCATGGTTCATGGGGGGGAAGATGAACATACAGCAGCATTAAGAAGCAGCATCCCGGATTACACAGGATACGTATTATTTATTTGGTGCAGGATATCTGTAATGTGACGTGACATATTGTTTCCTTGTTTTAAGCAATGATACACACCCCAAACTTCACCAAGCAAAAACATTTTTGCCACAAGGTGGTGGAAAGAGCTGGGATGTGTATAAAACCGCATTGTATGTTAATGGTTATTAAATTTCAGGTGAAACAATTGCTTATAATATACTGTGCCATATACAATTTTTGGGACGTGAATGGAAACAAGGACCTGTATGGAAAAAGTGGACTCGTGGGAATATCAATGGACCAACACCAACACCCAGCAGCACGGATTGTCAGATGAGTAGCAAAACTTTATTTACGTAACAGAGTAGTGAAACAGTTAACTGTTAGGACGCGAAATTGCATGCTAAAGTCAGGAAAAAATAACTGCGTGTGACTTACTTTGAAAATATAATAGGAAAGATAGCTCTGAACTGTTTTTCTTTGTCATCTCGTCAATTTGTGCAATTATTTTCATCATGGCAGCGACAACAGCAACTGTTACAAAAATTTGTGCAATATTTCATGTAGTTTAATTTCATCTTTCCATGAATTTCAACAATCAGAAAATCTATTAGATCAACTTTCTACGTTACTAGACAGTAAATTGTCGAAGCAAACTAATAAAAATTAGAAAAGGCACCAAAAATTATTCCAGAAAAATAGTCAATATTTTCGTAATAATGGAGCAGAAACTAGAAGCAACTAATACGGCAAATAGACAAATAAACAGTGTAAATGAAAGAGTAGACAATGTATAAGCTCAAGTGGATTGTTTGAAGAACTTTACTGTTACTGAACATGTTGACGTAATCAACAAAAAAGTAAAAAGAACAGAAAACCTTGTCATTGACGAACTCCACAGACGAAAATCAGAGTTGCATAACATATAAATTTATATTGATAACGAAAATAATTTCATTGACGCGAAACTAAAATTAAATTCTGTATTTGTTTCAGAATAAATTTCTTCAGTACACAGGAAAGTAAATGAAGTATCAAATAATCTTAAAACAGTCAACTCTGGAGCTGTAAAGATAGAGACTAATATGTTTAGCAATATATATAGTGGTAATAACATGTTTCATAACAATTGCAATAACGTTATTATCAAAACTTTTCCCGGTGATTTTAAACTACACCCTGTCTATTATTTGTACCAGTGCATGGACAGCTTTGCATCAGGCATGCCAGGACATGTGAAATTAAAATTTGCTAAACGGTATTTAGACAGAGAAGCATTATCCTGGGATAACCACCATGTTAACCCAGAAATAACATTGGCAGAGTTTGAAAAATTATTTTTAAACAAATTCTGGCCAGAAAGTAAGCAGGCACAAATAAAATCAGAATTTTTGAATGGAAGTAGATTTCACGAAGGAGAGATGCGAATGCGAGAATTTTTTGAAAAGCAGCTTAGGACATTAGCACACTTAGATAAATCACTTGACGAGTGAATCCAAAGTGGCACACTGAATCGGATTTTACCTGGCCGTGTTGGGCAGAGTCTTCTTTACAGACCAGACAACATTATGGAGCAATTTCTGAAATATGTACATAAATTAGATCACGCTTGGGAGAACAATTTTCAGAATGAGGGTTCATAATAACATCAACAGAACAACAACAACATTTACAGAAATCAGACTACAGGTAAGACAGGAAGGCGAAATTCAGGTCACAGACATCACAATACACACAATAATTACCAGATAAACAGAGTTGATTATGATAAAGCATTTTGGGTCTTCATGCTGATGGAAATGGGTGAAATTACTAGTAAAGTAAAAATAATTTTAATCTAATACAGATGATTTGACTAACTTATTTGATGAGAGTTGGGTGTTTAGGTACTTTTGATAGTGACTGTGATGTGGAAATACATGTAGTTGAAGTTGAGATTTATGTAGGTGCAGATGAGTATTTTGAGACTATTGATGGTGACGCTGATGTTATATTTTATGATGAATTTGATGGCATTGTTTATGTGGAAGTACTAGACAATGGTATGAGTCATGGAACGATAGGATATAATGACTTGGAGTCAGAAAAACAGGTACATAAAAATCAGTAGATACCCATTGAGTCAGTCAGATACTGCCTGGTTGTTACAGTAAGGAGTATCAAGATAAGCTAATTAATGATAAAGTACTGAAAGTATTGGAAGACAATGAGGAGTCTGTAGGAAAAGGTGATTACTGTGATAATATTAAACACACAAACTCTAGTTGTAAGGTACCTTTAAGTACTTTAAAACCTAGGTAGACAATGAGGTTCAAGTGAATACTGATTAAAATTGTAGAAATATTGGAGATGATTTATTGGTGTAGGAGGATGGATGTAATAAGCATTAAATACTCGGTACACCCTATATTGAAATATCTGTAGGCAACTGGAAGGGTGTTTGTCTATTGGACACTGATCACTTAGTAAGTGGTTTGTCTGGTAAATTAAGAGATAGATAAAAGAACACTGAACAGTATACAGATTTCCAATTTCTGGTGTTAAAATAAGAGGAGCCACTTGTAAACTTAGTAAATTAATCAGTATGCAAGCATAAATTTTATCTACTGTCAGTAATGTTGTATTTGAATGGGGATGTCTGGTGTAACTGACCTGAATGAACACATGTTGTTAGGTATGGATTGGATACTGAAAGTTGATGCCAGGTTTGATTGGTTAAACAAAAAGGTAGATTTTATTGATCCGAAATCTGGTGTTCATGGTGAAACAAAATTACACATAATGTTTGATGAGAATTTAAGAGGAGTGGAAATATTTGATGACAGAAATCATTTAGATGAAGCTAATGAGTATTTTGATAACCAGGTGATTAGTGAAGATTTCTCACAATCAGTATTGGACGAACTTAACTCAGCAGACAGTTTATAAAGATGGATTCCTGGGGAATATAATAGGGTTTTCAGTGACAAGCCAGGTAGGGTAAAAGATTACATGTGTAATTTAAAATTGAGCCCACATGAATCATTTTTCGTTAAGCCATATGGAGTACCTATTTATAAGAGGAAAGTGGTGGAGAAGGGGTTAGAGAATTATCAGAGTTGGGGGATAGTATGATCAACCCTCAGGGGTACACTCTCTGTGTGCACCAAGTGTCTGGCAAGCACAAGGGCCCAAGCTAATGTAGTATCTGCTTCAACAAAGTTATACATTGTTACTACATTCACACACATATTTATACACATTTCTATCCTCTGTATTTATGCTGACTTTTATTATCTATTTGGTTCATTGATGTTTGATGATGTGAGATACAATAATTTGCGTAATACACACATCTTTGATGATATTTTCGGAGGTTTAATATCATCAACCCTCAGGGGAGTACACTCTCTGTGTGTACCATGTGCCTGGCAAGCATAAGAGCCCAAGCGAATGTAGTATCTGCTTCAACATCTTTGTACTTTGGTATTACATTCCTTACATCCACCATTTACAATTAGTGTCTTGTCACATTTTTAAATCGGTTCTTGGCATATGAAGAGCTTCGCTGATACGAAAAAAATATTTTATCTCTTTTATACCGACAGGAACTGACAACAATATGAATTTTGAAGAGAATTGTAGCCAACTGCAAATACACATGCTTTTTTCTACTTTACACTCTAGTTAATTATCATGAACTATGGTATAACCTTAGTCACAAGTATAACATTTGGTATTGTTTCTCATCTTTATGATTCTACAATTATTCAAGTCATGTAAGTCTAAAATACTTTGTACATATATGATTGAACGTCGAGCATTATTATTGTAGAAACTTTTAGCGACAATCTGCATAAATTGCATAGCATGCACTTAGCCTGCTATTTGAAGTTTATATATGACACACAATTTATGGTTAACAATGATTTACTTTATCTTGACGATAATGAATCCCAGTGCTTTGTGGTAAATCTGGTGTTGTCTCTGAAAGCTTTTGATTAAAATGATTTAGGAGTATTTTGTTTGCTGTTTTCCTAGGGTGACAAAAGAATTGTTATTGGATTTTGGCTGCATGATTACAGATTACCACAGTCTTGATGAGATATATGCATTTGCTGTTTACTCTGCATAAGGCATCAGTCAGATAGGAGATATTTTGGTTGGATGTCCGTGCTAGATATCAACTATTTCTTTGACACACCATTTATGCATGGAGTTCAAGCTATGTTTCAGTATGTCAAGTGTACTACTCTGCTCTTCATTATGCTTTGTGCTTTTACCTATATATGATTCTGTATATGTTTTCATGTCATGTTTCTACATTGGTTGGTATCATTCATCATATATGTTCTTTGGTACTTTGATGCTCAACACTGTCATGTGGTATATTGATGCTCATGTGAAACATTTATATTTTCTGCATGTGACCATCTGAACAACATATATATATATATATATATATATATATATATATATATATATATATATATATATATTTGTTGGTATACCCTCTTCCATCAATGTCATGATACAATACAGTGATATATATGTGTATTTTCATTGTGTTTCTTAAACTGCTTGTTCAGGATACTATTGAATACTTACATTGTTTTTCTTATTGAACCATTTAAGTGCCAGCATATGTATTTATCTTCAAACAACCACTCGTATTAAAATATAGTATGAAATAATTAGATTGTGACAGAACATCATCTACAAAATCATTTTCTTTGCGTTTAATTACAGTATGAACATGAATAATTTTGCTCGAACAGTCCACGGGTATACTGCTGGTTCATAGTGTCCAACGGGCACAATACTTCGGCGATCAGACATGTCACCATCGTCAGGTGCACTGACGAACTGAGCTCCTGAGGGTGGGCGGCCGATTTAAATCCCCTCCGCCCATGGGCCGCTCTCTTCGCCGTCCGCGTCCTCGCGCTAGGGGTCTCGAAGACGTGGAAGTCGGAATCTCAGCAAGGCTTGGGACTCGGCATTGAATGTAATGATAACGACTCTCACCAAAAAGTACGAACTGGCAACCAGGGCTGACGTAGCAAGCACATCGACGCTACGACAGATTCCGACGCCCATGTCTTTGCGCGCGGGCGCGGACACCGAAAAGAGCGGCCCGCGGGGGGAGGGGATTTAAATCGGCCGCCCGCCCTCAGGAGCTCAGTTCGGCAGCGCACCTGACGATGGCGACATGTCTGATCGCCGAAATATTGTGTCCGTTGGACAGTATGAACCGGCAGTATACCCATGGACTGTTCGAGCAACAAATGCGCCAGGAGAAACTGAAGAATCACATGAATAATTTTGTTTATCTGGAAGATTTTCCCATATTTGACATGTGTTGTAATCATTGTTTGCTGTCTGTTAGACATTTCTTGTGGCCAAAACCTCATCACACAGTCAAGTTCATGCCTCATGAACCCCATTTAATAATCTTCTGTTTCTATGACCTGGGTAAAATACTTCAGCTCTTATTAACTACAATGGAAAGTCATATTTTTCAGGTCAGTCTGGTCATTTCAAACATACAGCTTGGACATTTTGTATGTAACTTAAAGATCCAAATCATATTGCTTCACATATTTGAACACTTACGTTTTATGGATTTTGAGATTTGGACTAATTGATTATGAACTTTGTTACTGGTTAGTACCTAGCAGTTTGGATTTTTCATGTCGGCCTGATCATCTCAAACATAGGCCTTGAACATTTTCAGTTTGGATTGAGGTACCTCATGCCAAATTCTAGGTCCATGTAATTTTGCTTGCTATAACCATTTGATCTATTTTTCAGGTGTGATGTCTTGATCTTGGACTTTCTGTATAGTTTTAGCTATCTATATATATTTGTATATCATAAGTGCATTGTAGATTAACTCTTGCATTTGACTTTATGTTAGGGTGTAAATGATTTTCTTCAATTGTTTTGTGTCCTTACAGTCACTTGCTGCAATCGCATTTCCTATGGGTGGATGAACTCTGTACAGTTCTATGCACTACCTAGGTCTCACTTAACAGACGGGAGGGAATTCTCATTTGTAGTGTCTGGTATATACTTTAAATTAGTTTTCTTCTATAATATGATGAATGATAACTCTGGAAACTGATTTCTCATTCATGGACACAAATATACATTTTGTCTGCTATAGTAGATTAGATTTTACGTTATCAACTTGAATTTTGCTTTGTCACACTGTATTTTATTCACAGAATAACTCTTTACATAGTGCAATTCACCATACTTCTGAATGGGAAGTTACACTAAGATCAGCTTGATTAACAATTATGGGAAACATGTATGTATGAGTAAATTAATCATGATCTTGTGCTGATATAAATTTGAAATGAACCAAGGAAGGAGTTGGAACAAAAAGATGTGTAGTGGAGAATGGCAAAAATTGCAGGACATCTGATAAACTTCAAATGGTTCAAATGGCTCTGAGCACTATGGGACTTAACATCTGTTGTCATCAATCCCCTAGAACTTAGAACTACTTAAACCTAACTAACCTAAGGACATCACAAACATCCATGCCCGAGGCAGGATTCGAACCTGCGACCGTAGCAGTCCCGCGGTTCCGGACTGAGCGCCTAGAACCGCTAGACCACTGCGGCCGGCCATCTGATAAACTCATAGAGGTGAGAGACACAGTAGTTGCGATGACAAAGGGATTATCTGAGAAACGATTAGTTTTGTTTACTTATGTACATTCACATTTATTTGAGGACACTGATATACCTGTGATCATTCTGACCATTCAATTTGGAAGATGATGCATTTCTTTAATATATTTGAAATTTTGATTTCAACATCGGTTTGATACAGTATCTATCTAATGCCTGGCATTCCGGTTAAGGCATGTCCTTGCCCAAAAAGACTCACACTAACATTTTTTTAGAGATAAGACACAATTTTTAGGTAATAATGTATAACCAATTGAACATAGTAGTAAGACATCTCATAGAAAATACAATGGAGTGTCTCAAAAGGGCTCCAAGAGGATAAAACTGAAATTTCATACTCTCGTATTTTTCTAGTATTTCATCTTGTGTATGAAAAGTTGATTGACTAAACTTTATGTATAACATGTATTTTCACACACACTAATTGTCAAATTGTTCGTCTGTTTCACGAGGCAAGATTGTATTCCTCTCATTTTCGCCAGAGATGTAGAATATCAGTAATTTACACCAATTTAAACTGTTGCTTTGATTTTTTCTTTCCTGGTTATCTGGATTCAAATACACCAAAAAAATTTTTGTAGCAAATTAGTAATGTGCACTAATTTAAGCTATTGTTCTGACATTGTTTACGTTGGGCCTCACCAGTATGCAGAATAAAAGACACATGTTGGATTAAAAGTTAATGTACCATCACAATTTGTACAGAATACAAGTACAAACTACAGGCACACAGTATGAATAAATTTGCTACTGTAATCATGGAGTAATTAACGATTAAAACTCCGATATTTCTAGTCATCAAGAGAAAGCTAATTTTATGTTTTCAAGCTAAAAAGTTGTTTGAATCCCTAATAGAAATATGACATGGTGATTTTTCAGTCAGAATTAAGCATATATTTTAACTGGTGATAGTTAATGTAAAGTTTTACTCATACAAAATTTAAGTAATTGAATTAGGCCTTTCATTCAATAAAACTAATCGTTCTATTCACCTATATATGTTGGGGCGATCATTCTTTAAGTAAGTAAAGTGATATGTATGTAAATTAACGGAATATATTGTTGCAATGATAAAATATGTAATTTATAGTCTTAATAGAAACAGATTCTTTCCTGTCTTTGTAAGACATTATGCACTTTTGATTCATGTAAATTTCTATGCAATTTGGAAAGACGTATGTATAAATTTTAATTGTATAAATATAAAAATTTAATATGTAACATCGTCAGTAATTGTTTAAAATCATATAAATAGAGGCCATTTGTACGTTGACATAGTTCATCCTGAAGGCAGTCTGAAGTCAGTCTTATGCCAGTCATCAGACAGTATTAGGTCAATTTTACGTAAGTAGTTCACCTCCGAAAATCTAGCTTGCCAAAGAATACTCTTTGTCAACAAGAATTACTGGAGCTTATTCCTATCATTGCATGATTCCCGTGTGGCGATGCACTAACATCAAGATGAACCTACAGCAGCATTAAGAAGCAGCAACCCAGATTACACAGGACATGTATAATTTATTTGGTAGGAAATATCCGTAATATGAAGTGACATACTATTTTAAATCTGTTAAGCAACGATACACACCCCAAACTTCACCACACAAAAACAATTTCCACATCTTATATTACAACCTTGATCGTGAGATATTTTTCTGGCTACTGATACTGCTGTAACAGTCATAGAATCATTTAAGGAAATTCTATGGTCATTAGCGAATAAATTCAGATCATGCATTATTAGTTGAAGGCGACACTTATCTACCGACTATAGGATATCTATGGATTCGTGGCAGGCGGTACAGACAGAGAGTCTTGTGAAGTACTTTTGAACGCGTTCTCCTAAAACTGCCTTGGACATCTAGTTAGACAACCCACACGCAACGGAAATATTTTTAGACTTTGTAGCTACCTACAGGCCTGATCTTAACGACTACGTTTGTATAGAAAGAGGAGTTAGTGATCATGATATCACAGTGACGATGATAACGAAAGTTAATCTGTCAAGAAGGGTAGGAAACTATTTATGCCAGAAAAAGCAAATAAGCACTTGTTAGTGTCCCGCTTAGATAACGAATGGACATCATTCAGCTCCAAAGAAACGGACTTGGGAATATGTTCAAAGTTTAAACAGGAAAACTTATGCCCCAAGAAAGTGGATTAAAGATGTAAAATACCCTCCGTGATTTAATAATCAAATTCGAAAAATGCTGAGGAAGCAGTGGTTCTTGCACCCGCGGTTCAATGAGGGACACGCAAATGTTGACAGTCGAATGTTAGTAGGTATTTGTGCATCCGTAAGAAGGTCAATGTGCGAAACATACAACAACGTCTACCATCAACATAGCGACAGATCTTGCCGAGAACCAGAGAAAATTTTGGCCATATGTTAAACCAGTAAGAGGGTCGAAGGTTTTTATCCAGTCACTCCTCGACCAGTCTAGGGTCCCAATAGAAGACAGCTGACGAAAGCTAAAGTTTTAAATTTTGCGTCTAAGAAATTATAAAAGCAGAAGTATCGTACAAACATATCCTTGTCTGACACCAGCACAAACTTCCGCGTGGAGGACGTAGAAAGAGGCATCGTTGGCCTACAGAAGTAAGTGAGAGAGCTGAAAACAAATGAGTCGCCACGCCCAGGTGGAACCTCAGTTGAGCTACACAGAGAGTACTCTGCGTCATCGCGCCCTCACTTGCTTGCTATCATCGCGAATCTCTCGCCCAGTACATAGCAAGATTACTGTAAACAAGAAAGGTAAAAGAACGGACGCGCATAATTACATCAGTTTGCTGCAGAATTCTTAGACACATTCTGAGTTAGAATATAATAAATTTCCTTGAGACAGAAAATCTTCTGCCCACAAATCATCACGGATTTAGAAATCATCTCTCGTGCGAAATTCACCATGTCCTTTTCTCACATAACATCCGACAAATCGTGGATGGAGGGCAACAGGCAGATTCCATGTCCTTAAATTTCCGGAAAGCGTTAGAAACGGTGCTCCACTGTTGACCTGTGTTCGGTGTTTCAGCTGAAGTTCCCAGACAAGTGAGTGGCTTGAAGACTTTTTAAGTAATAGAACCCAGTATGTTGTCCTTGAAGTGACCGATCATCAGAGACAAGGGTATCGTGAGGAATTCCCAGGGAAATGTGGATCGCTCTTATTTATATATATGATGTCTCACCTAACTCTACCACCTCAAATATCTCTGAAACAACAATAGATATTCAGAAACAGTTTCCACCATCATGAACGTACCGCATGGGCTTAGGAAACCAAATACTACACGAAATTTTAAAACGTAAAACAAATACTATTTTCAGCAAAAACTTGTGCGTTTTTAAAAGAGCACCCCCTATTATTTCGCATCCAATCAATAGCATGAAAAATCACAAAACTAATGGCGTTGGTTGCATCGCAATGCATCAATTACATGCCCAGAAATTGCGAAGCGAAGCTGACGCTTGAAATAAATGAAGCGCACAGCTAGCGCACGTCCTGACACTCAAGCGTGCACCTCACGTTGCCGGTAATCGTGATGTAATAGACGCACTACATCAGAGGAGTGCTAATGTATGGTGTGGTATTAATGACAATACATCATTGGCCCATATTTTGTTGATGGCTCTCCTGAAGGAAGATAGTTCTTGAGCTGTACCTTACTTGAACCGGTCCACCTCTTAAAATATGTCAAATAATGCGGTATCTGAATGATGTATGTTCTGCGCATTATTTTTATTGTTGCAAAATGATAGCTAGAGGTACAATTAGTAGTAACATACTTGGTTTCACGTTTCTAAACCTCATGAGATCTTAAATATGTGGCTTGTAAAGGATATCAACAGCGTCACAATTTCTGACGTAACGCATTGCATGTAGTACTGTGCTCAGAGCAGGGGTTGCCTGCACTGGCGCCTGTATCCTGCCGTAAACATACCAGTATCACCACGGCAAGCTCCACCTTCAGCGTACAAGTGTCTCCTAATCTGGTCTGCTGAACTGCTCTCATACTGTAACCTAATTCACATACGTTGCCACATTAAAACCTGTTTTCTTATCGGTTGTTGCATTTGCCGTCATCTAGTCGATACGCCGGCTATCAGTAATGAAGAAAAACTAGATATTATTTTAATTTATGGCGAATGCCACAGAAATGCAACCCTAGCTGTGACACTGCAATCTGAACGTTACTCGGATCGGTGGTGTCCGTCACGTCGAACCATTGGCAACATCTGCAAGACACTCGCGGAAACAGGGAGCTGGGCTCCCACAAAACGTCGACGTACAATGCCAGCGACTGGCAATGGAAACGAAATTGCTGTTCTGGCTACCATAGCGCACAATCCTCAGGTGGGTGTACGATCAATTGCACGAGGTGTAGGAATAAGCCACAGTAGTGTGTGCAGAATCTTGCATCGGCATCGGTTTCATCCATTCCATATCTCACTGCACCAAGAATTGTACGGGAATTACTTTGAATCCCACATTGCATTCTGTCGTTTTCACTTCAGCAGTTGCAAGATAATCCAGTATTCCTAAGCAAGACGTTGTTTACGGACGAGGCTTCATTTACAAATCATGGTAATGTGAATCTGCGGAATGTGCAGTACTGGTCCGTGCAAAATCCCCACTGGATTCGCTAAGTTGCTCATCAACGACAGTGGAGTGTCACTGTTTGGTGCAGTATCATTGCTAACTGCATTATAGGTCCCTATTTTTACCGTGAAGCATTGAATGGACAGCGATATGCATCATTTCTTCAACACACATTAGCGCTCCTCATGAAGGATCTAGGATTGGAAACTCGTCTATCAGTGTAGTCTCGAACACAATGCAAAAGTTGCCAGAGACGTTCTCGATGCCACATTTCCAGATTGGTGGATGGGGGCGGGGAGGTACTGTGCGATGGCCAGCACGGTCCCCAGACATGACGCCATTAGACTTTTTTCTCTGGGGCGCAGTGAGAGAGGCAGAGTGTATCAAGAACACCCAGCGACAGTAGAGGATATGCAACATCGTATTACTGCGGCGTGTGAGGCAATATCCATAGAAACCCTACAATCTGTGCAACACTCTCTCGTTACCGTCTGCAAACGTCTATTGATGCAAACGGAGGGCACTTCTAACATATGTTGACCAGAGACAGTTTCATTGGTCAAGATGTGAGTGTTCTTTCTATGCTGGATTTAATTCACAACAATACAGTTTCTGTGGGTGATAGGGCACTAGTAAACGTCTTTATCAAAGTGAATTCAAGTGTGTCATCTCTAATTGTAGCTCTAGTTGTCATTTCGCTCGAATAAACATACATTTACAATTTGAGAAACGTAACTTAGCGTTGGATGTCTTACTTGTTGATTTTTGTGCATTGTGCATGCCTTCCCATTGTGTGAGCACCTGACACAGGCAGCGTGAGGTGCACGCTTGAGTCTCAGGACGTGCGTTAGCTGTGCACTTCATTTATTTCAAGCGTCAATTTCGCTTCGCAATTTCTCGGGATGTAATTGACGCATTGCGATGCAACTAACGCCATTATTATTGTGATTTTTCATGCTATTGATTGAATACGAAACAATAGGGGGTGTCCATTTAAAAATACACAAGTTTTTGTTGAAAATAGTATTTGTTTATGTTTTAAAATTTCGCGTAGTATTTGGTTTCCTAAGCCCCTACTGTACGTCCATGTTGGTGAAAACCGTTTTTGAATAACTATTGTTGTTCCAGAGATATCTGAGATGATAGAGTTACACCACGTATAAATGATTTGAAGAACAGGGTGAGCAGCAATTTACGGCTGTTTGCTGATGCTACTATGGTGTATGGAAAGATGTCGAAAATGAGCGACTGTAGGATATATAAAATGACTTAGACTTTCTAATTGATGGGATGAACGATAGCTAGTCCCACGTGAAGGAAACCGTAAGTTAATGACGATGACCAGGAGAAAACAATTCTGTAACGTTCGAATACAGCATTCGCATTGAGTGCTTCACACAGTCACATCAATTAAACACATAGGAATAACGTTGCAAAGTGATATGAAAATGAGCACGTCGGGTTGGTAGTAGAGAAGGCAAATGGTCCAATTCGCTTTACCGCGAGAACTTTGGAAAACTGTCGCTCATCTATAAAGGAGATAGTGTACAGAACACTAGTGCGACCCATTGTCGAGTACTGTTCAAGTATTTGGTATCCCCACCAAGTCTGATTAAAGGAAGACATTTACGCAATTCGAAGGCGGACTGTTAGATCTGTTACCAACAGGTTCAGCCAGCAGGCAACCATTATGAAGATGCTCCATAAACTCAAATGACCAAACTCAATAGACCAAGCAAATATTGTTGTTCCTACGGCCTTCCGTCCGAAGAATGGCCTGCTGCAGCTCTCCATGCTAATCTACCCTGTGCAAGCCTCTTCATCTCTGAATAACTACCGCAACCACATCTTTCTGAATCTGCTTATTCTATTCATCTCTTGGGCTTCCTGTAGAAGTTTTACACCTCACACTTCTCTCCGCTTGATATCTCAGAATGCGTGCTACCAACCAATCCCTTCTTCCATTGAGGCTGAGCCACAAATTTACTTTCTACCCAATTCTGTTCAGTAGCTCCTCATTAGTTACGTCATCTACCCATGTAATCCTCAGCATTTATCTGTAGCACCACATTTCAAATGTATCTGTTCTCTTCTTTCCTAACGGTTTTTCGTCCATGTTTCACTTCCGTACATGGGTATATTTCATATAAAACTTTCAGAAAATACTTCCTAACTTTTAAATCTATATTCAATGATAATAAATTTCGCACCTTCAGAAACGCTTTTCTTGTCATTGCCAGTCTGCATTTTATATCCTCTTTAATTCGGCCGTCATCAGTTATATTGATGCCCAAATAACAAAACCCATCTACTACTTTACATGCCTCATTTACTAATCCAATTTCGTCAGCATTACCTGATTCAATTCCACTACTTCCATTATCCTTGTTTTTCTTTTGTTGATGTTCATGTTATCTCTCCAGATAAGATGCGAGAAATTAGAGATCGTATGGAGACTTTTCGACAGTTTCGCTTTATCTGCGAGTGTAACAGGAAAAGAAATGACTACCAGTGGTACGTGGCACGGTACGGTGGCTCGCGAAGTATATACCTAGTGTCAATGTAATGGAACGCAGCAGTGGCTCATCTTTCGCTACATGCAGTTAAGAAAAAGGTTACGCAGTACACTTCAATAAATTTCTACACTCCTGGAAATGGAAAAAAGAACACATTGACACCGGTGTGTCAGACCCACCATACTTGCTCCGGACACTGCGAGAGGGCTGTACAAGCAATGATCACACGCACGGCACAGCGGACACACCAGGAACCGCGGTGTTGGACGTCGAATGGCACTAGCTGCGCAGCATTTGTGCACCGCCGCCGTCAGTGTCAGCCAGTTTGCCGTGGCATACGGAGCTCCATCGCAGTCTTTAACACTGGTAGCATGCCGCGACAGCGTGGACGTGAACCGTATGTGCAGTTGACGGACTTTGAGCGAGGGCGTATAGTGGGCATGCGGGAGGCCGGGTGGACGTACCGCCGAATTGCTCAACACGTGGGGCGTGAGGTCTCCACAGTACATCGATGTTGTCGCCAGTGGTCGGCGGAAGGTGCACGTGCCCGTCGACCTGGGACCGGACCGCAGCGACGCACGGATGCACGCCAAGACCGTAGGATCCTACGCAGTGCCGTAGGGGACCGCACCGCCACTTCCCAGCAAATTAGGGACACTGTTGCTCCTGGGGTATCGGCGAGGACCATTCGCAACCGTCTCCATGAAGCTGGGCTACGGTCCCGCACACCGTTAGGCCGTCTTCCGCTCACGCCCCAACATCGTGCAGCCCGCCTCCAGTGGTGTCGCGACAGGCGTGAATGGAGGGACGAATGGAGACGTGTCGTCTTCAGCGATGAGAGTCGCTTCTGCCTTGGTGCCAAAGATGGTCGTATGCGCCGTGCAGGTGAGCGCCACAATCAGGACTGCATACGACCGAGGCACACAGGGCCAACACCCGGCATCATGGTGTGGGGAGCGATCTCCTACACTGGCCGTACACCACTGGTGATCGTCGAGGGGACACTGAATAGTGCACGGTACATCCAAACCGTCATCGAACCCATCGTTCTACCATTCCTAGACCGGCAAGGGAACTTGCTGTTCCAACAGGACAATGCACGTCCGCATGTATCCCGTGCCACCCAACGTGCTCTAGTAGGTGTAAGTCAACTACCCTGGCCAGCAAGATATCCGGGTCTGTCCCCCACTGAACATGTTTGAGACTGGATGAAGCGTCGTCTCACGCGGTCTGCATGTCCAGCACGAACGCTGGTCCAACTGAGGCGCCAGGTGGAAATGGCATGGCAAGCCGTTCCACAGGACTACATCCAGCATCTCTACGATCGTCTCCATGGGAGAATAGCAGCCTGCATTGCTGCGAAAGGTGGATATACACTGTACTAGTGCCGACATTGTGCATGCTCTGTTGCCTGTGTCTATGTGCCTGTGGTTCTGTCAGTGTGATCATGTGATGTATCTGACCCCAGGAATGTGTCAATAAAGTTTCCCCTTCCTCGGACAATGAATTCACGGTGTTCTTATTTCAATTTCCAGGAGTGTATTTGAAGTCATCAACACTACAAATTATTGATTATAAACTTTCAAAATAACTTCAAAAAAAGATAATAGGTAAGTCGTTCATTTCTTACATGAATGCTTTCTTTGGTGTATACACAATCTTTATCCTCCTTGGTTAATAGCTGAAGTGGTATGTTAGCGGGAATAGATGTTCTACAATTGTAATTTCATTTTGTACTTGGACCTTAATTCAAAATTTGTGTGATGAAATTTACGAATTTAATTACTAGTTGATATATCGTTTCTCTGACGTAAACCTCTTTCTTGAAGAGAAAGGACAATTTTTGATTTGTGGAACAATTGTGACTGAATATGAACAAAATGGAAACATCAAAATTACTTTATGTGAAATGAAGACAATAAATCAACAAGTGAATTTATTTTAACCATACGGCGTACTTACGTGAAAATCAAGACCTGGATCATATTACCTATACCCAAAATTATCCTTTCAGCGAGCCACGTTTTCATAGAGAAGCCGCAGGACATAGATGAGTAATGAATTCTTTTATTGTGTGACCTTCCTTCTCAGTCATTTTGCCCGCTCTACACTAGCGTCGACATTGCTAGAAAAGTACACTCGATTTAAATAACAGCAGAAGACATGTCTCAACTTCTGCGTTAAAAGAAGGGAGAGTTGCAAGAATCAGAAGATGTTCCATTAGAACGTAACAGGCTCTGTCGTCATAAACGTACCTTTAGAGTTCTTTTATTATCATTTCCATCACCATGTACCAGAAATTCTAACACTGGGCCAAAAAAAGAAAAAAATCACTTGATAATTATCCCGATCGAAAATAACGATGGTATGTAGTGGTAGTGGTAGTGGTAGTAGTAGTAGTAGTAGTAGCTTTATTAATCTGTAGAGCTCTTTTTACAAGGTTATAGGACATGTCAAAGTATTTACAAGGGTTTAGACCAATTTAAAATAAGCTAATTCGTATACACACACATTTGCAGACTTTTAGTTACAGATAATGATTGGATTTACTCCTGGTATACAATAATTTTTTTTTACAAATAACTTACTAAATAATGTAATGCCACATTATCCACTCATATCTCACTATCAGTCACTGCACACACTATTCACAAATTTTTTCATAACACTTCACTCACTACACACACAAATCCACACACACTGGTGATCTCTGGGCCATTTCTGTACCGCAACTTCCCATTTTCTATCCTGAAAAACTGAGTCAGCATCCCTCTATAATGAGTGAGACGTTGAGCCCAGAAAGAGGAAGAGGTGTTAGTACGGTGCTATGCATATTTTGGGGGTAAGTATTTCTAGAAAAGGAAAAAGATGGAGAAAACATAGTGTGAAGGTGTTATGTGGAATGCTGGATGTTTTATTATTTATTTGTATAACATATTTTTTTACCAAACCCCTACTCTCTTTTATCTAGATAATCCTTTCAATGTATAAAATGTACTGCATAACAGGTAGTTTTAGCTGCCTTTTTAAATAAGTGTATTTTTGCAATTTCTTTAATCTCTTTTGGTAATTTATTGTACGGTTTTATTCCTTGGTAGAACATGATATTTTGATTTTTATGTTTGTTTTTAATTGGTAAATGTAAGTTGAGTCTGGCCCTTGATCCGTGGTCATGGACAGAGTTGCTTGTACAGTAATTACCAATGATATTTTTTATGTGTACAACTGACTGGTATATGCATTCACATGAAGCAGTTCAAATCGCCAGTGTTTTGAACAGATCTTTATAATGATCTCGACTACTATTTTTGGTTATTATTCTTATGGCTTTTTCTAGAGTTTGAAAATTGTGTTCATATTTTGTGCATTTGTTCCCCAAAACAGAATGCCATAGCTAAGAACTGAGTGTACATATGAATAGTATGTAACTAAAAGACACTGCATGTTACACACTCATGATAGGATTCTCAGGGCATAACATGCTGATAACATTCTGTTTGCAAGTACTTTTGGGTGTTCGCACAACTTCAACTGAGAATCAATATTCATTCCCAGAAATTTTGCATTTGCTACACAGTCTATAGAGGTACCATCTACATTCAATTTAACATTGTCATTTTTCCTCTTCAAACTGAAATTAATGGCATTAGTTTTCCTTATCTTCAATGTCACTTTATTTCTTATTGACCAATCATAAACTTCCTTGAGAGTTTCATTTGCTTTCTGTGCAATGTGTTTTCTTGTTTTCTCAGTGACTATAATATTGCTGTCATCAGCGAATAGAATTTTTTCACCATGAGTAACACTACTGGGAACCTCATTTGTGTATATGAGGAATAGTATTGGTCCTAATATGTTACCCTGAGTTCTTTTACGTTCTTTTACTTAGGGACAGGATGCTGGATATCAACAGTGTTACACCGCGCGAAGAACTACTGGGGAAAGTCCCACCAGTGCTGTTGAAACGTTGAGCTGGAACAAATTGGAAAAACGTCGATATTTAACTTTTATTGTTCCACGAGAACTGTTAAACGAGTATGAACGTGTGAGCTTATTTCCATGCAGCAGCTATGGATTTGTGGTTCTGTAGCAAGGTGTCGGCCAGCGGAGCGACCTGTTCCTGTTGTTGTTGGAATATTTCGCCCTCAAAGCAACTACCTGTGCCACCTTGACAACAACGCGCCGCTAGGGGAGAGAAATTTGTAAAGGCCCTGTTTTTGTGGCGGGCATCAAAACCTCCGGGGCAGAGTGCGAAATTATTTTGTCGGTTCCAGCGGGCCTTGATTAAAACGTCAGCAATGAGTGTGGCGAAACAACCGCCGCCGTGCACGCCACACAGAAATTATTCAGAGCTGCAGTAATTTACTTGCCATTTAACTTTTTGTAGCTATTACGGCGACAAAACCCTTTTATACCTTTTTTTAAAATAAAGCTGAGAACGAAGTCACACCTTCAGAAGGAATAAATGTTTCATGGGGCCCGTACAGGTAAATGGAATACTGGGTCGATGTTTGCAGTTTTCGTTTCGGTGTTTTTCTCTCTATATAACTTTTTCTCAAAAAATTATTGATTTTTCAAGTATGATGTAATGAAGAGTGGTTACTTACTTCTTGAGATACATGTATTGTGTTTCTTTCGACTCGATTGCTCTACATACTAGCTGGGCGTCAATTCCTCCCGCAATACCTCAATAGACATTTCAGCTTATTTCTTTGATAAAATCTGCCATTCTCTCTTTTTATGTTGACTTTTACGATCAACTTAATTTAACACAAAGAGCACTTCATAGGATTGAAATACATAACTTTTACTCATGCAACTGTAATCTTTATTCTGCTTGAAATACTTTTCACATGTCGTACTTTGGCTATTTTGTACTCTTTGCTATCAATAAAGCACAGTGATCTTAGGCCTTTTTTAACCATCAGTACGAGACAATGGTCAACGGTCAGAGTCCCTCTATAGTCTTTCTTGAGCTTATCAGTGTTACGATTGCTTTGAAGTGTGTCGCCACGGATTTCTCTCCTGTGCCAACATCTGCATCCCAGAGTAGCGAGCACATTCACCGCCCTCAGTTATTTGTTAGATACTTTATTATCCCTGTTTTTCCCTACGATTTTTATTCTCAACAGCTCCCTCAAGTACCATGGAAGTTACCCATTAACGTGTTGCCCCTTCTTATTTTCAGTGATTTTCACATGACCCTGTCCCCGACGATTCTACGGAGTGCCTCTTCATACCCTACCTATCAGTCCATCTAGTTTTGAAAATATTTCTGTAGCATCAAATCTTAGACGCTTCACTTCTTTTTATTTCCGGTTTTCGCAGACTCCATGATTCACTGTCATACACCTTATGTGCTCCAAACATACATTCTCAAAAATTTCTTCCACAGATTGAGGCGTATGTTTGATACTAGTAGGCTCCTCTTGTCTATGCTAGTCTGTTTTTTATGTCCTCCTTGCTTCATTCGACGTGTTCTATTTTGCTTCCAAGGTAGCTGAATTCCTTAAATTCAGCTACCGCATCTCCACCAACTTTCGTTTTCAGTTTATCGCTACTCTCATTTCTGCTCCTGCTCGGTACATTCGACTTCCGCCTTTTAACTGACCTTAACACGTCCTAGAGGTTTAAACTAAGTCAAAACGTCTGATCTGATCTAACAGTATCACAACTGATAGGAAATATTTCCTCAAGTTATTTATACAGAGCAAATCATCGTAGGTTTCAACACAACAAATACATATTCTGAAGTTAAAGTACACTCTAAGACACTCAACGACGAGAAAAAAGCCACATTACAAAGGAATTATCCAAATGTGATGGAAATCGGAACATGCGAAGTACAGGCACAGACAAACAAATGATTTCAATTTCAGAGAAAATAGATGATTTATTCAAGAGTATATAGAGCAAGACAGTAATTACTTTAATACAAGCAATTATTCGGCTTGTCATTGATTAACAGAGATGTTGATGTCCTCCTTAGCGGTATCGTACAAAATTTTGTCCAATTTCGGCTAAAGATCGTCTAAATGTCGATCTGTTTGGAGGACTCTGCCCACAATGCCTCAAGCGTTCTCACTGGGAAGAGGTCCGGTGACCTTGCTGGCCATCGTATGGTTTGGAAAGCAGGAACGCAAGAGTAGAAACTCTCACCATGTAAGGGTGGGCACTATCTTGCTGAAATGTAAGCCCAGGATGACTTGCCATGAAGGACAACAAGCTGGGCGTAGAATATCGTTGACGTACCGCTACACTGTAAGGGTGTCGTCAATGACAACCACATCTCCCGCCAGGAATCTCGTTAATTGGAGTAAAATTGTCTTTAGTGATGAGTCCCACGCGGAACTGAGTACCGATAATCGGCGAAGATGTATCTGGAGACGCCCCAGAAAACGATTGGATATCAATCTGACAGTCACCCGCCATGCGGCACAATAACCATTAGTGACGGACTGGAATGTCATCTCTTTTCGTAGCAGGGATCTTATGGTTATGATTCGCGGCACTCTTACAACGCAGCCATCCTGGAATTATTTTTTCGATAAGATAATGCCCCCCCACACACGGTGAGGGATTCTACTGCTTGGCTTCGCGCTTCCCAAACCATACCTTGGCCAGCAAGGCTGCCCGACCTCTCCCCAGTCGAGAACGCTTGGGGCTTTATGGGCAGGGAGGTATACTCATGATCTAAGGCGCCAGTTGAACGGAAGTTGGCACGACATCCCTCAAGATATCCGAAAACTCTGTTAATCGATCCCAATCAGAATAGCTGCTTGCGTAAGGGTGAGAGGTGGATCAACACGTTATTGACTTCCTCAATTTTCTCTTGAATAATTCATGCAATTTTCCTGAAATTGTAATCATTTGTTTGTCTGTACATGTACATCAAGTCTGTCACACCTACTGACTTCTGTCCCAGTCGGATAATTCCTTCGTGGTACGTCTTTTTCCCTTAGAGAGTATAATTGAACAGTAAATAGGCAAAGACACATCGCTATTTGGCATGATTAAATTCCAGACCAATAACTTACAATGCTCAAATTCAAAACTGCGTTGTCTTCAGATAACAAGGCTTTAAATAGCAAGTCCCATGAATCACGAACCTCGCCGTTGGTGGGGAGGCTTGCGCGCTTGACAATACAAATAGCCGCACCGTACTTGAAACCACAACGGAGGGGTATGTGTTGAGGGACCAGACAAAATTGGGGTTCCTGAAGATGGGCAGCCTTTTCAATAGTAGCAGGGGCAACAGTCTGGATGATTGACTGGTGTGGCCTTGAATCAACAAGTCCTTGCTGTGCTCGTACTGCGAACGGCTGAAACTTTTTTCCCGAGGGCGTGCAGTTCTAGTGTGTGATTAAATGGTGATGGCATCCTTTTGAATAAAATATTCGGGAAGTAAAATAGTCCTCCACTCGGATCTCCGGGGGGGGGGGGGGGACTACACAGGAGGATGTCGTCATCATGAGAAACAAAACTGGCGTTTTACAAATTTGAGCGTGGAATTTTAGATCCCTTAATGCGTGGAGTGGTAGATCCCTTAATCGGGCAGATAGGTTAGAAAATTTAAAAAAAGGAAACGGATAGGTTAAAGTTAGATACAGTAGGAATTAGTGCAGTTCAGTGGCAGGAGCAACAGGATTTCTTGTCAGATGAATACAGGGTTATAAAAACAAAATCAAATAGGGGTAATGCAGTAATAGTTTTAATAACATATATGAAATTAAGAATGCTGGGAAGCTACCATGGACACCACAGTGAACGCATTATTGTAGCCAAGATAGACATGAAGTCCACACCCGTGACAGTAGCAGCTCCGCAGATAATTAAGAAATTGATGAAATGTATGATGAGATAAAAGAAATCATTGAGATAGTTAATGGAAACTAAAATTTAATAATAATGGGGGAGTGGAATTCGATATCACGAAAAAGAAGGGAAGGGAAAATAGCAGGTAAATGTAGAATGGGGCAAAGGAATGAAAGAGGAAGCCGCCTGGTAGACTTTTGCACATAGCATAATTTAATCGTCGGTAACACTTGGTTTAACAAACATGAAAGAAGATTTTTTGCGTGGAAGAGAGCTGAAGGCACCGAAAGGCTCAAGACTGATTATATAATGGTAAAGCAAAGATTTTGAAACCAGATTTTAAATTGTAAGACATTTCCAGAGGAAGATAGGGAGTCTGATCACAATTTATTGGTTATGAACTGTAGATTGAAATGAAGAAAGAGCAAAAAGGTAGGAAATTAAGGAGATGGGACCTAGATATGTTTAAAAAACCGGATGTTGTTGATTGTTTTACAGAGAGCAGTGTACAACGACAAACAAGAACGGGAGAAAGGAATACAGCAGAAGATAGATGAGTAGTAGAGAGATGAAATAGTGGAGGTAGCAGAGAACCAAATAGGTTAAAAAACAAGACCGACTATCCTTGGGTACCGCAAGAGATATTAAATTTAAATCATGAAAGGAGAAAATAGGGAATACAAACGTCTGAAACGTGAGAGTGATAGGATACCGAAAATGGCTAAGCATAAATTGCTCGACGACAAATGTCAGGATTTAGAGGCGTGCATCACTAGAGGAAAGATAGATAGCCCCTACAGGAAAATTAAAGTGGCCTTTGGCGAAAAGAGAAGCAGCTGTATGAATATCAAGAGCTCAGATGGAAAACACAAAGCTGAAAGTTGGAAGGAATATATAGAGGGTCTGTACAAGGCACATGAACATCAAACTAGTGTTATAGTAATGAAAGGGGTCGCAGTTGAAGGTGATATTGGAGACATGATACTGTGAGAAGAACTGTGAGAGTGCACAGAAAGAGGTCTTGAAACAAGGCCCTGGGAGCAGACGACGTTCCATCATAAGTACTGACAACCTTGGGAGAACTAGCCCGGACAAAAATCTCCCATCTGGTGTGCAAAATGTATGAGAGCCGAAATACCTTCAGACATCAAAAAGAACACATTTTCAACGAAATCAGGAGCTGTGAGTTGTGAAGGTACAGAACTATCAGTTTAATTAGTCATACTAACACGAATTCTACACAGGAGAATGGAAAAACTGGTAGAATTCGACCTCGAGGATGATCAGTTTGGATTCCGGAGAAATGTAGCTACAAGCGAGGCAATACTGAACCTGTAACTTCTCTTAGAACATAGGTTAAGGAAAGGCAAATCTACATTTATAGCATTTGTAGACGTAGAGCAAGTTTTTGACAGTGGTGAGTGAAATACGCTCTTTGAAATTCTGAAGGTAGCAGGAGTAAACTACAGGGAGTGAAAACTTATTTACAACTTGCAGAATGCAACAACAAGAGTCGGGGGGCATGAAAGGGAAGCAGTGCTAGAGAAGGAAGTGAGACAGGTTGTAGCCTATCCCTGACGTTTTCAATCTGTACATCGAGCAGGCAGTAAAGGAAACCAAGGAAGAATTTGGTTTACGAATTGACGTCGAGGGAGAAGAAATACACATAAAAAATGAGGTTTGCTGATGACATTGTAATTTTGTCAGAGACAACAAAGGATTTGGAAGAGCATTGGAACGGAATGTTGAAAGGACAATACAAGATGCATATCAACAAAAGCAAAACGAGGATAATGATTGTAGCCGACCAAATCATATGATTCTGAGGGAATTACACTAGGAAAAGAGACGCTAAAAGTAGTCAATGAGTTCTGCTGTTTGGGCAGCAAAATAACTGATGATGGGTGAAGTAGAGATGATATAAAATAGAGACTGGCAATGGCAAGAAAAGCATTTCTGAAGAAGAGATATTTGTTAACAAAGAATATAGACTTAAGTGTTAGGAAGTCTCTTCTGAAGGTATTTTTATCATTTGTAGCGGTGTTTGGAGGTGAAACATGGGCGATAAACAATCTAGACAAAAAGAACAGAATTGGAGAAAAAAGAAATTTTTGGTTCTGATCGGTTAATGGGACACATTCCGCGACGTCAAGGGATCACGGATTTAGTACTGGAGGGAAGAGGTTGTAAATGGTAGATGGAGACCAAGAGGCGAATACAGTAAGCAGGTTCAGAGGGATGTAGGTTGCAGCAGTTATTCAGAAATTAAGAGGATTGCACAGAATAGAGTAGCATGGAGAACTGCATTAAACCAGTATTCGGACTGAAGATCACAAGAACAACAACAAGTTATCTAAACGTAGCCTGAATATCTAAATTTGTCTTTTGCAAGACTATCGCATTTACGAAGAACCTAATACAATATTTATTCCCGTTTCTAAAGCAATTTAACACTGATATTTGCACTTCTTGTGTAACCCTTCAGTTGTATACTTTCTTTTCAGAACTGCAGACATACGTAAATCTACTATATTCTAAATCTGTCTCCAGAGCCTATAGGATAATTATTTGTTTTCTTTGTCAATCGAAAGGTCGGCACTTTCCCTATGGTACTTCTTCTACCGGGTGGTTATCGTTGAAATATAGCTACTGATAGAGTTCCAGTGTAGGCTGTAATTATCGTATGGCTGTGAAATTTTGTAGATATGCTAATGGCTTAATGCGAAGTCGATTTATGCTGGAAAACAATTAGTTCCAATAAATGGGTAAAATGTGCACATGTGGTGCTGTACAGGGTCTCGTCGATGTTTCCAACGCTGATATTGAACAAATGGTGTAAGAGGCAGTTAATAATGAAATCAACGTTACACGTTTCTCACTTGAAACTGTTCGAGTCTCGGTCGGGCACACAGTTTTAATCTGCCAGGAAGTTTCATATCAGCGCACACTCCGCTGCAGAGTGAAAATATCATTCCGTTTCTCGCTTGTTTGGGATTTTCTGCCCTCGTCCCTCTCCTAATCCATTACATGTGGATACATTTCTATACGTCTTTCGGCCGCGGTGGTCTAGCGGTTCTAGGCGCTCAGTCCGCGGCCGCGCGACTGCTACGGTCGCAGGTTCGAATCCTGCCTCGGGCATGGATGCGTGTGATGTCCTTAGGTTAGTTAGGTTTAAGTAGTTCTAAGTTCTAGGGGACTGATGACCATAGATGTTAAGTCCCATAGTGCTCAGAGCCATTTTATACGTCTTTCTTGTATACAGAGAGCCAGATTTGCACCTTGTGGCCTAAATTGGAACTAATTTTTTTTCCAACGTAAGTTGGTTCCGTATTAACCCATTAGAAAATCTCCAAAGTTTCGCCGTAATACGATGATTACAGCTCAAACTGGACCTTAATATGGAGCACAGAATTGTATGGCAGTGAGGTGTGGACCATTGACCGTATAAAGAAGAAGAAACTGGAAGGGTTTGATATGTGATGCTGTAGATGAATGTTAAATATAAAATGGAGACATAAAGCACGAAATGAAATATACTAAAACCAGTAGGTCGGGAAAGAAGCATTTAGTAAACCTTACCAGAAACAGAGGGAGGTTGTGATTTTCTGTGCCATCCAGGAAAAGTTAATCTTGCACTGGATGGAGCACTAGCGGGAAGCAGTACTAGAGGCAGGCTCTGAGTAGATATGCAACACAAAGTTGCAGAAAAACCTGCAGAAAATCGATGATTGATGCAAGGGCTGGCAGTTGACGATGAACGTTAATAAACATAATGTGTGGCGCAAAAACAGGAAAAGAAGTTCAGTTTATCTCGGAGCAACCATCCGGAGCGACCTTAAGCTGAATGGCTACATGAAACAAATTGTAAGAGAAACGGGTGGCAGGCTAATTTTTATTCCGAGAATATTAAGGTAATTTAATTCATCAACAAAGGTAATGGTGTACAAGATACTCGTTCTACCGATTCTTGAGTATTGTTCATCTGTCTAAGACCCTTACCAAGTTAGATTAACAGAGGAGATAGGGAAGAACCAACGAAATGGGGCGAATTCTGTCACTGATCAGTTATTACACACGAGAAATTTACAGAGTGCTCAAAATTTTAGTGGCACATGCTACAAGACAAGCGCTATGAGTCAGGGAGAAGCTAATTGTTGAAATCTCAAGAGCGTATGTTTTAAGAAAAGTGGGGTAACATACACACATCAAAATAAGTTTCGCATCACCTCGGTTACGAGAGTTTCGGAACCTGTACAGAAAATTGGAACGGAGATCAACAAAAACATCTTTTCCGCCCTTTTTATTGCTCACGAAAACCTCAAATTGCATGTTACCATCATACAGCGAGACCTTCAGAGGTGGTGGTCTAGATTGCTGTACACACAGATACCTCTAATACCCAGTAGCACGTCTTGCATTGATGCATGCCTGTATTCGTCATGGCATATTATCCACAAGTTCATCAAGGCACTGTTGGTCCAGATTGTCCCACTCCTCAACGGCGATTCAACGTAGATCCCTCCGAGAGGTTGGTGGGTCACGTCGTCAATAAACAGCCCTTTTCAATCTATTCCAGGCATGTTCGAGAGGGTTCATGTATGGAGAACATGCTGGCCACTCTAGTCGAGCGATTTTGTTATCCTGAAGGAAGTCATTCACAAGATGTGCACGATGGGGTCGCGAATTGTTGTCCATGAGGAATGAGTCGCCAGTATGCTGCCGATATGGTTGCACTATCGGTCTGAGCATGGCATTCACGTATCGTACAGCCGTTACGGCGCCTTCGATGATCACCAGCGGCATACGTCGGCCCCACATGATGTCACACCAAAACAGCAGGGACCCTCCACCTTGCTGCACTTGCTATACAGTGTGTCTAAGGCGTTTAGCCTGACCGGGTTGCCTTCAAACAGGTCTCCGACGATTTTCTGGTTAAAGGCATGTGTGATACTCATAGGAAAAGAGAACGTGATGCCAAACCTGAGCGGTCCATTCGGCATGTTGTTGGCCCATCTATACCACGTTGCATGATGTCGTGGTTGCAAAGATAGACCTCCCCATGGACGTCGGGAGTGGAGTTGGGCATCATACAGCCTACTGCGCATATTTTGAGTCATAGCACGACGTCCTGTGGCTGCACGAAAAGCATTATAAAACATGGTGGCTTTGCTGTCAGGGTTTCTCCGAGCCATAATCCGTATGTAGCGGTCATCCACTGCAGTTGTAGCCCTTGGGCGACCTGAGCGACGCATGTCGTCGACCCTGTCTCTCCGTATCTCCTCCACGTCCGAACAACATCTCTTTGGTTCACTCCGAGACTCCTGGACACTTCCCTTGTTGAGAGCTCCTGGCACAGAGTAACAATGCGGACGCGATCGAACCGCGGTGTTGACCGTCTAGGCATGGTTGAACTACAGAGAACACGAGCCATGTACCTCCTTCCTGGTGGAATGACTGGAAGTGATCGGATGTCGGACCCCCTCCGTCTAATAGGCACTGATCATGCATGTTTGTTTACGTCTTTGGGCGGGTTTAGTGACATCTCTGAACAGTCAAAGGGACTGTGTCTGTGATACAATATCCACAGTAAACAGGAGTTCTGGAAACCGGGGTGATGCAGAACCCTTTTTGATGTGTGTATTACTTCTTCCTATATACGTCTCGCCGAGTGACTACGACCAGGTTCAAATGGTTCAAATGGTTCAAAGGGCTCTGAGCACTATGGGACTTAACACCTGAGGTCATTAGTTCCCCAGAACATAGAACTACTTTAACCGAACTAACCTAAGAACATCACACACATCCACGCCCGAGGCAGGATTCGAACCTGCTAACGTAGCTATCGCGCGGTTCCAAACTGAAGAGCCTAGAACCGACTACGACCAGGAAATCACAGAAATTGGTGATATGAAGCTTCAACAACAGTCGTTCTTCTCAAGCACCATTCTTAAAGAGGGATAAGGAGAGGGGGAGAAAAGTAAAAGTTGTATCAGAAGTCCCCCCCCCCCCCCCCCCTCTACACAGTAATATGGATTGCGGACGATAGATGCAGTTGTAGATTAAACAAGCCACGCAAAAAGCAGAGCTCCGCATTCTGGCCCTAGTGGGACCGACCGCCGTGTCATCCATTCTCTGCCAATGGCGTCATTGGATCCAGCATGGAGGGGTGCAGGGTCAGCACACCACTCTTCCGGCTATTATCGGCCTCCTTGGCCTCGAAGCCGCTACTTCTCAGTCACGTACCTGCACAACTGGCCTTCTGAGGTTGAGTGCACCCTATTCCATACCTCGCAGAAAGGAAAATCGAACCCAGTTATTTGACATAGGAGTCAGCCTCGCTGACCACTGAACTATGGAGGCCGAGAGGGATGTCTCGCTGATACCAAAATACTGCAAAATTTCCTTACGAACATGAGTCCGAAAATCCTTCATCAACGATGTACAAGAGTTTATCGCTGAAGTTACATATTATTTTATTCTTACGTGCCCTTACAAAAATTACCTGAAGTGGCTTCCACCTGCTTACATACACACCCTGAATCTACGTCCCATGCTTCGATTGTTGAAAATTCCTAGAGGGCGACGTATATTGTCAAATACGTTCTGGATACTCTCGCTCAGAACATTGACGTTAAGTATAGGCAAAACGTGTTCGATTTTAATCTGATGATCGGGCAGGCCATGCAATGGATCCTATCGACAGATCTGTCAGTTCCGGAATACGTTATCGAGATGCGACCTATCTTTAAAATGAGGTGGAGGCGGAGGGTACCTATACCATTACTAGTCATCTCTATTCCCGTTCCACTCACAAATACACCTTGAGTGAAACGACTGTCTCTGTGCCTTCGTATGAGCCCTAATTTCTCTTATTTCGTGGTCCTTAAGCGAAATGTACGTTTGCGGCAGTAGAATCGTTCTTCAATCAGCTTCTGGTGCCAGTTCTCGCCGGCCGCTGTGGTAGAGCGGTTCTAGGCGCTTCAGTCCACAACTGCTGCTGCAGTCGCAGGTTCGAATCCTGGCTCGGACATGGATGTGTGTGATGTCCTTAGGTTAGTTATGTTTTAGTAGTTCTAAGTCTAGGGGACTGATGACCTCAGACGTTGAGCCCCATAGTGCTCAGAGCCGTTTGAACCATTTAAGCCTGTTCTCTAAATCTTCTGAATAGTGTTCCCCGAAAAGAACACCATCTTCCATCTAGGTATTCGCATTTCATTCCGATAAGCATCTTCGTAATACTTGCGTCTCGTTTGAAACTACCGGTAACAAATTTACGGCCTACCTAGAAGCTGTCTCGATGTCTTCCTTTAACCTTGGCTGGTGCAGAGCCCAAAGTCTTGAGCAGTACTCAAGAATAAGTCGCACTAATGTCCAATATACGGTCTCCTTTACAGATGAACCACATTTTCCTAAAATTCTCCCAATATTATGAAGCCGAAGTCTTTCCTACAACGAGCCTGACATGCTCATTCCATTTCATATCGCTTTGCTACGTTACGTTTTAATATTTAAAGAACCTGAGGGTGTCAAGCAGCATACTCGTGCTGAACTTGAAATTTGTTTTTCCTACTCATCTGCATTACTTTCGCAACTCACTAACGAAAAACTGAAGAACCGACTTTCATGTGGATTTACGTTCCTTGAAATTACATTTTTTGCAGACATTTTGCTGAAAACGACTATTAAGTAGTAAATAAATTGCGATTGCAGCCTTCAGTGTCTCATATATCAGCTAATACCCATAACGTTTATAGATATGTCATGAGGTCTGCTCACTTGTCCGCACGTGCGAAACTGAGATCGTTCTGTAGAGCTTTTACTGTCATATAATGGTTCCCACAAGGGCCAAATAGTTATTCAGCAAGATTTAATTGTCACTTTAACGCAGTTTCAAGGTTGGAAAGGTTGAATGGTAGATTTCTACGCTTGCCTTCAACGCTTCTCGTGTTTTATTGCCTTTTATGGTCTGCATATATAATAACTTCACTTGCATTTATCACAATGATTAGTGCTGATAAACACTTTCTTTTTAATTTCTGTAATGCTAAAGTCGATGTACCATATTATAACAGGTTATATATTTATGTGGTTGTTGAGAGATAGGACCCCATTTTACTTCTGTATTTCGTTTGCTGTGATCTGTCGCTAGGCCAAAGAACATTTTTACCCTTTTAGGCATTCATGCTGTGTATATATTTCAACTTGATCTTTTTGACGACCACATAGTATTTGTACCTTTGACCGTTACAAGATGTCAGTTATTAAGTGAGGAGTTATTTCCAAATGTGGACTACGGTAATTGTGCAAGGCAAAGTTTGTTGATATGGACTGTGAAAAGACAGTCTGTTATGACAATTTTCTATGTTCTACATTTGTATGGGGGTCCCGACGGAGGTTCGAGCCCTCCCTCGGGCATGGGTGTGTGTGTGTTTGTCCTTAGGAAAATTTAGGTTAAGTAGTGTGTAATCTTAGGGACTGATGACCTTAGCAGTTAAGTCCCATAAGATTTCACACACATTTTAAGATTTTTGACATTTGTACGAGTCATATATAACGGAAATGTACTGTTGATTCATTGATGTACGTTCTGTAAGTGCCATGGTTTAAAAATGGCCATTTTAATTCCTCCATTTATTGTGATGCTTGTGTACATTCTATTGTTGTTTTTTGTGTGTTACAGTTTTCTCCTTGGAACTGACTGTAATAAATGCAGCCGGCAGGGAATGAACATAAAATTGGGCAGTTGATTGCACGAGTATGCTTTTACCAAATTTTTGCCGTCTATTAGCGTCAGTAACACATCCGTAACTGCGTGGATACCAAGTGATGAACTGTATAAGGTATTTGATGTATCAGTTACGTAGAGACGAAAAGGTCAGCATCAGACGGAAAAGATAGAGGACAACAGGAAACAAGTAGATAGAGTAAAAAATGACATGGACTGATTATTGAATAATTTAAGTACTATAGGTAGTCTAAAGTCCGCTTAAATTTAGCTGAATGCGGTGCAGCTCCCCTCACGCCATTGCACGCAACGTGATCTGCAGCTTGAGGGCCGAGTCGTGTGCTGGAGGGCGATGGTTTCCCGGCCGTTCGCCGCTCTTCTCGTTAGCCACCTTTCGTCGCTGCTCTCCGTCTCTCTGGCGCCAGAACGCCTCGAGGTTCGGCGCCACCGGCTAGAAAATGCTCCGGCGCCCAGTAACGAGTAACAAATATCGACGCGCCGCCGCCATGCATAGCAACTCGCCCGGAGGCGGGGGAGCTGCAGCCGACCCGCCCCAGACACAGATGTTTCAGCCACGCGGCCCGCTCTGTAATTTCCCGTCCATTTTTTCCCCTCTTCCGCAACAGGCGGCGAGCAGGCGATGGAGGCAGCGCATCAGCTGTTTATAATTCCGGAGCCCGTTCGGCGCAGTGAGAGACGGCATTACCGGGCATAATATATCACCGGAGACACACGGCCCCCGATTCTCCCACGGCGGCTCATAAAATGCATTACCGACCTGAACACGGACGTGGCCGGAATGGCGGACGCGCCCGCCGCCCGAGTACTAGTTCCACCGTAAGCCACCGGCGGCGCGACTGGAATATGAGATCCACCCCCCACCCCCCCCCACCCCCCACTTTCCCGCCTCCGAGCACCCCATTCCACTCCACCCAAACAGCCCGCGCGGTGCTGTCGAGTTGCTGACGTGCTCGCCCGTTCTTATACGTACGTCTCAGGGGCGGCTGTTGTCAGACATCGTGCACAGGCAGAGTCGGGGATACGAGCTTAGCCTGACGCGTTTATGCAGACACTCGACATAAATTCAGGAAGGTGAAAGAAGCTTCCAGGAGCTTCATGAAGTCTCCTTCCTTCGTTCGGATAGGCCTTACTCAGCTTACATACTGCTGTTTCTTAGTGCGACTGCTGTAGCAGCTCAACTCATCATTGAGGGGGCATTGGTACACGACAGCCGAAATGTAACTCTCACTCATTAGAGTATTGCATGTTATAAGGCAATGTCTTAATGGATTAAAACTGTGTTCCTATCTTCCCACCACCAACGCTGGAAGGAGAGTAGGGGAAATAAAACGCTAAGGGTGTCACAGGGTTCGATTTTAGAGCCGATTCGTATGTGAATGACCCCCATTTCACATACGAGGGGCCTTCAGTAAGTAATGCAACATATAGTTTTCCTGAAACCAGGTTATTTTTATTCACGATTCCAATACACCATACTATTCCCCACTCTTTTAGCTCCAAAACCCTATTTTTCAACATAATCTCCGTTCACTGCGACGGTCTGACGCACCTTGCTGGGAGGGCCTTTTGCCCGCGTGATACCACTTTACTGGTCGACGTCGGAGATAACATCTTGCTGGGTCGATAATAACCTCATCTACGAGCTGCTTCCCAGGGAATGCATCCTTCATTGAGCCAAACAGCTGGAAGTAGGAAGGTGCGAGATCCGGACTCTAGGGTGGATGAGGAAAAACAGGCCAATGAAGTTTTGTGATGTTGGTTGACCAAAAAAAAAACTGGTCACGATAAGCCTCGTAACGCGCAAGCAATTCCACGCAGGTGGTCTTCTATTAGGCTGCGAGGGACCAAACGGACACACACCTTTGAGTACGCCAACTGGTGGACGAGTGTGTCAGCACTGCCAACAGAGACGTCCAGCAGTGAATCGAGGTGTATGACTGTGATCCGTCGATCACGTCGAATGAGTGTGTCCACACATTCCAACACAGTAGAAGTCACAGCTGTGTTTGGACGACCGGCAAGCAGGAGATCTGACAGGTTTGCGTGACCTTGTTGCGATGATGAACTCACCTCGCCCAACGACTCACCGTGCCTTTTTCACTGCCAGATCTTCTTAGACTTTCTGAAAATGCTTATGAATATCTCCTATGCTCTGATTCACCCCCAAAACCAACTCACTGAAAGCTCTCTGTTTGGAACTCACTTCCATCACAGAGGACACTTCCAAGGCTACATATAATGCAGCCATCTATCGAACATCATGAAACTGTGGGGGGGGGGGGGGGGGGGGGGTTGAAGTAAGAATGTTCCACAATGATCCACAAGTAGTTGCTGAGAGGGTTAGGTCCTCCCACCCCTCGCCTTCTCTCCGTTTCCAAGTACCAGTTGGAAGCCTTTCGCCTAGAGAGGCTTGAACCTCGACTCTAAGTTTACACTTGTGCGGGAACGGGCGAGTTGAGGCGCCCTGGAAGAGTCTATGTTCAGAGTGCGGCTACACGGGCCGCTTGGCAAGCCGGGGCTCGTCAGCGACCGCTTGGTGCCGTACATTAGCCGGAGCAAGAGTGGTAGCCCCAGCGCATGGTCCAGGCCGACCACGTGGCTGGGAATCCCATGTTAACACTGTGTCGCGGAATGGACTTTGTGTTGATGAAGGAGATTTGTATGCTGCAGAGTGCCAAAGATGGCAGACTTTCTGATACCATAATGGCAGACATTACACATCTAGAAATTAATAACAGCCAGAGGAATCATGATACCTCAAAAATAAACGTGTACAGCAACGAATTTCCAAAATCTAAACGGTTCACCTGATTGTGTCGATCGAGTGTAAACCTAAATTAGTATGAATTAGAGGCATGTAACTTGAATAGTACATGAGTTATTGGAGGTCAAAGTGGCCGATTATTATTAATCACGTCAGACCATAAGTACTCTACAGTTACACGAAAAAACGGTAGCAGCATGCTTATAAATATATTTATTCACCTATGTCTTTGTTTATATCTGATATATACTATTCATGAAGAAATTGGTCAATTATTTACTGTCTTTTAGAAAGCACAGAGTCATTAGGCTACTGGCTTACTTCTGTTCTATTCCTTTGATATATGTTTCTTTAATTTGTTTATGTATTTAATAACGTGTGTTAGAGTGTGTTTATGGCCCAACCGTACGAATATTTATTTAATTTCATATTATTTAAATGTTAATCCAGTATTTCAAATGTTTCATTATGTTTGTGAGTGTACGCTGGCTTGGAGACAGGGCGGGAGCACTCTAGCCAATCACAGCGATCATTCCAAAAAGGACACATGGAGAGAATGTGTGGAAGTGGGGGAGGAGCAACGGCTTGAGAGAGGACAAGGCAGTTCTGAACAGTGTGGCGTGAGAGACAGTACGGGAGAGGACACAGGAGAGAGTCCTGGACAGTACGGCGCAACTGGCGCAAGATCGCTGGAAAGTGATGGACGGGAAGCAGCGACGTACGGTCGCGGGAGAGACTTGGAGAGTGGAGCAGCTTGCGCGTGGTGGTGGGAGATAGAAATATTTCGTAGTTCCGACTTGTTCAGTTGTGGGATTTCCGTGGCTTCTGCAGTGAAGTAGTAGTATGCGTTTAGGAGTGAATATCTCGCGAGCTATGTTGTTGTTCATAACTAATTACGTGCAGTAGTAATCTATTGTTTCCCTGTTATTCAACTTATATTTTGTTTAATTGCTGGACCATCGACACCAATAAGTGTTTTACAGTAGTAAAGGTCATTCTTAAAGGTACTTTTGCTATCGTACCCATCATTTAAAGTCGTTAAATAGTACCTGCAGAATTTATTTAATTGCAATCTTACATTTAAAAATTGCTATATAACATTCAAAATTCGTAATTGCCGATTGATAGGAACCTTCGACCATTCGATTCATGTGTATATTCATATCGTATACTGTAGACTCAGTAGTATTTGGCTTGTAATGCAGCAGCTACGTATCCCAGCCCCTAGACAACGAAACCAGCCAAAACTTTTAATATTTCAACCCTGAGTCTAAGGGTACGTACTTGAGGGCCCACGCCATTTATTTTTGAAAGCCTGCACACTGTTGCCACAGCGTCATTTCCGCCAAAAGACACGAAATCTTATCGGCATCGCAGGCTGCAACAGCAAACACATGTGGTGTTTCGCAACTGACAGTATAGAGAATAATAGGAGAAGCTCGGGCAGTGCAAGCCAGTTAAGAAATGAAGTTTCAGCGTCCAATGAAAGATATTAGTCGAAGACGAACAGTGACTGATGAGTTCCAGAAAGACATTGTTCATCATACGATGTTAGAATTTTTTGACCGTGACGAGCATCCTACAAGGCAAAAGGTAACAGATGTTTTAAACGAAAATTCTTCACAGGGGACCGCCATTCGAGTGGGAAAAATATGAAATATTTGAGATTTAGGTGCAAAACGTGCAACGCTGAAAGACGCATCCTGATGGGAAAATGTGATATTGTAGCCGCTAGGGATAGTTTCTGAGAAAAGTGCTCAACATCAAGACAGAAAATCATTGTCGCTCTGTTATTTATCTCGATGAGACCTGGCTCACTCAAAATAGCGCCAGTGAGCACATCCGGAAAGATTCGAAAGGATATGGCGAACTGAAAGTACCGACTGTAGTCAGACGTGTAGTCTGTCATGCAGGATCATTTGAATATGGCTTTATCAAAAGCGCAAAACCAATATTTATATCTTGTAACTGCATTACTTATCATGAAGAAATGAATAACGATGTCTTTAAACACTGGTTTTTAGATTTATTATTTATTTATGAAGAGAATTGTGTGATCATCATGCATAACGTGAGTTATTTTTTAAGATAGAAGGATAAAATTTCTAATTCAAGAACAAAACAGGAAGAAATTGTACAGTGGATAAAAGAGAAAAGTAAATCAATCTCAGGCCACAATGCAAGTAATTCAGGAGCCACAAGCATCTTTACAATCAACCTAAACGTGACAGCTTAGCAGCAGAAGTGGGCCACGAGGCTGTCAATTTGCCTCCTTATTATTGCCAATACAACCACATAGAAAATGTGTGACCTTAGTGAAAGGAAATGTCGCATCCATAAACCGTACAATCAGAACGATAAGTGGGTAGAATTTACTATAGGAAGCAATTAATGATGACTGCGGACTAAGTGCGTACGTCACGCTGAAAATCGGCAAGAAAAAGACTTTCTGAAGTGAGGCATCCAAAAACTTCATTGAAAGCTTTTTCATTGCTTCAAATGACTTCTCGAATAGCGAACCTTCAGAACGCGACAGTTAAAGAGCAAACATTACCTTAAATTTTATGTTTGTTGTTCCTTCCCCTGCCCAAATTTGTGAAAGCTATTCCCTCTCTCCGCTCGCTGTTGCTGTCATCTTCTCTTTCCTGCAACCCCATAAAAAAGTCAATATGAGGCAGAACAGCCGTCAGGCGTATACCGCTTGTGCGGCATGTTTGTCGATATTACTTTGTGGGGGAGCAGATGCCCCATGTCATCTGCTTTGTACAAAGGTTAAAACTAACATGCAAAACTTAGAAAAGCTTAATTGTCTACATAATCGAAAGCTAAATAGCTTTATAATTTAATAAATGAGCAGTGGTAACGTATTTGGCTGTAATAAAACTTCTAAACACACTAGAATACATTACTATGAATTGTCATTTTACTGTCGTATGGTTTCGCAGCCGTAAAAAACTGTTTAAACTAAGTTATTGTCCACTTCTGATTCTAAAATCATTATCGCAGTGTGCTATATGCCGTTTTACGGTGTCACATTATTTACAAGTGAGCACCACGTGATGCATTGAGCACACACACTGCATTGTTTGATGGCATATTTTCCTAGGATCGACTCGGCACGCGCGGGTCGAAGGCTTCCAATTTGTGGTGACGGGTGTATGTCAATAATATGAGTGGGGGAAGCATGCAGAAAAGCTGGAGACGGTGCCTTCTGCACTTACGCTTCCAGCCACCACCTTTGCGCTGCCTGCTGTAGTATTTTCGAATCTGTTCGAAGTTGTACCATCCTCCGGGGAAAAAATGTCACGCACCTGTGTTGAGATCTAAGAGTGAGGCCGAGAACGTTCCAGTTTACCCTTGTACTGTCTAATGAGAGCAGCCTAATGAAATAGTTGACACTGTGAGAACAGATACGTCATCAGACGAACGACTAAAGGATTATAAGTGCGTTAGAAGACGTACTGCTGGAACTGATGTTAGCGACCTGGTGCTCTGCGCACAGAAGGCTTTACCGGCAGCACTCTCGTGGCAGCCATGTTGGATTTGCGTCAAATTCGCGAATTTCCCGCGGAGCTCGACGCTTTTCATTAGAGCCTTCCAAGTTCAGATTCCTCTGCATCCGCATCTGCTGCGCTTCGCTCAGACATGGAGGGCGCCCGCCCCGCTCCACGCCTTGTTGAGATAGCGAGAGCCCTCCTACCATCGTGAATGGACACCGAGCCCTTCGGATGGAAAAAAATGAAGAACTGCGTTTCTGGAGCGGAGAACGCACTGCAGATGTCTGAGAGGCATTCTCCATTTAATGATACCCTGCCAGCGCGTTCCCGGATTCTATAGACGTCAAAAAGAATATGCTTCAGCGGAGCATGTGTACTGATATATTGCACAGGAGACTTCTGATGGCTAAGGAAGTTTTCTAAAAAACACAACAAGTTGTTAAATGTATCTACTTCTACTGCCAGATTTGAAGAGAGATAAGTTATTATTAAATTATATGTAATGGTACGTTCATTTCCTACATAGCAGTTTCTCAAATAAAACAATCACTAAAACATAGCTTCACATGCGACATGGTAGCGAATTGTATAGTAACCCGAATACAGAATAAATTTCCTTTACTTCGCATCTATGGTCACAAATTTTTTTGTCATCAGACAACCGGTTTCGAATTATAATGACCATTTTCGGTTGTGTTTCACGACATGTCCTATTATAGCCACTATGGCTTCAGTATATTAGGGCATTTTTTTTATAAAATAGATCTGAAGATGGTCATTGTAGACCGAGACCGGTAGTCGGTGTCAACAAAATATTTTCGCATTCGGAGAAGACAGTTGGTGATTGGAATTTCGTGAGAAGATTCCGTCGTAATCCTGTATCATTTCAGTGCCAAGAAATGAATTGCTATCTAATTTACGCGCCTTGAGTTGCGGCACCTCAAGATATGTACATTCCGGTCATATAAACCCAATTAGTGTGATGGGCATGCTTGGCTATGAATGTGACGTGGAAGAATGTAAGTGCCATCCCAGGCGATAATAGAAGACCGAGAAAAGATAAATAACCATGACCAAAAATTATAACCCACTCTTTTTAACCCAAGTTAAGAAATACGGAAGACATATTACGCCTCCTCACTCTAAATTCTGTGGATATGGTCGTTAACCAACCTCAAGAAAATGGTGAGTCACACCGTATTCAAAACACAAACTTCTTCCTCTCGGAAGTCAACGTCGCGATAGACAATGGCAAAAATGTGGAGCCCGATTCGAACAAAAATCCAATACGCAATGTTAGATCTGCTGCAGAAGGAGAAATTCTAAATAATGTGTTGTTTAACCAAACTCACGCCACGCGATGAAGAATAACTCGTATTGTTTCAAAACGAAAACCTAGGAAGCTGCTACGTCGCGTCTCTTCATACAGCTCTTTGGCATTTTTATGATGTGTGTGAGCGAAATCTGAATGTATAATGAAATATAAATTAGAGTAATCGGGTGGGAAACATAACATCATTCCAACTGGGCAAATTAGTTTCAGAAATGGAAAAGAGGAATATGTTTCTTTGTTAACCTACTCACAGTTCTTTCCGTAAACAAATATTTATTAACAATATTCGGGCACATTGCAAAAGCTTATGACGGTGTTTCTCTAGCCCTGCTGGCCAACAAACTCAAAATGTACTGAGTACCAAGTACGGCTACAGGCAAGTTCTGCTTTCTGTTGAGTGGCGGTAGTCTGGTGACGACGAAGAACAGCGGTATTGTAGGTCTAAGGAGGACCAGGCAAGAGATTCCGCAAGACTTACTTTTTCACAGCAATGGTTTTGTTTGCTACTAGCGAACCCGGCACTGCTTCACAAATCGCTAAACATGTATGGGAACTGAATACACATCCTAAACTCCTTTCCTCTTCTCTCTGTCCATTTCTCTTCCCCCTTTCTTTGTCCATCTTCTCCTCCCACCTCCCTCCCCTCCCCACTTCTGTGTGTACCACCACCCGACCCCTACCTCTGTCCAATTCACAGCTTGCCCCTTTCTGTTTCTGTTTTCTCTCTCCCTTTATGTTCTCTAGCCTCTCTGACCTTGGGCATTTTTTATTGTTATAGGAAACGAAATTTTCATTAGGAACTGGATCCCTTAGAATTAATTGGTAAATCGGTTGTGATCATTGGTAGATGCGGTATTGGGGTATCAGAGAGACTGCTCCAGCTGATAGATCTGTGAGTATAGTGGCCTCAGTGACAGTATTTCACGTAGTTTAGTTCTCCGTATGGGCAAGAAAGCATCACATTATTGTGTGTGTGTGTGTGTGTGTGTGTGTGTGTGTGTGTGTCTGATACCCCATATAACAATGATCACAACCGATTTACCAATTAATTCTAAGTGATTCAGTTCCCAATGAAAATGAAACCGGTCATTTTCATAGCATAGTCCAGCATTTCTTTCACCGCCGTCGCTTTCAACAGCAAAATTGTACATTGCCGCTAAAACAAAACATACAGTCTAAAAGTTATGTGGCTTATGTCTATCGGAATGTTTATTAGAGTAATGTGTAAAAATATTAAGTAAATTAATTTATACTTTTTTGAGACAATTGGAAAGAAGGTTTTCCTGTACATATTATATATTAAAAATATGTAGCCTATATCCGTCCGAAAGTATATTAGAGCATTATGTGAAAATATGAAGCAAATCGGTCTAGTACTTTTCAACATATTTGGTAACAATGTTTACGGTGATGTGTCTTTATGTAGTAGTAAAGATAAAACAACATTTGCTGCTGCCAGTCACGATTTTTCTCTGTCTTTTGCAAGACGCGTTTCGGGAAATAATTTACATTATCAATAGCCTTTTTCATGTGTTATGACATCTCTTTGGCGTGATATTTGAGATGTGCGAGCGACTTTATTATTTTTCTTTCCATTACGATTTATCGTTGTCTCTTTACACATAAATTCACACATATTACCTATCACTTACACAAATTACAGTCAACAGTGCAGGTGGCAGCAGTAAATGTTATTTCATAACAATCAAAACCATTGTTTTTATAGGCACATGTTTTCACCAACCATTTCTTCAAATGGTTCAAATGGCTCTGAGCACTATGGGACTTAACATCTATGGTCATCAGTCCCCTAGAGCTTAGAACTACTTAAACCTAACTAACCTAAGGACATCACACAACACCCAGTCATCACGAGGCAGAGAAAATCCCTGACTCTGCCGGGAATCGAACCCGGGAACCCGGGCGCGGGACCATCCATTTCTAACGCATAAAATAAAATTATTGACAGGAGATTATTGTAGAACAGAGCGCAGCTTTAGGATAGTGTCTCTAGGAACACATTATAGTTTTTGGTAGATACTTCAGCCTAGTGACTGATTTTAGAATCACAAGGATGAACGCACACTAGAGACCGCTTTAAACAGGCTCCGCAGTTGTCTGTAGTTTTGTTGTTGCTAGGCATGACATTGTGTTTTGTGCAGGATTTGTAAATATTTCGTATTTCGTATTCTAAATATGTTTTCAGTTTTGGAAATACCTCAATTTCGCTGAGTATTTCTTGTAATTTCAGAAAAATACTGCATCAAGTAGAAAGTGAATTCCATCGTTTAAAAATGGAATAAGGAAAAATATTAAACTTCTATTACAGGGATCGATAGAGGCGAAAATCTGAAAATGTTTACATTGTGCAACGCTCTCCCCTACTATCACTCACCAAGGTAACGAACACTACGATTTGTTGATGATTCACTTTTCTATAACATCTGTGATAATCTCACAGTGGGTCAACAATGTATGAACACAGGCATTACACTGTTCAACGTATGGTTACAACAAAACTGTCTTGAAATTTCGCTGCACTACACCAGTATACCAATCATATGAGTGTGTATTTTCAAGAAGTGAAGCAAACGAACAAAGAAATATAGCGTCAGGATAACAGACGTACTCAGGTCTCCTTCTTGTCACCGCGCTTTAAATATGTAACCAAAAAGTGTGAAGGACCCGCAAGTATCATTAGGACAGTGACAAGGGGTTTGTGCGGTGCTGTCCCGAGAGCTGCCATCAGTTTATATTGCGCCATAGTCAGGATACACAAGGATTATAGGTGCCTTTTTCTGGCCCAGCTGCAAACACCGCCATAGAAGGAGTAAATGTCGACATGAAACTATTATCCGTTTCGTACCGTTTTACTCAACCAAGCGATTGGCCCTGTGGTGAGGCAAATGAAAGGCAACATCCTGCCGCTAGAGAGAAGCTCTGCCGATGCATTTTAAGTGTCCGTAACTAAATACAGCAGTTGAACTAAATATTCATGCAGGTATGTCTTTCGCCTATAGCCAAATCAGTGAAATATTCCTGGCCGAAAACTTCCGGAACGTTGTCCCGCTTCACAGATAAACAATGATGGTTCAAATGGCTCTGAGCACTATGGGACTTCTGAGGTCCATCAGTCCCCTAGAACACAGTCTAATCTGTTCACTGCCACAAATGATAATGATGATGGTGATGACGATGAAATGATGACAACACAAGCACCTAATCCCCGGGCATAGAAAATCCCCAACCCGTCCAGGAATCGAACCCAGAACCCTGTGATCCAGAGGCAGCAACGCTAGCCACTAAACCACGAGGTGCGGACATAAGGAAACAGTGTTCTCCGTATCATTCAAGTACAACTTACATTAACTTCATTATTTCTTACGTACCCTCAGGACCCAATAGGAGCAAAATTTAAGTCTCAGTGGAATGACGAGCTACACTTGTCATGCCAAAGCAAGGGAAGTAATTATGCTGCACTGGTCTCTAATCTGCCAGAAAATCCTTGGTATGATAAGAGTAATTGCAACACAAACTTCCAAGTCAAATTTAATACCTCATGCGTAATTGTGGGAGGTTCTACCAAAGCCTTTATCGCCTCAGTTTGGTCCCAGTCCCACATTCCTACTGTTGTAAGTAGGCTGTATAGGTTTTTTTATTGGTAACGCCACGTAGCGCTCTGTGTGAAAATCATTGGCTGTGCTGTGTGCAGTCTGTGGCTGGTTTGCATTGTTGTTGGCTATTGTAGTGTTGGGCAGTTGGCTGTTAACAGCGCGTAGCGTTGCGCAGTTGGAGGTGAAAATCCCGTATTACTACAAATGTTATCTGTATTGTTATGTTCTTTAATGATGTATTTTTTACCTTTGTAATTGTACTTATGTTGTAAATATATAGACACCAGTTCTTCAAATTAAGTATCATTTCACTGCACACGTTTCTGTTGGTCATAATATATTCACAGTATGTGAGAAGTTGGGACTGTTAGTGCTTGCACGTGTGTTAATAATTCAGGAAGAGACTGGTTAACAGCATTGCTGGTTCTAAGGACGTTTCAAAAAAAAAATTTTGTGAGTGCACAAGTGGTGGTTCATAGACTTGCTATATTGTCCGCAAGACTCTTCAATGGTCATTGTGCACCTGCACAGTCGCAACAGATGGCTGCTGGCCGTCTCTACAAGGACTGCAGTGGGTCTGCACCTCTGGTGGCCCACCACTACCGTAATCTCTACCACGACTACAGTGGGTCTGCTCTGTGACGACCTACCTACCCATATTCTTCAAAACTTCGACTGACTCTGCGGTGGGTTTGCTGTGTTGTGGCCCATTACCTGTCTGCATGTCAAGAGTCAGCACTGTCTTTCCGTTGGAAGGACAACAATACTTCTTCAAGACTGCATGGAAATCCACTATTTCCGTGTGCATTTTCTTTTACTGCTCAGACTTTGAGGGAACAAAAACTGCAATTTTACTGTGATGAACGATCAGGACTGTCTTCATGGACTGTGAGAAAATTTTAGCTTTTGACCAAAGTTGTATCAATAAGTGTGTGCATTTGATATCTTTGTAATTGTAATATGAAAAAAATTTTCAAATTTGTATTGGCCATGGCTCAAAACTATTTGTAAAATTTTTTGTGGGGAGCATGGGGGCTATGTAAGTAGGCTGTATAGGTTTTTTTATTGGTAACGCCACGTAGCGCTCCGTATGAGAATCACTGACTGTCCTGTGTGCAGTCTGTGGCTGGTTTGCATTGTTGTTGGCTATTGTAGTGTTGGGCAGTTGGCTGTTAACAGCGCGTAGCGTTGCGCAGTTGGAGGTGGGCCGCCAGCAGTGGTGGATGTGGGGAGAGAAATGGCGGATTTTTGAGAGCGGATGATCTGGACGTGTGTCCATCTAGAGACAGTAAATTTGTAAGACTGGATGTCATGAACTGCTATATATATTATGACTTTTGAACACTATTAAGGTAAATACATTGTTTGTTCTCTATCAAAATCTTTCATTTGCTAACTATGCCTATGAGTAGTTAGTGCCTTCAGTAGTTTGAATCTTTTATTTAGCTGGCAGTAGTGGCGCTCGCTGCATTGCAGTAATTCGAGTAACGAAGATTTTTCTGAGGTAAGTGATTTGTGAAAGGTATAGTTTAATGTTAGTCAGGGCCATTCTTTTGTAGGGATTATTGAAAGTCAGATTGCGTTGCGCTAAAAATATTGTGTCTCAGTTTAGTGTTGATCAGAATAGGTAAAGAGCGAAATCTCTGAGCACGTTCAGTTCTGCTCAGCTGTTTGAAAATCAAATAATGTAAGAGGTTTATCAGCACAGTCATTCATTAATTTTTCTAAGGGGACGTTTCACTGTGAATGCGGCTCCGAAGAAGAACTGAAGCATTATTTTCTTCGATTGCTCCCAAAGACAGCATAAGACCCAAAACTACTGCAACATGCGGTGTCTTTGAGCAACGAACACCTAAAGAACGTGAGAACCTTACGACCGACAACCGACGTAAACCTGTAGAGAATCGTATACAACTTCTTGACAGCGAGACAGAGATTTAAGTTTTAGCTACCGGTAGAAAAATACTCATTATAAACACTGGTCAGTTTATACAAGAGTTGCTTTTTGTGCAAATGTGCAGTGTTAACTTATTCTGTATATGCGTCCAGAGGCACACTATATCTACACTTGGATAAAACAAGAGGTCACTGTCTATATGAGTTATGTCTGGACGCCTGTAATTTAAATAAAGTAGGCTGTTATACAATCGTGAACATTACTTTCTAACAGCTTGCACAGTATATGACTGCTGAAGCACTGTAGTTCAAGTTGTTTATTAATCAGTATCTCGAGTGCATGACAGAAAAGAGTTGATAACTATATTGGCCAAACTTTGGCTTGGTTCATAAAAGAATATTGAAATCAAAAATTTCTAAAGAAGTCACTACTGTCAATTTTCTTACCGTACAACGTACAAGAAACAATCAAAGAATTCTTTAACGTACGACAAATAGAAACATATTGTTATTGTTGTTGTAATCTTCAGTCTGAAGACTTGTTTGACGAAGCTTTCCACATTACCCTATCTGTGCAAGACTCTCTATCTCTGTCCAAGCAGAAACTGCTTACTGTAGTAGAACATTGGTCTGTCTCTATAATTTTTACCTTTCCTCTGCATAATTGTTTCCAGTACCAAAGTGATGACCCCTTGATGTCTCAATTACATGTCCTATTGACTGATTTCTTCTTTTAGTCAAATAGCGCAATAATTACATTTTATCCTCAATCCGATTTAGCACCTCCTCATTGGTTATTCGATCTACCCTTCTCATCTTCAGCTTTATCTCGCAGTACCACGTTCCAAAAGCTTCTATTCTCTTCTTGTGCGAACTGTTTATCTTCCACGTCTCACTTCCTGCCGCACTGTAATGGGAGCCTGTACGGTGGGATATTCGTTTCTGGAGTAGGGACAAGGTGACAGTCGGTACAGGCACATTACCTGCTCATAGTCTACTCCTCTCGAATCACACCAAGAGGCTGCCGGGATTAACATCTCCATCCAACGGACGAATCACCATCAACAAACAATGTCCTGACTGTGCGAGACAATGCGGAGAGTTTGAGTATTTACTGCAAGATGTGGTTTGCTGATCAGGAATTTTACGCCACCTGTCCTCCTCATGCCGTCGAAATACTGGTGGTGAAAATTTCTTCCGCCGCTGGACTTCGAACCGGTTACCTCCAAGACGAAGGCCATACCATAGGCGTGTGTTAACGAATTCGTGCTATCCTCACAGTACACCTTACACTCGCAATTTTTGCCTCCGTCGGCACAAGCTCTTTCATTTACAAAGAGTCCACTTTGGAGATTTGCACTACGTGGATGCGACTCCTGAAATCGGAAGTAGTTCCTCGAACCAAAAAAAAAAAAAAAACCTAGTTTTGACGGAAAACTAGGATACACGATTCCTTCTTCAAGAAAATAAAATACTCTTCTTTTCCTAAAGCTATATCTCACTTCGCCTGATACCACAAAGCCTTTTAGCATTTTTTATCACTAGTACACGTGAGAGCAAAATTAAAGGCTCCTCTACTGAGACTAGAAGCTAAACATAACGAAAATAAAAATTGGAGATAAAAATCTAACACAAAGAATCAAGAAAAACAAGTTGCAAATACAGATTTGTCAACAAATCTGTAGCCTACATTAAATTTGCGAGAAATAAGATAATTTTGCAAATGTAATAAGCTGTCCATTAAAAAAAACTGCAGAAAATCTTCAAGACTTTTATGTAGAAATTAAAATCAAGTAAAAATCACCACTTTTAAGCTTATTCCTTAGTTACAAAAATTAGTTCGACTTTCACACATTAACATTGGTATCTAATTACAGCATTACCTTTCTTCCTTCTTCTTTTGCATTTCTATCTGTTTTAGGATGATAAGCAGGTATCCCTGGAATTTTTGAATGTAGATGGGATTTTTTCCTGTAATACGTGACACTGTATTCCGCTATAGTCCAAAAAGGCTTGTAGATCGGTCTTGGGATGAGCTGCGCCAAACGTCCTAGCAATATTTTCACTTCTATGCCTCTCCAGGGGAAAAGTGTTCTATTCTGAGTAGTTCTTCGTAAAAGACCTAGGATTATTTTTCTTGCACACTTTCAAATTTTTTTATTCTATAGAAAAGAGAGTGTAGAATTTTGTGACCAGGTGGCAGCAAGTAGGGTTTCGATCTGGTGCCAAGTGCAATTCGTAAAGACGTGTCATCGTGTGCACTGAAAACGTCACCATTTGGTATAAACTGGCTCCTACACTAGAATCGGAAATTCATACTGTTCCGGATATTACCTTTATGTTTGTTTGGAAATTTTTCTCTATCGGGTGCATTGACTCCAGTTGAGAACGTTTGCGGTGTGAATGAGTCGTACTGAGTGTACAGATCATCTTACTACTGTTTATCTTACACCATTTAACTGGGGGTTAATTAATTATGGTTCTAACATCCAAAGTTGGGTTGCTATATGGTTTATATATTGTGAGAGGAGGGTCAAATCCGGTGTCTCAAAAGTCTTAATAAGTATCTTCGTTATTGTTCCTGATGCTGATTCCAACAGATTGTAGCTGCTTTTAAGGAAAATCATGTTAAAAACGTGCTCTGGGTACCCTTGGAAGAGGGGTGACTAATAAATCGGATGAAATAAGTTTTTTCTTTCACGAAATACTTGAGTCATAGTTTACATGACGATTATTCTGTGCAGACTGTGAAACTGTTTAACTGCGTACCACCTGTATCGTGGGTAACAAGCAAAAACAAGCTTACAGATCGTAAAGGCAGCTGTTTTCCCGGCGCTCCATTGTCAAGTGGAAAAGGAAAGGAAGGGGTAAACAGTAGCAAAGACTTTCTCCTTTGTACTCTGACAATCGCAGAATTTGTGTAAATGCAGCAGTAGGCGAACGGAGTGTCAAATCGCAGGATGACATGTTCTCCACTGCGAATTATACCACAGCTCGTGTACCTTGTATAAATGTAGCCAGATTCAGACGAAGAGAATGACAACTATACAATTTACTCAATGTCATGTCGTAATTTTTCGTTACTGAGTATTTATGTAGATGTAATTGTAAAGCAGCATGCATCCTCGTAGCATTTACGCTCATCAGCTAGAACGATATGAAGTGCGAAAGTGAAGTGAGTTGTACTAAAGTAAGGACACTTTAATCACAAAGCCACGGGTGAAAATTTGCGGCAGTAGCTGAGCTGTAAATAATGTTCGGCGCGTTTCACGTCTCATCGCGACTGGCGTTGTCGTTGTTGTTGTTTTTGCTGGTGACAAAACGGAGGCGGTGTAAGCCGGAGTAATTTTCGGATGTATTCATGAAGTTTAGCCAAATACGCGAAGATGAATGCAGCTTTTCCGGGCGGCTAACGCGCGACTAAGCGTGATTTGTTGGCATCATACGTCTTGCACAGCTGCCCCTGGAGATTAGGCCGGCGCACTTACTCTGTAGCTCCGCGGGCAGGCGGCGCGCAGGCTATGTCACGCGCGTCGCTTATTCAAGGGTGATATTCGGGAGCAAAACTGCGAGACTCCGTGATAAAGCAGGCCGGAGGGGAAGGGGACAGAGTAGTTGTTGCAGGTACTGCGACCGCCTGTGTAGCACCGACCATTAATCTGGTGCCGAGGCTAGGTATAGGAGACGCGCGGTGCATGCATATCTCGTTCTACACAGCGCTCCATGTTTGAAAGCACACTTCCGTGGTACGGTGAATTTCAGCAAGCCTTATTTCCTTTGATCGTAGCTAATTTAGGTGTTGCGATTGACAAACCTGTTAGTTAACGTTGTGGGTGGTTAAAGTAAGATGACTTGCTTCGGTTGTTTCCTGTAACCATCTTCAGATCGTTCAAATCGTAAAAAAGCGGTAAATATTCTTTGCAAAACACCATTAGCTGTAGTTATCCAATGACATGCTTTCGTATTACAACAAAACTTTGACAGTATGAGTTAACGACGTCATCGTGAGCGGCCCAGGCTATGAACCATAATCTGGCAACATGATGGTAATAAACAAGAAAAATAGCCAGCTGCGTTAGTAAATTACTACTGCAATTTTTATTACTGTCTTCTTGCGAGATTAAGGATTTCAACTTTCATCGTACATGTTAAAATTTTTAACTGCGTACTGTCATACTCTTTTTGGCCCATAATACGAATGCATGTGTTACTACAGCTAATAATGGTGTTTTTCAGTTCATGTTCAACCGGTTTTTTACGATTTGAACATTCTGAAGATGGCTGCAGAAAACAGTCGAAACTAATCACTGTCCTTTAATTGTGTGCTAAAAATTGCGGTCAAGGAAGTAAAATATATTTACATTAAAAAACTTTTACTTAATAATAAACTACAGAACAGCTTAAGGAGGTTGTTGATCATTTTGATACTCTCAGCTTAATATTTCGTAAGCAGTTTCACTATGAACAACTTGAAAAGGTTCCATGTTCGATTCCGGACCGGCGCACAGTGTTAATCTGCCAGGAGGGAAACTTAATCCCGAAAACAATTCATAAGCAGTGGCTAAGTCATTTTCCTGCACTACTGTCTTCTACGAGTTCTAGTCAAATGAGATATGCAGGAAAACGAAAGTAAAGCTGTGGGACTGGCTAGCCAACGGTGCATGAATAGCACAGACAATAAAAATGTTGCTGCACAAGACAAAGTTTACAGGGTTCGATTCGAAGTCTTGTAGGCAATTTTAATCTGACATGAAGTTTCAGAACAGCACACACTCAGCAGAGAATTCATTCTGGAAACAATCAAGGCAAGAGTTATCCCATTGGAAGTTGTGCCATACATGACGGTGATAATATGCAACTAGATGCTACGTATCGTGTGAGTGTAGGCACGACATATGAACAATCTGTTACAGGAAGATGAAAAGCGAATATGCAGCACTTCGTGAGTTAACCGGCTTTGGACGCGAGATAATAGTCAGTACAAGACGCATGGGGTATTTGATAGGGGAAGTTTCTAAGGTCCAGGATTACAGAGGCAGTATTTAGACGATGGTATACGACTTCAGCGAACGGTAACAAGTATTCGAAAATCATACGTGACCTCCACAGAGAGGCCGGTCGATGCTCCACTGTGTGTCTGATGGGCTCCGATCGGAATTAGGTGTGTCAGGAAACCATTTCCAGTAGGACTGTATTGAGACAAATGACCCTCATATGTTTCAGCTCTCACACTGGTTCGTGTAACAGTGTCTACCCATGACGTTCGCCCCCTGAGTGTTATTTAGATAAGCAATATACTGTTTTTCTCCTGTTGGTCGGTCGACAATACATGGGCACACCGGAAAATTCGAACATACGTCCCTTGACTTGCATATGATTTATGCATGAGATTCAAGAGGAAAGGCAATATATGTGTCTCGGTGGATATGCAGGTAGTCAATAACAGAATCCATACCGTGCTATCGTAAAATGAATCACAGCTTCAAATGTGTGTAGCTTAAATCTGATTATATGACAAAAGTAATTTTAAAATATTAAAACAATATATAACGTTATTCTATGATGCATATTGTTGAACTCACTGGTTGTTTCTCAGTTTAATATTGTTGAGAGAGACTGCAACAAGGCGCAAACGTCCATCTTGTGACAGCTGCAATTCTTTTGTTGTATCATCAGTGCTCTCAGCAACATTTCATTTAATCCGTCACCCCATGAGAGTACTTATGTAGCTAGCCCCACTTTTTAAGATATATATTGATCACTTACATATACTAAAAATACTGATGTGTCTGTCGCATAAAGATAAAGAAGGTGAGCGAGATCCTCGCTGCAAATGAGCCAGTGGTCGATGTTTTATTCGTTCTTTGATGACACAATTTTTTTAAAAAAAAAGCAAGAGGTTTTTCATATTTGCTTGCAATGAGTGTTCGTGCGCGTTCGTGTGTGTGCGTATGTGTGTGTGTGTGGGGGGGGGGGGGGCACTTGTGTGCACGTATTAGTAACTGTGATTATTGTCTATAACAATTTGGTGACGGACGTGTGTCGAAATTCTCCAGTCCACGTATAAAACCAACACCTAATGTATGCATACTTTTAAGTTGTTCGTAAATTATGCTTTTTCTATGTTTTGGGCTATTATATTTATCTTTATTTATGATTTTATACCTGATATCAACCATTTCAATACATTTAACGTAATATGTTACAGGATCGATAGAACTTCAACGATAGGAAACATGTGTGGATATAAATCTTACGTCAAGATCACAGATTTTCTTTATTGATCATCGGTTTCGGCTCATTTACGATCCATCCTCAGGTCAATCTAAAATGTTGCTCAGTGTGTGACAATCATTACACATCATTGTTTCTTAGAGCTAAGTCGCCCTAAAATGAGGAGTCGTGGTTGACTGTGTAAACTGAAAAACATAGATTATTAATCAGATATTGTTACAGTGCCCATACTGCCACACATTTGTACAAAAGATCGACAGCAATTATAGTTGCGTCACCCATGAGTAGATGTAAACAACACATCACTTCTAATATTCATAACAGGACAAGGAAGTGTCTGTGTCAGTAGGCGACCTCATAGAAAGCACATCCCAGATCGAATCCGAGGCAAAAATCTGTACGTCTACATGGAAATATTGCCTTGCATGGTTGTTGGCTCCGACAGTAATGATGTGGAATGCTTAAACATTTCTCCATGGCAAGTGTTAATCATAACAAGAGCCATAAATGAGGCTGAAACTACACAGAATTCCATGTGGCCGACGTAGTTCTCCGTATCGTTGCCTCCAGGCATTGTAAATCGTTTGTAGTATTTGTAACGGCCACTGATGCAGCACAGTTGCTAGCGTCAGGAGCCCGTAGTTCACAACCCAGGGCGGAGTAGCTCTGGGGTGGCGAGTGGTTGTCTGGTTGCAGGCTTACGTGTTGTCACGCAAACCTCATCTGTATGTCTGTCCTCTCCAGCGCAACTCGTGTGGGACCATTGAATTCTTGCATAGCTTCGACTGCTGCCAACATAAACCCACTGATTCCACATTCGCACGACGATCGTGGGATCACGATCAACACGAGCAGCAAAACAGCGGAAGGATAAACGACAATCTGAATAGGTGACGATCCTGCCTGCCCATGTCACCGCGTGTTGGTAGAAGTTTCTCTTTCTTATATGAGGCATTACACGATCGTCTAAAAAATAACTACCATTAAAATTTGAATTCTAGAAACCTGCTATGTAATCTTTCTTTTAACGAAAGTGTAGATGGTGTTACGGCTACTTATCGCACTCTGTGCCGTTGGCTGAAATGCATATTATTTGTGTATCGGAAAGTACTCCATTTCAGGACAATTTGCTATTTGTTGCATAACGCCTTCATGCTGTTGTAGTTTTAATGGTCACCAATATATTCATTTTGCAAAGATTTAAATTAATTTACATACTAATAAATGTATGTAATTAAAAGTAAATAGAAAAAAAAACAGAGAGAAAAGAGGTGCTGGGTGAAAATAAGTTCAGTATTCTAATCGGAAACAGTGCCTGAAATTTTTCATCTTTGTGATTTGCATTTTTCAAATCTTGATAGTCAATGCTGATCGGTTGAACAATATATGAATGTCACATAAGTAACACAATGACTTACTAACCTTTTCTTCTCTAAGAATAAAAAGGTGTTGTGTCTAGTTGAAGTTTTTAATACATGTTCACGCAATTTTTCAGAATAATACTCTTCTATCTTAGATATTTTAATCAAATCATTAACGTTACCTGTCGGTCAGCTGGAAACATGTTTCCATTACAGTAGTTGTCTACATAAAAGGTCGGTTTACTTGGACCCAGGTATGGTGAAATATCAGAAAACTACCTGTTCTGCCAGACAATTTGACATTACCACACTCTGAGTCAATTACATGTACATTTCACGGAGGTGCTTTACATCGAAATTTGGAATATTTAATTCCCCTTTAATCAAAGTTATTTCCAGAGGACGTAGTTAGATATACCAGATTGTTGAGTGTAGAAATCTCGAGGGGAACCCGGCCTTCGAGTGAATTCAGCTTGGAGCATCGGAATGAATCAGTAGCTAATGGTAGGAAAATGTTAATAAATATTCAATAATTGTAACATTTATGATATGCCCTCTTATCTTAGCGCGCAGCGCAGCGGCGTACAACGCAAGCAGTCCTCGTACCCCGTTAACGGCCATTGCTTTGGTACTCCGGCCACAGCTGTGTGTGGATTGTCGGCGGTCTCTCACACGCAAACACTGGGCTGGTTCCGAGTCTCCACCTCAAGAAACTCTGTGCACTAACAGCTAAAATACGACGCCACACAAGACAAAGTCAACACGTTTACAAGGTCCACAGACAGTTGGAAGCCATGACCTTCCGCCCATGGGTCAAGTAACAATTATAGCGATAGGAAAGGCACCTTACCACAAAGCTTAAGAAAAAAAATTGACAGACCATGAAAATGATTAAAAGCGTGTCCTACTGATCACAGAACAACACTAGAAAGAAAGTCTCAGTAAATATAACGGTATGTCTTATTTGGAAGCATAAAGCGTCGTAATCGGAGTCAGTTACGTCGTGTGTGACATGAAATAACAGATAACCCAAATTCAAGATGGCTAAGGCGCACTCAAATAAAAACGAGGCAGATGGAAAAATATAAGTAAACTGTTTATTATTGTAAAAGTAATCGCCATTACTGTTATTCATTTATCCCACCGTGAGACTAGGGGAACAAGGCTTTCGTGGAAAAAAATAAAAGCGTGTCCTTCGGAGCCGTGAGTGTTCCAAAGCGTGGGCCTCTTCGTCAAAAAAAAAATCGACGACTACGAATGTCTCTCTTCAGGACATGGAAATCGCATGTTTACTTGCCAAAAGCATTTGATAGGACTGTAAAAAAGGATATAATTCAAACTTTAATCGAAAATAGAGTTCCAAAGGGTTTTGTGAAAATCATGCAAGATATATATATAGAAGAATAAAACGAGAATTGAAACACATGAAGGATTCACAGATGAAATTATCCTAGATAAAGGAATTAGACAAGGAGACACATAAGCTCACTCCCGTTCACCTTAGTAATGAACCACATTACTGATGAGATAGGAAACAAACTAGACTATAAAATGAGAAATAAATTTGTAAATGTTATATGTCATGCTAACGATGCTGTTGGGTTGGGTTGTTTGGGGAAGGAGACCAGACAGCGAGGTCATCGGTCTCATCGGATTAGGGAAGGAAGTCGGCCGTGCCCTTTCAAAGGAACCATCCCGGCATTTGCCGGGAGCGATTTAGGCAAATCACGGAAAACCTATATCAGGATGGCCGGACGCGGGATTGAACCGTCATCCTCCCGAATGCGAGTCCAGTGTCTAACCACTGCGCCACCTCGCTCGGTAAAACGATGCTGTACTGACAGCAAATAATGAAGATGATTTACACACGTTACTTAACCAATTTTATTAAACAGCTAATCAATACAAAATGGAAATCTCACCTGAAAAAGTCTTCGAGTATAGTAATATCAAAAGCACCTGCACGATGTTAATTACAAGTTGATGATGTGCCAAACAAGGGATAAGCTTTAATTGTTTAGGAAATCTTATGACCAGCTATAAAGACTTATCCATCGAAATGAGAAATCAAGTTCCAAAGGCAGTAAGGGTAGCCGGATGCAAGCAATGTATTGTGTGGGGAAACAAATCTATGACAACTGCGTGGAAAATAAAAATACATAAAACAATGGTGCATCCTTTTTCGATCTATTCAGTTGAAACAAAAAAGATAAAAAAAAGTTAACGGCAGGGAAATGAAGGTACTAAGAAATTCCAAGAACTAACCAGGTAAGACAAACGAACAAATGTGTCGATAACGGAGCAGTGTAGGATACAAGATATAAATAAATGGGTGAAGAAATTGTAAGGATAATGTAGTGAGGACGGGCCCCACAAGACTAGCTAACATTTGCAAATATAGGGCCGGCCGGAGTGGCCATGCGGTTCTAGGCACTGCAGTCTGGAACCGTGCGACCACTACGGTCGCAGGTTCGAATCCTACCTCGGGCATGGATGTGTATGATGTCCTTAGGTTAGTTAGGATTAATTAGTTCTAAGTTCTAGGTGACTGATGACCTCAGACGTTAAGTCGCATAGTGCTCAGAGCCATTTGAACCATTTCTTTCGCAAATATACCCGACTGCAAGGGAAACGACTACCCGGACGGCTACCCGAGAGACGGGACAGCAACTGGTCAGGCACACTCACGGAACGAGGCAGACAAACAAGGACAACACTAGTCAACAGAAGAAGAAGAAGTGTGGGCAGAGATCGGGACTGTGTGCAGGATGTGTAAGGACGTCCCAGAGAAACTTCTGCAGCGTACTCGCGAGAACCTTGGCAACATGTGGATGAGCTTGAAACATGATACATGAGTAGCAATCAGTGAGTAGGATAGATAAATCCAAACTTCGTACGTGCTCATTGATGAAGAAAATTTGACTAGAAACTAACTTGTTATTGAGATTCTCAAACACCTAAGTTCAGTAACTTGAGTAATTATTTTTTGTATAATTGTATATTGGTCAAATACGGTTCAAAATGGCTCTGAGCACTATGCGACTTAACATCTATGGTCATCAGTCCCCTAGAACTTAGAAATACTTAAACCTAACTAACATAAGGACATCACACAACACCCAGTCATCACGAGGCAGAGAAAATCCCTGACCCCGCCGGGAATCGAACCCGGGAACCCGGGCGCGTTCAAATACGGGTCAAGTAGTTTACGACACGTTTCGTTTTGGTACCTACACCCCAGTTTGTTGTCAACCCGTACGCCGTTGGCTCTACTAGCACTGTGGTCTAGTTCTCGCCATATTTTAGTTATGTTTAACGGTAGCCATTTCATTTTGTATCTCTTGACGATACCTTTCCTGTACCATTATATCGGTCTTTTAAATACATTACACACAGCTGTGTATTGTGTCTTGTTATGTGTTCTTGTTATAATAAAGACATTTACATAGCTGCATGTCATGCGTTTTAAGAAATACGTAATAAGCTTGACAATCGCCTCTAAAAATGATCACTGTATTTTATCAGGGTACGTTTTCAACAGGTATCGTTCGTCACAGTTTAAGCTGATGTAGTTTACAGTACATGTATCGAATTAATACTTTTCTTTGTGTCATATTTTGTGGTTTACGAGACGTCCATTACTTTTATTTTGTTTTCTCTTTTAATCCAGATGTAAAGATAACCATCACAGACTGAAACCGATAGTGTGTGAAAAAATTTTTGTGATCGTTGACACGAATAAATAAAAAACAAATACCAAATATAGTACACGGAAACTGAAGATTGCGTACCGTTCTCTGCCATGCACATCTACGTAATTTACGGAGCGCTTATGGGAATATAAACGTGTATGTAGACACTCAGCCGGTTGGTCGATAGCCTAGTCGCGGTGTGTCATCTGGGATGAAATTTATAGTCGTTATAATTTTCCAGGTGCGAGGCACGCGAACAGTAGTGGTAAGCGTTCCACAGAATCGCTGCGATAAAAATCGGCGGAATTATTTCACGTTAGGGAAGTTGGTACGTGTCGTATGAAAAGGGGGGGGGGGGTTACTGTAAGGACTGGTAGTAAATTCTACCTGACGCCTGCTTGAGCCATAAAAATGGTATCGCTGACGCTACAGTCTTTCACCCATAAAAAAGTATCGCACTATGCATCTCGCTCATAAAAGTTTCTCTGCCGGACAGCTCAGCAATTAATTATTAAAGTCCTGTATCCGTGATAAGAACGCAGCAGTGTGCGTAGAGCCTCCGATGTAACAGAAATTACTCGGGTAGTGGGGCCGTTTCTACACAAGAGTAACGTGTCCGATGCACCAAACAAATGGTGGGAGGGAGGGGGGGGGGGTGGAGAGAGAGTTTTTATGTTTAACGATATTCATACTATCTTCCCTTGTGCCTGAAATCTCGGATTTAATATGTATGCTAGTAGAGTGAAATTCTGTGTCTCATGGCTTGGTGCAAGCCATTTGCAATTGACAAAACTTGGATGGCTTGCATGTCAAGTATATTCTGCCTGTCCCGTGTAAGTGATCGTAATGAATACGTGTAGAGTGTATTATCGTGTTTGTGTTGTTGATGTTCAGAGGGAGAAATAGAGTGTCAGCACACAGACTTCAGTGCAGTTGAACACGCACTGAACAGCAGCGATGGGGCTGCCTGGTATAACGTCCCCATCCGAAGAACCACACATGCTCTCGGCTACAAGAGACCCTTCAGAGAGGTTTGGAATTTTACCGTGCACTCTGTCGTTTTCTTGTGATCAGACGTTGTGTTCCGCCATGTCTACACGCCCTACAGGCCACATACTAGAGGTTAAAATTTTCTTTATACAGGAATGGTGTCTGTTCTTTCGGACAGGCATATAATATGTGCGCCTGATGGCATATTGGTGCAGGAATACAGTAGGGTCGCAAGCGAAGACGAATAATGGACAGGGGCCACTACTCTGTAGTGTGCAGCATATGGAGATTCGGGTCGGACCGGAGACGTGCTCGGGTAACTGAAGCAGTGCCGGCACAGCAGATCAGCGTGTCGAGGAACTTGAAAGGTGTGATGTGACGTCCGCCCAGACCAAATGAGGAGAACAATGACGTAAAAAATGAAAAACAAAAAAATAAAAAAGCACATAAGGCGACTGCTCGCATAAAGCAGGAAATCCGGTTCGAATCCTGGTCCGGCACAAATTTTCATCTGTCGCCACTGAGTTATTTCAGTGCCCCAGCCCAGCAAAAGTTTGAAATTTCTTTCGTCAAGTAACATTTGTTTACCACCAGTGCCGCAACATTACTCTGCATCTGCATCTATACTCCGAAAGTCACCTTAGATTTGTGGCCGAGGGAACTACTGATACCACTAACTTTTCCCCCTATCGTGTTCCATACACGAACGCCGAGTGCGAAGAATGACAGCCGATACTCCCATATTTCTCGGATTTACTAGTCGTGATAACTTCACAGAATGTGTGAGGGAGGAAGGAATGTGTTACACGAATGTTATTGGAAGGTGCGTTCTCTAAATTTCAACACTAGACCTCTACGCGACGCACAGCGCTCTTCCTCCGTCTGTCACTAGATTTTGTTATGGGCCTCTGTACCTGTTGAGGACCACTCTCATTCCTAACGTTAAGACCAGCATTATTAAGCCACGATTGGTTTCATTCTATAGGAACTTCCTCAGGTAATCTGCTATTCAGCTGGACGCTGCCACGTCGAAACTATTAAAACACGCACATAATACATAACGGGTGTTCAAAAAGGAAACGATCCGGAAGGATAATTACAGAAACAAGTACGTGTATGTTAGAAGTATTGACCCTGGCTGTTGAGACACTTTCCCTCTGTGACACAAGGCGGTGAAAGGCGGTCTCATAAAATTACCGGGCCGGCGATGTTAGCAAGTTCCAGACGTACAGCTGGACGTCGTCGTCCGAGGTGAATCGTTTGCCCCTCAGAGCCTTCTTCACGGGACCAAAATGGCGTAATCACAGGGAAAGAGGTCGGGACTGTATGTAGGGTGGCCGAGAACCTCCCATTTGAATTCCTGCAAGAGTGTTGACCGTATGAGGCTTTGCATTGTCGTTTGCATTGTCGTTTCAAAAGTAATAACGTTAAGTAAATACATAGCCCAGTTTTAATGTCAAATGTAAAATTACTTAATACAGTAATTAAGCTATGATGGTGTGAAAGAAACTTTTAGATATACGAATTACAGGGTTCACAGACCATAGTGCTATTCCGACATTTTATAAACACTGCTTAGAAACGAAAGTCAGTCAGAAAATTATGTGCATCACAAACAGGCAATTTGATTACACAGACCGTGACAGACAGGTAATAAAATAAATTGTGTTTTGAAACATTCATACCGTCATTGTACAGTGACACACTGTTTTACGTATGTAATGACAGCACGGGCTATTGTAAGCACTGTTATACAGACAGACACACACACACACACACACACACAAATGAGATGTCACAAAACGATAGCGACAAATTTCAAGGGTTTGTAGAGGGTGTCTTATACTTTGATTGTTGCCCGCATCTCGTGGTCGTGCGGTAGCGTTCTCGCTTCCCACGCCCGGGTTCCCGGGTTCGATTCCCGGCGGGGTCAGGGATTTTCTCTGCCTCGTGATGGCTGGGTGTTGTGTGCTGTCCTTAGGTTAGTTAGGTTTAAGTAGTTCTAAGTTCTAGGGGACTGATGACTATAGATGTTAAGTCCCATAGTGCTCAGAGCCATTTGAACCATTTTGAACATACTTTGATTGTTACTGACTGCTAAGTAGGTATGGTAAGTAAACCATCATCGTTGTGACACCAGCGAATTCAGAAACTTATTTGAGATATTAACCGCGCACATTAACTGTGTGCATGCCAATGGAAATAGGAAATACTGAACAGTAGTTGTAATTAAACCTGCCAACACACATCAACATAAGAATGGAACCAACTCTTACCGAATAACTTGTTTTTTGTTTCACTACACTTACAGCATGAAAAATTTACTGTGTTTTTTACGATATCCTGTGCTTTAGATGTCCATGTTTTCGCTCTATGCTCTAGTAGAATTGAGAGACGGTGTGCAGTAAACTGCGTGGAAAGTCATATTTCAGAAACTTCCTTTCTTCTCGAGAGAACTTTCAGGAATCACACGTCGGAAGACATGGCGATTATATAAAAGCTCCGGAGGTCCTGGGCTTGTTTTCTCCTTCGCTAGCTCACGAAAAACATGTTACTGTGTACCTGTATTGAGAGTAATTGCATTTTCCTGAGACGTCCTAAAGTTTATGGAATTATCTTTTAATGTAGCGTAGCATATGACCTTTATTAACATAAGATGAAAAGACAGTATTAGAAATAAAGACTGTTTACTTGCACCCACTTTCAAACGTGTGATCTGAATCTTCCTTAAGTCAGTAATTATAACGTGAGCTTTCCTCATTAATGACGTTTTCCGTCATTTCGTCACAGTATTCTAAAATAGCCTTCGAATATTCCCTCTTAATTGGCGCATTTTGTCCTGGGTAACTTCAGCAGTCCTTCTAATAGACCCTTTCACAAACATTAAAAAGTGCTTTAAAACAGATTCTTCGTTCATGGAGGTATGTTCCGTCAACTAAATGAAAGGTTGTTTGTTATTTTGTCATACGCGATTCGATTTTTTAAATTTATGAAACATCTTCAGTGGCGATTTTCTGTATTGTTAATTCATGTGTGTCATCCTGAAAATGCGTCTACTCGATCTCCATACTCCAGATGACCAGTTTTCAGTGTTTCCTCGCCCAAATTTATTACGACACTTCACTTGCAGTTTCCACTGTGCGTTTAACATACAGTGAAAAGTGCAGGTCAAGTGCTGTAATAGATGTGAGCGAGGAAACGACCAAAACCGCTCGTCTGGAGTATGGAGACCGAGAAGACACATTGTCAGAATGACACGCATGAACTAGCGACACGGGAAATTGTTACTGAAAATGCTTCACCAATAAAATAAGCAAACTGCTTTCATGTAGTTCCAAAGACGGAAAAAATCTCCGTGAATTTAGAATCAACTAAGGAAGGGCGGAGAAAAAGGAGATAATTCGTTGTGTGTCATTTGTCATACACTCACATTTTGAACATGAACTCATGTCTTGTATACCTAGAAGCAATTGCAATTTAATATACAGGGTGATTATAATTAAAGTTAAACTTCCAAAACGCCGTAGAAATAACACCACTGGTCAGAATGACGTCAAAATGCAACGGAATATTATCGAAGAAGGGGTTTGAAAAAAAGGCGTGGTCCGATGACTGCCGCGGGTCTGGAGAAAATTATTCCGAAATTCGAAAAGATGGGTTCTTCTGGTGTGGACCCAGGTAGAGGGAGGAAACGAATTGATTCGACGTCAGTGGAAGCAGTGGCCACAGCAATGCAGGAGGAGACGAGTGGTGTTGTGCAAACGTGTAGTACACGGAGAACTGCTCGAACATTGGACATACCCGTGAGCACTGTGCGTAAAATCCTACGAAACATCCTTCTTTGCTATCCATTCAAAATTACCCATGTGCATGAGTTGCTTCCTATTGACCTGCCAGCAAGAGAGACCGTTGCTTTAGAATTTCTTGCTCGCATGGAAGTGGACATTGATTGGACGTGGAAGGTTTTTTAGAGAGCCGAAGCCAACTTCCATCTGACACGATATGTCAATACACAGGATTCTCAAATACGGACAACGGAAAATCCACACACAAATCAAACAGTACCACTCCATCCTGAAAAGGTCACTGTGTGGTGCGCCTTTACGGCATCATTTATCATAGGACCATATTCTTTCGAAGAGACAGGTGCTTCCGGTCCTGTTACCTGTACCGTCACTGGTAAGCGCTATGAGTGACTTTTGGGCAACCATGTCATTCCAGCTCTCCAACAGCTTGGATGTGTGGGATCATTTTTATACAAGATGGCGCGCCTCCGCACATTGCAAATCCAGTTAAGTAGGTGCTGAAGCGCCATTTCGTAAATGCTAGAATTATCAGGCGCCATTTCCCTACAGCCTGGCCGTCCGAATCACCTGATCTTAATCCCTGTGACTTCCGGCTGACGGGCTATCTGAAAGATGTGTTCAGTGTACCGATTGCAAACTTAGCTGCATTGGAGGCACGCACTGCGCAACACATTCTGAACGTGACCCCGGGAACACTCCGATCAGTTGTGGAACATGCTATTTCTCGATTTCAAATTGTTGCAGAAAACGGTGGACAGCATATTGAACATGTTTTGCGCCAGTCAGACGGAAATTAGCAATCCGATTTGATTTTGAATGATGCTTTTTATGCGGTTTTTGTCCTCAGGACAATTGAAAACCGATTTTCCCCATCCGATGTGATATGACCTTGCCGTGGTGGATGGGCTTACGTAGCTAACAGTATCACACCTGTACACCCATGCACACTGAGTAGTACAGTTTGTTTAATGTCAAACGTACACCTTAGGCATTGTTGTATGATTCATTTGTCATTTGTAGTCGACCACTATTAAATTATGATGCTTACAGAGCCATCTGTTGTTACATTTTGTAACTATTTATTTTTCTTCTGCCATACATTTTCCCCCTTCTCCGAAAACATTCCGTTGGAATTTGACTTCATTCTGACCACTGGTGTTATTTCTACAGTGGTTTGAAAGTTTAATTTTAATTATAATCACCCTGTATATCGGTATTAAGCTGTCTATTGTCTCAACATTGTTCCTTATCAAAATACACACATCAAAAAAAGTTTTGCGTCCCCCAGTCCCTAGAACTCCTGAAGACAGACGGTGATTGTGGATGTCGTACCACAGACACAGTTCCCTTTACTGTTCAGAGATGTCACAAACCCCTATTAGATGCAGGGGGTTCGACAACCGATCAGTTCCAGTCATCCCACTAGGAAGGAGGTACATGGCTAGTCTTGTCTGTAGTTCAGTCATGCCTAGACGGTCAATACTGCGGTTCGATCGCGTCCGCATTCTTACTTCGTGCCAGGAAGGGCTCTCAACAAGGAAAGTGATCAGGCGTCTCGGAGTGAACCAAAGCGATGTTGTTCGGACATGGAGGAGATGTTGATGACATGCCTCGCTCAGGTCGCCCAACGGCTACTACTGCAGTGGATGACGACCACCATGTTGAATAACGCTTTTCGTTCAGCCACAGGACGTCGTGTTACGTACGACTCAAACTGCGCGAAATAGGCTGCATGATGCGCCACTTCACTCCCTACGTCCATTGCGAGGTCCATCTTTGCAACCACGTCACACAGCTCAGTACAGATGGGCCAACAACATGCCGAATGGACCGCTTAGGATTGGCATCATGTTCACTTCACCAATGAGTTTCGCATAAGCCTTCAGCCAGACAATCGTCGGAGACGTGTTTGGAGGCAACCCGATCAGGCTGAACGCCTTACACACACTGTTCAGCGAGTGCAGTGAGGTGGAGGTTCCCTGATGTTTTGAGGTGGCATTATGTGGGGCCGACGTACGCCACTGCTGGTCATGCAAGGCGGCGTAACGGCTGTACGATACGTGGACACCATCCTCCGACCGGTAGTGTTGCCACATCGGTAGCATGTTGGCAAGACATTCGTCTTCACGGACGACAATTCGCGCCGGCATAGTGCACATCTTGTGAAGGACTCCCTTCAGGATAACGACATCGCTCGACTAGAGTGGCCAGCATGTTCTCCAGACATGAACCCTATCGAACATGCCTGGGATAGATTGAGAGGGGCTGTATATGGACGACGTGACCCATCAACCATTCTGAGGGATCTATGCTAAATCGCCGTTGGGGAGTGGGATAATCTGGACCAACAGTGCCTTGATGAACTTGTGGATAGTATACCACGACGAATAGAGGCATGCATCAATGCAAGAGGACGTGGTATTGGGTATTCGAGGTACCGGTGTGTACAGCAATCTGGACCACCACCTGTGAAGGTCTTGCTGTGTGGTGGTACAATATGCAATGTGTGGTTTTCATGAGCAATAAAAAGGGTGGAAATGATGTTTATGTTGATCTATACTACAATTTTCTGTACAGGTTCCGGAACTCTCGGAAACTAGGTGATGCAAGTTCTGTTTTCTGCATGGAAATTAGTATAGCGTTTCTGTGCATAAGAAGTAGACGACATTTTCTAATATGCGCATATTCTCATTTCGGTAACTGATCTCAAAATTATATTGAAGATTGACCTTGTCCACATTGAAGCTCTCTTCGACGCACTAGTTAAATGTTATATTCATTACTTCGCATAGGTCTGTAACTGTTCACGCCTTCGCACGTACTCCTTCATTGCATTGTTCACATAGGCGTATGATCCACTCAAGTGCTCTCTCAAGATTCCTTTTCCTATACTCACAAATTATTTCCCAAAGCACTTAATTTCCTGTTTTATATTCTTGAACCTCTGCCCTTACCTATAACATGCACCAACAGTAACGTCGATCTCTTCAGGGCTACTTCAGCGACTAGTGCAGCAAGGGGCAAGGCAAATTTCCATATTGACGTTGGTAGTAATGTTTTCAGATACGTGATTTGATAGTGGCACATATGCACAACAAGTGTGTCGCTGCTCAGCGGGCAGTGGGGGTGGGCATACCCAGCCGTGACGTCATCAGATAGCGGCCACAACAGCGTCAAGTTCACACACCGCTGGCGTAGGGTCAGCGTACACTGGCTTGCATAACTAGGCCTCCGACGCAATGTGGCACTGTGTCAGCAATGTGGAAGGTGTGGGCAGCCGGCCCGGCAGAATTCAGCGGCCAGCTGGCCACTGCTCCAGCGTGTCAAGCAGCGCAGATGCATCAGTATAAGAACGTGATAAATTTGCAGCCGCCTTTCTCTGGAGCCGTCTGGGCTCTCGTTTCGCCTCCACCACTCCCTCGCATCATCCTGGCTCATATTCGTCCCGCTATGCAACAGGGGACGCCATAAAGGAGACAAAAACACGTTACGGAGCCCTACAGGCGAAAATGGATAGGTGAACTAATGCTTGTAGACGAGGTGTGACTATAGAATAACGGGACTATTGCTGTGAAACATTTTATTTCAAAAACATTAATACAGGGTGTACATGGTGTAAATAAAGTCCGGGAACACTTTCAATTATTTATTGCACAAGAACTAAACATTGCACAGATGTCATGAATGTTTTATTTTCAAACATTCAATATGTGAACCATGAGCGACCAGGCAGACGTCAATACGGTAATCGAATTCTTGCCATACCCGAAGCTCTGATACATCACGTGGTAGAGGCGATACATACAACAGATCATTAAAGTGTCCCCACAGAAAAAAGTCACAGAGTGAGATCTGGCGATCGGGGAGGCCATTTCATGAAACAGCTGTCCCCTTCTGTAGCACGGCCGATACATCGATGAGGCAACTCTGTGTTCAGGTACCCTCGAACTTCACAATGAAAATGGGGTGGAGCCTCATCTGCTGAAAGATGAACGGAGAGCCACCAATTGCATTTGAGGCATCAGCCATTGTTGCAACACGTCCAGGTATGAATACTCAGTGACAGTGCTCTCGCCGAAGAAGAATATCCCGTACAGTTTTCGACGTGACAAGGCACAAAAAACATTTACTTTTGGGGAATCACCCTCAAATTCAGTGCGTTCGTGTGGAAGCTTTGTACCCAAGATTCGACATTAGTGTGCAAAAGTGGTTTCGTCGCTAAAAATTGAGCGATTAACAATGCCATCCCCAACCTCATTAAATTGTGGCAACTGAAAACAAAACTCAAAATGTTTGTCTTTATCATCGTCATTTAGCTTCTGCTCTATCTCCAGCTTGAATGTTTCATAGACAGCTTCTGTCGCAGGACTTTCGACACTGTTATTTGAGCCATTTCGAGTTCACCGGATGCACAGCGCTCCGATTTCTTTGGACTCCTTATGGCTGCCTCTCGTACGCGCTCCACATTCACTTCACTCACACTGGGACGTCCGCTTCTCTTTGCCTGGCACAAGCAACCTGTTGTAACGAATTTGTTGTGCCAGTGGTAAATGACCTTCCTTGTTGGTGGCTTCTTATCATACTTGTTTCTAAACATCCCTTAAACAACTTTAGCACACTTGTTTCTGTCAAACCCAAGATAAAGAAAGCTCCCTCCGCAGCTGACCTCGCCATGTTTGTGACTAGCGCTGACTATCAGCTAATTACCAAACTACGCTGTGGCGGTATACATGAAAAAAAAAACTTTCAGGATTTCTCTTCAAAATGACATATGTATGATACCTGTACAATGATTGGTTCTTGTGCAACAAATAATTGAAAGTGTTACCGGACTTCATGTACACCCTCTAATAACTTATTGTCAAGCTCAATATAAGCCTCTATCCCTACAATGGTCCGTACGAATTTTCCTTTGATCGGAACAGTGCTGGAAGTCTTCCTCTGTGAGCTCGCTGATGATGTGTGCCACTTTTTGCTTTACTGCTTCAACGGAAACCATTTTTCTTCCTTTTAATGCAGATTTGGCCTTGAGGAATAAGTAAGACACGTGGTGTCAGGTCAGGCGAATAAGGAGGGCGGCCTAACAGAGGGGCGCTGTACTTCGCTGGAAACCTCTTAACACACGATGCGGCAGAGAAGGTCCGTTGTCTTGATGCTGAACCCACGACTTGTTTTCCCCTTCCGTAATTCGTGTCTTTTTTTTCTTATTTTCTCATAGAGTTGAGTAAGCACCTCAAGGTAGTAATGTTGACTAATAGTCTGACATTCAAAAACGTAGTCAAGATACACAATTCCATTAATATCAAAAAAAATCATATCTTTGAATCTTGATTTGTTCATTCGAGAGTTTTTCGTTTTCGGGGAAGTTGGATCTTTCTAATGAAAAATCAAGATTTGTCACATTTTACCATTCTTTCCAAGAAATTAGGATATTTTTCAATTGAATGCAAAGTACCAGCAGAAACATTTCATTATCAACATTCCATCTAGCTTCTTTTTGTTTCATCGTCTCGCACAAACTTTTCTCATGTTTGGTTATGTAAAATTTGCCTTACGCGTTCTTTGTAAATTTCTACAGTTTCAGCATTCTATCGAAAACTCAACCGAATATCAGATCGAATCAGATTACATACTTTTTTGTATTTTCATCCGTTTTTTTTATGTTGAAGGTCATCCTTGGCGTGTGTCTCGATCCTCTTGCAAACGTCTGAACCATTCAAAAACTCACGTGCGTGACAGATAGTCTTCGTCACACACTTCTTTTAGTAAAAGGTAGTTTTCAATAGCAATTTTTCCCGGTTTTATGTGGAACTTCATGACGATTCTTCGCTCTAACATTACGAATACCACTTTTCCGTCAAAACAAAGTAATAGCTCTTACATAAACGAAGGCTATGGCCACACTGATTTGTCTCAGACAGCAGAGATGCTTCATTCGATTGAGAAGGGTTCACGCTTCACACTTCGCAGCGGTTGGTCGTTGATCTTTGGCGCTTGTTTACTTACTCTGAGACGACATCAGTTCTGTTATTTTATAGCCACACCTCGTACATATTCATTGAAGTTTACTAACTTGCATCAGTAAACTGCTAAAGGTTCACTGTGTGATAGAAGTTCCTTACCACGATGTATATAACCTGTGACAGTGGACTATGCCTTTTCCAACAATCTTCTGTCACACTGAAATCAGTTAAACTGCTAAAATATAACAGATATAATCATGAACTAATAATTTTTTGTAAATACAGTATACACGGAATAACATGACCATACACTCATAAGTAGGTGTAACAAGACGTACAGTGCCTTTCAAAAATACACGAATCTCAAAACGTTGCCTTTTGGTTTATACCTTACGTGTACGTATTGATAATGTAACTTGAACCTGTGTCCTCCTGTCCAGAGTTGATGGAAAATGGTTTCTGACGTATTTTGTTTTATTTTTAGCGCAGCATTGTAGAACTGAAACGTTACTGGGTCACGTTCATGCAAAAGCGTGCTAAATTGTAGGTAATTAAGTATAATACGTTAAAACACGTTCTAAGTTACTGTAGACAAGATTTCGATTATTCTCTCCATACAGAGGCATTAACATCATGTTTTTATCAGAGTGGTAATACATTTCAGTTCCTTTGCAGCAGACTGTAGTAGTAGTATGTATACGAGAAATTACTTGATTTGCAGATCACAGACTTGATCGTAATCCTTATACACTGATGAGCCAAAACATGACCGCCTGCCTAATAGTTTTTCCGTGTTAGGAACGGCAGTGTCAGGCAACCGACAGTTCGTTGGTAGGTTTGTGGAGGAATGTGGCATTATACGTCTACGCATAGGTCATGTCGCGTAAATAAAGGGCAGCTGATTTGCGCACACGGTGATGGCGCCCTGTAGTGACCAAGATGGGTTCCATAGCATTTATGTCAGGCGAATTTGGTCGCCGAGACATCAACGTGAGTTCACTATAGTGCTCCTCAAACCATTGCAGCAGCGTTCTGGCTCCGAGACACGGACAGTGATACTGCTGAGAGATGACACAGCCGTCGGGGAAGACATCAAGCATGAAGGGATGCAGGTGGTTCACAGCTGTGAACGTGTCTTCGATTACTAGCAAACGTCCAGTGCAAGCGCGGAGAATGTCTCCCTTAACATAATACTGCTCCCACCAGCCTGCGTCCGCGGCGCGCTGTTCGCTTCACCTCGATGACAGTGTTTGTGCAGACGACCGTTGACCCAGTGTAGAGACCCGACGCGTTTCCATTGAGCGACGGTCGAATCGCGATCATCCCGTGCCCACTACAATCGTGGCTGACGATGAGGTGGGTCAACATGTGAACACGTAGCGGTGGTCTGCTGCGGAGCTCCATGTTCAACCATGTACGATGAACGGTGTGCCCCGAAACTTTTGTGCCCGCACCAGCATTGTGCTCTTCCGGGAAAGATACTTTACAGACCAGACAGGCTTCCGAACACCACGTTCTGTGAAGAGTCGTGAACGTCTAACCATTTAGCGCCTGGTGGCAGTTTCACTGTCCTTCTGTCTCTTTCCATAGATGCTTGCAACAGTAGCACGTGAACATTCGACTAGCTTCGCCGTTTTCGAGATACTCGTTCACAGGCTCTACGTAATAGTAATCTGCCCTTTGTCAACGTCGCCTAGTGGATTTCCCCATTTGCAGTTCAGGCGGCATCCGACGTCGCGAAGGACAGCGGTCATAATGTTTTGGCTTATAAGTGTATAAGTGACGAGTAGTTTATACGTCGATAATCAAGTGGTTTTACCAGCGCGTATTCTCGTCGGAAGGTGACAATAAGTTTTTCGATTTAACTGTGTTCATATGATCAAACAGCATTACAAATATTTTGTTTAGATATGCTTCTCATGATCCTTGTAATCTGTGACAGAACTAAACAGCATCATCAAATGTATGTGGCAACACAGATATATTTTTTTATTGAGTCCAAGAGTTTTACTAGCGAAATATCTGAGAGCAATAGCGTCAAGGAGAAATTTGGGACAGCCTCGAAGTAGACACATTATTGAACGTAGAAAGAAGTTGTTCTTCTTTGCTTTTGTCAGCATCCAAGACTGAACTGTGAAACAGCTTCTGTCATGGCTAGTTCTACTTTTCTTTTGGGTGCAAATACATACTTTTGGCAGTTTGATCAGATTATACACTAATTTTCATTTTGAGTCTTTTCAGCAGTGCATCGGAAGAGAGCCGTATCAGAGATCTGTATCTGATGGACATATCATTCTAACAACAGATGGTCTCAGAGCAGTATGGAAAGCAGTTTTATGCAATTCCTCTAGGTCTCCTTTGGCAAGGGCACGATTAAAGAAACAACAAGAGTTCTCACCTTTTGGATACTTCATTTGTTGCTCTTTATCGTCAGTGCTCGTGCTACAGTGTTGCGTACATTGCACTCTTCGTTGCAATTGTATCTGGACCATTGTCAACAATGACTCTTCTACAATAATGAGTCAGCTTTACGATTGTTTCTTATTTTTACCTTCAATGTGCTTTCCCACCGAGAGTCACGATTTGTGCCTGATTTTCCTTGAGCACGTGCCTCAGTCCTGTCCCAATTTGTTCGCAATGTGATTCTCACACCCTTTCTTCACAACTTCTATGTTCCCATAGACATTCAGATGAAGTGATTATACTTTTTCTACAATTATCTTTCGAATTTCACAAAATCCTGTCGTCTTATAACAGTGCATACACGAATCAAAATATTTAAGCAAAAAAAGTTACAAAAATTCAGTAATTTCTTACCTGCTTACCCTTACCTTTGAGCAGTGCCCTACAGCTGGCAGCGTTAATTATACCAATGTACAAGGCTACGCTATATGTCTCATTTATTTTACAGCTTTTTGAGCAAATGAATTTTAACAAAGAGTAAATTATTAAACAGGAAAAATTAATTGTACGTAAGTTTCAATATTTATGAGTAATTCTATCTGAGGACGCACTCCCAGGTACAAAGAATCACAAGCATAATGACGTTTCTGAACCTTTTTTGTCGGTAATGGTAATGATGGTCACCACGATAAACTGTGTGCTGTGATTATAGTGGCACAGCTGAGGTGCCGCCCCACTAGCAGATGACACCAAAGCTGCATGAGTTTTCTCGCTAAGCACGTGGGGGTGCAGGGGTCGTCAAAGGAGGTCACTGCCAGCGCCACCGTAATCCACGAATCAGCGACCTTGCGGAGACCAGCAGGAAGCAGCGGAACGAGCAGAACACTTGGAGCAACGGCACCGGAAACACGCCTGGCGGTTTAGCGACAGGACAACACGGAGACAGCGGCTCCGACTGCACGGAGGACGAACCGGCCCGTGTCTTCCTGGTACATAGTTGAGAAGTTTGTGGTTGGAGAGCACGGTTAGTGGCTGTAACTTCTGCCATGCACCCCGCATTCTCCAAAAGAAATTCTCTTATTTGATACTCCTCTGCTTTGACGCTGTAATGAAATGGCTGAATGTGTCAACCAGCTGCGTGTGAGGAATGTTAGCTTTTTTAATTCGCGTACTGCACTGCGTTTGAAGTCGAAGCATCCGTGATTAAATTCTGGTGTTGTTATCGATCAAATAATGTAGCAGCCTAAGCTTTATTTTAAATGACTGTGACCTAATGGATGAGAGCTGATCGGTTTGACCGCTTTGGGAGTTGTTTCAAACGAATTTTAGCTGCTTAATAATGATACAGTCAAAGAACAGAGGTTTTGCATTAATGAATCTCATGGACATTTTTCACTAATTAAGTTTATATATTCTCTTTAAACATCAGTGGAGAAAATCACTGCCATTGTTGTACACTTCTGTTCACAGTTAAATTGGACACAGGTCAAATACATTGAAATATCGCCACACGCTGTTGTAACCATCTGCACACGTTATTCCCACTGCCATTCATTGGCCAGCACTGTCGTGAGAAGTACATTCGGAGAAGACCATGCTTCTATGGCGTTAATTAGCGTGCAAAGTTTAGAATATGTTGCAGTTTGTGAACATCATAAAAATTCAAGCAAAGGAAAATAAAAATAAAAAGTCTGTGCAGACCATATTCAACGTTAGCGAAGCGGCGGACACTAAGCTACTAAAAATTAAAATGCATATCACTGCTCCAACACATCACTCATCGACAATAGAAAGAAGTGAAAGCCACTGAGCCTGCGCTGGGCGTAGCCCTTTATGTCCTTTGAGCTACATTTTGAAAATGGAGCTAGCTGACATTGCCGTTTGCAGCTTAGTTTTAAGTAATTATGTAGATCTCTTGCAAGTTTCTCACATTGACTAGAAAGTGCCTTGCAACCATCATAAGCACAAAAGTAAACTGAATGACAAAAGTATTTTATTGACATGATTCCAGGAAGAAACTCTCTTTGATGACTGGATAGCGAAATGCGCTTCCCCACCACAGCACTTGCACCAATGACGTTATTTAATGGAAAATTACCTTGTGCTACGGCTTGAGTGAGTTTCTTAGAAGTCATTCAAAGTTGCTCCAATTACGGACACTCATTATTTTAGTCAAACTGAAGATCTTTTCTCGATATTTGGCCTTCTAATCTGTCATAATAACATTCAACAATGCAAGCAAAACTGACTGAAGTAATATCAGATACTTTGATGTGTCAAAATGGAGAGTTTTACGTTTTGAAAAGTGTAAATCTCATTATTTTTATGAGAAGGTGCTATAGCATTTCTCATAATAGCAATGATTTCGTTTCTTTCCATAACATTTTGTGTTATCTCAGAATCAAGAAATGCTCTTCTGGCCATAGCTCTCAAATGGTCAGTTCTATTAAGAAGTGGCAATTTCAAGCTCGGCTTCCGCAGTTTGTCGAGCGTTGCCGTGTCTTTACACAAAAACTATGCAAAAGTTGCGAATGGTTCTTCAGGGGTAACATTCATTTCATTACTAATCTTTTTTTTTACTGCATGTGTTTCTTTAACACAGTTGGAATAGCTACTACAGAATCATTACAGTCTTTGCATTTTCCCTTCTAGTAATTCTAAGAGTCCTTCGCTATCCATAAAAATCATTGGATCTCCCTCCCATGCAGCGCAATATTGTTGGAGCCTCCGCTGACGTTCCTCGCTTTTTGGCAACTCGCCTCTTCACAACTTATTTTTCTTTGGCGTCAAAACACCGCACATCTCTTCATCACTACATGGCATTACACCCGTTTAACAAATTACACAAAGTAACACAAACAGTTGCTGTTATAATGTTTGACAAGGCATGCTATGCACCGAACTAGAGAACGAAGAGCTGAGAACGTTAAACAGCTCGCAGTGCAGCTGTTGGCATAAACACGTTTAATGAGAAATCGTACACTACAGTACTCATCTAGCCGAAATCCATTGCTAGTTGAATATTGAAGTATTAAGCGGCACCCTAATGGACACACACAGCGCTAAAATGAACCCTACTACACCTCAAGGTCCGCTGTGTGTATCGGTAGACATCCTTACATTCAACTAAATAAACTTAACGTCCACGTAAATCCCTCTTGTCACGTGATTCATAATCACTTCATAGTAAGATAATAATGCATGCTTAGTTGATTCCTTTCGCAGTTGTTTCTCGCTCAGAAAGGAAAATCCCAAAACTATTATTTATAAAACAATTCTGAATATTGCAACTCGGTGGCCGAACTTCCCCAGATGGGGACATCCGACCGTAAACGCCATACGGTCATTTCGTTTCACTAGAAAAACATCCATAAAATATCTGTTTTATATTTTGTATCTATTTGCGAGTCATGACCTGCAAAGGGAGACCATTATACCTTGTTGTGATCGTCGTCATGGTCTTCAGTCTGAAAATTGTTTTAATGCTGTTCTCCTCACTTCCTGTGTAAGCCTCTTCATCTCTGAATTCCTTCTATAATACACATCCACTCGAACATTCTTAGTGAATAACAGCTTTGGTCTCCCTCTGCAGTTCCCGTCCTCCACACTATCCTCCGTTGCCAAACTGACGATTCCTTAATGCCTGAGTAAGCGTCCTACCAGTCGATCACTTCTTTTAATGAAGTTGTGCCACAACTTATTTTTTCCACAATTCGATTCAGCATTTCATCATTATTTACTCGATGTAGCAGTATAATCTTTAGCATTCCTCTGTATCGCCACTGACATATCCCTGCACGGAGCACTTTCACAGTAAGCCAGTTTATTACACCCAAAAATCAGTTTAGTGACACACTCAAATTATGTTCACAAATATAAGTATTGCAATCCGTTAGCAGTTCAAAACAAATCCTTGAACACAAAGGAATGAATTCTTCGACAACTTAAAGTTCTTGTAAAACAAAGTAAGTAAGTCTCTGTGTGAGTCTATCTTCTGAAAAGTTCTCTTGCAAACTAAACAGACTATCTTCTTTAACATCAACAGTAGGCAGAAATTTGAAGTACCATCTCACGAGCAGTACACCGAGTTCCAGCATCAGAGTCCGCGGCCGGAGCTGCCTGTGGCGATGCGCTGTGGTCCCGGGTAGCAAGGGCGGTAGCGTGGTGCTAGCGACCTCCTAATTCTGCTGGCGGAGACGGTACTACCTGTTATCGCAGGGAGAGAGCAGTTGTGCCCACGTGACGAATGACTACCAGATAGCTATTGGTCTAGCGATGTGGGCTCGGATTAGCTGAAGAAAATGGCACAGCTTTATGAACAAAAGGTCCCTAGAAGCGTCGGCCTCTACTGCTCTTGCGCGCGCCCTCTGAACTAGTCTGCTTTCTACAGGTCAGGCGAATGTCTGCCTAATTCAACCGGTACGCCTGCCGCGCTGGAGCGATCACCCGCGTAGCGCTGCTATGTTGCGGGTTGGCGACGTTGTAGGAGAACCCGGAAACTTGCCAACCACGTTTCAAAACATTCTATTTTATTGCTGCTTGAATTGTTTATATGTGTATCCCACATGTACGCTCCAAACAAATGCCTTCCGAAAAGACTTCCTAACACTTAAGGGGGAATGTAACGGAAAATGTAAACATTTATTTGAAGAATCATTACAGCCATATTTATTAATGTACAAATCTAAAACTTTGCTTGTGTAAGGCAAAAGAGCTGTGTTTTAACCAAAAAATGTAATAAAATATGCAGGATTAATATTTTGCCAGAAATTTAAATTTTTAATCTTTTTATTGAATTTTTTTATAAAAGTCATCCAATTAATATGAAAATTTTGTGAGACCATTGAACTATAGTTATTAATTTATGGTACAAATTAACAAAGTTTTTAATTTTGCACATTCAAAATTAGCTGTTTTTCTACATACAATCTTCTAAAAATCAGAATGTAAATACAGGGTCTCGTATTTTTCAGTTCCAGGGAGACAGCAACACGTTGCGAACAGTTCCTGAACATTTCATAGCACTACCGCATATACTTTTTGAAAAAAGGCTTCCAATAAAGTAAGAAATGTAAAACAAAAAACGAGGTTTAAAGATTTTCTTTACGTACTTTTAGACGTAATAAATAAGCTTACCTCAATTTTAAAATGCTCCATACTGATCTTCCTCATCCTCCAGGTTTCTCTCCTCTCCTCTTCGAATCTGCCTGGCCTGTATTTGCAGGTAAGACACTGATCTGTTAGCGTTCTTGACCCTGCTCTCTTCGACGGTGTAAATGCTTTTGTTGTAAACACACCACCATTTACACCAACTCTCTTCAGCACTTCAATTCTGCCATTATTTACGTTATTGCAACATAAAACTGCATCATAGACACCTATTTTGAGTACTTCAAGTCCACAGAATGTCTTAACCAAAATTAAATTTGTATTTTGTGTCTTTCCGTGAAGACTCTTCTTCAATAAACCAGGGTTTGCAAGGAACCCGAATTTGGGCTTAATTGCATTTAACAGGTTCTGGTAATGAGTGTTTATGAGAATATGTCTCATTTCTGTTGTCGAGCTTACACCAGTCGTTTTTCGGACTCAGATTGTGCATTTGTGTTTGGTCAGTGGATAGTTTGTGGAAAATAATTGCCCACACAGCACGTCTCATTGTCTTTAAATTATGTGTGCTTTTTCCTGATAGCTCTCCCATAAAATAACTGAAGAGAATAAATTTCTTTCAGAGTAAGCCTGCCTTTCCCTCCTAGTGGTTTTCCATCCTCAAGAACTTTACCTTTCTTCTCTTTCTGCAAGCGACGAAGCCTACCACCAGGCCTCTTTTGGATGTGGCCAACACATTCGAACTTTTCTATTGTCGTATTGTACAGATTTTTAACTGTTGCAGCTTTTAATGAATATGAGTCACCATCACCAAGGTATTTAGTACATGTAACATCATACTGGTCCTCAGATCTGGAGAACATCCTCATAACTGAAGCAGCCTCCATGCTCCAACCTGAATCACTATAATTTTTAGAGCGTGCCACAGCATGCTTTTCTTGACACAGTTTCTCACTGTCTTTATTGTTGGACATTTTCCTTGTTGTACACTGGTGGCAGTATTTAGACATAATTTCTACATCTAAAACTTTATCTTAGTCAGTACCAAAAACAGATGCAACTGCATGCTGAGATGTGTGACACTTTTCATCCAGATCCAAACTACAGACACACACAAGTCAGTAACATTTGTAGGAGGTTCACTGTCATGAATATCTACCCCAGGATCTACTTCTTTTTGGTTTATTTCCACCAATTCCTCCACTACTTTCTTCATACAAACTTTGACAGTATTACATACGGCACATTTCTTTCTCATTTTTTCAAACCTTGCACAAGGTGGAGGCATGTTCAGAAAAACACACAATAAATTACCTCCTTCCCTGGCCTATCCAAGTCATTTCAAAGCATATGCTACACTAAAATGTCTTTCATAGGTACCAGTGTCAGTTTTTTTGGAAGAGGAAAATGAAAATTCATAGTCACAAGAATTACAGATTAATTTAAAATCACAAGCTATTCCCACTCTTCTTTCTTCAACAACAATCATGCATTCCGTATTTTTACAGCTAATACATGAACATGAAAACTTTATAGCCTGCCAGAGAAGCTCTAAATCAGTAAGTCTGAATCCAGTGGAACACATATCAACATCTTTCACACACTTGTACAATCCACCTGTCCCAAGTTTCGATGCTGAAGCTGACTTTGGTTGTTTTGATTAGTGTAGCTCAGTGTCGGTTAGACCGTCAGTGAGAGAGCACTTCGAATTCCTGCAGCTAATAAGCCGAGAACTCTGTTTGCTTGTTACATATTTTCACGAGCTTCAAACAGGAGCGACTGCAGTAATTGATAGGAACTGTGATTGGTGTGTACAGATGCGAGCTGAGCTGGCGACCCTTCGCTCACAGCTCCATGCTGCGTTGGCTTCCGTCACACAGCTTGAGGCTGCTGCCTAGAGGCATCACTGTGAGGGATCGGACGCGGGGATGCGAGGGACAGCGAGCACGTTCCACATGTCCTCTGATCGGTCCACTGCTGTGGCCACCTCAGGTAATGCCTGCACTGAGGTTGATCGCTCACTCGTGGTCGAGTGGGAGATCATTCCAAAGTCTGGCAGGCAGCAAAAAACTTCCCGAGGGGCCGATCGTAGGACCTCCGCAGTTCGATTGAGGAACAGGTTTCGGGCGTTATCTGTGGCTGACGATGTCTCTAAGGCGGATGCAGTCGTTCACCCCGTTCCAGAGGAAGTTTCTCGGCCTGCAAGGTCTGGGCATTCACAGAGGGTGGGTTTGCTGGTAGTTGGGAGCTCCAACGTTAGGCGCGTAATAGGGCGCCTTAGGAACATGGCTGCCAATGAGGGGAAAGAAGCCAGTGTACACACTGTGTGCACACTGGGGTCATTCTGGATGTGGAAAGGGTGCTTCCGGACGCCATGAAGAGTACAGGGTGCAGCCAACTGCAGGTGGTGACTCATGACGGTACCAATGACGTCTGTCGCTTCGGATCGGAGGAGATTATGTCTGGTTTCAGACGGCTAGCGGAAATGGTAAAGACTGCCAGTCTTGCTTCCGAGATAAAGGCGGAGCTCCCCATCTGTAGCATCGTCGATATAAACGACTGGGGTCTTTGGTACTGAGCCGAGTTGAGGTGTGAACCAGAGGTACAGGCGATTTTGTGACCGTGTAGGCTGCAGATTCCATGACTCGCGCCATCGGGTGGTGAGTTTCCGGGTTCCATTTAATAGGTCAGGAGTCCACTACATACAGGAGGCGGCTATGCACGTAATGGGGGCTGTGTGAGACTGGGCAGTTCTTTAGGTTAGGGGGTCTCAGGGAACCAAAGAAACGGCGTCTGTCTAAAAGGGGCCCGGAAAAACACAGTAAGGTAGTTGTAGAAACGATCGGTATTGTAGTTGCAAATTGTCGTAGCTGTGTTGGGAAAGGACCAGAGCTCCGAGCCCTAATAGAAAGCAATGAAGCTCATATAGTTATAGGTACAGAAAGCTGGCTAAAGACGGAAATAAATTCAGCGGAATTTTTTTCAAACGATCTAACGATGTTCAGAAAGGATAGATTAAATACAGATGGTAGTGGAGTATTTATTGCCGTCAGATGTAGTTTGCCTTGTAGTGAAATTTAAGTAGATAGTTCCTGCGTAATAGTATGGGTAGAGGCAATACCTGACAATCGGACTAAACTATTAGTAATTGGATCGTGTTACCGACCCCCGCTCCCCCCCCCCCCTCCCTCCCCCTCCCGCAAAACGACTATGAAAATATTGTTGCTGAACAGTTCCAAGAAAACTTGAATGTAATTTCAAATAGGTACACCACTAACACAATTATAGTCGGTGGTGACTTCAACCTACTCTCGATATGCTGCAAAAATTATAAGTTTAAAGCCGGTGGCAGGCGCAAAACGTCATCCGAAATTGTACTGAATGCTTTCTCAGAAAATTATTTTGAACAATTAGTTCATGAGCCCACTCGAAACGTAAATGGTTGCGAAAGTATACTTGACCTCTTAGCAACAAATAATCCTGGACAAATTGTGGGTATCGTGACGAATACAGGGATTAGCGACCACAAGGAAGTTGCTGCTAGGCTGAATACAGAAACACCTACAACCATCAAAAAGAAACACAAAATATATCTATTTAAAGAAGCTGATAAAAATGCTCCAAACGTCTTTTTTTAACAGACAGTCTTCACTCGTTCCAGTCTGATCATGTAACTCCACCACTCAGTCCACATCACAGGGGCGCTCGTGTAAGATGGTCCACTAGACCGAGACCAATGGACCGAATAGGCTTGCACCCTAACGACAGTTCTGTTCGCATATGGAAGCGAACAGGGGACGCAATCATCCCTCAATGATTGTGGAACGTCACCAACAATCTGTTGGCTAAATCGTATGATATGTATGGCCGCACACCATAAGTTCCAATTGAAGGCCACATGGCTGCTGCAGTGTATGAAAACAACATTCTGCGACTGATAGAGGTTTTGCAGAGACACTAGGGGAAGGGGTCCCACTACACGATGATAGCGCCTACCCCCATCGTGCTCATAGTGTATATCTGTGTCTGACAAGACGTGGGATCCGAATAATAGACTGGCCAACATGCTCACCAGACATGAATTGCATAGAGCATGCTCAACAGTATCTCGGAGCTTGCTCAAAAGAGCGATTTCTAGTCGTCAACGTCGTCTGCTAATGACTGAAGTTGTCAGGAATGCTGCCAATTAGAGAGTGGGACAATACGTTTCAAGAGGCCTACAATGAGTTGGTTCTGAGCATGACCCGTCACATTCAAGAGTGCCTGAGGGTTCGTGGAGGACCTGCAAGTTATTGAACGGTGCAGTTAAAACACCGTATTATGCTTTTTCATTTCATAATGCTTCATGCTTTGATACACATCTACATTCGGTCTCCAAAGGGAGAGGGGACGGGAGTGTTACTTCTGTTGCCTCTGGTTACAAACTTACCAATTACACATCAGTCTCGACATACTGAGAACATGCTCCAGTTATAATAATACAGTTCCACATTGATTTGTCAAATACATAAAACTTGCTAAATATTTGTATGATGCAGAAAATATGGTTCCTTTTGTATAATTTTTGCACGGTGATGCGGATTGCCACATTAACATTATTCTATCCATGCAGTGTAGATCTGAGAATCTGAGGATGGCAGCTAGTTTCTATCGAAACCGATCATGAAATAAGCTAATTCACATCAAGTGCTCTTGACTTCTAATGTTGTTAATTAAAATATTAGATCGCCCCAACAACATGTGTAAATTATGTATTGTTTGTAACGGGCAGTTATGTCTGCAATATCTATGAACGTCTTCTTAACAGTGAAGCTACGTACGCTTGTAAAACAAAACCCACTTACACTTCCTTCCGTGTGCTCGTGCTGCCTTTAACCCCTGGTCCGCTACACTGCAATACCTCTTTCCCTCCTTTCATTTCCTCTCCTGCGGGTACGAGCGTCCTTCTCTGGTTGTATGAACTGTACCATGTAGCAGGCTCATGATTACTGTTCTTGATCCAACTGCCTTACCACGTGTTTCACTCGTGGTTTTAGTCCGATGAATCTCAGCGTGGCATCTTTTTTTCCTGCAATTATTTTTATGCAGTCTCCCTACTTTATGTAGTTTCGACAAGTTTCTCCAATGTATATTACGATTTCTGGCGACTTTCCACAATAACGAATCTACTGGTCATGAATGTCATCGCTTATTTCCGTGCAATCTGTTACACTTACTAGAATGAAATTACAATGAAATGAGTACCCCTAGCTGCATACAGGCGTTGATATAAGTCAACGGAGACAGTTGAAAATGTGCGCCCCGACTGGGACTCGAACCCGAGATCTCCTACTTACATGGCAGACACTCTATCCACCTGAGCCACCGAGGACACACAGGATAGTGCGATTGCAGGGACTTATCTCTAGCACGCCTCCCATGAGACCCACACTCCCACCTTATTATCCCGCACTATATTCATAATGTCCCTGCCCACTATACTCATTACTCGTTGCTTTTTGCTGATTACCGTAAGACTTCGGGCACTGTTTGTGCATCCACACACAATAAGATGGTCAAATGGCCGGTGAGCCGTAACTATATATATATATATATATATATATATATATATATATATATATATATATATATAAAGCTGGTATCTGTTGCTTCGGACATATATATATACACTTACTAGATTCAGAGTCAACTGCCATTTTCTGCACCAAACATCGATTCCCCGGAGATCTTCCTTCATTTTTTAGCCCGTCCTTATCACTATTTCAGGTCTCAATAACGAGAGTCCACTTATTGTTAAAACGTTTTTATTAAGACGTTTCGGGTATGGTCCTTCTGCAGAAAGAGGAAAACTAAATACAGACCATCCTGTCAAATGGTGCAGATCGTAACTCAGGTGCTAAACTGACGAAGAACACTCAAGTCACCTAAGCGTCGAAGTTACGACAGAAGACTGTATCGTATTTTGTAAAGAATAACAGCCACGCTTCTTTGCGGCCGACGTTACTGCATTTCACTTACAGCCGCGCGCATTTATGATCAGATATGGTCGGTGGGCTAGACTAGCTTCTCTAACAAGACTCGGTCCCTTGGGTCGCCTTAAACTAAATTATCCTTATGAAAACTAGAGTGACAAGTCCCCTGGCGACTGGCCCAGTTGGCTCTAGCCCGCTCTTTATTCAAAATTGCTCTTGCCACTACGTTGTCTTATGCCCGACTTATCCTAATCCCCAACAGTTTCCCTTTTTAGCTTGACTGAACTTATGGTTCCCCCTTCTGCCTCTGAGGTTCTGAAATCCAGCCTACAGGGATTTGAACAGTGGCCGAGTCAGAAAATTGTCTCGAGTTCCGCTTCTTGTACGTGTGAACAAGGACTATGCTCAGCAGGAAAAGCGACGCTGCGGTACCTATTATGACAATGGTCAATACTGCTTCTTTCTGATACTGGTTTTCCCTCTACTGGTCAACGTGCTGTATTAGCGTCTCCACAGAGATTAGTCCCTCCTACTCGTTAACGAATTAACTCGGGTGTTAAATTCTGGTTCAGAGCAGTCCTTCCCCGTTTTCTGAACAGTAGTAATTTCAATGCGCAGGAATTCTGACCCTTCTACACTATCCTGTTTGGATAAAACATGACTTCGGCCCTGAAATACTTCTGCCACTTCTCTTTCTCCATTTCTGAATGGTTCTTCTTGTCGTCTTCAATTAGCATCAACTGCTACACCTTTACCCTGACAAACCTCTTCAACGTCTCCTACTTGACGGGATAAGCATGGACTATGTAACAGTGCCACCGTGCCTGCTTTCCTAGTACAGGAAAGGAGACTGAAATGTACAACTTCGCTCCATCAGTCCTCGCATCCAACGTGATTATGCTGAAACAGAAACGCAAGTTTGTATGGATAGGTAACTCTCGTAGAAGTTCTTCTAGTACTTTCCGTAATCCTCTTAAGTACTGATCCGATCCCTGCCTTCCGCGTCTTCAGCTTCTTTTCTCAGTGATCCGACGCACGGTATGCGTGCTGACAGCGAGCCACTTCCCCTCGAAGTTCCCACCTCGCCCGCAGTAGCACACCCATTTCCACCTCTACTCACCCGACTCCCGGTGTGTTCACTGTACCTCAGGTACGGCACAACCATCGGCTTCACGATCTCACGATCGCCGCGAGACGACGCCTCCATCATGCATCTTCGGCTCCTGAACTCTTACGAGCTCCCTCTCAACGGCGACCAGGATCTTATTTCGGCGAAAATTTCCTCCAACGTCCGATCGTCGATCATCGTCCCTTTTCGTTATGGACATCGCTCCGGCCAATGGCCTGGCACGCTCCGGCGCGGGACGTTCAGCTCGTCCACCTGAGTGGATGATTTTGTCATCCACGGCATCGCCTGCTCTGCACAGCGCCCGTGCTTCGCACTTCCCAGGGTGGGGGCCTCTCTGGCAACCATCGACCATTAGAGATCTATCGTTTATCTGTGATGTTATTATCTTTGACTCGGCTCTCTTTGTGCCTCTGCGCCATTACTAATTGTTCAATTGTATTGTACTGCTACCTTTCATTGAAGTTTTTGATAACTAATTGCTTGTTGGTGATCCATTCTGTAACTTATCATCTTTAGGACTGGAATTACCCAGTCATCCTAGCAAAACCTGCTGCACGGCTTCTAGCAATTCTAATACTTCTCAGCGTGCTTACCACACGCTGTTTTCCAAACAAGGCAACCACTTCATTATTACTACTTTCCTAAGCATTATCTCCACTTCTGCTTGCAGCATCTTTACTTTCTGTTTGACTGATTCTTCCACCGTTTATCCGTAGCTCTTCACTTTCCCAATCAGTTGGAGTAATACCAAGTACTGTTTAAAACATCTTTCCCAAAATTTTCTATCTAAGTTGTGTGCCATTCACTTGTCGCCTTGTCCTCTTTTAGCCAATGTTTCACCACTTACACCATTTCTTTCACACCCATGATTGCGACGATACCTAACGGGTACTGCTGGGTAGTTGCTCTTATAAACAGCATCCCATACGAGCAAACCAATTGCGTCTTTGTCTGATGTTGCTCGCATGCGTCTGTTTTCATGCGCAGCAGCTAGCACACAGTAAATAATAATCTGTAGCTGTGAACCTGCAGTCAAATAGTCTGTCCATTGGTTAGAATTGCGAGGTAATAAAGTACACTGAAATACGAAATAAAAAACAAATGACTTACTTAATAAGAAGGTTCTATACTGATGTCTGCAATTGATGCAGACGACAGAGATTAAATGTGTACTTGAGAAAAAACGTCTCAAATAAACTGGAAGTGGTCCTAGGATAATTAAGTATAATATAGACAGATATACTCTTCTGAAGTGAAGTAAAATTACATTGCGACCGTTATCATAATGACAGCAAATTCCCCAGACCAAATAGGCGTCAAAACTACGCCAAAGACAACTGGTTCGCAATCACAACACACGAAATATTTACCAGCTCAAACAGTTCAGACTTCAATATGATGATTCACAAATTAACACACGCTATGTAAAGAATAGTAACTCGTAGTCTGTCTAGTCTCAGTTCTGTAAATCAAGCGGCAGAAGTTAGAGTTCTATCATGGAGCACATTCAAACCTTTAGAAATATAATTCACTTCAGAAATTAAAGTATGGCGACGGCCGTTCACGGCCCAGAATCAATCACATCGACGACTGAATCACGCACGATCGATACTACAGACAGGTTTTCCTTTTTCCAAAATTCACCCAGAAGTTCAGAATCGCTCCTTTGAGCTCTTCACTCGAGAAGTCACAGTCCGTACTGTTCCGCTGCTATCTGCTTTAGCATTGCCTGAAAGCCTTACTCATCAAAAATTCTTTGTTCTTAAGCTCTACAGACATGATTTGATTCAAGCTGATCACTTCTGGACTAAAGTAACATATTACAACAATATTTGAATAAACAAGTGTCATAAATATTCGTGTACACTCAGGCCGTTTACAATAAATATAAGAAATTGTTGGTTCATAAAAAAATAAGCCAGTATTCTTGGGCAAGTGTGCTCATGATAATTGGCGATAGTTTGTCCTTAAGTATTGTTTAAAGAGTCATTTATGCATTTGGTTCTCTGTTCAGTTGAAGTGCTCGCTAACACATGATTGACCACTTATAAATTAACACAGTTTTTTAATAACACTTCCAATCAACATTTAAATAAAGTTACTGCCAATGTAGTAAACTGTTCATTAAATGAGTACACAAGTATGACAATATCAGGTATTGATGGTGTGTTGATTTACTGTGTAATTGTAGCTGCTACAATGTTCTGACAAAAACATTTGCAGGATGAAACAGATATAAAAGATGTCGTAAATCAATAAATAAAACAGATATAGATTCGTAGCTTTTAGGGATGATAAATATACTGCAGATTTATAATTTGAAGTATTATAGATTCTCGGAGATCTGTAAGAAGACATCTTTCAGTCTGTCTCAAAGCCTGCCATTGCTGGGAGCGCAGCTGGCCTTCCTAAGCGATCGACGTATCGTCCAAACAGGATTTTCCCCATTTCCGGCGAAGTCTTGGTGCCCCTCACCTGGGCTCACCAGCAATGATCGCTGCCTCTGGACCGATTGCGGCGCCCAGCCGTATCAGCGAAGTCACTTCTTACCAATACTGGGCGTCTGATTAACTCGTCTAAATATGTCTAACGTTACTTGATGTCCTCCTCGTCAGTTTCCAGAAGTCGGTCACCTGCGTCGATCAAACGTCCTCATAAGTGGTTTAATTCCCAGACTCTGCATAATCACGTCTTTTAACTTCTGGTAAGTCCCTTGTATCCTCATGCGTTCCCCCCCTTAACTGCGAGTACTCTGTGACCCTTTGCACTTTGCCGGGAGCTACTGTATCACCTTGTTCCGCATTTCCCATGCTTTAAGTACCCCATGTATAACCCAGCAGTGATTGGTAATTACCGTATCTTGTTGCTTCGAGCTCCCCTTTTCAGCTAATTTTTTCGCAGTGTTTTCACTCCGACGATGACTGAAACACCGGCTATGGTCTGCACGTTCACCGTCCTCCTGACGTACCAAACCTGAGAACGAGGTTTCCTATTACCCTTTCCTGTTCCTAAAGGTCCCCTGCTGCCCCGCAGTACTTTATCCCGCCTACAGTATACATTATTCTATACCTAAGCCCAACAAACAGAAAACCGTAAATTTTCTGTTATGTCCTGGGTCTTAACACATATTTACTTCCTCCCATTGATTCACATATAGCTTCCCGCTCGCTCCTCTGCACATTTTTTTCTTTCGTTCCCTCCCCGCAACTCCTGGAATAACCTATGGTTTCCCCCGAAACGATTTCAGGCGTCCCACATGTACAGTTGTGCTCATTGTTGGCAGTTGATCTTCACGTTTAAGAGTACATAGTTTCGACAACTTGACATGTCATCTGACATTTTGCAAGAAATTTCATCGTCTTTCCTTTCGGACTATAGGAAGTCGACAATATTACCCATTGGGCAACCTTGTATTGCTACACTCTTACTGTAGAGCTCATTGCTTTTTATTTTTCTGGTGACTTGGCACTAGTTCTGCATACCCTGTTTCATAATTCCCTGATGACTCTCGTGAACTCTTTAACAGATTTTTCTGTCTTACCCTTTTTGGCTTTTAACATGTAGAATGATGACGACATCCCATGACCATACACTATCTCGTATTTGCATGCTGCTTTAAGTTGTATACTGAAGTCACAGAAGACATCCCAACTGGTTTGGTGCCCATCTACATAGTATCCTTAACATCTTCCTTACAGCTGCACAAACCCTTTCCTTTCTTCCACTGGCTTGAAGATGTAGAGGATTTGTTTTCAGTTTCTTCCCACACGCAGCGGACAAAATTCTTTGAACAACTCCAGCATGAAGTTGGTTCCCTGACGTATCACTACCCGTCTCAGATAAACCCAACTTCCGTATCCATTTGTTCACTAGCGCTTGCTCCACTGTTGCTGCCTGTTGGTTAGGCAACGCGACCATTTACATGTATCTCGAAAAATAGTGTGCAACTGTGAGTATATATTTGTTCCCTGCAGGTGTTTTGCTGAAAAGACCTAAAACATTAACCCCGAACAACTGAAACAGTGCTAATGCTTCAGGTAACTTCTGCAATGGTACTCTTGTGCGACGGAAATACACTGTGCATATTCTATGCAACTCTCCACGTACTGTCTGCCTTACTATTCCTTCTCCAGTACCTTTCTGCTACTCTCCTGTCGGTATACCTACATCTCTTACGATCTGCTGACACAAGATAATGCATCTCCTTTAATATTTTATCTCTCAACTTCACTGGTACCGTCCTACCACTCACAGTCCCAACTTAGTTCCTCTGCACAGCAAGCCATCCTGCACACAAAACCGCAAGTGCTGACGGAACTGTTTACATTCATCATCTGTCCTCTGTGCTGCCTGCCATTCCTTAAGCTCATTACATCCTACTTGCAATACCGCAACATTTATAGTTAATCCGCCTGTGTTCCTGTGTTTCTTTGCAGGTTTATGTATGACCTCAAAATCAAATTCACTCAGTCATAATGTAGTGCCCATCATGTCAACCTACAAGGTGGATCCTTCAACTCCAGCAACCATTTCAATGCTGAATCATCTGTTAACACTTGAAACCTCTTTCTGAAGAGCTTGCACCTGAAGTAGGTGATTCCACAGATAAAGCTCGACGTTTCGTTTCTGTCATGGTGTAATTCCTCTCCACTGACTTCATCTGTATTGATGCATAGACTACCGGATGCACCATGCCCTCACTCATGCATGGTTGGATGCATCGCACAACAGAATGAATTCATTACTGAAATTTGGAAAGACAAAGACTCGCTCTCGGTCAAAGCTTCTTTCAGTTTTTTAAAGGCATGGTGACAGTCCTACAACCACACAAACTTTGAACATTTCTTCAGCAACTTCATTAATCAGTACGACAGAAAAATAGTCAAAATGGCTTATTTCGCTTCTATTTAATTTAATACTAGTGTCGTTTCGAGAACCATTATTCGTTTCGAGAATCATTATCAGATCATCCAGGTAGTGACAATAGCATTCACTGTAATACAAAAATCTTGTGAAAATACGAAACACATATGTACAAAAAAGTGCAAGTGAAGAGTTGCAGAGCATACAGATAACTGTTAGCTATCTGCATACTTTGTGATTGTTCATTTGCACTTTGTGATACATGAAAGTTTGTTATCTTTACATCATTCTTATATTGTCAGAAATACCACTTTGACTATCTGGATGATTTGAAAGTGGGTCCCAACTTGAAACTATTCATCAAGTAAATAAAAGTGAAATTCGCATCTTTGGCTGTTTTTCGGTTACACTGATTAGCACAAGCTGCTGCCTTCCAATTACTCCAGCATACTGGGAGTTCGTAAAAATTGCGTTAATGGTCTGCCAATATATGAATTGCAGTTCCTTCACCGATTTAGGTACAGTAAATTCACATGTGGCTTTAACTACCCCCAGGGTCTGCCTTACCATTATTTTACTGAATATGTAACAAAAATGTGGCGCCTCTTCTAACACAAAATTACACTTCTCTGTACTCATCGTTAAACTGTGGCCTTAATCTCAAGAATATCACCTATAGGCGTCGTATGTGTTGCTACATGTGCTCTAAGAGACGATTATACCATCAAGCAATCTTTGTCAAACGGTAGGCATCCTTTATAGCCTTGGCATTTATGTGTTCATAGCTGTAACGAGAAATTTCTGGGGATATACATTTGGAGCACAGCATTTCATATCATTGAGATATGGACTGCAGGAAAACAAGAACAGAAGAGAATCTAAGCATCTGAGATGAGGCGATACAGACAAATTTTGAAAATTTGGTGGACTGGTAAGGCAAGTAATGAGAAAGTTATCTGCAGAATCAAGGAATATACGGGAAACACTGACAAGAAGAGGGGCAGGATGATAGGGCATCTGCTAAGACGTGAGGGAATAACTTCCATGGCCGTAGAGGGAGCTGTAGAGGGTAAGAACTGTAGCTGAAAACAGAGATTGGGATATATCCAGCAAATAATTAAGGACATAGGTTACAAGTGCTATTCTGAGACGAAAATTTTGGCACAGAAGAGGATTTCGTGGTGGTCCGCACCAAATCACTCACAGGACTGATGACTCAAAAAAAAAAAAAAAAAAAAAAAAAAACTTGTATTTCCTTGACCCCTCCATGGCCACAGTTCCTGTGCCTCATTGGCTATTACTTTTCTCAATAATCCCATCCTTCAGCTGCTGATCGACTGATTCCTCCAGAATTGGTTGCAAGTGCCTCAGTACTCTATATGGTCTGCATTAAACCAGTGATTCATTCCCTATCGGTATTCAGTGCTGGGCAATATGCGTTGTTGGCAATGGCCCTTTTTGTAAAAAATAAATCCTTAAATTTCAACAACAATTCTTCACTTCTTTCAGCTGCTCGTTATCAGACCACTTTCGGTAGTAATGCAGTGCCAGTGGCGTCTGGTGAGTGTTTGTGGCTGACACTCTTCATGTTCCACTCTTAAATCCTCGGTACTGAAGTTGTCCACAAACATGGGTATCATTTTTTCCTCACTTACCTTTCACACTTTTACAACACTTCTTTTCACTAAGCAACCTGCCTGATCCAGTGCTTCATTTACTTTCAATGGTTCAACCACGCACAACACCCCTACCGATAAGTTAAACTTAATATTAATGTAAAGCGATTTCCTGGAACCTTACGTATACAATTGTGTGAAACAAGCATTAGTCTCATTGTTTGTGGCTTGAATGGTTCGGCATATTGACAGAGTCCCCTCGCAATACCATTACAGTAGCAACAGTTTCACCCAACTCAAACATTTTTCCGTCAAGCACCGCCATGTGTTGCCAAAGGTCGATTTTGGTACAATGCTGGTGGAAGAAATCCAACCTCAGAATCATCAATTACATGTGCACAATTTCTACAAATTGTCTGAACTGAACCATTCCCAGGAAAAATTCTATGTCCACAGATCCCAATGGCGTAAGCTCTTTATCTCGCACATCACGCAGTCATACGGTGGATTCCACTGCTTATGTTCCACCAAATCCCCACTGGCAACTCACACAAGCATCTCTGTATCCAACAACAGCCTGCAATTCTTCTTCCCCACTACTCTTTCTACCACACAGTTCACTACTGTATACACAATACTACCTAATTTTATTAGGATTGCCCATAGGTAGACCTCGGTTTCCCTTTGGTGTTTGACGCCTGCTTCTTCCTTCTTCTCTGGCGACTTACCAGTGAAACTGCCAGTATCACCGTGCTGATCTCCACCTCTATGCCCACTCTTCCTGCCTGTCAACATTGCTCCCGGTACATGCCCTGTGGTCCATACCCATAACACCTCATAACGCCCGAAAACATTGCCCATCTGACTTGCAACCCGGTCGCTGCATCAATTTCCTTGTATTATACTGCCAGTCTAACAACCGTGACTAAACGTCATATAAACTTACATTTGGAGAAAAATTAAAGAGGTTTTTTGTGTGTTAAAAAATATGGAAGACTACTTACGTATGCGCTATGAATATCAAATATTAAAAAGTGTAGTTTATTATCTGTAAAGCTCGCAAACAGCGATGCGTTTAACAAATAGCCTTTTTGTATATAATATCTGTGCAACGTAGATAAAGAAGAGAAGAAAACTTTTTTGGGGGTAGACTTTTTTTTGTCCTACCTTGTTTCATACAGAGGAACGCCGTCATTGTAGCACAGTCTGATATTTAATGTAAGTCTGTCTGTAAGTTATCATAATACATGTCCAATTGTTATTAGAAAGTTGTTGGTTATTGAAGTAGTGAGCATCTCCCATAATAGCCACCATTAATTGTAATTAATAACTCTATTTCAGAAACTTCGTGTTGAGGGTCTTTCCCTAGAAGCATTTGGTCGACCATTACGCTGATTATATTTTTTAGTTAGAAATTCAGTCTGTAATATTAAATGTAAATGCGGGAGACTTCTCTATTTTGATCTTTTAATAGTTTCAAAGCTAGTAAAGTAAAGACAAATTCCATTCAGTAATGTTTTCGTACTGAATGTGTTCAGTATGTTTAAGATTGGCCCCTTAACGGCAGATGAGATTCTTCTCAGTTTTTGCCTTGCAGATAACTAATAGTAAATACAGAAAAATATTCCGGTTTTTTTTTTTTTTTTTTTTTTTTTTTTTTTTTTTGTCATCAGTCTACTGACTGGTTTGATGCGGCCCGCCACAAATTCCTTTCCTGTGCTAATCTCTTCATCTCAGAGTAGCACTTGCAACCTACGTCCTCAATCATTTGCTTGACGTATTTCAATCTCTGTCTTCCTCTACAGTTTTTGCCCTCTACAGCTCCCTCTAGTACCATGGAAGTCATTCCCCCATGTCTTAGCAGATGCCCTATCACCCTGTCCATTCTCCTTATCAGTGTTTTCCACATATTCCTTTCCTCTCCGATTCTGCGTAGAACCTCCTCATTCCTTACCTTATCAGTCCACCTAATTTTCAACATCCGTCTATAGTACCACATCTCAAATGCTTCGATTCTCTTCTGTTCCGGTTTTCCCACAGTCCATGTTTCACTACCATACAATGCTGTACTCCAGACGTACATCCTTAGAAATTTCTTCCTCAAATTAAGGCTGGTATTTGATATTAGTAGACTTCTCTTGGCCAGAAATGCCTTTTTTGCCATAACGAGTCTGCTTTTAACGTCCTCCTTGCTCCGTCCGTCATTGGTTATTTTACTGCCTAGGTAGCAGAATTCCTTAACTTCATTGACCTCGTGACCATCAATCCTGATGCTAAGTTTCTCGCTGTTCTCATTTCTACTACTTCTCATTACCTTCGTCTTTCTCCGATTTACTCTCAAACCATACTGTGTACTCATTAGACTGTTCATTCTGTTCAGCAGATCATTTAATTCTTCTTCACTTTCACTCAGGACAGCAATGTCATCAGCGAATCGTATCAATGATATCCTTTCACCCTGTATTTTAATTCCACTCTTGAACCTTTCTTTTATTTCCATCATTGCTTCCTCGATGTACAGATTGAAGAGTAGGGGCGAAAGGCTACAGCCTTGTCTTACACCCTTCTTAATACGAGTACTTCGATCTTTATCGTCCACTCTTATTATTCCCTCTTGGTTGTTGTACATATTGTATATGACCCGTCCCTCCCTATAGCTTACCGCTACTTTTTTCAGAATCTCGAACAGCTTGCACCATTTTATATTGTCGAACGCTTTTTCCAGGTCGACAAATCCTATGAAAGTGTCTTGATTTTTGTTTAGCCTTGCTTCCATTATTAGCCGTAACGTCAGAATTGCCTCTCTCGTCCCTTTACTTTTCCTAAAGCCAAACTGATCGTCACCTAGTGCATTCTCAACTTTCTTTTCCATTCTTCTGTATATTATTCTTGTAAGCAGCTTCGATGCATGAGCTGTTAAGCTGATTGTGCGATAATTCTTAAGGCGCTCAGTCCGGAACCGCGCGACTGCTACGGTCGCAGGTTGGAATCCTGCCTCGGGCATGGATGTGTGTGATGTCCTTAGGTTAGTTAGGTTTAAGTAGTTCTAAGTTCTAGGGGACTGATGACCACAGACGTTATGTCCCATAGTGCTCAGAGCCATTTGAACCATTTGATAATTCCCGCACTTGTCAGTTCTTGCCGTCTTCGGAATTGTGTGGATGATGCTTTTCCGAAAGTCATATGGTATATCGCCAGACTTATATATCCTACACACCAACGTGAATAGTCGTTTTGTTGTCACTTCCCCCAATGATTTTAGAAATTCTGATGGAATGTTATCTATCCCTTCTGCCTTATTTGACCATAAGTCCTCCAAAGCTCTTTTAAATTCCCATTCTAATACTGGATCCCCTATCTCTTCTAAATCGACTCCTGTTGCTTCTTCTATCACATCAGACAAATCTTCACCCTCATAGAGGCTTTCAATGTATTCTCTCTCTCCTCTGCATTTAACAGTGGAATTCCAGTTGCACTCTTAATGTTACCACCGTTGCTTTTAATGTCACCAATGGTTGTTTTGACTTTCCTATATGCTGAGTCTGTCCTTCCGCACAATCATATCTTTTTCGATTCCTTCACATATTTCCTGCAGACATTTCCCCTTAGCTTCCCTGCACTTCCTATTTATTTCATTCCTCTGCGACTTGTATTTCTGTATTCCTGATTTTCCCGGAACATGTTTGTACTTCCTCCTTTCATCAATCAACTGAAGTATTTCTTCTGTTACCCATGGATTCTTCGCAGCAACCTTCTTTGTACCTATGTTTTCCTTCCCAACTTCTGTGATGGCCCTTTTTAGAGATGTCCATTCCTCTTCAACTGTACTGCCTACTGCGCTATTCCTTATTGCTGTATCTATAGCGTTAGAGAACTTCAAATGTATCTCGTCATTCCTTAGTACTTCTGTATCCCACTTCTTTGCGTATTGATTCTTCCTTACTAATGTCTTGAACTTCAGCCTACTCTTCATCAGTACTATATTGTGATCTGAGTCTATATCTGCTTCTGGATACGCCTTACAATCCTGTATCTGATTTCGGAATCTCTGTCTAACCATGATGTAATCTGACTACGAAGTCTTTCGCGACGGAGTCCTTGCATAAAAAGTTCTCGGTTTACTTGCCGCGTCAAATTTGGATAAAATCCCAAGCTTTCGATGACTACCTCCGTCATCTTCGTCAGGGGTAAAACTGACTGTCGTGGACCGCCTAAACCGGGGAAAAGGAACTTCTGGGTCCAGCGACGCACATCGCACTATTATCAACTTCTCCGACAAGGAAATTGACGACGCCACCATCTCGGTTCTCAGTAAGGGACTGAACTTTTCTCCAGCTCCACAAAAGCTACCAGTGGCCGAGATTATCAGTGGAGTAGAACAAGCGGTTGGGCACCTTTCTGAAGAGGCAGCAGATGAGGTAAGGCTTGCAACTAGTCGGATTTTAACAACAGCCAAGCCTCCTAAGCCCAATGTGAGCAGAGTGGAGAAACTGGCATTGAAATCGTTGGGGAAGGATGAAGAGTTAGTTGTACTACCAGCCGACAAAGGGAATGCCACAGTTATCCTCAATGCTACCGATTATCATAAGAAAGTGGCCATATTATTGGAAGATGCCACGTACCGTATTCTTAAACGGGATCCCACAGCAGCACTTAGTAGGGAGACAGGGGAGCTACTGAAGAACTCTGGCCTCCCAGAAGAACTAGTCAAGAATCTACGACCAAGAGCACCAAGGCCACCCAGGTTATATGGTCTACCCAAAGTCCGTAAGGATGGGGTTCCGTTGAGACCTATTGTTACTGCTATTGGGTCTCCTACATATCGGTTGGCAAAATACTTAACCAAATTATTAGCACCTATAGTCGGCCACTGTAGCCATCATATTACTAACTCAAAAATGTTTGTTGACATTATAAAGCCGATGAGGATAGGTCCGAATGACATCATGATCAGCCTAGATGTGGTCTCTTTGTTTACAAAGGTTCCAGTGGAAGATACGTTAAAAATGTTGGCTGCTCATTTCTCTCCTGAAATACTGAAGTTATTTCGACACACTTTGACGACCACCTATTTTTTGTATGGTGGAAAATATTATGAAATGATTGACGGAACAGCCATGGGTTCGCCACTGTCATGGAGGATTTCGAAGAACGAGCGTTGAACAGTGCTCCCTTACGTCCATCCTGCTTCTTCAGGTATGTTGAAGATACATTTTTAATCTGGCCACATGGCAATGAGGCACTGCAGCAGTTTGTTGAACATTTAAATGGTATACATCAGAACATAAGATTTACAGTGGAGGTGGAGAAGGATGGAAAGTTACCCTTCTTAGATGTACTGGTGGAGCGAAAATCAGATGGACGTCTCGGACATTCTGTGCACAGAAAACCGACGCATACAGATTTATATCTAAACGCGCGTAGTTTCCACCACCCAGCTCAGAAGAGAGCTATGCTGAACACCTTGGTACACAGAGCAAGGACTATTTCGGACAAGGATCATCTCGGCTCCGAGATTAACCATCTGACGACGGTATTCATAAAAAATGGTTATTCTGTTCGTGATATCAGATCTACTCTGGCGAAGAAACCAAGAAAGGACGCTGTTCGAAAAGATCAAGAGGACCAACACATCGCGCGGCTACCATTCTGCGGTGCAACGACCAGCAAGATCGGCAGAGTCCTGAGCCGGTAAGGAATCAGACCAGTCTTCCGGCCACCCAGGAAGATTAAGGAAATGCTGCGACCCGTGAAAGATAATCTTGGCCTGAGAGTACCGGGAATTTACAGCATTCCTTGCGAGTGTGGCAAAAGTTATGTGGGCCAGTCTATAAGAACTGTCGCCGATCGCAGTGTGGAACATCAGCTTCACCCGAAATACAGGTATCTAGAAAAATCAGCGGTGGCTGAGCACAGCTTATTAAATAAAAGTAAGATTTTATTCGATGAAACAAGACTACTTGCTCACGCTTCAAACTATTGGGACTCTGTCATCAGGGAAGCAGTTGAAATTAGACTCTGTGAAAATAATTTCAACAGAGATTCCGGTTATGCACTCAGCAATGCATGGAAGCGAGCAATTGATATAGAAAGAGCGCAGAAGGAGACTTCTTACATTCCTCGCAGTTCTCCGCCTGTTGCGATGGATGGCGTTGCAAGCAACGCTGGATAAAGCGCGCAAACAAAATTTATGGATATAGAGGCCGCCACCTCAGTACGCATCGGTTTCACCGTGACGTCATCCAGCCAATGAGGAACCGTCCACTGCTTATAAAAGCGGAAGCCTCACCGGTCCACGACAGTCAGTTTTACCCCTGACGAAGATGACGGAGGTAGTCATCGAAAGCTTGGGATTTTATCCAAATTTGACGCGGCAAGTAAACCGAGAACTTTTTATGCATGATGTAATCTAATTGAAATCTTCCCGTATCTCCCGGCCTTTTCCAAGTATACCTCCTCCTCTTGTGATTCTTGAACAGGGTATTCGCTATTACTAGCTGAAACATGTTACAGAACTCAATTAGTCTTTCTCCTCTTTCATTCCTTGTCCCAAGCCCATATTCTCCTGTAACCTTTTCTTCTACTCCTTCCCCTACAACTGCATTCCAGTCGCCCATGACTATTAGATTTTCGTCCCCCTTTACATACTGCATTACCCTTTCAATATCCTCATACACTTTCTCTATCTGTTCATCTTCAGCTTGCGACGTCGGCATGTATACCTGAACTATCGTTGTCGGTGTTGGTCTGCTGTCGATTCTGATTAGAACAACCCGGTCACTGAACTGTTCACAGTAACACACCCTCCGCCCTACCTTCCTATTCATAACGAATCCTACACCTGCTATACCATTTTCTGCTGCTGTTGATATTACCCGATACTCATCTGACCAGAAATCCTTGTCTTCCTTCCACTTCACTTCACTGACCCCTACTATATCTAGACTGAGCCTTTGCACTTCCCTTTCCAGAATTTCTAGTTTCCCTACCACGTTCAAGCTTCTGACATTCCACGCCCCGACTTGTAGAACGTTATCCTTTCGTAGATTATTCAATCTTTTTCTCATGGTAACCTCCCCCTTGGCAGTCCCCTCCCGGAGATCCGAATGGGGGACGATTCCGGAATCTTTTGCCAATGGAGAGTTCATCAATTACAGGCCACATGTCCTGTGGATACACGTTACGTGTCTTTAATGCAGTGGTTTCCATTGCCTTCTGCATCCTCATGTCGTTGATCATTGCTGATTCTTCCGCCTTTAGGGGCAATTTCCCACCCCTAGGACAAGAGAGTGCCCTGAATCTCTATCCGCTCCTCCGCCCTCTTTGACAAGGCCGTTGGCAGAATGAGGCTGACTTCTTATGCCGGAAGTCTTCGGCCGCCAATGCTGATTATTTATCAAAATTTAGGCAGTGGCGGGGATCGAACCCGGGACCGAAGACGTTTTGATTATGAATTAAAGACGCTACCACTGACAGTTTAATAAGCATAAAAAATATCTCAGTTTCTTTGTGCAAGTTGGTACATAAATGACCAGTAGCCCCTGAGAACCAAATTAATCATTACAGTTTGCGTAAAAGCACGCATATTTCCTCTCCACAATAGCAGCGCTCACGCGAACTATGCGTTAGAAAATGGTGAGTGGAGTGCTGTGTATAAAATATTATTTCGTGAGTACTTCGGATGTCCGTACGTATGTTATCGTGGTATTAGGTTATTTCAGAGTCTCATGCTAGCCCACGGTATTTAACAGAGTAAATAATATTGCAGTATTCAGTATTTATTTTTTGGATTAATCACTGTAAATATAGAATTTAACAAAACTACCAGTCCCGAGTACCGCGATACAACTTCACACAAATCAGCCATAGCTGTATATTTATTGCCTCTGTCTCTGATACTCCTAGCATCTCTGACTCTGGCATAGCCTTGCCCTTCTCGGTATTCGTTTTGGAACACTATTAATTACAAAAAAACACAAAAATGTATCAACTTAATTCTTACGTCTAATCGACAGCTACTTTGATTCCCAGCACTGCTAGTCACGTGCCTCTAAGACTTACATGTTAAACGCCTCTAAGACTTACATATTAAACTGATTCTGTACGTGGTGCAGAATGACTTCTAGGTTACAGTGTGTACAACTGACAGGTACTAGCCATCCCTAGCCCCCATTAACTATAAAGTGTGAGAAATCCGAGGTCTTCTTAATTTAACAAATTTCACCTCAAAAAAAAAGCACGGTAATCATGCTTCTTTTCCATGAAAAAGACATTGGACAACACCAATTAAATTTCATGACTCATCATACCATGGCGATAGCTTGAGATATTGTACTGAAATTCGATGCTAGTACTGTAACACCATTTGCAAGTAAGCTGGTGGAGATGAATTGGGAGGGGGGGAGGGAAAGGGTCGTTACGGGCTGTAATTCCAGATACCTTATTATGGCTCCCTGCCATAGCTCGGTACAGGAAGCAGCAGTCTGGCAGTGGCACTGCGCGTCCTTCTGCGTGTTGTCGACCCGCAGTGCTGACAGAGTGCATTGTTGGCCTGACAGTGGCCCATGACGCATCCGCCTCTGTCAGCGGCAACACAGCAGCTCCAGGTGGCCTCAGCAAGTGACGACTGCGTGTGCTGTGGTGTGGCTCCTGCATCCCCTGCTGCCCAAAAGAACGCAGCTCAGTGACGTAAAGACGGTGACCCACTGTCCCAAGTCGATGGACGGAGAGCTACTTCCCAGGACCAGCACTCGTCAATTGTGACAGCGTTCTCACGTCTCGCTGACTCAGACCAGACTGCCCTGAGACAGAGTCAAACCGTGAACTGCATTCCAGATGGCGGCTAAGCGGCGCAGCCCCTTGGTGGTAGAGCTGCAATACTAACAGAAGTGATTTTAGTAGTGGTCAGGTATTTGTACGCTTCTGAGCAGAGCTTGTTTGATCTTTGACATGCCTTGCGGCGTATGTACCAAACATTTTTGTGGTCACCAGTGCGGAAAGGCTTACGGCATGTACTGCTCCTGTATTGCTGTGTCGACTGTTTCCACACCCTGCCATGTCGGCTCGCTTTGCAGTATTGTGAAGCCTGTGTTACAATTTGTACAGCATAACACCACGCTTGCCTGAGGCTGGCGCTGCTGCAATTCACTTCCATTTTCGTGTATTTATGATCAAGTACGGTCGGTGCGCTACAGTACTCTGCATTAAGGTTTTCTCCGATATTGTGATGATGGACCATGCCCGAAATGCGTTAATGAAAAACACAGTCGCACTCACAGTCGCCTGAAGAGCCAGCAGAAGACATTCGTTCCATACATGTCACTCAGCCATAATCTAGAATTTTTATTGTACAATGGTCTTTGTAGTGATTTGGTTAGCACTTCGCTCCATACACACATTTTAAAAAAGCGCATAATATTACACTTCTCATCATCCCACATTTATAAGTTTCACCTTTTTTAGATAAAATAATTATGTTTCACTTACATGATTTTCACCAAATCCTCTGAACTGAGCATGTGTAATAATGTCTTTGAACAAGTTCATGTTTCTATTCGTATAAGAGTTTTATATATTTGACTACACAGTCATTTGTTAAACTAAGATTTTAAGACATTGACCACACCTTGTGTACTTCTATTTGAAAAATGAAAGTAACCAGCTTTAATGTGTAGTGCACAGGAACAGTGATAAAACTCGCATACAGGTGGCATTTCCCTCCTTTTGCATACGGAACTCACGTCTGATATGATAAATTCTAACTGAATTTGACGATAATAGCACATGAAAGTCACAGTTTTACGTTTTTAATTCGAATTACGCTAAATAGTGCCGTAGATAAAGGTTGTGCCCACAAGTACCGTGGTCGCAAGAAGGTGTTATTAAGGATGCCATCAGATGGCGCTTCGCACACACAGATCTCTGTAATATCAGATACTACTTAGTTACAGTTTTCTACTGTGATGAAAATAAATGAGGTGTGTAATTTTTTATATGTGCGTATTTTATTTCTGATCTGTTCTTGAAGCTGCTACAACTTTTCAAAACGCAAAAGGAGTCGAAATTAGCTGACAGCTAAATTATGAAATAAAGTTATTTCAAAAATAAAAACATATAGCGCTGGAATATGAGTTCCCTGAAGTAATAAAACAGGTCTTGTCAGAGCCTGGATTTTTGTTATTAGGGAACTAAAACATCGATAATGATGTGCTGAGTTATTCATATAATGGCCAGATGCCATGTAGCATATTGAACTTTCTGCTTCTCCCTACTGTCATACGACGTAGCAACTTTCCCATATATACCACCATCTTCTGCAAAGAAGCTTCATCCATTACATCATTTACGTACCTTGTATGCTGAGTTCTACCTCCTAGAAAGTCCTCCACCCAGTCATAAATCTGGTCCACTACTCTGTAAGCTCATACTTTTTTCAGTAAAAGAGAACGCAAAACAGGATCGAATTCCTTCATCCTGATTAAAAACATCCGAGGGAACAGTGGATAAATGCGCAGATAAAGCGGTAGAGAAGAAATTTCGCATTGTCTCGTATGGAATTTTAGTAAACGCACCGCTAAAACGCTAGACAAGCCAGTCCAAAGACTTACTTTAGTACAGGGCCGAAGTAATTCACAGTACGTGCCCAGCAAACAAGCCCGGTATCTTTCAGAGTACAGCAGAGGACACCTGCCAAATATAGGTTGCCCCGCGTTTTGCCTGCAGACTGTGAGGGCCGGCAGGAGGTGGGCGTGGCTGTGGTGTGGGGGGCGTAACGAGCCCCAAGCCCGTGTCGGTCCGCGTCAGCCACCTCCACGTGCGGGGTGTCGCCGGCCCTCCTACCTCCGCACGTGTCTCTCGCGTGCTGTCCCACATCCTGCGGCCGCCGCTACTTCTCTTGCTGTCTTCATCTTGTTACTCATACTGGCGAACGGAGAGATACTGTAGTCGCCCGTTCTCGCTCTGATTGCGTACCAATTGTGTTTCTGTGTACGCATTATAATACGCTGAAAGTAAAATTTTATGCCTTCTTGTAGTCTGCCACAGACGTACAAGACGTATAGGTAACGGAACTTTCCAATTGCATTAAATATTGTAGGCGACAAAATACTGCACGTCTGGTACACTCTATCTGATATTGAATGAATATACTTTTTATGCCCAATGGAATAGACTTCTTGTTTATTGTCGGGCTGGTGTTGTGCAAACATGCACATCGTCAGCATGTCGTAATTATTCTGGTCACATGGCACGTGCCAAAGATGTTTGCTCATAATATTCGTATAATTATTGACAGCATTAATCTTTGGATGCAAAGTACATCGCCGTTGGCAGTGTCACAATGTGCAAATATTAATTACCATTGTCATGTAAATGGATGATTATAAGGAGCAGTCAAACGAAAACGAGACAGATTGAAGAAAAGTAAGTGAAATTGCTCGTGATGTTAAAAGTAACAGCCATCACTGTTAATATATTTATCCCGCTATGAGACAAAACGGTCAACTCCTTCGCTGAAAAATATTTGCGGTTGCCTACGGAGGAATGATCGTACCGTGTCTTGCACCTCTTCGTCGGAAGCAGATCCACAGGTACGAATGTCTTTCTTGAGGGAACTGAAAGTATGGAAATTGCATGGAAAAAGGTCGGAACTGTACGGAGGACGTGTAAGAGCTTCCCAGCGAAACTTCGGCAACGTATTCCAAACAATGTGGGACCACCCACATTTGCCGGCCGGTGTGGCGCTTCAGTCTGGAACCGCGTGACCGCTACTGTCGCAGGTTCGAATCCTGTCTCGGGCATGGATGTGTGTGATGTCCTTAGGTTAGTTAGGTTTAAGTAGTTCTACGTTCTAGGGGACTGATGACCACAGATGTTAAGTCCCATAGTGTTCAGAGCCATTTGAACCATTTGAGCCCACCCACATTTTTCGACTACACTGAAGAGGGTTCCCTGGGAAGATCCTGCATATTCTCCATACAGTCCCGAACTTTTGCCACGCGATTTCCATATTTTTCCTTTCCTGTAGGAAGACATGCGTACCCGACCGTTTGCTTCGCACGAAGAGGAACACGCCAGGGTACGAACATGCTTCCGTAAGCAACCAAAAATATTTTTCCGCGAAGGGATTGACCGTTTTGTCTCATAGCGGGATAAGTATATTGACAGTGATGCCTGTTACTTTTAAAATCACAAACAGTTTCACTTTTTTTTTCATCTGTCTCACTTTCATTAGCCTACCACTTATATACGAATACTATTAGGAAGTACGCAGAAGGAGGGGATTAGTGTTTGACTTCCCAACAACTGCTTCATTAGAGACGGATCATAAGCCATGATTAGCAAACGATTGGGAAGGAAACCGACGTTGCCTTTTCAAAGAAACCATCCGGGCATTCGCCTAAACGATTTAGGGAAATCACGGAAAACCTGTATCAGGACATCTTGAAACGAATTTATGCCGTCGTTCTCCAGTGTGCTCACCACTGCGCTACCCCGCTCGCTACTGTCAGCAAGCATCTTCGGCATATGCTATCCATAGGAACACTAATATTGAACCAGATGCTAGTCTAATAAGTACAGAATATGGATTGAGAGTAAATCGAATAAGATGAGTTTGGATTCCGTAGAAATGTTGGAACACGTGAGGCAATACTGACTTATCCTAGAAAATAGGTTGAGGAAAGGCAAACCTACGTTCCTAGCATTTGCAGACTTAGTGAGAGCTTTTGACAATGTTGACTGGAATACTCTCTTTCAAATTCTGAAGCTGACAGGGGTAAAATACAGGGAGCGAAAGGCTATTTACAATTTGTACAGAAACTAGATGGCAGTTATAAGACTCAAAGGGCATGAATGGGAAGCAGTGGTTGAGAAGGGAGTGAGACAGGGTTGTAGCCTATCCCCGATGTTATTCAACCTGTATATTGAGCAAGCAGTAAAGGAAACAAAAGAAAAATTCGGAGTAGGAATTAAAATCCATGGAGAAGAAATTAAAACTTTGAGGATCGCCGATGACATTATATTTCTGTCAGAGACAGCAAAGGACCTGGAAGAGCAGCTGAACGGAATGGACAGTGTCTTGAAAGGAGGATATAAGATGAACATCAACAAAAGCAAAACGAGGATAATGGAATGCAGTCGAACTAAATCGGGGGTGGTGAATGAATTAGATTAGGAAATGAGACACTTAAAGTAGTAAAAGAGTTTTGCTATTTGGGGAGCAAAATAAGTTTTGATGGTAGAAGTAGAGAGGATATAAAATGTAGGCTGACAATAGCAAGGAAAGCGTTTCTGAAGAAGAGAAATTTGTTAACATCGAGTATATATTTTAGTGTCAGGAAGTCGTTACTGAAAGTATTTGTATGGAGTTGTAGCCACGAATGGAAGTGAAACGTGGACGACAAATAGTTTAGACAAGAAGAGAATAGTAGCTTTCGAAATGTGGTGCTACAGAAGAATACTGAAGATTAGATGGGTAGATCACATAACTAATGAGGAAGTATTGATAGAATTGGGAAGAAGAGAAATTTGTGGCACAACTTGACTAGTAGAAGGGATCGCTTGGTAGGACATACACTCCTGGAAATGGAAAAAAGAACACATTGACACCGGTGTGTCAGACCCACCATACTTGCTCCGGACACTGCGAGAGGGCTGTACAAGCAAAGATCACACGCACGGCACAGCGGACACACCAGGAACCGCGGTGTTGGCCGTCGAATGGCGCTAGCTGCGCAGCATTTGTGCACCGCCGCCGTCAGTGTCAGCCAGTTTGCCGTGGCATACGGAGCTCCATCGCAGTCTTTAACACTGGTAGCATGCCGCGACAGCGTGGACGTGAACCGTATGTGCAGTTGACGGACTTTGAGCGAGGGCGTATAGTGGGCATGCGGGAGGCCGGGTGGACGTACCGCCGAATTGCTCAACACGTGGGGCGTGAGGTCTCCACAGTACATCGATGTTGTCGCCAGTGGTCGGCGGAAGATGCACGTGCCCGTCGACCTGGGACCGGACCGCAGCGACGCACGGATGCACGCCAAGACCGTAGGATCCTACGCAGTGCCGTAGGGGACCGCACCGCCACTTCCCAGCAAATTAGGGACACTGTTGCTCCTGGGGTATCGGCGAGGACCATTCGCAACCGTCTCCATGAAGCTGGGCTACGGTCCCGCACACCGTTAGGCCGTCTTCCGCTCACGCCCCAACATCGTGCAGCCCGCCTCCAGTGGTGTCGCGACAGGCGTGAATGGAGGGACGAATGGAGACGTGTCGTCTTCAGCGATGAGAGTCGCTTCTGCCTTGGTGCCAATGATGGTCGTATGCGTGTTTGGCGCCGTGCAGGTGAGCGCCACAATCAGGACTGCATACGACCGAGGCACACAGGGCCAACACCCGGCATCATGGTGTGGGGAGCGATCTCCTACACTGGCCGTACACCACTGGTGATCGTCGAGGGGACACTGAATAGTGCACGGTACATCCAAACCGTCATCGAACCCATCGTTCTACCATCCCTAGACCGGCAAGGGAACTTGCTGTTCCAACAGGACAATGCACGTCCGCATGTATCCCGTGCCACCCAACATGCTCTAGAAGGTGTAAGTCAACTACCCTGGCCAGCAAGATCTCCGGATCTGTCCCCCATTGAGCATGTTTGGGACTGGATGAAGCGTCGTCTCACGCGGTCTGCACGTCCAGCACGAACGCTGGTCCAACTGAGGCGCCAGGTGGAAATGGCATGGCAAGCCGTTCCACAGGACTACATCCAGCATCTCTACGATCGTCTCCATGGGAGAATAGCAGCCTGCATTGCTGCGAAAGGTGGATATACACTGTACTAGTGTCGACATTGTGCATGCTCTGTTGCCCGTGTCTATGTGCCTGTGGTTCTGTCAGTGTGATCATGTGATGTATCTGACCCCAGGAATGTGTCAATAAAGTTTCCCCTTCCTGGGACAATGAATTCACGGTGTTCTTATTTCAATTTCCAGGAGTGTATTCTGAGGCATCAAGGGATAACCAATTTAGAATTGGAGGGCAGTGTGGAGGGTAAAAATCGCAGAGCGAGACCAAGAGATGAATATATTAACAGCTTCAGAAGGATGTAGGTTGCAGTAGGTACTGGGAGATGAAGAAGCTTGCACAGGACAGAGTAGCATGGAGAGCTGCATCAAACCAGTCTCTGGACAGAAGACCACAACAACAACAACAATGAAATATAGCAGAAATGAGAACAGAGAGAAACCTTGCATCGTAATTGGTGATCACGAAGTACAAAATGGTTCAAATGGCTCTGAGCACTATGGGACTCAACTGCTGAGGTCATTAGTCCCCTAGAACTTAGAACTAGTTAAACCTAACTACCTAAGGACATCACAAACATCCATGCCCGAGGCAGGATTCGAACCTGCGACCGTAGCAGTCTTGCGGTTCCAGACTGCAGCGCCTTTAACGGCACTGCCACTTCGGCCGGCGATCACGAAGTACATAAAGTTAAGGAATTCTGCTACCTAAGCAGTGAAATAACCAATGACGGACGGAGCAAGGAGGACACAAAAACCAGATTAGCGCTGGCAAAAAGCGGATTCCTGGTCAAGGGAAGTCTACTAGTATCAAATATAGGTCATAATTTGAGGAATAAATTTCTGAGAATGTGCGTTTGGAGCTCAACATTGTACGGGAGTGAGACATGGACTGTGGGTAAAACGGGAACGCAAAAGAATAGAAGCACTTGAGATGTGGCGCTACAGAACAATGTTGAAAATTAGCTGGACTCATAAGGCAAGGAATGACGACGTTATCCGCTGAATAGGCGAGGAAAGGCATATACGAAAAACACTGACAAGAAGAAGGGATAGGATGATAGGACGTCTGTTGAGACATCAGGCAATAACTTCCATGGCACTGCAGGGAGCTGTAAGGGTATACACTGTAGAGGAAGACAGATCTTGGTATACATCCAGTAAATAATTTAGGACATAAGTTGCAAGTGCTTCTCTTAGATGAAAAGGTTGGCACAGGAGAGGAATTTGTAGCGGGCCGCATCAAACAGGTCAAAAGACTGATGACTCAAACAAAGAAGCAGTCAGGCAATAAATAATAAAATTAATTGTACGCTTGGCCACCTTATATCAAGACAAAAAACTTAATAGGTATCTCAGCCATATGAAATAAAAACTGGTGTTAGACAAGGTGATGGTTTATCACTTTTACTGTTTAGTTTTGTTCTAGAAAAAATTTCAAGGGTCTGGAATTCGGAGCTAAGAAATCATAAAATTGAACCAATAACTCTGGGAAGGAAAAGAAATGGAATTATGGTAAACTGCTTGGCTTTTGCCGATGATTTTGCAATACCTTCAGAAAACCTGACAGAAGCAGTAATTTAGATAAACCTTCTGGAAAAAATAGTAAGCAGAATTGCTCTCAAAATTTCAGCTGAAAAAACAAAGTTCATGATAAATGTAAAAAAATCCGCCAAAATTCATAGAGACACAGATAGGTAAAATAGAACGAGTAAATAAATTTAAATATCTTGGAGAAACTATACAACAGAATGGACTACAAAAATCTGCAATAGATGTAAGAATTAACAAAACGGAAAGAGCATATGGTTTAACCAGAAATATTTACGACAAGAAATATATATCTAGAAAAACAAAACGAAAACACTACACTACAGTGGTACGACCACAATGTTTATATGGATTTGAATGCCTAACGGTGAGCTATAAGATGGACAAATTAGAGGTACTGGAAAGAAGGATTATTAGATAAATAACGGGTGCAGATGGTTGGAAAATAAGAAGCAATGAGGAGATCTACAAAAATATAGAGAAAATATCGGAAGTAATGACAAAACGAAGATTAACCTTTCTCGGACACCTCTACCGAATGAAAGGAAATATCTAATTAGTTGGTCAATACGATTGTAAAAAGAAATAAGGTGTTTCCCTATTCCTGTCACGAGCTTCTGCGAGCTGTAGAGGGGACTTGAAAGTATTAAATAAAGCTTTGATGAAGAACCCAAGCCCGGAATGTGCTGTTTGTATGCGAAATAAGTTTGAAAACGGGACGCTTTCAAACCTCCTGTTCCACTGTACATAAGATGATGAGCTCAGAAGTGTGTACTCTACAGGAGACCACCGCTTGGGCAAGTACTCGTCGACTGGTTCTTTTCTAAGTGATGAAAAAAATCCCCTTCAATTTCGAGAATGTGGCACGTCTCAGGAGCACCACCGTCATCCCCACCAGTTGCGAATGTACCAGTATCCCGCAGTTTTTGTTGTAGTCGGACGAAAATGATATGTTATAATGATTTCCTGATACTCTCAGTTGTATTGGAGGTGAACTCTGAATCTAAACACGGTTGCTTTTGTTCTTACAGCAGTTTATTCGCCCAGGTCACACAAAAATACACAATGATTACTAACTTCAGCGAAATTAAATCGCCATCTTCAGATCATCTGTATAGAATTTTTTTTACTGATTTCAGTGAAATTAATTAGCCACCTTCATATCATACGCGTAGATAAAAAAATCTAGAAGAATTATCTGAAGATAGCGATTTAATTTCGCTGGAACTAGTAATCATGGTGTATTTCTGTGCGATCTTGGCGAATGAACCCTATATATATAAGTATGGGACATTAGGGCCTAAGTGTAGATATTTTTATTGGTGACAGGACAGCGTACCGAGAAAAATTACATCAATATTTACTTGACTTGCAGGTTAAATATAATAGCTGTTAGGAGTAGTATATTTTTAGGTGGGTTAGTACCTCAAAGTACGTATGGCAAGAACAAGCCATTAATGTTTATTTTCGCCTGGGCAGCAAGTGAGATGTTGAAGTGTGAACATGTGGACGCAAAAAGCTAAGTTTATATTGACAGGAACAAGCCACTTAAAGGTGCAGATACAACTGAGCAGAACGCATCAGGTTGCAAATTATGTGATTTTTTGGGGGGAACACAGACTCTGAGAAAAAAAAACTAACGTATTAAGTTACCAATGCGCACGATGTTAGTTATATAAAACACCATGAACACATAGTCGGATGTCAATGTAACTTCGTACACCTTCGTACCATTGGTGGTTATGTAAATGATTAGAGTTGCAGTTCTCCGTGATGGGTAAAACAGCAATTGAAGAGTATTAGTGTTGTTGGTATTAAGTGTTATTAGCAGCCTTTGTAGGGTGTATAAGAGACGTGAACAGTGCCAGATGTTGCGTGAACACCGTGAAGGACAGAAAAATTACGTGCACTGGTGTGAGACAGGGACCGCTACGGTCGCAGGTTCGAATCCTGCCTCGGGCATGGATGTTTGTGATGTCCTTAGGTTAGTTAGGTTTAACTAGTTCTAAGTTCTAGGGGACTAATGACCTCAGCAGTTGAGTCCCATAGTGCTCAGAGTCATTTGAACCATTTTTGGTGTGAGACAGCTTTATGAGCAGCTGATGTAGTCTGAAATGGGCTTCATTGCGAGTCTCCACTTGGCCATCATTGAGAGTCTCCATCTGACCAGCTGTCATACTGTGCAACTGCATGGGCATTTTGATGTGACAGTGGCCCAGTGTTGGAGCGTGTGGAAGCGTGAGGGTAGACATACTCGTCGTCAGGTTTATAGTCAACCATGTCTGACCAACATAATGTAGGATCGCTGTGCTGTGCATCATGCACATTGTAATCTCTCCACATCTGTGACGGGCATCCGGAAACAAGTAAGGGGATCCTTGCAACATTTAGTGTCGGAATCTAGCAAGAGCAGGACTACATCATTGTCGTGTGCATTGGCTGCCGTTAACCATACAATACAAGTGGCTGCGTTTGATGCCGTGATCAGGAGTATGGACTCCTGATGAATGGCATCTCATCATGTTCGACAGTGAATGATATTGGTGCTCCAGCCTGATGACCATCGTTGACGAGTATGGAGGCGACGTGGAGAAGGATTTCATTCCTCCAATGTTTAGGAAAGGTGCAGCAATGTTACTACTGGCGTCATTGTATGGGAAGCCATGAGATGTGATCACGGCTATTAGCGGTTGAGGGAATACTGAACGGTGCAACAGTACGCCACAGACATCCTCACTCCTCATGTGTTACCTATAATGCGGCAGTGTCATGGTACAGTTCTTCTGTAAACAATGCTGATCTGTCCATGGCAAGAGTCTCTATGAACTACTTGCGTGATGTTGAGACATCCTGTGGACGACTTCCGCCTGTCACTTTCTTGCAGTAAAACTGCACCAGTTCCCAACATCGAGAATCTGTCTGTAGTATAAATTGTTTACTACAATACAATAATGCTAACAACGCTGCTGCACTTAATTCTCATTTCAAAACAGTAAATACTGCATTTTTTGATTCAATTCCCTCAAACTTCTGGCGTTTCTTCCATAGTTCTTTTAGTGAAGCTACCTCATATGGGAATCGTGGAATAAACATTCTCGAAAAATTTTCAGTTCCACTAAATTAGGCTGCATTTATACTATTTTTATGAGGCAGGAAGTCTAAGATGGATTGTATCCACTCAGTCTATAGTAATACCTTCAGCCAATACAGCATGACTTAAGAACTGCATAGCAGGACATGCTCATTATATTTTGTTTGGATTAACCATCGGACCTGATTTGCAAAGATTTGTAAATATTTCATGCAAATGCAAATGGTATTCATGAATATTCTTATTACAGATAATTAATTCTTGTAAATAATTGTAGGCATAAGTAAATTTAATATCAGAGAATATCTGATCCATTCCAACTGCTAAAACAGGTAACACGAATGGGACACTATTAAATTTATAAATAATCAAGTCGGTGTGTAAAGAAAGTAAGGGGCCTACATTTCTCAGTTAATGGTTCTTGATTTAAGACTGATTAAGATAAAGGATCTTAAAAACTTTGGCTCTAAAGAACCATCCAAAACTGGAAAGCAAATCAATTACTCAAGCCGACTTTCGCCATTAGGCGCTAAAACTATAGGTGCCACCTACCGTAATTTAGAAGGACAAATTACCTCCTTAAGTAACATACGGTTAATGTTTCAATATTTTCATTCTCAGCGGTGATAGTCTGTACGGGAGAGGGCGGGGTGGAGGGGTTGTACAATGAAATGTGAGTCACCTCAGTGGAATACCTATTAAGGAGATATATCCTAGTTCAGTGGTTAACGCATCCGGAATTCTTGGCAGATGGATTTAATTTAATGCTGGAAATACGTTAGCAGCTTTTACACACATTTAGTTGCCGAGTAATTATCATTCGTAGTTAAAACACCGTTACTGAAATAGAATACCATATTTTGGCAAACTAGACATTATAACTGAATAGAATTTATTGTTGTATCTAAAAGTTCACATTCAGAATAATTTCTCTCTGCTACTTCGTTAATCAGAAATGGAGACATTTAATTGTATTTGTAAAAAGCCAGTGAACAACAAGAGATGAGTGTAGGTCTAATTATTGAAAACTTCTAAAAGGAACAAGCCTGCGGAGTTTATTAAATGTGCAAGCCTATGTCCGCCAACAAGGGAAAATGTACCGCAAACGAGTTAGCACAAGTTACAACATGTACAATGTGCCGAGTTTTCATCCAGGAGATCATACTGTCATTCAGTGACTGTTTTTAATGCCCGTCAGTGAATTTATAATAAATCTCTGAAACTGTCTTAATCTTCAATAATGTAATTTGAAATCTGTAACAATAGTACTGGACTGTGAATTGTGTTATTTTGAATTATGCTTACTGTGCACAGTGTGGTACGGCGTGATAACAACAGATTTTACTCATGAGGTGCAAACCGTCACAGGAGCCTAGTACTGAAATGTCCTGATGAGTTTACTGAAGACCATCAAGACGAAGCGTCGAGGGAAGCTATCCAAAGAGTCTCCTTTTTTTTTTTTTTCCACCTCAACACCTCACCTCATTCTGCACGCATCACAACCACAATTGCGGCTTCTTTGGCCTATTTAATTTTGCCACACGCTCTTTGCTCTCCTAACATGGCAGCCAGTGACTTGCTCTTTCCGAGAAGTGACAACCGTTGCGACACAGATATTTCGAGAGTGACAACGAGGTGGGATGTTTCCTGAAATTGGAGACTTCTACAACCAACGTCTCCGCTTCCTCATGCCACACTACCTCACGTATTCTTGAGAGAAATGAGTCACATTGAATGGCGAATAAGTAGAGCAACACCAACAGCATTACCAGGTTTCGTGGTTTTTCCGACGCGATAAACACAAGGGGCGTTCAATTAGTAATGCCACAAATCTTTTTTTCTAGGCCAGATTCGGCTGAAAAAGGCAGAATTCGTTGTGGGACATCGGCGAATATACCCGTTTCAGCCCCTATAATTTCATGAAGTTCCGACGGATGGCGGTGCTGTACGTAGCCTTCAAAATTGCGTCTGTAAAGGAGGTGCGTTCCAAGCAGAGAGCTGTCATTGTGTTTCTTTTGGCAGAAAACCAGAGCATCACAAATATTCATAGGTGCTTCCAGAGTGTCTTCGTAGACCTGGCAGTGAACAAAGGCATGGTGGGACGTAGAGCGAGGCGTCTGTCGTCATCGCAACATAATCAGACTAAACCTGTCCTATCTCACGCATGCCGGCAGCAGGCACACACCTTCGACCCCCGCAATATTGCGGACATTCTCATTTGAGATGATAGACGGATCGTAATGAAACACTTCATTGCACAAGTGGACGTCTCTTTTGGTAGTGCTGACATACTCGTCCAACATTTAGGGTACTTAAAGGGGTGTACCGCCTGGCTTCCTCGCCGCATAACAGATGGCCATAAAGAGCAACAAAGGACCATCTGAGCGGAGTTACTTGCACGTTACAATCCTGATCGTGACAATTTTTTGTCAAACATCGTCACACGTAATGAAACGTGTGTTCATCACTTCGAACCGGCCACAAAACAAGCAATTAATGGAGTTGTAACACATCACGTCTCCTCCAAAGGAAAAGTTCCAGACAGCACCCTCAACTGGTAAAGTTAGTGCGACTGTCTTTTGGGACTCTGAAGGAGTTAATCTGTTTGGCGCCCTACCTCACGGAGCAACGATCAACTCGGAAGTGTATTGTGCTACCCTCAGGAAACTGAAGGAACGACTTCAACGTGTTCATCGCCACGGAAATGAAAACTAACTTCTCCTTCTCTATGACAACGTAATGCTTCGCGCAAGTCAGCGAAAAAGAGAGGAGCTCACAAAACATCGTTGGACTCCAAAATGAGATTTTCACTCTGCAGCGGACTGTGCGCTGATATGAAACTTCCTGACAGATTAAAACCGTGTGCTGTACCGAGACTCGAACTCGGGACCTTTGCCTCTCGCAGGCAAGTTCTCTTCCAACTTTTTTTTGTCTCATTTTGTTCGTTTTCGTTCATTGTATCTGCTCTGGGTGTACGTCGAAAGACACCCGTTTCAGTTCGTTGTTGATCAATTAACTCAGTTTTTTTATTACAACCAACTGAGCAACCGAAGCACGAATCACGCCACGTCCTCACAGCTTTACTTCTGCCAGTACCTCGTCTCCTACCTTCCAAACTTTACAGAAGCTCTCCTGCGAACCTTCCAGAACTAGCACTCCTGAAAGAAAGGATACTGCGGAGTCATGGCTTAGCCACAGCCTGGGGGATGTTCCCAGAATGAGATTTTCACTCTGCAGCGGAGTGTGCGCTGATATGAAACTTCCTGGCAGATTAAAACTGTGTGCCGGACCGAGACTCGAACTCGGGACCTTTCTCTTTCGCGGGCAAGTGCTCTGACAACTGAGCTACCCAAGCACGACTCATGCTCCGTCCTGTCCTTCCTCATACAACCCACAGTTATATCTCGTAGCTTCCGGCTTCCATGTGCTGGCCAAAAAAAGGATGCATTCTACAGAAAGCAATACGTGGATAAAGGGGGGAGGGGTTATTGACGCAACAAGACGTTGGCTCCGATGTCGACCTGTAGAGCGGTACCATGCGACCATATACGCCCTTCCCTTAAGGTGGTCGACGCACTGAACGGAGATTACGTTACAAAATTGGGTTTTGTAGCCCAAAGAGTGGGGAATAATATGGTGTATTGGAATCCTGAATAAAATCAACCTGCTTTGAGAAAAAACGTGTAGCGTTACTCAGTGGATACACATCATAAAACAATACCAATCGGCGCATGCGGTCACCATATTTCAATTCGAAACACTACGTTAGGTTCGTTCCTGGACGGCAGTGTGGAAGGTAGCAGTGCAGTAGGATCGATGAAGAAGAGTTTTGAGAGAGAGAGAGACATGAAGGTGGTGAGGGCGAGGTTGAAAAACCCATCGGTTGCCCCCTAGCCTCCCCCATTTCCTGCCGCAACAGCGGCCATTACGTCATTTCCTGGTTGCAACAGTGGCCCTCGCTGGCAAGCAGGCAGTTATTCCCCCCTCTTCTGCCCCCCCCCCCGGCCCCACAGTTCCGTAGTCGTGGCCGCCCACGCCCCCCCCCCATCCCCCCACATCCCGCCCCTCCCACGCGCGCGTCCAGCATTTCTTTCGCTCCTCGACGGCGGCAGCGGCGGCGGCGGCGGCGGCGCTTGCGAAATTGCCAAACTTGGCGCGGCTCTTGGATGTCAAATAACGGGGCGTGGCGTGCGGCCGCCGCGTCGCGGCCCGCCTGTTGGATGGCTGTTGTTAGCCGCCTGCCGCTGGGGCGGCGAATATTTTAAAGTTTCCGCTGCGCCCAGCGCGCCGCCTCGTGACGTATGAGGCACGGCAATGAAGTCTCCAGCAGATGAGTCCTTCCGTCTTCCGGCTGCAGACGAATGGTGCTTGTGTCTGACGAACGAGCCGTCGTCGTTAGCTGGACAGAATCCACTTGTCAGAACTAGCTCATCAGGCAAAATTGGAAATGAAAAAAGCAGAAAAGTTACACGGACAGCAAGTTCAACATTTTCTAACACTTTATTCTTTCCTTTTTCTCGTGGTCGTGGAGCGATTCTAGGGCAAATGAAAGTATTATTCGCCTATCCATATGCAACTTGAGGGTGGAAGTAATATTTTAAGATACATTTTTTGCATGTAAGTAAATATTGGGTCAAGCGCCAAAAGTCACATTTACAAATTGTAATGTTTTCCTTTGTATGCTGTGCGGTTTTTTAGCGGATACAAGAGCGAGGAACAGATGCTGTTCAGGAACAGAGAATTCAGACATTAATTTATTCTACATCTAATATCTAATAGTAAAAATAATGTGTAACTTCGTTGCTGAATTAGCGCCGACGGTTGCTAACAGTAGATTCGAGTGTAGAAATATATACATATACAAAAGTTTTATAGATCTGTCACTCTTAAATACAGTATCTTTTTAGTATATCACGATCCCCAGCCATTAATAATGTCTGTAGATATTGTTCAACTGTCAAACACACAAAATTGGCTGAGTACATGAACGTTTTTCTTTTTTTTATCTCATTTTGTTCTATATAGTTCGTTGAGGTTGTTCGTGGCGGACGTCCGATGACACTCGTTCAGGTTGTTCGTTGATCCGTTCACTTACAGAGGGTAGCTAAACCCTCTGACCGAACACGCTGAGCTACCGTGCCGGCTTTTTTTTTTTTTTTAATCTCATTTTGTTCGTTTTCGTTCGTTGCATCTGCTCGGTGCGGACGTCGCAAGACACCCGTTTCAGTTCGTCGTTGATCCATTAACTCAGTTTTTTTATTACAGAGGGGAGCTAATCCTCTGACCGAACACGCTGAATTACCGTGCCGGCTGCGTTCGAACGTAAATACACTCGCCGCGAGGCCTACGAGAAAGACAGGCCGCGGCGCGTACGTCACGAAGTTAGTCCTGCGCTTGCTCGGTAGCTCAAATCAGAAGACAAACTACGTTTCTACACCTGTTAACTCGTAACTAGGCGTGTCCGTACAAACGAAAACTGAATCTTCTACTTGAATCCGCTATTATGGAATCTTACTGTTATTAGTCCTATAATGATGGGAAGACCATGGGCCTGCTTTTAATTTGTTACGGCTGCACTGGCGTACAATAAAATAAAATCATGCTAAAATGATTATCAGTTGCATAAGGCACCACTTCCAGTATGTAATGAGTACTGTTCAGCAGAAGAGACTAAATGCTATGAACAAGCCGCCATACCAATTACATCGAGTATTGATCTTAAATTAAATTTTGCTGTAGTACTGTTAATCAGTAAGACTTCATAATAGCAGGTTCCAGTTTAAGTGCACTTATCGTTATTACTTACACGCCCAGCTGCGAGTTAACAGGTCTGGAAACGCATTTTGTCTGCTGAGCTGAGCGAGCGAGCGAGTTCAGGACTACCTCCGTGACGTACGCGCCGCGGCCTGTCTTTCTCGTGGGCCTCGTCTCGCCGCTGGGGCTCCAGAGAGAGGATGCTTGCATCACATTGGCAGCGACGTAATCTTTAGTGGAAGCGCCCTTGAGCCGCGGTGGCGGCTGTAGGAAACGCGGCCTCGTAACCGGTGAAGCGTGTATTTAAAAGTGCGGCCGACCGAATAGCTGCCGATACCGCAGAGACAATCAACAAAATGGGTACAGCAGCAATACAAAAATAGTAGAAACGTTAGGGATCGCGACACAAACATAAAAACTATACAGGTTTCATACCAAAAATGTAGTTTTATTCTACGTCATTGTATTTAACCACAAAATGATACAAAATCTGAAGAAACTGAAACGTTCTGTATGCCATGGTCTTAACATAAATAACGATACAAATGCCATCACACTCATTTTCACTCATATCGCAACATTCTTGTAAAACCACTTATTCTTCTCTTTTTTAGAAATGGAATTATTTTAGCAAAATCCCTTCCGTTTGTAGTGTTTCCAGCTACAAATTTTGAACATCAGAAGTAATGTTCCTTGAGCTCCTCATGTGCATTGAGAGTTGATTGAACTTGCAGTACCCCTAGCCGGTCAGCAGCCAGTCTGATCCAGTGAGCTCTTGAAAATGCACATTGGTGAATTTTTTCAGCTGCTGACTTGAAATCGTACAAATCTTAAATATTTTCAACATTTCGCAGCTCTGTCAGCAACTGCATAAATATTGATTTTAATTTTAATAACAAACAGCCTCAGCTGCAATGTTTACCTAGATTTACCTAGGTTTCAGTCGAGATAACCCAACCTTCTTCAGAATAAAAGTAACTCCATAGTGGACATCCTCAAGCTAAAACTACAAATCCATAAATTTCGCAGCCCTGTCAGCAACTGCATAAATATTAATTTTAATAACAAACAGCCTCAGCTGCAACGTTTACCTAGGTTTCAGTCGGGATAACCCAACCATCTTCAGAAGAAAACTAACTCCATAGTGGACATCGTCAAGCTAAAACTACATATCCATAAATTGTCATCAGATTGCAAAAACTTATCTGAAACTGCCTCGGCCCCACTTCGCGACCACGATGCGGCAGCCACGAGTGCTGTACTGGAACTCGTGGCTGCCAATGCACTGCTACCACTGTCGTCGTTTCAACCACATTAGAACGTCATGTTGACACGCAGCCAAATATGTAACCTGTGGTCGGGATGTGCACGAGGGCGATTGTCCGCCTCCTTCTCCCCATTGTATCAACTGCAATGGCGGCCATGCCGCCTCCTCTCGAGATTGCCCCATGTATCTTCATCAGTGGGCTGTTCAGGAGATCCGGATAAAGTGCCTGCTGGGTCTCTTGCCAGTTATTTGCTAATCGCAAATCCTGTGTTCTACCGTCTGACACTTATAATTCTGTTCTTCTACATCTACATCTACATCTACATCTACATCTACATCTACATCCATACTCCGCAAGCCACCTGACGGTGTGTGGCGGAGGGTACCTTGAGTACCTCTATCGGTTCTCCCTTCTATTCCAGTCTCGTATTGTTCGTGGAAAGAAATATTGTCGGTATGCCTCAGTGTGGGCTCTAATCTCTCTGATTTTATCCTCATCGTCTCGTCACGATATATACGTAGGAGGGAGCAATATACTGCTTGACTCTTCGGTGAAGGTATGTTCTCGAAACTTTGACAAAAGCCCGTACCGAGCTACTGAGCGTCTCTCCTGCAGAGTCTTCCACTGGAGTTTATCTATCATCTCCGTAACGCTTTCGCGATTACTAAATGATCCTGTAACGAAGCGCGCTGCTCTCCGTTGGATCTTCTCTATCTCTTTTATCAACCCTATCTGGTACGGATCCCACACTACTGAGCAGTATTCAAGCAGTGGGCGAACAAGCGTACTGTAACCTACTTCCTTTGTTTTCGGATTGCATTTCCTTAGGATTCTTCCAATGAATCTCAGTCTGGCATCTACTTTACCGACGATTAACATTATATGATCGTTCCATTTTAGATCACTCCTAATGTGTACTCCCAGATAATTTATGGTATTAACTGCTTCCAGTTGCTGACCTGGTATTTTGTAGCTAAATGATAAAGGATCTATCTTTCTGTGTATTCGCAGCACATTACACTTGTCTATATTGAGATTCAATTGCCATTCCCTGCACCATGCGTCAATTCGCTGCAGATCCTCCTGCATTTCAGTACAATTTTCCATTGTTACAACCTCTCGATACACCACAGCATCATCTGCAAAAAGCCTCAGTAAACTTCCGATGTCATCCACAAGGTCATTTATGTATATTGTGAATAGCAACGGTCCTATGACAGTCCCCTGCGGCACACCTGAAATCACTCTTACTTCGGAAGACTTCTCTCCATTGAGAATGACATGCTGCGTCCTGTTATCTAGGAACTCCTCAATCCAATCACACAATTGGTCTGATAGTCCATATGCTCTTACTTTGTTCATTAAACAACTGTGGGGAACTGTATCGAACGCCTTGCGGAAGTCAAGAAACACGGCATCTACCTGTGAACCCGTGTCTATGGCCCTCTGAGTCTCGTGGACGAATAGCGCGAGCTGGGTTTCACATGACCGTCTTTTTCGAAACCCATGCTGATTTCTACAGAGTAGATTTCTAGTCTCCAGAAAAGTCATTATACTCGAACACAATACGTGTTCCAAAATTCTACAACTGATCGACGTTAGAGATATAGGTCTATAGTTCTGCACATCTGCTCGACGTCCCTTCTTGAAAACTGGGATGACCTGTGCCCTTTTCCAGTCCTTTGGAACGCTACGCTCTTCTAGAGACCTACGGTACACCGCTGCAAGAAGGGGGGCAAGTTCCTTCGCGTACTCTGTGTAAAATTGAACTGGTATCCCATCAGGTCCAGAGGCCTTTCCTCTTTTGAGCGATTTTAATTGTTTCTCTATCCCTCTGTCGTCTGTTTTGATATCTACCATTTTGTCATCTGTGCGACAATCTAGAGAAGGAACTACAGTGCAATCTTCCTCTGTGAAACAGCTTTGGAAAAAGACATTTAGTATTTCGGCCTTTAGTCTGTCATCCTCTGTTTCAGTAACATATTGGTCACAGAGTGTCTGGACATTTTGTTTTGATCCAACTACCGCTTTGACATAAGACCAAAATTTCTTAGGATTTTCTGCCAAGTCAGTACATAGAACTTTACTTTCGAATTCATTGAACGCCTCTCGCATAGCCCTCCTCACACTACATTTCGCTTCGCGTAATTTTTGTTTGTCTGCAAGGCTTTGGCTATGTTTATGTTTGCTGTGAAGTTCCCGTTGCTTCCGCAGCAGTTTTCTAACTCGGTTGTTGTACTACGGTGGCTCTTTTCCATCTCTTACGATCTTGCTTGGCACATACTCATCTAACGCATTATGTACGACGGTTTTGAACTTTGTCCACTGATCCTCAACACTATCTGTACTTGAGACAAAACTTTTGTGTTGAGCCAACAGGTACTCTGAAATCTGCTTTTTGTCACTTTTTCTAAACAGAAAAATCTTCCTAACCTTTTTAATATTCCTATTTACGGCTGAAATCATCGATGCCGTAACCGCTTTATGATCGCTGATTCCCTGTTCTGCGTTAACTTTTTCAAATAGTTCGGGTCTGTTTGTCACCAGAAGGTCTAATATGCTATCGCCACGAGTCGGTTCTCTGTTTAACTGCTCAAGGTAGTTTTCAGATAAAGCACTTAAAAAAATTTCACTGGATTCTTTGTCCCTGCCACCCGTTATGAACGTCTGAGTCTCCCAGTCTATATCCGGCAAATTAAAATCTCCACCCAGAACTATAACATGGTGGGGAAATCTACTCGAAATATTTTCCAAATTATCCTTCAGGTGCTCGGCCACAACAGCTGCTGAGCCAGGGGGTCTATAGAGACATCCAATTACCATGTCTGAGCCTGCTTTAACCGTGACCTTCACCAAAATCATTTCACATTTCGGATCTCCGTCAATTTCCTTCGATACTATTGCAGTTCTTATCGCTATAAACACGCCTCCCCCTTCACTGTCCAGCCTGTCTCTGCGGTATACATTCCAATCTGAGTTTAGGATTTCATTACTATTTACGTCTGGTTTCAGCCAACTTTCTGTCCCTAGTACTATATGAGCGTTGTGACCGTTTATTAATGAGAGAAGCGCTGGGACCTTTCTGTAGACGCTCCTGCAGTTTACTATTAGCACGTTAATATTGTTATTCCCTGATGCATTTTGCCTACTCCTACCTTGCTGCGTCTCAGGAGGCGTCTTGTCGGGCCTAGGGAGGGGATTCTCTAACCTAAAAAACCCCCATGTGCACTCCACACGTACTCCGCTACCCTTGTAGCCGCTTCCGGCGTGTAGTGCACGCCTGACCTATTCAGGGGGACCCTACATTTCTCCACCCGATAGCGGAGGTCGAGAAATTTGCACCCCAGATCTCCGCAGAATCGTCTGAGCCTCTGGTTTAAGCCTTCCACTCGGCTGCAAACCAGAGGACCGCGATCGGTTCTAGGAACGATACTACAAATAGTTGCTACATCTCGCTCCATGAAGGACATGGCCAAGCAGACATGCGACGTCAACTTCTGCTCTGAGGTTGTGAAATCACCCATTGTTAAGGTAGCATCGCTGTCCCTTCGTTCAGCTGTGCAACAAGCCATCAAACTCTTGCCTCAACGAGCGAAGCCACTAGCTACACAACCAGCAGGCCGGAAAGGACAGAAGGAGTACTCCCGTGAAGACTTCCTAAATCCCTCCAGCCAACCAACACCTGAGTCTTCCTCTGCTAATCGAAAAGGTTTGAAGAAGTCCAACAAAGGCAAACAGTCTTCGCTGACTCGAACATCCTCTTCGACAGTGTCGCCATGTGATACCTTCGCCAGGCCGGCCTCTGTGTCGCTGGTGCGCACCACCAAACGCTTTTCTGTGTTAGACTCCACAGACCAACAGCACACGAACGCCGATGCTTCCGTGGACGTCATGGAGCAGGATTCTCCTGCCTCTGTACCCTGTAGTAGCGAGTCTTCGCAGGCTACCACTCGGCAGCCACCATGTGACACCCCTTCACTTTCTCCTCATCAAGACTCTCCTCCAATGGAACGTTCGCGGCCTTCGATCCCACAAAGAGAATTTACAGCTGCTTTTAGAATCGCAGCCTCTCCTTGTACTCTGCCTTCAGGAAACAAAATTGCGTCCACACGACTGCTTTGAGCTTTTACATTTTTTCCCAGTCCGTTTTGATCTTCCTCCTGAGGTCGGCATTCCATTTAGTGGGGGAGTCATGCTGCTCATTTGGAATGATGTTCATAGTCAACCCACCTACCAGACTACCCGTCTTCAAGCTGTTGCAATTCGCCTTTTCCTCCCTCAACAGGCTTTTTCCCTTTGTACCATTTATGTCCCTATGTCATTCAGTGTCACCAGGGCCAACTTCCCCCAGCTTATTGGGCAGCTACTTCACCCGTTTCTGCTACACGGTGACTTTAATGTACATTATTCCATTTGGGACTCTCCCAGAACCCGTCAGAAAGGTGGCCTCTTGGCTGACCTTAATCAGCTTAACCTGTTCTGCCTTAACACAGGAGCACCCACATTCCTTTCAGAATCCTCGCACACCTATTCCAATTTGGGCTCATCCTTCTGCGCTGTCCAGCTTGCCCATCTTCTCGAGTGGTCCGTTCTTTCCGACACCTACTCGAGCGACCATTTCCCACGCGCTACCCGTTTGCTGACTCTCTGCTTACTAAGGCTGACTGGTAGCTTTACTCCTCCCCGGTGACCTTAGAAAAACAAGATTTCCCCAGTTGTGACGACCAGGTGGAATATATTACCAAAGTTATCCCTACCGCACTTCCCCTTTACCACGCCGTGTCCCAGTGCCTTGGTGGACTGAGGCATTCCGCGACGCATTTCGCGCTCGAAGACGTTCTCTCCGTGTTTTTAACCATCATTCTAAGACGGCAAACTGCATTCATTATAAACAGATGCGTGCACAGTGTCGTCGCGTTCTTCGTGATAGCAGAAAACTAGCTAGATTTCATTCACTAGTTCTTTTAACAATTCCATCCCTTCCCCTGCCGTTTGGGCCAACCTCCGACGGATTTCTGGGACCAAGATCCATTCCCCAATTTCAAGCCTGACAGTAGCTGACGATGCCATCATGGACCCTATTGCTAACTCCAACACCTTGGTTCGCCATTTTGCGGAAATTTCGAGCTCTTTCCATTATCGCCCTGCCTTCCTCCATCGGAAACGAGAGGAGGAGACTCGGACGATACCCTTGGCTTCTCACAATCGTTAGTGCTACAATGCCACCTTTACTAAGAGGGAACTGGATCATGCTCTCAGTTCATCCTGGTCCTCCGCTCCAAGGCCAGAAGCTGTCCACATTCAGATGCTGCAGCACCTTTCTCTTGTGGGGAAACACTTTGTGCTTAATATGTACAACCGTATCAGGGCAGAGCGGACGTTTCCCGGACGGTGGCGTGAAGCCACCGCTATACCCACACCTAAGTCCGGTAAGTACAAACAGTTTCCTTCTAGCTACCACCCCGACCCTCTCACCAACTGTGTTTGCAAGGAAATAGAAAGTACGATTCATGCCCGGCTCGCAATTTACTAACAACTGCACAGTGTGGATTTTGAGCGCGCCGTTCTGCAGTTGACCGTGTCGACACTTTGTCCATGTATGTCATGAATGGTTTTCTGCGGAAACCCCGAACTGTGGCCTGGTTTTTTGATTTGGAGAAGAGCTACGCCACCTTCTTGAGAAGTGGTATCGTCCATACCCTCTACACGTAGGGCTTCCGTGGCCACTGCCCCGTTTCCTTGAGGAGTTTTTAAAAGATCCAGTTTTCAAGGTGCGTGTGGGTGTTGCCTTGTTGGACACTTTTATCCAGGAAAACGGTGTACTGGCCGGAGTGGCCGTGCTGTTCTAGGCGCTACAGTCTGGAGCCGAGCGACCGCTACGGTCGCAGGTTCGAATCCTGCCACGGGCATGGATGTGTGTGATGTCCTTAGGTTAGTTAGGTTTAATTAGTTCTAAGTTCTAAGCGACTGATGACCTCAGAAGTTAAGTCGCATAGTGCTCAGAGCCACTTGAACCATTTTTTGAAAACTGTGTGCCTTAGGGTGCCGTTGACGATTTTTGCCACCTATTGCAATTCTCCACGGACCTGTCTCATTGAGCGGCGTCTTCAGCGATGTCTCGATCGTCTTCACTCGCGGAGCATCGACAATGGCTTTCGTTTTTCCATTAACAAAACCGTTTGTATGAATTTCTGGCGGCGCAATTGGTTTCTCCCAACATCTTTACATCTTGGGCCTGTAGCTCTTCCGTTCGTTGAAACTACGAAATTCCTTGGGCTCACGCTCGCTAGGAAACTCTCTTGGTCCTCCCATGTGTCTTGCCTGGCAGCCCATTATACGCGGTCCCTCAGTGCTACTTCCTGGGGTGCAGATAGCACAATCTTCCACCGTTTGTAGCTGTCCCTCGTCCGTTCGAAACTAGACTATGGGTGCTTTGTTAATGAGTCTGCACGTCCGTCCCTCTTACGCCCTCTCAGCACTAGCCACAATCATGGCATTCGTTTGGCTACTGGCGCTTTTTATAGTAGCCCAGTTGGGAGTCTGTATGCCGAAGCTACTGAATTACCATTGTCCTACTGCCATGACTTTCTCCTCAGCATGTATGCATGCCGTTGTCTGCCATGCGTGGCCACCCTTCCTAAGCCTCCTTCTTTGATGACTCCTTTGATCGCCCGTATGGGGCGCGTCCTTCTTTTCTGTTACCTCCTGAATCTGCTTTCGGCCGGCGGCTTAACTTCACACTACCTGCAACTTTCCCAGTGGGTGTGAAACATTCACCACCTTGGCCTCGTACGGCGACCCGTGTTCATCTTGGCCTTCATTCGCTTGCTAAGGACACTACTCCGGCCTCGCACTATCACCTTCAGTTTCATGACCTTCGCATGGAACTTCGCTTTAGTACCTTTGTGTACACTGATGGCTCTCGGACTGACAGTGGTGTCAGGTGTGCCTCCATCACTGGCGCCGCCGTTTTTCAGTATCAGCTTCCGGCACACTGCTCAGTATTTACACCGGAGCTCTTCGTCCTGTATCAGTCAAGGGAGTAAGTCCAGCATCACAGGCTTTTGAATTGTGTCCTCTGCTCAGACTATCTCAGCGCACATCAAAGTCTCTGTGCGCTATTCACCAAGCATCCCTTAGTGCAACGGGTCCAGGAAAACTGTTATTTGCTCACTCTTGATGGAGCCACTGTGATGTTTATGTGGGTTCTTGGTCATGTCGGTCTGCCACGAAAAGAGGCTGCTGACGCTGCTGCCAAGAATGCAGGCCTCATATCTCAGCCCACTAGTTGCTATGTTCTCTCCGATGGTCTCTGTGTTGCTGTCTGTCAGGAGATGGTGTCACTTTGGCATCGCTATTGGTCCTCCTTTCATGGGAATAAGCTCCAGATAATTAAGCCACTTGGACGACCTCCTCTCGGTCCTTCTGCCAGAGGAGATCATTTTAACTAGGTTGCATATAGGGCACGGCTTTTTTAGCCATCGCCCTTTTTGAAGTGGCGCTCCCCCACCACATTGTGCCCGTGTTTTAACTGTCCGCAATTTCCTGACGGAATTCCCATTTTTTGGCCGTTTGCGTCCTGGTTTGGGTTTACGTCTGAGTTACCAACCGTTTTAGCGAACGACGTCATAGCAATAAGGCGAAGGCCATAAATTTTTTAGTTCTGGACCTCCGATTCTCTATGGTGCATTTTATAGCCCTTTCTCGACGTCCCTGTTTTTAGCTGTCATCTCTTACATCGATTGGGATTGACGTGTATTCGTTTTTCAACTCCTTTCTGTCTTCGTGTTCTATAGTTTTGACTTGGGCGCGTAAGACCCTAGTTGTTTTTGCACCCTAAAACAAAACAGAGCAAACGGCACTTTTGTCTACTTCATAAGTCATATCGCGACGTTTTATTTTGAATGACCTTGAGTTTTCCTAAGAATTAGCTTGTTTCTCATCTATAAGAATTGTATAAGATTTTTTATTAAAAAATTGCATAAAATTAAAATAAATAAATAAATATATAAAAATTAAATAAGATAGAAAGCTGAATAGAAAAAATCTAGACTAGCATTATTCGTTTGTGTCCGTGACAGAATATTTTTTATTTTTAGTTTCTTATCATGTTTGTCATGTTCTTTTCTAACTCTGCGATGTCCAAATAGTTTCCATACTCTGTTTTGTTGTGCTATAGGTGCACAGGTAGCATCTATCTCTTAACGCTGCAGACGGCATTTTGTATGTTTTGCACTTTTACTATTACGCTTCATTTTTCGTAAAGTCAACTGTAGTATGTCTTGATATACACTACATGACTACTTGTTTTTAATATACAGGGCTTGAAGATGGTATTACTGAGATTTCGAAACTGGTTGTCTAAATACGTTAACCGTTGGGGATTTTCCTTCGTAAACTTTTGACCGGCAGCTGCCCCGTATGCACAATGGATCAACGCAGATGAGAAAAAAGATTGAATAATCAACGAAAGGGCAACGTCCTACGAATCGCAGCGTGGTATATGAGAAATTTTAGCATGGCAGGGATAACCACACTAATTCTGAGCACTTATATTGTAATCATTTTAATCAGTCGTGCACCGGGTTATATTATTGTGCATTTGTCGGTCATGTAAGTACATCTGCGTAAATCTCAGCCTTAGCATATTTTGGTGCCTTCCATGTAGTGTTGTTGTAATTACCGCTCTAGTTCCTTTAGCAATGGGTGAGTTATGAATCTCACGCAGTCCTTTTATTGTTGTTGCCCATAGCTCCTGTTCCGAGTACAAAGCCTAAAGCTATTTGAGTGAGTTATTTTGAAACATTTTCTTGTCTAGTTGTAATTTTGAAGTGTAACGTAATTCCATGAGTCTTGTAATATTCCCGATTTTTGTCACTCTGTGTAAATACATAAAACTGCAACCAGTCACTTTTTTGAATAGTTATTTATTATTCCATGAACCGGCTTTCCAACCTTTTCAGATGCTTTGCGGAAGTTACATATCTATTTATGGCATGATGCTTGCGACAGTGTGTGCAGATGTTTTTCTGTTTGTGTCCATCCGTCTGCTTCCAGTCTGATGTCCAGTTGGTACGTCACTTCAAACACTTTTACACAATCTGTACACATTTACAATGTGATAGTGAAACTTTGCCAGCATCTATCATTTGTTCTATTCAACTGTGTTATTTGACAGTAACTGTGGCGTGATTATTCCGGGCAAACTTTTATATATTCGCTCTCATTGTCATGATAAGATTGTATTTGGTGCTCTGGCCTGTGTGTAGTCCATTCATTTTTTTATCTGGTATATGGTTTAAAACTATTCTCATTCCGTGGATTGTGCCAGTGTAATTTTATAGTATTTGGTTTTGATGTTATGGTTAGTATCTTTGGGCCTTGTTACCTGGCTTTAGATTTTGATTAGCCGTAAAAGCTCATTCATTTTGCATTGAGTGAGAGGGCGTATTTGTTTACTCAGTCACTTGTTTGATTTTAAAACATTGCTCTTACAAGTTTTTTTTAGACTGGTTGTGGCATAAAATCTCTGCCATGTTTTCAAATAGACATTTTAAAATTATGATCACTCACGCTCAACACAGCCCTACCACCTTTTGCTACGTCACACGTATGAGAACTGCCCGGCCGTTCTACCCTACTCTTTTTAACTGGTTCAAATGGCTCTGAGCACCATGCCACTTAACTTCTGAGGTCATCAGTCGCCTCTTTTTAACTCTCTACGTAAAGTCGTTGTGCTAACTGGACTGATAACGGCACGTTCCGCAATGCTCGACGGTCCGTGGCCATCTATGAATGAGGTCTTTCTGGTCTTGGTTTTGCTGTTGTTGTTCCTCTGCGTTTCCACTTGACAACCACATCGCCAACAGACTTCGGCAGACTTACAAGGACAGATATGTAGTTCATGGATTTGCTTGGTCAGGTGACGTCCAGTGACTAGCCCACGTTGGAAGGCACTGAGCCCTTCTGACAGACCCATACTGCTTGCACTGCTTCTCTGCTAACACAGTACTCATTGGCTGGCCGCGCGGGGTAGCCGCGCTGTCTAAGGCGTCTTGCCACGGTCCGAGCGGCTCCTCCTCGGAGGTTCGAATCCTCCCTCGGGCATGGGTGTGTGTGTCGTCCTTAGCGTAAGTTAGTTTAAGTTAGATTAAATAGTGTGTAAGTTTAGGGACCGATGACCTCGGCAGTTTGGTCATCCGACGGATGTCCTTACCACAAATTTCCAAAAATACCCATTGGCTCCTTCTGCATTGGCGGGACCGCCTCGAGCAAGTTTCCTTTTAACGGGTTCAGACTGTTACACAGTTAAATCTGTGCCTGGCTGTAAGGTGATATCGAAAAACCATTAATAAATTTAAAAAAAAACTCTTAATCACTGACTGGTCTAAGCAGGATGAGCAACTCTCCAGTATTTCTCAGGACCTCCCGTATTACAGCAATTTTTTGTAATCCTCCAGGCTCCCTTAGTGACCCCTGTTTCTCTCGTATATTTCGTCAGCGATTACCGTTATAATCAGTAATTCCGCGAAGTACCACCAAGTGTTGTTCAAGTTAGCTGACCGACAGATCTCAAAAAGTTTTCGTATAATAATCGATGCTGTTATCGACAAATGGTCTTTTAGCGGTTCGTACTGGTACGTAAAAGAGGAGCTTTGGCTCAATTTAATGTGAGAAGTGGAAACAGAATGACACAGCCTATGCGTCAAGAGGAGTCTTGACAGGGGGAATGTTTACTTCTTTCTCGGTCACTACTGGCAACCGACGGATGCGCTCGCCTCGTCCAATCAGCAGCTATTGTATAAATAATACGCGGAAGTAACAATGACTCACGAAAATGGATTGTTTAGACTTTCATGTTTAAACACACTTATTACATTATTAGTCAACTAAACCACACAACATAACAATATTGTGCAACGCAAAATTTGATACCGTATGACATAATAGACTAAAAGTAATCAAAATATGCCAGTTTTTTAATGTTCATATCTCCAGTATCACCCTTTCCAACAAAATGAGATGTTACTGTGCAGTTTAAATTTACTGCGAATAAACCTCGCATTCATGATGAGATGTTAGCCATCTGCATTCAAACGACGACCAAACGTTTGTCGCCCTAGTTCTAAGTGAATCGACCTAATAAAAACCCTACAACGACACAAAAAGTTTCATTGCACTCTCTTAAGCATCCCTGTGCCCGTTCTATAATGAGACACACAGCTAGTACCCTACCAGCCAATCGCGCTCTAATTTCTGTTGGGATGCCGTACACCACTGACTTACTGACTTTATGCATCCCTTGGAGAGAAATCCACCCTGGATAAAAAACAGGCGATCGTGTTTTGTTTTTGAAGATAGCTTTTCCATATTCGGTTCAGAATCACAAGCAGCTTACCAACACGTGCCATCTTTGCATTACCTGTACCGCCTGAAATATTCATTTCCAAAGGTTAATTACTTACAGTTTAGGACTGTCTGCTGTGCATACGATTTCAACACAAAATTTATAAGTCACTCTGTGTTTCCTTCCATATTTTGGCCTATTTTGAACTTTTGCTTCGTCACTAATGCCTCCAATAGGTTATCCTCTAAACCTCCTTCAGTCTTCCAGTGCTATAGATGTATGCTGAGGTGCACCAATATATGATCAAAAATATACTAAGTATTAATATACCTTTGTGTACCTGATGTACTTCGTTTATAGTGACTTGATGTGTCTTGTTATTCTGTACAGTACGTATTTAGCAATTTCAAGTACTATGTTTGTGAAGAATTGTTTGGAAAAATATTTGTACAAATACAAAGACTAGATATTCTGTATTTAAAAATAAATAGTTTTATTTATTTACATTATATATTTCATATCCATTCACTTGAAATTTAAATGGAGTCATACAACAGAGATCTGCACGACATCTTGCATACTACTCACAATATACCAGATGCAAACAAACTCTTTTTCACTTAATTGAAGATTTAATTCAACTGACAAAGATTTCTACACACTCGGAGTAAACAGAACCTCCGAGAAGGAATGTACGCGTCGAAGTCGAAAACAGAATAGTTACACATTAAATAGTTTAAAGGCAGTTGGGTAGAATGTTTCAGAATAGTATCCATAACAGGGTATCCCACTCAAACATCCCTAATTTCAAGAACCCAGGAGAGAAAAAAAACAGTAAATACGACAATGAAAAATGCACCACATTGTAGAGCCTCTCAAAGAATTTATATTCCCACGTCAGAAGTGCCAAGTATCGTCGCCAGAGTGCAGTTTGGTTGCATGAAGTGAAAATGGCGACTCCACAGCAGCGCGCGCAAGCAGTAGTGTGGTTTGCAGAAACAAAATCGCCGATTCTGTGCAAAGAAATTATCGTTGTGTGTATAAATGTGATCCACCTGATGTGAAAACAATTAAGGAATGGTATAGGAAGTTTCTGGCAACAAGAAGTGTTCTGAAACATTCTGGCGGTGCATGTTACGGAAATTCAGAAGGGACTGTGGAAGGTATCAGACAAATGTTTCTCAGAAGCCCACATAAGTCAATTCCTCAACCATCTAGGCAACCTGATGTTCCTCGATCAACATTGCAGCGTGTAGTTCAGCAGTGTCTTCGTATGTGTGCTTACAACGTGCAAATTCTGCAACATCTGACGCCGAACGACAAACCACATCGTCAACAATTTGCTGCGGATATGCTGCAGCCTATTGATACGGATGCCAGCTTCCTGGAAAGATGTTTATTCTGAGATGAGGCAACCTTTCATACATCAGGAAGGGTAAATAGGCGTAATGTTCAGATCTGGGGTTCGCAAAATGCGCACGTTGTCATTGAACATGTTTGTGATAGCCCTAAACTAAACGTCTGGCGTGGGCTAATGCACGACAGGATTGTTGGACTGTTCTTCTTTGCAGAACAAACAGTGAATGGGGCAGTGTATCTGGACATATTGGAGCGGTTTGTGTACCCTCAGCTACAATACTTGCAACCCAAAATCATTTTTCAACAAGATGGAGGTCCGTTGCATTTGTCAATGGCTGTTCGCAAGTTCCTGGATAGGAAATTTCCCACTCGTTGGATCGGACGTGGACGACTCATTGCCTGGCCACCAAGTTCACCCGAAATTACTCCGCTTGATTTCTTCATGTGGGGATTCGAGAAGGACCGCGTGCATGCGACCAAAGTGGACGATTTTCCTATGTTGCGACATCGTATCACTAATGCGATTGCAGCAATAACGTAGGAAATGTTACAAAGAACTTGACAAGAAATTGAATATATACTCGATATTCCTCGTGCTGCAAATGGTTCACATGTAGAGATGTATTGATGATAAATAAATAAATTCTTTGAGATGCTGTACAATGTGGTGCATTTTTCACTGCGGTATCTACTGTGCGTTTTTTCCCTCGGTCTTTGAAATCAAGCAGGTTTGAGTGCGACACCCTGTACCATCTGTCGAAACTTTGGTGACATTATGTAGGTAAGACTATAATGTATTAAAGGGCACAGAAGTCCTATGCCAAAAGTCTGTGAGTTAATAAGTTTACATAGGTATATGGTTGTGAAACTTATTTACTTGACAAGTAATTTCTGTTTCACTGATTATCGTTTACTTTCATAATGCAATTCGATATATTAAAATGAGCCAATTTTTACGTGTATAACAGACATTTACGTTGACAGAAATTGCGAGTTCTGTAATTCATTAGGATTTGATTCGTGATATCAGGAAGTTACTTCCTCTCGACAAACACACACACACACACACCTCCTTCTCTTGCTCCCTCTTTCTCCCTTCCTTCCCCTCTTCCATCTCTCTCCTTTGTGTGTGCGTATGCGTGTGTCACTGCGCCTGTGTACAGAATATGTGTAAGGGAGGCTGAAATGTTTCAAGTAGTTTACTGAATTACGTTTTCGTTGTGAGGCATTACTTTACCTTTGACATGGTTCATCCACCCCCCCCCCCCCCCCCCCCCCCCGTCGTTGGCACAGACATTTTTTTACCTCGCTGGGCGCCATTGAAAATTACACTTTGCTTCAGAACCAAATGCTGTCTGAAAAGAGGGACGAAACTCTCATGATTTAATTGTAACGAATACCAGGGTGCTCTGTAGGAAAGATTTATAAGATGTGAAAACATACATAAGTCCAGTATTTTAATTTCGTAGTTTCGAAGATACTTTTAGTGGCGAGAAGTTCACGTTTCAGCATCCCCATGATATCACGGTACATATATTAAGTGAGAGAGGAACTGGTCTTGAGAGATCAGTTAAGGCCACGTCCACTGCCTTAATAATCGAAGTCTGACGTGAGCATCTCGATAAGCGTCTAGTTAATGCCTTCGTCTTACTTCCCGAGACGTAACAAGTGACTAGGTATATTATTGTCTGCCGCAGACTCAAAGATATAAGTTCGGTCGACGGTCCAGTAGTCAGTGTCCGGAGACTGGAAGTGGAATTTCTGCGTAACGGATGAGTGACGGCTGTGGTGAGGCAACGGCAGGAGCAGGTATGGAGCTCAGGGCTCCTTGTTGAAGGCGTAGTTCTCGTAGGCGGAGTAGCTGGAGGCGGAGCCGGAGTGCTGCGAGCAGGTGTCGGGCGGCGAGGCGGCGTCTGCACCGGCCCCCGGCGGCGGCGTCGTCGACGTGGAGCTGGGGGTGGGCAGCAGCTTGCCCCCGGGGCCCCAGCGCTGAGTGGGCCGGAACAGCGCCGCTCCCCTCTGCGAACAGGCGACCAGAATGTCAAACGCGGCCAGCAACCAACGGGCTCTCCCGGTAAGCACCCGCGGGCTCTGCCGCCGCCGCTTCGTCGTCATCACCGGCTGCTCCGTACAACAACGCTGCCCTGGGGGACTCATGAAAGGAAGCAAGAAGCAACGAACTCCCCACGTAGCGCGTAGGGGGCGGCGGAAAGAGCGCACGCTGCGAAATTTTTTCATCAGCGCCAAACCTGCAGCCCTGTAACGCTACACGTGAAACAGCCTTTTTTTTTACTTCGGACTACACAGGACTCTACTTGTAACATCCTTACGAAAACAAAAAATAAAATAAAAACATCTGCATTTGCAAGGTTCCATGGCCTAAAATTTTATGTGTTACCAGTTGACAAACCCGAAAAATGGTTCAAATGGCTCTGAGCACTATGGGACTTAACTTCTGAGGTCATCAGTCCCCTAGAACTTAAAACTACTTAAACCTAACTAACCTAAGGTCATCACACACATCCATGCCCGAGGCAGGATTCGAACCTGCAACCGTAGCGGTCGCGCGGTTCGACTGTGGCGCCTAGAACCGCTCGGCCACCCCGACCGGCCCTTATATGACAATCCCGAGTTTGGCTGAATATTTTGATCATTTTCCATTCGAAAGAAAAACAAAAATTGAACCGTGTTTGTAGTTAGGTATCGAGAAAGTTTAATTTCCATGTACTCTTGAAAACACCACTGAAAATATGAATCAGTCGTACAAAGAAATATGCATAACATACAAGAGCATAAGTGCAGTATTCAAACCAAAAAACATGATGCCGGACAGTTTCTGTACGCTCGGCGCAGCTGCTTTGCGTGAGTACAACCCGATTTTGTAGACGTCTCTATGGCAACGTCTCTTCACAGCACTATAGAGGGCTATTGTTGGCGCCTACAGCCGTTTCCACTTCGCAGGTGAAAACTGTCAATAGCGCTGCCAGGTGTCGGGAATTTCCTTAATCTGACTCGACTGTACGAGCTTCTTAGTAGTAAAGATTAAATGTATTAAAACCTCATACACGACGCGGCAATCTTTTACGCATCTCAGTGTTAATGATGTCATATCTCTTGGGCTATTTGTCGTGCAATGGTTTATATCTGTAGGTACATTCAGCAGCATACGTGGATACTGTCTGCGAAATATCTTGCGAATAGATTTGAAAAATATGTAAAAATCTGCCAACCGGTTGCATAGGTTTTCTATATACCTTGAGCAGGTGACTTCATCAGAAGGTAAGGTAATTACATGAAGAACATATCGTCAAAGATGTACAGTGATTCAACAGCTGAGTTGCTAAAGTCTACATTAAAATATAAGACATAATGTTCTTCAAAAAGTCAAACATTAAAACATAAGTAACACCGGTGTGGTCTGAGGAGAGTTAGTAGTAAAGGAGTTGCGAATTTAAACCTCGAGCATGATTCCGCAGTTCACGAACTCAGTGTTTATGACGTCATATCTCCTGATCTATGTGTCTTACAATGACACATTTTTGTAGGTACATTCAGCGGCATATGTTGATACTGTGCGCAAAATGTGTTGCGAATAAACTAAATAGAAAAGAAGTAACAAATCTGAACGTCATTCACAATCGGGCAGTTTTTCACGCAGCTCATTCTTCATGACATCATATCTCCTGACCTATGTTAGAATAGGTGGTTCTTACCGCCACAGCGATTGTTCCCTGACCTTAAGGGATATGTGTGCAAAGTTTGACTGAATAATCACTTCAATGGTTTAAGGTTTAGGAGGAGATGTGGACAACACACATACACACACACACACACACACACACACACACACACACACACACACACACACACAGAAACATGCACACATATTTAGAATGTGTGTGGATTCGTTACACAGTGAAAGGCTATAAAATGTAAACAGCCTACTGCTATGACAACACAGTCTTATGCTACGAAGTCCTTGAACCAAAAATTTTCGATTAACTAGCTCGTCAAATTCGAATAAAATCCGAAACGGTGTCAGGGACTAAGACATAGTTAACCACCTGATAAAAGTGGCGTACTTTTGAAGCACAGCAATGCGTGGTAGTGACTCACAGATTGGAAAGACGCAACAGAAGAGAATCGTAGCGTTTGAGATGTGGTGGTGCAGAAAAAATTTGGATGATTGTACAACACTGAAAGAGACGGTAATGAAAGACTTTTAATACAGTTTTATGCCATGGATTTCAAAAAAGCATTTTGGAACTCAGAAATGATTCTTTCCACTGATTTCATGGGATTTCTTACAACCACGCTCCGCAAAGTTCGAATATCTCTGCCCGGCAGTACAAGAGGTCTGCCCAGTCCTGATTCCACTGTGGTTTCCACTTCACGACCACATCTGCAATCCACTCGAGCAGGATGTCCTTATGTAAGGCGGTTAACAATTTTTTGCAACTCCTTAGCAGTTCAATTGTCTGATAATTTCATTTTGGCCCCCGAACGTTCGCTACTTTATAAAAACGCTGTAATGTAAGTTTTATGAGACAGACGCTGTCATTTTCAGAATCGATAGACTTCGAATCGTGGTTGCACTGTTATGCTGCAGACCGCATTCTAAAGTTAAAAATGTGATCCTTTCTGACGTGATGGTGTCATTACTTGTCTGTACACTATCTGATCAGAAATAACAGATTCCGATTGTCATTTCTGTAGTTCTGAGTTCATCCAAATATGTTCAGCCATTAGGTACGTATGAATTTCACTGAATATTACTGTTGTTCCTCAAAATATTTGTAGTGGTAATATATGATAAGCTTTCTGTTCGACCTGTAACTAAAACAATGTCACTGTTACAAACTAAAAACTATGTAAAACGAAGTGTGGTTACGTAACTCGAAGGTGACTCGCAAACTCATAAACACTGAAACACGCTGTAACACGAACACGGGGGCAGCGTTCACCAGTTATAAATTTAGCCTATCGTCGAAGTCGAGAAGCGTTGAGTACAGAAAGCAGAGCAGCAGCAGACGGCCGGCGGTGAACCCACCTCTTTGCTGAGTGTGACGCGGTAGACGGCGAAAACGGGCATCGGCACGATGGCGGAGGTGCCGATCAGGATTCCCATCACGTTCACCCAGTCGGGGAACACGTAGTCGCCGTAGTAGGGCGCCTCGTAGTTGTACATCGTGAAGCCGAACACCGCCTGCAAACACAGAGACGAGGCCGTGGAGCTCATCCCGTTCCACAGGGCGGGCGATCGCCGACTGCCGGCCGCACTCCTCGCTCCACACGCAGCGCACGTTTTACAAGAAGGTGCTCGTGGATGACTGCGCGGTGCACGTTTTGCGAACACGCAGCGCAAGCAACGGGTAAATAGGTGCAGTTATTGAATTCATGTTGCCTTTCTTCTTTTTTTTTTGGGGGGGGGGGGGGGGTAACCTGCAGGGATATTAGACTGGGGAGGAACCTTGTAACCTCGTGTTACGTCATTATTCAGTAGTGACTTCTCCTTGATCTTACTGGCAGGCATGAAAGGACAGGCGTGCTTCATTATTATTATTTCCAATGTATTATCAAATATTGAGCTGGAAACTGGTTTTCGTCCTATCCAACTGAAAAGATGTAACCGTTGCATTCATAAACTAAGGGAGTGCGCACAGTGAGACGGCATCTTCAGAATGAAGACGAATCGGTACAGATGTACACTCCTGGAAATTGAAATAAGAACACCGTGAATTCATTGTCCCAGGAAGGGGAAACTTTATTGACACATTCCTGGGGTCAGATACATCACATGATCACACTGACAGAACCACAGGCACATAGACACAGGCAACAGAGCATGCACAATGTCAGCACTAGTACAGTGTATATCCACCTTTCGCAGCAATGCAGGCTGCTATTCTCCCATGGAGACGATCGTAGAGATGCTGGATGTAGTCCTGTGGAACGGCTTGCCATGCCATTTCCACCTGGCGCCTCAGTTGGACCAGCGTTCGTGCTGGACTTGCAGACCGCGTGAGACGACGCTTCATCCAGTCCCAAACATGCTCAATGGGGGACAGATCTTGCTGGCCAGGGTAGTTGACTTACACCTTCTAGAGCACGTTGGGTGGCACGGGATACATGCGGACGTGCATTGTCCTGTTGGAACAGCAAGTTCCCTTGCCGGTCTAGGAATGGTAGAACGATGGGTTCGATCACGGTTTGGATGTACCGTGCACTATTCAGTGTCCCCTCGACGATCACCAGTGGTGTACGGCCAGTGTAGGAGATCGCTCCCCACACCATGATGCCGGGTGTTGGCCCTGTGTGCCTCGGTCGTATGCAGTCCTGATTGTGGCGCTCACCTGCACGGCGCCAAACACGCATACGACCATCATTGGCACCAAGGCAGAAGCGACTCTCATCGCTGACGACGACACGTCTCCATTCGTCCCTCCATTCACGCCTGTCGCGACACCACTGGAGGCGGGCTGCACGATGTTGGGGCGTGAGCGGAAGACGGCCTAACGGTGTGCGGGACTGTAGCCCAGCTTCATGGAGACGGTTGCGAATGGTCCTCGCCGATACCCCAGGAGCAACAGTGTCCCTAATTTGCTGGGAAGTGGCGGTGCGGTCCCCTACGGCACTGCGTAGGATCCTACGGTCTTGGCGTGCATCCGTGCGTCGCTGCGGTCCGGTCCCAGGCCGACGGGCACGTGCACCTTCCGCCGACCACTGGCGACAACATCGATGTACTGTGGAGACCTCACGCCCCACGCGTTGAGCAATTCGGCGGTACGTCCACCCGGCCTCCCGCATGCCCACTATACGCCCTCGCTCAAAGTCCGTCAGCTGCACATACGGTTCACGTCCACGCTGTCGCGGTATGCTACCAGTGTTAAAGACTGCGATGGAGCTCCGTATGCCACGGCAAACTGGCTGACACTGACGGCGGCGGTGCACAAATGCTGCGCAGCTAGCGCCATTCGACGGCCAACACCGCGGTTCCTGGTGTGTCCGCTGTGCCGTGCGTGTGATCATTGCTTGTACAGCCCTCTCGCAGTGTCCGGAGCAAGTATGGTGGGTCTGACACACCGGTGTCAATGTGTTCTTTTTTCCATTTCCAGGAGTGTATTTCAGGACCTATTCGGCCTGATCGCCTTCTTATTCTTGTTGGATACAAATGATGTGGCATCATACCCAAAAAAAAAAGTATTACACCCTTTTAGAAGTTCCCGATACACTCAAGATTTATAGCTGCAACAGTGCTTATGGACTACATGAAATGATTACATTTACCCGATCAAGAGCACAAGCGGTCCTCAGGTATTAGCTGTCGACCCATGCTGAAACACCCGTATTAGCACATGACGTAGCCTCCACGGGCGGCAATGCAGGCGCTGACTCTGGCATTCTGTCGATAGTACGGATGGCGAATACTGTCCTGGGATAAGTCATGCCACACCTGCTCCACCTGTTCACGTACTTCTGTAACAGCTACTGGTTGACTCCCTTCTAGTCCCATCATATCTCTCGTGTGCTCCATTGGAGACAAGTTAGAATATGCTGCTGGCCGAGAAAGTTGCCACACGTCTTCCAGAGCACGTTGAGTTTCTTTGGTAGTGTGTGGGCAAGTATCATCCTGTCGGAACAACGTATGACCTTTCTGTTGCCAGAACGGCAAAAGAATGGGTCTAACGACATTCTGCACGTACCGAGCGCTGGTTAGCGTCCCCTCCAGAAACATCAGAGGTAAACAAGAGTTGTAGGTTATCGTACCCCAGGCCTGTGGTAAAGACAGTGTCTCTTGGACGAGTGTACTCTACTAACAGCGCTCAGCAGGTCTACGTCGTACGAGCAAACAACCATTACTTGTCTGCTGACAGAATCTGCTATCATCGCTGAAGACCATCTTTGCAAGTGATCCTCTGACGGCACTAGTCGAACCGTTCACGTCGATACTGCGGCGTGAGTTGAAGACGGGATAGAAATGTACGTGCCCGTAATCCCACTGCTAATAACAGTTCGCAGAATTCTTCTTGACACAACTGGTCTCACAAATTCTCTTATCTATGCTCTGGTAACCGTACAATCTGCCACTGCTGCCATTACAATACGACGATCCTGGAGGGCGTCTGTGCTGGTCGGATGTCCAGAATTTCGTCTACGATGTGATCACTGACGCCAGCATCGTTGCCCAGATGACGCAGCACGTCCAATTCGTGTGACAATTCTCCGAAAGGACCATCCCGCCGCTCGGAAGGTCAAAATTTGACCCCTTTCAAACCCGCTTGATTGACTGTAGGAAGCAGAGAGAATTTCTGTGGCATGGTTGCCTACTTGCTTCACACCTCTGTACCACACTTGTAAGCTGGATACGTCATTTTGATTTTTTTAAGTTACCGTCATGCACGTCACGCACAAAACATGTTACTTTACTGTTACAGAATCTTTAGTCTTTCAGTTGCACAGTCTTTCCCTTGCGCAGTCTGGTACATTCTTAGTTCGAGTGTGGCAGATGATGGACGTTTTCAGTAGTGCTCTGTTGACTTGTGCTCGTATATGTTGGGTGAAGAAAGATTTATCGTAAAGGACAGCAAGGATGAATATGATGTGTATATCTGAAGGTTAAAAGAATATAAATTTTGAAAAATGTTATTATTTTTGAAAAGAAGTCTGAACTAAGACTGCGGCACTGCGCAACTAGTTTATCGGAATGATTATTGTCAGCTAGTTAATTAGCTCAGAGAAAGAACACCCCACTTCAATGAGTCATTCATTAAGATATCAACTGACTAAGGTGTTTGGCTTTTATAGAAATTCTTTGTTAACATTGTACCCTTCTTAAATTATTGTTCACTTTGTTATGAATACTGTTGTTCAGACAAATGTTATGAGTGGGGATCACAGGAACTTTTACTCTGTCTTTTGGGTACGTTCTTGTTTCTAAAATCATTGTCTTGGAATATCATTTCACAGAAAAAGTTACTCTCCCATCCAACTGTTTAAAGATGAATTACCATGACTCTTTACCACCTTGCGCTATGTGGTAAGCAACAGTTTTAATATTGTTTGGAAATTTTATTTGCTGTTGTGCTTTCGAGAAATCTAGAACAATGTTGTCAAGAGCCGAGGTACGTGGAAATTTTGGTTAGGTCCAGATAGTTGTTGTACTTCATTTGCACATTTAATATAAGGACAAGTTGTATTCACACGTTACAGTTCAACTGAAATTAGTTTCTGTGTTGTCAAAGGTCAGCATACGAGTTTAAGTTGGGACACAATTTGTGGGTACATAGTTTTGACAATACGTAGATTTTTTATAAATTGGTGGGGGAGGTAAATTTTGGCTAAGTTTCATGCAGAAACATATAGTGGGGAGATTACACACTGAGCCTTCCGGTTGTGAGTATTCCCCATTAAAGCGCAGACACAGATGACGGACGCTCTGGTAGCTGTGCCATTACGCTATGTGTTGGAGGACGACGTTGCAACCATTGTCACTACATCTATTGTCCCCTAGGTGGCATACGCCATCATCGGATCAAAATCAGCGTCGTCCTCCCATGGGTACTAAATCTTTTCAGGCGCTGTACATCCAAAGGGCAGAAGCACATCCCTTTGCTGCTGATGGAAGTATTATAATCAAGCCTAAAGGAGTAACCATAACACTAATGAAGGTAAATAATATTTTGTTTAAAATTAACAACGGGTTCTCTGCAAATTGAGTTTAGATAAAACGCGATATATGCAATTCAGTACCGCACTTAGTCTGACCACAATGTCTGAAATAATTAATGAGGGCAAAACGTCAAATGGAACAGAATATTCTGAACGACTAGTTTTTTTACATTGATAACTTGAACTGAGAGTCACATGTTACAGATCTTAAAAGTCCAATTTTTGAATTACAGACAATATCAGATTTTGGAGATGAAAATTTCCACAAGCTGACTTACTGTTCCTATTGTCATAATGTTTTACAGCAAAATATTCTGAGGTAACTCGTGATTGAGGGAAAAATTTTTGTGGGGAAGGATTGTGTATTAATAATAATAATGTGTGGTGTCCACCCTAGTAGACCTTGTACACAGCTCTTCAAATTAATACCTGTTACAGCCTTAGTGTACATTTACTTTTTCGTGGAGTTGATCGTTAACAATCAGAGTCCAAAAAACAGATACATTCATAAATACAGGATGACCCGTAACTCCAGCGACAAACTTACTGAGGTGATAGTATGGACTAAAACAGGACGGGAATGTCTAGTGAACATGGGCCTTAAAATGCATACCCTGAGCGCTATGAGTTACTGTGAGGCGCATCTCTTCTACCGAACAAGTGCTCATAGTTCATAAGTTACGGACATTAGAGCACATGTTTACTGTATATTTTTTCTTGTATAGTCCTCAATACCTTCTCCCAAAATATTGAACGCAGAGGTCTTTCAATAGAACATATGTATTTCACGTTATCTAAGATGAATAAGTACTTAGAGCCCTTAGGGTATGTTTTTAGGGCCCATGTTTAGTAGACATTTGTTTCGTTTTGCTCAGTACTACATCCTCAAGACGTTCGTCGGTGGTGTTATGGTTCACCCCGTATCAAGCTAAAAGGAGAAATATTTTACACGGGCCAGCCGAATTAGTGTGGCACAGGAAGTGAGGTATTCAACCATGAAAGATCTTCTGCTCAGTGAGGTAAGAATTTTAATAAATAATAAAATTAACTTCCAACTCAAATCGAAATCATAACTGCTCAACGGTTGTTTCTACTCCATAGAATAATTTCTGAATGTTTAGTAGCATGGTCCACCAGACATTCAGATAACTAACAAACGGTTAGACAGTAACCCAGTGAGAGGAGATTCTTTGAAAAAAATCAATAGCAAACGTGAAGTCATATATTACACAGAGTCTTAAAAGGTTTCTGGATGAGCTAGGAATCCCAAAATGTGGAGACTTGATTCAGTGGTAAGCGATTTGTGATGAAACAACGAAAACTGCCAAGTGTTCACAAACAAAATTAACGCAAATGTTGGTTTCAAGAATGCTACACCCATACATGCTTCTTGGGTGAACCGAGACATTGCATTAACAGTTGTTCCATACATCGTGAATACATTTGGTAATGATGTGAAATTGTATGAGTTTAAAATAAAGTTTCTTTATAGAAAATAATCCTTTTTCTTTACAATTGCTACTTCATACTTAAAAATTCATCTATTAAGTAGGAGTCATCAAATTCTTTTAATTTGTTTTTAAATGCTGGTTCGCTATCTATCAGACTATAAATACTATTTGGTAAATGACAAAGTCTTTTGTGGCAACATAATTCACCACTTTCTGAGCTGAAGTCAAATTTAACCCAGAATAGTAAAGATTGTCCTTTCTTCTAGTGCTGTAGCTATGCTCTTTGTTGTTACTTTCTGTTCGGGATTGTTTATTAATAACAAATTTCATAAGTGAATATATGTATTGTGAAGGTACTATGAATATCATTAGTTGCTTAAATAAATGTCTGCAAGGTGATCTTGGGTGAGCTGCAACTGTTATTCTGGCTACACACTTTTGTGCAATGAATACTTCTTCTCTTACTGATTACATACACCAAAATTTGATGCCATACGAAAGCAGTGAATGAAAATAGGCATAGTAGGCTAATTTATTGATATGTTTATCAGCAAAATTTGGAGTAACACTAATAGCATAAGGAGCTGTACTCAAACATTGCAGCAGATGATCAGTGTGTTTCTTCCAGTACAATTTCTTATCTGTGCATATCCAGAAATTTTGGATACTCTGCCTTAGTCGCAGACTTGTGTTCAAAGTCTATATTTTTCAATGGTGTTACGCCGTTTACTGCACAGAACTGCACATAGAGTGTTTTCTTAAAATTTAATGAAAGTTCATTTTCAGAGAAGCACTTAATTATATTCTGAAAGAGATTATTTACAATTTCCTCGGCTAATTCTTGTTATTTTGGTGTGATTACTATACTTGTATCATCAGTAAAAAACTAGCTTTGCATCTTCATAAATGTAGTGTGGCAAGTCGTTAACACTTATTAAGAACAATAAGGGACCCAAGACTGAATCCTGTAAGACACTGTTCTTGATACCTTTCCAGTTATATGAGTGCTGATTTTTTCCAGATTATCTGTACTGTTGATTTCCACCTTCTGCATTCCTCCAGTTAAATATGAATTAAACTACTCGTGCACTCATGCTGCAATGCTTAAGGTTATCTAGAAGAATTTCATGATTCACACAGTCAAAAGCCTTTGACAGATCCCAAAAAATCAAAATCCATTAGATTTTTTTGTGATCTGTCAAAGGCTTTTGACTGTGTGAATCATGTTCAGTTATGCAGAGCATTTAATATTTGATCAGTGAAAGAATATATTGCATTTTCTGTTGAAAACCATTTCTGAAAACCAAACTGATATTCTGTTAGTACTTCATTTTTACAAATATCTGAACGTACTATTCAATATATTGTTTTTTCAAGAATTTGTATAAAGCTGTCAGAAGTGATACTAGGTGGTAGTTGTTAGCATCAGACCTATCCCCCTTTCTATGCAATGATTTAATAATATGGTATTTCAGTCCATCCAGAAAAATGCTCTGTTTCAGTGAGTTACTACATATGTGGCTGAAATCTACTTACCTATCGGAAACAAGTTTTCAGTACTCTGTTGGAAATGTCATCAGTTCCATGCAAGATTTACTTTTCAGTGATTTTATTGTTTTCCTAATTTCAGTAGGAGAAGTGGGGTGAATTCCAGTTTTATGAAATTGAGAAGGTGTTGTCTCTTCCACGTACAATCCAGAATTTTCTAATGAACAGCTGGGTCCTATTTCCTCTACAACACTAAAAAATGATTACTAAAAGTATTTTATACTTCCGACTTTTTGTTAACAAATTTTTCATTGAGTTTGATAGAACTATATTCCTCTTGTGCTCTCGATTGCCCTGTTTCCCATTTAACAACATTCCAAATTGTTTTAATTTCACTATCAGAGATGCTAATCTCAGACATAATATACATGCTTTTTGACATTTTATTAACATTCCTTATTTCAGTGTAGTAGTTTTTATAATGTTTCCCCGTTACTGGATCATTTGTCCTTTCACCTGTAAGATATATTTCCATTTTCTATTTACAAGCTATTTTTATCTATTTATTAAGCCACAACTTCTAATATGGTTTCTTACAAATACGATTCACTGTTTTCTCAGGGAATATTATTTCAAATAGACTCACAAAGGTATAATAAGCAAATTTTAAATTAGCATCAGGTTTCCTGTACACCTCATCCAAGTCTAACTGTTGCAAGCTTCCCTAAAATTTTGCAATTGTTAAATCGTTAACTGAACGCACTATTTTGGAGGAATGTTTTTCGTTACTGTATGGAGCTGTGTCATATACTGTAACTAGCGGGGCATCATGATCAGAAAGACCATTCTTAACAGAGAAAGTTTTTATTTGATTAAATTTATCTTGATCTATAAAAACATTTTTTCTGGCTTCCTGTACAGTTCCCATAGGAAAATCAATACTTCAAGGTCATTCTTTCTATCAAGTTCTATCAAAATCTACATTGAAAATTCCCACTAACAATAATTTGCCTCCCCTGTGTCTTATAGATAACACAACATAGAATCGAAGTTTTACAGAAGTAGCTGAAGTTTTCTAATGGGGACCCATGCACAGCTATTTTTCTGCAATGTCACCGAGTATCTACAAAGAACGGTGGTGACGTTCTACCAATCGCTCAATTCCTCTGCGACAGAAAACCGCTCCTTGGTCGCGGAGAAATTCGAGAGTCGCTGTGTAAACGTACTCATTGTTAGAAAATATTTTCTACCCACATGTTTTTCAACTTGCCAGGAAGATGCAAACAGCGTGGAGTAAGATCCGGACTTTCCGATCACAGTCATCCATGTCTGTGCGGCCTTGGGAAAATTGTTAGCATTATGTTATTGTGGCTGGACGCGACGTTACGTTTGCTCCATACATCGTCATAATTTCACCAACAATCTGTGTGCCATTCAGATGTTTGACCACAAGTATCGTACTGCCTCGCGTTTTTTGGAGTACGTTTCCAGTTGCTGCGTCAACTTTGACATATGTTACCAGTACCGCAGAAGAACTGTGACGGCACGGACCGCAGAACATGTGCTCCCTTCTGACAATGTTCACTGTTGTGCGTAGTGGTCTTACCGTGGGTCGACATTCTGAAGTCCCTACTTAATTCGGAATGCATGACATTACCGTGGGCTGGCCATCTACCATGCAACCACCTATTCGTTTTCCACACACACGCTAACTGTGACAAATAACATTAGGAAAACAAACTTTCTTATTTTCTTTTGTATTCTGTTTCCTAGGGAAGGAAACTGTTTACAGGTGACTAGATTGATACGGTCCGCCACAAATTCCTCTCCTGAGCTAACCATTTCATTTCAGAATCTCAGGGTAAAACTTGCGCCATACGTCCTCAATTACTTGCTGGATGCTTTCCATATAGTTTTCCCCTCCACAGCTCCTCTATTACCATGGAAGTTATTCCATTTTGTGTTAACACAAGTCTTATCATGCTGTCCCTTCTTCTTGTCTGTGTTCCGCACATTCCTTTCCTCGCCTATTTTGCACAGGAACTCCTCATTCCTTATCTTATCTATCTACCTAATTTTCAGCACTCTTCTTCAACATCACATCTCAAACTCCTCGATTCTCTTCTGTTCCTGTTTTCTCACAGTCCAACGTTCACTACAATGCAATGCACTGCCCCGAATGCATAGTATCAGAAATTTCTTCCTCAAATTAAGACCTATTTTGACACTCTTAGATAGGAATGCACATTGTGGTTTTGCTAGTCTGCTTCTATGCCTTCCTCGCTTCGTTCCGTCATGCGATATTTTGTCTCCAAGGTAGCAGAACTCCATAACCTTGTCCACTTCTTGATCACCAGTTCTGATGTTAGGTTTCTCACTTCTCATTTCTACTACTTCACCCGTGGTCTAGGGGTAGCGTCTTTGATTCATAATCAAAACGTCTTCGGTCCCCGGTTCGACTCCCGCCACTGTCTAAATTTCGATAAATAATCAGCATTGGCGGCCGAAGACTTCCGGCATAAGAAGTCAGCGTCATTCTGCCAACGGCCTTGTCAGAGAGGGCGGAAGAGCACTCTCTTGTCCTAGGGGTGGGACATTGCCCCTAATGGCGGAAGAATCAGCAATGATCAACGACATGAGGATGCAGAAGGCAATGGAAACCACTGCATTAAAGACGCGTAACGTGTATCCACAGAACATGTGGCCTGTATTTGAAGAAGTGTCATGATGATCTCTCCATTGGCAAAAGATTCCGGAATAGTCCCCCATTCGGATCTCCGGGAGGGGACTGCCAAGGGGGAGGTTACCATGAGAAAAAGATTGAATACTCAACAAAAGGATAACGTTCTACGAGTCGGGGCGTGGAATGTCAGAAGCTTGAACGTGGTAGGGAAACTAGAAAATCTGAAAAGGGAAATGCAAAGGCTCAATCTAGATATAGTAGGGGTCAGTGAAGTGAAGTGGAAGGAAGACAAGGATTTCTGGTCAGATGAGTATCGGGTAATATCAACAGCAGCAGAAAATGGTATAACAGGTGTAGGATTCGTTATGAATAGGAAGGTAGGGCGGAGGGTGTGTTACTGTGAACAGTTCAGTGACCGGGTTGTTCTAATCAGAATCGACATCAGACCAACACCGACAACGATAGTTCAGGAATACATGCCGACGTCGCAAGCTGAAGATGAACAGATAGAGAAAGTGTATGAGGATATTGAAAGGGTAATGCAGTATGTAAAAGGGGACGAAAATCTAATAGTCATGGGCGACTGGAATGCAGTTGTAGGGGAAGGAGTAGAAGAAAAGGTTACAGGAGAATATGGGCTTGGGACAAGGAATGAAAGACGAGAAAGACTAATTGAGTTCAGTAACAAGTTTCAGCTAGTAATAGCGAATACCCTGTTCAAGAATCACAAGAGGAGGAGGTATACTTGGAAAAGGCCGGGAGATACGGGAAGATTTCAATTAGATTACATCATGGTCAGACAGAGATTCCGAAATCAGATACTGGATTGTAAGGCGTACCCAGGAGCAGATATAGACTCAGATCACAATATGGTACTGATGAAGAGTAGGCTGAAGTTCAAGACATTAGTCAGGAAGAATCAATACGCAAAGAAGTGGGATACGGAAGTACTAAGGAATGGCGAGATACGTTTGAAGTTCTCTAACGCTATAGATACAGCAATAAGGAATAGCGCAGTAGGCAGTACAGTTGAAGAGGAATGGACATCTCTAAAAAGGGCCATCACAGAAGTTGGGAAGGAAAACATAGGTACAAAGAAGGTAGCTGCGAAGAATCCATGGGTAACAGAAGAAATACTTCAGTTGATTGATGAAAGGAGGAAGTACAAACATGTTCCGGGAAAATCAGGAATACAGAAATACAAGTCGCTGAGGAATGAAATAAATTGGAAGTGCAGGGAAGCTAAGACGAAATGGCTGCAGGAAAAATGTGAAGACATCGAAACTGATATGATTGTCGGAAGGACAGACTCAGCATACAGGAAAGTCAAAACAACCTTTGGTGACATTAAAAGCAACGGTGGTAACATTAAGAGTGCAACTGGAATTCCACTGTTAAATGCAGAGGAGAGAGCAGATAGGTGGAAAGAATACATTGAAAGCCTCTATGAGGGTGAAGATTTGTCTGAAGTGATATAAGAAGAAACAGGAGTCGGTTTAGAAGAGATAGGGGATCCAGTATTAGAATCGGAATTTAAAAGAGCTTTGGAGGACTTACGGTCAAATAAGGCAGAAGGGATAGATAACATTCCATCAAAATTTCTAAAATCATTGGGGGAAGTGGCAACAAAACGACTATTCACGTTGGTGTGTAGAATATATGAGTCTGGCGATATACCATCTGACTTTCGGAAAAGCATCATCCACACAATTCCGAAGACGGCAAGAGCTGACTAGTGCGAGAATTATCGCACGGTCAGCTTAACAGCTCATGCATCTAAGCTTCTTACAAGAAAAATATATAGAAGAATGGGAAAGAAAACTGAGAATGCGCTAGGTGACTATCAGTTTGGCTTTAGGAAAAGTAAAGGGACGAGAGAGGCAATTCTGACGTTACGGCTAATAATGGAAGCAAGGCTAAAGAAAAATCAAGACACTTTCATAGGATTTGTCGACCTGGAAAAAGCGTTAGACAATTTAAAATGGTGCAAGCTGTTCGAGATTCTGAAAAAAGTAAGGGTAAGCTATAGGGAGAGACGGGTCATATACAATATGTACAACAACCAAGAGGGAATAATAAGAGTGGATGATCAAGAACCAAGTGCTTGTATTAAGAAGGGTGTAAGACAAGGCTGTAGCCTTTCGCCCCTACTCTTCAATCTGTACATTGCGGAAGCAATGATGGAAATTAAAGAAAGGTTCAGGAGTGGAATTAAAATACAAGGTGAAAGGATATCAATGATACGATTCGCTGATGACATTGCTATCCTGAGTGAAAGTGAAGAAGAATTAAATGATCTGCTGAACGGAATGAACAGTCTAATAAGTACACAGTATGGTTTGAGAGTAAATCGGAGAAAGACGAAGGTAATGAGAAGTAGTAGAAATGAGAACAGCGAGAAACTTAACATCAGGATTGATGGTCACGAAGTCAATGAAGTTAAGGAATTCTGCTACCTAGGCAGTAAAATAACCAATGACGGACGGAGCAAGGAGGACATCAAAAGCAGACTCGCTATGGCAAAAAAGGCATTTCTGGCCAAGAGAAGTCTACTAATATCAAATACCGGCCTTAATTTGAGGACGAAATTTCTGAGGATGTACGTCTGGAGTACAGCATTGTATGGTACTGAAACATGGACTGTGGGAAAACCAGAACAGAAGAGAATCGAAGCATTTGAGATGTGGTGCTATAGACGAATGTTGAAAATTAGGTGGACTGATAAGGTGAGGAATGAGGAGGTTCTACGCAGAATCGGAGAGGAAAGGAATATGTGTAAAACACTGATAAGAAGAAGGGACAGGATGATAGGACATCTGCTAAGACATGAGGGAATGACTTCCAAGGTACTAGAGGGAGCTGTAGAGGGCAAAAACTGTAGAGGAAGACAGAGATTGGAATTCGTCAAGCAAATAATTGAGGACGTAGGTTGCAAGTGCTACTCTGAGATGAAGAGGTTAGCACAGGAAAGGAATTCGTGGCGGGCCGCATCAAACCAGTCATTAGACTGATGACCAAAAAAAAAAACTACTTCACACATGGCCGTGGGAGGTACGCAATCGATATCGTATGCTTTGATTTCGGGCATCGTTCGTTGGTGCTGTTATTGGCAGGGTGAATCGATTGTAACTTGTAGCTAATTGTCTGTGGCATTGCGAGTCCTAAGGTACGCCTTGAGCAGTAAAAACTGGGTTATGAAAAACAGTTTATTTTTATATTTACCCAGACATGTTTCGACACCTATGTATCATCTTCTACGGGTTAAATTTTTATTTCTTAAAATTACATCGTTAACTGAACTGTATTATTCAGTTTTAGTGCTCATTTTCGTCTTTTCTTTTTTTCGACAGCATGTCGTCTGCAAATTTTTCGTCCTGTTTCGTGTCTCTAGTTGGTGACTCGATCAACTGCTATTTAATGCATTGTTTTTACTCAGGTTTTCACAAACTTCCGCACACTGTTTCACCTCACATGCATTGTCACAAAACGTTGCGAAACGTGATCTGAGCAGACACTTCTGACAACATACTCAGTGAGAGGTGTCGTCATTATAACAGCTAAGGATAAAATCAAAGGATTTCTCTAAACTTAGTTTATGGTCAACATTTTTACAAAAGATGATGTTTGAGTCCTTCCCTTGTATTCAGACGATTTTCGAAGAAATTTCAATGGAGCAGTCGGTTCTCACATTTCTTGCATGATACAGAGCCTGCATAATTTGGAAGAGAAACTGTTAAGTTACTTTTCAGAGCTGAACTCTGCCGCTGACAACGGTCATAGATGGATACTCAATACTTTTCTACATATACAGTATAAATGGCTGATCTGAGCACGATGACGAAAGAAGCACTTACAGATTTAGCAGCTGATGGAATGCTTAAAATGGAATTTAATTCGCAAAAGTTTGACGTCTTCTGGATGAAGGGAAAAGAAGAGTATCCACAGCTGTCAAAGAAAGCTTTGAAATTATTAGTGCCATCCTCCGCTTTCTGCCTTTGTGAATTAGCATTCTCTTCAATGGTGAACATAAAAACTAAGAAGAGAAATATATTTCAACTAGAAAATGATTTGGTGATTTGAGTCTCAAAAATAGAACCAAGAATTGGTTAATCATTAATAAATAATAGGCACAACCTTTTCATTGAAACTGTTGTATTTTTACTGTAGTCTGGGACCTATGTAACCTTTGCTTACTTTCTTCTGGCTAAGTGGCTCCCGTGGCAGAAATATGTCAAGTATGTTTTTTAGTAAAACAAATGAGAAACATTAGTCATCAGGCATGAAATTGCATTTGTGCCGATAAAGCGCTGGGCATTTATGTATAATCGCTGAAACGTACCATTATTGTTATCGACTTTACTCTTGACGCTACGGCTTATGCTCCGCGGGAAATAAATGACAATGAAATAACAGAAAACGCGGAGGAAAAACAGCGTAATGTTTTACATCGGTGCTATTATTATTATTATTACTATTATTATTATTATTATTACGACGAAAGAAGTACATTAGACGCTCCGCCAAAGACAACGACGCCGACAATGCAGTATTCAGTTATACTGTTACCGACACTCCTAGCGTTGCAATTATTGTAACCGTTACCTCCACTCGGGTCTCGTCGACGATGCTGCCAAATTCTCTGTGACGGTGTTGCAAGCAAGACTCATGTTACTTCATGGCCTTGAAATACCTCTATATGAATCCCATTTTAGATATGTCATCGTTAACCAACACGAATTCAATAAAGATCCACATTAACCAATAAGTAGGCATATGTTTCATTCGTCTAGCCGTCTTCTGTGTTTATGACTCATTTTGAAGAGAAGGTAAAAGCAAATGTCTTTAGACGACTTCTTGTAAAAAAGGATGTACATTTTATAAACTGTTTTAGTATTTAGTCGGAATTTGATGCATTTTCCTTGTTTTACGTGAATTCCAACAGAAAAATATGTTTCGCAATGCAAGTAAGACTCATAAGTGAATTATCCTCATTAAACGAGGTCCACTGTATAGTCAATTTCTAAACAAGAACATCTGTTTTCGAATTTCTAAGAGTTACTTAATGGATCTTCATTTAGTTATCGATCGGTCCCTGAAAACAGTTTTCCAGTTTTGCGTTCATTTATCGGTAACACTGTGTTTTTATTATAAAACAATCTACGTTATGCTCGATCTAGAATTACGTAATTTTAATAAAAAATAAATACCATTTTCCATAGGCCTATGTTTTTGTATTAAAGGACCCCTACTTTTGAGACATATAGCACGATGGTTACTTCATTTACTTTGATTCCGTTTCAAAAGAAGACATTTCTTTTTAATTAATTGCGAGAATATGTAGTATATATTTTTACAAATGATGGTATTAGTTTTCTTGTAAAGTATTTTTGAACTCTTTTATAAAGCACTATCAAAAAAACAATGATTCACTTCACGACAATCGCCCCAATTAGCTACACGGAAGAAATGAGAAATTAACCAGGTGACCAGCAACGACGATTTTGTGCGAATCCCGACGAAGCCACAGAACTAGGAAAATAGAAACAACGTCAATACGCAGTGTGTGAATTAAAGTCTGAGATGAGCTCAGGCATCCTAGATCCGCTTGGTAGAAATTGCTGTACTTCGTGCCTTGTCTCACTGCTGCCAATCCTAGCAATCTATTGTTTGGTTCGAAGCTTGTTACTGAAATGCATTCTAGTAACCGTGGTCCAAATCTTGCTGTGTGCATGTTGTTGCAGCCATTTTGTGTCACATTTGAACGTGTGAACCTTTTAACTGCGCTTTCATAAATTGTTCTCGTTCTGTGTGATATTTTTATCACAGCAGATGACTGGCTCGTAAACTAAGTTGGCAGTAATACAGAAGACGCCGCCACTGCACCGTCGTTCCACCGGAAGTTGATGAGGTCCTTTCCCTCTCCCTGCAAACCTCTCATAGGTAAATACTATCTGTACAAGCCTTAGTGACTCACACCGCCCTAGTTTCATTCCGCAGAAGTTGGAAGAGGTCTACAGACATCGTGTTGCTTCTCACTGCTGCAAGTCCTTGCGTATTTGAAGTCTTCAACAGGTTTAAACTATATTCGTTTTCATTATTGTAAATAAGTACCAGAGCTGAACGTGAGCGAATTTGCAAGGTGCTCTCACAAAACCTTGTCACTTCCCTCTGACTCTTATGCCCAAGCAGATGATCGTCATGAACCATACGTTACCAGCCATGTTGCCACTGCTTTCTCCTGCAACCGCGACCCCCTGAGCAAGGCTTTGCGACCCCCAAGGGTTGAAAAACACTGAGCTAGAAAGTATGTTGGAGAAGCAACGAGACTGACAACGCCGCTAGCGATCTGGCAATGCTGTGTTGTTTCACATGTGTAGACCGGTGTGTGCATCCCTTCCAGACGCTTAGTCCAAGTTCCAGCTCCGCACAGCCATCAGGTAGTTTCTGACAGCGCCATCAGTGAAGTTGTTTTCTTTTTCTCTGTGTGTGTGTTAAGAAAATGGGACAGTGGAACAATGTTAAACTTGGCGAATCCGCGATTGTGACCTTTGTAGAGTTCAAACAGGCTTATGGGGAACATTTCTTATTAAGAGCACAAGATTTTCGCTAGCACAAGTAATTTTTGGAAGGCTGAGAGCACTTTGAAGATGAACCTCACTCAGGGAGACCTTAAACTTCAAAAACGGAAGAAAACCTTGAACGTGTGAAGAATCTATTCCTCCAGGACAAACTGTCAACCAAGGGATCTACAAAGACTACCTTGAAAGGCTCAGAAAACGGTGAATCGACTGAGACCGGACATTACAACTGCATCATGACAAGGCCCCATGCCACACGGCCAATTCCGCCACAGAATTTGTGACGTCAAAAGGCATTGCTGTGGTTCCACAACCCCCTTGTTCACTTGATCTGAATCCTCGTGGCATATTTCTTTTTCAGAAATTGAAAACTGTCTTAAAAGGGTGTCGATTCGCGACTCTCGAGGACATTCAAAAGAATGTGACCGGCATGTTAAAGCCCCTGCCAGTTGAAGCCTTTCAGTGCTGCTATCAAGACTGGGGACAACGACTCCACCGGTCCATAGCTCCCAACGGGACAATACTGTTGTTTTAAAAAATAAAAACTTCGTCAGACAAAATACACTCCTGGAAATTGAAATAAGAACACCGTGAATTCATTGTCCCAGGAAGGGGAAACTTTATTGACACATTCCTGGGGTCAGATACATCACATGATCACACTGACAGAACCACAGGCACATAGCCACAGGCAACAGAGCATGCACAATGTCGGCACTAGTACAGTGTACATCCACCTTTCGCAGCAATGCAGGCTGCTATTCTCCCATGGAGACGATCGTAGAGATGCTGGATGTAGTCCTGTGGAACGGCTTGCCATGCCATTTCCACCTGGCGCCTCAGTTGGACCAGCGTTCGTGCTGGACGTGCAGACCGCGTGAGACGACGCTTCATCCAGTCCCAAACATGCTCAATGGGGGACAGATCTTGCTGGCCAGGGTAGTTGACTTACACCTTCTAGAGCACGTTGGGTGGCACGGGATACATGCGGACGTGCATTGTCCTGTTGGAACAGCAAGTTCCCTTGCCGGTCTAGGAATGGTAGAACGATGGGTTCGATGACGGTTTGGATGTACCGTGCACTATTCAGTGTCCCCTCGACGATCACCAGTGGTGTACGGCCAGTGTAGGAGATCGCTCCCCACACCTTGATGCCGGGTGTTGGCCCTGTGTGCCTCGGTCGTATGCAGTCCTGATTGTGGCGATCACCTGCACGGCGCCAAACACGCATACGACCATCATTGGCACCAAGGCAGAAGCGACTCTCATCGCTGAAGACGACACGTCTCCATTCGTCCCTCCATTCACGCCTGTCGCGACACCACTGGAGGCGGGCTGCACGATGTTGGGGCGTGAGCGGAAGACGGCCTAACGGTGTGCGGGACCGTAGCCCAGCTTCATGGAGACGGTTGCGAATGGTCCTCGCCGATACCCCAGGAGCAACAGTGTCCCTAATTTGCTGGGAAGTGGCGGTGCGTTCCCCTACGGCTCTGCGTAGGATCCTACGGTCTTGGCGTGCATCCGTGCGTCGCTGCGGTCCGGTCCCAGGCCGACGGGCACGTGCACCTTCCGCCGACCACTGGCGACAACATCGATGTACTGTGGAGACCTCACGCCCCACGTGTTGAGCAATTCGGCGGTACGTCCACCCGGCCTCCCGCATGCCCACTATACGCCCTCGCTCAAAGTCCGTCAACTGCACATACGGTTCACGTCCACGCTGTCGCGGCATGCTACCAGTGTTGAAGACTGCGATGGAGCTCCGTATGCCACGGCAAACTGGCTGACACTGATGGCGGCGGTGCACAAATGCTGCGCAGCTAGCGCCATTCGACGGCCAACACCGCGGTTCCTGGTGTGTCCGCTGTGCCGTGCGTGTGATCATTGCTTGTACAGTCCTCTCGCAGTGTCCGGAGCAAGTATGGTGGGTCTGACACACCGGTGTCAATGTGTTCTTTTTTCCATTTCCAGGAATGTATAAGTCTCATTACTTTTCTCACACAACTCGCATGTTTGTTTGTCCACCATCTGTGATTGCCCTTTTTGGAGATGTCCACTCCTTTTCAACTGAATTGCCTACTACGGCAGGTGGACCTACAAATTGTTAAACAAGTGTTTGTGTTCGTCATTGTATACGTCAGATGTTCCTCCTCGGTATCCTTACTGTGTAACTCTTCCTACAACATAATACTTTGCACGCCAGAAAACGTCTCTCGTGTGCTAGGGCATTGTTACTGAACGCCCGTCAAGCCCGCGGACTTCCAAAGTGTTCGCACTGTGGAACGCAGCCGTCCCATGCACCAGCCAGTTTATAGGCCAGGAAGGGTTAGGTGCGAGATCAAACAGCCCCGAAACTGTGCCACGTGAGAGCAGCGACCAAGTTAAAGCAGCGGCCGGCACCCGTGGCTAACACGCAGGGGGTAGTAGGTGGCAGGTAGCACTCCAGAGCGGGCGGACTGGGCTAACCGAGTTATGGAGGGCGTGGCCGGCCTGCCGCGGCCAGCCGCCGGCGCTTTAACACCTCGCAGGGCCGCTAGTCCGCCCTAACAGCCCCTAATTGTAGGTCGTTGCATCTATCATCCTGCTAAGGCAGCCGCCCGGGGCATTTGCTCTAGCTATTACCGTAAATGTCCGGCCGCTGTTTCTATGTGCGAAAGTCGCTCGCTCAGCTTTATGTTCCCACATTAGCTTCTACTCTGTACTCCCTGAGCACTGTAATTGGGAAAAGCTGGTGACAAAGCTCTGGCGTATCGTAGGATTTCTTAGTTTGATATGGGGTGGGTCCACAGCCTTCATGTAATTATCACCAGGTATTACTCATCTCCAGGCAGAAATCGGAAATGTAGATTGTTTTCTTTATTGTTTTGGATGCGGGGTGGGGGAGGGAGGGGTGGCAGTGGTACAACCAACACACCCTACAGCCAAAGGAAATGAAACAATACAGACAGACGAAAAATTTGGCAACATTGAAAATGGACTCGAGAACTTGTCCTTGAGGAGTCGAGCACACACTGTAGTGGGGGGGGGGGGGGGAATTGTGGTAAGAGGGGCGAGGGGGTGGACGCCCCATCTCCGTGTCGCAGCGTCGCTGAAACTGCGAAGTAGTGGGCAATGCAAAGCGGAAAAGTATTTTAATCGAACTAACAACTGCAAGAGCTACAAATTGTTGTCATTCAGGAAATTTTTTGTTTATATGGTCCTTTGCACCCAGAATATTGAATAATGCTAGTGGCCTAACGAATTGGTCATCTCAGTTTGCTAGAATAAGAATGCTGTCCTCTAGTTACAAATTCCACTCTCACATCCTACTTTTTGCGTAAGTGTATCTGAAGAGTTAAAATGTTGTTAATCGATTTTCTCTTTTTTCTGGAGCGAGTGTCAGACCGATAGCGAATTTTACAATTTTTACAAGTTGCGACATGGTCGCTGATTAAAACAGTTATCCAGGTACGTTTGGAATTAATTTCTTTTATTTCCGCCAGTGACCACAAAATTTTTTGTCCTTAGCCTACCGCTTTCAGTTAGCAATAACCATTTTCAGATCTGCAGAAAATCATGAGAAAAGGAATACAGCTAGTGAACATATTACGTCTTAGAACAATAAAATATGTCATAACGAAAAGTTATTACTTTCATAGATACAAAAGCACGCACTTAAAATATGAATAGGCATACCTGTTCTATGACTTGTCATAAATAACAAAATATACATAAAATCAGCATAGCATCGTCGCACATATTACGTCTGATAATTTAAAACACGAATAAATTTAAAATTGTTAAAAGGAAATGGTTAAGTGATAATATATGATTCTCTTGTAGTCATTTTAGATAAAAATAGTAATATACACGACAACAAGCTTATGGGGTTGATTCCTTTTAAGAATTTTAAATTTAACTTTATTCGTGTACTTAATTAATACACTTTATCACTGTAATAACTTACACGTTTGGAAGCCCACTATAGATTTTACGTATTCTGCACTTCACTTGTCGTTTACTGTACAATTTTTATAATTGACGAATATGCACAGACATACAGCAGCGACATCTGACGAGCTCAAGGCGCAAACATATGATGCGGTTACTGCATTGCAGTTTGTCATGACGTGTACCGATAGAACAGTTTAACTCCCCAGAACAGTGGTCTAGTTTACATCACATTTTAATATGTATCACGTGCACATTCTGTAACGATGCCATTACTGCTTTATTATTTTAGGAGAAGTTATAAAACAGATATGCCTCGTCATATTTTAACCGCAAGTTTTCAAATACATGAAAGTAATAATTTTTCGTTATGGCATATTTTATTGTTCTAGACGTAGTCTGTTCACTATTTCTACACCATTTCCCATGATTTCCTGCAGATCTGAAAATGGTAATTGCTGAAGGAAACCGGTAGTCTACGGACGAAAAATTTTGTGATCACTGGTGGAAATAAAAGAAATTAATTTAACAATTGCATAGTGACACAAAACATGTAGAAATAAACTGGAATGAAATATCTTATCAGTCTGATGATTCAGTAAATAGCAACGTCATATTGAAGAATGGCAGTAGAAGATGAAGAGAACACGTGTCACATAGGCAGGCGTTTATGAAAGTCATTACAGCGATACGTTTAAGTAGGAAGTAAGGAGGCTGGTAATGCCATCCACAAATAGGTCAATGTCGAATCAATAAATAGAAAACAATAGGTCAAGTAAATCAGTTTATAAAAGTCGTTAAACGACCAGGCAACTTACTGACGACGTCGTGGACAGGATGTCAATTTCATGTACTATGGATCATTCGTCCAGTTAATCATAATGATGTACGACTCATTTTATGAAAGTTATTACAGCGATACGTTTAGGTAGGAAGTAAGGCGTCTGGTAATGCTGTTCACAAATAGGCCAATGTCGAATCAATAAATAGAAAACAGTAGGCCAAGTAAATCAGTTTATAAAAGTCGTCAAACGACCGGGCAACTTACTGACGACGTCGTCGACAGGACGTTAATTTCATGTATTATGGATGGTTCAAATGGCTCTGAGCACTATGGGACTCAACTGCTGAGGTCATTAGTCCCCTAGAACTTAGAACTAGTTAAACCTAACTAACCTAAGGACATCACAAACATCCATGCCCGAGGCAGGATTCGAACCTGCGACCGTAGCGGTCTTGCGGTTCCAGACTGCAGCGCCTTTAACCGCACGGCCACTTCGGCCGGCTCATGTATTATGGATCATTCGTCCAGTTAATCATAATGATGTACGAGTCATTTTACATTCACACTACACATTTAATGTGCTCATCATTTGCATGTGTTGTTTTATTACAGATATGAGCACTTTTTACACATTTCAAAAACAAATACTCTTATACGGAATAGAACGAGTTTTCAAGGAAGAAACTGTTTCAGTTTGTTTTCAAAATTATCTCTTCTGCCCTTTAGACATTTTACATCATTGTGTAGGCAATCAGAAATTTTGGTGGGAGCACTGCACACCCTTTCTTGTGCTAAAGATAACATAAATGTGGAAAAATGAAAGTCATTTTTGTAGTTATGTACATCATTGTTCCTTCAAATTTGCAAAGGATTATTTGCAATGTACTTCATGAGGGATGAAGTGTAATTTTCCGCAACAGTCAAAATGACTAACTCCGCAAAAAGGTGTCTACAAGATGATCGTTGGTGAGCACCAGATATTGTTCGTGTTGCACGTTTCTGAGAAACGAATATTTCTTCCCTAAAGATGGGTTACTGCAGAACATTATTCAACGTGATATTGTTGACTGAAAAACGTAAATTACGTCAACTTATTGATTTGCTTCTCTCCAAGATTTACTATGATTTGAAGTGCAAACGTGGGTGAACTAAGTTATTTCAGAAGGTCCTAAATGTAGTTTTCCCAGTTCAATTTCTCATCAGTATGGTGATCTATAGTTTTTTTAAGTTAAAACCAAGTCTACCCTTATTCCTTTCTTGATCTCTCACGGGTGTTTCCCCCAACAAACCTAGAAGGGCCTCTCCCGCGATGTTGTGAGGCGACCACCTTCCAAGGAAGTATAACGAGAACTTTAGTGTTTCCACAGCCTCAGTTTGCTGGTGAAAACAGTTTTTTCGACCTATTTATCTCAGTAAACAATGAAGACAATGAATTAATGCAGAACTGGTGTTTCAAGTGAATTAGAGGAGAACTGAGATGACTGTCGCTAAATTTCAATACGGAACTGAATTTCTTTGCGGCTCTTCAAACATCGGCAACTACACTGATGGAATGTGCATTTTAAAATTTTCCCGGCGAATTGACTGTTCAAACAAATTTCGGGCTTGCAGCCGGTCGTGAACGACGACCGGCTGCAAGCCCTAAATTTGTTTGAACACTGATGGAATGTTTATACACCGATGTGTAAACTACAGGTAAACAGGGAACACAGCCAGGAATTCTTTATAGAAACACCAAAGTAATCACAGTGCAACGTGAGACATCCCTTCTGAAGGACATCCTTCAAATTCTGGTTTATGTTCGGCAAGATATACAGAATTATATTAATATTCTATCTATAGATATTCCTACACGATCTCCTGACAACGTGAACGGCACTACCTAAATTCTAGGGATTTAGGGATTAGATTGTACGAATTGCCCGATTGGTACTGTATAGACGTGCGCACAAGTCCTGTTGTCGCGTCTACCTCTTTAAAATATGAATTAAGGTTACATATTAATCTACGACCTGGAACTAATGCTTTTGATAGTGAAACAAACATAAATTTCTCAGCAAAGTAAGCGTAGTACATTCCCACGGGGTGTAATAGAGTTTACTATTTAAAGCTTCGTGATTGTAAAAGTACTGGTTTCGTAATGAAGGGTACTAGTTAACCTGAAAATCCCTGTTATTGGATCATTGTGATATCTCATCGACACAAAAGTTTTGATACTCACTACGACGCAAAGTGGTGCCATGATGGTCCATGCGAACCACCAATAGCAGCGGGTTATCTTGCATAGCTTCATTCCCATCTCTGCGATGTTGTCCAGGAATCGATTGCCGCCTGCGTCAAAGAGAGGAGAAATAATCACATCTGAGACTGTAACCGTAACATATTTCAATATCACTATCTGTAAATCGTGTATGAATGAACAGAAGTTCCTGAAATGTTAAAGTAAAACAATTACTGCTGCAAGAAGTACTCATAATAACATAGATGAAAGCATTGTTATGGCAAGCACAATGTTTGAAAAAAGCGACATAATATGTGCGAATGTGTTTACATAGACTGATGTAAATAATAGTATAGTTTCTGATTATAATTCTTTATTTATTCATAACAGAAGGACTAAATCTTAGAACTAAATCTTATATCTAATATCGAAAATGAACTGTGTGGTGAATCTTATATGGTTATTCGACGATAAGTAGCAAGAATGCGTGGATATTATCATATACCATCATTTTGCTGATATATCTATCAGAACTGGTGAGTTAATTCCTTTCTGTTAACGAAACTAGACATATTACTAAAGTCCCCGGCCGCGTTTTCAGTCTGTGTGTGACGACTAATCTTATGAATTGCTGTAGAGATTTTGATACGGTTTTCGCTGACAGACTTACCTGAAAGTATGTTTTGTGTGTGTAACCTATTACCGCTACGCCAGACAAGCCTATGGCCATGGAGACATAGTGCTAACCGTCCCAACCCTCAGCGGGTTGCTAGTGAGGTCATAATTTTTGAGATCGTCTTTACAGAAGTCTGGATAAATGTAAAGCAAAAAATTGCAATAGAAGATTCAAAAGCAGGTTCTTCTAATACAAATGTAACGAAGTTTTGCAAAGTAATTACAGTTTAACTCATTCATCATATTCAGCAATCTGACAACCTCGTACCCTTCGTACTCATCCACGCATTACTGTCATCACTTACACGTGTCCACGTTTGCCGCTGCATATTCTCTAATCCCATGTAACTACATTCCGAGGGGTAGACATCTCAGGCTTATCCCTTCCAAATCAGCAAAGAATTTCACCGGTTCTTTTACCGCCTATTCACCCATCTGTAAGTCACACCTATCTACATTTCATTTTCTTCACGTTGTCATCAACGCCTTGCAATCTAGTCTATTCCCTTGTCCATTTACTTGTTCCTTCGTATTCTCTCATAATCCCCAGCATTTCCCGCTGAGCAGCCCTGTAATTTTTAATGTTTTGCGTGTTCGTATCTCCGTATCGTGAGTAGAAACTGATAACACACACTGAGTGTAAACTTTCCTTTTCAAAAACACCACAAACCTCGTACTGGAAGCCCTATTTATTTTACCAAAAGCCCTCCACAAGTTGTTCTCTTCTACTCTCATCTCTGTTCCTCTCACTGGATCCAGTCCAGGAAAATAAAATAATATGAAAGGAGTCTGAAAGTAGCAAGAAATTCTAAGTATCTTTTCATTTTCTCTCGTGATGGATACGTGCATGTGCTTGCAAGATGAGCGCTGCAGAGCGCGTTCCAGCCAGGTAAAGGCCGACACTCACAGGTTGACCACACCTGTTGTCAACGACAGTCCAATCAGACACGGTTCTCGAGGCCACAGGGGATTGAGTGCGGCAAAGCAGAAACGGAAAGTCCCTCTATCGAGGAAAAATATAATAGAATCATTGACTTTTCTGACAGTAGACGGAAACGGAAAAAAGAAACAGCATACTCTCTCACTTACACTCACGCACAGCCATAGTCGTAATACTAACAAAGGGACCGTACGAACTTATCCTCAGCGATTTGATTCATAATGACAGGGTGTGTATGGCACCACTTGGATTTCGACACGTAAACAGTAAGACGCAACCCTCAAAAGTTTTCGAGAAAACCGAGTTTGAAAATTTTAGAAGTTCTTATATACTTTATAAGGTCGCAAACATTTAAGCAGTCCTCAATCGAGAGAGTAAGAGCGTAGTTTCATAAGTGTCTGGGTTAAATCTCGCTGCTGGGACTTTTTTTAAAATTCTTACATAGTTGTAACAACAGATTTATTACAACTATATAATTGTGCAAATTATCAGCATTTGATGACTGATTTATTATTTTATCCCGCTGCTGTCGGTATTGTAATGCTTTTCGAGTGGTGCTCCGCGCGCCTGTGTAATAGGTTGTCCTAGTTCCACCTCTTACGTTAGAACCACGTGTCTTAACTTTCTTTCGTTCAGCGTCATGTAGGTACCCATTCGCGTCGCATAGATGATTGTCGTCTAGCTCAAAATGGTTCAAATGGCTCTAAGCACTATGAGGATTAACATCTGAGGTCATCAATACTCTAGACTTAGAGCTACTTAAACCTAACTAACCTAAGGACATCACACACATCAACGTCCGAGGCACGACTGGAACCTGCGACCATAGCAGCAGCGCGGTTCCAGACTGAAGCGCCTAGAACCGCTCACCACAGCGGCCGGCTTGCGTCTAGCGTCTGGTGTTCGTGCAGCCCTTTCTGATGCAACGTTGTCCCGCTCCCTGATATCCAACATACTCCCAACGGCTATTCCATGTACAGGTACTACCAGCTTCAGTATTGGTAAGTCCTTGTACAGATGGGCTCTTTAGAGATGCACAAATTGGTGGACAAGAGCAACGTTACTACAGATCAAATATATACTGCGTACTTTGATTTGGAATTATGTGTGTTTTTCGTAAATTTCTTGATCAGCATCAGATTGGCATTGTATTATTACGTCACGGCACACAGGTTCCCTTTTCTCATCTTGATGGTTCCAACAGCATGTTTTTTTTCCGAAGGGCAGAGCAGGTCTGTAGAAACGTTCGAGTTTTTAAATTTGTATTGGGTGGTGACTTTACTTTTAGTTTTATTAAAGAACTCAATGACATGGTACGTTCCTTGCATTTGTGTGTCACACGGGTTTGTCCGTATCCTACACTAGTCGAACACACTTATTTTAATGACACCTCTAGCGGTCGAATTGATCGCCTGTCACGTTTCGATCTTTGCCTAGGTTTTTGGTCGTAGCCGTGATACATACTTGTTTTATTGATCATTGTGCTGCAGCAGTCACATTTAATAATGTGCAGCAGCCAGTAAAATTTTATCGTTTTCCCTGAAAGCTCAGCATAGCCTGTCTACAAGACCATTCCCTTGGTGTTATCATTCACGAAGTAAGGGCCCGTTGTTCCCGTGCTATAGATTGGTACCTGTATACTGTCTAATGGTGGACTCTGCGTTCCAAGCCACAAATTCGTAAATCTCTCACGCGCTTTGGTGCGATAAGGGCGGAGACGTCCGGTGGACCCAAGAATTTTATTACTCCGTATGTCAACTTTACGATAGCGCTAGGCAAACTTCTCTATGGATTATGGATATACGGCGAATTAAAGCCAAATTGCTGCAGTTAAAAAAATATAAGTTGGAATGACCTCCGACAAAATTCTTAACCGCGTTCCATTTTACAAGATGAACTGACTTCAGTATACCATCTTATCTGCGTATACGGTCGCGCAGGAAACGCGTTTGCACTGCATCCCACGCTAACGCCGATGGTCGAGTGTCAACGTCCCACTCTGTCTTTTTTTATAATTTTTATTTCTGCAAGGACAATATAAATGATGTTGTTGCGGGTCTCACTCACACAAGTGACCTGGACTGGATGGTATTACCAAATAAATACCGGCCAAGCGGTAAGTTCCTTTATAGCCCGTTTCAATCGGCATCTTTTTGCAAAATAATGACAACTTATAGAATATTCTCCCTTCCCGCAATATTTGAAAACTTCTCGTGATCGCGCACCATCTATAAATGATCTGGATATTTTACATGTTGTACAAAAAGGCAAGATGATGAATATCGTCCAAGTACTTGAAAATTCGAAAAGAGTATATTTTAAAAGCCCAGGCCTGCCCAACGAATAACTGAACTTTCGTAACCAGGGTTACTTCGAGACTACTTTTTAAATAAACGTCTACGCACATGTGGAATTGGTTTATTCATTGGTATGGCTTAGTTGTGCTTCCTAATTTTTATCTTATTTGATGGATCTAAGTGCACTGTTACCCGGTAAACATAGTCGTTGTCTTCCCATCTGGCGGCGCCATCTACTACGGTGTCGGTCACTTTGATTAACAGCTCTGTAGTAGGAGCCGTAAATGTGTGCCACAAAGACACTTTATACTCCTGGCCTGTGTTGTGTTAAGAGCAAATACGCGTAAACAAAGGTAACGTAACATATTCTTACTTTCGTAGGTGTTTGGGTCCTCTATGTTTTGTCGGATGACGTGCCATTTTTGATGACTGGAGGGCTTTATGTTCTTTTGGCAGTGGTTCTCGAGTATTTTTACCCGATGAGTTTGTCTTCGATTACGCTCTTTTCACAACTGAGGTCGTGGTATCCCCGTTGACAATGTAGCTTTATAGCTGATACCTGACTCATAAATTTGTACTGAGGAAATTTGTTTATCCTCCAAATGTCTCATGATGCTCCTGTGAGAGTGAAACGCATTACTTATCAGATAAATAAGAAACCAGTTTGCAACCAAGACTCCCATTCTTTCTTAAATAACTTTATGTTCATTTTTGGTCTCTCATAGGTGACACAATAACTTCGATTGTCAATGAAGTTATACGGGGTGTCTCGGTTGCTGCTCCCTTCAAGGAACGTAAAATGGTCCTCATGCCAGAAGCCGAGGGTCGACGTAATCTTCAATTACTTTGTCGTGTACTCTCCGAAACCTCAACTGTCAAATTGTCGCTCGAGTTATAAACATCTGTGTTCCGAAGTTGTTCGACAGCGTCATTGCCGTTCGCCAGAGTTGTGTGCCTGGATGAGCGATACTGGCTTCTGTTACCAGATTTCGAGATGTCGCTTCAGTGGCTGTGGCCTCTAAAATCTCGGGGGCCTTGCTTTTTCTCGACTTTCACAAGCCATCTGGCCGTGTCAGCCAAATTTTCAATGAATGTGTCAACCGCTTTGGGTCTTACTCACGACGCATGCCAGGTCCTAGCCAATCTTTTCAGTGACTCAAGGATGCCGTGAATCCCTTTTGCCACCTTGCTGGTCCCACATTAATGATCGAAAACGCACGTTCCTATCGTTGCGGGGCTTTATCCATGTGGCAATTCCTTGGCCGACGACGATCGTTCGCCACAAACTTTAGGGACTGTAGTAGAACGACCAAAATGGAGGCACTTAACTGGCGAGACGTTACAATTCGTGTTGAGGGAGCGATTCTTGAACACGAATGCTGTTGTCTTTTCAGCCTTCGCCAAGTGTAGGTCTTAGACACCCGTATTTTCAGTATTATACATCGCACAGATATTCTTGCTTCCCGAAACGATGGCCCGCAGGCTGAAACAACTGACCGATCGATTCTTGTGGCGACGACACATCTGTAGACTTCAGTACGAAGTGGTGGCCAGGCGCTGCAGGCTCGGAGGATTAGGTCTTCCCGATATTAAAACGACTGAATTCGGAGGAGAAAGACATTGAAATATCTTGAAAAGATTTCGTCGCATCGAGAAACGCCTTTGTTTTAACGATTCCCACCGCAACTCGTACTCTCTCACCTTTTTCAAGATACTACAAAACGAACTGCCCTTCTTTGAACTTTTTTGGTGTCCCCCGTCAATTCAGTCTAGTAAGGAGCCATATTATAGCAGAGAACGGACAACAATAGCGTAGCCGGTCTTTCTATTGGATTTGTTGCAGCTTCTTAACGTTCCGTCAATAAAACGCAGTCTTTGATCCGCCTTCCGCATAGGATTATCTATGGGATCGTTCCGGTTTAAGCTGTTCGTAATTGTAATCCCAAGGTATTTAGTTGAACTGACTGCCTTTAGATTCGTGTGATTTCTTGACTATTCGATTGACGGATTCCTTTTAGAATCCCTGAGGATGACCTCACACACTTTTCGTTATTTAAAGTCCTGCGTAAATAATTTTGCAGTTCGTTTTGATCTTCTGATGACTCTACTAGAAGGTAAAATACACCATCATACACAAACAATCTAAGAGGGCTGCTCAGATTGTCTCTTAAATCGTTTATATAGATTAGGAACAGCTAACAGCCTATAACAATCCCGTTTTACTACGGTACCTTTCTGGAAGAAAATCACGAAACCAGCCATACAACTGTGACGATATTCTATAGACACGCAATTTAAATAGACGCCGCTTGTGAGGACTTGTTTCAAAATCCTTCTGGAAATGTAGAAATAAGCATTAATTTCAGACCCCCTGGCGATAGCTTTCATTACTTAATGAGAATGAAGAGCTACTTGTGTTCCACAAAAAGAATATTTTTTTGAGTCTTTGTTGGCTTAGTATGAATAGAACTTCTGTTAGAGATAATTAAAAATGTTCGAAGACAAAATGTTCCAAAATCTACTGCAAATCGACGCAATGATATGGATCTATAATTTAGCAGCTGCTTGCATTTCCTTTCTTGAATATTGGTGTGACCTTTGCATCTTTCCAGTCTTTAGGTATTGACCTTTCGTCGAGCGATCGGTTGTATATGATGCTCTGAAAGGAATCTAATTTGTACACAGAGTGGATCGGAATATTTGGCTTTGTATTGTTAACTGACTTGAGTTGCTTCGCTGCCACTTCTTGTTTCGCTTTCAGGAATATTTACGTCGTATTCTTTGGTGAAGGACTGTCGGAAAACCGTATTTAGTAACGCCGTTTTAGTGGCACTGTCATCAGTAAAATTATCATTGCTATCGTGCAGTGAATGTATTGATTGTGTTTTGCCACGGGCGTACTTTACATGCGTCCAGAATTTCTCTGGATTTTCTGCCTGATTTCGAGACATTTTGGTTCTTGAACTTACTAAAAGTATCTCGCACTTAAATCCGAGCTAAATTTTGAGATTCTATAATAATATAAAACGTTATTTCCCATTTGGGCGTTGTCCCCCCCCCCCCCTCCCCCCCACCACCCATCATGTTATTTCTTTGTGATGCGTTGAGTTTGGGAGCATTGTACTTTCGGTAACAAGTGGTCATGCATTTTTTGTCTTCAGTATTTAGCCATCTGTATGCCTTCACTGTCTGTGATTTGAACCGCTATTATGTTCGCTTTTTTCGACTGAATACAGATTTAATTGAAATTTTTGTTACTGATTTTACGCAACGTCTGCATAATCTTCTGTGCTCCGCGGACTACTTTCCCCATGTTCGCGGTTCTGCCTTTTTCTAGTAGACTGAACAATGTACCTTGCATTTCTTTCTAAGTATATGATACAACTTTTCCTCTGAGTGTACGTGATGCGGGACATGTGCACAGAGAAATTCAGTTGCGCAAATTATTGACAATTTGTGTTAATTCATTTCATGGCTATGACTAATAAGATGGACTCTTAATTAACTACAGTTGTAGGCCTCATCGACTATAGGGTTAGTATTAATTATCAACAAAACATGCAGTACTACGTGGCCAATGCTTAATGCCCTGCAGTCACACCAAGATGGCAAGTGTGCTGTATGTGTGTACTCGACTAGAACAAAGCGATTTTTGTGAGTCGAGGGTCAGTCCGCAGAGCACGTGCATAGCGAAATTTGTCCCCTATATAGTTATAATTTAATTCGAGGAAAGTTGTGTTCTATGGGGTAGGGTAATTCACCAAATGATAAGAGAAAGTCATAAACAAAAAGCGGTTGTCATCCAGTGACAACAAATTGTTTCCGAGTCTAGGAGTATTTCGCAACCTCCAAGACACATCGGTATTGTGAGTTGCAGCAATGAACCAAATAAACTTATTATACGTGGACTATACAGAAAGTAATGTCCAATCGAGAGCGAAATGGAGACCACAGTGAAAACCCGATGAAGCTTTGCACAGATGTGTTAGGCAGTGTCTCTGGTACACCACTCGATCGCGTCCAGCGGCTCTTTTCAGTTCTGCGCACACAGTGAGGAAGTAAAGGTGCCTAGAAAATAATGTCTCCCGCCATGTACGAGAGCCTGGTGAGAGATTCCGCCTGATGCATGCAGCCCACATAACATAACTATCGTGCGTTTCCTTCTTCATGACAATTCTCTATCGCATTCTGCAGGGAAAATGAAGACGCTCCTGCAGAGTTTTCGATGGGAAGTGTTTGAGCATCTACAGTACAGCCCATAATTGGCTCCCCCGAGTTTCATCTCTGCTCACATGAATCGCTAGCTATAAAGAAAACATTTTGACACAGAGAACGAGCTGTACACCAGAGTAGAGAGTTGGCGGAAAGCACAGGTGCCTGCCTCGTATGTCGAGAGTATCGTAAAATTGGCAGGACAAATATCTAGGACGGAGCGGCCACTATGTGGAGAAGTAGCTTGATGGTGTAGCTCACTATTGCAGACATTTTCGATTTTCACAGCGTTTTCTATTGGGAATCCATCAGACCTTACTGTACGAATAGCCATCGTATATATGGTGTCTATTCCTTTGGACGTGTCCGAAAGAACTGACACCATATGTAATTAAGTTTATGACGGCCAACGACCCCTTCAGTGCAAGGGAACACCACACTCAAATTCTTAAGAAGATCGGCGAGATACCGCGAGAAATGAAGTGAATGAGCAGGGGCACTACATCAGTTGTGTGTAGTATAAGTTGAGAATTTTGGTCTGACGGAAGGCGTGATAGAACAGTCTGTGCGGTTATGGTGACCACTGTACCCAGATGGCATAGTGGTCAGCGCGTTGTCCAGGTTCGAATCTCATTCCGGCAAAAATTTTCAGTTTTCCCCAATGACATAAATCAATGACCACTGGTAAGTAATGTCTTTAATTCCTTTGTGTCTTGAAACTTGTTGTATCCCGAGTTCACTATTTAGCTGCGTACGCTGCCACAAGAATTTTACGCTGCAGGCATCTAACGCCTTATCAAACGAGAGGATAAGTGTAAGTTTACATGGGGAGTATGTTGAAAAAGAAAATAAATTTCAGGCTAGTAAATTCGACTCTGATGCCTTTATCCCGGTTCGCAACTTGTTCATTGACTCATCGTCGTAGATATGTGCGTACAGTACATCGCCTGTCGTCAACGATGTGCGATGCAGCAGTCATGCTGAAATAAAGAGATTCGTTAGCAAGAGTCGAACTGGAGACCTGCTTCAAAAAAACCTCAGCGGTGACGACCGAAACTGAAATGCTATAAAGTCGGCAGTACAGACAATGCTAGTGGCGGAGCCGAGTGGCCGCTACTCACCGTAGACCCAGGCGACGACGATGACCTCACCGAGGCCGACCAGCAGGATGGACCACGTGACGACGTTCCACTCGATCAGTGTGAACAGATAGATGCCGCCGCCGAAGCACATGGGCACGGACAGCAGGAAGTGCGCCAGGCAAACGCCGCCCGTCACGAACGTCTGGTAGCGCCGCAGCTGCGGCCAACGGTCCACTATGGCGCACGTCACCGCCTCCACGCCGCCGAACTGCGACATCGAGACAAATCCCTCATCCACCACTCTTTCCCAACACAGTGTGTCTACTACACAACACAACAATCTTTCGCCCTCTCGATGAAAAGAAGAAACAATGAGCAACGGCGTTGGCAGAATAAAACTGATGGTGTGCATCGCTAAGAGTCATAAGCACAGAGGGAAAAAATTTAGCCTGACCTATATACGAACGTATTCGGAAGTTAAATGTACTGTGAACCTAACGGACAGACGAGCCGTTTTTTTTTGTTTTTTTTTTTTTAGGTTTGGCAACATTGAGTGATAGAGGAGGATCCCAGGACCATAGCGAACATTGCACGTACACGCTAATATGTGAACTAACGTTGTAGTACCCAGTTGTGTGAAAGCTGTCGGTGAGAAATCTCGACATGTGTGAGCCACGTGCTGTGATCCGCTTCCTACTCGCGGCAGGAGTAACGCCCACCGAGATTTTTTTTTTTTTTTTTTTCGCGAATCAGCAGTTTACGGCGAAGGCGTTACGAACAGGACGAGTGTGTTTGAGTACTGTAGGTTGTACAGTGGAGGCAGAACAAATATTCATGACGACCACAAGAGGGGAATATCTTCTATTTTGGCAGACGAGTTGGTTCAAAAAAATCGAGGAAGCTGTTCCTGAATACCGCCGACTGGCAGTGGATGACATTTCTTTGGTTTTTCCACAACTCTCCAGAACGCTCTTATACGAGACGCTCATAGAAATGCTGGGATACCGGAAACTGTGTGCAAGATGGGCCCCAAAATGGTTGACAGAGCAGTACAAGAAAAATCGGGTCAGTAGGGCCAGCAAGTTCTTTAAGCGACTTCGATAGGAAGATGAGGATTTTCTGAGCTCTGTCTTGTCCAGAGATGAAATGTGGGTGGCTCATTGCACGCCTGTGATAAAAATATAATCGTCACAGTGGCGTCACACCAATTCCACATCTGCCTAAAATTTCAAAACCATAATTTCGGGTAAAAAAAATCATGACGTCAGTGTTTAGCCATCATATTGATCGAATTTCTGCTTCAGGGGAGACCATCAATGCACAACGATTTTGTGAGACCTTAAAGAAACTCTGAAGTAACAAAAGGAGAAGAATGCTGACGAGAAGTGTGTGTCTGTTGCACAACAACGCTCGTCCTAGCACTGTCTTAGCCACCCAGGAGCTCTTGGACGCATTTGCTTGGGACGTTTTGAGCTCTCCGTATTTCCCTTTCTAGATGCCTTCAGATTATCATATTTTCACTTCCTTGAAGGTACACAACCACGGAATTAAATTTTCAGCTGACGAGCAGATGCAGAAAGACGTTTTGAAGCAGGGGAAGGAGCTCGTGGGAGACTTCTTCGAGGAGGGCATAAAGAAATTTGTACCACGGCTCATGGCTCACCACATCTTTGAACGAGATCGTCATTATATGGAGTAATAGACAAGTGTTTCAAAGGTATCCTGTAATTTTTTCAGACATTTTTTCCAGAATTTTTTTTTTTTTTTTTTTTTTTTTTTTGTCATCAGTCTACTGACTGGTTTGATGAGGCCCGCCACGAATTCCTTTCCTGTGCTAACCTCTTCATCTCAGAGTAGCACTTGCAACCTACGTCCTCAATTATTTGCTTGAAGTATTCCAATCTCTGTCTTCCTCTACAGTTTTTGCCCTCTACAGCTCCCTCTAGTACCATGGAAGGCATTCCCTCATCTCTTAGCAGATGTCCTATCATCCTGTCCCTTCTCCTTATCAGTGTTTTCCACATATTCCTTTCCTCTCCGATTCTGCGTAGAACCTCCTCATTCCTTACCTTATCAGTCCACCTAATTTTCAACATTCGTCTATAGCACCACATCTCAAATGCTTCGATTCTCTTCTGTTCCGGTTTTCCCACAGTCCATGTTTCAGTACCATACAATGCTGTACTCCAGACGTACATCCTCAGAAATTTCTTCCTCGAATTAAGGCCGGTATTTGATATTAGTAGACTTCTCTTGGCCAGAAATGCCTTTTTTGCCATAGCGAGTCTGCTTTTAACGTCCTCCTTGCTCCGTCCGTCATTGGTTATTTCACTGCCTAGGTAGCAGAATTCCTTAACTTCATTGACTTCGTGACCATCAATCCTGATGTTAAGTTTCTCGCTGTTCTCATTTCTACTACTTCTCATTACCTTCATCTTTCTCCGATTTACTCTCAAACCATACTGTGTACTCATTAGACTGTTCATTCCGTTCAGCAGATCATTTAATTCTTCTTCACTTTCACTCAGGATAGCAATGTCATCAGCGAATCGTATCATTGATATCCTTTCACCTTGTATTTTAATTCCACTCCTGAACCTTTCTTTTATTTCCATCATAATATAAAAATATAAAAATAATATAATAATAATATATAATAATATAATAAAATATGAAAATATAAAAATCTAATATACTTATTTTCTGGTAACACACCTCTAGCCTTCATGACCTCTGTTCGACGAGAAAGAGTGTCGACATGTTTCTTTAGGTGCAGCACGTCCGGCTGAAGGCTATTCATTGATGATAAAACCCATAAACTATCAAATTTTATCTACTGTTCGCAGAAATTGTCTATGGTATTAAAACTGAGTGCTTTACCAGGCCACACGAGGTGGGATAGGTGCCTCAGTGTTCGTCAAACTAGGAACAAATACAGGCAGCCCTGTGAACACACCTATCGTCATCTTCGATGACGAAAACGCACGAAGCGCACTCATCAGGAAGATGTTGGTGGTGTGCTCCTTGACACAGACACGGCGATTAAATATGTGGGCCTAACGTTGCAAAACGATCTGAAATGGAACGAGTTCTCAGGTCGCTAGTAGAGAAGGCGAATCGCCGGCTTCAGATTACTGGTAGAATTCTAGGAAAGTGTAGCTCATCTGTGACGGAGACCGAGTATAGACCACTAGTGTGACTTATTCTTGAATACTACTCAAGTGTTTGGGATCCCTACCAGATCGGATTGAAGGAAGACACAGAAGGAATTCGGTGGCATGCTGCTAGATTAGTTACCGGTAGGTTCGATCAACACGGCAGTGTTGCATAAATGCTCCACGAAAGTCCATGGTAACTCCTGGAGGGAAGACAACCTTTTCGCGAGAAAACTATCGAGAAAATTTAGAGAACCGGCATTTTCGGCAGACTGCAGAACGATTGTACTGCCGCCGACGCCTAAGAACCTCGGAGACAATGTGAGAGAAAAATGGCTCTGAGCACTATGGGACTCAACTGCTGTGATCATCAGTCCCCTAGAACTTAGAACTACTTAAACCTAACTAACCTAAGGACATCACACACATCCATGCCCGAGGCAGGATTCGAACCTGCGACCGTAGCAGTCGCGCGGTTCCGGACTGCGCACCTAGAACCGCGAGACCACCGCGACCGGCAATGTGAGAGAAATTAGGGCCTGTACGGAGGCATAAAGACAGTCATTTTTCCCTTTTTGCAGTTATGAGTGAACAGGAAAGGGAGTGACAAGTATTAGTACAAGTTGTGGTCCGTCTCGCACCGTATGGTAGCTTTCCGGGACGCAGGTAGGGGTAGATGGTCAGGGAATGGCAACACTTGGTCGCCGAGAATGTTGAAATAAACATGCTGGTCTAGTTCTGAAAGTGTGACTCTCCCAGTCTATAACTGGCAAATTGAAGAGACCTTCAACACCCCCCCGCCCCCCCAATTACAACAGACTTATGAGGAAAATTACTAACTATATCCTGCAAGTACTCTCTGAAGTTCTGCAAGTTCTCACCATAGCTCCTGACCCAAGCAGTATATTAAAGCATGCGATTACCATTTTTGACCGACTTTTGACGCTTAAATTCACCCAGGTAAATTCACATTCGTAATCGGTGATAACATCGCTAGATATTATCGAGTTCTTTACTGCAAGTACACCATTGACGACTAACCTATCCTTATCCTCAATATTCCAGTCTGAGCTTAGGATTTCGTTGCTATTTATTTCTAGGACTAATTTACTAACATCATATTAATCTTTTCTATTTCCGATCTGCGAGGACGAGCATTCTCTCATAACATTGTGGCTGTCGCTGATCGAAACGAGAGGTTTCTCTGATCTAAAATATCCCCATGTGCATGGCACACATAGTCCGCTACCCTAGTAGCCGCTTCCTGCATGTAGTGCACACCTGACCTATTAAGGAGGAACGACAGGATTCTGTCTCTCCGTACTGGAATGCAGTAGACAAATTTGGTTTGCTACAGTGAATGAAGCATACATTGAGGATTTTATTGGTATTATTTTACTGAAAAATATTAATGTCTTCACTCTGTAATTGGGATTTTCCCGGGGCAGCTCTGAAAGGAGGTAGATCGACGGTTGTCACTGTAACTCCGATTGTGGTTATCTGAAACATGAAATTAACATATCATCCTGACCCTTTACAGATGTAATTTTAGCTAATCGTAGGGATTTGCAAAAAAATCTTTTTGCTAAGTTATAGATATCTGAAAAAATGGCCATTTTTAGGACCTCTGTTTTTTGGCTGAAAAATACTAAGTATTAACATAAAAAATTGGCCACATTGAACTGAAGAGAATTCTGTTTGCTTCAACGGAGACCAAAAATAATTAAAATCGGATGAAAACTGCTGCTAGGGCGACGAAAACCATACCGAAAAACGCGTTTAAAGTTCGACAAATACACTCCTGGAAATGGAAAAAAGAACACATTGACACCGGTGTGTCAGACCCACCATACTTGCTCTGGACACTGCGAGAGGGCTGTACAAGCAATGATCACACGCACGGCACAGCGGACACACCAGGAACCGCGGTGTTGGCCGTCGAATGGCGCTAGCTGCGCAGCATTTGTGCACCGCCGCCGTCAGTGTCAGCCAGTTTGCCGTGGCATACGGAGCTCCATCGCAGTCTTTAACACTGGTAGCATGCCGCGACAGCGTGGACGTGAACCGTATGTGCAGTTGACGGACTTTGAGCGAGGGCGTATAGTGGGCATGCGGGAGGCCGGGTTGACGTACCGCCGAATTGCTCAACACGTGGGGCGTGAGGTCTCCACGGTACATCGATGTTGTCGCCAGTGGTCGGCGGAAGGTGCACGTGCCCGTCGACCTGGGACCGGACCGCAGCGACGCACGGATGCACGCCAAGACCGTAGGATCCTACGCAGTGCCGTAGGGGACCGCACCGCCACTTCCCAGCAAATTAGGGACACTGTTGCTCCTGGGGTATCGGCGAGGACCATTCGCAACCGTCTCCATGAAGCTGGGCTACGGTCCCGCACACCGTTAGGCCGTCTTCCGCTCACGCCCCAACATCGTGCAGCCCGCCTCCAGTGGTGTCGCGACAGGCGTGAATGGAGGGACGAATGGAGACGTGTCGTCTTCAGCGATGAGAGTCGCTTCTGCCTTGGTGCCAGTGATGGTCGTATGCGTGTTTGGCACCGTGCAGGTGAGCGCCACAATCAGGACTGCATACGACCGAGGCACACAGGGCCAACATCCGGCATCATGGTGTGAGGAGCGATCTCCTACACTGGCCGTACACCACTGGTGATCGTCGAGGGGACACTGAATAGTGCACGGTACATCCAAACCGTCATCGAACCCATCGTTCTACCATTCCTAGACCGGCAAGGGAACTTGCTGTTCCAACAGGACAATGCACGTCCGCATGTATCCCGTGCCACCCAACGTGCTCTAGAAGGTGTAAGTCAACTACCCTGGCCAGCAAGATCTCCGGATCTGTCCCCCATTGAGCATGTTTGGGACTGGATGAAGCGTCGTCTCACGCGGTCTGCACGTCCAGCACGAACGCTGGTCCAACTGAGGCGCCAGGTGGAAATGGCATGGCAAGCCGTTCCACAGGACTACATCCAGCATCTCTACGATCGTCTCCATGGGAGAATAGCAGCCTGCATTGCTGCGAAAGGTGGATATACACTGTACTAGTGCCGACATTGTGCATGCTCTGTTGCCTGTGTCTATGTGCCTGTGGTTCTGTCAGTGTGATCATGTGATGTATCTGACCCCAGGAATGTGTCAATAAAGTTTCCCCTTCCTGGGACAATGAATTCACGGTGTTCTTATTTCAATTTCCAGGAGTGTATTTATCACATAAAAAGGGACAAAACTTGGAACAAGGAATATGATCGATGTTTGGTCCGTAATAACTATAGCCCCGGCTTGTGGATGGCCGCTTGTTGCTACTTTGATCTGATAAGCCCACATTTTCGTCCTCAAAGACCTTTTCGTCGCTGAGCGCATCGCCGCGGGCCTCTCTATCTTCACAGAACCGCCACATCTCATCGTCGATTTTGATTTGAAGTGCATTTTTCACACGCAGTAATGTAGTATGGCCTACATTGAATAGACATACGGCCAAATTTGAAGCAATGTTGACAAATTCACTTCGGCTGGATGTTATTTTTGGAGCATATCTCCAAATGAGACTATTGAAACTTTCGTTCACTTTTTGAGTAAAACCACCCAAACAACGCTCTAGCAAATCAGGTTTACTCAGATCGGTATAAATAGAGAGCTTTAGAGTGGAACCAGTTCTCTACCGCCGAGGCGTGCCGTGCACGCTCGGCTTCAAACGTTGACAGTATCGATACTTTTTGGAGTTCACGCATAATATTTTGGGAAAAAAATTCATCAAGGTATATAAATAGGAATTTCGTATTAAAAAATTCGAGGTTTTTCGACCGTCACCGTGTTGTTCTCCCTTAAAGGGATGGCAGACGGTGATGTAGAAGGGTTACGATGTACCTGGTGCACAGTACTTAGATCCTCCCTTTCGGTGGTCAGACGTGCTTCACCTGAACCTTGACGACAAAGTATGCCTTCCCTCACGTTCTCATGTAGTACAACATTGGGCCACTGTCGCATCCGAATGCTCTTCAAATCCGGATATTGCACTACACGACCAGGCAGGAGATGCACAATGAGGATATATCCAAATTCTATTTCATGATGATAATCACCAGTGTGTGTGTATATGTGTGTGTGTGTGTGTGTGTGTGTGTGTGTGTGTGTGTGTGTAATGAGTGAAGTTTTATGAAACAATGTGCGTATAGTGTGTGCGGCGACTGATAGTGAGGTATGAGTGAGTGGACAGTGTGGCATTACATTATTTAATAAGTTATTTGTAGAAAAAGTATTGTACACCAGGAGTAAATCTAATGATTGTCTCTAACTATGAGTCTGTAAATACGCGTGTATACGAATTAGATCTCTTTAAATTGGTCTAAACTTGCAAATACTTTGACATGTCCTCCATCCTATATCCTTCATCTACGGATGAATAAAGCTGCTACTACTACTACTACTACTAATGCTGTCTCACGGGAGTACGCAGCACTCCCGTGTCCTTCACAGCGATCACTCAACATGTGACGCTGCTTACGCCCTTTACACACCACACGAGGCCTAGTAACAACACTAAACACAAACAATACAAATGCACTCTGGTGGCCGTTCTACCTGTCACAATGAATGTCAGCTCTTATCATTTACACCCCCGCCGATGCTATTTAAGTGTACGAAATTATATGAGATCGGTCCATATTTTCTGCATGCTTCCCTTTCTTCTCAGGCAGTGTACCTCACATATAATGAAGTTATGTGCAATGAATCAGCCATACATTCGTGATGGAAGGCTCACACATAAATCACATATAACTGTGTAAACTTCATGTACTAAAGGAAAGATAAATAAGAGACAAATATTGTAACCCAGCATTTACTATTAATTTAATTACACTTAACTGTATTTGAGTCGAAACTCGAGCCAGCTTATCCGATGGTAACGTTCCCAATGCAATGAGTGGCTCACTGCCAGTGCTGCTCACACGGCACGCACAGCAGTATTGTCGGTTGCCTAACACCCAGGAAAACCACGATTTGCTTTACATCTAAAAAAAAACTTAGTACAAAAGTAACCATTTGTTATTACTTTTTGCCAGCTGCTTTGTGACATTACTTTCAGACAGGCTTCAGGACCAGAGTTACAATCTTCAAAGCAATTTCTGGATCAAACCGGTGATTAGTACGTGAAGGGATGTAGTCTGTGTAACTCAGTGTTATGTGGTTACGTGTCTTGTTTTGCTGTAGTTCAATTTTTGTTCCTTTACTACATGTGGTTTCCTGTTTATTGATGAATAAAACACACACACACACAAAAGCGCACGCGCAGGCGCAGCTTTACTGGTGATGAACGAAGTTATTTAGAGATGTTGCTAAATATGCCCACTTACATTAATGCACAACTGGCATTTGGTGTATGAGAATGGCAGACACTCCAGAAGAGCTGGTTCATCATTTGGATGAAGGTGCAGCCATTATTCGGGAAATACCTGCTCGTTTTATACGTGTTAGACATTAACACGCACATTTCAGTTGTGTATTAATATAAACGGATTGCATTTTCGTTAGCTTCTCGAAAAGGATAATTATGACTCGCAATAAAAACACTGTATCGACCTCCATCAACACTACTAAGACAGAAATATGCTGTCAAGTGTTCTTGGAGCCAGAGGGCTGTACACAGTAGCACACGAATTAGTGAAGGACACATTAAAAAGACACAACTGGTAGGGTCAGTTTTTCCATGTCGGAAAGCTTTGAAATAATGACAGGTGTTCATCAAGGAGATGGGTTGTCACCGATTCTTTTCAATTTGTTGGTGAATGAAGTGGTCCAACAGAGAAGACAAGTGAACAAAATCCTGGCCATTGAAAATATACAAGTTGAGTGCAAAATAAAACATAACACGACAGGAGACTGTCTAGTCTTTTTCGATTCTCTGGCGTTGCAACATGACAACGAAGAAGGTGCAAAAATTCAACCGTATATATTTCTTCAGTAGCAGCAAAATCCGGCTTTCTTGGTAGCGTATAATAACACCAAGGCATTGAATGCAGAGATCAGTTGGAATATTCAGAATGTGAACAGCTTCCGTTACCTGGGAGAAAACGTAACAGGTAAGATACAAACCAACAAGGACATAATAGACAGGTCCCATACGCTGCAGGAACTACGATATGTTGCAAAAACAGCGTTTTCAAAGAAAGAGATGTCCAGAAACGCCAGATCGAGACACTATATATCAGTGATCAGAAATACCACATTGCACGCAACAGAGACAACTATTTTGAGCAAGGTAGCCTGTATCTGGCTGGAGAAAGAAGAACGAAAGATCTTGAGAAACATCTGGGGGATGAAAAAATAAGAAGTCTGGATACGTAAGAGATGATCATGGCAGGAATTGTATGAGAGAGTTGAACCAGTTTGACACGATACGAAGAAATGTCTGATTTGCCGGGCGCATCATCAGGTTAAATGACAACATGTTGACCAAAAAGTAGTGAAGGCGAAGTCCTTAACAGAGAACAATGGGATGAATGTGAAAGGTATGTGCTGAGATTCGATCAGGATAGAGCCAATGAAAAATGTCGATAGTTCCCAACCGCAAGATTCGACGAGTAGTACATCTTCGAGTAGTAAGATCTTTGACAGCTAACAGAGCTAGGTGCACGCGGTAAAAGTTTGAGTAGTGGTGAAGAGATGCGCAGAGACAGCAGACGTGTTTCGAGTCGGAGCTAGATGCCTGTAGGAGGCAGCCGGGTCGTGACAGCATCAAAGTAAGAATTGGCGCTACGCATATAATAAGCTGTATATTGAGCGAAACTCGGCACATACCTGGGGAAACTAGAAAGAATAATTAATAAAATAGGTTTTCTTTGGTTAAATAATGTCTAAAAGCTAGATAGAAATCCCATTGTTGATGCAATAAGCGTTTTGTGAAACTTTCTCGTAAATCCATGCTATACAAGTTTTTTTTAGTTTTTCACATGTGCCTTAAATGTTTGAACAATAAATATTTTTTGGATAAAATTAGAGTTTCATCTCACACCTTATGTCGTTCTCCGCATCCTGTGCTTGCATTGAACCAAAAGGTACATTAAAGTAAAGTTCCCATGAGCAAAGCTAATAATTTCATTTATCAGAGTAAAATAATCTATATGCCATTGCACAGTTGGCAAATTATTCACATCAGGACAGAATTTTTATTAAGTAACAAACAGGGCCAAAATGAGTAAAGTTATCTAGAATGAAAATTTTATACCATTGCACTACGGCTGAGTTGAATATATGTTTTATTATCGGCTAAACGGGAAGGAGTGCACGAGCTAAGTCCACAGACGCAGTCAGATGCAGGTTGGTGACTTTCATTTATTTTACCACTAAACTTTCATGCAGTCAGATGTGTATTTTGAGTATTAATTTTCCAACAATATTTTCATCCAGTCAGATAAAGTTCAGTTCAGTTAAATACGCAGTCAGATGCAAGTTTTACTAAAGACTAAAGCAGTCACATGCAGTTCAGTCTAGTTTAAATAGAGAATTTTTATTAACAACACTTTCAAATGAAGTAAGAGGGGATTGGAAAACGATTGAAATAAGGGAAAAAATCCTAAACCAATAATGCAGGATAGGAATACAATGGAAGGTCACAGGCTGACACAGTAAAAACTGAGTTAAGAGCATGGAAGCTGAGAGAACCAGGAGGAGAGAGACAGTGAAAAGGTATTGGAAAAAAGTAGTGAACAAGTTATCTTTGTTACTAAAGGGCCAGAACATCAGTAATTTGACAGCAACTGTCTGACGCCAGAAGAACATACATAACAGAAGGAGGGATGAAAGGGGAATAATTTTAGCAATGATAAGAGCCGGAAATTGGGAGAACCACTTAAATAATCAACTTTGAAAAGGGAGGTTCTTACGGCGCAGTTCTGAGAAAGAACATTTGAGAAGCGGTGAAACTGGCCGGCTCTTGGCATGCTACCTCCGTGAGCATCCATGGAAGGTTGTTTAAGGAAGGTGAAACAACGAACAGGAAACAAGACGTTGGGAGCCCACGCCTGATCACTTGCTTACCGGCTTTGTCAAGTATGATAGGCGGCGATCGGTGACAGATCTGACGGCAAAGCATAATGCTGATGCCGGCGTGAGTGATTCTGAGCACATCGTTCAGCGCAGTTTATTTAGTATGGAGCTCTGTAGCAGACGTCACCATCTCAATGACATCGTCAATTACGATTGCATTGGGCACAGGAGTATCGCATCTGAAACGTGGATCAATGGAAAAGCGTCACCTGGTCGGATGAATCCCATATCTTGTTACATCAGTTCTACAAGAGACTGGTGGGAGTCATCATTGGTGCAGCCAAACGCAATATACCACGAGAGGTCAGGAAACATTTTATCCCTTGTTGAGATGACGCAACGGAAAACGTATATGCAGAATACTAACAGACTGAAAAGATTCATACTGCGAAAAGAATACTAAAACAGTAAAAGCGAGAAAGCGGAAATGGATGGATTTGACTTCCAGTTTAAACTGCACTAATTCAAGCAGAAAGGCGTGGACATTATTAAGGAAACTTGGCACTGCCACCATTGTCTGCAATCAGCAGCCGAAGATTACGCCGTCAGAACCAGCATTACACATCAAATCAAGAGCTGAGGAGGTTCCTGTAGACTCAGCCACTGAAGAAAAGATAGAAGATGAACTGAATGAACTCAATAGCTACCTGTATGATAACACCGCCTTATCAGACACCTTTGATGAAAGAGATATAAATGAGGCTATCAAAACATTTAAAACGATAAAAACAGCAGGACTGGATGGCATGTTCCCTGAATTTATAAAACATATTGGGGAACATGGAATAACTTAGCTGAAGAGGTTCTACAACGATGTACTCGAGACTGGAGAAATACCTCAACAAGTCAAGATTGCACACACTAGCAATCCTCAAGTCCGGAAAGCTTGTTGATGACCCCTCGAGTTACCACCCAACTGCGCAGCTCAGCGTGCGCTTCAAACTACTGGAACGACTTATGCTTGACAGAATTCAAGAAATAATAAATAATATAACTCCAACATATCAGGCTGCTTTCAGAAGCCAGCGCAGCTGCTGTGAACAGGGTCTAGCCTTGACATCCTACACTGAAGTGGATTCCAGAAGAAACTAAAGACATCGGTGGCCTTTGTGTCAGCAGTATATGGTACTAAGTGGTTAGATAGACTGCTGCTGAAGATAAAACCGCATGTCCCAAGTAAGAAACTGACGACACTTGGGGAAAATATGTTAATCAACCGTTACTTCAAAGTTAATGTTGGACAAAAACAGAGTATGTCATTTACCATAAAAAATGCGCTTCCAGAAGGATCCGTCCTAGCACCCTTTATCTTCAACCTGTATACCAGTGACATGCCGAACATTACTAGCAAAAAGTTTTGCTACGTCGATGAGCTTACCGTAGCCATAGAAAGCAGCACGCTTGAGGAAGGCGAAAATTTATTGTCTACAGACCTGGAAAATCCCAGCACATATTGTTCAGCATAGAGACTCCAACCAAATGCAGCCAAGACAGTAGTCTGCACATTTCACTTCAACAACAGAATCGCCGGCCGATGTGGCCGAGCGGCTCTAGGCGCTTCAGTCTGGAACCGCGCGACCGCTACGGTCGCAGGTTCGAATCCTGCCTCGGGCATGGATGTGTGTGATGTCTTTAGGTTAGTTAGGTTTAATTAGTTCTAAGTTCCAGGGGACTGATGACCTCAGATGTTAAGTCCCATAGTGCTCAGAGCCATTTGGACCATTTTTTGAGCAGCAGAATCGCAAACCAACAGCTCAAAGTGAACTTCAGTCAACAGAGCATTAGACGCAATTTCCAGCCCAAATACCTTGGTGTCACACTCGACTGGTCTTTAACGTACAACAAATACCTGCAAAACGCTAGCCAAGAGCGAAAAACTCGAAATAACATCATAAAATAAATGGTTGGCATAAGCTGGGGTGCTGGAGCTTCCAGTCTACGTACTGCAGCACCGACACTATTATACCCAGTAGCTGAATACTGTGGCAACACAATGCTCATACAAGGACACTGGACATGTGGCTAAAAGAATCAAGGAGAATTACTGTGGGTACATTAAAATCCACACCGACCCCTTGGCTGCATACCGTCAGTAACATTCTACCACCTGAATTGAGACGTCAAGAAGCAAACGATCAAGAATGGAGGAAGCTGCATCACGCCGATCACCCCCATGACCTTGCAATCCATACATTCTTAAATGACCCTCCCCCAGACTGCTTGATATCGTGCATCCACTGTGGCATAATGGAAGAAACAACAAGAAGCTTGGCCTTAAAGAATGGTACAGGAAATGGAAGGCTGCAACAATAAAAAAATCAAGGTTTTCAAGATCCATCTGCTAGTCTACCAGAATCTGATCTGAAGAGAAGTGAATGGACACGATTGAACTGAATAATAACGGTCATGCCGGGTGCAATGCTCTGATGCGCAAGTGGAGACCAGCCTCTCCAGCCTGTGACTGGATGGGCAAAGAACAAACCGTTCAAGCATATTGTCAGAGACTGTCCTCTGATAAAGCATCCAGGATAATTCATTGACTTCATTAATGCTGCTCCCTCCGCTATCAATTTGTTTCATTCGACAGATGTTGAACTGTAATTCAATGTACCTTTTTTAATTAACAGTTGTAATTTTATAGTTTAAATGTCCTCCTTTCAGTATTATTGAATTATTAACTCAAGAATTTGAACATATTAACTCTTTGCCTAGACCCTTAAACGTATAATTGTAAATCGCATGTAGTTTTCAATATTTGATGTTGTCGCCATACGAGAAATAAATAAAACAAAATAAATCGGCTGCTTCGTCCTCCAGATGTACGACTGCTCGAAACACGCAGCGCGGCCACGGAGGCAGGCCGGTGAGGGTAGTATTTTTCTTTGGGGGATTTTCATTTGGGCCCTATGGCAGTAATCGAAGGGGAAGATGACAGGATGTCTTGAACACAAAATTCACCTGATAGGAACCGGATAGAACACATCTGGAATGGTATCGGGCGCCACCTCAGCGCACTGTCCATAACTTACGGGAATTGCTGCTGGTAAACCTTTCGGGGTATAATGTCGTGATCCATGAAACTCTTCTGTTCCCAACGTTTCGTGCAGAACTCGCTGGACATCTTCAAAGGCGTTGCTCCTCCCCCGAATCTTGAGTCGGCAATAGTCAACATAGGAGCAACGCCTTTGAAGGTGTCCAGCGAGCTCTACACGAAACATTTGGAACAGAAGAGTTTCGTGGATCACGACATTTTACCCCGAAAGGTTTACCAACAGTAGTGTCATCCGGTCGCGAAAGCCTTCATTCTTGTGGGAATTAATCTATGAGTAAACATCTGATCCCGCAACCTGCGGAAGCCGACGAAGAACTTTTTGAATGAACGGCACACAGAATCGCTGCTACATTGCGCTCCAGCCCTGGACAAAAACATTATTAAGCATTGTCTGGATAATAACTATCAGCTATACACATCCTTCCGTATGTTTCAAAATGGTATTTATTCACAGTTCACTTGACCGTCCTCTCTGACTTATCCTTTTGCACTCAGCAAAGTAGGTCCTTTTATCCATCATCCACCATTCCATCGGTATATATTCCCCCGTATTCATTTCAAATCTGTTAATGTCGTAAGGAGGTACTTCATTCCTTGATCCTTTTAAACGTTTTCCTCTCTGTCGTAGCCCTAAAGTTTTTGATTGATTTTTGCATTAAAAGTTCATGACGCACTGCCATATGCCGAAACTGTTAGTACACTGCAGTTATAAACTGTCTTACACATTGGAATCTCAGTTTTGAGACATTTACCAAGACCACTGCGGTCGATCATTACTCTCCTTTTATTTCTTTACTTTTGTTTCTAGTCGTCTTCTTAAACAATCTTGGATAGAAAGATCAGTTGTTGGTTCTATGGCTACTGTGTTACATCCGTATAACTTTGTTTTCGTTGTCTGTTTATTCGTTACTTGAGTCAGTATCACTTATTTCTGGTCTGTTATCAATATTTCAATATTAAATATTTCTATCAAACTAAAATTATCTATAAAATATAAATGTATATATACATATTTTAGCCCCCAGACAGTCAGTTTCCGTACCTGAGTTCAATCTAAAAGTAATTATAATTTCCTCGGCGAATTAAAAATTGGTTCATGATTAATTTCATCTGGAACTACGAAGAATATTTAGTGTTCTACTAAGTGTTACGGGTTTCTATACTGTCCAGTCACATTAATGCGACCACCTCTGAAAAGCCTGAATAACCACCTTTTGCAGCGCGGACTGACCTACACGAGCAGAAGAAGAGTCAGTGAGGTTCCGGAAGCTATCGACTCCAGAACCATGGCCAACTGCGCTAGGTTTCTCGGTTTAAGATCGGTGGCACGAACAACCTGGTCGAGGTGATCCCACAGGTTCTCGATTGGGTTTTAATCCTGGGAGTTTGGTGGCCAGGGGTGTACAGTAAACTCATCCAGGTACTCCTTGAACCACGCACGTACACTTTGAGGCGTGTGACGCGTTGCGTTGCGTTGTTCTGCATCGTGTAGAAGGAAAACAGACTGCATGTAGGGATGGACATGGTCCCCAAGGATATTTGTGTTGACCCATTTTCACTTCAAGAATAACGAGATCACCCATGGAATGCCACGAAGACATTCTCAAGATCATAACGCTCTCTCCCCCGGCCTGGGCTCTTCCTCCGACTGTTGCAGGGTGTTTTTCGGACATTTCACACCCATCTGTACGACGGCACATAAAACGTGATATATCTGAAGAGCTCCCGTCATCACTCAGGATAGTCCATTCCATTTGCGATACTGGCGAGCAAATTCCAGGCTTCGTCGCCGATAAACAGCAGCCAGCATGGGTGCATGAACCAGACGCCTACTGCGGAGACCCATACGCAGCAATGTTTGCTGATCGATCGTTGAGGAGACGCTGTTGATAACTCCTGTCATCTATGACTCGCTCTGCGGCACAGTTGCCTCGGTTTTGGACAGCGCCATTTCGGTATGCGTGGTAATTTTTAACCGTGACGGCACGCGGACAGTTTACTAACTTATCCTTTTCGGAAATGCTTCCTCCCTTGACCCGAAAGCAAATGATCATGCCCTTTTGGTTCAAATGGCTCTGAGCACTATGGGACTCAACATCTATGGTCATCAGTCCCCTAGAACTTAGAACTACTTAAACCTAACTAACCTAAGGACATCACACAACGCCCAGTCATCACGAGGCAGAGAAAATCCCTCACCCCGCCGGGAATCGAACCCTGGAACCCGGGCGCGGGAAGCGAGAATGCTACCGCACGACCACGAGCTGCGGACATGCCCTTTTGCATCTTAGATTAATTTCTTCGAATCGGCATACGAAAATGACAGCTCTGTTTTCTGCGTGCCCCCGACACGCTTAATATATTTTCGCTGCGAGTGTTGACACCTGCCGTTTGAGAGTGGTTATTGCTCTTTGACGTCGAACATAAAACGGAGGTCTCATTAATGTAACTGGCAATATGTCCTCAGAAAGACACTGTCTCTCTACCTGCACATGGCCTGACTTTAGTATGAAGGAGTTCAAATACTGCGAGAATTTCAGATATATCTTCTTGTGCATCATTGTCCATGTGCCTCACTTCCCAACGACTTTCTGTGAATTGTGGCGTCGCATAGTTACGACAGTGATTGGGAAGAGATTGTCTGCCGTCTCGATGATTTTTGTGAGTTCAGCTGAGGATACATTAACCATACGTTAAATTTCGAATTAAATCAGATGGTGCAGCTTGCCGATAGAATTAGATTAGCAAACGACATACCAAACGTAGTCGTAGAGAGTGCTATTTCGGCAGCAAAATAACTGAAGATGGTTGAAGTAGAGAGAATATAAAATTGAGAATGGCAATAGTAAAACAAGGGTTTCTGCAAAGAATAAACTAACGTCAAACATACTTTTACCTATTTGGAACTCTTTTATGAAAGTATTTATGTATAGTGTACACTTGTGCATAAGTGACACATGGACGATGAGCAACTGAGACAATAAGAGAAGCATTTGAAAGGTGGTGCTACGGAAGAATGTCAAAAATTAGATGGGTAACCAAAGGGCAGGTACAGAATCTAATTGAGAAAAATGAAATTTGTATCACTAATTGACTAAAAGAAAGGATCGGTAGATAGGACATCCTGAAGCATCAAAAAATCGTCAAGGATAGAATATATTAAACAGATTCAAACGGCTGTGGGTTGCAGTAGTTACGTAGAGATGAAGACCCTTGCGCAATACAGTCTAGCGTGGGGAGCTGCATCAAACGAGACTTCAAAATGCAAAACACAAAAACAAATAAAAACTTTGATCGTAAACGTAATTCTAAACAATTTAACTCCCTAAACAACACCCTAAGCTTGTATGTGCATATCTGTGAAAGAATAGTCCTTACGAAAGCTGGACGGTTCTTTTCAAAATAAATAAAAACATTGTAGTCCCATTCAGGGCGTACAGACAGACAGTCGTGCGAAATACTTTTGAACACGCTTTCTAACAACTGTCTTGAGCAGCTAGTTCGGCATCCCAGACGTAATGGAAATATCTTAGACCTTGTAGCTACAAATAGGCCGGGCCTTATCGACAACGTCAGTATAGAAAAGGGGTTTAGCGGTCAAGATGTCATTTCAACTATTGTTATGAAAGTTAATAAATGAGTCAAGAAGCCTAAGAGAGTGTTTCTGCTAGATAGAGCAGATAAACAGTTTTAGCATCTGACTTATACAGTGAACTGGCATCACTTAGTTCCAGTAAGACAGACGTAGAGGAATTAGGGACAAAGCTTAAGCGGACTGTAAAGCGTGGTCAGGAGAATTATGTGCCTAGTAAGTGAATTAAGGACGGAAAAGCCCCACCACGGTTTAATAACGAGATTCGCAAAATGCTGAAAACGCAGAGGTTGTTTCATTATCGGTTCAAAAGAGAACGCACAAATGACGGCAAGAAAAGGTTAATAGAGATTCGTGCGTCAGTGAAAATGTCTATGCGCAAAGCATTCAACAACTACCACCGTAGTACCGTAGCAAAAGATCTGGCAGAGAATCCGAAAAAACTCTGGCCGTATGTAATATCGTTAAGTGGGTCTAAGGCTTCCATCCACTCACTTGTTCACCCGTGTGGTGTGACGGTTCTAGACAGTAAAACGAAAGCCAAGTTTTAAATTTCACGTTCGAGAAATCGTTCACGCAGGAGAATCGTACAAGCATATCGTCGTTTGATAGTCGAACAAACTTTCGTATGGAAGGCATAGTAATAAGCATCCCTGGCGTAGAGAAACAACTGAACGAATTGAAAAGAAATGAGTCACCAGGTCCGAATGGAATCCCAGTTCGTTTATACAAAGAGTATTCTGCGGCAGTGGCCCCTTACCTACGAGTAGCTTGCATTTATTGCGAATCTCTGGCCCAGCACTGAGTCTCAAGCGACTGGAAAAAAGCGCATGTGACTGCTGTATATAAGAAAGGAAAAGGAATGGACCTGCTAAATTACAGACCAATATCCTTCAGTCTGCTGCACATTCCAATTCGAAAACAATAAACTCTCTTGAGATCGAGAATCTTATGTGCACGAATCAGCACGATTTTAGAAATAATAGCTCTTCTCACATGATATACTGTGAACTATGGGTGAAGGGCAGCAGGCAGATTCCGTATTTCTAGATTTCCGGAGAGTATTTGACACGATGCTTCATTGCAGTCTGTTAAAGAAGGTACGAGCATACGGAGTAAGTTTACAGATACTTGCATGACTAGAAGATGTCTTAAGTTAAGTTACAGAACCCAATATGGTATCCGCGACGGCCAATGTTCATCAAAGTTAATGCGGCTGAGTAAGAAAAACAAAATCGTAATGTTCGGATACAGCATCAGCTGTGTCCTGATACACACAGCCACGTAGGTGAAATACCTAAGCGCAACGTTGAAAAGTGACATGAAGTGGAACGAGACTGTGAGGGTTTGTGGTAGAGAAGGGGAATGGTTGACTTCGGTATATTGGGAGAATTCTACGAAAATGTAGTTTATCCGTAAAGGAGACCGCATTAGGACGCCAGTGCGTCCTGTTCTTGAGTACTGTTAGAGTGCTTCGTCACCGTACCATGTCGGATTAAAGGAAGGCATCAAAGCATTTCAGAGGTGAGCTGCTAGATTTATTACTGGTACGAGGGTTACTCCAAAAGAAATGCACACTATTTTTGTAAAAATACAGTTTTCATTATGTATGTGTGAAAGTTTTACAGTGTGTAGATACATCCTTCCCGCTTGTTTTCAAACTTATTTCAACCTGTTCTCGTGAGTGGCGCCGTCTTCAAGATGGCTGCCACACTTAACGTTCGTCAGAAGCAACGTGCTGTCATAGAATTCCTGTGCTGTGAAAGCGAGACAGTGGAAAACATCCACAAGATGTTGAAAAAGGTGTATGCAGATGCCGCTGTCGATCGCAGTACAGTTAGTCGGTGGGCAAGCAGGTTACGTGATGAAAGCGGGCACGGCAATACTGAGGATTGTCCTCTCAGGCCTCGCACTGCACACACTCCAGACAATATGCAGAGAGTTAATGAATTGGTGACTGCTGACAGACGTATCACAGTGAACGAATTGTCACACTGCGTTGGAATAGGGGAAGGAAGTGTTTGCAAAATACTGAAAGTGTTGGCGTTAAAAAAGGTTTGCGCCAGGTGGGTTCCGAGGATGTTGACAGTGGTTCACAAAGAAATAAGAGAAATGGTATGCAGCGAACTTTTGGAACAGTACGAGAATGGTGGAGATGAATTTCTTGGAAGAATTGTGACAGATGATGAAACATGGCTCCATCATTTTTCACCAGAGACGAAGAAGCAATCAATGGAGTGGCATCATGCAAATTCACCCGAGAAAAAAAAAATTCGACACCACACCTTCTGCTGGAAAAGTTATGGCTACGGTGTTTTTCCATTCCGAAGGACTCTTACTTGTGGACATCATGCCAAGTGGAACCACCATAAATTCTGATGCATATGTGACGACACCGAAGAAACTTCAAGTTCGACTGAGTCGTGTTCGACCACATCGGCAAAAGCAGGATGTTTTGCTATTGCACGACAATGCACGGCCACACGTCAGTCAAAAAGCCATGGATGCGATCACAATACTCGGATGGACAACACTGAAACACGTGCCTTATAGTCCTGACGTGGCTCCATGTGTTTATCAGCTCTTTGGGAAACTGAAAGTCTGTCTTCGTGGAACAAGGTTTCAAGATGATGACTCCCTTGTGCACGCTGCCAAACAGTGGCTCCAACAGGTTGGTCCAGAATTTTACCGTGCGGGTATACAGGTGCTGGTTCCAAGATGGCGTAAGGCAGTTGAGTGGGTGGAAATTACGTGGAGAAATGAAAATATTGTTCCTAAAGGATGTATATACACACTGTAAATTTTCAAACATGTAGAATAAAAGATGGATTTTAAAATAAAATAGTATGCATTTCTTTTGGAGTGACTCTCGTAGCATCGAACAACACGCAAGTGTTAAGAACATGCTTCAGAAACTCAAATGGGAATCTCTGGAAGGGAACACAATCAAGAAAATTTAGAGAAGCGGCATTTGAATCTGAATGTAGAGAGTTTCTCCTGCCTTCGAAATACATTGCGAGGAGAAATCAAGCTCTGTTTGAGGGTGTAACTGAAGAGGAAATGCCTGGTGGTAGTAGTAATGTGTAGCCTCCGCAATCAACCGTACGCTGGATTGCGGAGTATCTACATAGTTGTAGACATTATCAAGTGAAAGTTTCTATCATAATCAGGCAGGAGACAGAGTGCCGTGAAACCGGATAAATCTTTTTGGAACGCCTTATACTGGAGGTCATTTTTGCCAGCATATCGCCCGGGCAGTGCGCCGCCGGCGCTGACCCACCTGGCAGCCGATGCCGAGCACGAAGAGCATGAAGAAGAAGAGCGCCGACCAGAGCTGCGGCAGCGGCATGCGCAGCACCGCCTCCGGGTAGGCGACGAAGGCGAGGCCCGGGCCGGAGGCGACCACCTCGGACACGGGCTCGCCCATCTCGTGCGCCATGAAGCCCAGCACGCTGAACACCACGAAGCCCGCCAGCACGCCCGTCAGAGCGTTCGTCGCCGACACCACGATCGCGTCCCTGTGGGCACCACCTCGCTCTGCGTCAACGTTGCTTGTACCATTTCTGGTTCTTGCAACCAAGAGCACTTTATTGTCAATCAGAGCGTAATAGGTATTGCAGCCAGAAACTGACGTCATCAGTTTTTGCACACTACTGGCCATTAAAATTGCTACACCAAGAATAAATGCATATGATAAACGGGTATTCATTGGGCAAATATATTATGCTAGAACTGACACGTCATTACATTTTCACGCAGTTGAGGTGGATAGATCCTGAGAAATCAGTACCCAGAACAACCACCTCTGGCCGTAATAACGGCCTTGGTACCCCTGGGCATTGAGTCAAACAGAGCTAGGATGGCGTGTACAGGTACAGCTGCCCATGCGCCTTCAACACGATACCACAGTTCATCAAGAGTAGTGACTGGCGTATTGTGACGGGCCAGTTGCTCGGCCACCATTAACCAGGCGTTTTCAGTTGGTGAGAGATCTGCAGAACGTGCTCGCCAGGGCAGCAGTCGAACATTTTCTGTATCCAGAAAGGCCCGTACAGGACCTGCAACATGCGGTCGTGCATTATCCTCCTGAAATGTAGGATTTCGCAGGGATCAAATGAAGGGTAGAGCCACGGGTCGTAACAAATCTGAAATGTAACGTCCACTGTTCAAAGTGCCGTCAATGCGAACAAGATGTGCCCGAGACTTGTAACCAATGGCACTCCATACCATCACGCCGGGTGATACGCCAGTATGGCGATGACGAATACACGCTTCCAATGTTCGATCACCGCGATGTCGCCAAACACGGATGCGACCATCATGATGCTGTAAACAGAACCTGGATTCATCCGAAAAAATCACGTTTTGCCATTCGTGCACCCAGGTTGGTCGTTGAGTACACCATCGCAGGCGCTCCTGTCTGTGATGCAGCGTCAAGGGTAACCGCAGCCATGGTCTCCGAGCTGATAGTCCATGCTGCTGCAAACGTCGTCGAACTGTTCGTGCAGATGGTTGTTGTCTTGAAAACGTCCCCATCTGTTGACTCAGGGATCGAGACGTAATTGCACGATCCGCTACAGCTATGCGGATAAGATGCCTTTCATCTCGAGTGCTAGTGATACGAGGCCATTGGGATCCAGCACGGCCTTCCGTATTACCCTCCTGAACCCACCGATTCCATATTCTGTTAAAAGTCATTGGATCTCGACCAACGCGAGCAGCAATGTCGCGATACGATAAACCGCAATCGCGATAGGCTACAATCCGACCTTTATCAAAGTCGGAAACGCGATGGTACGCATTTTTCCTCCTTACACGGGGCATCACAACAACGGTTCACCAGCCAACGCCGGTCAACTGCTGTTTGTGTATGAGAAATCGGATGGAAACTTTCCTCATGTCAGCACGTTGTAGGTGTCACCACCGGCGCCAACCTTGTTTGAATGCTCTGAAAAGCTAATCATTTGCATATCACCGTATCTTCTTCCTGTCGGTTAAATTTCGCGTCTGTAGCACGTCATCTTCGTGGTGTAGCAACTTTAATGGCCAGTAGTGTACATCCGTCATATAGCTATGGATGTTGGACTGCGGCTGATCTATAACTCGTAGAAATACGATACCAACAGCCATAATTCTTCCTGAAATTTTGTTAATAATTTAAGCAACCAGTTTCGACGCTCCATTAGCATTATCTTCTTGTTGTCGTGCGTTTGGAGTTTACACGTTGAGTAAATCCAAGTCAACTGTATCCAGTTTAATACATATGGTAACCATTCTATGCGGGTCAATGTTTGGACGTCTACATTCGTTTTTCACATAGGGGCCTGAAGTTGGCGGTAATGAGGTGTAGAAACTAACTGCTTCAACAATAAAAATTTAGGAAGAATTATGGCTATTGGTATGTTTCTTCTGAGAGTCATTAAAAAGTATTTATTGGTGTACGTGAGCAAGGAATGCTACACATGTCACTTTGGAACCATAGTTCGGCGACTTCTCTTGTTTCGCTGATGTGACCCTGGCGGAGGGATCCTGCCTTCTGACTGGATACCGGAGCGGTACATATGCGCCGCCAAACCCTATAGCTTCATTAACAGTTTTCTTGTGCGGGCCATTTTCGCAAAAACTGTATACACATTACAGTAGTTCAAAAGAAAAACGCATTTGGCATTTTGCACATTAAGTTTTTTTTTATTTACCTTGTGTACCGAGACGCGTTTCGCCTTAATTACAAAGCAACTTCAATGGATGTCAGATCAGCGTCTGATTCGTGATTTCTAAGCTAAACAGCTTTCTCTCTGGTGCTTGAAAGTTTGCACTTTTCCTTTTTGTCACACTGTTTTTCAACATATAGCAGTTCTATTGCCAATTTTGTGTGTGATACATTTTCACAATTGTCCCATTCGGATAATTCCTTCGTGATGCTTCGTTTTCTCAGTTTTTTTGTTTGTTTGTTTGCTTTACTGCATTTTTAAAACGGTATATTGCACCCAAAAGGCTGGCCGCTGTCGCCGAGTGGTTCTAGGCGCTTCAGTCCGGAACTGCTCTGCTGCTGTGGTCGCAGGTTCGAATCCTGCGTCGGGCATGGGTGTGGGTGATGTCTTTAGGTTAGTTAGGTTTAAGTAGTTCTAAGTCAAGGAGAATGATGACCTCAGATGTTAAGTCCCGTAGTGCCATTTGATTTTGTACCCAAAATTTTATCGTTAAAAATTTCAACTTGTATACTCGCAAAGTGAGTGCACTTAATGTAGGTTAGCTTCATCTTACCACAGAATACTTTCTGGTCGAATTAAACAAGCTTCACTGCGAAATGTCTAAAAAAAAAGAAGATTTCAAAGATCCGAATTGTTTCAGTATTTGATACTAAGATCTGTGTTAACAATTTTTTCAATAGGAGAGCATAATAACTTTAAAGTATAACCTGTAATTCAGCACAACATAAAATTAATCTTAATAAGCACCTTACTAAAGCCTGTAAACAATGTTAGAGGTGGCCCTTAACATTCCTATCATCGCCCTGTCACGTTAATTCGGTAAGGGACAAAACATTATTTACTTGCTGAAATAAATATTTATATTTACCTAATTAGCAACAACTTTTTGTACGCATTTGCGTTCAGGAATATATTAAGGATCTTTATCTGAAACGTAGTTATCCACATCAGCCTCAGATTCGTACAAATCGTGCCAGAAATGGCACGAACAACGCAACTGGCAACCATTTCTTTGACACCTACGACTGTTTACACGCACACATCCTGACAATGTTGCAAGAATCTAAAATTTGAGACAGAGCTGCCGTGTCTTGGTTTATTGTGAAAATATCACCTAATATGAATAAAGCACATAGTTTTCCACGTTTTACATACAATAACTCTGTTTCTCATCGATCGCCCCTTAACAGCCGAAATATTCAAATTACGTATTACGAAACCTTTATCTGCTGTTCATACGCGTTTGAAAAGCATATTAATTACATGTTTGGATTATTATGCACGTGGGTCTGTAAATCGCCAAATCACGTGAGAACGAGATTTCATGACAATTGTGGTTTTGTTATTTTAACCAACGCCAGCGCCGTGAATAAAGTGACTGGAATCGATTCAGAAATTTCGGCTACGACACTCAATAGTCTAGGCCAAAATATTCGAGTCACGTATGGGAGCAATCCTACTCAGCCAACAGTAAGTGATCAGTATCCGGCGCCTCCCCTGTCACTCCAGATCCATACGATTCACAGAATCTTCCGATCTTCTCCGATGGGTTAAGATCCAGCTCCGACCGCCACACAGTGAAACCGTGGTAAGCGCTCTGAGTCGAGGTAGCTGATCTACAATTAGACAGTTGGAGGTGTACACTACGTAAGTTGATTTACTTAATTAAGACCTTTGTTGTCGATATAGGAACTACAAACATTCCATAGTTTCTCTTATAATTGTTACTACCTTCAAATTAGTAAAAAGTTCACGTTTTATAAATTAAAGACCATCAACAGTCGATTTCGAATTTTAGATATTTATTTCCGATACTTATTTGCTAGCGAAAGCCTTATAATCACGGTTTTCGACATTCACTTGAGACTTTAGGCACCTGATGGATATGTTACGTAAATGTGAAAACACTTGAGCCCCATCTAATACAAACCGCAGAGTCTTAGAACAGCTGCACGTTGTGAGAAGCTACTTCGCTAGTAACCAGTAACTAAATTGCACGAGATTAACTATGCTCTCCGCCGATACGCGTTCCGTACTTACGGTTTATGTAAGTTAAAAGTACGATCCAGACGCAGCTGTCTAAAAAAAAAGACACAAAATGTCCAAAATTCCCTACCATGTATTTCAAGAATTCCTATTTTGACAGTAGTACTATGTTGAAATTTCCAGAAAAGGAAGTCTTCTTATCATAGTGAAACAGGCTCTTTCCAGATCTAAATGGATAATTCGTTCTAGGTGAAGAACCATCAAGGCTCTTAAGCGTTCTGTCAAACTCCGTAGAATCCGAATGGAGAAAAAAATAGATCGTGATCGCGTCCTTTTCCAAGGAACTGTTCCCGTATTCAGCTTAAAATATTTCGTGAAATCATGGAAAACCTAAATACATATTACTGTCTACACCACAAGTAATTTTTCAAATAAAGATTACATTCGTGAAACCCGCCATGAAATCTACAGTAATTTGTTATTGCACCGCACAAAATACAGTAATGCTATTTGAGAACTGAAGTATCAGTAAACACAATCTAACTTACAGCGACAACTTACGGATATCTCGTTAGCAAAATTGCATGATGGAAAATTTAAATAGGTCGGCCGATTTCTCTTTTAAAAAGAAAGGGGAATTCTTCTGCGTCTTCGACTGTTCGCTCTCCTTATAACTAATGAATAGTTTCTCTGAAACACAGTGTTCTCAAGAGACTTTTGCGCAGGGCCCCAGAGGACAGGTCGACTCTGAAATCAGGCAGTACGAGAAAGCTGTAACAACGTCTCATTACTTCAGCATTAGTCGGTCCTGTGCTCCATTTTCTCGTGCCCGGGACTCCGTAGCTAACGTAATATTAGGTGCCACTGCTGCTGCTACAACTATATTGCATTCAACGAAGTTATTGGAATCTAAATTCGCCGTCTTCGAAAAAAGAGTAATCTGTGCCCTACTTCTGTTAAAGATTTCTCATACAGTGCGTCCAGTTTCTTTTCTGATTTATTGTAGCTTTATGTGGTGTAATTACTTTCATCTGCAGTTACTGAGTGTGTGTGTGTGGGGGGGGGGGGGGGGAGGGGGAAAGAAGACCACCAAATTCAAATTACCTCACGGGAATACGTAGCGTCTTAAGCACAACATCCACTACGAAGGAGCGTTGCTGTTTTACCTTTTAGTGGTAGCTCTCCGTAAAACTTATCCCATGACCATTTGGCACACATACGGTGTTCGGTAGTATGGGTCACAGGACATAAAGAAGACCGTAGTACACTCGATTTTGCATGTACCCTTTCAGCTGAGAAAACGACCTGCTCCCAATACATTGCTCACTATTTAACCAAATCTGAAAAAAGAGGCTCATTTTAATGTCTAAAAGGAAATGTTCAAGAAATTCCAGAGCAAATTCAAAATCATAAAAACATCATAACAAATGACTAAATTTACATATGTTTGTACGAATCAGAAACTAAAGAGAGCCAGTTGTTTTTGTGTTTCAAAATGAACCCAATCCATCAGAAGTGACTAATTACAGAAGCACTTCTAAGAAAATAATGGCTTGTTTCTTTCGTTAGACTAGACGTCTGGCCATTTGTGGCGAAACAAGCGCTGTATCATTGAGAGATACGAAGGCGAGCGGATGTGCCGGAAGTAACCCCAGTTCGCTGCTACTAACACCACATCATAAAGCGTCTGTGCGCCATAATCTAAGAACGAAATTAAAAATTAAAGTAGCTTTTTCACATTTTGTCAACATATGCTTCACTATATTAATGTTTAAATTGTTAAATCTGAGAGTCATCAGACAAATATGTTTCCCTAAATACATCGTTTTATATAAAAAAACAAATGGCGCTAAATAATAAAGCCATAAAGCCAAAAATTGGTCAGAATATGCAATTGTATGTCAAAATTAACTGTTACAAATTTCAACTCTATGAGAGTAATATTTTCGTCAAAATCGGCGTTTTTACGAAAAATTGAAGGCGCTAAATATTAGACTCAGAAAGATGAAAATTAGTAAGAAGCTTCATTGTGCTATAAAAACATTAACTATGTGACTCCATTAAGCTACCTCTAATAGTTTTCAAGTAATTGATTAAAAACTAAATTTGGAACATAAACGTCCCTATTTGTAGTAGATTAAGTATCTATTATATTAATGATAGTCAATTCTGATTACACCACTTCATTACATGCGTTAAATAATAAAGCTACAATAGGTTTCAAGGCCTTAATCTAATCAATAGTCAATATAAGGACTTTTAAAGAAGTAGTTTAGAGATCGTGTTCTACTGTCGGTTCCGCTCTAAAAATTCTAGCCGGCAAAGTTTAAATGCAGTCGAGCTGAAACTTTTTCTGTAATTAAAGCCAACTTAACTCCATTCATATAAAAATTACCAAAACTCTAAATCGATACACAACAGTGTTAGAAAATAACATGTGTCTGAGAAAGCGGACATTTGGATGCTGCTACCTAGCCTTACAGCAAATGACGGCAGATGTTCCGTTTGGCCTTCCGTTGCACCCATAGATCAATACGGCCTGAGGCAGTTACACACACTTCGCACCCAGCTATCAACCAGTCCGCGGCAGTCAAACGCCTGCTTACGCGCTGCCAAGGATGACGTCACAGCTGGGCTGCTCCTAAACGCCTGTTTTGGTACAAATAGAAAGTGAATTCGCGAGGACTGTACACCGTCCTGGATCCCCTAGATTTCGCGGAAGTATCTGTTTGTGTGTCGCCTGTGGTGTTAACTAAACCGCGTTGCAAGTAGTGAGATTATTTTCCACTTTCGTGGCGAGCAATTAACTCTGATGATTAGAAGTCAGGGCGATAGACTATTTAACTGAAACTTAGAGTAGACGTCGCCTCTAAGCTGCTCACAGTACTGTTCATTATAGAGACAACATCATTATTAATATTACTACTGCTATTACTATTATTATTATTATCAGGAAGATTACTATTTTGTGCGAGTGAAATTTTATTGAATATGAATCAGTTAGAAATCAAAACTTTTATTTATAATCATAGTTCCTGATCCCGCTGAATAAGTAGAGAGTAGTAATACTTCTTTCGGAGAGCACAAGAAGAATGTGGAACTGCAGACTGGAAACTGTAGTCAGTATGTTCTCCGTCGCTTTCTGGCTGACCGCAAAAATAGTTTTCAGCCTCTCGTAAAAGACGGCGACAAATGAAGAAATACAATATTTCATATTCAATTATCCATACGCAGATCCACACATTGCTTTACAGGCTCGAAAAACAGTTAATGGTGAATGATTTACAATAATTTATGTGCTACAATTCATAGATGAAATTTAGGGGGAAAAAACCAAAATATTGCATAATTATTCAACGTTAGGCGCGTAATGGGGCCCCTTAGGGACATGGCTGCCAAGAGATAAAAGGAAACCAATGCGCACTCCGTGTTCATACCGGGTGGAGTCATTCCAGATGTGGAACGGGTCCTCTCAGATGCCACGAAGAGAACAGGGTTCAGACAACTGCAGGAGGTTGCTCACGTCGGTATCAATGATGTGTGTCACTTTGGATCAGAAGAGATTCTCTCTGGTTTCGAGCGGCTAACAGAAGTGGTAAAGGGACTCAGTCTTGCTTGCAAGATGAAAGCAGAGCTGATCATTTCCAGCATAGTCGACAGGACCAATTGCGGATTCTGGGTCTGAATCAGAAGCTCAGATGGTTCCGCGACCGCGTAAGCTGCAGATTCCACGACTTGCGCCAAAGGGTGGTTGGATTTCCGGTTCCGCTGAGTAGGTCAGGTGTCCACTAATACGCAGGAGGCGGCTACACTGGTAGCAGGGGCTGTGTGGCGTGAACTATGCGGTTTTTTAGGTTAGACAGTCTCGAGAAAATACATGAAGGGCTTCAGCCACAAAAGGTGCCGGCCGAACACAGGATACAGGAACCATCGATATAACAGTTGTAAATTGTCGTAGCTGTGCTGGGAAAGTACCAGAGCTCCAAGTGCTAATAGAACACACTGATGCTCAAATTGTTAATGGCATTGAAAGCTGGCTAAAGCCGGATATAAGTTCAGCCGAAATTGGCATTCTCTGGAAATTGTGTCGAGCAGTTAGTTCATGAGCCCATGCGGATAGTAAACGGTTGTGAAAACACGCTTGATCTTTTAGCAACAAGTAATCCTGAGTTAATAATGAGCATCAAAACAGATACAGAGATTAGTGAACACAGGGTTGTCGTAGCGAGAATGAATATTGTAACCCCCAAATACTCCAAAAATAAACGAAAAATATACCTGTTCAAAAAAGAGATAAAAATTCATTTGACGCCTTCCTGAGAGACAATCTGCACTTCTTCCAAATTAATAATATAAGTGTAGACCAGATGTGACTTGAATTCAGAGAAATAGTATCGGCAGCAATTGAGAGGTTTATACCAAATAACAGGATTTTGGAACATATATTGTGTTCAAACATTATGAATTATCTGGAAGAAAACTGTCTATTGACACACAGTCAACATGGGTTTAGAAAACATCGTTCCTGTGAGACACAACTAGTTCTTTATTTGCATGAAGTGTTGAGTGCTATTGACAAAGGATTTCAGATCGTATTAACAGAAGCCACTGCTTTGATTATAATGTTAATGTTAAAATGCAGTACCACCACACTCTCAAACTGTAGGCTCCCTCAAACACCTCCATTTTCCTGCATTTATTAATTTATGTTTATCTTCTTGATATTGCTTAAGTTCCTTATGTATTCTGTATTTGCATTGACAACTGTCTCTTCTTTTTTGATTGGTTGTGTATTACTCTCTATGTTTCATACCTCTTGATGCAGCCTTGTCTAGTACTAATTTTATCTTATTTTATTAGTTTTGTTTATTAATAGAAACTGTTATGTAGGCATGCTATTCCCATTTTGTGCTAAAGGTTTTCCTGTCAACTCCATTGTTATTTATGTACTGTTTAGTTTTTACTATTTCATTGGAAAGATGTTACTGTATGTTTCTACTTCACTCTAGATGTGTTACTTCTCTTCCAATGTTGTCTGCTAACATTTAACTTCTTTGGTGATAATACTCAGTAAATGTCTGAAGATGGCCTTGTAGGCCGAAAACCGGTTAGTAATAAAAGTAATATTGTAGAACAAAAGCAAACTGGTGCTTTTCATTTATTATGATTTCAGATCGATTCCGTATGTCTGGATTTCCAGGCTTTTGACACTGTACCACACAAGCGGTGTATAGTGAAATTGCGTGCTTATGGAATATCGTCTCATTTATGTGACTGGATTTGGGATTCACTGACACAGAGGTCACAGTTCGTAGTAATTGACGGAAAGTCATCGAGTAAAACAGAAGTGATTTCTGGCGTTCCTCAAGGCAGTGTTATAGGCCCTTTGCTGTTTCTTATCTATATAAACGATTTGGGAGACAATCTGAGAAGCCGTCTTAGGTTGTTTTCAGATGACGCTGTCGTTTATCGACTAATAATGTCATCAGAAGATCAAAACGACTTAGAAAAGATATCTGAATGGTGCGAAAATTGGCAGTTGACCCTAAATAACGGAAAGTTTGAAGTCATCCACATGAGTGCTAAAAGAAATTCGTTAAACTTCTGTTACACGATAAACTGTAATCTAAAAGCCATAAATTTAACTAAACACTTAGGTATTACAATTACGAACAACTTAAATTGGAAGGAACACAGCGACTGATGACCTCAGAAGTTAAGTCGCATAGTGCTCAGAGCCATTTTGAAGGAACACACAGAAAATGTTGTGGGGGAAGGCTACCAAAGACTGCAATTTATTGGCAGGACACTCAGAAAGTGTAACAGATTTACTAAGGAGCCTGCCTACACTAAGCTTGTCCGTTCGCTTTTAGAATACTGCTGCGCGGAGTGAGATCCTTACCAGATAGGACTGACGGAGTACATCGAAAAAGTTCAAAGAAGGGCAGTGCGTTTTGTACTATCGCGAAATATGGGAGAGAGTGTCACATAAAAGAAAGGCGTTTTTCGTTGAGACGGAATCTTCTCAGGAAATTCCAATCACCAACTTTCTGCTCTGAATGCGAAAATATTTTGTTGACACCGACCTACATAGGGAGAAACGATCTCCACGATGAAGTAAGGGAAATCAGATTTCGTATGGAAGATATAGGTGTTCGTCCTTTCCGCGCGCTGTACGAGATTAGAATAATAAGGAATTGTGAAGGTGTTTCGATGAACCACTTAAATGTGATTTGCAGAGTATCGATGTAGATGTAGATGACAGTTCCATGTGTCACACAGCCCTGCGGAGAAAAACGAACTGCTGTCTCATTGCCCGTATTCAGCTGATATATCACCTCACGAAATCTTTTTGTTCTCTATGTCAACCAAAAACGCATTAGCAGGAGTTTTTCTTATTTAAATGCTTTGGTAACCATATTTTGGGATACCAGCATCACAGAGGAAGAAAATATTTCCAAAATTGATACAGTCCGACGAGAAAGCGTATAAACTTTAAAGGCGCATCTGAAGAAGGATAAAATGATTTGCAAGAAGAATTTTTTTTTTCGTTTTTGTTTTAAAAGTTTTAAAGTTGACACTCATAATTGTTAGTATGTGACGGGTCAAAAGATTGTGACCGTATCAGTCTAATATAGATAAAATAATCCATTTTATGTTGATTTAAGCATTGATTCCCCCTCTCTTCACCCCACCATTTCTCCTTTAAATTTAGTTACTTACTCTGTTTGGAACAATTAATTTGAATGCAGAGGGTAAAATGTTTCACATACAATTGCCAAAATTCGTTGATTTCATGTCTTCTCATTACCCCTAAGGCTTTCTTTTATGCTTCTTTTGCTTTAGGAAGTAAAGCACATGCCATTGCTCTTTGAGATTATCCTCCACAACCATTTACTTAAATTACACATAATGTTCAGGAAGACTAATATTAGTTGAGCTGCCTGGTGAATCCGTACACAGGCTTGTTTCCGGACATGAGCACTGACACACGCATTCATGTATTACTTTTACTTGCATTTTGTTTTATTTTTCTGGCAAAAGATGAAGATAAAAGTACCCATCACTTCGTGAAGCTGCTACCAAAAAGTAATTATGTAATGCGTCATTGGGGAGTTTCGTGTAGAAACATGAACACCTCAGCTGAAGTTTTTCTTTGGCTGTCACATCACATTCTTAGTAAAATTGAATAGTTTTCATCAACTAATTCATTATCATGTTAATGGTAATGGACGTGAGAACTTTTTCATTGGCTAACCTCACAATTGTGTCCTGTAAGTGACGTCTACATACTACAGGTAATGTATTTCGTAACTAAGTTTGATGTTTGTATTGAATACAGATGTCGATCAGATAATGACTTTTATGACCGAGATTCTCTATATACAACATCTTGGATAAATACACTCCTGGAAATGGAAAAAAGAACACATTGACACCGGTGTGTCAGACCCACCATACTTGCTCCGGACACTGCGAGAGGGCTGTACAAGCAATGATCACACGCACGGCACAGCGGACACACCAGGAACCGCGGTGTTGGCCGTCGAATGGCTCTAGCTGCGCAGCATTTGTGCACCGCCGCCGTCAGTGTCAGCCAGTTTGCCGTGGCATACGGAGCTCCATCGCAGTCTTTAACACTGGTAGCATGCCGCGACAGCGTGGACGTGAACCGTATGTGCAGTTGACGGACTTTGAGCGAGGGCGTATAGTGGGCATGCGGGAGGCCGGGTGGACGTACCGCCGAATTGCTCAACACGTGGGGCGTGAGGTCTCCACAGTACATCGATGTTGTCGCCAGTGGTCGGCGGAAGGTGCACGTGCCCGTCGACCTGGGACCGGACCGCAGCGACGCACGGATGCACGCCAAGACCGTAGGATCCTACGCAGTGCCGTAGGGGACCGCACCGCCACTTCCCAGCAAATTAGGGACACTGTTGCTCCTGGGGTATCGGCGCGGACCATTCGCAACCGTCTCCATGAAGCTGGGCTACGGTCCCGCACACCGTTAGGCCGTCTTCCGCTCACGCCCCAACATCGTGCAGCCCGCCTCCAGTGGTGTCGCGACAGGCGTGAATGGAGGGACGAATGGAGACGTGTCGTCTTCAGCGATGAGAGTCGCTTCTGCCTTGGTGCCAATGATGGTCGTATGCGTGTTTGGCGCCGTGCAGGTGAGCGCCACAATCAGGACTGCATACGACCGAGGCACACAGGGCCAACACCCGGCATCATGGTGTGGGGAGCGATCTCCTACACTGGCCGTACACCACTGGTGATCGTCGAGGGGACACTGAATAGTGCACGGTACATCCAAACCGTCATCGAACCCATCGTTCTACCATTCCTAGACCGGCAAGGTAACTTGCTGTTCCAACAGGACAATGCACGTCCGCATGTATCCCGTGCCACCCAACGTGCTCTAGAAGGTGTAAGTCAACTACCCTGGCCAGCAAGATCTCCGGATCTGTCCCCCATTGAGCATGTTTGGGACTGGATGAAGCGTCGTCTCACGCGGTCTGCACGTCCAGCACGAACGCTGGTCCAACTGAGGCGCCAGGTGGAAATGGCATGTCAAGCCGTTCCACAGGACTACATCCAGCATCTCTACGATCGTCTCCATGGGAGAATAGCAGCCTGCATTGCTGCGAAAGGTGGATATACACTGTACTAGTGCCGACATTGTGCATGCTCTGTTGCCTGTGTCTATGTGCCTGTGGTTCTGTCAGTGTGATCATGTGATGCATCTGACCCCAGGAATGTGTCAATAAAGTTTCCCCTTCCTGGGACAATGAATTCACGGTGTTCTTATTTCAATTTCCAGGAGTGTATTATCTTGTAAGGATTTCTTCTGGTTCACGAAGTAATATCAACAGTAACAGAAATTAGCTTATGTCAGCTAAATATTCGTAATACACTATTACCTGGTTAACAGAACTAAGTTATATTATACAGAGTAATCAAAGTCATTGTACTAGAGAAAATAAGATGTAAGGGCTCTAACGGCAGTAGTGCACTAGGGAAACGTTTGTTAAACTAATGGGAAGGGTAATTTGGTATCAACGGTACAGATAAAGCCTGTAAAAAATTATAAATATGTCTTAAAATAACACAAAAAGTGCAAAAGGCTGACGATATAGTATCGTAACCATAATAATTTGAGCTCAGAGACTTTCAGTCAGATACCTGAGGAATTACGTATATTAATACGACATTTAGCATCTGAAAGCTACCCTGAACATGGGAAAGCAGTATTATCATCTTACAGTCGTGAAAGGCACAAGCGTTTAAACATGGAAGCCATTTCGAATCAGTCTGACTTCTCACTCCTGAGCTAAACTTCTTTACTACTCTTCTCACGCCTGAAATAAAGCACAGGAAATTTCTGGGTGATGGTCAGTCCACTGTCAGGAAAGGAAAAGGTAACTCGGAAGTTTAATAACAAAAGCATACTTAACTATTAATTGTGTGTCTAATGAATGCCTTCAGTAATAAAGAGGAACAAAGTGTTAGATCTATGTGAAAATGGGCCTGCAACACAGCTACAGACTTGTAAATCCCAGTATATACACAAACAACGGGCTTAGCGAAAGTGGAAAATAAGAACTCGGGTCTCCTGTTGAAATGTGTGTAAAGACCCCAAGCCTCCGCTGTGTAACTTATGTGCAGAAGAGCCAATGAAAGAAGAGACGGAAAAGAATTGAAAGTAATGTTACAGCAATACTTTTGTATTTAGGTGACATAGCTTTGTAGGTGGAAGTAAGAAGAAATTGACGATTGGAATTCGGGATATACAGGGTGTCCCAAAATAATGTATACACTCTTTGAAACAGAATATCTCTTTAATTAAAGGAGACAAAAATACAATTTTTTGGGTAGTAATTTAGAAGGCGGTGAAAAACATAACAATGGTTTCTTTTGTTTCAGGATTGTCAGCAAACATGGATATCGTTTGAACAACAGAAATGGGTGCTAAAGTGTTACTGGAAAACAGAAAATGTGAGTGCGGTACGCCGACGTTGGAGAGTTGAATTTGGAACACCACCACCGACAAGAGTAACAATTATACGAATCAGAGATAAGTTTGAAGTCGAAAGAACGGTTCACGATATGAAGAAGGGAGATCGTGGACGAAAGAGGAGTTCAACTGACAATGAAAGTGTTGATGTAGTAATACAGGCATACACACGATCTCCTAAGAAATCTGTGAGGCAATGCTCTCGTGAGACTGGGATCTGCAGAAACAGTGTTCATAGAATTTTGCGGTCTCAGAACATTAGGCCTTACATTCCAAGACTTCTCCATGTTCTTAACGAGAATAATCCTGATAGGCGAAGCGAATTTTGTGAGTGCTTCATTAACAGATGTGAGGAAGAGCATCGTTTCCAAGATCGACTTCTTTGGTCAGATGAAGCGACGTTTAAACCTGATGGAGGGAGAATCCATACGTAATCGAGCAAAGGCATGTTAATCTACCAGGAGTAACAGTCTGGTGTGGTCTGTCTTCTATAGAGTTAATCGGGCCTTACTTCTTTGACAACACTGTCACGGCCGACTCCAACTTGGAAATGTTGGAAATGATAACTCCTGGTCTTAGCGTTGTGTTTGGAAATGAAGATTATTACTTTCAACAGGATAGGGCGCCACCTCACTTTCACCTGAATGTGAGGGCATTTCTCAGTCGTACATTCCCTCTCAGATGGACAGGACGAAGACGGAGTGTGGAGTATCCCGCTCGATCTCCAGATTTAGCTCCTCTAGACTTCTTTCTGGGATACTCTCAAGAATACAGTTTACGCTGCGAGACCACACACACTGGACGACCTTAGAGAGCAAATTGAGCAACACAAGCTGCGACACTGTCGCCAAAAAACACTGTGACCTGTATATGTAATAAGTTTCTTTAATTTACGTCTATGGTCACAATGTACTGCAGTTTTTATGAAACAGATCTGATGATGGTCATTAAAAACCGAAATCGGTAATCTATTAAACAAAAAAGATTGTGACCATAGACGTAAATTAAAGAAACTTATCAAATTGAGCAAGCCTGTGCTGCTCTTCCGTTGGAAACAATGAAGTTAGCATGTCGCTCAGTCGTAAGTCGTTGTCGACGGTGTACTGCGATGGATGGACGCCACCATAAGTCGGACCATAAGGCACCTAACACTTCTAAAATTGTATTTATAACCCCTTTCATTAAATCCATGTTCAGTTTCAAAGAGTTTATACATTATTTCGGGGTACGCTACATATGTAAGTGCCATATGGGTGAAAATACGCTTTCAGTTCTAGTCGGCATAGGTAAAGGTAAAATTCAAATTGTGTCTTGAAATATTTGAAATGCCAACCGAAGCAGCAAAATGTAAGAACTTAGCGTCTGTATATACAAGATTACAATGCACTAAGCCGAGCAATTAGTTTCATTGGAATGGCCCTTTTCGTTGAGGACAGAAAGTCGTCGTATCTCTATAGCAAGATTAGTTTCTATTCTGCTAATTAGTTCAGTAGAGAAATTTTGTCACAAAGAATGGGCCTGCCACACAGCTGTAGGCTTGTAAATCGCAGTATATACATAAACAACGGGCATAGTGAAAGTGGAAAATAAGAACTCGAATCCTCTGTTGAAATGTATGTAAAGAGCTTCTTGCCACTTTCATGGACGTATTAGTTAAACAGACACGTATGTTTTACCGTCATTAACTTTTGCATAGATTGTTAGATGGAAGGCGAAAGCTTCTCTGCTGGTCAGAGACGATATTTTTTTACGAATTTCGTTGTACTCAGAATTGATTCTACCCACAAATTTCTTTAGGTATGGTCACAGAGAGCCAAATCCGGTGAACAGGTTACTTCAAACAGCTCAGTTTTGCTGTTGATAAAGTACCATTGCAATCAAGATGGAGGGTGCCTCCGAAGGGCACCGTCCCCCTTGCTGTGTGTAAACTGCTCTCTCCTGTTGCTTCCGTCGGCTGACGATGCTGAAGCAGCAAGTATTCTACGTCATTGTTACTGTGGCACCAGCCAAGCAACCTGTCGCCGCGCCGGGCTGAAGCACTAACTCTCCGAGTCCTGATCGATGCCTTAATAAGGCGACGCCGGTCTGGTCGTTACCACGCGCTAGACGTCGCGAGAGAGAGATTTACGCCCGTTCGCGCCGCCGCCTCTCCATTTCCCACCCACTCCTCCGTGCCACCCTTTCCACTCGTATCGCCTCGTCGCAGCGTCGCCCGACGTGGACAAGTCTGTGGCCGGGGATAAAATCCTACCTCTTCCGCCGATGGGCCGCCGGCGAGAGTAATATGACGCGGCGCGGCGGATACAAGGAGAGCGCAGCGAGAGAGACGCGTAAATCAGGGTGTCTCTGCGAGGCAGGAGTGGGTTTTGCGGGAGACACCCTCCACAACTGCAGGAGATAAATTCGGCGGCGAACACCTCTTTCCTTCCGGCACCTCCGCAGCGCCTGTTTCCCTAGCACGCGCTCGTCGTGCGGAGGAGGGAGAAATCTGGTCGCACCGCACTTTGGACACGATCGTAAACACGTGTTGTGTGCGCCGGAGCGCCGTACTTCAAACTGCGCAGTGGAGCCCGTGGGCGGCTGTGCGCCATTATGGCCGCCAGTAAATGGTGCAAAGTGGCGATGCTGCGGCGCGCCGGCACGTACAGAGATAAGGTAAACAGCCCGTCACGCCCATTTGTCAGATCCTCTCCGCGCCGTGCGTACGGCCAGCGAACACAGAATTACGGAGTTGTAATTCTTTCGCAAGCCCGCAATACATTTTACTGGAAACTCCTGTGTGGCAACGTACAGTCAAAGGCGAGCGCGCATTAAAACAGGGACTGTGGTACATTATCATTTCTTCATTTTAACATGAACGCTCCGAACCTTTCATAAACTGTTAAAATATTCAAATGAAACTTTCTGCTCGTGACGTAAATCCTTTAGACGGCAACACATATTTATACATTTTCAGTTCTGTTCGCGGGTTCCGACGTCCACGCGGTGTACCGCTTTCTCGGAACCTTACAGTAGTGGGTGGCGCGCATGCCTCACACTTTTGTCATACGCGCACCATGCCGGTTTACAGTGGTTAGTGGTCTCCTGTTACCTGGACTCCGCATATTCGTCACGGAGGCTAAGTCACTTCTGACAGCCTTACTACTATGCGGAAGGAATGTTTATTCCTCATACAGCCGGCCGGAGTGGCCGTGCGGTTCTAGGCGCTACAGTCTGGAGCCGAGCGACCACTCCGGTCGCAGGTTCGAATCCTGCTTCGGGCATGGATAAGTGTGATGTCCTTAGGTTAGTTATGTTTAATTAGTTCTAAGTTCTAGGCGACTGATGACCTCAGAAGTTAAGTCGCATAGTGCTCAGAGCCATTTGAACCGTATGCCTCATACAAATAAATAGTAGAATTTTCTGGAAGGTGCCATCATTAGGTCCTGCTTCCTTCATATTATTTAGGACGGCGAGAAATTTCGCTTCACAGAGACTCATTTTAGGAACACGCCTAACATTTCTGCTGATGTACAGCGTGTTCAGAAATTCCCGTTGCATACTTCTAGCACCTGTAGAGGGGAGTTAGTACATAATGTTTTGAATAGGAGCCCATTTCCGGAAACATACCGTTTCCGTTTTACAGCCGTTTGAAAACAGATTTAATAGGCAGGTATGCAACTTGGTGGTCATGACGTGGGATGGTGACGTCGGATCCGTTGAAGTCATTTGACGTCTGTCCTATGTCTTTCATCTGGTTCGAGTCTCATTCACGTGTCTGTGACTTTTAGAGCAACATGGTTGAATACACGTTTGCACAATACACCAACATGATCCTTCCGAATGGCGAATCTCACACTAATGGAAGAGTTGCTCGTCGCCTTTATCAAGATCGTTCTAGACAACGTCTGATTATCGCATACCCTTTTCGCCACAGTTACGCAACGACTTGGCATGATTGTGGTGCTCCAACGAGATGCCTCATCCCGAATTGGAAGAGACCGTACTGCATCACGTTGAAGAGAACCAGTCAGAGAGTACAGGGGTAATTTTTTTGGCTATTAATGAATAGAAATGTAAAAGAAGTGAAGGTATTGTGTTACTCGTAATCAATTACTTGTAAAAGTGGTCGCGTTACCAACATGTTTCCAAATGGTTGCACTGGTGTACTCTCCGATGTCATCTCAATGTTGGGATGTTCAACAGTCTTGACAGTTTCGCGTTACCTCATGTGAGTCCGACATTATTGTTTTAATTATTCTTTCATTTCGATCTTCTTATAGCCCCTGTTGGACTTCCTCACCATTACTTTCATAACACTTTTATTTTCGAGACGTCTGGCGCTCTCCGAACCTAAGTTATCAGTAACAACGGGTTTTAATAAGTCTGACTTCCGTTGGTGGTTGCGTCAGTAGTGCTCCTCATCGCACCTTGGAACGCGTATTAAAGCTTTCTAGACTACATGGGGCACTATACTTTGACTCTGAGCACTATGCGACTTAACTTCTGAGGTCATCAGTCCCCTAGAACTTAGAACTACTTAAACCTAACTAACCTAAGGACATCACACACATCCATGCCCGAGGCAGGATTCGAACCTGCGACCGTAGCGGTCGCTCGGTTCCACACTGTAGCGCCTAGAACCGCACGGCCACTCCGGCCGGCCACTATACTTTGCAAATGCTTCTGTGATAATGCCTCAGGCCATTTGTTATTAATCTGGGTGCCGTGATCTTAATTTCTAGTACTAAGAGTTTCAAACTTAGTAAGGCAGTAGCACGGGGTTCTTATAAAAATTTTATATACAAATTTTTTGCCCATTATTACTCTGACGATGTACCTGCAGGGATCGAAACCGGTTTTATCAGTCTATGAGAGACTACAATAAAGTAGTTCACACCGCAAACTGGATTCTCAATCAACACACAGTGTTCTGGAGTAGTGAAAAAGTATTTTACTACGCTATTTGTGGAAAGTACTTGTTATAGTTACGTGTGCATCACAACATCTCAGCATGATGTGGAGAATGGAAGCGCTTGCCACACGAAAACATCACAAGCTGCTTGTAGTAATTAACACAAAAGTGATCCAGAAAGTTAATGCACACCAAATGTAAAGAACAAATAAAAAAACGAAAACCCACTGATGATGGCAAAGTGGTGCTGAAACAAACGGTGATTTGCATAACTGGCGGACCTCACATCCAAACATTTTACCAATATTTCAACAGTCCGCAGCCCGTGGTCGTGCGGCAGCGTTCTCGCTTCCCACGCCCGGGTTCGCGGGTTCGATTCCCGGCGGGGTTAGGGATTTTCTCTGCCTCGTGATGACTGGGTGTTGTGTGCTGTCCTTAGGTTACTTAGGTTTAAGTAGTTCTAAGTTCTAGGGGACTGATGATCATAGCTGTTAAGTTCCATAGTGCTCAGAGCCATTTGAACCAATATTTCAACACCTCAGAATATTTTAATATGTTTGAGCGTTCCTTTCAGTATGTAAGATCTTACAGAGTTAGATTACGACCTCCTTGTGCAAGAAGATAGGATAGTTAGCAACTATAAATATCGTCGTCAGATGTTTCGTAGATCACCGGTTGCCGGCCGCGGTGGCTGTGCGGTTCTAGGCGCTCCAGTCCGGGCCCGCGCTGCTGCTACGGTCACAGGTTCGAATCCTGCTTCGGGCATGGGTGTATGTAATGTCCTTAGGTTAGTTAGGTTTAAGTAGTTCTACGTTCTCGGGGACTGATGACCACAGCAGTTGAGTCCCATAGTGCTCAGAGCCATTTGAGCCATCACCGGTTCAGCGAACGTAAGACCTCCTTCTTCTGCACTTAAAGTATTCAACCTCCTCCTGTTACGATACCCCTTTTCTTCCTTCGTCTTCCTAGGCTTCTTCGGCCTAACAGTGTGTGGTATCAGCGTTCGATACCACACTTGTCAGTTATCGACCGCGGTCCATACTAGTATCGCCGGACCCGCGAGTCGAGACTAGCACCGTTCCGCGGCTTATGACAAGTCTCTAGCGAGCGCTCGTCCACTCTTCCAAGTAGGAAAGTAGTATAGCCTTCAGCTGATAGGAAGCAACCTCTAACAAGGCGCTTAGTTAAAGTATGGCCTATGTGATGCCTCTATATCTCTCTGTTTGTAATTATATTCCTCCTGACTATGAAGTCTCCTGTACCACCAGTTAAGTACAATATATTATTTTTTACCAACGACTTCTACTTATTTTAGTCGTTGTAGACCCAGACCATGCAGCCAGCTCCTTATAGACTTCACTGACAAACCTGCTACATATGCAAAGAAGAGATTTGTATGTTTCTATTTTGCATTGCCCAGCAGTCATTCACATTGGCGACGCTTCGTTCGTCGTCATCATAACACAGAGTATAATTTCTGACTTTGTATGGTCACCTACCACTGTTCACTCTCTCGATATGTTCAAACCCATTTCTTACTTTGTTTTACATTTTGTTTCTTGCACTCAGTAGGTTTAAATCCTTCCTAACGTTTCATGATCTATCTATTCTGCTACAGCCTATCGCAGCCCCCGGAAAACTCATTGGCACTGCTATATCTTACTTTCTTGTCTGGAAATGAGCCATGAGTCGCTCCCTTAGAGTTTTGTGGAGACGCCCATTGTTTATACCTTAATTTGTGTAATTTTTTACGTCATGTTTCTAAAATGGCTGTTCTTTACTCTACATAAGTTTCCAAATTTTGCTCCTTTATTGTCTGCATCTTCGGCGCATGATATCACACAACATAAAATTAAATTGGGTGGCCTGTTTTACTGCTTGACACGTGTCGCCTCCTCTCGATTTCTCTTCTGGGAGACTTCCGCTGCTTGGTTTCGCTTGTGTTCGTCCGGTGGCCCTGCCGCCGCGCCGCTGCCGATGTGCCGAATTTTCGCGGTGTGCGTGTCTCTTTTGGACAGCGCTGGGAGAAAGTTGGGGCTCCGAGCGTAAGCAGTCGGGACGACTATTGTCCGATTAGGTGGGAAGCGACCACAGACTCCGTTCTGCGAGAGGCTGATGGCTATTTGTTTTCCATCAGAAATTTGGTGCCACCGCCGTCCATTGTGTCCCCATCCGTCAAAGTGACCTCTTGTGGCAAGTTGTCAGTTGGCACTTCACTTGCAACCTTTTCCATTGCCTGTGATTTCATCGGGAACGACCGTTGGTTGGTCGGTAGGTCGTCTCAGTGGAAGACGTGATTGCGTCTTCTGGCCGCAACTGTATTCTGTGTGACCCTGATGACTTAAAATTCATCCCTGTTGCTGCACAGTGACTGCTTTTAATATTGTTTGAGTGGCTTGTGATATTGTTTTTTGGTGGATCTGTGAAGAGGTCCAACTAATAGGAGTCCTACTGGGATGTTGTTGCTGTTGTTGTTGTTGTTGTTGTCTTCAATCCTGAGGCTGGTTTAATGCAGCTCTCCATGCTACCCCATCCTGTGCAAGCTTCTTCATCTCCCAGTACTTACTGCAACCTACATCCTTCTGAATCTGCATAGTGTATTCATCTCTTGGTCTCCGATTTTTACCCTCCACACTGCCCTCCAATGCTAAATTTGTGATCCCTTGATGCCTCAGAACATATCCTTCCAACTGGTCCCTTCTTCTTGTCAAGTTGTGCCACAAACTTCTCTTCTCCTCAATCCTATTCAATACCTCCTCATTACTTACATCATCAACCCACCTAATCTTCAACATTCTTCTGTAGCATCACATTTCGAAAGCTTCTATTCTCTTCTTGTCCAAACTATTTATGCTCCACGTTTCATTTCCATACATGGCTATAATCCATACAAATACTTCCAGAAACGATTTCCTGACACTTAAATCTATACTCGATGTTAACAAATTTCTCTTCTTCACAAACGCTTTCCTTCCCATTGCCAGTCTACATTTTATATCCTCTCTACTTCGACCATCATCATTTATTTTGCTCCCAAAATAGCAAAACTCCTTTACTACTTTAAGTGTCTCATTTCCTAATCTAATTCCCGCAGCATAACCGACGTAATTTGACTACGTTCCATTATCCTCATTTTGCTTTGTTGATGTTCATCTTATATCCTCCTTTCAAGACACTGTCCATTCCGTTCAACTGCTCTTCCAAGTCCTTTGCTGTCTCTGACAGAATTACAATGTCATCGGCAAACCTCAAAGTTTTTATTTATTCTCCATGGATTTTAATACCTACTCCGAATTTTTCTTTTGTTTCCTTTACTGCTCGCTCAATATACAGATTGAATAACATCGGAGAGAGGCTACAACCCTTTCTCACTCCCTTCCCAACCACTGCTTCCCTTTCATGCCCCTCGACTCTTGTAACTGCCATCTGGTTTCTGTACACATTGTAAATAGCCTTTCGTTCCCTGTATTTTACCCCTGCCATCTTTAGAATTTGAAAGAGAGTAATCCAGTCAACATTGTCAAAAGCTTTCTCTAAGTCTACAAATGCTAGAGACGTAGGTTTGCCTTTCCTTAATCTTTCTTCTAAGGTAAGTCGTAAGGTCAGTATTGCCTCACGTGTTCCAATATTTCTACGGAATCCAAACTGATCTTTCCCGAGGTCGGTTTCTACTAGTTTTTTCATTCGGCTGTAAAGAATTCGCGTTACTATTCTGCAGCCGTGACTTATTAAACTGATAGTTCGGTAATTTTCACATCTGTCAACACCTGCTTTCCTTGGGACTGGAATTACTATGTTCTTCTTGAAGTCTGAGGGTATTTAGTCTGTCTCATACATCTCACTCACCAGATGGTAGAGTTTTGTCAGGACTGGCTCACCCAAGGCCGTCAATAGTTCCAATGGAATGTGGTCTACTCCCGGGGCCTTGTTTCGACCCAGGTCTTTCAGTGCTCTGTCAAACTCTTCACGCAGTATCGTATCTCCCATTTCATCATCATCTACATTCTCCTCCATTTCCATAATATTGTCCTCAAGTACATCGCCGTTGTATAGACCCTCTATATACTCCTTCCACCTTTCTGCTTTCCCTTCTTTGCTTAGAACTGGGTTTCCATCTGAGCTCTTGATATTGATGCAAGTGGTTCTCTTTTCTCCAAAGGTCTCTTTAATTTTTCTGTAGGCAGTATCTATCGTACCCCTTGTGAGATAAGCCTCTACATCCTTACATTTGTCCTCCAGCCATCCCTGCTTAGCCATTTTGCACTTCCTGCCGATCTCATTTTTGAGACGTTTGTATTCCTTTTTGCCTGCTTCATTTACTGCATTTTTATATTCGCTCCTTTCGTCAATTAAATTCAATATTTCTTGTTACCCAAGGATTTCCACTCTCGTCTTTTTACCTGCTTGATCCTCTTCTGCCTTCACTACTTCATCCTTCAGAGCTACCCATTCTTCTTCTACTGTATTTCTTTCCCCCATTCCTGTCAATTGTTCCCTTATACTCTCCCTGAAACTCTGTACAACCTCTGGTTTAGTCAGTTTATCCAGGTCCCATCTCCTTAAATTCCCACCTTTTTGCAGTTTCTTCTACTGGGATATACAGTGCAATTATTGAGCCGAGTTGTTAAACTCTTTTTTTAATTGTTTTTAGAATCACTTGGGACATCGAATGGGGTATCCGCTAGCCCTAGCCGTACATGGAGACGGCTTTCATGTAGCGGACATTGTGGACTGTTGATGACTGCTTTATATTGGTAAGGCGCAGTATTTGTATACAACGAAATATTTGAATGAGCACTCAATCTTAACGCTGTCCAAGTACAGGATCTGTGAAGGCAACTTGCTGTAATTACCTCGGATTAATATTAACCTCTTGTTTAAATGTCCGTCAGTATATCAGCATATACATATACATTTTCGCAGTCGTGTGGACAAATAAGTTTTATTGCAGTTATCTTTGATTATGGCTTGGGCTTAAGTCTTATAACCTTATTGAAGTATCTGCCATTTAAAAGAAAAGGAACAAACATGCAGGAAGTTGATGTGATTTTTTTTGTGTTTTTACGTGGTTACTGTCTAAGTTGATCTAACACTAATATCAGTTTGTCGGTTTTGCAGGCTGGACTACTTAGCCTTATTCTATGCTGACTCAGCTCGTAATTGTCCGACCGGCCAACAAACTGTTCCGTTATCATATCCTTCATTCATCTTCATCTACTTCCTGTTCCCTTTCTATAACACTGTCTTCAAGTTTATTTCTATCGAATGGTACTTCTATATTTTCCTTTACGTTTTCAGCTTTCCCTTTTCCGCTAAGTACTGGCCTGCCATCTGAGCTCTTAATATTCATAATTTTCGTGTCGTTTCTCCAAAGGTGTCCAGAGGTCATTCTATAGACGATTTCTAGTTATATATGGTCCTTCAGTCTTGCATTTATGCTCTAGCCACAGCTTAACATGGAAGGAGAACAGCATTGGTCGTATTTTTTTTGTTTTATTATCCGCAAAATCGCTCTAAGCTTGTTAATACCAGTGCCTAACAATTTCAATTGTATCTTACAGCACTGAGGATGGTCACTAAGTGACCGAAAATCGATTTTGCGGATAATAAAACAAAAAAAAATACGACCAATGCTGTTCTCCTTCCATTTATATCCATTATCTGGTCGTGGTGCACAGAACATTCCATGGAGTCGGCAATCAACACAGCTTATCAATTTTGCACTTTTTGCCAATCTCATTTCTAAGGCGTCTGTATTCCCTTTCGCCAACTTTCCTTGCTGCATTATTGTGTTTAATATTTTCGTCGATTACATTCAGTACCTCTTCAAGTATCCAAGGATTTCTACTAGGCCTTGTCTTCTTACCTACTAGATCCTCTGCTGCCTTGACTAATATATCTCTCAAACTACCCATTCGTATTCTTCCGTATTTCTTACCTCTGCTTCAATCAAGCGCTGCCTAATTCTTTCTCTGAAACTCTCAGTAACCTCTGGTTCTTTCAACTTATCCAGGCTTCCTCTCCTTAATTTCCTACCTATTTTGCAATTTCTTCAGTTTTAATCTATATTTCGCAACCAATACATTGTGGCCAGAGTCCCCATCTTCCCCTGTAAATATCTTAATGTATAAAATATCGTTCCAAATTCTCTGGCTTACTATTATGTAACCCTCCAGTGTCTCCAAGTGTCTTCCACGTACACAGCCTTCTTTCATGATTCTTGAATCAAGTGATAGCGATGAGTATAACATGTTCTGTGCAGACTTCCACTAGGCGACTTCGTCTTTCTTTCCTTTCCCCGGTCGATATTCTCCTATTATTTTTTCCTTCTCTTCCTCTTCCTACTAACAAATTTCAGTTCCCCATCACAACAAAACTGTCCTCTCCTTTAACTATCGCAACAAGTGCTTTTATAGCATCACACATTCTTTCAATTGTTACATCATCTACTGAGCTAGTTGGTATATAAACTTGTATTACTAAGGTGAGTGTTGGCTTTGCGTCTATCTTGGCTAAGACAGTGCTTTCACTAAACTGTTCATTCCTATTTTGGTATTCACTGTTAAACCTACTCCTGCGTTAATTCTGTTTGATTTTAGATTTATAGCCCTGTACCCGCACGATCATACCACCTATGCTTCCTATCGCCGCACTTCACTCATTCCACTATATGTAACTTCAACCTGTCCGCTTCCCTTTTTAAATTCTCTAACTTTTCTCCCCGGTCAAGTGAAGCACTATTCCACGCTCCAACCCATTTAACGGAAGTTTAATTTTTTTCCTGGTGACGACATCGTCCTGAGTAGTCCCCCCCTCCCCCGGAATGTGGAACTATCTTACCTGCGAAACGTTTTGCTCAAGATGATGCCATCATAATTTAACCATACATTGGAACTGCGTGTTCTTGAAAAAATAAAGCTGTAGTTTCCCGTTGGTTTCAACCGTTCACAGCGCAGCAGTGTCTTAATCTTCCTTCCCCTGAAAATGGCTTAATGTATAAAATATGGCTGACTTTAGAAGGCCAGATCAATCATCCACCTAACCCTGTAACTACTCACAAGCCTGCTGCCCTTCTTCAGGAACCACATGATTGTTTGGAATCTCCTTAGATACCCTTCCGTCGTGGTTGCACCTAAATGACAAGGTTATCTGTATCACGGAGGCACACAAACCAACCCATGAGGTGAGTTTCCTGGTGTGCTGGAGGGGGGAGGGGGGAGGGAGATCGCTATTATCAATTTACCATTACGAGTCATAAGTCACCTGGTAAGGAAGGTCTAAATCTCTGAAACGCGCAGTGGACATAAAATAAGTCCACTCTTCCCAGTAGCAATTTATTTTATCTTCATAACACGTTTCAGAGGTTACACCTCCCTCAACAGCTCGATTTATATGAATTAATACGGCATGCACGTGTTGCGTTTACGACTTTAGGGTAACCTGTGGCAGTGTGCAGTAGCGGGAAACAAAAATAAAACAGTATTTTAGTACATGGCTCCTGCCGTTGTTGCCAAAATTACATTGATCTATGTTCTTTATACTTAATGTTTTTAATACGCGTTCCTTACTGAAGCGTGTATAATGTGCATGTTATATAATACGGAAAGCTTATGCGACCACTGGAGATATCTACATTGACATTTTTATTCATCTTTACAAAATGACCTCCAAAATGTATGACAATTGTTACGAAATAGTGTTTTGTTTTTGTCATTTGTATCCTTATTTAATATGTTGCTTGCATTCATTAGATTCTACACCCCATATTTGTTTACTTTATTGTCTAAAAAGTGCATCTGATGTTCTATGTAATGTAACACGACAGAAAACGAAGTCTATGATACTGAAGGCATTTTTAATTTTAATTTTCTGTCAAATACTTGCGCCACATGGCAGTGAAATGAATTGTGACTAATAACAGTAAAATTATTGTATATATTATTATTAACAGTTACTGTAAAGCCCAACCTACAATGATCGCATGGTGGATGCGTTATTTTATGGTATACATAAAGCCGGTGACCTCGTTTCTAATTATGAAAGAGTCTTAATTAGTTCGTCCATAAATACACCAGGAGAAGGGACTATTAAAGAAATTTTCTACATCTACATCTACATTTATACTCCGCAAGCCACCCAACGGTGTGTGGCGGAGGGCACTTTACGTGCCACTGTCATTACCTCCCATTCCTGTTCCAGTCGCGTATGGTTCGCGGGAAGAACGACTGTCTGAAAGCCTCCGTGCGCGCTCGAATCTCTCTAATTTTACATTCGTGATCTCCTCGGGAGGTATAAGTAGGGGGAAGCAATATATTCGATACCTCATCCAGAAACGCACCCTCTCGAAACCTGGCGAGCAAGCTACACCGCGATGCAGAGCGCCTCTCTTGCAGAGTCTGCCACTTGAGTTTGCTAAACATCTCCGTAACGCTATCACGGTTACCAAATAACCCTATGACGAAACGCGCCGCTCTTCTTTGGATCTTCTCTATCTAGTCCGTCAACCCGATCTGGTACGGATCCCACACTAATGAGCAATACTCAAGTACAGGTCGAACGAGTGTTTTGTAAGCCACCTCCTTTGTTGATGGACTACATTTTCTAAGGACTCTCCCACTGAATCTCAACCTGGTACCAACAATTAATTTTATATAATCATTCCACTTCAAATCGTTCCGCACGCATACTCCCAGATATTTTACAGAAGTAACTGCTACCAGTGTTTGTTCCGCTATCATATAATCATACAATAAAGGATCCTTCTTTCTATGTATTCGAAATACATTACATTTGTCTATGTTAAGGGTCAGTTGCCACTCCCTGTACCAAGTACCTATCCGCTGCAGATCTTCCTGCATTTCGCTACAATTTTCTAATGCTGCAACTTCTCTGTATACTACAGCATCATCCGCGAAAAGCCGCATGGAATTTCCGACACTATCTACTAGGTCATTTATATATATTGTGAAAAGCAATGGTCCCATAACACTCCCCTGCGGCACGCCAGAGGTTACTTTAACGTCTGTAGACGTCTCTCCATTGATAACAATATGCTGTGTTCTGTTTGCTAAAAACTCTTCAATCCAGCCACGCAGCTGGTCTGATATTCCTTAGGCTCTTACTTTGTTTATCAGGCGACAGTGCGGAACTGTATCGAACGCCTTCCGGAAGTCAAGGAAAATAGCATCTACTTGGGAGCCTGTATCTAATATTTTCTGGGTCTCATGAACAAATAAAGCGAGTTGGGTCTCACAAGATCGCTGTTTCCGGAATCCATGTTGATTCCTACAGAGTAGATTCTGGGTTTCCATAAACGACATGATACGCGAGCAAAAAACATGTTCTAAAATTCTACAACAGATCGACGTCAGAGATATAGGTCTATAGTTTTGCGCATCTGCTCGACGACCCTTCTTGAAGACTGGGACTACCTGTGCTCTTTTCCAATCATTTGGAACCTTCCGTTCCTCTAGAGACTTGCGGTACACGGCTGTTAGAAGGGGGACAAGTTCTTTCGCTTTCTTTTCAGTAGAATTACATTTTCTCTGAGCGTTGGTTAACATGTTTGAAAAAAAACCAATTCAAGCAGTTTTTAAAGAGGAGATTGTAACTTCAACTATAACAGTAGTACAATGGGGAACGGTGACGTGAAGAAAATTGTGATGCTGGCGTTGTTGTGAGAGTCCCACTTTTACCGACGGAGCCAAGAGTCCCCCCCCCCCTTCTCTACCCCTACAAATCCAACGACAAGGCAACGATAAAATAATCGCCCACTTAAGTTTCCTTCCTGAGCACCTGCAAACCATTCTGGACGTTAGGACAGTTGGAGACATTTCCTGCATTCAACGTCCTCTTGCAACTGCCTTGTGATGAGCACTTATCCGGGCAGAAGACGCTTCGTTGAAAGTCCAGGTATGACACATTCCACGTTTTCTGTACGATAAGATATAAGACTATTAGGCGCCCTGTAGAAATCGAGCGAAACGCGGAAGCGGAAGAGACGTTGAAGGAAATAAGAAATTTGAACGAGTTATAATAGCTTTTACCATTGACGGAATTACATACAATTTCTAACCGATGGCGTAAAACTGACAATAACTGGTTTGCGAGAAGGTACAAAAGAAGAGAGTCCAAACAATTAACAGAAGCTGTCCACACAAGAGGCTTCTTTCTTACTACTATCTGTCTGGACAGCTTGGACTGTCTAGATATATCATCGCCCAGTGTGAGTCGTTTTACAACTGACTTTCTTTCATGCTCTCAGGACATGCACCTGATCGAGACCTAGAGAGCCGGGGAACGCATTTACAGCATCCTAGTCAACTTCAGAGCGGTTTCAAACAACGAGCCCTACCTGCCGTGAGTGAGGCCCTCTTGTTGAGAAGGATCGATACCTAATTCAGCTGCCTGATGGACATTTATAATCTACCATGTGACTGCATTCAGACTCCCATTTAGAATAACTAATATCTAATTTACATTCCAAGCCAACCAACAGGCTCTTGTTTAAACGTGTTAACTCATTGTAAATATAAACAGAAGTTTTGTTTATCACAATGTAAGAAGTTCCCTATGAGCTATCTTTTCTCCATTTAATTCTTTTTTTTTTTCCCTTTTCCTTATTGTCACTGCTTTCCACAGCCGCTTCTCTCTCCGATTCTGCGGAGAACCTCCTCATCTCTTATTATCCAAACTAATCGTCTGCATCGTTCTATGGTACCACATCTCAGTCTATTCGATTCTCCAGACGTAGAGTCTCAGAATTTGCAACCTCAAATTAAGGCTGATGTTTGGTATTAGAAGGCTCCTTTTGACCAGGAATGCCCTCTTTGCCTAAAATAGTCTGCTTTCTACGTAGTCCTTACTTCGTATGTCATTTATTAGTTTTATTACAAGGTAGCAGAGTCCTTAAGCTCGTCTATCTTGAGGTCCAGAATTTACCGCATTTCTCGTTTCTGTTACCCCTCTCTACTTTAGTCTGTCTTCTGTTTACTCTCAGTTCACAGTGCGTACTGATTGTATTTAACAGGTCCTGTAACTTTTCTTCGCCTTCACTGTGGTTAGCAGTTGCGTCAGCGAAAACTATCATTGATATCGTTTCATCCTGAATTTTAAGCACACTCCTGAATCTATCTTTTATTTCCCGTGTTGCTTCTTCGATATATATTGACTGAATAGCAGGGCAAAAACACTACATCTCTGTCTAAATCATATCTAGTACAAAGATGTCGCCCTTGGCCTTGTAATCTTATCTTTCCATCTTGTTTCTTGTACAATTAGTAAATTACTGCCGGCGGGGTAGCCGAGCGATTCTAGGCACTACAGTCTGGAACCGCGCGACCGCTACAGTCGCCGGTTCGAATCCTGCCTCGGGCATGGATGTGTGTGATGTCCTTAGGTTAGTTAGGTTTAAGTAGTTCTAAGTCTAGGGGACGGATGACCTCAGATGTTAAGTCCCATAGTGGCTCAAATGGTTCAAATGGCTCTGAGCGCTATGGGACTTAACATCTTAGGTCATCAGTCCCCTAGAACTTAGAACTACTTAAACCTTACTAACCTAAGGACATCACACACATCCATGCCCGAGGCAGGATTTGAACCTGCGACCGTAGCAGTCTCGCGGTTCCGGACTGCAGCACCTAGAACCGCACGGCCACCACGGCCGGCTAAGTCCCATAGTGCTCAGAGCCGTTTGAACCATTTGTAAATTACTCTGTAGCTGACACACTGTTTCCCTGAGAATTTTGATCATCTTGCACTACTTTATATTCTCGAGCGATTTTTCTAGGTCGAAAGATAATGAATTTTCTTAAGTTTTTGTTCCATTACCAAACACAATGTCACAGTTGACATCCTGGTATCTTTCCTAAAGCCAACCTGGTTGTCCTCTAACGAAACTTCCATTTTTTACCATTCTGTTATCAACTTTCCAATTCTGATCCTTGTCGGCCTGTCGTCCGGGAATAATTCAGATGGTCGATACGGCAGGAGGGTCATTACTAAATTTCTTTCTCAGTCTGGGATTAGTAAAGTGAATCTGAGACTCGGCAGCCGGTAGAAAACTTCAGTTTCTGAGTCTCCACACTGATAAAAAAAATTCAACTGGAAATCACATACTGAATACAAAAAGAGCTGTAAATTTTCCGGACCTGAGTGTCCACTCTTTGCAAACTTTCTGACAGATTAAAACTGTGTGCCGAACCGGAACTCGAACCCGGGCCCAGCTATCGTGAGCAGTTCTCCTGCCCACTGACCTGTCCAAGTACAGCTGAGTTTGGTGATCTAAATGTTAGAGTAGCACCTTGCTCTTTAGATTTCCATTCACTAAATTACGGTATAATACTGTAGAACGAATTTATGCTTAAACATAACGCTTTAATTTCAAGGAATACTTTTACCTCCTGTCGAAATATATCGTTAATAATAGTTCAATTTACGGAAACAACAATTTGGTAAGTAAAAGTAATGCTAAGAATTAAAAATGACTAATAGTATTCACGATATAACCCTACACTGATGCAGACCTGAGCAAATTATGCAGTAACAAAAGTATGCACCGGTCTTCTTCGGGAGTTAAATGTACTAATAGTCAACAACGACTTTAAAAACAAAACATGTAATGTTTTTCGTTGACAAATCCTATTTTAGATAGGAATTTTAAAACAGATAATTTTAAAGTATGCGTGTTTAATTGTCCATTTTAAACACAAATTAACTGTTGCATTTATTTAAATGAAAATGTCTTTCTTGAAAACGGTATATAATGAAATATCTGCTGAGAAAATTAATTACTTTTCTAACCCATTACAGCGACTTGACCCATTCAACACTAAATTAAATGATCACTTGTCGTTTCGTTTCGACATGCGTATCTTAGACAGTAACAATGTACATGTGTAGCATTAGCGGTAGAAGTGTACGTTAGACTAACATTAGTACCAGACAGGTAAATAGCGTGCAGCTCAAATCAAATTGGCCGTCTCTATCGTGAAAATGAAAATATTATCCTGTACTCTTTCGCTCTCTTGAGCTCCCTTTGTGCTCTTGCAACATACGCCGCACACTCATCAAAACTGTTTTCTGAAGACCACTTTTCTTATTATGACTGAAAAGCTCTGACTCATCCAAAAATTTCTTAATGTACTCATTCACGTACGCTACACAAATGATTGAAGGTTTCGTTTACATCGGAGCCGGATTAACAAACCGAGAGGACGATTACAATTCTATCGCCAGTTACAGTATTACATGTTAATGAGAGCACGTATTTCTCCTCCAGTCTCTGGTTTCATTGATTTCTGTATGCACAAGTACGGATAATTCTAAATATAGCTTGCGTTGCCCTCTTTACACGCGAAATACGATTTAAAGCGATCTACAGTAATTAATTTCATCTTACAAACAAAAGGTTTCATATTACACACACACAGATGAACTTTATTTATCCTATTATACTGCTTATTATTAGAAATTCACATGAAACTGTCATTATAAACTGAGAACTTAATTGCATTACCGGTTGTTATTTACTGGAAAGTCACAGTATACTGTAGTTTAAATTAAAAACCTAGCAACACGCAGTCGCATTTCCCCTTTTAAAATCATACAGTTTCTACGGTCATTTGCGTGAGTTAAACTACGTTACGTACACTACGTATAAAAGAAATCAACATCGCATCCAGTGATGATGTGGTACGTCCAGAGTCTCCCGATACACAGTACGTGTGTTTACAGAACCGCTTACATCGATAAATGTGAATTAGCTATAGATGGCGGAAGTTTAAATTTTTCTAGCGCAAGACAGTCGGATAATTTACTTCTTTCTTCTTATTTTTCTTGCAAAGCATTTCATCACTTCTAATAAAATAATTCAGTGTACATATTTTGAACACTTCAAAATACTCTTTGTTAAACCTCTGCAGTAACGTGCGTTTTTGGCCGAAGCTTCTAACTCATGACGGGCTGCGACTCGCAGTAATTATATTTTTATTTGAAGATGATCTATTGCAAGAGTTGAAACAGATAGTACGATTAAGCATAATAAATTACCCAGACGGTGTGTGTCTTTATTTATTTATTTCCATAAGAACGACACAGTATGTTTCCACCAGAGCTACCCACGTCATCTTGGAATGACTTTTCATAGGATGATACTTTTCAGGAAGCACCTAGAAGAACCTATTTGGAAATTAAGCGCACGAAACAACTCTATTCAGACTCTCTTAGAACTAACTGAGAAGCATCAGCTGATACGATTCAATCTTCGGTACTCAGTATAGTGTTTTCTACCGCTGAATATTGTGCTCTTCTGTGGCTGAATAGTCCTCAGGTAAATAAGATTGCCACCCGCCTCAGTAAAACATCCGTCTACATAAGAACTACTCCCTTATGCCGTCTTCCAACACTCAGCCACATAGCTCCTCCTCTGCTAAGAAAAGAACCCTTGCTGAAAGACTGTTCCAAACAATGACTAATCTTCGACTTGCCATCCATGCAGAAATTCTTGGGTTGAGAACAAATAGACTTCGTTCCGGAAACCCACACCTACGACAGGCCCAACAGCTTGCTGATAGCACCCTCACCATTGACAGCAAATGGCATGAAATCTGGACTACAAATGCTCCATCTGAAGTGCAGTATTGTATTGATCCTCTAGAGAGATCCAAGGGCTTTGAACTGCATGAGTGTAAGAATATAAATCGCATCCAAACAGGACACGGAGTGTGTGTATACAATCTGCACAAGCTAGGTAGTTAGCCTATCCCAAGCTGCGACTCTGAAGCTCCGAAACAGACCACCCGACATATTGCTGAGGAGTGTAACGTGAGCTTACCTGGGAAACCCAAACGACTTTTTCATGGCCACAGCTTCAAGCCTTGACTGGACAAGGAGACCGGACATTAGGATATAACACCAGTTTGCAACGTATTATTTGTATTTATGTATTCTTGACCATATTTTACGTGTACTGCTATGCGCAAAATAAATAAGCAAATAAAATAGTCAAAATTCTCACGGTGCCTACGGGTGTCAGGTCTTCAATCATTAAACGTATAGTACCTCTGTGGATACAGGCATTTCCACACCTGTTGCAATGCTACAGTATGAAGCCAACAATATGGACGAAGCTCTTCCATCCACTAAGATAGCTTCACACTGAAAACTAACTCCAACAAACAAAAAACATACAACTTCTTAAGTTTGGCAAACTCGTAACTGTTAAAAGTTCGTAAAACTCAATAACTACGGCCAAGTGTTGCAAAATGTTGATAAGATTCAAACGCTTGTAAGAACTCACATCTAGCGTTTATTATTAATATTACCACTACTGAAAAGAAAATGGATTTTTTTTTTGTGAAGATGCACCACGAAAATCAACCCAAAAACCCATGTGGTCCAAACAGTTTTTGTAACAAATACAGTCCCATGAAGCTTATAATTCCGCTGTGGAGGAACTGTGTGTTGAAGACAGGTAAGGTATCAGGACTTCTGAAACTTCCTGGCAGATTAAAACTGTGTGCCAGGCCGAGACTCGAACTCGGGACCTAGCCTTTCGCGGGCAAGCGCTCTGCATGTTTCACAACAGCGCACACTCCGCTGCAGAGTGAAAATATCATTCTGGGAACATCCCATAGGCTGTGGCTAAACCATGTCTCCGCAATACCCTTTCTTCCAGGAATGTTAGGTCTGCAAGTTTCGCAGAGCAGCTTCTGTGAAGTTAAACAATGAGGTACTGGCAGAATTGAAGCTGTGAGGACGGGTTGTGAGCCGTGCTTGACAGCAGCTCGGTTGGTAGCCGGGACGGTAGCTCAGCGCGTTCGGTCAGAACAGCGCTGACCCTCTGTAATAAAAAAACTGCGTAAAGGAATCAATGATTAGCTTGAACGGAAGTCCTATGACGTCCGCCAGACGAAACGCAACGAACATACCGAAAAAAAAAAAAAATTGTCAGAGCGCTTGCCCGCGAAAGGCAAGGTCTCGAGTTCGAGTCTCGGTCAGGCACACAGTTTTAATCTACCAGGAAGTTTCACATCAGAGCACACTACGCTGCAGAGTGAAAATGTCATTCTATAAAGAATTTTGTCAGAATGACATGGGGGCAATTCGAAGAACTCTAGAGGCTAGTAGTTCACATATTCAACGGAAAGGCACTGTATCACCAGCAGAACAGCTTATTGCAAAGCAGCTATATTTGGCAACGTGTGACAGTTATACAAGTTTAGCCACGCGGAGTGGCCACGCGGTTAGAGGCGCCATGTCACGAATTCCGCAGCCCCTCCTGGCGAAGGTTCGAGTCCTCCCTCGCGCGTGGGCGTGTACTTTGCGTAAGTTAGTTTAAATTAGTTTAAGTAGTGTATAAGTCTAGGGACCGATGACCTCAGCAATTTGGTCCCTTAGGAATTCACACACACGTATACAATTTTAACACACTCTCATCGAATATCACAGGCCGAGATTACTTAAGATGTGCCTAGAGTGTGCTGGTATATCGTGAATGTACTCAAGGATTTTGTAAAAGCAAGCACTCCGGAGTTTCCATTGTGCAGACACAAGAAAAAAGCAAGGCAGACGATACGACAATGCGTTTGCGCCAGTCACGCAACTGTGCTGCGCTTTTGCTCACTGACCATAAATTACAAATTCGATTCTATCTTCCTCAATCCATTGCTTCTCTAACGTTTACGTAGCCTAATTTCCCCAGCTCTGCCTGGTTCAGATATGTCGATGATGCACTGTGTTTGTGAATTGGTAACACCAGAGTAACTCACAACATAAGAAAATTCAATTTAAAATGCAGCTCTTCTATAAATTTCTTGGACCATAATACAGATATAGCTACAAGAAAACACGTACTTAGCATTTACAGAAAAAAGATATTGCTACTGATAAGGTAATCCCTGCAAGCTCCCAGCATCCACACAACCAAACATGCAGTTTTCTATTCAGTGGTGCATCGTTTCATATCTGTTCCATTATCCGAAACAGTTTCTCAGACAGAACTACCCGACATCAAGCAAACCTCCTCCAATAATGGCTACAGCTCTGCCCTGCTTGATAATACTGTGCAAAGAAAGAAAATTGATAAAATTACACCACTTCTGTCGCTGGCCAATAGGAGTCACTCAGTATTTTCAAATCCTGGTGTAAAATTCCGCATATTGGCAACATTTCAGACAATCTTGTGAAAAAAGTGCAGTCTCGCAATTACGGACCTGAATTTTTAATATCAATAAAGTATCAAAAATATTTTCAATAGTAAAAAAACTACAGTCCTTGATACAGAGTGTTGTATATAAAATCACTTGCAAGCAGTGTGAAAAAGTGTATATTGGTTCGTCGGGTGGAGCTGTGGCAATTAGGCTACGGGAACATCAGAAAAGCTGGAAATTGAGGAAGAAAGATGCGATCTCTGCTGATCATCTTTTATCACAAAGCCATGCATATGATGTAGAATGTGAAGTTTTACATTCTGACCAGAAAAGCAGAAAGATGACCCAATTGGAAATACTGGAAATCAAGAAATACATGACACAGAATGCCAGACTAGTATTAAATGAGCAGACTCAGTTTCCCTTCTCCCCTTAGTTAAATTATGTTTTCGCTGCAAATACCAGTTTACAAAAGTAAATTCATCACAAAAAATGGTTCAAATGGCTCTGAGCACTTAACATCTGAGGTCACCAGTCCCCTAGAACTTACAACTACTGAAACCTATCTAACCTAAGGACATCACACACATCCATGCCCGAGGCAGGACTCGAACCTGCGACCGTAGCTGTTGCGCGGTTCCAGACTGAAGCGCCTAGAACCGCTCGGCCACACCGGCCGGCAAATTCATCATATTTCTCACTATTTATTAAATTTATCTCCACATAAAAACTTTGTTTACACCCAATTTTAAAAATGTGTGTTTGAATTCCTAAGGGACCAAACTGCTGAGGTCATCGATGCCTAGACTTACACATTACTTAAACTAACATAAACTATGTAAACTGTAAACATAGTCTTCCGCGGCCGTTGTCACAGTCAATAAAATTCTTATGGGTTTGAGGCCGCATTGTCACCTATGAAATTTCGACGTTTCGCCGACTGTTGCAAGACCCCTTCCTCAGGATGTACTGCTAATTACTGAGGGAGCACTTGTATGGTTACTTATATACTATGGAGGAGTGCTGTCATTGGACATGAGGGTGAGGAGAAAGGGTATTAGGTGCTCTTTTATTGGTCTTTGCATTGAGTGTTGTCATTGGCGGAAATAGGCGTATTCCATTGGAGTTTCCTTTATTGCTTGCCATTGGAGGAAATCGGCAAATGGGAAACTGAGTGGTGACTGCAGCGTAGCGTTGTTTACTAACTGCCTACTATCGAATAGGGCGTATCAGCATTCTGTGTACCCTCTGCTGCCGTGGCCTATCGCGCGCCTGTTGGGCTGCGAAAGCTGTCCTTCTGCAAAGCTGTCACTGCTGGCAGCCAAGACGCTGGAAGTCGGTACCTGTTGGGTTGGGTTGTTTGGGGGAAGATACCAAACAGCGAGGTCATCGGTCTCATCGGATTAGGAAAGGATGGGGAAGGAAGTCGGCCGTGCCCTTTCAAGGGAACCATCCCAGCATTTGCCTGGAGTGATTTAGGGAAATCACGGAAAACCTAAATCAGGATGGCCCGACGCGGGATTGAACCGTCGTCCTCCCGAATGCGAGTCCAGTGTGCTACCACAGCGCCACCTCGCTCGGTTCAGTACCTGTCTTCTCCACTCATGTTGTAGTGTCGCTTGGCTATTTCTACAGCCTCTCTAATCTTCCTCCTCAAAATAAACGGCTGTTTCGCCAGTAAGCGGGCCTCTCGAAACTCATCTTCATCCTACACTGTTCTTGGTGTTCTGCCACCGCTGATTTGTTATATTGTTTGAGATGGATGTATCTCTAGTGTTCAGTTAACCTTGTGCTTATTGGACGCCCAGTCTCACCTACACACACCAGTCCACATTCGCACCCGGTTTCATAAACTCCGGCTGCGTGAAACTTGTCAATTGTATCCTTCGTCGAGTCCGGAACGTCTTTTATTTTGTTGTTGCTGATACCCTTTCTCCTAACGTCATATCCAATGACAGCACTCCTCCAGAGTATATAAGTAACCAAACAAGTGCTCACTCAGCAGTTAGCAGTACACCCCGAGGAAGGCGTCTTGTAACAGTCGCCGAAACGTCGGAATTTTATAGTTGACAATGCGGCGTTGAACCCAGAAGAACTGACTGTAACTTAAACTGATTTATGCTAAGAACAAAACACACACACACACACACACACACACACGCACACACACACACACACACAGAGAGAGAGAGAGAGAGAGAGAGAGAGAGAGAGAGACAGGCAGACAGACACACACACACACAGATACACACACACACACACACACACACACACACACACACACACACACACACGCCTGACGGAGGACTCGAACCTCCGGCGGGAAAGGCGCCGCAATCCTTGACATGGTGCCCAAGACCGTGCGGCCATTCCGCGCGGAACCCCATTTTAGTTGATGGAATTATTGTAAAGTTTTCCTATGTAAAAAGTTTGTCATTTTTGTATCTTCTGTACAAACAACACCTGAATAAGTCGCACATCGCTTGTATCTATGTTTGCCTGAGAAGCCAGTTCGTGAACAAATAAACATAATTTTTCAGAATATTAGGAAGTATTTCCCTTTTTAATATTCCTTCTTGGTGTTGCAATTTTCACAAACAGTAGTGTAGGACACTAGTGATAGAGCAGGCAAAGCGCAGGCCATACCTGTGGCATAACAGGTGAATAAGAAACTAACCAGTTGCAATAAATGGTAGTATTCAACTAACCTTTACCGTGGTTTCAACGGATTTAAACCCATCTTCTTCAAAACTACAAGAAACGAACTTCACATTAGCAAAGAGTCAGTTAGTAAAGGGTAGTAAAGTCACATACTAATGTGAAATTTTCTTCCTGTCCTTCTGAAGAAGACGGGCATCTGTTGATGCCATGGTAAAGGATAACTGAATCCACCATTTATTGCAACTGGCTGGCTGTCGTATTCATCTGCTATTCTGTTACCGTTGCTGAAGTGCAGCCATTTTCAAAATATTATAAAAATACCTGTGGCAGTTGTTGCCGAAGTAGCTGTAGCTGGAGAGCGTGATGAGCGACGCGCAGCCGATGCTGAGCGCGTAGAAGGTCTGCGAGGCGGCGTCGCCCCACACGGAGGCGTCGCCCAGCGCCGCCCACTGCGGCGTCACGTAGAACAGCACGCCGTCCAGCGCGCCCTCCAGCGTCGCCGCTGTTAGTCACGTGATGCAGTTACTCTCTCCCACGACTAGCTGTCTCACACTTCAAATGACTCATACCTCTGCTTCAGCAATAATGTTTGCAATACAGTGGCGCATTACATTAACATCCTTCATCGGGATAGTGAGAAATTTAGAACCAAAAGAGGATTAACTCGCTTTCAGAAGGTCGGCTATACTGATTCTCGGCTCACTGTCGTTGCTTTTAATCGCTTAAGGTAAATTCTGGGGCGATTCCTTCGAAAGGAACACATTCGACTTCGTTCACTATCCTTCCCCAGTCTAACTTGTGCTCCAGCAATAATGCCTTCGTTGTCGACAGGACGCCAACCACTTACATGCCTGACCACCTACAATGAATCAGGAAAGGAAATTACACAGACTGGTTCAAATACGCACTGTCTGACACAAAAGGTGAAGCACACTGAAGGAGAGGAGTAAGCAGAAGAATGACTTAAATGAAACTTCGCTGGTTGAGTGGGAGTGTGATGTTATTTTAGAGATAACAAAATCAAAACAATTTACGAAGTGCCCATTTATGAGTATGACGTTTCATCCCGTATTTTCTGGATGGGATGCGTACACGGATTCGGTGGGGAAGGGTGTTACAAGACCGCTGAATCGCATCCTTAGGCAAGCTGGCCCACGGATATTGTAACTGGTCCTTGATATCCCGGATGCAGGCAGTAGGACCGAACTCACTTCCGAGTTGGTCCCACACATGTTCTCCCAGAGCCAGATACTGGGGATAGGCAAAATAATGTGAAACCATGTACATACTTGGGAATGATTTATTAAAAAGGGGATGGACCCCCATTTTTCGCGTAATATAGCTGCGATTCTTCTTGGAATACTGGCATATAATGATTGTATAGTCTCCAGTGGAATGTTATGCCACTCTTCGATCAGAAACTCTTCCAACTCCTGTACCGACAAGGGAGGTGGAAATCTGCTCCATAGTCTATGCTTCAATACTACCCAGAAGCAACTGTGCTGGCCAGGGAAGACGCTGCAGTTCAGTTGCATACTCCTCATACAACGATTGTAATGTCGTGGCTGTGTGAATTGGTGCATTATCGTCCTGAATTATGGCATCATTCTTAGGGAACAACATTTGAATCATGGGGTGCACCTGACCACCTAAAATGCTCACATAATCGTTGGCTGTAACACGAGCTCTGAAAGTAATGATGAGACCAGCAGAATACCATGATACGGGTGTCCACACCATCACACTTCCGCCTTCATGCTTAACTGTTGGAATCAAGCTATCAGGATTGTAGGCTTCTTTTGGCGTTCTCCAGACGAAAACCCCGCCCGATCTTGGAAATAACGAAAACGTTATTATGCTTATGCAATACGAATATTTTAGAACCCGTGACTGTTAACTGAATGTAAATAAGTTACATAAAACTGCAACCCGCCACATTTTTGAATAATTATGTTTTATTCCATGAACCGGTTTTCGAACCTTTTCAGGTTCATTTTCAGATGGTTTATGGAAGTTACATCATGATCTGCCAGTCATAATGCTGGGTGCTGGCTCTGTGACAAGAAGGTGGAACACTCTTTAATGTGTCGACATGACTATTTCTTATCTGTCGATATGGATGTAAATTTAGTTTTTTACTTACTGCGACAGTGTGGGCAGTTTTTTCCTTAGTGTCCATCTGTCTGCCTCCATTTTGATGGCTAGTTGGTGTATCACTTCACACACTTTTTACACAATACACAGGGTGGTCCATTGATAGTGACCGGGCCAAATATCTCACGAAATAAGCATCAAACGAAAAAATTGCAAAGAACGAAACTCGTCTAGCTTGAAGGGGAAACCAGATGGCGTTATGGTTGGCCCGCTAGATGGCGCTGCCATAGGTCAAACGGTTATAAACTGCGTTTTCTTAAATAGGAACCTCCATTTTTTATTACATATTCATGTAGTACGTAAATAAATATGAATGTTTTAGTTGGACCACTTTTTTCGCTTTGTGATAGATGGCGCTGTAATAGTCACAAACGTAGAAGTACGTGGTATCACGTAACATTCCGCCAGTGCGGACGGTATTTGCTTCATGATACATTACCCGTGTTAAAATGGAGCGTTTACCAATTGCGTAAAAGGTCGATATCGTGTTGATGTATGGCTATTGTGATCAAAATTCCCAGCGGGCGTGTACTACGTATGCTGCTCGGTATCCTGGATGACATCATCCAAGTGTCCGGACCGTTCACCGAATAGTTACGTTATTTAAGGAAACAGGAAGTGTTCAGCCACATGCGAAACGTCAACCACGATCTGCAACAAATGATGATGCCCAAGTAGGTGTTTCAGCTGCTGTCGCGGCTAATCCGCACATCAGTAGCAGACAAATTGAGCGAGAATCGGGAATCTCAAAAACGTCGGTTTTGAATATGCCACATCAACATCGACTGCACCCGTACCATAATTCTATGCACCAGGAATTGTTCGGCGACGACTTTGAACGTCGTTTACAGTTCTCCCATTGGGCACAAGAGAAATTACGGGACGATGACAGATTTTTTGCGCGCGTTCTATTTAGGGACGAAGCGTCATTCACCAACAGCGGTAACTTAAACCGTCATAATATGCACTATTGGGCAACGGAAAATCCAAGATGGCTGCAACAAGTGGAACCTTGGGGGGTTAATGTATGGTGCGGCATTATGGGAGGATAATTGGCCCCCATTTTATCGATGGCAATCTAAATGGTGCAATGTATACTGATTTCCTACGTAATGGTTCAAATGGCTCTGAGCACTATGGGACTTAACTATTGAGGTCATCAGTCCCCTAGAACTTAAACCTAACTAACCTAAGGACATCACACACACCCATGCCCGAGACAGAATTCGAACCTACAACCGTAGCGGTCGCGCGGTTCCAGACTGTAGCGCCTAGAACCGCTCGGCCAGTCTGGCGGGCCCTACGTAATGTTCTACCGATGTTACTACAAGATTTTTCACAGCATTACAGAATGGCCACGTACTTCCAACATGATGGATGTCTGGCACTTAGCTCGCGTGCGGTTGAAACGGTATTGAATAGCATATTTCATGACAGGTGAATTGGTCGTCGAAGCACCATACCATGGCCCGTAGGTTCACCGGATCTGACGTCCCCGGATTTCTTTCTGTGGGGAAAGTTGAAGGATATTTGCTATCGTGATGCACCGACAACGCCTAACAACATGCGTCAGCGCATTGTCAATGTATGTGCGAACATTACGGAAGGCGAACTACTCGCTGTTGAGAGGAATGTCGTTACATTGCCAAATGCATTGAGGTTGACGGACATCATTTTGAGTATTTATTGCATTAATGTGGTATTTACAGGTAATCACGCTGTCACAGCATGTGTTCTCAGAAATGATAAATTCACGAAGGCACATGTATCACATTGAAACAACCGAAATAAAATGTTCAAACGTAGCTACGTTCTGTATTTTAATTTAAAAAAACTACCTGTTACCACCTCCTCCCCCCCCCCTCCCCCATGAACCATGGAACTTGCCGTTGGTAGGGAGGCTTGCGTGCCTCAACGATACAGATAGCCGTACCGCAGGTGCAACCGCAACGGAGGGGTATCTGTTAAGAGGCCTGACAAACGTGTGGTTCCTGAAGAGGGGCAGCAGCCTTTTCAGTAGTTGCAGGGGCAACAGTCTGGATGATTGACTGATCTGGCCCTGTAACACTAACCAAAATGGCCTTGCTGTTTTGCTGCGAACGGCTGAAAGCAAGGGGAAACTACAGCCGTAATTTTCCCGAGGGCATGCAGCTATACTCTATGATTAAATGATGATGGCGTCCACTTGGGTAAAATATTCCGGAGGTAAAATAGTCCCCCATTCGGATCTCCGGGCGGGGACTACTCAAGAGGACATCGTTATCAGGAGAAAGAAAACTGGCATTCTACGGATCGGAGCGTGGAATGACAGATCCCTTAATCGTGCAGGTAGGTTAGAAAATTTAAAAATGGAAATGGATAGGTTAAAGTTAGATATAGTGGGAATTAGTGAAGTTCAGTGGCAGGAGGAACAAGATTTTTGGTCAGGTGAATACAGGGTTATAAATACAAAATCAAATAGGGGTAATGCAGGAGTAGGTTTAATAATGAATAAAAAAATAGGAATTCGAGTAAGCTACTACAAACAGCATAGTGAACGAATTATTGTGGCCACGATAGACACGAAGCCCACACCTACTACAGTAGTACAAGTTTATATGCCAACTAGCTCTGCAGATGATGAAGAAATTGATGAAACGTATGATGAGATAAAAGAAATTATTCAGGTAGAGAAGAGAGATGAAAATTGAATAGTCATGGGTGACTGGAATCCGACAGTAGGAAAAGGAAGAGAAGCAAACGAAGTAGGTGAATATGGATTAGGGCTAAGAAATGAAAGAGGAAGCCGCCTGGTAGAATTTTGCACAGAGCACATCTTAATCATAGCTAACACTTGTTTCAAGAGTCATGAAAGAAGGTTGTATACGTGGAAGAACCCTGGAGATAGTAAAAGGTTTCAGGTAGATTATATTATGGTAAGACAGAGATTTAGGAACCAGATTTTAAATTGTAAGACATTTCCAGGGCCAGATGTGGACTCTGACCACAATCTATTGGTTATGAACTGCAGATTAAAACTGAAGAAATTGCAAAAAGGTGGGAATTTAAGGAGATGGGACCTGGATAAACTGAAAGAACCAGAGGCTGTACAGAGTTTCAGGGAGAGCATAAGGGAACAATTGACAGGAATGGGGGAAAGAAATACAGTAGAAGAAGAATGGATAGCATTGAGGAATGAAGTAGTGAAGGCAGCAGAGGATCAAGTAGGTAAAAAGACGAGCGCTAGTAGAAATCCTTGGGTAATAGAAGAGATACTGAATTTAATTGATGAAAGGAGAAAATACAAAAATGCAGCAAGTGAAGCAGGCAAAAGGGAATACAAACTTCTCAAAAATGAGCTCGACAGGAAGTCCAAAATGGCTAAGCAGGGATGGCTAGAGGACAAATGTAAGGATGTAGAGGCTTATCTCATGAGGGGTAAGATAGCTACTGCCTACAGGAAAATTAAAGAGACCTTTGGAGAAAAGAGAACCACTTGCATTAATATCAAGAGCTCAGATGGAAACCCAGTTCTAAGCAAAGAAGGGAAAGCAGAAAGGTGGAAGGAGTATATAGAGGGTCTATATAGGGGCGATTTTCTTGAGGATAATATTAGGGAAATGGAAGAGGAGGTAGATGAAGATGAAATGGGAGATACGATACTGCGTGAAGAGTTTGACAGAGCACTGAAAGACCTAAGTCGAAACAAGGCCCCTGGAGTAGACAACATTCCATTAGAGCTACTGACAGCCGTGGGAGAGCCAGTCCTGACAAAACTCTACCATCTGGTGAGCAAGATGTATGAGAATGGCGAAATTCCCTCAGACTTCAAGGAGAATATAATAATTCCAATCCCAAAGAATGCAGGTGCTGACAGATGTGAAAATTACCGAACTATCAGTTTAATAAGTCACGGCTGCAAAATACTAACGCGAGTTCTTTACAGACGAACGGAGAAACTGGTGGAAGCCGACCTCAGGGCGATCAGTTTGGATTCCGTAGAAATGTTGGAACACGTGAGGCAATACTGACCCTACGATTTATCTTAGAAAACAGATTAAGGAAAGGCAAACCTACGTTTCTAGCTTTTGACAATGTTGACTGGAATTCTCTCTTTCAAATTCTGAAGGTGGCAGGGGTAAAATATAGGGAGCGACAGGCTATTTACAATTTGTACAGAAACCAGATGGCAGTTATAAGAGTCGAGGGACATGAAAGGGAAGCAGTGGTTGGGAAGGGAGTGAGAAAGGGTTGTAGCCTCTCCATGATGCTATTCAATCTGTATATTGAGCAAGCTGTAAAGGAAACGAAAGAAAAGTTCGGAGTAGGTATTAAAATCCATGGAGAACAAATAAAAACTTCGGGGTTCGCCGATGACACTGTAATTGTGTCAGAGACAGCAAAGCAGTTGGAAGAGCAGTTGAACGGAATGGACAGTGTCCTGAAAGGAGGATATAAGATTAACGTCAACAAAAGCAAAACGAGGATAATGGAACGTAGTCAAATTACGTCGGTTATGCTGCGGGAATTAGATTAGGAAATGAGACACTTAAAGTAGTAAAGGAGGTTTGCTATTTGGGGAGCAAAATAACTGATGATGGTCGAAATAGAGAGGATATAAAATGTAGACTGGCAATGGCAAGGAAAGCGTTTCTGAAGAAGAGAAATTTGTTAACATCGAGTATTGATTTAAATGTCAGGAAGTCGTTTCTGAAAGTATTTGGATGGAGTGTAGCCATGTATGGAAGTGAAACATGGACGATAAATAGTTTAGACAAGAAGAGAATAGAAGCTTCCAAAATGTGGTGCTACAGAAGAATGCTGAAGATTAGATGGGTAGATCACATAACTAATGAGGAGGAATTGAATAGAATTGGGGAGAAGAGGAGTTTGTGGCACAACTTGACCAGAAGAAGGGATCGGTTGGTAGGACATGTTCTGAGGTATCAAGGGATCACCAATCTAGTACTGGAGGGCAGCTTAGAGGGTAAAAATCGTAGAGGGAGGCCAAGAGATGAATACACTAAGCAGATTCAGAAGGATTTAGGCTGCAGTAAGTACTGGGAGATGAAGAGGCTTGCACAGGATAGAGTAGCATGGAGACCTGCATCAAACCAGTCTCAGAACTGAGGACCACAACAACAACAACCTGTTACCAACTGTTCGTCTAAAATTGTGAGCCATATGCTTGTGACTATTACAGCGCCATCTATCACAAAGCGAAAAAGTGGTCCAACTAAAACATTCATATTTCTTTACGTACTACACGAATAGGTAATAAAAATGGGGATTCCTATTCTAAAAAACGCAGTTCATATTCTTTTGACTTATGGCAGCGCCCTCTAGCGAACCAACCGTAGCGCCATCTGGTTTCCCGCTTCAAGCTAGACAAGTTTCGTCTTTGTAGTTTTTTCGTTTGACGCTTATTTCGTGAGATATTTTTCCCAGTCACGATCAATGGACCACACTGTATATTAATTTACACTCTGACAGCGAAACTTTGCCAGCATCCAGCATGTGCTATTCCACTGTTGCTTGTAACAAAAATCATGACAAAAAGATATGGCATAGGCCTACTTTGAACAGAGGTGTAATTTATTCATTTTTTTACATGTATTAAGGTAGATATAAGGGCAAATATTTTAATCAGACTGGCAATTATATCCTGTTCAACAACAAGTTTTGCATTCAGGAATATGGGTTGGCAATGGCTTGCTGGCTTACTAGCAGACATATATGTTAATAATCTTGAAAACAACTTTTTTAGATCCCTAACGCAACTAAAAGATAAGCTGCTTTACTACAAACGCTATGTTGATGACACTCTCATTCTGTGCAATTGAGCAACAGAAGAAATACAAAGTCTAGCTAAAGAACTTAATAAATTACACAACAAAATTCAATTCACAGTAGAACATGAAACACCAGAAGGCACTAACTATCTTTATTTAAAAATTTCAAATAAAAATCAAAAACAGAAATTTAAAATTTTCAGAAAGCCAGCAACCACCAATATTACTACACACAAATCCTCTTGCCATCCAGACCAACATAAAATGGTTAATCACATGCTCAAAATCTCAATGGACATAAGTGAAAGGCAAAAAGAAAAAGAAATTATTAAATCAATTGCCTCCAGCAATGGTTACAACCCTGTAATAATAGATAAACTAATCCATAGAGCAAAAGTAAATCAACCAACTGCTGAACAACCACCCAAAAACAAGAAGACCACATTTATAAGCCTGTCTTTCCTAGAGAAGATTTCTCACCAAATTTCCAGCCTCTTCATGACATACAACATAAAAATAAGCTTCTTCACCAACAACAAAATACAAAATAAAATCATACACAGCACCAAAACCACTATATAAGAGTATCAAAAGTCAGATGTATACAAGCACATTTTCAACTCATGTCCAAGCTTCTACATTGGACAAACAGGTAGAAGCTTCACAACAAGATTTAAAGAACACATAGATGTACTCTGTCTTCACAACCTGAATAAATTCAGCTTTGCCTCACATCTTGCCCAGCACAATCATCCTGCAAACAACATAGAACAAAATCTCCAAATACTCCATTTTGCCAACAAAGGCACGATACTTGAACTTCTTGAAGAAATTGAAATATTTATCTACACAAATACAGTATCTGATTACCTACTCAATGACCAAACTAAACTAAGAAACAAATTTTTTCTTCAGAACTTTGAAGATTTACTAGTTCAAAACAAGTAACCCCTCAACCAACCGTACACTGCCTCCACATCCCCCCCACCTCCCTAACCCCCTTATCCCCATCCTTACATTCTAATTACACTGGTGTCAATATAAATACCCTATCACAGAATAAAACCCATCTATATTTCTAAATGGTAAAGTCCTCTACAGTTAACATAAATCAGTACTTTCATACATATTACTTCTAGCTGGAACAAACAGAAGCTACCTTTACCAATATTCCAGATCACATTAATGTAAGAACAAAAATAAGTCAACAGTTGACTTGAACTTTTGTTCTTGGTTTTTCAATATAAGCTATACGGTCATACAAACAGCTTTAGTCCTTTACAAACACTATAACTTTATACATATTACCTTTAGCTAAAATAAACAGAATCTACTCTTACTAATAATATTCCAGATCATGTTAAAGTAACAACAGAAATACGCCAACAGTTCATTTGAAGATTTGTTATTATTTAAAATTTAAATTTCAATATAAAGGTCCTAGTCATACAAACAGCTGTATCTCATTGCAAATACAATAACTCTGTGGTACTGATTCCTGGGCATTCATGTTGATGCCAATCTTGATTACAATACTTGCTGTAAACTGACTGTATTATACGTTAATATACGAGTAGAAATAAGACATCAGATCACTTGAAATTTGTTCTTGTGCTAATTTATTTATTTTATTTTGTGATCTCATGTTGTCGCCAGTCTGATTAAAATATTTGCCCTTATATCGACTTTAATACATGTAAGAAAGAACAAATTGCATCTTTGCTCAAAGTAGGCCTATACCATATCTTTTTGTCAAGATCTTTGTTACAACCAACTGTCGTTTTCCTGATAGCAACACTCTTCAACAACGAATCTATGCACATTTGAAATTAAAATAACCCTAAAATATCGTGTAACGAGTATATTGAAAAAATAGTATAAGTTGTCACTTCAGTCATAGAATTAGTTAACTTAAAGCAGCTGAAGACGTCAAGTGCAGAAGCAGCGAGAGAAAGAAAAAGAACAGTAAAAATATTGTGGAATGCTTTTGATAAAGTGAATAAATTTTCTAAAATTAAGTTTCTGGTCTCTCTTAAAAGATAAGTTTACAATCGATATGTGTTACATCTGGACATATAGTAGTGAGACACAACTTATAGTGGACAAACCATTCCAAGACTGGGTGTTCACAGCTATCAAAGGGACCTGCAATGATTATAAAATAACGAGATGTTTCATTCTGACATCCATGAAGGTCATTTATTTGAGTTGAAATAAGAGTAAAATTCATAATTTTAGGACAATTGATTTACACTATCCTATACTCATCCTTGGTGTAGAACTGACAAGAGTGAGGCGTTGGGCTGTAAGAGCCTCTGTCTTATAGTTAAGTGATGTGGATAGTTTAATAGATAGTAAAATTAGCCCCAAACATCTGTTTCACAATTCCTTCTGCGCGATTGGAGAATTTCTGAATTTTTAATAATAAAAGTGTGTGTGTGGGGGGGGGGGGGGGGGAGGGAGAGAGAGAGAAACTGAACATAAATATAAATCAATGTGTTATGATAAGCGAAAAAAAAACAGCTTAAGACAATCAGTTAAATGGTCAGCATGTTGCCTTATTTCTCACTATGAAAGATTACGATACTTGTAAAGCTGATTCCTCTCACATCGCAGTGAAAAGTCAAAATTATGATCTATGGAATATTCGAAAATTTAAAATAATCTGATGGTTGATGAATCTTCACAGGTGCTCAACCTCTGTTCGAACGACATCACATTTGCATTTACATAGTGTCTTGTCACTGTGTACTATAACGTTATTAATGATTATTTCAGTACGACGATGGGGAGACAATTTGTGCAGGATATTTGTAAAAATCGTGATAAGCAATCGAACATTTTATGTTAATGTTATCTATCTAAATATTCAAATGAAACATTTCTGTAAAAATCTGAGTCTTCGTGAGGGAATACTAATATAATATGTTGGAAAGAGCTAGATTCAGTAGCGAAACAGCGAAGTCAGGCCGGTGAGATTTCTCATCGCCTGTTCTGGCGGACATCACATGACATCTCTCCCAGTTCATCGCTAAACGCTTCACTCAGCCACTTTTTTTATTAGAAAGGGCAGATAGCCCTCTGATCGAATACGCCGAGCTACCGTGCCTGCGGCCCTAGGTCACAGGTGAACTCAGCACTGATGTGAAATGCATAAGCAGGGAAAACCGACCGTAATTGAGACACCATGATGCGAACAGAACTGCTGATATTTCTGGTTAAATGCGGGAAAATGACCGCCTAACCTGCAACAAAGATGCGATGTCTGGATTTAAATAATCCTGCTTCAGACATCTCATCCTCAGTGTCAGGTCATCCCGCCTGCATCACCGATCCCGACTGAATTACAGTCTCGTTAGTTACAGGTTAACTCTACTGGCGAACCGTGATGTGCTGCTTGCTGTGTGAAGACTACGAGACTGTAGCCTGCCGGCTGTGGTTGGACTTCATCGGTCCACGCTGCTGCTATTGACGGATCACAGTGATGACTGATACAAGATGCAGACCTACTAGCCCTTCCTCTGGTCCAGGGGCAAACCACCTGATTGCAAGCTGCCGTCTTTTGCTGGCTGGGTGGGCCTTCATGGCTCTATGCTGCATTTGCTGAGGGAGCCCTGAGCTTTTATCTTCATAACAACCGACATCCGGGAGATACCGTGGGTGCAGGTCTAAGCATGCGTCCATCTTCAAGAGCGCTGAGGCCCGACGCATTCACAGAGCCCCGTCTGCCGGTCGCCTTGCTCGCTCCCGCTGCTGCATCCCGCGCGACATCGCTGTCAAGCAATGTGCCTAACCAGCCGCAATCTACGTGAGCTGCTGGGTTGCTGTGTCTAGCATTCCTCGCCGACACCTGAACGAGCAGCTCGGTTCATTCTCTGAACGCTGGAGAGGACAATATTAATTGTGACAATGACGTTACTGAAATTTTATACCGCTGTTTCGCTGACACCTTCGATCGTAAGGTGGAAACACTCCCCAACCCTCAGAGCTTGTAACGTCACTGCCATACCTGCAAAACCTTGATGCCCACTGGCCTCCTGACCCGAGAGGTTGCGATTATAGTATGATAGCCAGAGGATTATCCTACAGGTTTACATGCGATTATGTTGGAGAGAAAATACATATGAAATCTGAAGTGTTCTCAAAGTGGAAATTTGTTGTTTTTTGCGAATGTGTAGCTAGATGCTACAGAAACCATTCAAGAATGCGGCGAGTTCATGCAGCGTTATAGGCGTGCCCTTCTATTCGCAAGAAAAGATGACAAAACATAAAATCTACAAGCGTTGTTATAAACTCAGTGAAGAAATAACGCACCGTAAGATACAAATATGACCAGCAGATTCACGAGAGTCATAAATGAAATACCACTCGACAAAAAGCGGAAAGAAACAGTATGCACACTAGGCAAGGGCAACATCAAGACCTGATATGTAAGTTTTGCTTATCTTCACTGTCTAGAATATAATATAAAAATCCACAGTTATCAAATTATCCAGAGCTTTCCCGCGATAAGTCCTGAATTTTAATCTATACCTACATCAATACTCCGAAAGCCATCTGGTGCGTGGCGAAGGGAATTTGGTACCATCAATTGAACAGCTCCCATACTTGTTCCATTCGCGAGTGGTGTATGGGAAGAAAGACAGTCGGTAAGGCTCTTAAGAGCTCTAATTTCTCGAATTTTCTCGTCGTCGTCATTCCGCGAAAACGTATCTTGGAGGAAGTAGTGTTTTATCCGATTCTTCCCGAAAAGTGCTCTCTAGAAATCTCAGTAGTAAACCTCTCCGTGATGCACACCACCTCTCTTGTAGCGTAGCGTAGTTTGTTGAGCATCTATGTAATCTAACACTCGCCACTCTTCGTTGCATTTTCTCTGTCTCTTCTGTCAGTCCTACTTGCTAAGGGTCCCAGATTGGTGAACAATACTCAAGAATCGGTCGAACAAGCGCTTTGTAAGCCACTTCTTTAGTGGATGAATTACATTTCCCTAAAATTCTTCGTTTAAATCTCTGTCTGGCATCTACTTTCCTACTGTTTGTTTCATGCGGTCATTCCAACTAATTCCATAGATACTACCACGTATTTATTGTTTCTAGCAGTTTGTCTTCATTCCATTGAAACACCACATTTGCACTACAATGACGAAAAAGGAAAGAACACACAACAACAGAGAAACTTCTACTTAGGAAAATATTATTCAGCAAATACTGAATCATTTAAGATGTTTCGAGCAAATGTTCGGCTGTTTGTAAATAACATCTCACATGTGACTCTTCTGGTCATAATTATACGTAACGTGGTATTTCTTCTTCAGTGAATTGTCGTTCTAAAATCTTTAAATTTTTTTACTCTTACACATCGGTTGTACGCAGATGAATAGTTTATAGATAAATGAGCTTGGCAAGTGGTAGGAAAAACACAACAATCGTAAACATATATAACCCCAACACAAACACAATACTACGGACCTTTGAAAAAGTTTCCGTTCGAAGGCCACTCTAACCCCTTGATATTTCAACCCCCCTTCACCTCATGTGGGAATGGGGAGGGAGAAGGATGGCAGCGGTACAAACAACCGGCTCTTCAGCCAGTGAAACTTGTCTCTAACTTACATGCTAAAATAAAGAAGGAAAAACCAAGGAGATGTATGTGCTATTAATTTAAAATTATTTTAAAAGGTGATGTTACTGAAAGAATGTAAATAATATAACGCTGTCTACATGAATTGTTTAAAGACAGCGATAAAAATGTGGGCAGACAGCACATTTAAAAACACTTAAGAAACATTCGAAGAACACTAAATACTTGGAAAAAGAACTCTAAAATCACTGAACACGACAGGAGAAACACTGAACATTAATAACGGAGCACCATGCATTTTCACTAAAACTGGAGAAGGAACTGCCCTTGGATGGTAGATTGTAGACGAAAAGAAGGGTGGTTACGGAGGAAGATAGGATAGTGGTGATGATGAGGGATGAGGACTGGTAAGAGATGGTGACGAGACAGCGGTGGCTGCGGGTACAAGGAGAGAGGGATAGCTGATATTCTGATCAAAAGATCTGATAATAAAAGGGGGGTGGGGGGGGGGGAAGGGCAAGATAGAAGGCGAAAAGGAGGTGGGGTGGATAGAGTGGGGGAGAGGGTCAGAATTGGAAGGAAGAGTATATGTCGGGGCAGAGTTCGTGGTCTGGGAAAGGGAGACGTCTGAAATTTTCTTGGAAGAGGCCGTGGAAAATGTGCAGGTGAACGGTTGGTGAGATATGTAGGTAGAGGCCTAGCAGCATACTATGATTGGAAAGGAGAGGGAACACAATAGTTTAACATATATTGTAGGTTATTCGGAGGTATTCAATGTGAGTAAGGAAAGATGGGAATTTACTGATTTGATAAAAGATCCTTGTGGGGGAAGGTAAGCGGATGCGGAAAGCGAGGCGGAAAACGTGGCATCTACCGCCTTGCCTACATGAGAGATTTATACACCTGCATCGGAGGCGCGCTGGGTTGCATGTACGCTGCACCAATTCCCTCAAACAGAAACTTTCTGATCGCCACTTGTATTTTTACGCATGTTATTTAAGAACCACCTTGTCACATTTTACATTCGACTATATTAGGCACATATAGTGGAACTTCGTAGACAGTCAGTACATTTTTGGATTAACTGCTGCAGGCAGATATCGATGATTAGATACATTGTACGTGTTTGTACTGATTGATTGGTGTACTTAGTATATACGATTTGATACTTTCACTGAGCAGCAGTCTCTTTCTGTAGACATTTTGAATTCACAATTAGTGTTAATGTATATTCTCTAAGGTATATTTCCTCTATGAATAGCTACTTCTATTAAGCAACAGATCTGCTTTGTTGCTCTTTTAAAGTTTATTGTTGATTTTATTACTGGACAGAATAAATTACGATTTATGTACGGTTTCCGTTGTCTAATTCTTAATGTGATTGCTTAAGTGATTTGAGTTGTCGTTCTGTTTATTAAGGAGAGAGCATTTGATAGCATTTATTTTAACCTTGGATGACAAATGCTACTTTAATATTGATGTACATTGGGCCAGATGACGACGCAGTGCAGCACCGAAACCACTTGCATTTGGGTAAAAACACTTAAAGACACTTTGAAGGTGTTATTATTAGTCCTAGTTCACTGAATACATGCTACCTTCATTGGAATCATTATTCTAATAAACTACCGACGGCAGACAATGTGCTTATCTCTTTGCATACACGTTACAGCAAGCGTGAGGAGTGCTCATAAGAAAAGATAAGAAACAAACACTATAGATATAAGTGATGTCTTTTTTGAGAAGTAATCGCCAGTGGCATGAGCTAAACTAACGCACTGTTTCATGACCCGAAGGATTCCCTATTCCCAGAATTCCTGTGGCAGTGATAGGAGCCAGTCTCCTACTGTGTCCTTCAGTTCATCGTCGGAGTTGAAGTGCCTTCCCTTTGAGATGATTTTTTAGTGGAATAAATGGAAGTCGCAGGGTAACATTCCCGAGCTGTATGTCGGCTGCTGAAGCTGCTCCGACTTGAATTTGACCATTACAATTTGTATGACTTTGGAGATATGAGGACGCGCGTTATCGTTAAGCAGACTCACTCCCTCCATGAGCAGCTCAGACCAATTGATCTTGATAGACTTGCATAGCGTACAGAATGTCCCAGAATACACGTCACTGTTAATGGTTTTTCTGAGTTCGCGGAATTCGATGAGTGGCGGACCTCTGAGTTCAAAAAGGTAGTGAGCATTATCTTGCCTGATGAGGGCACTGCTTTTTAATTTACACTCCTGGAAATGGAAAAAAGAACACATTGACACCGGTGTGTCAGACCCACCATACTTGCTCCGGACACTGCGAGAGGGCTGTACAAGCAATGATCACACGCACGGCACAGGGGACACACCAGGAACCGCGGTGTTGGCCGTCGAATGGCGCTAGCTGCGCAGCATTTGTGCACCGCCGCCGTCAGTGTCAGCCAGTTTGCCGTGGCATACGGAGCTCCATCGCATTCTTTAACACTGGTAGCATGCCGCGACAGCGTGGACGTGAACCGTATGTGCAGTTGACGGACTTTGAGCGAGGGCGTATAGTGGGCATGCGGGAGGCCGGGTGGACGTACCGCCGAATTGCTCAACACGTGGGGCGTGAGGTCTCCACAGTACATCGATGTTGTCGCCAGTGGTCGGCGGAAGGTGCACGTGCCCGTCGACCTGGGACCGGACCGCAGCGACGCACGGATGCACGCCAAGACCGTAGGATCCTACGCAGTGCCGTAGGGGACCGCACCGCCACTTCCCAGCAAATTAGGGACACTGTTGCTCCTGGGGTATCGGCGAGGACCATTCGCAACCGTCTCCATGAAGCTGGGCTACGGTCCCGCACACCGTTAGGCCGTCTTCCGCTCACGCCCCAACATCGTGCAGCCCGCCTCCAGTGGTGTCGCGACAGGCGTGAATGGAGGGACGAATGGAGACGTGTCGTCTTCAGCGATGAGAGTCGCTTCTGCCTTGGTGCCAATGATGGTCGTATGCGTGTTTGGCGCCGTGCAGGTGAGCGCCACAATCAGGACTGCGTACGACCGAGGCACACAGGGCCAACACCCGGCATCATGGTGTGGGGAGCGATCTCCTACACTGGCCGTACACCACTGGTGATCGTCGAGGGGACACTGAATAGAGCACGGTACATCCAAACCGTCATCGAACCCATCGTTCTACCATTCCTAGACAGGCAAGGGAACTTGCTGTTCCAACAGGACAATGCACGTCCGCATGTATCCCGTGCCACCCAACGTGCTCTAGAAGGTGTAAGTCAACTACCCTGGCCAGCAAGATCTCCGGATCTGTCCCCCATTGAGCATGTTTGGGACTGGATGAAGCGTCGTCTCACGCGGTCTGCACGTCCAGCACGAACGCTGGTCCAACTGAGGCGCCAGGTGGAAATGGCATGGCAAGCCGTTCCACAGGACTACATCCAGCATCTCTACGATCGTCTCCATGGGAGAATAGCAGCCTGCATTGCTGCGAAAGGTGGATATACACTGTACTAGTGCCGACATTGTGCATGCTCTGTTGCCTGTGTCTATGTGCCTGTGGTTCTGTCAGTGTGATCATGTGATGTATCTGACCCCAGGAATGTGTCAATAAAGTTTCCCCTTCCTGGGACAATGAATTCACGGTGTTCTTATTTCAATTTCCAGGAGTGTATTTTAGGCACGCATTTTGTCTATAAGAGAGGACGCATTTCACTTTCGGACTGTATTAGAAGGTTTGAATGTCTTGGTCATATATCTGCATTACTTAAACGTATGTTCAGGACTCCCTAATGGTTATCGTTGTACTACAGAAGTTCTGCCTATTTCCGAATATTCCATAAATACAAATCATATCACGTTCTTGTTCATTTGAGAGACGACAAACACTCTAGTCCTCTTTCATTTACTTTCTTTAATTGCTCCTCCGGAGGATGACAACAGGAAGGTAATCGGATATCAAGGGCTTCCATTACTCCTTGCTCGAATTAAATCAGGTGATGAGTCTTACTCCATTTGCTCCGTTTTCCAAGATTTGTTGGTGGACATTCTGTGTGAGAGAGGTGCTTGGGAGAGCTGTGTGCGGCCGCGTCCGCCTGGTTCCAGGGAGGTGGGGCTAGTGTGACAATGGCGGTAGTCGTGAATGCTCTCTCTCAAAGGCGCCCTCGGCTTCCTCTCGGCCAGAGGAAAGGCAGTGAGGAATGCATGGAACCTACCAGCGTTGTGCCGTGAAGCCTGGACCAGGGTGGTCGACTTTGTATCGTTGCGTTCTCACACTACTGGCCATTAAAATTGCTACACCACGAAGACGACGTGCTACAGACACTAAATTTTACCGACAGGAAGAAGATGCTGTGATACGCAAATGATTAGCTTCCAGAGCATTCACACAAGGTTGGCGCCGGTGGCGTCACCTACAACGTGCTGACATGAGGAAAGTTTCCAACCGATTTCTCATACACAAACAGCAGTTGACCGGCATTGCCTGGTGAAACATTGTTGTCATGCCTCGTGTAAGGAGGAGAAATGCGTACCATCACGTTTCAGACTTTGATAATGGTCGGATTGTAGCCTAACGCGATTGCGGTTTATCGTATCGCGACATTGCTGCTCGCGTTGGTCGAGATCCAATGACTTAGCAAACTTTGGAATCGGTGGGTTCAGAGGGTAATACTGAACGCCGTGCTGGATCCCAACGGCCTCGTATTACTAACAGTCTAGATGACACGCATCTAATCCGCATGGCTGTAACGGATCGTGCAGCCACGTCTCGATCCCTGAGTCAACAGATGGGAACGTTTTCAAGACACCAACCATCTGCACGAACATTTCGACGACGTTTGCAGCAGCATGGAGTATCTGCTCGGAGACCATGGCTGCGCAGTTACCCTTGACGCTGCATCACAGACAGGAGCGCCTGCGATGGTGTACTCAACGACGAACCTGGGTGCACGTATGGCAAAACGTCATATTTTCGGATGAATCCAGGTTCCGTTTACAGCATCGTGATGGTCGCATCCGTGTTTGGTGACATTGCGGTCAACGCACATTGGAAGCGTGTATTCGTCATCACCATACTGGCGTATCATCCGGCGTGATGGTATGGGGTGCCATTGGTTACACGTCTCGGTCACCTCTTGTTCGTATTGACGGCACTTTGAACAGTGGACGTTACATTTCAGATGTGTTACGACCCTTCATTCGATCCCTGCGAAACCCTACATTTGAGCAGGATAATGCACGACCGCGTGTTGCAGATCCTGTATCCAGATACAGAAACTGTTCGACTGCTGCCCTGGCCAGCGTATTCTCCAGGTCTCTCACAAATTGAAAACGTCTGGTCAATGGTGGCCGAGCAACTGGCTCAATACAACAGTCACTACTCTTGATGAACCGTGGTATCGTTTTCAAGCTGCATGGGCAGCTGTACCTGTAAGCTCTGTTTGACTCAATGCCCAGGCGTATCAAGGCCGTTATTACGGCAAGAGGTGGTTGTTCTAGGTACTGATTTCTCAGGATCTATGCACCCAAATTGCGTGAAAATGTAATCACATTTCAGTTCTCGTATAATATATCTGTCCAATGAATACTTGTTTATCATCTGCATTTATTCTTGGTGTTGCAATTTTGATGGCCAGTAGCGCAGAATCGTGGCTCGGTGACTGGCGCCTCACGTAGGCACAGAATTTTCTATATCGGTTACTCTTCCCCCGTCGAGGTCTTCCCGCATGCACTTTAAAAGATCATGCTAACTGGTATGGAGTTGGTGGCGCTTGCTGTATAACATTGCGCCGTTAGTTTCTGGGAGCAAGCCTTTCAATTGGAATAAGATTTTTCGTGGAGTTTTGGTGGGGTTGTTTGAGGCGATTAGTACACTTGTGACTGGCACTATGGTCTGCGACGAGCTGCTATTGGCAGCCATGCGACTTGGTGGGGTCAGCGCTTCTTAATTTTTTGGGAGTTTTGGTAGAGAACGGAATTTTTTTGGGACTCCATTCTGGACTGCTGAAGAGAGAAGACGTGAAGTGGAGCCTGGAGAGTGGACGAATCACTGTGTCGGTAGCCCGAACAGAGTTTATCCGCACCACCGGTCAGTGTAACTCGGGTTTAATTTCGCGGCTTATAAGAACATTGTCCACAACTGCAGCTTTTCAGGGTGGTCAACACTCCTAAATGCAGTGCAGCTGACTCCAGACAAAACGAGCGCGGTATTTGCTAATTTGGCAGCTCCGGCAACCTCCCCCGTCCCCAGCACCTCACCTATCTGCACAGAGCCCATAACAGGATTCTACATAAGATTTCTGTTACTCGAGTAGTGTACCACAAGTTAGCTAATGTGTTTGGATAGTCAGCCCACTTCAACTTTGCCAACTAATTATTCGTGGAAATCTTTGTATTTGTCAAGTATTTGAATAGTCACCTATTGTTATAATATCTGAAGACTGGATTTATTTATTCTTTTTACCTGATTATGATCGTACATCCCGCTCTCATTTCAGTAATTATAAACCCACATTAGAATACCCTGCACTTAATAACGTTTTTGGGGGGAATTATTCAATATATTTTTAATTACGTGAACGGACCAACCTATGAATCGTCATTAGAAACAGGGCCAAATAGTTTGTTTCGCAATCAGTTATCCTTGCGCAGAATGAAGGGAGTGACTGTTTGGGGGAGAGGGGGGGGAGGGGAGGGGGAGGTGGTATCTCTACAACATTCAGATACAGGATTTATCAGATCGGGAGACAACTTTCACGTACCCATCAGTAACTCTTTTACATTTCTGGGTCAAAAAAATCAAGGCATACCAGTTATGTTCTCAGAGTAAACTGAAACAGGATGTAGGAGGCTTTCACCTGGATGTTAAAATGTTAGCGTGAGCGCGACGTGCAGGTACCTCTGATGAGCAGCGCCAGCAGCACGAAGTAGGGAAAGATGGCGGTGAAGTAGACGATCTTGCCGGTGGTCTTGACGCTCTTGAAGACGCAGAGGAAGGCGATGAGCCAGGCCAGCGCCAGGCAGCCCATCAGCGGCCAGTGCACGTCGCCCCACCGCTCCCACGTCGCGCCTTTGATGCCCATCGCGAAGTCGCTGTAGGGAAGCAAGGCGAACATTTTGTGTTAACAGTCGCTCTAGTTTTCTATACAATTACACTGTTTAATCAAGCCTTCTTCTTTAGGGGAGGATGGGGGAATGATGGTAGCTTAAGCAACTGCAGTTGTATATTTTGCTACGAGCAGTCAACAACTACTTTACTATTTTTAACTGCTGTATAATACTGTCTCCGGTAGTCCCCAAACTTTCTTCGAACCATTACCGCTGATTGCAATCAGATTTTAGCTGGTAACCCCCTCCATCGCCCCCCCCCCCGTCCCCCACCACCACCATTAGCGTTTACCTAAACTTAGAAATGAAAGACAATTTTCTTCGAACACAAATTACATTTAGTGTTTGTGTTTTATTAAACCACGAACTAATAATTCAAGGAGACAGTATTGATTATTTCGAACACCCTTTTTTTTACGGAATGAAAAAGCAAGTCTCAGTGCATCATCTGCTACCATCAACTCCTTCTCAGCTAAAAATGCTACCGAGGCACATTGAAAATAGACATTTGTTACCAATCACGTTGCCTCTGCATCGCTCCTCTCCCCGCCGACACTTGCTGTACCCTTATCCTGCATCCCCATTTAAAATCAACCAAATTAAAACGAGTGCACTATACTTCATGTTTGCAAAGCTCTTGGTTGCTGTCCTCCTTACTTCTGAACTGACAGAAATTGGAGGACTTCAGGCAGTAATGCTTTGTGTGTGACCACCGCCACTAATAATAAAAATATAACTAAACTCCGCCCGAAAAGGCCATGACGGCTTAACGGTACTGACCGGCCGCCGTGTCATTGTCAGCCCACAGGCGTCACCGGATGCGGATATGGAGCGGGCACGTGGTCAGCTCACCGCTCTCCCGGCAGTATGTCCGTTTACGAGACCGGAGCCACTGCTTCTCAATCAAGTAGCTCCTCAGTTTGCCTCACAAGGACTGAGTGCACTCCGCTTGCCAACAGCGCTTGGCAGACCGAATGGTCACCCAACCAAGTGCTAGCCCAGCCTGACAGCGCTTCACTTCTGTGATCTGTCGGGAACCGGTGATACCACTGCGGCAAGACCGATCGCCATAATAATAAGAATAATAATAATATTAATAATAAAAATAATAATTCGTGCAGGTCTCACGGCAATGTAACAACCATTACATACTTACTATTGTATTGTGATGTCTATTACAGGTAGTTCGTGTATCCGTTGCGAAGTCAGTAATGAAGCTATGTTTAATCCATTGCAGAAACTACCTACAACTCAGAGAATGGGTTCTCATGCGATACCGAAACATATTATATGTATGGTACAAAGCAAAAAGTAGGTGTTTACCATAGTGGTTTGACTCTTTGAGGAAGATGTTTACACATTCGTTTCACATTCATGGCACTATCTGAAAAAAATGAATAATAACAATAGTACTGATATATTAAAAATAACTTAGTTTCACGACAGAAACACAATCCAACTATTTTATTTTTACCCCTCAAAAAATTTCATTTTATCCCTCAGGGATAATTAACCACAGGCTGGGAAACACTGGTCTAGTCTCTTCTTTTTGTTTTTCCTCTACCGGTATGGATTCAGTTTCTGTTATTGTCGGATTTGGCATTGTTAATATTCGGAGGTACCCTTCCTGTTGGCAGTCCCTGTGCCCCTCCCGTCGCCGGCCCCTTCACCCATTCGCCTGGGATGTAATTTGCGTACCGCAAATGTCTGCGCGTAGACTGTGAAACAGTGGAAACGTTTTCTACGTATTTGCCTATTCGTGTAATTGAGGCAGGACGTGAGTACGAGCCCAGAATTCACCCAGTCGGATGTGGGAAACCGCCTAAAAGCCACATCCAGGCTGACCAATATGCCGTCCTCTTCGTTAATCCGTGGGTGGATTCAATCCGAGGCGAACACGGCAGCGCGACTACCGTGATGGGTACATAATACTGTTTAATTTATTACACCGTCTAATTTATTATCATTAATTTTGACGGACCTACTATTCATGAGAGATAAGGTGCTTATATCTTTCCTCACATACACAGAAGGCCCGTGAAAATTAAAAATATTATATTGTCCGATGCCATTTCCCAACATTAGACTGGTATACCATATCTGTTCAGCCACAAAATACTCAAAATTAGTAAGATACGTAATGCTGTTCACATTTTATTTAAGAAAAATGTATGGTCCCGTCACATTAATGTGACCATGGTCTATGTTGAAGGACAACGTGTAATAGCCACTCACAACCGGTCGATCGCTTCACTGTTAGTGGAGGGTGTATAAAGCGTGTCATGTAGAGAGCGGGGGGGAGGGGGGGGGACGCGGAAAATAGTTTAGTCGTTGAAATTATAATTACATCAATACCATTAGCTGCTGACGGGCGTTGATATACATCAATGGGGACAGTTGAAAATGTGGGCACCGACCGGGACTCGAACGCGGGTTCTTCTGCTTACATGGCAGACACTCTATCCATCTGAGTCACCGAGGGCACAGAGGATAGTGCGACTGTAGGGATTTATCCCTTGCACGCTCCCTGTGAGACGCAAATTCTCAACTTATAGTCCACACACTGCATTCGTAGTGCCCCTGCCATTATACCCATTACTCGCGGCAGACAATCCACCGACTCTCGTAAGAGTTCAGGCAAATCGTATGCATAAATCCCTGCAGTCGCACTATCCTCTATGCTCTCGGTGGCTCAGATGGATAGAGCGTCTGCCAAGTAAGCAGAAGATCCCGGGTTCGGGTCCCGGTCGGGGCACACATTTTCAATTGTCCCCCTTGATGTATATCAACGCCCGTCAGCAGCTAATGGTATTGATTTAATTGTAATTTCATTCTAGAGAGCTGCACGGTCACCAGTGGCATATTCATATAGTTTAGTCGTTCTCGCATTGTGGAAAAGGAGCGCGTTATCTGATGTCCAAAAGGGCATAATCGTTGGCTTTCGCACCAAGAGAGGAAGCATTTCCGAAGTAGCCAAGTTTTTGAACTCTTCGCGTGCCGAAGAGGTTGAAGTATACCGTGAATGGCAAAATGGCGCAATCCAAAACTGACGCCGGGGCAACTGTGGTGCACCGCGGGCCACAGATGACAGCGGTGAACGATGACTGCAGAGACCTGCCACTGTTGAGCAGCTGATCACCCAAATGAACCAAGGAGCTGCCAACAGTGTCTCCTCAACGATCGTTGAGTGAACGTTGCTGCGTGTGGACCTCCGCAGCAGGCGCCTCGTTCACGTACCCAAACTGACTCCTGTTCATTGGCGACTACGGCTGGAATCTGCACGCCATTATCGCACTTGACATCCAGTGAGTGGCGATAGGTGATCCTTGCAGGGAATCACGTTTTATGCTCCATCGGCGTGAAACGTCTGCAAGTAAATATCCTGAAGCACTCGTCGTAAGCATCTAGGCCACAGGAGGGATCTTTATGGTCTGGGGAATATTTTCGCAGCATTCCCTGGGTGATCTTGTCATGGGGTCATTCTGGAAGGCACAATGGATCAAGAAAAGTATTCGTCTATCTTTGGGGACCATGTCATCCGTACAAGCTGTTTATTTTTCCTCGGCGCTATGACATCTATCGGCAGGACAATGCAATTTGTCACGCCGCTTCCAGCTTACGTGCGTGGTTCGATGAGCATCAAGATGAGTTTACTGAGTCACAGAAGTCCCCGGATTTATATCCAATCGACAGCCTGTGGGACCACCTCGATCGGGCTATTGGCGCCAAGTATCCTCAGCCGAAAACCTAACACAGTTGGCCACAGTACCGGAGTTATTATAGTTCCACATCCGTGTCGTTACCTTCGACAACCACACTGACTCTCCTCCTGCTCGTCTCGCAGCGGTCCGCGCTGCAGAAGGTAGTTAGCCAGCCGTCTTACAGGTGATCACATTAATGAGACTGAGTGGTGCAGTTTAGTGCGTTTTGGAGATATTTTCGGCAGACCCTTCACTGTAATTCCACTTTCATTTGTGTTGTACTAGTATATACGACGAACTATGAGTTGCATTTAGAAAAGACCCCACGCAGGTTCTGTAAACGGCTTTGATATTCTTTTTGATTACATCTAGTATCCTCTTTATTTTTGTTACCGAGCATTCGGTTATGCAAGCCCGTATTTTCATGCCACGCCTTCTTTTATGAGCCGACCGTGATGGCCGAGCAGTTCTAAGTGCTTCAGTCCGGAACCACGCGGCTGCTACGGTCGCAGGTTCGAATCGCGCCTAGGGCATGGATGTGTGTGATGTCGTTAGGTTAGTTAGGTTTAGGTAGTTCTAAGTCTAGGGGACTAATGACCTGAGATGTTAAGTCCCATAGTGCTTAGAGCCATTTGAACCTTTTTTTTTTCTTTTATGAAACCTGTGACAAATTTTATTTCTTTCTGCCAATTCAAAGGCCCATTCTCGTACTTGGTCGCAAGCGAAAGTTTTATTTGGTCTAAATCAGGTCTTGTATTGTTAAGTAGCATTCTCAACTCTTGGAGGGTTTTGAACGGTATTTTTGAGTTAATCTATCATCGCGAGCTCAACTTAAATCTTCTATAATTTTTAAACCGTCTTTTCTTGCTTGCTCTGTCCAGCTCCCCCTCACCGCGAATCAAAAAAATGGTTCAAATGACTCTGAGCACTATGGGACTTAACATCTGAGGTCATCAGTCCCCTAGAACTTAGAACTACTTAAACCTAACTAATCTAAGGACATCACACACACCCATGCCCGAGGCAGGATTCGAACCTGCGACCGTAGCAGTCACGCGGAACCGGACTGAAGCGCCTAGAACCGCACGGCCACCGCGGCCGGCCACCGCGGCCGGCCACCGCGAATCTCTTACACATCCTCGGCTTCTGACCCAGAGGTATGCTTTTTAGTTTCATCATGGACAATACGCATTTTTAATAATTTAGTATTGTGTTGGGAGTCCCAGTACCGTGCCGTCTTATCGTGGTTATCCGTTTGGCGCATTGTATGAGATAAACGTCCTTACGCCTCAGACAAATCTACTTACAGGGTGTTTCAAAAATGACCGGTATATTTGAAACGGCAATAAAAACTAAACGAGCAGCGATAGAAATACACCGTTTGTTGCAATATGCTTGGGACAACAGTACATTTTCAGGCGGACAAACTTTCGAAATTACAGTAGTTACAATTTTCAACAACAGATGGCGCTGCAAGTGATGTGAAAGATATAGAAGACAACGCAGTCTGTGGGTGCGCCATTCTGTGCGTCGTCTTTCTGCTGTAAGCGTGTGCTGTTCACAACGTGCAAGTGTGCTGTAGACAACATGGTTTATTCCTTAGAACAGAGGATTTTTCTGGTGTTGGAATTCCACCGCCTAGAACACAGTGTTGTTGCAACAAGACGAAGTTTTCAACGGAGGTTTAATGTAACCAAAGGACCGAAAAGCGATACAATAAAGGATCTGTTTGAAAAATTTCAACGGACTGGGAACGTGACGGATGAACGTGCTGGAAAGGTAGGGCGACCGCGTACGGCAACCACAGATGGCAACGCGCAGCTAGTGCAGCAGGTGATCCAACAGCGGCCTCGGGTATCCGTTCGGCGTGTTGCAGCTGCGGTCCAAATGACGCCAACGTCCACGTATCGTCTCATGCGCCAGAGTTTACACCTCTATCCGTACAAAATTCAAACGCGGCAACCCCTCAGCGCCGCTACCATTGCTGCACGAGAGACATTCGCTAACGATATAGTGCACAGGATTGATGACGGCGATATGCATGTGGGCAGCATTTGGTGTACTGACAAAGCTTATTTTTACCTGGACGGCTTCGTCAATAAACAGAACTGGCGCATATGGGGAACCGAATAGCCCCATGTTGCAGTCCCATCGCCCCTGCATCCTCAAAAAGTACTGGTCTGGGCCGCCATTTCTTCCAAAGGAATCATTGGCCCATTTTTCAGATCCGAAACGATTACTGCATCACGCTATCTGGACATTCTTCGTGAATTTGTGGCGGTACAAACTGCCTTAGACGACACTGCGAACACCTCGTGGTTTATGCAAGATGGTGCCCGGCCACATCGCACGGCCGACGTCTTTAATTTCCTGAATGAATATTTCGATGATCGTGTGATTGCTTTGGGCTATCCGAAACATACAGGAGGCGGCGTGGATTGGCCTCCCTATTCGCCAGACATGAACCCCTGTGACTTCTTTCTGTGGGGACACTTGAAATACCAGGTGTACCGCCAGAATCCAGAAACAATTGAACAGCTGAAGCAGTACATCTCATCTGCATGTGATGCCATTCCGCCAGACACGTTGTCAAAGGTTTCGGGTAATTTCATTCAGAGACTACGCCATATTATTGCTACGCATGGTGGATATGTGGAAAATATCGTACTATAGAGTTTCCCAGACCGCAGCGCCATCTGTTGTTGAAAATTGTAACTACTGTAATTTCGAAAGTTTGTCTGCCTGAAAATGTACTGTTGTCCCAAGCATATTGCAACAAACGGTGTATTTCTATCGTTGCTCGTTTAGTTTTTATTTCCGTTTCAAATATACCGGTCATTTTTGAAACACCCTGTAGAATAGTTGGAAGGATATGGCCGTCAAGTTCCATAAGAACAGCGCCAATACACAATGACTATATGACATAAAGTAACAAGTACAGATAACCACAGTGAGTTGAAAAGCGTTGTACATAATAAGAGTTGAACGCAAACTTAAGAGGGTGGTATAACGCAACAGAATGCAGTGTAGTATTAGAGCTATTCGCTCAATCACTCCATGTAACTGATACAACGTGGGCTGAATCGGTCAGTATGACTACTGGCGAAACAAGCCGAGACTATCTTCTAGTAGGCCACCTCTCTGTCCACCATTACGTCCTTTAGTTTCTCTCCCATTCTCAAATGTGTGGTACATTTCGAGTGCATTCGCTTTTTATGTAATTCTTAGAACACAGTCCCATGGATTACACAATATGTAATATACTTGCCCAGTTAGCCGTGTACGTTAAAGAGCCCACTTCCGGGTTGGTGAGGCGCGCTGGCAACATTACCGATCCGCCAGAGAATTAACTAGGTCCGGATGTGGAGGCCAAACTGGATTTTTTGAGCGCTTTCCCATATCTCAGTAGATGAATACCGGTATGGTACTGATTTCCCGACTCAGATACATGCTAGGCAACATTTAGAAAAGTTTCTCACACCTGCACACGGGATTTACTCAAGACGCAAACAGACGGGGTACATTCATTCCTCCATCAGGAAGTGACGAAGCTGCAATATACTCCTAGGAATCCAGGAATTCTTAGCGAAATGCAAGGTCTACATATAAATTAACACATTATGTATATTGTATCGTTATGCAATTTTTAATTACAGAACGGAGTTTATAAATCAGACTGTGTGCTGATTCAAACAGCAAGGGCAAGGCACACTGAATTGCAGTATTTGACGTGGAAGAGAGTATTTACAGTAACCTCACACTTTTCGCAGGTGTTACAGTTATCTGCAATGAAGTAGTATCTGAAAAAAGCGCACAAATATTCCGTCAGATCTTGGTAAGATTTCAAAGTGGTGGCAAGACTGGGAAATTGCTTCAAATCTTCAGACGTAAAATTCTGCACTTCGCCTAAGGCAAGAATGTAGTACCCTATGACTACAATATCACTTAGACACAGCTGGAATCATTCAGCCTATGCAAAAAATCTTGGCGCAACAGTTTGTGTGGATATGAAATGAAATGATCACATAGACGCAACGTAGGTTAGCTTCAATTGGTGGTAGGATTTTAGGAATATATGGTCACTTTACAAATGAGATTGCTTACGAAACATGATGTATAATCGGGATTGTATGGAGGGTGTGTAAGGGCTTCCCAGTCAAACTTCTGTAGCGTAGTCCACATGTTTCGACTATGCTGCAGAAGTTTCGGTAGGTAGCCCTATTAGTCGTCCACGCAGTCCCGATCTCTCTCCACGCAATATCCCTATTTTTGAAGCTGTGAAGCACATTTGTGGCCGTCGACATCATTCGGACAAAGATGTGCCTCCTGAGTACAATCGTGGTTGCGTAGGCAACCGCAGACATTTTACCACCAAGGCATTGACCGTCTTGTCTCACAGTGGGATTAATGTATTATCAGTTATGACGATTAATATTGAAATAAATAAGACTTTACTTACTTCTTCGCATCTTTCTCATTTTCATTTGACTGCCCTTTATACTTAGGGGCTTCAGAAAGTAAGTTACACTCGTCGTCCCATGCTAAGACGATATCGCAATGAGGGTGGCGCATTCTGAGCCTCGTTTCCTGCAAAGGAAGTTCTGCTGTGGTATGGATAATCACAGTGTACGAGGGAAATACAGTATCAGTTGGCAAGGCCCTCCGCAGTATACGGAATAATACGATTCTTGTGAGAAAAACGTCACATTGCACACAGATTCAAGGTGAAATTCTGGCAGGGTACGGACCAAACGCAATGGCACGTCCAGCTGTAGTGAAATGGTTCCAACAAGTTGACCAAGGCCTCAGAGTCGTGGGGGATGCTGATCCGGGAGGAAGGCCGTCGACTTCGACCACAGACGGCAATGTCCAGGCGATCGAGGAAGAACATCTGGGGAAGGAGATTTTCCAACTGTGAGGACGGGACGGTCACACTGCGGTTGTTGAGCGGCTCGCTGACCAAAGAAGAGATTTCTATAGTGGAAGAATTGAGCAATTGGTAGAACGTTACGAACGTTGATTTACAGAGACTTGTGACTATTTTGAAAAATAGTGTCATGTATCTGTGACACTTTGAAGTAATAAACGTTACTTGGTCTGCCATAATAATGTGTAACTTACTTTTTGAAGATCCTCGCAAGTGAGAATACGCGTAACATCTTAACCCGGTTGCATGTAAAGGAGCGATATCAGGATCTTTGCCTGCTGAGACAGCTGAGATGGGGCCAATCAAATATCGCCTGCATAAAGATAACACGGTTGTGGCAGCAAGTGGGCAGTGCGTACTTGTAGTACTCCTCCGAAGACAGCACGCGCTTGACGAGTGAGCGCAGAGGGACGTCCGCGATTCCGTTGGAGCAGGTGTGGGCGTCCTTCATGGCCATGAAGTGCTCGCTGCACAGCGTGTCCACCGGCACGCACGTCCTATTGTGGAAAGTCATGGGCGCCTCTGGCACGCCGAGATCCATGCACCTCTGGTTCTCCCATTCACTGTAGCAGTCTGTTGGGGAAAAGGAGCATCCACAGCATTAACACATGGACTGCATAGAATAATTTCTATGCACAGAGGTTGGACAAAAATACGAAAACAAAGCTAGAAATTCGTGTATGAACATAAATTCAGATGCTAGCCAAGCCCGCAGGTTGCGCTGTTGTATTTGACCACTAACGGCACCTGTATAGTAAGCATAAAAAGTTGCAACTGCCAGTCGCAATCAGAAAAGTGTCCTGTCGAGTAAGTGCATTAGATCAGAGCCAACTGAACTCGAAACTGGACAAACTGTGCGTGGTTGTATGGTGCGTGCTTCCGTAACCAAGGCACGTGAAGCGTTTAGCGTTCCAAGAGCCGACGTAACGATGACTTATACTGGATACAAGGAAGGCGGAAAAACATCCGCTACGTTACAAGCTGGAAAGTACACTACTGGCCATTAAAATTGCTACACCAAGAAGAAATGCACATGATAAACGAGTATTCATTGGACAAATATATTATACTAGAACTGACATGAGATTACATTTATACGCAATTTGGGTGCATAGATTCTGAGAAATCAGTACCCAGAACAACCACCACTGGCCGTAATAACGGCCTTGATACGCCTGGGCATTGAGTCAAACAGCGCTTGGATGGCGCGTACAGGTACAGCTGCCCATGCAGCTTCAACACGATACCTCAGTTCATCAAGAATAGTGACTGGCGTATTGTGACGAGCCAATTGCTCGGCCACCATTGACCAGACGTTTTCAGTTGGTGAGAGATCTGGAGAATGTGCTGGCCAGGGCAGCAGTCTAACATTTTCTGTATCCAGAAAGACCCGTACACGACCTGCAACATGCGGTATTGCATTATCCTGCTGAAATGTAGGGTTTCGCAGGGATCGATGGAAGGGTAGAGCCACGGGTCGTTACACATCTGAGATGTAGCTTTCCATTGTTCAAAGTGCCGTCAATGCGAACAAGAGGGGACCGAGACGTGTAACCAATGGCACCCCATAACATCACGCGTGGTGATACGCCAGTATGGCGATGACAAATACACGCTTCGAATGTGAGTTCACGGCTATGTCGCCAAACACGGATGCGACCGTCATGGTGCTGTAAACAGAACCTAGATTCATCCAAAAAAACTGACGTTTTGCCATTCGTGCACCCAGGTTCGTCGTTGAGTACGTCACTGCAGGCGCTCCTGTCTGTGATCCAGCGTCAAGGGTAACCGCAGTCATGCTCTCCGAGCTGATAGTCCATGCTGCTGCAGACGTTATCGAACTGTTCGTGCACGACTGCTAGTGATACGAGGCCGTTGGGATCCAGCACGGCGTTCCGTATTACCCTCCTGAACCCACCGATTCCATATTCTGCTAACAGACATCGGATCTCGACCAAAGCGAGCAGCAATGCCGCGATAGGATAAACCGCAATCGCAATAGGCTACAGTGCGACCTTTATCAAAGTCAGAAACGTGATGGTACGCATTTCTCCTCCTTACACGAGGCATGACAACAATGTTTCACCAGGCAATGCCGGTCAACTGCTGTTTGTGTATGAGAAATCGGTTGGAAACTTTCCTCATGTCAGCACGTTGTAGGTGTCGCCACCGGCGCCAACCTTGTGTGAATGGTCTGGAAGCTAATCATTTGCATATCACAGCATCTTCTTCCTGTCGGTAAAATTTAGTGTCTGTAGCACGTCATCTTCGTGGTGTAGTAATTTTAATGGCCAGTAGTGTATGTGTAGAGTGATCGTGACAGATAGTCGTTCAAGAGGTTGTGACGAAAAACTAAGAGTACCGCGGCTTCAGATGTCATTGCACATCTGAATGTCGCAGTCGCAAACCCCGTCAGCACCAAAACAACGCGAAGGGAGTTCCACAAGCTAAGAATTGCAGGGCGAGCCGGAATTTCAAAACCACTCGTCAGTGATGCAGATGCCAGTAACAGAAAAACATGGTGTCGAAACCATAAAACCTAGAGTACAGAGCAATAGAGGGAAGTCATTTGGTCGGATTAGTCTTGTTGTACACGGTTTTCAACTATTGCCCCTATTCACGACCCGAGAGTTAAACATGACGGAGGTTCAGTTATGATTTGGGCAGCCATATTACGTTGTTCAATGAGCCCCTTGGCTACTCTGCGAGGTCACATCATCGCTTTGGCTGATCACGTCCATCTCATTGTACAATATTTGCTCCTCACTGGTGATGTTGTCTTCCTAGGAGACTTAGCCACTATCCACACACCTTGCATCGTCCAGATTTTGTGAGCACGAGGGCAAACAGTTGCATCTCCCTTGGCCACCATAGTCAAGAGGTCTCAGTATTATTGAGCCTTTATGCTCTACTTTGGAATGAAGGGTGCGTGATCGCTATTCACCTCTATCATCGTTACCTGAAGTAGCCACTTTTTTGCAGGAAGAATAGCACAAGATTCCGTTCAAAACAAAGAAGGACCTGTACTTCTCCATACCGAGACCATTGGAAACTGTTTTGAATGCGAACGGTTTTCCTACGCCGTATGAAGCATGGTAATGCACTGTGTTTTTAATGCTTCCATATTCTTGACCTCCCCCCGTATACAGCGACACTTCCTGAGGATTTTGGTGTAAGGGACATGTGGTCGCCATTGGTTCGTTGCAGAGTAGTTCGAGTTCTTAGTCCCAGATAGCTTTGTATCTGTATTAGACTTTAAACACCTCAGATGGCCACGGAAAGCACTGTTTCTCAGCAAACTTCTCTCACTTACTCCCGGGGCTCGCTGTTGACAACACTAATGCCGCAATTCTTCAGTTTCTCCCGGCGTATTTGTTGCTCGAACAGTCCACGGGTATACTGCCGGTTCATAGTGTCCAACGGGCACAATATTGCGGCAATCAGACATGTGGCCATCGTCAGGTGCGCTGACGAACTGAGCTCCTGAGGGCGGGCGGCCGATTTAAATCCCCTCCCCCCGCGGGCCGCTCTCTTCGCAGTCGATAGCCTCCCTTATAACGCTGTCGCACCAGGGAAGATCTTATCAACCGAGATTGCGGCTACAATCTCAGCAAGGCTTCGGACCCGGCATTGAATGTAATTAAGAAGACTTTCAGCAAGAAGTACGAACTGGCGACCAGTGCGGACGTAGCAAGCACATCGACGCCACGACAGATTCCGACGCCCACGTCTTCGCGACCGCCGGCGCGCGGGCGCGGACGGCGAAGAGAGCGGCCCGCGGGGGGAGGGGATTTAAATCGGCCGCCCGCCCTCAGGAGCTCAGTTCGTCAGTGCACCTGACGATGGCCACATGTTTGAGTGCCGAAATATTGTGCCCGTTGGACACTATGAACCGGCAGCATACCCGTGGACTGTGCGAGCAACTAATGCCGCACTTTTACTCTTCGCCCTCAAGTCTGCATTCAGTACTGTCGATTCTGTCTCGCGTGTGTTTTTCCAGTATTGTTGTATTTTAAAAGTGAAACAACGGAATAGACACATTTACTAATGGAGATTCGGCCGATATCCGTCTCGTGTATGGGTTCGCTGAACGCAATGGCGCAACGACAGCAACCACATCACAGTAGTTTTGCTTCTGTCTGAGGGCTGTTGCACATTACTCTGTTCTTTTGTTATACGTTTTGATGACTGCATATCAAGTTCTGTTTTGGAGGTACTGTTAGAACGTAAATACATTATTATTCTGTAAAGGACCATCGGAAGTCACCGGTCTCTTACACGACAATACTCAGGAAATGTCCCTGAACAACCGCAGAAATTTTGCCAGTGGACTTCGTGTTCAGCCCATGCAGCGTATAATTTAAGTCACTTTGTGCTGTCTCTCGTATAATGTGGATAAAAGGACAAAAGCCGAAAAAAAATTTCTCAAGTTGAAAACGATGGTGTCGGTGACAAATGGCAATCGTTGGAACACTTTTTCCAATTACTGAAATTTATCAGTACATAAACTGCCTTGTAAAACGCAAAGCCCCGCATTAGAATTAAATAAGACATCAAAACAGTGCGTAACATGCAACTTCAGTGTGATGTTTCCATTGGGAAGTTGAGAAGCTGCGTCAGCAGTCGTGTATATAGTACATCGTAAAGTCCCTAGCAATGTCCCACTGCTACTAACGTGTTTCTTAAGTTTATTTCCTGCGTCTATCCAGATGAATAAAACAGAGAAGCCAGTATCAAGTCTTCCGTCAAATAGCCTAATGGACAGGAGAACCATTCTTTCAGTAAATCCGAGAAATGATAACCACTGATGGTTTTGCTGTTAGGTCTCATCGTCACGCCGAGTTACCATTCCCTGACCAAATGCACAACACACAGGAAGGTTCCCCTCCTTCCTCACCCTCCCTCCAAAAGGGATAAGCAAATATTCATCGCGTGAGGATAACGCAAAAGTAGGAGCAACTAAAAATCAAAATAAATAATACTCATAAACTGATTTTCCTGTCGCTTCCATAATGTCAACCCCTTCCTTCCAAAGTGAGATAGACAGTAACACAACTTTCGTCGATTTCGCCTACCGGAATCACAATTCCTGTCTATAACGCGGTGAACATAACAGGTATACTATTTCTACTGTCGGTAATGCATTCATGAAGTACTCTGTATTCTCTGCCCTCTCATCAATGATGGGCCGAAGTTCTTGTCACAACTACGACATTTAATATGAGTTGTAACAATGAAGTGCATTAGATCGAAGAATGGTTGTTGTATACCAAAAACATGTATTGTGTTATGTATGAACACTTGTTACGAGTATTCTTTGAGTACCACAGCAGCAAAGCACGATGTAAGTGGCGCACGACTGTGCCATGTCATAGAGACGGATTCCCATCTTCTGACATAATTACACAAGTTAAAAAGCAACCGTTCGGTTTCAAGCAGTCGTGGCTATATCGGAATAGCATTTTTAAGTACGATAATTTCAATAGAAATATGGCGAACACAGGAGATATGGTTGTTGAAGCAGTTTGATACACGTTTTGCTGAAGCTGCAATATACACTCCTGGAAATTGAAATAAGAACACCGTGAATTCATTGTCCCAGGAAGGGGAAACTTTATTGACATATTCCTGGGGTCAGATACATCACATGATCACACTGACAGAACCACAGGCACATAGACACAGGCAACAGAGCATGCACAATGTCGGCACTAGTACAGTGTATATCCACCTTTCGCAGCAATGCAGGCTGCTGTTCTCCCATGGAGACGATCGTAGAGATGCTGGATCTAGTCCTGTGGAACGGCTTGCCATGCCATTTCCACCTGGCGCCTCAGTTGGACCAGCGTTCGTGCTGGACGTGCAGACCGCGTGAGACGACGCTTCATCCAGTCCCAAACATGCTCAATGGGGGACAGATCCGGAGATCTTGCTGGCCAGGGTAGTTGACTTACACCTTCTAGAGCACGTTGGGTGCCACGGGATACATGCGGACGTGCATTGTCCTGTTGGAACAGCAAGTTCCCTTGCCGGTCTAGGAATGGTAGAACGATGGGTTCGATGACGGTTTGGATGTACCGTGCACTATTCAGTGTCCCCTCGACGATCACCAGTGGTGTACGGCCAGTGTAGGAGATCGCTCCCCACACCAAGATGCCAGGTGTTGGCCCTGTGTGCCTCGGTCGTATGCAGTCCTGATTGTGGCGCTCACCTGCACGGCGCCAAACACGCATACGACCATCATTGGCACCAAGGCAGAAGCGACTCTCATCGCTGAAGACGACACGTCTCCATTCGTCCCTCCATTCACGCCTGTCGCGACACCACTGGAGGCGGGCTGCACGATGTTGGGGCGTGGGCGGAAGACGGCCTAACGGCGTGCGGGACCGTAGCCCAGCTTCATGGAGACGGTTGCAAATGGTCCTCGCCGATACCCCAGGAGCAACAGTGTCCCTAATTTGCTGGGAAGTGACGGTGCGGTCCCCTACGGCACTGCGTAGGATCCTACGGTCTTGGCGTGCATCCGTGCGTCGCTGCGGTCCGGTCCCAGGTCGATGGGCACGTGCACCTTCCGCCGACCACTGGCGACAACATCGATGTACTGTGGAGACCTCACGCCCCACGTGTTGAGCAATTCGGCGGCACGTCCACCCGGCCTCCCGCATGCCCACTATACGCCATCGCTCAAAGTCCGTCAACTGCACATACGGTTCACGTCCACGCTGTCGCGGCATGCTACCAGTGTTAAAGACTGCGATGGATCTCCGTATGCCACGGCAAACTGGCTGACACTGACGGCGGCGGTGCACAAATGCTGCGCAGCTAGCGCCATTCGACGGCCAACACCGCGGTTCCTGGTGTGTCCGCTGTGCCGTGCGTGTGATCATTGCTTGTACAGCCCTCTCGCAGTGTCCGGAGCAAGTATGGTGGGTCTGACACACCGGTGTCGATGTGTTCTTTTTTCCATTTCCAGGAGTGTATTTCGTGGAATCCTAAACGAAATCCAAGGCCGACATGTAAATCAGCAAACGCTTAACAAGAGCAAGACATTGTGTTCTTTTTCGAGACTGACTCTTACACAACTGTGGATTCAACCTGACTTCATCAATAAATTAATCATTTCAATTCAGCATTGAATATTTTGAGCAATTGACGGTTTTGCTATGGGTAGTCCTCTCTCCCCTCTGACAGAAAATGTCTATTATGGATGACTCTAAGGAGAGGGCACTTGATCCGGCAGAACTTAATCTAAACGTCTTCCGGTAATATGTGGATGATTCATTTGCAGAGTGGCTTTTTTGCAGCATCGGAATTCTATATGTGCAATCCTAAAACATCGACTGCACACCGACCAGCGCAACGCCTCAAAACGGCATCAAAAAGGCGCTGATCCGCGAGCCAATTGAAAGAAAGGGCAGCGTCACGCCTCCAGGAAGACGAAGTTCAGCGCCCCCTGTCGACGCTGACTTAACCAGCCGCTCATCGCTGGTCGAGCCCCCGTTCGGTCCCAGACTTCGAGAGCGTCAGTACAGAGTAATAGGAAGACGACACTTGCGTTCTGAGAGTTGTAGTAGAGAGTAAATGTAATTACATGTAGGAAGCACAGGAAGCCACTTCTTAAGGAGAACTGAGGATGTTAATAAAATTTTTCTGCGCTGTTGACCGCAGTGTCAATACATAAAATTGTCCGACGTTTCGGCCACTATTTCGAGTGCCCGTCCTCAGGACTTTGTGCTGAGCTGAGCGCTGCACGAGAGAGACTTTAGATCTTATACCGTAACGGAGGAAACTTACCGGCCGCTGTGGCCGAGCGGTTCTAGGTGCTTCAGTCCGGAACCGCGCTGCCGCTCCGGTCGCAGGTTCGAATCCTGCCTCGGGCATGGATGTGTGTGATGTCCTTAGGTTAGTTAGGTTTACATAGTTGTAAGTCTATGGGACTGATGACCTGAGATATTAAGTCCCAAAGTGCTTAGAGCCATTTAAACCATTTTTGGAGGAAACTGTTTACGTGCTCCCTGCCGCCGTTGGATAAGCAGCTGCCAGCTGCAAGCCGTATACTCTTAGCTCACTTATTTGTGTGGAGGCTGTGTGGCGTGGACTGGGCGGTTTTTTAGGTTAGAAGGCCTCGGGAAAGTACGGGGTGGGCTGCAATCTCAAAGGGTGCATGGCAAATACAGGACGTGCTTGGATCAAGGAACAGTCGGAATTGTAATTGTAAATTGTTGTAGTTGTGCTGGGAAAGTCCCTGAGCTTCAAGCGCTAATAGAAAGCACAGAAGCTGAAATCGTTATAGGTACAGAAAGCTGGCTAAAGCCTGAAATAAGTTCTGTAGAAATTTTTGCGAAGTCTCAGACGGTGTTCAGGAAAGATAGATTAGGCAGGATTGGTGATGGAGTATTTGTGTCTGTCAGTAGTGGTTTATCTTGTAGTGAAGTCGAAGTAGATACTCCGTGCGAATTGGTATGGGTGGAGGGTATACTTAACAGCCGAACTAAGTTAATAATTGGCTCCTTCTACCGACTCCCAGACTCCGATGACATAGTTGCTGAACAGTTCAGAGAAAATTTGAGTCTCGTAACAAATAGATACATCTACATCTACATCAACATTTATACCCCGCAAGCCACCCAACAGTATGTGGCGGAGGGCACTTTACGTGCCACTGTCATTACCTCCCTTTCCTGTTCCAGTCGCGTATGGTTCGCGGGAAGAACGACTGTCTGAAAGCCTCCGTGCGCGCTCGAATCTCTCTAATTTTACATTCGTGATCTCCTCGGGAAGTATAAGTAGGGGGAAGCAATATATTCGATACCTCATCCAGATACGCACCCTCTCGAAACCTGGCGAGCAAGTTACACCGTGATGCAGAGCGCCTCTCTTGCGGAGTCTGCCACTTGAGTTTGTTAAACATCTCCGTAACGCTATCACGGTTACCAAATAACCCTGTGACGAAACGCGCCGCTCTTCTTTGGATCTTCTCTATCTCCTCCGTCAATCCGATCTGGTACGGATCCCACACTGATGAGCAATACTCAAGTACAGGTCGAACGAGTGTTTTGTAAGCCACCTCCTTTGTTGATGGACTACATTTTCTAAGGACTCTCCCAATGAATCTCAACCTGGTACCCGCCTTACCAACAATTAATTTTATATGATCATTCCACTTCAAATCGTTACGCACGCATACTCCCAGATATTTTACAGAAGTAACTGCTACCAGTGTTTGTTCCGCTATCATATAATCATACAATAATGGATCCTTCTTTCTATGTATTCGCAATACATTACATTTGTCTATGTTAAGGATCAGTTTCCACTCCCTGCACCAAGTGCCTATCCGCTGCAGATCTTCCTGCATTTCGCTACAATTTTCTAATGCTGCAACTTCTCTGTATACTACAGCATCATCCGCGAAAAGCCGCATGGAACTTCCGACACTATCTCTAGGTCATTTATATATATTGTGAAAAGCAATGGTCCCATAACACTCCCCTGTGGCACGCCAGAGGTTACTTTAACGTCTGTAGACGTCTCTCCATTGATAACAACATGCTTTATTCTGTTTGCTAAAAACACTTCAATCCAGCCACACATTCCGTAGGCTCTTACTTTGTTTATCAGGCGACAGTGCGGAACTGTATCGAACGCCTTCCGGAAGTCAAGAAAAATAGCATCTACCTGGGAGCCTGTACCTAATATTTTCTGGGTCTCATGAACAAATAAAGCGTCTCACACGATCGCTGTTTCCGGAATCCATGTTGATTCCTACATAGTAGATTCTGGGTTTCCAAAAACGACATGATACTCGAGCAAAAAACATGTTCTAAAATTCTACAACATATCGACGTCAGAGATATAGGTCTATAGTTTTGCGCATCCGCTCGACGACCCTTCTTGAAGACTGGGACTACCTGTACTCTTTTCCAATCATTTGGAACCTTCCGTTCCTCTAGAGACTTGCGGTACACGGCTGTTAGAAGGGGGGCAAGTTCTTTCGCGTACTCTGTGTAGAATCGAATTGGTAACCCGTCAGGTCCAGTGGACTTTCCTCTGTTGAGTGATTCCAGTTGCTTTTCTATTCTTTGGACACTTATTTCGATGTCAGCCATTTTTTCGTTTGTGCGATGATTTAGAGAAGGAACTGCAGTGCGGTCTTCCTCTGTGAAACAGCTTTGGAAAAAGGTGTTTAGTATTTCAGCTTTACGCGTGTCATCCTCTATTTCAATGCCATCATCATCCCGGAGTGTCTGGATATGCTGTTTCGAGCCACTTATTGATTTAACGTAAGACCAGAACTTCCTAGGATTTTCTGTCAAGTTGGTACATAGAATTTTACTTTCGAATTCACTGAACGCTTCACGCATAGCCCTCCTTACGCTAACTTTGACATCGTTTAGCTTCTGTTTGTCTGAGAGGTTTTGGCTGCGTTTAAACTTGGAGTGAAGCTCTCTTTGCTTTCGCAGTAGTTTCCTAACTTTGTTGTTGTACCACGGTGGGTTTTTCCCGTCCCTCACAGTTTTACTCGGCACGTATCTGTCTAAAACGCATTTTACGATTGCCTTGAACTTTTTCCATAAACACTCAACATTGTCAGTGTCGGAGCAGAAATTTTCGTTTTGATCTGTTAGGTAGTCTGAAATCTGCCTTCTATTACTCTTGCTAAACAGATAAACCTTCCTCCCTTTTTTTATATTGCGATTAACTTCCATATTCAGAGATGCTGCAACGGCCTTGTGATCACTGATTCCCTGTTCTGCACATACAGAGTCGAAAAGTTCGGGTCTGTTAGTTATCAGTAGGTCCAAGATGTTATCTCCACGAGTCGGTTCTCTGTTTAATTGCTCGAGGTAATTTTCGGATAGTGCACTCAGTATAATGTCACTCGATGCTCTGTCCCTACCACCCGTCCTAAACATCTGAGTGTTCCAGTCTATATCTGGTAAATTGAAATCTCCACCTAAGACTATAATATGCTGAGAAAATTTATGTGAAATGTATTCCAAATTTTCTCTCAGTTTTTCTGCCACTAATGCTACTGAGTCGGGAGGTCGGTAAAAGGAACCAGTTATTAACCTAGCTCGGTTGTTGAGTGTAACCTCCACCCATAATAATTCACAGGAACTATCCACTTCTACTTCACTACAGGATAAACTACTACTAACAGCGACGAACATTCCACCACCGGTTGCATGCAATCTATTCTTTCTAAACACCGTCTGTACCTTTGTAAAAATTTCGGCAGAATTTATCTCTGGCTTCAACCAGCTTTCTGTACCTATAACGATTTCAGCTTCGGTGCTTTCTATCAGCGCTTGAAGTTCCGGTACTTTACCAACGCAGCTTCGACAGTTTACAATTACAATACCGATTGCTGCTTGGTCCCCGCATGTCCTGACTTTGCCCCGCACCCGTTGAGGCTGTTGCCCTTTCTGTACTTGCCCAAGGCCATCTAACCTAAAAAACCGCCCAGCCCACGCCACACAACCCCTGCTACCCGTGTAGCCGCTTGTTGCGTGTAGTGGACTCCTGACCTATCCAGCGGAACCCGAAACACCACCACCCTATGGCGCAAGTCGAGGAATCTGCAGCCCACACGGTCGCAGAACCGTCTCAGCCTCTGATTCAGACCCTCCACTCGGCTCTGTACCAAAGGTCCGCAGTCAGTCCTGTCGACGATGCTGCAGATGGTGAGCTCTGCTTTCATCCCGCTAGCGAGACTGGCAGGCTTCACCAAATCAGACAGTCGCCGGAAGCCAGAGAGGATTTCCTCCGATCCATAGCGACACACATCACTGGTGCCGACCCCGCTCATACGGTTATAGTTGGTGGGGACTTCAACCTTCCCTCAATATGTTGGCAAAAATACTTGTTCAAAACCGGTGATAGGCAGAAAACATTTTCCGAGAGTGTCCTAAATGCTTTCTCCGAAAATTATTTCGAGCAGTTAGTCCACGAACGCACGCGAATTGTAAATGGTTGCGAAAACACACTTGACCTCTTAGCATCAAACAATCCAGAGCTAATAGAGAGCATCATGACTGATACAGGGATTAGTGATCAAAAGGTCGTTGTAGCTAGGCTCAATACCGTTTCTTCCAAATCCACCAGAAACAAACGCAAAATAATTTTATTTAAAAAAGCGGATAAAGTGTCACTAGAAGCCTTCCTAAGAGACAATCTCCATTCCTTCCGAACTGACTATGCAAATGTAGACGAGATGTGGCTGAAATTCAAATATATAGTACCAACAGCAATTGAGAGATTTATACCTCATAAATTGGTAAGAGATGGTCCGAACGCTGTTGCAGAGGCAACGGAAAAAGCATGCGAAGTTCAGAAGAACGCGAAATACCGAAGATTGGCTAAAATTTACAGACGCGCGAAATTTGGCACGGACTTCAATGCGAGATGCCTTTAATAGGTTCCATAACGAAACATTGTCTCGAAATTTGGTAGAAAATCCAAAGAAATTCTGGTCGTATGTAAAGTACACAAACGGCAAGACGCAGTCAATACCTTCGCTGCGCAGTGCCGATGGTACTGCGCGGTGTGGGATTCTTACCAGGTGGGATTGACGGAGGACATCGAAAGGGTGCAAAAAAGGGCAGCTCGTTTTGTATTATCACGTAATAGGGGAGAGAGTGTGGCAGATATGATACGCGAGTTGGGATGGAAGTCATTAAAGCAAAGACGTTTTTCGTCACGGCGAGATCTATTTATGAAATTTCAGTCACCAACTTTCTCTTCCGAATGCGAAAATATTTTGTTGAGCCCAACCTCCATAGGCAGGAATGATCATCAAAATAAAATAAGAGAAATCAGAGCTCGAACAGAAAGGTTTAGGTGTTCGTTTTTCCCGCGCGCTGTTCGGGAGTGGAATGGTAGAGAGATAGTATGATTGTCGTTCGATGAACCCTCTGCCAAGCACTTCAATGTGAATTGCAGAGTAATCATGTAGATGTAGATGGAGATGTAGATGTAGATGTAATTTGGTAGGGTAAATGGGGATAGGAGGAGTGGTGTTTGGCGTTCTCTGTTGGTCTTTGTGTTACTCCTTGTCACTGGTGGATAAAGACGTGCTTGATTGGTGTTTACGTTATTTCTTGCCATTGGTGGAAACAGGTGAATTGAAAACGGGTTGTAGCTGGACGTAGCGTTGTTCCCTTACTGCCAGATGCGGGCTGCGGCGTGCCTGCGTTCTGTGTACGTACGACCACCGCGGTCTCCCGCCGCCTGTGTGAGTCGCTTTACGCGCTCCGTCCTGCCGTAGCGTTGTCATTGCTGGCGCCCAGGACGCCGGAAGCCTATAGTCGTTCCCTCTATTCATGTTGGCGGATCGCTTGGCTATTTCTATCGCATCTCTAATCTTCCTCCTCAATGTAAATGATTGTTTCCCCAGTAAGCGAGCTCCACGGAATATTTTCTCCTTATCGCACTCATCCCAGTGTACCGCCACTGCTGACCTGGTGCGTTGTCCCATACGGATACATCTTTCATGCTCTACAATTCGTGTGCTGATCGGCCGCCCTGGCTGGTCTACATACATCAGTCCATATTCGCAACCGATTTCGTAGACTCCTGAAATGTTTAGCTGGTCGGGCGCATCTTTCCTTGAGCCTATCACGTCTTTTATTTTGTTATTGCTCCGAAAGATTGGCTTGATGCCGGCTCGGTGGAGAAATTTGCCCACACGTCCAGGGACCCTTGTAAATGTGGTAATAGGGCTATGTTCTGTGCTTCCTCCTGCTTTCTGATTGCCTTCATCCATTGTCGTCATAGTTTTATCTATCATATTCTTCCCATAACCACTGGCTCCAAAAATGGATCTGAGGTTTTGTAGTTCCGCCTTCATGTGTTCGCCATCGGCGATCCTGTTGTACCTGATGGAGACAGCCTTGCAAAGGAGCTGGAACACCTTTACAGGTACTGGATATTCTTGACATCAGATTAGCGCAGCTTTATGGAAGAAGAATGATGACCACCCACAAGATCAAGAGGACGTTTCTCCCGTGCTTCAGCAATATTTCGTCGAAATTAGGCTAAACCTTGAGCAAAATCATGTCGATGTAATCTTCTGCGCACTTACAGAGACTTGTGCTATTCTCGTTTCGACGAACGACGATCTGGGACTGCGGAGGGCTGGAATCTTCAGAATACGGTGCCATTGTGCAAAGCCTAGAGTGGTCAGACAACGCGCACAGTGCGTGAAAGATGCATTGAACATGATCGCCACAATCGCCTTTCGCAGCCGAATACGTCGGCCATAGCCGAACATTGTATTTCCACAGGACATTCCATGGATTATTCTTCCACGAAAATATGGACGGCCGGCCGGGATGGCCGAGCGGTTCTAGACGCTCCAGTCTGGAACCGCGCGACCGCTACGGTTGTAGGTTCGACTCCTGCCTCGGGCATGGATGTGTGTGATGTCCTTAGGTTAGTTAGGTTTAAGTAGTTCTAAGTTCTAGGGGACTGATGACCTCAGACGTTAAGTCCCATAGTGCTTAGAGCCATTTGAACCAGCCAAAATATGGACGAGATCCTTCCGGGATTCAGTTATTGAGGAATCGATTGAGAAACGTTTAGTGTAAGATCTTATAAACGTGCTGTCGGGTTTCAACTGGATAAGACGTGGGACCTGGTGATTTCTTTAGTTCAGAAAATACATTTTATGGTTAATAACATGTTTAGTGGCAAGTAATGTTATTAGTTTTGACATCTGAATTTTATCTCCGCGAGTGCGCATTCCGGCAAAGAGTGCGCTTGTAGTATCATCATTATACATGTGCCTGCACGCCACAGATGGAGCAACATTCGAAGAGTCCCCCAAAAACTCGACAGATGTCGCGCCTTTAGTGGCTGCCTTTGCACATGTGTCTCCGCGCCGATTTTTAATACAAAGTTAGCGATATGAACTACCATTCTCTCCTAAATTCTATAAAGCCCTCCAAATCATTGAATGCTATTCGGTCCACCTCACTTTCCGTATGCGTATCCCGTCCCTCATGAGGATCCTGTATGACATTATCCCCTTCCCACATCTCCTTTTTCTTGAATACATCTGTATCCTCTATACCAACCGCCGCCTCGATCCTCCTCACCCCCTGGTGTCTCCATTCCTCTCCACCCCCCGCCACCCCTTTACCCGACCCGCGACCCCTATGGTCACAGGTTCGAATCCTGCCTCGGGCATGGATGTGTGCGATGTCCTTAGGTTAGGTTAGGTTTAAGTAGTTCTAAGTTCTAGGGGACTGATGACCTCAGATGTTAAGTCCCATAGGGCTCAGAGCCATATGAATTTGAATCATATGGTACTTTCTTACTTCCTCTATTATCTTCATGTGCCATTTTTATCCATTCTATCATATCAGTGCAATGTGTGTTCAGTGTTGTTGTTCCATACTAAGAACGCCGTTTTCAATGTCGCTGTTCGAGGCGCCAGAGTTAATGTGCCACATCTTCATTGAGTGCCATTTAAACTATACGTGGATTTTAGTTAAACGTGCCTCATCCAGGTGCCCCTTTTTTGTATATTTTAACTCCAATCACTTTCCTATTCTCATGTGTACATTTCATCTTTTGTACTCTTACTTTATATATGTAATGTTCTCCTGTGGTATTTCAAGTAATCTTTTAGCTGAAGCACGGCGAATTGTGCCGCTGCCAGCCCGCCCCTAACCCAAGGGGCAGCGGAATGAAATTGGAATGAAGGAAAAAAAAAACAACATTCTCCATGGGTCCAGAGCCATTCATTGTGTGCCACACGCTTCCTTGAAAGACGACGCGAGTTGGCCGCCTCACCGATAAGTTTCACTGCTCGGAACATCCGCAAAACGTTTCTTTGGTGGAAAGAGGATTCTTAAACAGCGAGGGCATTTTTTTAGTCATTCTTAAGAGGAACATTCTACCGCAGATAAAGACACTGAAAACTTTCGAAAACACTTGTACAGTCTCTGGAAATAACGGTCACGTGCTTCGGCTAATAGATCGGCGCCTAGACCAGCATTTTTACTTTCTTTTTGTGTTTCCATGCCAGAAAGCAGTGTGCCAGAGGCACTAAAAAAATAACACACAGGGTTGATTGGTTTATTTGGGGGGAGGGACCAAACAGTGAGGTCACTTGTCTCATCGGTTTGTAAGATTTTTAAATGAAAGTTTCTGGAAGGATAGAATCACTATACTTGACTGGGATGGCCGAGTTTCCCTGCTTTGGTGATGTTACAGGGAAAAATAACTTTTCTAATAAGTAACTGCTAACGGAGGCACAAAAAATTTTCCAAGAATGGTCATGCGCTGCTCTCATTACACACTGCGGGCTTTCATCCAGGGATATACTTTCAGTTCTGCTCTCAGCAGAGGCACTTCACATTCCGAATCCGCTCTCAATTGGGGTACTACAGTCAGGACTCCTCAGGCTCAGACTCCAGCCAACAGACTTCTGGTAAAGTCCTCGTCCATGGACAAAGCAGTAGCTGCTTTCAAACTGGAGCACTTAGCAAACAATCAGCACCACCCAAACCTAGCACTTACCGCTATTTATGAGCAGAACCGGTAGTATGGGTCACGATCGATTTAGTAACCCTCCATAATTTCACGGTTAGATTTAACATGGCAACTAGGGCAGGCACAGTTGCATAACAGCTTCATATCTATTCTGAAAATGGTAAGTCATCTCTGTCGAGTCGCAGATTTTGGTCAGTTAGTTTTTAATATATTAGGAAGGTGAATTTACCATTACATACTCTCCTATTCTAATCTTTGCGAACCAAAGAACATTATAATTTCGTTTTATTCGTTTTACTGTTAGCGTTTGTCACATTAAATGGTTCAAATGTCTCTGAGCACTATGGGACGTAACATCTATGGTCATCAGTCCCCTAGAACGTAGAACTACTTAAACCGAACTAACCTAAGGACATCACACAACACCCAGTCTTGTCACATTAGTAGAAGCTTTTACGGAATTATTTGACGATGTTTAAATAAACTAAGTTATTGTTAATACACTCATGGATTTATTTTACCTCTGAATTTCATTTCATAGCTAGTCATCCGTTTGTATAATTAGGGTACTATTGGGATTACCTTCACCCATTAAACGACTTGTGGGCCGAAAATTATCATGTATTAATTCCACTGTGCACAGTTTAATCAGCATATTTTCTTGGACAGAGACCTAGGTAGACAACTAGGTATCATTCATCTCTCTTTAACAGAGCGACGTGTTTCAAAGAGTGATACTGAGCTACAGTTCTTAAATTACTATCTTAGACACAAAATAATTTATGGGAAGGTGCTGATTGCTGCAGAAATGTTATTTAATGGCAAGATAATACACAATGCATAGAAGAAAAGTAAAAAGAAAACAGGGACAGACAAACTAAAGCATAATAAAATAATGGTAATTGAGGGAGCTAAAGTAACAGCCACGAGGAGTGGCCACGTGGTTAGAGGCCCCATGTCATGGAATGCACGGCCTCTCCCTCCAGAAGTTCGACTCCTCACTCAGGCATGGGTGTGCGTGTTGTTCTTAACATAAGTTAGTTTAAGTTGTGTAAGTCTAGGGACCGTTGAACTCAGCAGTTTGGTCCCTTAGGATTTCACACACATTTGAACATTCGAAGCTAAAGCAACAAATGATCCACACCACTTAGCAAATTACAAAAATGAGCGTTTTTTTTAAGTATTGCAGAGAAATTACAGCAAAAATTCGCAAAAACGAATGTATCACCAATAAATAATTATGCAGTAAGCACAGTGATGTTACTACCAACCACAGAGTGTGAAGAACTGTATGAAACCAAAAAAATTAAATCTTTGTTGGTCCATTATGACCAGTGGACATCGTGCGGTATGCACTATTCCACTCAATAAACTTTACCAACAGCTGTACACTTGCTTTCAAAATAAAATAAATTATCTTAAAGTGTATGGCTGTTGGTAAAGTTTATAGAATTGAAAAGTAAAAAATAAAAGGTTGGTAGAGTTAGATGAAGTGCCAATTTGTGTGCTGAAACAATATATAGAGAGAATACAAGCTCCTGTAACAGAAGTAACAGCTGTATCATTCACATCAGGGAGATTTCTGGAGTATTTAAAACAGGCAAGAGTAAGGTAATGCAGGAGACACAAATCTACCACCCTATTTCTCTGTTGTCACCAATCTCAAAAATAATATACTTAATTATGAAACACAGATTAATGAATTACTTGAATAAATACAATCTGCTTTATGGATGTGCCTTGCAGGGTAGCCTACATCTCAGGTTCAAAAAACTGTTTTCAGGCCCCCAAGTTGTAGGCTGCCCTCCATGACAGGCATGTGTGTTGAAGTAGTACTGGCCTGCTTTTTCGACCTGTTTTGTAGGGCTTCACATACAGGTTGGCATGGCTGGGAGGCATTTGAGATGGGTAGAGGGGAATGTGAACAAAGAGCGAGAAAGAGAGAGAGAGAGAGAGAGATAGAGGTTAGTGAAGATGGACAGATGGATGGAAAGAGGGGAAGGAGGTAGGGACAGATAGAAAAGGAAAGCTGGAGGAGATAGACAAAGAGAGGGGGAGGAAAAGATGGCCTGACAGGGAGAAGGAGGACGAGAAGGACAGAGAGACTGAAAGGAGGAGACTGATAGAGAATGGGAGGATGAAGCAGAAAGAATTACAAGAAGGAGGGAACAGACAGAGAAAGTGGTAGAAGAAGTTGTACAGAGGGTGAGGGAGGAGGAAATGGCCAAAGAGAGAGGAGGAGGAGATGGACAGAGACAGGAACATGATGAGATATTCCAAGTGAGGAGAAGAAGGAAATTGGTAGAAAATGGTGGAGGTGTGGGAGGAATAGGAGGAATTTGGTAGATGGGATGGGCAGTGGACAGTTGTAAAAGGGGAAGGAGGGGAAGGACAGGATGGACTGAGAGAGTAGATGGGCAGAGAGAGGGAAGGAGGAGATGGAGAGAAAGAGGGAAGTGCCAGAGGAGGGGGGGGGGGGGGGAGTTGGAGATGGACAAAGACAGGAGGGAGGATAAAATGGACTGAGAGAGGAGGCAGGAGGATATGGGTAGTGAGAGGGGGAGGAAAGGATGGATAGAGAGTAATGAGAAGAGGAATTGGCCAGAGAGAGGGGAAGATGGAGGTGGAAAGAGAAAGGGGGCAGGAGGATGGGGGAAGACAGAAGTGCATCCCTGAAATTTAATGGATTATGCAGTAAACAGTATTTGTAAAATACAGGTAACGGACAGAACAGTACTCACAGTCAGAGTTGAAGTCATAGTCGCAGCGCGCCCAGCCTAGCACCGAGCTGAACGAGGCGAACATGTAGAACAGTGTCCACGAGACCACCACCATGTAGATGATGTTGATCACAAGCACTATGACCAGCGCGCTGAAGCCCACTCCTTTGGCAGAGAGAAAGAACATTTAAATTTGAAACGAACGCAATATTGAAACATCTGAATGTGGTAGAACATCCCACTTTGTGGCATTTGACTATTGGAAAACTAAGACCGCAGTAAATTGTGGTCAAATAAAACCCACCCTTGAAAAACCTATTCCAAATTCATACTTGCAAACTAGACGAAAGAAGGGAAGAAATGTCTCGTGTGGATCGAGAAATTTTAATACCATTCATCAGTCATCACAAAATTGTGAAATTTTTTATGTCTGCTGCACCAAAATGAAGATGGCAAGTCCCAAAACAGCATGATTATTGGTGAAAAATTCTCGACGGGTCCCTCGGACCAATAGGACAGAAAAAGAACATTCATGAGTATAAGTTATACCTGAGGATCACGAAATTACAGGAAGAAAGGGAAATTTATGACGCGTAACGCAGTTATAACGAGTCGAGTATACTTGCAACTCGACCACTGTCATCTATTGTTAGTTAGTTTCATGCTCCGTGGATCACTTTCCATGATAAATCTTACTGGTTTGGATCGATTCATTTTATTTTCACATTGCAAATTCATTTGTAAATATGATTACATGCTGACAATTCATAAGTTTTTAGTAAATGTATATAAGAGAGTTAGTAACTTCTACCCACCACCATTTACACACAGTTGTCTCAATAAAAGACATTCTTCTATGGAACAGAAGGAGTTGAAAGGAGAAACTTTCCAATTTTGTTTTCAAATTTTACTTTACTGTCTGACACACATTTTACATCGCTGGATAAGTGATCAAAACTTGTTGTTGTAGCACTGTGAACCACTTCTTGTGCTAAAGACAACCTTACTACGGAGCAATGAATATCATTTTTCGTACTCGTATTGTGATTATGTACCTTATTGCTCCTTTTGAATTGTAGTGGATTCCTTACAACGTACTTCATGAGGGAATAAATATGCTGTGAAGCAAAGTCAGAATGTCTACAAGATGACTGTACGTGAGCATCACCTTTTATTCTAACAGAAAGTTTTTCAGCAATGAAGGCTTTCTTTCTTAAGGATGAGTTACTGCAGAATATTATTCCACATGACATCATGGAAAGAAATTATTCAAAATACGTCAGCTTACTGATTTGTCTCTCCCCATATGCAATGATTCTAAGTGAAAATGTGGCTGAACTAAGTTGTTTTAGAAGTTCCAGAATGTGTCTTTTTCCAGTTTAAACTCTCGTCAATAAGTACAGCCAAAAATTTTGAAGTTTTCACAATATTTTAATTTTCTCGCCGTGTTTTACAATTATCATTGGTTTAGTGTCTCTAGACGAGCAGAAGGGAATACGTTGTGTCTTTTTAAAATTGAGGAAGAGACCATCTCAGAAAACCAGTCAATGGTACTTGTTTACCATTTGTTCTATTTCTAAATTTGTGATTGGATTGATTACGATACTACGTGATCTGCAAAAACAAAAAAATCTTACATTGCTTGTTGTGTATTAGATGGAAGTTCGTTGACATTTATGAAGAACAACAGTGAACCAAAGACTGAGCCTTGGAGAACCCCGTATGTGATTTCTCCCGTCAGAATTACGTCGTCGGACTTTATTGGTTGAATTACAAAATACAGCTTTCTGCATTGTTTTGGTTAAATACTATATTATCCATTGGTTGTCTGTAAACTGCCGACATTCCCATAAAACTTCAAATTATCTAGGATAATATTGTGATTCATACATAAGGTTGTGGGTTCCATGGAATGGTAGCACACAAAACAAGACTACGGAATGACACATCTTACAGAGCAACACAGAATGGACGACTCCTCGTATTAAGAATCGGGTCGTGCAACACGATTTGCAATACACATCTTACTTCACTCAAAGAACAAGTAGTACTTGGTGGCTATGTTAGGGGTGTATTTCTTTGGCATAGAATGTTTTCTGAAAGTTCAATCGGATTCATGTACGGAGCGCGTGATGGGTAGTCCGGTCGCTTGATGCAGGTACCAATTAACAGGGCGAGCACTACCAGATGAAATCCTTTTGCGTTAGATTACTCGTAGAGCGACGCAGGATGACTTTCATACAGCATGCAGCGGTCGCACTACAGACAGGAAATACATGCATTAGCGCACATGCTCCTAACATCTTGAAGACGGAGACATTGACTTCTTCCTGTTGTTTTCCCTTCGGTTCCAAAGGGTGCACCAGACAAAAATATTACTCTACAGACGAAGTTGCCAGTCATTTGTCTACACGATACTACCGCAATGTTCCTGGTCCCAGTCGCGGTGGGCAAAATACTACAATTAACGAACAGTGCGATGGCTTTGTGCCGTTCGAACGCATCTGGATGGTCGCTGAGCGCACAGATCAAATTTTCTGAGTCGGTGATAATGCTTTTGATGGCAGATGTGTGCCGCGAGATCTCTGGTGAAGGCATTTACCCTGGAGAACAGGCGCTTTCGCCACTTCAGTCACGATGATGATCCGGACACAGGATTGTGTTGTCGACCTCACAAGTGCTGGTGTTCAAAGATCCCCACTCGCAAAAACTTCACACCCGTGTTTATTCGGGGGAGGGGACCAAACAGCGACGTCATCAAGTCCCAAAGGACTAGGGAAGGATGGGGAAAGAAATCGGCCGTACCCTTTCAAAGGAACCATCCCGAAATTTGCCTGAAGCGATTCAGGGAAATCACGGAAACCTAAATCAGGATGGCCGGACGCTGGTTTGGACCATCGTCCTCCCGAATGCGCCCGTGAAACGAAGAGAGTTAGTCTGATCCTCGACAACCTAGTGAGGTTGTCACCAGCTTCGTTATAGACATGTGTTCGCCATGCCATCCAGCTTCCTTATGACTCGAGCTCATTCTGACGGATGCGCACAAAAAGCACGCAGATCGACTATGTCAAAGACCTCAGATCAGACAGACTGTTGCAGTCACACGAAGTGATCTTATACTGGCATTCAATCATCAAATGGCTCTGACGTTTTGTATAAGATTTTTTCTGTTCAAGCCGCGTCATGTTTGAGTTGAAATTCGAGTCTTTGAAAATCTTCATCATCTTCTTTGCCAAGAGTTGACTGATAGTACGGATAGCTGTCGCATAGTGGTGTTCTTGGCTTACTTTTGGTGCAGTGATGTCCCCTGGGGGAAAGGTGAAACCCACCCGAGAAGATTCTCTCCACCAGCAGAAAGTAAGACAACTACGACAGTAGGACACACTTCTATCCCAGCTTTCAGTTCCAAACTACGAAGATAGTGATCTTCGAAAGTTCGAGTTTTAATTTAAACATGAAGTGACTTGCATACTAAGAAAATTTTATACATTTCTACCAAGCTAGTGCACTCAGCAATGAATATCACAGTAGGAAGTTCAGATGAAGATTAATGGACATATCCTATAAAGGAAATCACAGAAGTTGGATGGACAAATATATGGCTAAAAAAGATAACTGCAAAGAAACCTTGGATAACAGAAGACGTACTTCAATTGCTTAACAAAGAAAGGGAGTACAAACATAATCTGAAAAAGGCAACAATTTGATAATACAAGTCGCTTGAGAATCAGATAAAGTGGGAAGTGCAAGGAAATTAAAATGAAATGGCTGCTGGAAAGATTTAAAGAAATCGAGAAATGAACTGGTATCTGAGGAACAGATTCAGCGTATAGAAAAATCAAAATAATATTCGGCGAAATTAAAAGCAATGGCAGCAACATTAACAGTGTAACAGGAATTCCAATGTGAAACACCGCGGGGGGTTTCTGTATGGCAGAGGACTTGTCTGATAACGTGATGGTAGAGGAAATGGGAGTCAGTTTGAAAGACACGGAGGATCAGTTACTATAGGGAGTGTTTAACAGAGCTTTGGAAGACATGCAATCAAAGAAGGCAGAAAATACCGATAATATTTCTTCGGATTTCCTACAATCATTGGGGGGAGTGAAAACCATATTACTGTTAAAACCGGTTTGTAGAATCTGTGACTCTCAGACACATCATCAAACGTTGAGAAAAATGTCAGCCATACAATCCGGAAGATTTCTAGGACAGATAAGTGCGAGAGCTATCGCATAATCAGCTTAACAACACACCATCGCAATTGCTGACATAAATAATATACATAAGAATGGAAAATAAAATTGAGGATATGCTGGATTACCAGCAGCTTGGCCCTTAGGAAAGGTAAAGGCATCAGAGAGGCAGTCCTGACATTGTGCTCGGTAATGGAGGCAAGACTTCAGAAAAATCAAGACACCTTCATTTTGCTGACCTAGGAAAAGTGCTCAGCAATGTAAAATGATGCATCGTTAGAAATTCTCTGGGAAATAGGAGTAAGCTACACGGAAAACGAGTAATGTACACTATGCACAAAAGGTACAAAAGACAAGAGGGAAAAATTAGAGTGGGAGACAAGAGACGAAGTGCTCGAATTGAAAAATATATAAGATAGGGATGTTGTCTTTCGCTCTTACTTTTCAGTCTGTACATCAAAGACGCAATGGCGGAAATAAAAGAAAAGTTTTGAGTGCATTTAAAACTCAAGATGAAAGAATATCAATGATAAGCTACAATTATGACATTGCCATCCTCCGCGATAATGAAGAAGAATTACAGGACTTGTTGAAAGGAATGAATAGACTAATGAATGTAGAATATGGGCTGAGTGTAAACCGCAGAAAGATGAAAGTAGCGAGGAGTAAAGTGAGATTAGCGATAAATTTAGCATCGAAGTTGGTGACCATAGACAGATGAAGGAATTCTGCTACCAAGAAAGAAAATAATACATCAGGGAGGAAGCAACGACGACATAAAACGCGGACTAGCACACGCAAAGAGGGCGTACCTAGCCGAAAGAAACCAATAAATGTCAAACCTCGGGCTAAATTTGAGGAATAAACTTCTGAGAACGTACGTTTGGAACATAGAATTATAGAAGTGAATCCTGAACTATTAGAGAACTGGAAAAGAAGAAAATTGAAGGGTTAGAGATGTTGTGGTACATAAGGAAGTTGGGCCAGGGAACAGACAAATGAAGAGGTTGTGCGCAAAATCGGCGAGGAGAGTAATATGTGGAAATACTGACAAGAAGAAAGAGCGGGATGATAGAACGTCTATTACGACATCAAGGAATAACTTCCACGGTCCTTGAAGAAGCTATAGACGGAAAAAATGCAGGGGAAGACAAAGATTGGAATATATCCAACAAATAACTGAGTACGTCTGATGCAAGTGCTTTTCTGAGATGAAGAGGTTAGCCCAGGAGAGGAAGTCGAGGATGACTGACTGTGGAACTTCGTTGTTACTAAAACTCAAAGACTCCAGCACGGGATATATTTTTGAAGCTTTATTGTGCACGTCAATCAAGCCTCGTACTTCTTCCATCGAAATTGTCTGTTTTTAATTTTTTTTTAAATATTCTGTGTGTTCAGTATCATTATTATTCTTCCGATTCCCTTTACTTATGACCCAAAATCCTCCTTTTCTCGGATAGCAGCCATTTAGCTTGCTTGTAATGGCGCTGACTTACGTGACGGAAGTCTTGTAAAGATCGTACGTGTAGAACTCGGATCAAAAGGTAGAATTATTTGTGAAAGTGACGTCAGTGTGCACAATTTGATCGTTACTGATGGTCCAGTGTGACAGTACATCTTCAGTTCAAATACAGTTCGTGTTACTGGTGGATTGTGTTGTACGTTTGTGAACTAGCCTATGGCAATCGAAGCTCCACATCCAGATTCTAAATGACAGCGCTTTCTCTGCTGAAAGATCCATCGCGTGTTTACATGGCTCTACCGTTACACAAGAGAAAATGAAAGTTTTTCTGTATTTAACTCTAGCCAAGGCAGATCATGATATGAACGTACTCATGGCTGGTTTTATGAGTAAGTTGTTGACGGAAGTGGACATGCAAGCATCGACGTCACTGTTCCGTGTATTTGTTGGTTTCATATCTTAAAGAACAGGACCCAACATTCTTACACAGTGTACTGGCAAATTTACCAGTGAATGGCCGGTTACACTTGCTGACACTAACATTGGCACTGCCATTTACCCAATACCATGTACAGCCTCATTCGCGAAATGAAATTGATATTTATTTATGGTATTACCGACAACAGTGAAGCTGGTATGCATCACGTCACTGAGTGAAACACAGGCTCTGAAAGCTGCGTGGTGTCCTACCAGCCTGATTCGACTCAAGTACAAAATTCATACGAACTCAGTTCCTAATCGTCTCCCCATTTATGGGTTTTTATATGTGCTTACTGACTAGTAAAAGTAACTGGTGAACAGTCCTACACTGCTTTGAGCCACAGTTCTAATGCCGTTCATATAACAATTACTTCTGGTGCCTGAGAAATACTTTGATATCTTCAGAACGAAATATGAGTTTCTAAATTAAAAAATAGATTATTCTCAATGCTGGTTCGAAAAAAAAATGTTCCAAATTATATATGCATAGATGTTTGTGATAAAACATTTTAGAGTTAGTTACATGTTATACACATCGTTTGAAAGAGTGTTTCATATAAATTATGTGGACTTAATCAGTTTGCACGAAAAGTATTTGTGATTAGTGTTAGCATTAATGAACACATCACCGTTTTATTTCTACTCATACAACTACACTTAAAAACTAGTTCTGTTTTCTTTAATGGCTACAAGTTTTTAAATAAAAATTCGTCCATGGAATACATGGAGTTGTCCAGCAGAAATTATTTTTGGGTTAGATTTAAAATTTGCGTTGCTACCTGTCAGACATTTGATGTTACTGAGCAAATGACAAAAAATTTTTGTTAGTGAATATTGAAGTCCGCTCTTAGCCACTAATTGCTTTAATAACTGGTAACAAAGGTCATTTTTTCTCTGTTGTTGTTGACATGAATTGTACTTTTCTTCTTGAATTATGATGGATTTACGACTAATTTCATTTGAGAATGTATCTTTTGTGATGATACAGTTAAAATGCTTAATTCCTTGAAGAGGTACCTACATGACAACTGCCAGTGAACATCACATATTATTCTTGCTTCTTGCTTTTTTGCAATGAATACTTTCTTACTTTCTTTCTAAGTGGTGAGTTGCCCTAGAAAATTACTCGATAAGACATTATTGACTGGAATTTTACAAAATATGTGAGGTATATGAGTTGTTTGTTTGCAAAACTAGCAATTATACCAAGAGCAATAAACAGTAACTCAACCTTACTGTTCGAGAATCACAGCAATATGCTTCTTCCAGTTCAAGTTTTCAACAATATGTGCACCCAAAAGTGTGGACCATTTTTCCCTCCTTACTGTCTTCTATTGATGTGCTACATCAGTTGTTGGTGTGTGTCTGTTTGTTGTTCAAAACTGAATATGTGTATTTTATGAAAATTAATAATTCTTTCAGAAACGTCATTAATAACCTCTTCTGTTTTTTTCTCTCCAATGTCATTTATTATACACTTAGTACTTCAGCAAAAAGTAGCAGTTCAGCTTCATGAATGTTAAGTGAAAGGTCATTCACATACATAAGTAATAGGAGTGAATCAAAACTGAACTTCGTTGGACTCCCTTCATGATTTCTACACAGTCCCTAAAATTTTCTTATATTCCAACATTGTTTGGATTATTGAAAATAACGTTATACATATTGTTTTTTTAAGTATTCTTTCAAACCAGCTGGGAGTACAACCACAGCGAAACATGATCTATGCAATTAAACGTATTGAAAATATACAAAGAAATGCCAACCAGAGATATTTTACTCCTTAAGGCTTGTAATATTTGACGAGGGAATATATGAATAGCATTATCAGTTGAGCAACCCTTCTGGGACCTGAATTATGATGTGCTATATAAACTGTTCCTACGTAAATTTGAGACTATTCAGGAGGTATTATAGAATATTTTGGAAATATGCACTAGCAGGGAAACTGGACAGCAATTACTTAGGTCTCTCTTGTCACCTTTCTTATAAACATGTCCAACAATTGCATGTTTCAGTCTCTCTGACATTTCTTATAAAGTTAGAACAAGTTTCCGGGATTCTGTTTGAAATTCCAAATACCACATGAGATTTTTTCCAGTTTTTATAGTTTTGTTAAGTTCAGTGAATGATATTGATACTACTTAAAGTAAGATACTGCTTAAAGTTTTGTGGAATGGAATTTTTATTATATCTTCTTGCTTCTATAACTGGACCATTTTATCTTATTTTTGCTGTTACATTTAGAAACTCATTGTTAAAAGTACTTGCAGCTTATGAATTAACAATCACAACATTATCATTTAGTTTAGTTGTTGTGGTATCTTGTATACTGAACTGCCATGTCTCCCATTTCACAATATCCCATATAGTTTCAATCTCATTATCTTCATTTTAACTTCTGTTAGGACTTGCATATTTCTGGACATTTTAATAAATATTACTGTATTTTTTTGTAGAATGCAATCACTGTTGCATCTTGAGTTATTCTGGCACATATATAGATTTCCTTTTTCCTCTTACATGAGATATTAATCTCTTTAGTTATCCATGGCTTAAAGATTTTTATAATCGACTTTTTGGATAACTTTTTAGAAAACCCACTTTCTAATATTTACAGTACTTACTATGGAACATACTGCATTTCTCATTAGTTTATCTTTACAAATATAGCTCATGTCATACCACCTATTTTAATTTATTTTTAAAACACTCTATTCTGTTAACATTAATAAGCCTCATTGCTCTGTAGGAATAAGCTTCAGAGCTATAAGGAGTTAGATTATTTCCATTAATTGTGTATTATGACCAGGTAGTCCATTAACAATTTCGTACACAGTAATTGTTTCAGCCTGAGCACTTTCTATAAAAATGTTATCAGTTAAGGTTGCTGCATGGTACTTGGAAAAATTACCACTGAAATCAGATTGAAACAGCCTAATGATGAATCCATCTCATTTTTACAGTCGGAATCCCTTAAGAAATCTACATTGAAATCTCCGCAAACCACTAATTGTTTTTTCTTGTGTGCCATGTAGCTCAATAAGGAGTCCAGATACATTATAAACAGCCGAAAGTTTTCTAGAGGGTATCCGTATACTTTTACAATTAAAAGAGAAATATCTTGCGATAACAACTGACACGCATATGATTGTAGGATCTAATCCATACAATAACAATATGTTTCAATATTTCTGGCTTTGTGTCCAATTTTTACATATGCTGTAACTCCACCTCCTGCCATGTTGATTCTACATGAAAACGATACTGTTCTGTAATCCCTTATATTTAACTTCTCTAACACTGTAGTTACATAATTTATCTTAATTACTTTTTAATTTCACTGTATATTCCAGAATATAACAAAGTAGCTATGACTAATATGCAGCAAAATTTTCTCTGAAATGTACGGAAATAATAGCCAGATATGAACTGACACCAAATAGTAGATTCATTTCAACTTCAGTATATTGTTATTATGAGTATATGTGACCAATTCTGAATGCTTGAGATAAACATTATGTTTTATTAACATTTTATATTTATGAATACATGGGCTAAGAATTTTAATATATTTTACGAAATTCGTAACTGTGCTGTCTGTGATAATGTTATTTATTCTGCTACTGGTTCGGTCTTAAACCATCATCAACGGCAGAAAAATTATCGCAGATGTCGCACATGTTGTAAGTGCTTTGGCATAACCGTAATTAACCATAATTGCCATTAAAAATGAAAACTTCTAGCAAAATTACAATATGAGAGCTCATTGACATTGCTTTTTGTCAGTGGACCGTCACATTGTAATCTTGCTACAATTTTTCATAAAAATGTTAGCAGTTAAGGTCCTTTTATGTTGCAATGGGCGATTATGGTTTTCAATAGTAATGTATGTCAAAGAATGTGTGGCATGTGATACTTCTGCGATAATTTTCTGCTGTTGATGATGGTTCAAGACCGAAACCGGTAGCAGAATAAATAACATTATCATAGACAGCACAGTGTTATGCATTTTATAAAATGCGAACATGCTGTTGACCAGCGCCTAAGCATGATGTTCAGTTTTAATATAATTTTTTGTGTTGCTTCTGACACTAAGTCTTACCTTGGAAGATAGGTGCCATCCGAGCAAAGACAACAGTAGCCCCTTGCTGACTGTACTGCCCAAGGACCATCTCCATAAAGAAGATAGGTACACCCATCACCATTAACATGATGATGTAAGGGATAAGGAAGGCGCCTGCAAAGAAATTCAGATAAATATGCAACTATGCAGCTACGATAAGGACAAGTGATCCCCAGCAGTGACCACTTGAACAATGAACATCAACAGCCTCAAACTGTTTCCTGGATACACACATTAGTACAATTAATACAGTTAAAAGAGGTCATAAAGGCACACTCGTTTCGCAGAGATATGGCACATTAACAAACGACTTAACCAGTATTTTTTTTTAAATCAGCTGGTATCCCTGTCTACAGAGGTACGCAGAATGAATCTGTACATGACGTACATGTAACAGGTATTCATGCACTAACATTCTTCGAATTTTTTATTTTAGGCTGAGCCAGTGAATTTAAAAAAAGCAGAGTATAACTTCCAAGCTCTGTAATACTTAATGACTACAACAGCGGAAGCAATACAATGGAGGACGAATGGGTTGCTTCGACGGATGAAATAGCGAAAGTCATGAGGATTATACAGACAAAAAGGAAGGGAACAACAAAAATTCTTGTATAACTCGCGAGATTATGAATTTAACTAACGAAAGCAAGAAATGAAGGGAATATAGATGAATAGACCATAATATTGCAGGAAGTACAAACTGGCTAAGTTGGAATGGCCAGACAATAAATAAGAAGGCTGCAGAAGCACGTATGACTAGGAGAAACAAAGATGTCGCTTATAGGAAAACTGAAGAGACATTTGAAAAAAAGGTGGCAGCTGTATGAATATCAAGAGCTCAGGTAATAAGGCATAGTAAGGAAAGAAGGCAGAGCTAGAAGACAAAAGTAATATACATGTATAGTCTATATGAGGAAAAGACTCAAGAGTTCGAAGGTGGGATTAAAATTCGGGGTCAAAGGATATTAGCGATAAGATTTGCTGATGACTTTCGTATCCTCAGCGAAAATAAAAAAGAATTACAGGAATGTACAATCTCTTGAGTACAGAACATGGATTGAGAATAAACCGGAAAAAGACCAGAGTAATGAGAAGCAGCAGAAATGAGAGCAGCGAGAAACTTGATATCAAAATTATTGAACATGAAGTAGATGAAGTTATGAAATTTTTCTACCTAGGCAACAAAATAGTCCATAGACGATGCAAGGAGGACATAAAAAGCATACTAACATAGATAATAACGACATTCCTGGCCAAAACAAGTCTATTGGGCTCAAATGTTGGCCTGATTTGAGGAAGAAATTTATGGTAATAAACGTTTGGAGTACAGTATTTTAGTATAGTGAATCATGGACTGTGAGAAAAGAGGAACAAAGGAGAATAGAAGAGATTGAAATGTGCTGCTACAGAAGAATATTGAAAATTAAGTACACTGATAAGATTAGGCATGAGGAGGTTCTTTTCAGAATCGGCGAAGAAAGGAATATAAGGAAATTCTTAAAGCACTGACAAGAAGAAGGGACAGGATGTTAGGACATGTTAAGGCATTAGGGAAAACTTCCTTGGTGCTGGACGGAACAGTAGAGAGCAAAAACTGTAGGGAAAGACGGAGATTGGAATACACCCAGCAAGTAATTGAGGACATAGAATGGAAGTGCTACTTTGAGATGAAGAGGCTAGCGTAGAGTGGGCCACATCAAAGCAGTCAGAAGAGATACGACACAAAAAAATCAGGGAAATAAACTTGAAGGCAATATCATAGAAAGAGAAGAGACAATAAATGTAGATGAGATGGCACTCAGAGACCTAAGGCGAGAAAAGGCTCGTAGAGTAGACGACATTCCATCATAATTACTGCAAACCTTGAGAGGCCTAGTCTTGACAAAACTGTTTCACCTGTTGATATGTGAAATAGAGGAAATAAGTTGAAAGAAAAACTAATATTTCCGGTGCCGGAAAAGATAGTTGATAATATTACTGAAATGTCAGTTAATAATTCATGATCTCCAAATACTGGCACGAATTGTTTACAGAAAAATAAAAGAACATATCAGTTCACGTTGTGAAGAAATGTAGGACCACGCGAGGCATTATCGACTCCTAGAAATGTAGTGTATGTTTATAGCATCTGCAGATTCAGAGGAATTGTTTGACAGTACTGACTGGAGTTCACTCTTTAAATTATAAAGGTAGCAGAGAAGACTTGTAAAGTACGCCTTTGTTACTCAATCTGTACACTGAGCAACCTGTGAAGGAAATAGCTCCGCTGTTCTGGCCACAGGTGGGTCTCAGCCAAAGGCGTCTTTTTGGTGTGGTATGGAGGGGCGTTTGTTTAGGTCAGCACACTCCCAGTCGTTCTCGGCTTTGCAAACCTTGGAGTCGCTACTTCTCACTCGAGTAACTTCTCAATTGGCAGCACGAGCCTGCGTCAGACGCGGCCAACGGATTCGGCGCATATTTGGCAGGTCGTTTCTGTGGAACCTCCAATGAAAGACTAAGATATTTTGACTGAATGCCCCCTATTTTTGGAAAAACCGTCCCTAAAGTTGAAGACGTGAAATCGGATAAAACTAAAAGGATCAATGAACAACTAAAAACTGAGCATTTTGATTATATATCGATCCGAGACGCATATTCTCCTAGAAATACAGTAAAGCAAATTTTACGCCTTACACTTATATATCCATGAAGCAAAAGCTGCTCACCGAAGCGCAACTAATGTAACAGCCAAGGCATGGGGTTGAGGAGCAGCAGATCTGTGTTCGATTGCCAAATGCAAGTCGCAGTTTTTTATTTTCGTTTTGTATTTTTTTTCCGTATCGTAGGAATATGAGAGTTGACAAGATACGTAAATCACTTATGACATGACAATTACCATCAGACTCGTTGTTCGATATAAAAGAGGGCATGTAACACAATGAGAGAAAGAGTCACTTTAAGGCGAGCTGGTGTAAAATTTTAATTCTTTAATACTCCAAGTTGTTTGAGAAATTTATTTGCTGCCTTATTATTATTCGTCAGAGATTTGCTTACCTTACTAACTCTGCTGTTCCTACTGCGCCGACTGTTGGCACACATGGTGAGGTTTTTGGTTGAATCGGTGGCGCCTCCTGTAGGCCATGCTGGGGAGGTGTGACTCAGAGCGAGGCAGTCACTGGCGATCCGGGAATGAGGTACACTGAAGAGCCAAAGAAACTGGTACAACGGCCTAATATCGTGTAGGGCTTCCGCGAGGAAGCAGAAGTGCGGCAACACGACGTGGCATGGAGTCGATTAACGTCTGTAGTGGTGGAGGGAATTGACACCATGAATCCTGCAGGGCTGTCGATAAATCCGTAAGAGGAGGGGGCTTCTGAACAGCTCGTTGCAAGGCATCTCAGATATGCTCAATAAAGTTTATGTCTGGGGAGTTTGTTCGCCAGTGGAAGCGTTTAAACTCAGAAGAGTGGAGCCACTCTGTAGCAATTCTGGACGTCTGGGGTGTCGCATTGTCCCGCTAGAATTTCCCAAATCCGTCGTAATGCACAATGGACATGAATGAATGCAGGTGACAGGATGCTTACGTACGTGTCACCTGCCGGAGTCGTATCTAGACGTATCAGGGGTCCCATATCATTGTAACTGCATACGCCCCACACCATTACAGAGCCTCCACCAGCTTAAACAGTCCCCTGGTAACATGCAGGGCCCATGGATTTATGAGGATGTCTCCATATCCGTACACGTCCATCCGCTCGATACAATATTAAACTTCACTCGTCCGACCAGGAAACATGTTTCCACTGTGTGCCGGACTGAGATTCGAACTCGGGACTTTTGCCTTTCGCCGGCAACTGCTCTACCAACTGAGCTACCCAAGCACGACTCACACCCCGTCCTCACAGCTTTACTTCTGCCAGTACCTCGTCTCCTACCTTCCAAACTTTACAGAAGCTCTCATGTGAAACTTGCAGAACTAGCACTCCTGAGAGAAAGGATATTACGGAGACATGGCTTTGCCACAGCCTGCGGGATGTTTCCAAAATTAGATTTTCACTCTGCAGCGGAGTGTGCGCTGATATGAAACTTCCTGGCAGATTAAAACTGTGTGCCGGACTGAGATTCGAACTCGGATATGAAACTTCCTGGCAGATTAAAACTTTGTGCCGGACTGAGATTCGAACTCGATATGAAACTTCCCGGCAGATTAAAACTGTGTGCCGGACTGAGATTCGTTCGAAGTTTCATATCAGCGCACACTCCGCTGCATCCCCCAGGCTGTGGCAAAGTCTTGTCTCCGCAATATCCTTTCTTTCAAGAGTGCTAGTTCTGCAAGTTTCGCAGGAGAGCTTCTGTAAAATTTAGAAGGTAGGAGACGAGGTACTGGCAGAAGTAAAGCTGTGAGGACGGGGTGTGAGTCGTGCTTGGGTAGCTCAGTTGGTAGAGCACTTGCCCGCGAAAGGCAAAGGTCCCAAGTTCGAATTTCAGTCCGGCACACAGTTTTAATCTGCCAGGAAGTTTCATATCAGCGCACACTCCGCTGCAGAGTGAAAATCTCATTCTGGGAACATGTTTCCAGTTATCAACAATCCAATGTCGGTGTTGACGGACCCAGGCGAGGCGTAACGCTTTGTGTCGTGCAGTCATCAAGGGCATACAAGTGGGCCTTCTGCTCCGAAAGCCCATATCGATGATGTTTCATCGAATGGTTCGTACGCTGACACTTGCTGGTGGACTATCACTGAAATCTACAGTAATCTGCGGAAGAGTTGCACTTCTGTCACGTTGAACGATTCTCTTCAGTCGTCGTTGGTCCCGTTCTTGCAGGATCTTTTTCCAGCCGCAGCGAAGTCGGAGATTTGATGTTTTACCGGATTCTTGATATTCACGGTACACTCGTGAAATGGCCGAACGGGAAAATTCCCACTTCATCACTACCTCGGAGATGCTGTGTCACATCACTCGTGCGTCGACTATAACACCAAGTCCAAATTCACTTAAATCTTGACAGTCTGCCATTGTAGCAGTAGTAATCAATCTAACAACTGCGCCAGACACTTGTTGTCTTATATAGACATTGCCGACTGCAGCGCCGTATTCTGCCTGTTTACATATCTCTGTATGTGAATACGCATGCGTATATCAGTTTCTTCGGCTCTTCAGTGTAGTTCGGCAAGCACTTCTAATGTGAGCCGTGAGTTGCCGAGCCGTTAACTGCAAAAGTTTGTTGGACTCGGCCCGGTATATGGTCGGGTGACTAGGTCGAGTACAACACACTTTTCCGTTTACCGGCTCGGCAACTCACGGCCCACATTAGAAGTGCTTGCCGTACTATCTCCTTCTCGGATCACCACCGACTGCCTCGCTCTGGACTCACGCCTCCTCAATAGGGGCTACAGCTGGGGCCACGATTGCAACCAAAAGCCTCGCCATGCCGCAGATGTGTCAGCAGTCGGCACTCTACCAATTTACGTACGGAAGAAAACTCAAATCAAAAACCCGCGGAATGCACTTGAGAATCGAACACATGGTCCTTGCTCCTCCACCAGATGCCTTGGTCGTTACGCCAGCAGCTTAAGAGGTGAATAGCGTTTACCTTATGGGTATGTTACCGGCAGTTCTGCTCGTGCGCCGGCCGAAGTGGCCGTGCGGTTAAAGGCGCTGCAGTCTGGAACCGCAAGACCGCTACGGTCGCAGGTTCGAATCCTGCCTCGGGCATGGATGTGTGTGATGTCCTTAGGTTAGTTAGGTTTGATTAGTTCTAAGTTCTAGGCGACTGATGACCTCAGAAGTTAAGTCGCATAGTGCTCAGAGCCATTTGAACCAATCTGCTCGTGCGTTTGAGGACCATGTATACGACGGTGAAAAATGCTCAGACTACATTTAGCAAATAAAAACAAATACGCCTCGCCCCAGGATGGAACTCTTGACCTTCTGCATGCTAACCATAAACGCTACTCGCTGCACCAGCTGCACTGCACTACTATTTATGCTGACAGAGGCACTTACTGTACATGTGATTACAGTGTTGCCAGACTGCCAGTCTTTAGCACCCATTTACAGTCGGAAATATGCACAGGACGAAATTTTGTAAGAGACTTTTTGTATCGCTAGTATGTGAGTAATCGCACTGTGAAGACAGAGTGCGCAAATTTTTCTTCACCCTGCGTAATACCAGTTACCTAAAATCTATTAGTAGCCATTACACTACACGTCAAACATAACGATTTCCTTCTTTCTTGGGGCTTTTGTCCCGCGTCACGCGGGTCGGCCGTGTTACCATTGATATGGCAGCGTTAGTTGCAGAGGTTGGCCAGATGCCCTCCTTGCCGCCATTCCGAACTCCCCGGGACGGTATTAGTGTTCCCCAGCTGCCTGCATCTAGTGGAAGCCATGGAAGAGTGCGAACGTTTTCAAATGTCAGCGAATCCTGTAACCGAGGCGGAACATGAGGACTAGCCCGGTATTCACCTAGTGGGATGAGGAAAATCGCCTAAAAACCACATCCAGGTTGGCCGGCCAGCATACCTGCCCTCGCCGTAATCCGCTGGGCATATTCGATCCGGGGCCGGCGCGCCTACCCGAGTCCAGGAAGTAGCGCATTAGCGCTCTCGGTTACCCTGGTGGGTACATCGAACATAACAAACAGTATGTAGTAGAATATAATGGAACTCGCTACATGCGTTTAAATATTTTACACATAAACTACTCAGATATTTAAGGTACGAAATTCAAGTTCGTTGCGTTATGAATTTCTTTTTTCGGCAGTTCGGTTCAGAACGTCCTCATTAGTTATTCGATCCACCTATCCAATCTTCAGTATTCTTCTATAACACCATATTTCAGTCCACCTCCGGTAGTTGAGTGGTCAGTGCGACGGAATGTCAATCGTCAGGACCCGGGTTTGATTCCCGGCTGGGTCGGAGATTTTCGCCGCTCAGAGACTGGGTGTTGTGTTGTCCTAATCACCATCATTTCATCCCCATCGACGGGAGGCCCTAGTCACACGACATTATTACCACATTTCAAAAGCTTGGGTTCTCTTCTTGTCTCCTTCATTGTCCACATTTCATTTCTGTACATGGTGACACTACAGAAAAATACTTTCAAAAGAATACCTAACGTTATTTTCGAAGTTAAAATTACTCTTTCAGAAATGATTTTTTCCTATTTTCAGTCGGCATTTTACACCTATTCTTTGACCATCAGTTATTTTTCCTCCCGAAGTGCAAAAATCATCTACTACTATCAGTATCTAAGCTAATTCCCTCAGCATTGCGCGATTTAATTCGACTGCAGTCCATGACCCTTGTTTTATTTATGTTGATTTTCATCTCATAAACTCTTCCTGAGTCACAGCTCATTCCATTAAACCGCTGTTCCAAGTCTTTTGCTGCCTCTGTCAGAGTTGCAATATCGTCATAAAAACATTTTGATTTCGTCTCGCTGAACTTTTACACCATTTTCAAATATATATAGCTGGTTTCCATCACAGCTTGTCCATCTCCATGTTGTTGTTGTGGTCTTCAGTCCTGAGACCGGTTTGATGCAGCTCTCCATGCTACTCTGTCCTGTGCAAGCTTCTTCTTCTCCCAGTACCTACTGAAACCTACATCCTTCTGAATCTGCTTGATGTATTCATCTCTTGGTCTCCCTCTACGATTTTTACCCTCCACGCTGCCCTCCAATGCTAACTTGGTGATCCCTTGATGCCTCAGAACATGTCCTTCCAATCGATCCCTTCTTCTAGTCAAGTTGTGCCACAAACTTCTCTTCTCCCCAATCCTGTGCAATACCTCCTCATTAGTTACGTTATGTACCCATCTAATCTTCAGCATTCTTCTGTAGCACCACTTTTCGAAAGCTTCTATTCTCTTCTTGTCTAAACTATTTATCGTCCATGTTTCACTTCCATACATAGCTACACTCCATACAAATACTTTCAGAAATGACTTCCTGACACTTAAATCTATACTCGATGTTAACAAATTTCTCTTCTTCAGAAACGCTTTCCTTGCCATTGCCAGTCTACATTTTAAATCCTCTCTATTTCCACCATCATCAGTTACTTTGCTCCCCAAATAGCAAAACTCCTTTCCTACTTTAAGTGTCTCATTTCCTAATCTAATACCCTCAGCATCTCCCGACTTAATTTGACTACATTCCATTATCCTCGTTTTGCTTTTGTTGATGTTCATCTTATATCCTCCTTTCAAGACGCTATCCATTCCGTTCAACTGCTCTTCCAAGTCCTTTGCTGTCTCTGACAGAATTACAATGTCATCGGCGAACCTCAAGGTTTTTATTTCTTCTCCATGCATTTTAATACCTACTCCGATTTTTTTTTTCCTTCACTGCTTGCTCAATATACAGATTGAATAACATCGGGGAGAGGCTACAACCCTGTCTCACTCCCTTCCCAACCACTGCTTCCCTTTCATGCTCCTCAACTCTTATAACTGCCATTTGGTTTCTGTACAAATTGTAAATAGCCTTTTGCTCCCTGTATTTTACCCCTGCCACCTTCAGAATCTGAAAGAGAGTATTCCAGTCAACATTGTCAAAAGCTTTCTCTAAGTCTACAAATGCTAGAAACGTAGGTTTGCCTTTCCTTAATCTAGCTTCCAAGATAAGTCGTTGGGTCAGTATTGCCTCACGTGTTCCAATATTTCTACGGAATCCAAACTGATCTTCCCCGAGGTCGGCTTATACTAGTTTTTCCATTCGTCTGTAAAGAATTCGCGTTAGTATTTTGCAGCCGTGACTTATTAAACTGATAGTTCGGCAATTTTCACATCTGTCAACACCTGCTTTCTTCGGGATTGGAATTATTATATTCTTCTTGAAGTCTGAGGGTATTTCGCCTGTCTCATTCATCTTGCTCGCCATATGGTAAAGTTTCGTCAGGACTGGTTCTCCCAAGGCCATCAGTAGTTCTAATGGAATGTTGTCTACTCCCGGGGCCATGTTTCGACTCAGGTCTTTCAGTGCTCTGTCAAACTCTTCACGCAGTATCACATCTTCCATTTCATCTTCATCTACATCCTCTTCCATTTCCATAATTTTGTCCTCAAATACATCGCCCTTGTATAGACCCTCTATATACTCCTTCCACCTTTCTGCTTTCCCTTCTTTGCTTAGAACTGGCTTTCCATCTGAGTTCTTGATATTCATACAAGTGGTTCTCTTTTCTCCAAATTTCTCTTTAATTTTCCTATAGGCAGTATCTATCTTACCCCTAGTGAGATAAGCCTCTACATCCTTACATTTGTCCTCTAGCCATCCCTGCATAGCCATTTTGCACTTCCTGTCGATTTCATTTTTGACACGTTTATATTCCTTTTTGCCTGCTTCATATACTGCATTTTTATATTTTCTCCTTTCATCAATTAAATTCAATATTTCTTCTGTTACCCAAGGATTTCTACTAGCCCTCGTCTTTTTACCTACTTGATCCTCTGCTGCCTTCACTACTTCATCCCTCAAAGCTATTCATTCATCGTCTACTGTATTACTTTCCCCCATTCCTGTCAATTGTTCCCTTATGCTCTCCCTTAAACTCTGTACAACCTCTGGTTCTTTCAGTTTATCCACGTCCCATCTCCTTAAATTCCCACCTTCTTGCAGTTTCTTCAGTTTTAATCTACAGTTCATAACCAATAGATTGTGGTCAGAGTCCACATCTTACAATTTAAAACCTGGTTCCTAAATCTCTGTCTTACCATTATATAATCTATCTGAAACCTGTCAGTATCTCCAGGCTTCTTCCATGTATACAACCTTCTTTTATGATTCTTGAACCAAGTGTTAGCTGTGATTAAGTTGTGCTCTGTGCAAAATTCTACCAGTCGGCTTCCTCTTTCATTTCTTACCCCCAATCCATATTCACGTACTACATTTCCTTCTCTCCCTTTTCCTACTACCGAATTCCAGTCATCCATGACTATTAAATTTTCGTCTCCCTTCACTATCTGAATAATTTATTTTATTTCATCATACATTTCTTCAATTTCTTCATCTGCAGAGCTAGTTGGCATATAAACTTGTACTACTGTAGTAGGCGTGGGCTTCGTGTCTATCTTGGCCACAATAAAGCGTTCACTATGCTGTTTGATGTTGCTTACCCGCATTCCTATTTTTTTTATTTATTATTAAACCTACTCCTGCATACCCCTAGTTGACTTTGTATTTATAACCGTATATTCGCCTGACCAAAAATCTTGTTCCTCCTTCCACCATACTTCACTAATTCCCACTATATATAACTTTAACCTATCCATTTCCCTTTTTAAATTTTCTAACCTACCTGCCCGATCAAGGGATCTGACATTCCACGCTCCGATCCGTAGAATGCCAGTTTTCTTTCTCCTGATAAAGACGTCCTCTTGAGTAGTCCCCGCCCGGAGATCCGAATGGGGGACTATTTTACCTCCAGAATATTTTACCCAAGAGGACGCCATCATCATTAACCATACAGTAGAGCTGCATGCCCTCGGGAAAAATTACGGCTGTAGTTTCCCCTTACTTTCAACCGTTCGCAGTGCCAGCACGGCAAGGCTGTTTTGGTTAGTGTTACAAGGCCAGATCAGTCAATCATCCAGACTGTTGCCCCTGCAACTACTGAAAAGGCTCCTGCCCCTCTTCAGGAACCACACGTTTGTCTGGCCTCGCAACAGATACCCCTCAGTTGTGGTTGCACCTACGGTACTGCTATCTGTATCGCTGAGGCACGAGGCACGCAAGCCTCCCCACCAACGGCAAAGTCCATGGTTCATGGGGGAGGGGGGGGGGGGGGGTGAGGAGGGGGGGGTGTCCTTCTCCATAGCCGAATGATTTTTTTAAAAAAAAAAAAGAAAAAAAAATATAATAGTCAGCTTGGGTGACTGCCATGCGGCGGAGGACGTGGGTTCATTTCCCGGTTCAAATGGTTCAAATGGCTCTGAGCACTATGGGACTTAACTTCTGAGGTCATCAGTCCCCTAGTACTTAGGACCACTTAAACCTAACTAACCTAAGGACATCACACACACCCATGCCCGAGGCAGGATTCGAACCTGCGACAATAGGGGTCGCGCGGTTCCCGACAGTAGCGCCTAGAACCTTCGGCCACTTCGGCCGGCGATTTTCCAGTATTAACAGGGATTTCTTCTTTGGCAAAGGGACTAGATGGGGTCCATTCACAAGGGAACGCCTCAAACATCGCCAACTGATTTCGATGATATTTGGCAGGTCACTTGTACACAATCTAAAACAAAAGATTCTAAGACATTTCGCCTAAATACCGCCCATTCCCCCTCCAGGTTTCTGAGAAAACCACCCGTGTAGTTCATAACGTGCAATCGATTCAAAACTGAGACATTCGATAGACAGTACTGTATTTCATTTCCTCGGTCTTACGTTAAACACCAATACTGACAAGTCATAACCTCGTCACACTAACATATCCGCTTAACACTGTCGCATGTTTCTAGATCTTAATTCTTTGCATAACTTACCACAATAATAGCAGAAATGGTCTTTCGCACCTGTAATAGGATCTCCATTATTAAAGTGTTCTACTGAATTTTCAGTTGCTCTTATCTAGTATTTACGCCAGTCATCTCTAACATATTTTCCGCTAGCAGCATCAACGGCAAGTCCGGTTGTGTTTACCCCTTACTTCGAATTTAAGGCACGCTGCGGAGAATACATGAACAAAAATATGAGAGAGCGCATACAGAGTGCGACAAAACACAGTAACTTCTGATCCAGCTGTGAAACTCGTTTGAATCTCTAAGCCTACCAGCTTAGCGGATACTTCTTTATCTTGATAAAGTTAAATCCGCCTAAATTCTCTTCCTCATTTACAGGGAAATTACTTCCAACCCGTTCTTTTGCTTTTCCTTGCCCACAGAAGGTCATTTGGCGAGTATAAGATAAGACCGTCGAGGTATTATCCTCTTTTAATCTGTACAGAACGAGGAAAGTAAATTAAATTTAAACTCAATATTTTATTCAATTATGGGCTTCTCTTATATGCGGAACAACGGTAGTACGTATGTTTCCTGTTTCCTCTACAGGACAGAATTTATCGGACATAGAATTTATTGGACTACAGAATATTGTTAACTTGTCAACAATAGCAAAATTTAGTTACGCCTCGTACAAAGAGCTCCACACATTTTTAATCTCAAGTACCATATTACAGCTTTATAGTTTTCCTTATCAGACTTGCTTACAACGAAACATGAAATTTATTAAAAGCTCACGCTTCTCATTCAAAAAGAAACATTAAGAATTGCGATAATTCATATTTCGCCGAAGCTGACATATAAAAGAAAGTTATCAAAATCTGGTCTTTTTGTTTTTAATGCATAAGATATACATGAAAGAGTATTTATATGGAATAATTTATTAACAATTTGTCTTTAGGAGTCATTCCATGAATCAGTCTCAAAGAAAACCCTTAATGAGTGTAATAATTCTACAGAATCGTTCGTTATTTTCGTAAACCAAAGATCTAATGCAGTCTTGATCTATTCCTAATCAAGAGCTTCGGAAGAAAGACTGTTTGTTCATCATAAGCTAAATTTTTCAGTAGTAACAGTTGATTCGATGGAACATAACAGACACTTTAGGCAGCCATATGAAATGGCTTGGGCTAATTCGCCTCTTTCCGTATCAGAATAAAGTTCACAGCGATCCAGCAGATACTTGTTTCGTTATGAATCCAGTCATGGATCACGAAAATTTTATTAATTAGGTAATTCATTTCGGGCAGCTATGGCTATTTTTAGACTTGAATGTGCTACATTACATGAAACGTGTCATTGCGTATATAAGTCGTACAGTTACATTACAGTTATATTAATCAGTCATACGAAGTGGATTCACGCAGGCCTGAAGATGGTCACAGCTGATAGAAATTAATCACCTGATTAATAAAATTTTTGCAATCCATTACAGGATTTATAAGAAAAAAAATCTTTCGACATCAGTCTTGTTTCTTGTATTCACTTTATCTGCTTTCTCTATGGGGTCTTGTGTTTGTATTTGGTTTCTCTTTTAGAAATTGACCTCATAATGACCAAGATACCAGAATTAAGAATCACCTCTAATTCACATGGGCGTGATACACTTCGTGGGAGACAGATCCCGTGAGCTAATCCGTCAAAGCCCGATACCAAGAGTACTGCTCAACCTAACTTTCAATTCTTTAAGAAGCTTTCTGAAGTAATTTAAGTATGAAAGTCGATGTACAAGGTCGAAATACCTCGGTGCACTTAATTTGTTCTCTTCAGACGAATATGTTTTCATTAATGTTCTTAATTAAAAAACTGATACACATACACGAATTTCATTTCACGGATATTTTGCCCTGGAAGTATCCGAGTCCAGATTTGTAACTTAGTCTATGATTAAAATGCAATATTTTGATTTTTATATACAGGGTGTCTCTCCTAAGAGTCGTCAGGTGCATTTTCTCTCGTTTTCGGAGGATATTTGCAATTTCGTTTTTGCGTTGTGTGGCTCTAGTCAGCCCAAACAATTGCTGCTATTCACGTCTGCCGTGTGACACCCAGCGTCAACAGAAAACGTCGGTTTGTTTCCCCTTATAAAAAAAATGATTTTAAGTTGGAATTTTACGTGCCCATTAGATAGAGGGGTCCCAGATTATTCTAGCGCGATATTTATTTTATTGACATGAAGAATAAACAACAATCCAGCAACGACTCAATGTTAGTAGCACTGCATGCTTGGCGGCAGCAGTCGCGCGGGCCAGGGCGGTGATGTCTCTGCTGGAGTAACAGCTATTCTTTGTATTAATAGATACCGATAAAACAAATATCGCACTAGATTTATCTGGGGCCCCTCTATCGAACGGCCACGCAAAATTCCGCTTTTAAAAATCTTTTTCTTTGTAAGTAGAAAGAAACCGACGCTTTCTGTCGACACTGGGCTTCATATGAAAGATGTGGCGAGCACTATTTGTTTGGCCTGACTCCATTTACACAACGCAAAAAACGAAATTGCAAATATCTGCCGAAACACAAGAGAAAATGCGCCTGACGACTCTTAAGAGAGACACTATGCATGTATAGGGCATTGTGGATGTAAGTGCACACATTGTGCTAGTTGTTTCTTTCTCTGCCCCTAACAGTCTTCCCACTGTCACATTACGTAATTTACTACCTGATGTTTTCTGTACGGCTGTAATTGCAACGCTGAATGTACTACGTCTGCCAGTATAGACTCTCGTTTTGCGTCTACTCATCCGCACTTCCAACACCTGACCTGCTGCCCACGGCAAAACAAGCATTACTGGCTTGCTCTTGCCACATAAATTTGGAGGTACTAACTAACCTGAGCACATACTGTTACTAATAGCTATAATTACTAGTCTGCGAATGAAGTAAATCCTGTGTAACATTTTCAGTACACTGTCCTCAGTCACCAATAAAAATATGTGGACATAGCCCTGTAACCCGGTATATACATATACGGTGAAACAGAATTACACTGACAAACTTTGAGAAGTCAATCAGGGGTACTTTAGTATTTTGGTATATAATAAAGCAATTGTGATTTATTCCGTTTGTTATCGCAGTCACCTTCGTTTCTGTGAAAATATCTCCACAACATTGAAGAAGCTAGTAACCACAGTGTGTTAATCTGTTCTGTCAGTCTGCAGTACAGAAGATAGCAAATGAAGAACATTTCCCTTACAGGTATTGTTCAAAATATCGACAGTCATGATCAAGTCACAGTGTACAGCGACGGACCGTCGGCTATCTTACACGCTCAAGAATTCCAGGATTACTGGAGTTCGGCGTACTACTTCCGCGGCTGTGACAATTCTAGCAACCAGGTCCGTGCAAGTGGCGAGTATCGGTCGGGATATCGTGAATTGGGCTCTCCACAACCCTCAGAGGAAAAAGTCTATTGGTGTCATGTTTGATGACCGTGCTGCCCATGGAACAGAGTTACCCCGCACAAGGAGTTAAAGACAGCAAACGCAGAAATAAAGGAAATCATCAGATGATTACTAACACAAATAATTATTATTCTGGACATATTATATTCAGTGCCGTTCGGACTATGAAGAGGATGTTCACTGCAGTTGAAGACTTTAGGTAGACTGACAGTAATTATAAAGCTTCGTTCGACGTTATGATAGTTCTGCAGAATCTACACGCATTTGCCCTTAACACAAACGTTTCGATCAACGAATATTGTGCAAAGAAGATAGCAACATCTGAGTCAGTAACATGATTCTGAAAATCTTTCAATCACAATATCGAAATTACTTTTTGAGAAACATAAATAAGATAATCATATGTTGCATATTAAGCGATGTGAAAAAATATGGCTTCATATACATGATACCTCGAAAATTATTGCACATAGGAATCGTTTATAACTAACATGCCTCAGTTTTAGAACTTCCACTCATGCAGTGCCTTAAAGGTGAATTACGCGAAGAACGAGCAATTAAATTATCGCAAAGCTGATAGAACTGACAACTTTACAGGCCACGTAAACCACCTAAATGCTGTACGAGGATGCGAGCTTTCTCGGCGAATCTCGATGATAAAATCTTCTCGGGTTGACAGCTAAGTCAATGTGTCGTTCTGCGGCAACGTTTCAGCAAGTTTCCTACTTGCCACCTTCGCCTAAAACGTTGCCGGAGAACACGCATTGACTCGGGTGTCAACCCGAAAAGATTTTATCACCTAAAGGCCAATTTAATGTTCGTTTGTACTGCGGTAGCCGAGTTATCATCAATGATTGTTCATCTGCTGCACCGGTTCGAGTGTCAATCTGACCGTAGGATCAACACTGATACACAGCTGGCACCTCACGTCCAACTTGTCGGAGAAATCTTCAGAAAGATCATCCAGCTCACTGAAGTCCGCTACCAGACTTCGCCGCAAATCGCTTAAGTGCTCGACTTGTAGTCGTTCAACTGCTTTTTGCCATTTCTACAGCATTAACCAACCCAGTGCGAAACTTGAAGGAAGCAAAAGGCCATTCTTTCAGCAAATCAAGTACGTTGTAATGGCTTTAACCTTCTCATGCTCAGTATGTACTTTATGCACCAACCATAGCCTTCTGATTGTAATCAATGCCTTTGTAACCCTTTGGCGTTTACTGCAAGAGAGGAAACACGGCGTAGACGAAAAATAATATTCTTCGTATTCATCATGAGGTTGATAACTTAATTCTTTACATCAACTGAATAAATCAAGTCTGTAACGATCATAATATTTTTTAATGACCGAAACTGGACACTGTAAATCGTACAGTATATGGAGTATATGTGTTCATGACAGATATATATCAATAACTTGCTTAATTCTATTCGCCGGACATGCATTAGTTTGGTGATTCCATACTTAATAATTACCAATATCGCTATTAATTTCCATTTCTCAATAATTCTATAGGCCTGGAACACATTATTTTGTCTCTGTATCACTGAAGCGGTACATTTCAGGAACGGTATGTGCCAGTCGTTTCAAAAAAATTGGCTTACTTCGTCTCCACTTAAACCCTCGTATGTACTGCAAATATAGAAACATCTCGTAAATAACAATTCAGTGTTATAGCACAGTGAAAACAGCGTTAAGTATTAGAAAACCAACTTTAGTTGAGAAACAGTCATCGGATGTACTATTACCTTCACAACAGTGCATTCAAATAAATGTTCACTATTAGAAACTTATAAATTCTTAGCACAATGTTCTTCCGTGTATCTAGGTACATTAAATGTCCATGAATTTAGGAAGAAGCTCTTGTTGCTAACCAACGGTAGGCTACTTAAACAGGTTTGGTTCAAATGGCTCTGAGCACTATGGGACTTAACATCTGTGGTCATCAGTCCTCTAGAACTTAGAACTACTTAAACCTAAGGACATCGCACACATCCATGCCCGAGGCAGGATTCGAACCTGCGACCGTAGCAGTCACGAGGTTCCAGACTAAAGCGCCTAGAACCGCACAGCCACATCGGCCGGCTTAAACAGGTTTGTCTTTATTTCAGGAGTTCCTTGGGACTATTCTTTGCGTGGAAGCATATCATCAATATCTTTAAACTCCTTAAAATTAAGTTTTGGATAAAAAATATAACGATAGGCGATGCTGTATACGCGAATCCGTGCAACAGAACAAACTACACGTAGCGAGCTGTGGCAGCAAAATAATCGTATATCCAGAAATAATATTTTCCAAGAAAAAGGGCACCATGTTTGTTTCCTCTAAGAACGCTCTGACGAGTACAGTTGTTCACAATTTATTCTGTGCGATATTTACTGCAGGGTGACGTTCCTCACGAAGAAATGTAAGAGTAGTTCGCTATTCAGAGCAACGAAACGAGGTGATGGTTACGTATCAGCAGACAAATGTGAATTAAAGAGACGCATCACGAATTTACTGAGAAATTCAGACGGTGAATTCTGAAACTTCTGCAGCTACCTTTCTGGGATGTGTGGGGCGAGTACACGAATTTATGAATTCTGCTACCTTGTAAGTAAAATAATCCATAACAGACGAGGCAACGACGACATCAGAAGCAGCGTAGCGCATGCAAAGAGAGCATTCGTGGCCAAAAGAAGTCTACTGGTATCAAATACTGGTCTTAATTTGAGGAAGAAATTTCTGAAAATGTACGTCTGCAGCACTGTATTGTATGACAGTGAAACATTCACTGTGGGGAAAACCGGAACAAAAGAGAATCGGAGAGTTTGAGATGTGATGCTACAGAAGATTGTTGAAAAATAGGTAAGGAATGACGAGGTCCTCCACAGAATCGGTGAAGGAAGGAACAGATGGAACACAGTAACAAGAAGATGAGACAGGATGATCAAGATGTGTTCAGCCATCAGAACACATCTGTGGTACTAGAGGGAGCTGTAAAGGGTAAAAATTGTAGAGGAAGACAGAGATTCAGTTCATCCAACAAATACTTGAGGTGTTTAATGTAATAGTTACTCTGAGATGAAGGGGTATTACATGAGAAGAATTTGTGGCGGGCCACATCAAATCTGTCAGAAGACTGATGACTAGAAAAAAAAGAAAAAAACGTTAGTCGTAATCTTCCTGTATGTCTCCTTGCACTAACAAACCCACTTCCCTATTATTCTGTTCAGGAGTCTCTCATGTCCCATGAAATGCACAGTAAATTGCATTCTTCTTTTGACAAGTGGTTTCCACAGACTTCTCTTCTAACCTACTCTTTTAATTACCTCTTCGTTAGTAAGTCAGTCAAGCCACTTAATTTTGAGCATGCAACTGTAACACTTCCTGATGAAAGAATTTGCTTTATTTTATTCCTTAGTCTCCAGAGTCCCGATTTCACAGACATAGGATACCGCACCAAAAACACAGGCCTTTTCCTTGTTTGAAGGCTGGTGCTGTTTGAAGACAAGACCTTCGATCCGTGGAAAAAATAAGAAACATTGGACTCAAACAGAGAGGTACAAGTTGTCTTTCTTTCCGCGCACCGTTCTCGAATGGTCTAGGAAAGGAGCATAGCGGCACTGCTGCAGTGCGTACTCTCTGCCGTACACTGTATGGTGTGGATTGCAGAGTGTACGTAATGCCTTTTGTTTGCATTTTTCATCGTTAGCAGAATATGCTGAGGTGACAAAAGTCATGGGATAGAGACATGCACATACCAGATGGCGTGGTATCGCGTGCACAAGGAATAAAAGGGTGGTGCATTGGCGGAGCTGTCATTTGTACCCGGGTGATTCATGTGGAAAGCTTTCCAACGTGGTTTTGATCGTACGACGGGAATTAACAGATTTTGAACGCGGAATGGTAGCTGGAGTTACTCGCGTCTGAATCCCATTTCGGAAATTGTCAGGGCATTCAATATTCCGAGATCCACAGTGCCATGAGTGTGCTAAGAAAACCCAATTTTGGGCATTACCTCTCACCATGGACAACATGGTGGCCAAAGGCCTTCACTTAGCAACCGAAAGCCGCATCGTTAGCGTAGATTAATCACTGCGAACAGACAAACAACACTGCCTGAAATAACCGCAGAAATCAATGTGGTATGTACGACATACGTATTCGTTTGGACAGTACGGCGAAATTCGGCGTTAATGGGCTATTGCAGCAGACGACCGACGCGAGTGACTTTGCTAACAGCACGACATTGCCTGCAGCGTCTCTCCCGGGCTCGTGAACATATCAGTGGGAGCCTAGACAACTGGAAAACCGTGCCTGGTCAGCTGAGTACCGGTTTCAGTTGGTAAGAGGTGATGGTTGGGTTCGAGTGTAGTACAGACGCCACGAATCCCTGGTCGTAGCTATCAACAAGACACAGTGCAAGCTCCTGGTGGCACCGTAATGGTGCTGACTTTGTGTACATGGAATGGACTGTGTTCTCTGATCCCTGATCCAACTAAACCTATCATTGACTGTAACTGGTTATGTTCGGCTACTTGCAGCCATTCATGTTCCTAAACAAAGATGTAATTTTTTGGAATGACAATGCTCCACGTAACCGAGACAGCGATGAGTTTGAAGGACATTCTGCACAATTGGAGCAAATGATTTGGTCACCCATATCGCCAGACATGAATCCCATCGAATATTTATGGGACATAATCGAGAGGTCATTTCGTGCACAAAATCCTGCACCTGCAACACTTTGGCAGCTGTGGACAGCTATGGAGGCAGCACGGCTCAGTACTTCTGCAGAGTACTTCCAACGAGTTGTTGAGTTCCTGCCACGTCGAGCTGGCAAAAGGATGTCCGACACAATATTAGGACGTATCCCATGACTTTTGTCACCTCAGTGTATTTGTCGGATATTGGCCATTGTACTCCTGGTCATACGCAATCTGCAAGAACGAACAAACTTTAAATCAGAAAGGCGTCTGATTTAGACACTTCTTATGCTGCTGATTCAGATGAGCGTCGATGGACACTTATCTGCCTCAAAGATTTGTAGTCGCTTATCCATTCGTTAGGGTAGTACATGTGTAGGTGGGAACTGTAAGCTATGCCTCAGCAAGCCGTGCGAACTTTAACGGGACTCAACTAGTAGAGAAACATGGCGGCACGACTGGTTCGTGAGGCCCCGTGTCCGGCAGACAAAGACACTCTCGTGCCTTCTGATTGCTGCCGTGATGCTGACGTATCGATGTTATCTTGTAGTGCAGACGCTGTGTCTTGTGGTAGCGAATGAGGCATATTCAACGAATTTCTTTTGAACTATGGTGATACAGTTGCTGGCTGGCACACTTGCGCTGTGTGTACATGATTGTACGTTATTTGGTTTTCCAGATCATAGAGTATTAGAATGGAGACAACTTAAATTTGAAGCTGCGGCAGCTGGCGCGATAGGACAAGTGGCAGAAAACTATGGAAGGAAACACCATGATAGAATGAAAATGTCAAGGAGTATGGGAAGGAAGAAGTAGGCCTTCAGACTGTAGTTCCAAGAAAGAACGTAATTAGCAAAAAGGAATATAAGAAAAAGAAGACAGAGGCAAATAAGACAGTATCTGAGGAGAGCATAAAGAGAGTGGAAGAATGCATAAAAATGACACATGAAGATAATAGAGGAAGTAAGAAAGTACCGTATGATTCAAATTCAAATGGCTCTGAGCATTATGGGACTTAACATCTGTGGTAATCAGTCCCCTAGAACTTAGAACTACTTAAACCTAACTAACCTAAGGACACCACACACGTCCACGCCCGAAGCAGGATTCGAACCTACTACCGTAGCGGTCGCGCGGTTCCACACTAAAGCGCCTAGAACCTCTCGGCCACAACGGCCGGCAAAGTACCATATGGAATAGTCAAAAGTAAGAGGAGATATTTGAGAGAAGATGCAACATTGATGGATGAAAATGGGAAATAAGTTAATAACAAATAGACATTGATGATTGTGTGGAAGGTAGAACAATTGGGGGGGGGGGGGGAGGATCTGACATGTAAAGAATATAAATGGCATTGAATGAGATAAAAGGAGGAAAGGCATCAGGTATAGACGAACTAAGTGCCAAAGTGGAGATGGCAGCAGCGGAGGTTGTGAAACAGTGGCTGCATCGTGTGATGAGTGTGAGATGCAATGAGAAGGAGATTGGAAGAGGCTACTGATTCTCCCTGTATTCAACAAAGAGAATAGGAAGGATTGAAGAAATTACAGGGGAGTCCCACTGATACCACACTGTATCAAGGTGTCTGAAGCGATTCTGAAGAGCAGAACCCGAACAAGCGTCCAGAGCTAAATAAGAGAGGAACGGTATGGCTTCAGACCTGGGAGGTCAACTATAGACTTCATATTTGCAGTGATGTAGCTCCAGGAGCACCACTATGAATGTATGGCAGATCTTGAGATGGCCGTTCTCGATGTAGAAAAGGCATTTGATAGCGTCTGTAGAAAAACCGTGTTGGAAGCACTAGAAAAGAAGGAAGTGGATAAAGAGACAACAAGCAAAGTGGAGTAAACGTACTGTGGAAGTGCGAGTTGCGTGAAATTGGGAAATGAAAGGACGGATTGGTTTAAGCAGATAAATGGTGTGAAACAGGGCAGTAGATTGTCACCTCTCCTCTTCATTGTGGTCTTCGATGAGATGATGACTAAGGTGGCAGAAAAGAACTGAAGAAAAGATTAAAGCAATGGTAAAATGTTTATTTGACTCCACAAACGGTCGTCAAGTCACAGTCACTAAAACAATGAGATTATTAAAAGGTACGTAACTAGTTTCGACACACTGAGTCGTCATTTTCAAAAGTAATCACAAGCCTGGAAAACTGTATTAATAACTGCAACCACACTTCTTTCAAATATTACGAAAAATCAATAAAAACAGGTAAACTATAGCAAAAGCAACAGAAACGGGTCGCAAGACATCACGACAGTTTTTGGTTGATCAGTCATTTCATACCCCTTGCAGTGTAGATGCAATGTTGTGTTAGCCCCAAATGGCAGTCCGTCACCTTTTTATGATTTCATTAGCAGAACACAGTGCGATTATGTGCTGCGTTCTAGTTTTGGGCTTGCTGCTCATTATAAGATTACGACGTGTGAGCCTTTGTTTGCAAAATGATCGTTGCGTTACTGCAGGATGTAATGCAGTTTTCATCTTCACTGCATTAAAGTGTGAAATGACAGATCAATCAAAAATTGTCATGAAGTCTTATGACAATTTTTCTGTTGCCTTTGCTTCAGTTTACTGGTTTTAGTGTATTTTTCGTAACATTTGAATGAAGTGTGGTTGCAATTATTGATGCAGTTTTCCAAGTTTGTGATTACATTTGAAAATGACGCCTCAGTGCGTCGAAATAGGTATGTAACTTTTCACAAATTTCATTGTTTTAGTTACTGTTGCTTGACGGTCGTTTGTCATGTCAAATAAACCTTTTAAATTTCATGAAATCGCCCTCCTTGTTGACATTCATATCGAAATACAAAAAAGAAAGCAGTGGTGTTCGCGGATGACTTGATGATCTGGAGAAACAGGAAGAAGGAGATTCAGGAACAGCTAGGTGCTTGTGAAGAAACTGTAAAATAGTATGCAATGAAATTTAACCAAAAATTTCAGGTCCTGAGCACAATTAGAAAGAAAGATAGAGCAACTGGCGGAATAACGATTGGAGGTGCACGACTGAAGAAAGTGGAAAGTGTCAAGTACATGGGAAGTGTGATAGAGGAAAATAGAAGATATGAGAAAGAGAACAGTGGAAGTAGTCCTGCGAAATGTTAGGAGCTTGTTTAGGAATAAAGACGTCCCAAAAAATATATACAGGGTGTTACAAAAAGGTACGGCCAAACTTTCAGGAAACATTCCTCACACACAAAGAAAGAAAATATGTTATGTGGACATGTGTCCGGAAACGCTTACTTTCCATGTTAGAGCTCATTTTATTACTTCTCTTCAAATCACATTAATCATGGAATGGAAACACACAGCAACAGAACGTACCAGCGTGACTTCAAACACTTTGTTACAGGAAATGTTCAAAATGTCCTCCGTTAACAAGGATACATGCATCCACCCTCCGTCGCATGGAATCCCTGATGCGCTGATGCAGCCCTGGAGAATGGCGTATTGTATCACAGCCGTCCACAATACGAGCACTAAGAGTCCCTACATTTGGTACCGGGGTTGCGTAGACAAGAGCTTTCAAATGCCCCCATAAATGAAAGTCAAGAGGGTTGAGGTCAGGAGAGCGTGGAGGCCATGGAATTGGTCCGCCGCTACCAATCCATCGGTCACCGAATCTGTTGTTGAGAAGCGTACGAACATTTCGACTGAAATGTGCAGGAGCTCCATCGTGCATGAACCACATGTTGTGTCGAACTTGTAAAGGCACATGTTCTAGCAGCACAGGTAGAGTATCCCGTATGAATCATGATAACGTGCTCAATTGAGCGTAGGTGAAAGAACATGGGGCCCAATCAAGACATCACCAACAATGCCTGCCCAAACGTTCACAGAAAATCTGTGTTGATGACGTGATTGCACAATTGCGTGCTGATTCTCGTCAGCCCACACATGTTGATTGCGAAAATTTACAATTTGATCACGTTGGAATGAAGCCTCATCCGTAAAGAGAACATTTGCACTGAAATGAGGATTGACACATTGTTGGATGAACCATTCGCAGAAGTGTACCCGTGGAGGCCAATCAGCTGCTGATAGTGCCTGCACACGCTGTACATGGTACGGAAACAACTGGTTCTCCCGTAGCACTCTCCATGCAGTCACGTGGTCAACGTTACCCTGTATAACAGCATCTTCTCTGACGCTGACATTAGGGTTATCGTCAACTGCACGAAGAATTGCCTCGTCCATTGCAGGTGTCCTCGTCGTTCTAGGTCTTCCCCAGTCGCGAGTCATAGGTTGGAATGTTCCGTGCTCCCTAAGATGCCGATCAATTGCTTCGAACGTCTTTCTGTCGGGACACCTTCTTTCTGGAAATCTGTCTCGATACAAACGTACCGCGCCACTGCTATTGCCCCGTGCTAATCCATGCATCAAATGGGCATCTGACAACTCCGCATTTGTAAACATTGCACTGACTGCAAAACTACGTTCGTGATGAACACTAACCTGTTGATGGTACGTACTGATGTGCTTGATGCTAGTACTGTAGAGCAATGAGTCGCATGTCAACACAAGCACCGAAGTCAACATTACCTTCCTTCAATTGGGCCAAATGGCGGTGAATCGAGGAAGTACAGTACATACTGACGAAACTAAAATGAGCTCTAACATGGAAATTAAGCGTTTCCGGACACATGTCCACATAACATCTTTTCTTTATTTGTGTGTGAGGAATGTTTCCTGAAAGTTTGGCCGTACCTTTTTGTAACACCCTGTAGAAGTTACAACATCCCAATACTGACCTACACATCTGAATCATGGATACTGAAGAAAAGAGTATAAGCAGATTACAGGCATGTGAAATAACGTTCCTCAGAAGTAGAATCGGAGTAAGAAGGAGAGACAGGATGAGGAACGAAAGGGTAAGGGAAATAGTGAAAGAGGAACCCTTGCAGAGCATGGCAGAAACATAAAGACTAAGATGGAACGGGCCCTTAAAGAGGATGGAAAACTAGAGGATTCCCAACAAGATACATGAAATGGAAATGCGAGGAAAACGACCAAGAGGAAGATCAAGAGAAGATGACTAAAAGGTGTGGAGGAGTGTGTTGAACAAAGAGGCGAGTACTGGACCAGAGTGAACACAGGAAGATTGTGGGAAAACAGAACTAGATGGCAAGGCTTATGTTCCAAACAGACGCAGCCTGTGACTGGAAACTGTTCAAGATGATGATGATGATGATGATGATGATGAGAGCATTAGATTTTTTTTCATTTTTGCAGTCTATTTTAAAGCGGAAAACGTAAGATCCTTGTTCGCACATCCAACTTTTCAGAACACGTGGGATCGGTATCTAATTTTATGTCAGTCATCCAAGGATTCAAGTAGTATCTCACTGCCCTTCCACGCATCAAATAACAATTCGGACATCAATGCTAATACACAATGATTGTTTTTTGTCTGTTGTATCAAAATGGTAGTTGTTGGGATGTTGTAACTTTATTATTATTATTAATTCAGCCCAAACATTCACAGTAGCAAAAAACTTGTTTACTGCTGTAGTTCCTTAAAACGAGTCCTGCACTTTAATATTATTAAATTATGCACCTACTTGACAGGGCAGCACTAGAACATAAATTCGGCAACACAATAAGAGATTCTGAAATCTTGTACATGGCTGGAGCATTAACCGTAGATGAAATCTTCTTGTAGAAATAATAAACAGCCAATCAGATGAAAGCGGAAAATTTACAAAAACCCAATTACCATGGTTACTTCTGCAGAAGGAAGTAATGAGAACTGGGTTACATGTTGCGGCAGAGATACGTTAAAATATAGCCGAAAGTGTCAGTCAATGGAGCTGAAATTTTATATTTGACTGACACCTTTCGGCGGTATTTTAACGTACCTCTGTCACGACACGTAACGCAGTTATCAATATTTCCTTCTGAAGAAGACGTTTTTATAAACTTTGAAGCCATGTTAAGGGGTTTTTAAGAACCTTCCACTTCGCAAGTGATTAGCTGTTTATTATTTCTACGAGAACACTAAGAAGTAACCAATAACATTTATTAACAGTATGTTACAAAACTATACTTCATTTTAGTAACAGTTTCAAGTGTGACACTTAATGTCATATACCTAACACAATGAAGTCTTATAAATTTGGCTGTCTCTTGGCAGTCTATGAAGTAGCCAGCATGGCTGAAGGTAATAAGCAGACAGACGTTTGACTGTATTTGTAGCTTGATAAATAACGACTGCTAATCGGAAATGTTATCCTCTGAAAGGAACTCATGGTTCTGTGCTCCGTACCGTAATACAGGAAATGCTGGCACAGTAGGAACTGAACGGAGCTGGCTGTAGGTTCCGAACACTGCAGTCTGAATGTGGGATCGAAACGTCCGCGGCGCGCCGTGTGCTCTGCCTGTCGGTGGAAGGATATCCACCGCAGCCAGGGCTAGTTGGAAGCAAAGCAGTCCCCGGTTACAGCAGTCTCCTTCGCACGTTTGCGTAGCATTCAAATGACTGGTTAAAAATGGCTCTGAGCACTATGGGACTCAACTGCTGAGGTCATTAGTCCCCTAGACCTTAGAACTACTTAAACCTAACTAACCTAAGGACATCACAAACATCCATGCCCGAGGCAGGATTCTAACCTACGACCGTAGCGGTCTTGCGGTTCCAGACTGCAGCGCCTTTAACCGCACGGCCACTTCGGCCGGCACTGGTTAAAAGTTTAGGTTTCTAGTGTCATATCCTTCTCCAAATTTGTGCCCAACTGTTTTTTTAAGGTGTTCAGCAAATTTTGAATGGTTTCATTCGTATTTCCAGCTCCTAATACGCTCTTTGCAGCTGCATCTTAAATTTTTGCAGGTCAGTTCCTTGCACTGGCTTATGCACCTCCAGGTTTCTGCCTCACATGTTCCTGTGTTAGTTCTGTTTGTAGTAACTTTCTAAGCATAGAATTTTGTCTAGTATGAAAATTAGTTTATTAGTGATTTTTTCTTATGACGTGTTGCGACAGTCGCCATTAACAGAACGAAGAAACACACAGTTACAGATAAAACGTATCTCCCTAATCGCTTTGCGTACTTCCAGTCCTGTACGGATCGTGGGGATGTGTTTCAGAAATTGGCAATTTTTACTGCAACTTATGAGCGTGTTTCGTTTATTGTAATAGATTTCACAGTTTATGTATTATTTTTTGTGTGCAGACCATAGTGCACCTTTTTTATTGTCGTTCATTGTCATTAGTGTTTATTTCTCTTACGTTAGTAGTTACAAAGTTTTCTTAACCGTGAGGCGCTGTTGGTATTACTGTCACGTCTGTATTATTCTCCTTTACAGTTATACTTTCTCAGTTTGTATGTCATAGTCACTTTTCGTAACTGTTCCTTCTATTTGCTCCTCATAAGCTTTTTTACTGACCTGGCCTGTTTTCTCTTGTAGCATGCAATGGAACGATATCTGTTTTTCGTTATTTGGGTAATACAAGTTAAAATTTAAGATTATATCTATTATTGTGAGCTTCCTGCTTTTTATCTTCATTCTTATTAAGAGTCGAAATTCATGGAAGGGAATCATTATTCGAGAAAGTGAAGGTTGACACGTATCCCTAATGTTATTCAATCTTTGTATTCAGTAAACCGTGAATGAAACCATGGAGAAATAGTAACTCTGTCGGAGACAGCAAGGACTTGGGAGAGCAGTTAAACGAAAAGGATAGCATGATGATAAGATGAACATCAACAAAAATAAAACAATGGCAGGGGAATGTAGTGTAATTAAATCGGGCGATGCTGATGGAACCTGATTAGGTTATTACACACTGAAAAAATAGTATATGAGGTTTGACATTCAGACAGCAAAATAACTTACGATAGCCGAAGCAGAGAGAATAGAAAATACAGGCTGGCGATAACAAGAAAACGATTTCTAAAAAACAATTTAATTCGAACAAAAATTAAATTTTTGAAAGATTTTCTAGGTATTTGTCTGTAGTGTAGTCTTGTACGGAAGTGAAACGTGGACAATAAAACAGGCAAGAAGAGAACAGAAGATTTTGAAATATTATGCTAAAAAGAACACTACAGGATCTCTGTGATGTTAACATGTATTTAGCTCTCTGCAAGTAGTTTAGTTTTTGATGTACTGATCTAATAACTTATGTTTTTTTTCTATTTTTTTCATGGCGTTTTCCCACTAGACAGAAGTCTCATTCTGTACTGACCTAATAACTTACGGTTTTTTTTCTATTTTCTGCTGGGGTTTTCCTGATAGACAGAAATCTCATTCAACGTATGTCCCAACAAACCACATTGTGCTCAACTATTGTAACTATTGTGATTAATATCATAATTTCAGCATGGTTAATGAAACGTTTGCATTGCAATCGTTATCAAACTGGAAAAAATCATGCTCTGCTGATGTTTTTAGATCTGTTATCACTAGAGTATTTCGCGCAGAAAGAAATCAGCTTGTTAGTTTCTTTTGTGAGCTCCATCAACAAGCAGCAACGTGTTTACGTATCTGGATCCTTTTGTATGACGTAGTATTTTCTCTTATCTGTCGCTGTGTTTATTGCAGAATGATTCAAGCTGGAGCACATCTTTTAACAAGCCAAACGAAAAAAATGCAGTATGTACAATCAAAGGAGCTTATGTTCTTCCATAAAATACTATTTCACAGCTGCATGAACTGATCAAGTGAACTGGTACACTGTCACTAAGTAATGACGCAAATGCGAAAAGTCGCCAGACCTGCATCCGCATGAGCATTATGCGGAACAAGGAAAAAAGAAGTGAATTCCGTATCGTGTATAAGTTTTCTATCAGCTGAGTCCGGTCAAAGCACTTTCATCGCAGACTTATCGCGATCCATTTACCGACTGCCCGAAACTGTGCCTGGGAAAGAGCGCTAAAGAATACTTGTACGAGCATGTGCATGTGCATGGGCGCAACCCGACTGGTGATGTGCACTTGAGTGGATAGCAATCTCGAAGCTTTTGCTTTCGGTGTATGTAAACAATAGCCAATCAGATAACTATTTGCAAAGAACTGAGAGCAAGTGCTCTGGACTCGTACCTGGGAGCAATCATGACTGAGATACTCCACGGTATCGCAAAATCAGTTTTAAGGCAGGAAGATTCCTCATAAAGTCCACTTTCTTCCTTATCCCAATCCCAGTGAGCTAGTGTTCCGTGTCTACGCCCATCGGAATGGCTGTCCTCCTATTCATCCCGATTACGACTTCATTGCGAATGTAATACCTTCGCAAGTTGTTGAGAGACTGGGTCAAGCAACATTTCCCAGGATTATGGTGGAGAGGGAAAGGCAATAAGATGTATAAGCTATTACTATATGCCACTGATAGCTAATGTAAGTGCTGCAGCTGTATTTCGCGCGCACAGCAGTATTTACAACATGTATTTTTTTCAATAACGAGAATCGAGACATCGATGCAAATAATACGACCTCGGATTTAAAACCGCATATATAATATTGTTAAATATCTATAAGAAAGAGAAACCTAAGTATGTGTGCGCAGTGGTCCGGGTTCTCAGGGAAAGTAATACGAAATGTAGTTAAATTAAAAATAAGGCGTTTGGAGCGAGTACTACATTCTTGCTTCGCAGACGTGGACGAAAGCGTGATGGAGTAGCTTTCCATTGCCTCCCTGTGGATGACTGCTATGAGTGATTAAAAAAAAACGTACTTGCTTCAATAACTCCGTTGATTCCACTGCTAAAAACAACAATCAAACAAAAAAATACGTGCCCCTAGACGCTCTAACATTTGCCGAAAACCGCGTTGTGGTATGTGTAACCATTCGCGAAGTCAAACGGGTGTTAGTCTTACGTGACTCACCTTACATGCACGATGTATCTCCTATGAGTCGTCAGGTGCATTTTCTCTCACGTTTCAGCACATATTTGCAGTTTTGTTGTTGCAACTTGTATCTCGCACCAGCCCATAAATCCTGCTCATCACGTCTTCAAGCGACGCACAGTGTCGACGGAAAACATCGGTTCGTTTCCCGTTGTGGGCAAAATCATGTTTTAAGTGAAATTTTACGTGCCCATGCGATAGAGCGATCCCATATTAGTGTGCGTTATACATTTGATCGATACGTGCGAACAGGAGCACCAAAACGCAAAGAGTAATCAGCACCCTAGCAGCGACTGAGTTCTGTCGAATGGGCACGTAAAATTCCACTTCAAAGATTTCTTTTCCTTTTTCTTTTCTTTTAACGGTAAACAAAACAGCGCTGCGCGTCGCGTGAAAAATATGATGAGCAGTATTCGTTTGGGCTATACGTTTGCAAAAAAGGAAATTGCACGTATCTGCCGAAACACCAGAGAAAATGGGCCTGACGACTCTTGGGAGATGAAACCTATTTATGGAGTACACCGGGTGTAAGTGCAAATATTCCTAAAGGCCAGAATGAGATTTTCACTCTGCAGCGGAGTGTGCGCTGATATGAAACTTCCTGGCAGATTAAAACTGTGTGCCCGACCGAGACTCGAACTCTGGACCTTTGCCTTTCGCGGGCAAGTGCCCGCGAAAGGCAAAGGTCCCGAGTTCGAGTCTCGGTCGGGCACACAGTTTTAATCTGCCAGGAATTTTCATTCCTAAAGGCGGCTGAGGACGGATACTGAACATCGTTACATCACTATTTACGTCATTTGCAGACTAATCGTTACACCCATTACAAGTCTTATGCTTTTAGGTTGGTTAGCACCTCCGAGTACAAGTCGTAAGAGCAAGCCATTAATGCTTATTTTTCTGTGGGCAGCAGGTCACCTGTTGAAGTGTGGACGCGTTTGTCTATACTGCACTTATACCCATTCCATATATCCCAAGGGATCCTCTGAGATTAATATACCGCTCCCACGGACTGATTCCCATCAACACTGCAACATCCCCACAATCCAAGACACTGCGGATAGTTTGAAATGTAATCCAGGACATGGTCATAAAGTCTGATGATCTGGTCGTAGACGGCACCACATCTCCTCCCCTCGTTCGTGAAATATCAAAGGCGAACATTTCTTCCACTTTACAGAACTGAAACCGGCTACTTACGTGTCGGGGAGAACCACACAATAATGTTTTAGCTTCGTCGGCTTCGTAGGTGGAATTAAATATGTTAAAAACTAATATTGGGTTAGTGACGGTTTAAACGAACAAGAACTGGAAAAAGTTGTTGTGCGAGCTAGAACTTAGTGGTATAGAAAGTGACCGAGGCACTGACAGTGTCGCATCCAAAGAGTTAGAAGTAATTTCATCCATAACGATAATAGTGTGTTCGCTTTTGGCCTGTAATTCAAAAAATGTCATAATTATGTTTCCATTGAATTAGTCCCTCACTCAGTTCTCTAAGAGGGGACTGCAAAGAGGGAGAGGATCATGACAAAGAGATTGAATAACCAATCATTCCACGAATCAGATACAGAATAGTCAGAAATATGAATGTGGTAGGGAAACTAGAAAAAGAGGAAAGGGAAAAGCGAAGATCAAATCTAGGTATAAGGGTGGTCAGCGTAGTGAAATGGGAAGAAAAGATTTCTGCTCAGACGAATAAAAAATATCAGTAGCTCCAGAAAATTAGAAACGGGAGTAGAACTCGTCATGAACAGCGAGTGAGCTACTGAGAACACTTCAGTGATAGGATTGCTTTTATCAGAATCGACAGCAAATCAACGTCAACAAACGCAGTCCACGTTTACCTGCTGACGTCACAAACAAAATATTGAGAGACAGAGAAAGTATATGAACCTCTGAACGGATAACTCAATATCCGAATGTAGATGATAATCTAATAGTAGTGCGAAATTGGAACCCTGTAGTAGAAGGAAGAACTGAAGACGGTATTAAGAAAATGTGAGCTCGGTAATAGAAATGAGAGAGGAGGAAGACTAATGGAGGTCTGAAGTAATTTTCAGCTAGTTTACAATTCGAAAATCACAAGAGGACGAGGTGTACTTCGGAAAGCTCTGGAGACACGGGAAGATTCCAGCTGGATTACATCACGATCAATTTCTGAAAGCAGAAATTTTGTAGTGACGAAGAGTAGGATGAAACTTCAGAAAATCGTGCGGAAGAACCAGTGTGCAAAGAAGTCTGACACAGAAGTAATGAGGAATTCTTAAACGCATTTTAAATGATCTGAGCCAGTAGACATTAAATAAGTAATACCACAACATGCAATCCAGTTTAAGAGGAAATGACACATCTGTAAGGGCAATCACGGATGTTGGACAGATATAAGACGAGAGAAAGCTGAACTGGGAAGGAGAAGTAAAAGTTAAAAACAACCTTTGGACCGAAGGGAAGAGTATTATCTTTTATTTCACAAATGTTGTATTTATATTATGTTTATCTTAACAGTTTGAAGCATTAGTGTGTACTGTTAAGGAGAGCATTAGCGGGTACGCTTAAGGAAAATTTCTGTCCTACAGCGTTGTTAGAACGGTATGAGAACGGCGTTAACAGATTGCTTCGGCATCACGCTGATTAACGTCTCGGTTGAAAAACACCGCATATATTGCGTCGTTATCTCGAGTCTGGGATTAAAAGGCGCAGTGTGGACATACACAACAAGTCAGTGCTGGCAGTCGGACGATGAGCGAATTTCACCGAAGTTCGTGGACGATATTGATTAATTAAAATCAAGATTAATTAAGAAAAACGATGAGACGTTCACAGTGTTTCAAAAGAACGGAAGAGCTACAGTAAACTGTAGCAAACTGCTGACAATTCGCAGCAATAAGGATCAATGTAAAATGGAAGTCAGATAATTACAGTAGCTTACACAGGGTGTTTCCGTAAGAGCGTAGAAAAAACGTAACAGGACGTAGAGAATGCTCCATTGAACAGTTTGAAGTGTGAAACCTGAAGTCGGAGAAGCCAGCTTAAGGAGATATGGAAGTAAACTAGTATACCCCTTTGTCTAGCATTGCTGTTTTCCAGATTATTTACAACTAACATGCGTACAAGTTTACACGTACTGTACCGTTTATTTACATGTACATTCTTTATTTCCTGCAGAAAACAAGGAGTACGAGGCTGACTACTAGAAAGTCATGATGCAGGTTTTGTTTGCTTTACTTGTTCATAAGGGGGCTCTGTTGTGTCGTATTTACATTGTCCCATGACAGAACGTGCTATGAATCAACGAAAGACCCATTCATTGCTCAGTGCTATTCAGAGACGTACAATACAATACGATGGAGCAGTACTGGTACAGTTTCACTGGGCTCACTGACATGCGCCTTGTCTATGGGGAAGTACGTTGCTGAAAGGCTGTACAGGGAACGATTTCCTAACAGGCATCATTTGTCACGACGAGTGTTTATTTCTCTCGATCGACGAATGCGAGAGATAGGTTCATTGGAAAGAAGAAACGAGGGACCTGGCAACATGAGGACCACTCGCACAACCGATTTTGAAGAAGAGGTGCGTCAGAAACATGTTCGCCGATGTCATGCTTGCATTGGGTTTGATTGCCGTCAGTTTCAGCACATTTTGTGAGATTCATTACAAATTGTACGATGATTTTACGGCATTTGCAGTTAACTGTAACTAATGTAAACAAAAAAGTACACAGTACTGTGATTTTATTCTTATTATTTCCCTGCCTCATGAGCATCCTCTATGTCCTGTTAAATTTTTGCGCGCTCTAACGGAAACACCTGTATACAAGTATCAAATTAAGTTGGAAAGATAAAAAAATAGGCGTGTAATAAAAAGATGACGTTTATGGATACACCGAAGTCAAAATTTATAAAGTAAAATCAAGGGATAGCACAACAATGAAAATACAGGGGCTAAACAAACGCTGCAGAGATTCGGCAGAAATTCTCGCACACAGTAAGACAAATTTTACAAGAAGCGTAACATGGAATAGTAAAGAAATGTTTATTTAAACGAGTCGCGTGACTCACAGCCCTGCAAAAGACTTCCCACCTGACTCCAGTCCGAATACTTGGGAAAAAATTTTAATAAATTAAAGGTCTCGTCGATGACTGTTGCAGTCACGATCATTAAATACCTAGGAATATGCGTTAAAAGAGGAACGACCACATATAAGCAATCACAAGAAAAGGAGATGCCAGACCTAGATTCATTGGAAGAATCCTCAGTACGTTCAGTCTAGCCACGAAGGAGCCAGCATACAAACCAACGTAGGACCGACACTAATATCGCTCGTGTGAAAAGCGTACCAGAAAGGAATGATAAAGAAAACAGACGTCCAAAGAAGAGGAGATCGTTTCGTTCAAATGGTTCAAATGGCTCTGAGCACTATGGGACTTAACTGCTGAGGTCATCAGTCCCCCAGAACTTAGAACTACTTAAACCTAGCTAACCTCATTCCTGGTGGAGTGACTGGAAATGATCGGCTGTCGGACCCCCTCTGTCTAATAGGCGCTGCTCATGCATGGTTGTTTACGTCTTTGGTCGGGTTTAGTGGCAATTCTGAACAGTCAAAGGCACTGTGTCTGTGATACAATGTCCACAGTCAACATCTATCTTCAGGAGTTCTGGGAACTGAGGTGGTGCAACTTTTTTTTTATGTGTATATATCTCACTAAAAGATGATGAAAGTAAAACTATAGTGATTCAAGCTCACATGAAACTTACCAACATTTCTCTATCCCGCGCATCATTCGCGACTGGATCAAGTAAGGGGCAGAAGTGACGCTAGTACACAAACGACGCACGAAGTATGTGTGTATGTATAGAGAGCTTCAAAGCCAGAGAACTAACTTGGACTGGACAAGACCACGGGAGGAAACCGGCCATGTCCTTTTGCAGAGAACCGTATAGGCATGGATTCGGTGTACTTATCGAATACCTAAATCTAGACAGCCGTATGAGGTATGAAACCGACTCATCACAAGAGCCGAAGTTACTCCTTCACGGTGATTTCGACCCTTTACGAAAGATCAGTTTTTTTTCTGGTTTTGTCAATAGGAGGGGACTTCATCCCGGTAATGGATCGACCTGTGAATAATGCTTGATAGATTGAAGCATGTATCTACCATGTGCAGTGCTGCTCATTGACGACACACGTGCACTTCTATTCAAACCACATGGAGACTGATTGTGCAGGAATGTATTTAGGTTCTCTGCGATTCCATACTATAAATATCTGAGACTGACTATAGAAGCTATACACCGAGATCATGAATAATTCTATACTTTTTGTGTAGTAGAATCCAGTCGTGGGCGGTAAGTGTTCGTCGGAGACAAAGGTATCGCCAGGAGTGTCCCAGGGAAGTGGGATGCGAAATAGGACCGCCCCTATTCTAATGGATAAGTGAGCAACAATCTATGACTGTTTGCGAATTACGCTGTGGTGGAAGAGACGCGAGGCAATGACGTTTGTAAGTGAGCGTAGGAAGATACAGGATGACTTGAACAGATTTGCTATTTGGTGTACTGAATTCCAGATTTCTCTAAGTGTGGAAAAATGTAAACGATTGGTTGAAGACGAGTAGGAGAAACAATCGTATAATGTTCGAGGTAGTGGTATGCTTCTTTGCACAGTCACATCGATTAGATATGTAGCAGTAATGTAGGAAAGCGACATGAAATGTAACGATCACTTAAAGTCGTTTGTTATTGGGAGAATTCTAAGAAGGTGTACCTCATCTATAAAGGATATCGCGTACATAACACTTGTGCGGCCCATCTTTGACTATTGCTCCAATGTTTGGGATCCTCACCAGGTCTAACTGAAGAAAGATATCGGAGCAGTTCATCTTCTAGATTTATTATCGGTACTACGATCAACGTGCTAGTATTACTCAAACGTTCCGTTAATTCATATGGGTTGTAGAGGGAAGACGGTTTTCTTTTGCAAAACTCTATAGACAAACTTATTCCATAAATTCATCTTAAATGCAACAGGTATATGCCATCCGAGACTTCCGCGGTGGCAAGCTTCATAAAACTTGAAGAAAATCTTCTTTACAAGCATATTCACTTGAATAAAATAGTAGAGCTTTAGATAGTAGTTTTCGCCATCAGTGGCAGTGACTTTAACTCCTAATGACGAAGGTGAAGACAACTCTCGGAAGCTCGAAGTGACGCGGCTTGTAAGCTGAGAAGATTTTATTGATGTAATATGTATAGATGTAGTACCTAACGCGACATATGAAAATACTCACATCAAAAAAAGTTTTGCATCATCCTGGTTCCCAGAACTCCTGAAGACAGACGTTGACTGTGGATATTGTATCACAGACATAGTACCTTTGACTCTTCAGACATGTCACTAAACTCGCCCAAAGACGTAAACAACCATGTATGAGTAGCGCCTATTAGACAGAGGGGTCGGACAGCCGATTATTTCCAGTCATTCCACTAGGAAGGAGGTACACGGCTCGTGTTGTCTGTAGCTCAACAGTGCCTAGACGGTCAATACCGCGGTTCGATCGCGTCCGCATTGTTACTTTGTGCCAGGAAGGGCTCTCAACAAGGGAAGATTCCAGGCGTCTCGAAGTGAACCAAAGCGATGTTGTTCAGACATGGAGGAGATACAGAGAGGCAGGAACTCTTGATGACATGCCTCGCTCAGACTGCCCAAGGGCTGCTATTACAGTGAATGACCGCTACCTACGAATTATGCCTCTGAGGAACCCTGACAGCAACGCCACCATGTTGAATAATGCTTTTCATGCAGTCACAGAACGTCGTGTTACGACTCAAACTGTGCGCAATAGGCTGCATGATGCGCAACATCACTCCTGAAGTTCATGGCGAGGTCCATCTTTACAGCCACGGCATCATGCAGCTTGGTATAGAAGGGCCCAACACTATGCCTAATGGACCGCTCAAGATTGGCATCACGATCGCTACACCGGTGAGTGTCGCATATGCCTTCAACCAGACAATCGTCGGGGACGTGTTTGGAGGCAACCCGGTCAGGCTGAACGCCCTAAACACACTGTCCAGCGAGTGTAGTAAGGTAGAGGTTCCCTGATGTTTTGGGGTGGCATTACGTGGGGCCGACGTACGCCGCTGGTGGTCATGGGAGGTGCCGTAACGGCCGTACAATACGTGAATTCCATCCTCCGACGAATAGTGCAACCATATCGGCAGCATATTGGCGGGGGATTCGTTTTCATGGATGACAATTCGCGCCCCCATCGTGCACATCTTGTGAATGATATCCTTCAGGACAACGACATCGCTCGACTTGAGTGGCCAGCATGTTCTCCAGTCATGAACCCTATCGAACATGCCTGGGACAGACTGAAAAGGGCTGTTTATGGACGACGTGACCCACCAACCACGCCGAATCGCCGTTGTGGAGTGGGATAATATGGACCAACAGTGACTTGATGAACTTGGGCATAGTATGCCACGTCGATTACAGGCATGCATCCGTGCAATAGGATGAGCTACTGGGTATTATAGTTACCGATGTGTACAGCAATCTGGACCACCACCTCTGAAGGTCTCGCTGTATGGTGGTACAACAAGGAATGTGTGGTTTTCATGAGCAATAAAAAGGGCGGAAATGATGTTTATGTTGATCTCTATTCCAGTTTTCTGTACAAGTTCCGGGACTCTCAGAACCGAGGTGATGCAAACATTTTTTTGATATGTGTATGTGGTGGACCGGAACTCGATCCCAGATTTCCCGCTCGTCTCGAGCAGTCGCCTTATCGCTTACGCTATCCGGAGGCGCTCCCCAGACCAAGCCAGACTTCCATATGTCTTCTCATAAATTATTAATTTATTTACACACACTCGTACATCTCGCGATTCCCATACAGGTTTTCAATCCAGACAACGAGAAGTCATAAGTTGTCGGTGTCATTTCCTTCACAGGTCCGGCCTCACTTGTAAGTATTTGTAGTTGATGAAGAATTACAGTTTCAAACATTGAAATTTATTCCTGAAATAAAACATAACTGCAGTAGGTATATTGTAAAAATTTTGCACATATTTCCGTATTTCGCTTTATGTAGTACATTTATACCTTTTACAATTAAGCTGATATACATGAATAAATTTCAGTATTTGAAGCTGTAATTCGTCACCAAATGTTAATATATAGAAGGCGAAGAAGGGCCTGTGACGAAAATGACAACGATAGTCTATAACTTCTCGTTGTCTTTATTGTAAAACCTGCACGGGAATAACGAGGTGTGCGAGTGTGAGTAAATAAATCAATATTCGATGAGAAGAAATATATAGGCTTTTGACATAAGAAAGTTTGGGTCGGCGTGGGGAGCGTCCTCGAATAACCCAAGTAGTAAAGCGACCACTCGTGATAAGCAGGAAATCCGATATCTAGTCGCAGTCCTGCACAAATTATCACATGTAGCCGTTTGGTAGTGCACCTGTACATATTAGGCTAAGTTGAATTCCATAAATAAATTTCAATATTTGAAACTAGTTCTTCACGAAATATAACTACTGACAAAATATAGAAGACTGGCATTTGTGACAGACTGGATAAGGAATTTACAGCCACTAGTATTTCTTGTGTAAGGACCTTGAAGACAAGATAAGAGAAATTAGTGCTCCTACGACAACATACGAGCCGAATATTTGCGATTGCAACAGGAAAGGAAAAGACTGGCAATGGTACAAGGTACCCTCTGCCATACACCGAATGATAGCTTGCGGAGAACGTATGTAGATGTTTCAGTGCGCTGTGATTTCGCGGCACAGAGACAGTTCCGCTTCGATTCAGCCTGTGGCGCCAAGGCAGCAGCGGCAGCTCACTCGCATTGCCATGAGGGCACTGATAACAAGAGCGGAGCCTGCGCCAGCGTCACCCGAAATCAACTGTGGGTGGGGGGGGGGGGGGGGGAGAGGGCAGAGTGACGGAAAGTGAGGCCGACGGGAGCAGCAGCGCGGCTGAGCCTGGAAACGTACGGCTGTGGAGCTGAACAGCAGCTGGTGGCTGTCAACAAACTGAGCAAGAGCAGGCCGGCCGGTGTTTTGCTGGTTCCCGGGAACACTGCGCCAGGAGTGAGCGTACGTGGTTGTGATTAGCGCCGTGTGTCTTTTACACAGGATTGTTGAAGGAAGTTTTCAAACATTGCAATGTGTTATTAGCAATCTTTGATACCTGTTACGGATTTCGTGGCTTATCACGGTGGACTGGTTTACTTTGTTGTGCACTGGTGTACAAAACTTAAGGATGAAAGTAATTTCCCATGGTGTGTCCACGGTAAGTAACATAGCTCGATGAAACTAGACTCATACATAGAAAGAGCTGCAGTACTAGGTAACTGAAAGAAATACGCAGTGAGACGAATAGATGAGCCGTGGCGAGCTGGCGCCAATCTTGTTTTGTTCATATATCGTTGAGATCGATTGTGGTTGAGGTAAACTGTCTTTACTTTTCGCGTGTCTTGTCTTGCGGCTTGGCAGGCGAAGCGAGTTGGTTGTTAGTCTTCGACGGGTAACCATCGAGATCTCGTAAAATTCGCGGGGAGACGAGTGTCAATGGCTGCCGAACAAGCGTGATGACTGTTACATGTTGTGGTGTGGAATTGGTTGGGCGTTTTGCCGACATGGGCAGCTTGGAGATACAAGTTCTGTAACTTCGCTGGGAACAAAATTTGAAGGGAAGCGGTGAAGCTGTGGAACCCGCTCCCTCGAATTGCGTACGTGATATGGAGTAAGTCGACGTAATTGTTTGTTCACTTATGGTGAGACTTTCACAGTCGAACCTTAAGACGCTGTGGAAGAGTTCAGTTGGCCTAGTTAAATGGTGGCCGTTATTTGAAAATTTTCTCAGTTTTATAAGTGCTTTGTGTCTCTTGCAATCAAATGATTTTTAAAGCCTGCACTCTATTAATACAGTTGTTCATGTGTAAGTGAGTCAAAGGTTCTGCCGAGTGTTCCTGTATTGCAGAGTTATTGGAATGTCTTTGTGATTCTGGCAGAAACTTTTGGTTGTGCCAGCGTCTTGGAGGTGAGTGAATGTCATCCGAGGTCTACGCCTGGCAGTGTTTAAGAACCTAGCCACTACCGGAGTTGTTCACATATTTCCCTCCAAAGTTTAGTATTTATCTTCATTTCCGTCAAGGCAGGTTAAGGTGGTATATATATATATATATATATATATATATATATATATATATATATATATATATATATATATATTATGTATCCTGTTTGTATATGAACTTATTTTCTTAAATATTGGGGACCGGCAACTGGCTAAACCTTAAATTGCATAGCTGCTGCTGAGTTCCTTGTGCAGCTTTTTCTAGTAATTTTTTTTATCAACACGTCCGAGCACGTGAACATTTTTTTTTAAATCAGTGGTTCTGTTGTAGCTTTTTATTTAAATGGTTCTGTCAGTTTATGTAATGGCACCTTAGTTTGGCACTAGTATTCAAGTGTTATTAAGTCACCCTTTACCTGTAATTGTTTTCATTATATCTACTTTGAGGGAAGTCGTATATGGGAGTTTTAAGTTCTCAAGTTTGTTAATAAACTTGTTTTCTTGATTTGAAATTTTTCGTTGGAGTACTGAGTAAGTTGGGTTTCTAACTGTATTTGCAAAGCTTTATCTAGTGGCTCGTCCACAATTTGTAATTGTCAATTTTTTAAAAAAAGGGGTAATGTCAATAAACTGTCTTAATTATAAATGGTGACTACCAACCATGATTCCATCCCGCTTCCCCTTTTATGGTATTTAAGATATGCTGTGTAAGTGTGGTACGATTAAGGAATCACGTATCAACAGAAATGACACTTTTATTCATAGACAATAATTACCCTGACGTCACTGCGATTTGTAATGGTCCTTTTCACATTAAAAACACAGTTCTTAATACCGTGGGGATCACCACGGACGTCAATGCATGCTCTGCAACGACCTCTCATGTACAAGGTTGGTAAGGAGTTCCTGTGGTAGGTCGTTACATTCATCCACCAGCCTGGTTGACAAATGTTGGATGGTTGTTGGTGCATGTGGACATGCTGCAATAGTCTCCTCAACATATCCCACCCGGACTCGATGGGATTCAAATCGTGGGAATTTGCAGGCCAGTCCATTCGCTGGATATTCTTCGGTCTCAATAAAATTGTGGGGTGCATTCGCCCTGACTTTTTTTTTCGTGAATGAGAACGCACGATTTTGTCGAACACACAATTGGAGGAGCTCTTGGAACGAGAGGACATTCAGTGAATGGACTGGCCTGGCCCTTCCCCCGACTTAAATCCCATCGAGCACATATGGGATATGATAGTCAGACATATAGCAGTACGTTCAAATGCACCGACCAACATGCAGCAGTTGTCGGCTGCTCTAGCGGGGAAATGGAGCGAACTACCACTTACCATCGCTTTGGCTAGCGTCGGAGCACGTTGCACAGCGTCTACTGCTGTCTGTGGTGACCACCCACCACAGTAAGAACTATGTATCAGCCGTTTGCAACGGCCTGGGGATCACCTCGGTGACTTCAGCGTAATTATTGTCTTTGAATGAAAGTTTCATTTCTGTTCGTCTAATAGCGTATTTCTTCCAGTTACCTTCTGTACTATAGCAGCTATTCCAGTGTATTGTTCAATATCATTCAGCTATGTTAGTTGACACTAATGCACCATGCGAAAGTTTTCATGCCAATCATAAGGCGATAAGCCATAAATACAACTTGCCTGTTCTCTGTAAAACAGATGGTCAGGATGAAAAGAAAACAGCACATTGTTGTGCATATAATTTTTATTTGAAAATGTACATTCCAAGGTAAAAAAAACGACAAACCACACAGGAATTATCCGAATGGGACGGAAATCGGTAGATGTGATGTACATCTACAGACAGACACTTCTTTGCTGGTCATCGGGGCTCAGTTCAAAGTGGGACTCATCACTGAAGACAATTCTACTCGAGTCAAAGAGAGTCCAGGGCAAAGATGTGTCTATAGATACCCAAGACAACGGTGAGATACCATCCGGATTGACGCCCGCTATACGGCCCGACAACTAGAAGTGGTGGTCTGGGATGCCATTTCATTATATAGCAGGATCCCAATGTTTGTCACCCGCGACGCCTTTACAGCACCGCTGTACGTCGATGATGTTTTACGCCCCGTTTTGTTTCTCATCATGGCGGGCCACCCTGGGGTTACATTTCAGCAAGATAATGCTCTTCCGGACACGGCGAGAGTTTCTACTGCTTTCCTGCGTGCTTGTCAAACCTTACCTTGGCCGGCGAGATCGCCTGATCTCCCCCGAAATGAAAACGTGTGGAGCATTATGGTCAGGGTCCTCCAACCAATCGATATAACTCACGAATTGGACAGAATTTGACACGATATACTTCAAGATGAAATCAACATCTCTTTCAATCAATTCCAAGCCGAATAACTACTTGCATAAGCGGCGGAGGCGGACCAATGGTTATTGACTTGCTCAATTTGTGAAGCTCTTCCTCTTGAATAAATCATCCAATTTTTCTAAAATTGTAATCATTTGTAATTCTGTAGTTGTACGCCACATCCACCGATTTCTGCCCCATTTGGATTATTCCTTGGTGGCGCATCCCTTTTTCTTGTCGTAGAGTGTATCTAAAGAGAGAGAATATGTATGTTCAAGAAATAATTTGTGCAATGATTTACATGTCCTCCTACCGTAGTTGAAACTGACTGCCAAAAAAAAAAATCGAAACCGTACATTTTCACAGCACACTGCAGCATTTTCACTCTAGCAGTCGACTTTAACAGAAAACCTGTACTTCGTCATTTTTTTAAAAAAATATGTAGTCTATGTACGTGCGAATGTACATTACAAATGGTTCAAATGGCTCTGAGCACTACGCGACTTAACTTCTGAGGTCATCAGTCGCCTAGAACTTAGAACTAATTAAACCTAACTAACCTAAGGATATCACACACATCCATGCCCGAGGCAGGATTCGAACCTGCGACCGTAGCGGTCACGCGGTTCCAGACTGAAGCGCCTTTAACCGCACGGCCACACCGGCCGGCATGTACATTACAGAATCGTGTAAATATTTGAAGTACATGAGTCAACAAATGATATTTATAATTGTATAGTGTAAAAATTTTGAGTGTATCATTTAAGTATTTCTCGAGATTTTGAACCAGTAATATTTTGTTTGTATTACTATGCTCTTTTAAAATAATTATTTTAGGAGAATTTTACTTAACAGTTTAAAGATTGCCCGCATCTCGTGGTCGTGCGGTAGCGTTCTCGCTTCCCACGCCCGGGTTCCCGGGTTCGATTCCCGGCGGGGTCAGGGATTTTCTCTGCCTCGTGATGGCTGGGTGTTGTGTGCTGTCCTTAGGTTAGTTAGGTTTAAGTAGTTCTAAGTTCTAGGGGACTTATGACCACAGCAGTTGAGTCCCATAGTGCTCAGAGCCATTTGAACCATAGTTTAAAGATTGTGTTTAACAGCAGCGTTGATAACAAATGGTATCTGCGCTAATTTATTATTACGCCTTCAGAGTCCCAAGAGACTTCCACTCCACAGCGAATTTCGCTGCTAATTCCAATTCCTGCGCGTCATCAGTCACTTTTATCTTTGTTCGACTTGCAGTTTTTACAGCGATTATCGTTTGAGCGTGAGAAGTGGTGGGCGGACCAGTGATTGACCTCAGATCCAGAAGCTTATCACGCGAGTGGACCCTGGGAACGGCTGCCAGCTCAGGCAGGTGCTCGCACAAAAGCGAGTCCGGAGTGCGAATTACTCGCGCACACGTGACGCCGTTCTGCTGCAGGGATTACCGCCGGATTACCCGAAAGTCGTTATTTCAGTCTCGAGCCAGCGACAGTGGTCTAGATAAGAAAGCTGCTTCATCAGTAATCCGTGCGTCTGCTGCGGGTGCATTGTCAGTGATGCTGGGGTGCCCAAATAATTTATGAGTTACGAGCTTACAAGTTTTATTTACAGGAGTATTATTTTCAAGACAAGTACTAAAGTCCTACATACCCAGAAACCGGTACCTCAACGTACCTGAAGGCACTCTATACGCAACTCGATCCCCATAATTCGGTAGCGGATTACCCATGCGTCGGCGATTTTTGGGAAAGTAGAAAGTGAACCCTGAAGAATTCTGTTAGAATGAAAATTTTCATTTAGTATACACTATTATGCATGTGACTCGTGCTTAACCACCAAAAGAAGATGTGGGCTTAAATAATATTGTCGGACACCCCTGATTTATTTTTCCGTTGTCTCACATCATTTCAGCTAAAGTCAGGGACTCTACTCTTGTAGCACGTCAGTGAATGATCTCATGTGTATATGATCCCTGGCCTTTTCCTAGGAGCTAAAGGTTGATAATTTCCAACTCGCTTCAAACCGACAGTAAAAGAAAATTATTTAAAGTTTCTCCTGGGACGCTTCCCTTCACAGTTCTTCCTCTGTGCCGATACCAAATGAAAGGGTACAGTTAAACATCGCCGGGAGGAACGACCGCCCACAGATCTCAGTAGTGTCGTAGCCTCTGAAATGCATCGTTGACAATTAGTGTTAACCTGCAGCACATTTCTTGTTGTCGCTGAAGTTACGGACGGTTTAAGTATCCCAAGAAGATGACAGGTAAACGCAGAAGTTGTGTTGTACGATCGAGAAGAAATTAGAAGTTATTGATAAGTTAGAAAAGAGCTAATGAGCAGTAGCGCTTTCTCTGGATTATGGGGCAAGCATACAACCAGCGAGAGATTTAGTGGACAAGAACAGCTGTGAAATTTTGTAAACTAAAGCTGGCAGCCAAGACAGATCGTCACAGCGTACGTGCCTGGAAGTCCATCTTACGAAATTACCCGAACGGGTTAATTCCCATCGCCGTTTGTTTATGTGGTTGAGTAGGTGTGCGAATGACAAGCTTTGTTATAATTATTAGCGAAATCAATAGTTTCAGACTAACAGAATGGAAATAAAGGACTATCAGGAATAACAGGTTAGATAGATTATATATTATCTTCTCGGTGTTTCCAAGAAAATGAAATGCTGACAGAAATTTTTTGCCAGTCGCTACAGTCCCCGGTTAGCAGCCGCTTAGTTCTGTTCTCGGAGTAGCGCGGAAAACGTGTTGTACAAACAAGTAATAAGGCCTACCCGGAGAATAAAAGCGGGATAACTAAGCTGGTGATTCTGGCAGGATTAATGGAGTTAACTGGAGAAAAAGTTTTGACAATGGCATGAACAGTTACAGAATTAGTGACGAGAAGACTGTTTGTTAGAACGAGGAAGGAGAATAAACGGGGACGTCTCACAAAGTATATGGAAGAATATGACGATTCCAAATATATAAAAATTTCGTGCTTTTCGATCTCATGCTTGAGAAGCTGGATCATGTGAACAAAATATGAAACTATTTGCTACAAGAAAACGTTTTGCTTGTAGTAGGCCTAACAGGCATTTGATATTGGTTTTCGTGAATTATTGTCTGTCGCGTTATTTATGTAATGAGATAGATAAAAATGACCATTTGTACCAAAACAGTCTCACTTATTTAGCGTGCAGTACAATTGCTGCAATATTTAAACGGCCTATTTCGTTCTATGTAGGAGACAGTGTCAAAATAGCCGTAACCAAGTCGAGAAACCACACTAGTCTTGGGTACTATTCGTAATAGCAGATTTTTCAGTATTAGACAATGACATTTGATTTTCGATGTAGCAAAACACAAAAAGGAAAGCACGTCGTGTGAAGCAGTAGCAAGATTAGAGAGAAACAAATGCTAGGACCTAAGACCAAAGAAATGTGTACTATCTTGCTTGTCTCTTGTCTTTACTACTTTTCTGTTTCCTACATTTTATGTTACATAAACAGAAAAGTTATTAACTAAAAGGCAATAAAGAGTGCAAATTTTCTGAAGAGTTCTTATTCTCCTGGTCACAAATAATCCTATCCATTATTAATTGCGACGTTTTTAAAGCGAGGTAGGATGTTAAATCAGCCGACTGGGAGCAGGAGGAGCACCGCAGGACAAAATCTAACTTCCACTATCCTGAATAAAGGTTTGATATCTTCCATTACAAAATATACATGTTCGAATTCCACTGAGCGAAATACAGCGACGTGCGATTGAAGAAAGCTGTGTGGTAGGCGTGGCACTCCACTTGATTACACTTAAGATCAAATGACATATCTTACATTTCCTCGAACGTGTATGTTTTATATATCAAACGCTTCAGAAAGATGTGCTCGACAAAATGAACATATTTTTGAAAAACCGTTTTCTTTTAGTTTCTGACATCCTATCCCAAACGCTCGATGTGGAGGGAGGGGGGGGGGGGCAGGAGGCGCGACTATCAAGTTTTTGCCCCGGTTCGGAAATATCGTGGATCGGGGGCTGGAAGCTCTACACCCGTGGCTCCAGCAAAAGAGAGTAGAATGAGTTCCAGTATCAGCTCCCGTGTTAATAAAGAAAGCAGGAGTTTTCCATGAAACTCAAGAACTGAAGAAAAATTTATCCTTTATCAGGATAGCTGACTCAATTTAAACATCGCTACAGGATTCGAGAAAATGCTGTTCAGGGCGAGAAACTTAGTGCTAACAAAGACGTAGCTGATTTTTGCGATGAATTCTTACGATAGATCGAATAGAATATTTTTCCCCCGGAACAGATTTACAACGTTGATGAAAGTGGATGGTATGGGTGCTGGAAGGGCTTGTCCGCATGAACTTAAACCTGTCAGATTGAATTTTGTATCATCCGTGTTTTTTGATTATCTGTGAAGTCTCGTGTCCACGTTAACCTGAATAGCCGGGAATAAGCTGTAACAATTTTGATTTGGTATCTCACATCTCTGCATCAACAACTGCTGGTGTCGGCGGTGGATCCAGCCACCATTTTCAGTTCTATCTTTTCCTGTATTAGGCGTGGCGAGTGTAGGGGAAAGAGATTTGTCGGTAAGCTCTGTACCATCTCGAATTGCTTTCATTTTATCGTCAAGTCATTTTTCGAGATGTAAATAAAAATTGTCATTTGGTCACTATGCTAGTGCAAGTCTTTTTTTAAGTAGTACTACTAATTTGACTATCAGTTTCTTTGTTTATTTAATCAAGCAGTTTCTCGTTGGCCCTCATGTGGCCGAGTGGACACCCTTCCAGACCTTTCCACACGTAAAAAAACTGGTCACCAGGAATCGAACGTCGGATTTCCGTGGTAGAGTCTGCAACACTATGGGAGCAAGTAAAGTGTTGCTCACTCCTCTTGGACCTTGCGTTCATGGAATTTTAAGAATAAACCTACTCGTGAGTGATAACTGTCTGCCAGTTGAGTTTGGATATCGACAGCAATCAAAGTATAACCGTACGGTTGACATGCCTACCATGTATCCCAAACCGAATATAAGCTGAACCACTTCCCGTCGCCACCCCGTTACGTCCAGCGACGGAAAGTGTGCACCCCCCCTATTGATGTGAAAGTGAAGTTTGCGTATCGTGTAACTGAGGCGGGACTTGGGTACCAGCCTCATAGTGATCTAGTAGCATATGGGAAACTGCCTAAAAATCACATCCAGGTTGGCCGGCACTCCGACCCTCGTCGTTAACTAACCAGACGGATTCGATCCGAGGTCGGCCCAGGTATGGAGCTGGACCATAATAACGTTACAATGCGCACCTTTAAAAATAGGCTTCACTCATATCAGCCGTTACACTATTACTCTTAATCTTAGGGTGGCATCATGTTAGCGAAGGATAAAAAGTACCGTACTTCGTGATGTTTGTGTCAATCTTTCCATTCTTGGCTTCCATCGTGCGATCTGTTCGCTTGATCGCTCATCCACTAATCATGTCACTTCAGCATCATTCTTGAGCCGTATAATGGAACTTACAGACGCCTCGTTTCGCCAATTTTTCTGGTCTTGTTTCTGATATTGATTACTTTTATGTAGCTTGTAATGTACTATAAGCCCACTTTTGTAAATACATGAGACCATTGCCAGCAAATACTACTAAAACGACGGAGAAAAAGAAAAAGGCACTTGTTAAGAAAATAATGAAGAAAATTATTTTACTTATTATGGTTAGAGAACTCTGCTGATGTTTTCCTAAACTGCGCTGTAGGAAATACTGCACGCAGCCACAAGATCTTCAAATATGATTGTATTGTACCATTACTGGATTCGGGCACGAGTCCACCGCCGGACGGTAACGGGTATATCTTGGTAAATTTTACGCTTGTGTCCTTAAATACAACGAAGTTTTTCGATTAGTTTTACGCTACATAGAAACTCCATACACAGTACTTACTTCATGAAACGTTTAAATATAAAAAGGTCAGTCTACCTGAAATTTATGAGCTTGTTGAAATTCTAACCTTAGCTCTATCATAAGACTATTTCAATTTTAATATCAAATTTTATGAATCGGAGTAAGGGTTGCAATGGGTGGTTACCTGGCTAGCCTGCTAGCCGATGTTCACATGTCTCATTTAGAAACAACGTTTTTCAAAGCCACTAAGACAACAAAGAAAAAAATTTCATGTTACAAACGCTATTTGAATGATACTCTTATCCTGTTTGACAGAACAGTAGAAGACACTAATCAGTTTGCAGTAGTGCTTAAAAAACTGCAACAAGGCATAAAATCTACTGTTGAGCTCGAAACTGAGAATGTTATAAATTCCTTAGATTTAAAAATTAGTAAAGACAACGGCAAACAAAAATTTAAGATACACAGGAAACCCCCTACAACTGATGTCACAATCAACATGTCATCGTGCCACTCTGAGCAAAATAAAATGGCATAGTATAAGTCAATGTTCAACATAATGTAAAGATAAACTACAAGAGCTAAATAAAAATCAAACTAATAGCTCACAATAGTTGTTACACGGAAGCACAGAGACCAGCATCGAAGAAAATGTAGAAATATTACATTTTGAAAAAAAAGGAATACAGATGAAATCCTTAGAGCAATTAGAAATCTGCTCTTACTATGATGTTCACAGCAAACCTGACTACATCCTGAATGATCAAATAGAAATAAGAAACACAATGTATCCCCAAAATTTCATACAGCTCTTACACTCTGCAGTAATAGGAATAATAATTAATTGATAGCACCTTTCAAACTTAAACATGAATAAACTTCACAACAGAATTAAAAACAAATACAGAAACAAAAACAGCTCTATGTCCACATCAAACAGCACTTTAGCACATATAGCTCCCCAAAACTCAGGGAAATGTGCCTGCATACCATTCAGTGGTAAGTGTCATATCAGATTTCAAACTTATGCCGTGCTAAAAATTTTAAAATTAGTTTTTCCGCGAGCAATAAAATACAACAAAATTGTTCAAAACTTAAATTTGAAGACTGTAATAGACCAAAGGTCTGGCATCTATAAAGTAAAGCACAGAGACCAGCATCGAAGAAAATGTAGAAATATTACATTTTGAAAAAAAAGGAATACAAATGAAATCCTTAGAGCAATTAGAAATCTGCTCTTACTATGATGTTCACAGTAAACCTGACTACATCCTAAATGATCAAACAGAAATAAGAAACACAATGTATCCCCAAAATTTCATACAGCTCTTACACTCTGCAGTAACAGAAATAATAATTAATTGATAGCACCTTTCAAACTTAAACAATTAAACTGTATTTCTTGAGTTTCTCCCGGCGTATTTGATAGTCAAAATATCCACGGGTGTGCTGCCGGTCTGCCCGTTGGACACTATAGACCGGCAGCACACCCGTGGATATTTTGACAATTAAACTGTAGTTTTAAAATGATCCGTGCTACGAAGAAGGATCTTCGCAGTAGCTCCAGCAGTATGGCATATCTGCACACATATCATGTTCTTTGGCATGTCAAATCAGCAGCCGATGTAAACAAAAGTATCCGCAATCTGGTATTTAGTTCAGCTCATGGATCAGCATGGATCGAAAAAATAGAATCTAACCACTCTTATAATACGTAAAGGAGAGTATTTTTAGGATTAATTACAATGTATAAAGATTATATATGATATAAAACCTTTTGTAAACTATGTAATCACAAACTTTTGTGTTATTTTAGGACAGAAATGTAGAACTTCCCAAGAACTCAACGCTACCGTCTGATGTCAGGCTCAGGCCCGATCAACATTGAATAGTATTCAATGAACTGTGGGTGAAGCCCGATCAACAGAGACTTACATGCTTCGAGCGAAAATAATAGCGCATTGAGAATGGCTAGCTGCTAGCCGAAATCTAGATTGCATAATAAAATTTAAAAAGGACGACTGACTGCTGCAATCTATAATTTATACGTAATACTTTCTTTTGCTTGATATAAAAATGCCAATATACTCCAACTTGTGGAAGACTCCTGGTCCAAGTTGGAGCTAAAAGCAATTTCATTCTATATCATGAGTAATACGACGTACATTTTATTTCCACTTTCGGTCCTAAGCATTTCGTCTCACATTGGATTATTATTCTTCGTAGGCTGACAAAACATGTCTTTTCGTTGCTTTACTGTGTAATAAATTACAAATTATGTACAACAGCAGCAAACGCGAAACCTTTTGTGATATTTTCTGTCCGGCGCATTACAACGCAGAAGACACTGGAGAAGAAGAGAAATGTTCGCTTGAGAGATCAAGTTGAACTACGTAGTTTAAGTAAGTGAGATAGGTGTGCTACATCTGAATGAGTCAAAGAGGAATTCTGTGAAGATGCAAATAATTTTATGAATAAGTAGCTTTTTATACAAGAGATTGGCTGCCGTTAATCGTGTCGTAAATTACCCTTCAGCCGGTGCCGGTGCTGTGGGATTAGAAGCTTTCTCGGGGATTGTCGATACCGTCAATCGAGTGGGTGCCACCACTCGTTTCGGCGCAGTAGAGGCACCGCGTGGTATACCTCATGTGAATTTCTTTCTGGTCAGTGCAGCTGCTATTCTTGCATTAGCGTGGAACATTTTTGAGGTAAACAGGAAGTGATCTTGTTCTCTAAGGGCCGACCTGAGTGGCCGAGCGGTTAAAGGCGCTACAGTCTGGAACCGCACGACCGCTACGGTCGCAGGTTCGAATCCTGCCTCGGGCATGGATGTGTGTGATGTCTTTAGGTTAGTTAGGTTTAAGTAGTTCTAAGTTCTAGGGGACTTATGACCACAGCATAGTGCTCAGAGCCATTTGAACCATTTTTTTTGTTCTCTAAGGCTTCTCTACAAGACTATCGCTTCGCCAGGCCTGTTTCTTTGTGTTTATCTTTGGTGAACGGGCTCTTGGGCGGAAATTGCGACTTGAGGCACAAGAAGTCCGGTCGTTAGCGTAGCTCAGCGACTTCCGACACATTCATCCACGAAACTGCAAGAAAAAGGAGAATTGAATGGCGTCTCTCTTGTAAGTCGCGTTCTATTGTGTGGCGTCGCTCGCTCCACAGTAAATGACAGCGCCTCAGATTTTCTGTTAAACCTCTGATGGGCCATACTCTGATAAATGTGTGATGATGATACAGCTCTCAATAGTGCTGTTGCGTAATAACCGATGACCTCATACCGTTTCTAAGGAAATATTTCGTGCACTCATTAATCGATCATTCTTATGAGTAACAAAACGGGCAATTAAGAGAATTTTTGTATTACCTTAGGATACTTTTCCATATTTACTTATGATTCAAAAGTTTTTACAAGCGTTACAATACATGAAATTTCTTAGTAATGGGATTAAAGTGAATGTGTGTAAATATCTTGAACAATAAAATTTATTTTTACACCATAATGCTGACTACAACTCCCCATAGGCGACTTTTAATTCAGTTTTGCTTACTGTTCACGCAGTAATATTTAGCTACTCGAATTGTCAACAGAAGCCACATTTGGAAAACATATTCAGTGTTTTCTTCCACCCAAAAAATTCACCGGTGGTACCGGAAAGATTTGAGACTCTATCTAACAAACTAAACTATTCGCTTCAGAACAATAATTTTAGGTAAACTCCGCAACTTACCAATTCGATCAAAGATCATTTGTCACTTTTTCTAATGTAGAATTAATTAATTGCGGATTAAAGACTATCAAAGTATTCTTAAATTATACTGTGTTTACCGTCGAAACTATTTAGTTCCATCTTCCGTTATCATAATCAAGAAAAACATTATGATGTGAAACCTCTCAACAGAAAATGATTCCAGAAAAAAATTTAAAAATATGAGTGTATGTACTTATATGGGTTTACAAATATGTAATTGACTACTTATCCCTATTCGAAAATCCTTCTGTGATAGAGAGGGATATTTAAGGAACATAAAATTAATCTACAATCTTCTGCCATCTGTCAGACATTTTATTCCCCAGGACGAATTGTCGACGAGTCTATAGCTAGGTGTTTCACTCTCTTTCGATTCACTAGGGGAAACGCAGGTATTCTTTTTATGGTAGTACTGATTTGTGAATATGTGTATTACTTTGAAACTTCAGTGGGTTGTTGAAAATAAATTTCATTTGTGAATAAATGTACTGTGTGGCTATAATTAAAGTTCTCAATCTCTTAAACAGAATACTGCAAGATGTATATGTGTAAACCCTACACCCAATTCTAACTACACTACCGGCCATTAAAATTGCTACTCCATGAAAATGACGTGCTACAGACGCGAAATTTAACCGACAGGAAGAAGATGCTGTGATACGCAAATGATTAGCTTTTCAGAGTATTCACACAAGGTTGGCGCCAGTGGCGCCAACAACGTGCTGACATGAGGAAAGTTTCCAACCGATTTCTCATACACAAACAGCAGTTGACCGGCGTTGCCTGGTGAAACGTTGTTGTGATGCCTCGTGTAAGGAGGAGAAATGCGTACCATTACGTTTCCGACTTTGATAAAGGTCGGATTGTAGCCTATCACGATTGCGGTTTATCGTATCGCGACATTGCTGCTCGCGTTGGTCGAGATCCAATGACTGTTTGCAGAATATGGAATCGGTGGGTTCAGGAGGGTAATACGGAACGCCGTGCTGGATCCCAACGGCCTCGCATCACTAGCAGTCGAGATGACAGGCATCTTATCCGCATGGCTCTAACGGATCGTGCAGTCACGTCTCTATCCCTGAGTCAACAGATAGGGACGTTTGCAAGGCAACAACCGTCTGCACGAACAGTTCGACGACGTTTGCAGCAGCATGGACTATCAGCTTGGAGACCATGGCTGCGGTTACCCTTGACGCTGCATCCCAGACAGGAGCGCCTGCGATGGTGTACTCAACGACGAACCTGGGTGCACGAACGGCAAAACGTCATTTTTTCGGATGAATCCAGGTTCTGTGTACAGCATCATGATGGTCGCATCCGTGTTTGGCGACATCGCGATGAACGCACATTGTAAACGTGTATTCGTCATCGCCATACTGGCGTATCACCCGGCGTGATGGTATGGGGTGCCATTGGTTACACGTCTCGGTCACCTATTGTTCGCATTGACGGCACTTTGAACTGTGGACGTTACATTTCAGATGTGTTACGACCCGTGGCTCTACCCTTAATTCGATCCCTGCGAAACCCTACATTTCAGCACGATAACGCACGACCGCATGCTGCAGGCCCTGTACGGGCCTTTCTGGATACAGAAAATGTTCCACTGCTGCCCTGGCCAGGACATTCTCCAGATCTCTCACCAATTGAAAATATCTTGTCAATGGTGGCCGAGCAGCTGGCTCGTCGCAATATGCCAGTCACTACTCTTGATGAACTGTGGTATCATGTTGAAACTGCATGGGCAGCTGTACTTCTACACACCATCCAAGCTCTGTTCGACTCAATGCCCAGGTGTATCAAGGCCGTTATTACGGCCAGAGGTGGCTGCTCTGTGTACTGATTTCTCAGAATCTATGCACCCAAATTGCGTGGAAATGTAATCACACGTCAGTTCTAGTATAATGTTGTTGTTGCTGTGGTCTTCAGTCCTGAGACTGGTTTGATGAAGCTCTCCATGCTACTCTATCCTGTGCAAGCTTCTTCATCTCCCAGTACCTACTGCAGCCTACATCCTTCTGAATCTGCTTAGTGTATTCATCTCTTGGTCTCCCTCTACGATTTTTACCCTCCACGCTGCCCTCCAATACTAAATTGGTGATACCTCGATGTCTCAGAACATGTCCTACCAACCGATCCCTTCTTCTAATTAAGTTGTGCCACAAGCTCCTCCCCATTTCTGTTCAATACCTCCTCATTAGTTATGTGATCTACCATCTAATCTTCAGCATTCTTCTGTAGCACCACATTTCGAAAGCTTCTATTCTCTTCTTGTCTAAACTGTTTATCGTCCACGTTTCACTTCCATACATGGCTACACTCCATACAAATACTTTCAGAAACGACTAACTATTTAAATCTATACTCGATGTTAACAAATTTCTCTTCTTCAGAAACGCTTTCCTTGCCATTGGCAGTGTACATTTTATATCCTCTCTACTTCGACCATCATCAGTTATTTTGTTCCCCAAATAGCAAAATTCCTTTACTACTATAAGTGTCTCATTTCCTAATCTAATTCCCTCAGCATCACCCGATTTAATTCGACTACATTCCATTATCCTCGTTTTGCTTTTGTTGATGTTCATCTTATGCCCTCCTACGAAGACACTGTCCATTCCGTTCAACTGCTCTTCCAAGTCCTTTGTTGTCTCTGACAGAATTACAATGTCATCGGCGTACCTCAAAGTTTTTATTTCTTCTCCATGGATTTTAATACCTACTCCGAACTTTTCTTTTGTTTCCTTTATTGCTTGCTCAATATACAGATTGAATAACATCGGGGATAGGCTACAACCCTGTCTCACTCCCTTCCCAACCACTGCTTCCCTTTCATACCCCCCGACACTTATAACTGCCATCTGCTTTCTGTATATCTGTATAAATTGTAAATAGCCTTTCGCTCCCTGTATTTTACCCCTGCCACCTTCAGAATTTGAAAGAGAGTATTCCAATCAACATTGTCAAAAGCTTTCTCCAAGTCTACAAATGCTAGAAACGTAGTTTTGCCTTTCCTTAATCTTTCTTTTAAGATAAGTCGTAGGGTCAGTATTGCCTCACGTGTTCCAACATTTCTACGGAATCCAAACTGATCTGCCCCGAGGTCGGCTTCTATCAGTTTTTCCATTCGTCTGTAAAGAATTCGCGTTAGTATTTTGCAGCTGTGACTTATTTAACTGATTGTTCGATAATTTTCCCAATTGTCAACACCTGCTTTCTTTGGGATTAGAATTATTATATTCTTCTTGAAGTCTGAGGGTATTTCGCCTGACTCATACATCTTGCTCACCAGATGGTAGAGTTTTGTCAGGACTGCCTCTCCCAAGACTGTCAGTAGTTCTAATGGAATTTTGTCTACTCTGGGGGCCTTGTTTCGACTCAGGTCTTTCAGTGCTCTATCAAACTCTTTACGCAGTATCATATCTCCCATTTCAACTTCATCTGCCTCCTCTTCCATTTCCATAATATTTTCCTCAAGTACATCGCCCTTGTATAGACCCTCTATATACTCCTTCCACCTTTCTGCTTTCCCTTCTTTGCTTAGAACTGGGTTTCCATCAAAGCTCTTGATATTCATGCAAGTGGTTCTCCTTTCTCCAAAGGTCTCTTTAATTTTCCTGTAAGCAGTATCTATCTTACCCCTAGTGAGATAAGCCTCTACATCCTTACATTTGTCCTCTAGCCATCCCTGCTTAGCCATTTTGCACTTCCTGTCGATCTGATTTTTGAGACGTTTGTATTCCTTCTTGCCTGCTTCATTTACTGCAATTTTATATTTTCTCCTTTCATCAATTAAATTCAATATTTCTTCTGTTACCCAAGGGTTTCTACTAGCCCTCGTCTATTTACCTATTTGATCCTCTGCTGCCTTCACTATTTCATCCCTCAAAGCTACCCATTCTTCTTCTACTGTATTTCTTTCCTCCAGTCCTGTCAATTGTTCCCTTATGCTCTCCCTGAAACTCTGTACAACCTCTGGTCCCATCTCCTTCAATTCCCACCTTTTTGCAGTTTCTTCAGTTTTAATCTACAGTTCATAACCAATAGATTGTGGTCAGAGTCCACATCTGCCCCTGGAAATGTCTTACAATTTGAAACCTGGTTCCTGAATCTCTGTCTTACCATTATATAATCTATCTGATACCTTTTAGTATCTCCAGGGTTCTTCCACGTATACATGATTCCTGAGCCAAGTGTTAGCTATGATTAAGTTATGTTCTGCGCAAAATTCTACCAGGCGGCTTCCTCTTTCATTTCTTAGCCCCAATCCATATTCACCTACTATGTTACCTCCTCTCCCTTTTCCTACTGACGAATTCCAGTCATCCATGAGTGTTAAATTTTCGTCTCCCTTCTGTACCTGAATAATTTCTTTTATCTCATCATATATTTCATCAATTTCTTCGTCATCTGCAGAGCTAGTTGGCATATAAACTTGTACTACTATAGTAGGCGTGGGCATCGTGTCTTTCTTGGCCACAATAATGCGTTCACTATGCTGTTTGCAGTAGCTTACCCGTACTCCTATTTTTGTATTCATTATTAAACCTAAACCTGCATTACCCCTATTAGATTTTGTATTTATAACCCTGTATTCGCCTGATCAAAAGTCTTGTTCCTCCTGCCGCCGAACTTCACTAATTCCCACTATATCTAACTTTAACCTATCCATTTCCCTTTTTAATTTTTCTAACCTACCTGCCCGATTAAGGGATCTGACATTCCACGCTCCGATCTGTAGAACGCCAGTTTTCTTTCTCCTGATAATGACGTCCTCTTGAGTAGTCCCCGCCCGGAGATCCGAATGCGGAACTATTTTACCTCCGGAATATTTTACCCAAGAGGACGCCGTCATCATTTAATCATACAGTAAAGCTAGTAAAATATAATTGTCCAATGAATACCCGTTTACCATCTGAATTTCTTCTTGGTGTACCAATTTTAATGGCCAGTAGTGTAAGAGGGCTATTATTTTTAAGGCTCCAATCAGGCGCTAAATAGAAACAACAGTGAAAATCAAAAATGCTTTATTTGCAACATTTAGCTACATCTTCCAGCTACTGCTCTACATAGTCACCGCTCGTTTTTAGACATTTGTCGTAGTTTGATATGAACTTTCCAACACCCTCATCATAGAAGGCAGCCGCCTATGATTTCCGCCAATTACCTACTGTTGTCTGCAGCTCGTTGTGTGTGCAAAATGTGGTTCTCATATCCATCGGTTCATGTGAGTGAAGAGGTGAAATTCAGGGGTAGCCGAATCGAGGCTGTATGGTAGGTGATCAAACACTTCCCATCGAAAACGAAGCAGGTGCGTCTTCGTAGCACCTGCAGTGTGCTGCAAGGAATTGCCATGAAGAAAGAAACACATCATAGCTACGTTATGTGAGCTGCGTAAAATCAAGCGAAACCCCTCAGCAGGTACCTCGCACTTGGTGGGAGACACTACTGTTCTAAGAATCTTTGTGTGCTCACTGTGCGCTTGAAAATGAAAAGTGCGATATGACGCTACAGACAGGAATACTAGAGACACTGTGCAACGCATATGCATAAAGCTTCACTGGATTTTCTCAGTGGTTTTAATTTCAAGATCGATTGAATGTTGAAAAAAAACAGCACTCGAACATTCTTTTGTGCAATGGATACATTTTGTAAAATTAGTAAAAAAAACAGTCTCGATAGCGCAGTCATTTAATAAAGATATGATGGGTTTCGGCTTCTAGTAGTAGGTCATCTTCAGATAGTATGCCATCCGGCTGGTGATAATGGCGCTTGGATCAGCTGTGCTGCGCCATCATCGTCGGCTGGATAGTGCATAATCTGAGGATGGCCTACTACTAGAAGACGAAATCGGTCATATCTTTAATAAATGACTGCTCTATCGAAATTGTTTTCTTGCTATTTTAGTTAACTGATAGAGCGCAGTTAAATCCCCACAATGGTATCTAAAATTATGCATACGCTTTGCCTGATTAAGGAGTTATCCCAGAATTATCTCACATGAGGCATCAGTAAATGAAAACATGCAAAATGTGATAACTTACTGTTTTATGTAGTCCCAAAACTGACAATTATTCTTAAGGTAAAAATAGCTGAAGCAAAATGTTTCAGCTGGTTACTACATATATGATCTTCGAATTTAAGATTGGATTGACAAACACAGTCAGAGTTGAGAACTCTCTACACATTACTATTATCACTATTACGAGGGTCGGTCAAAAAGTAATGCCTCCCATTTTTTTTCTACTTAAAGAAATTAAGTTAAGTGAAAAATTTGAATTTGGCGCCATTCCTCAAACCTTCTTCTGCAATCCACTGCAGTAGTAACTTTCTGTGTCAACAGGTGGCAGCACAGCAGAAGTTTGTAAGATGGCCGACATCGATGTTCGTTTGAGACAGCGTTGTGTGATTGAATTCTTGAATGCAGAAGGTGAAACGCCCATACGCATTCATGAAAGACTGAAGAAGGTGTATGGTGTTGTGACAGTGGATGTCAGCACTGTTAGACGATGGGTTCGTCGTTGTAAGGAAGCTGAAGGGCAAACACCGTTGACTGACGAAAAGCGGAGCGGCAGGCCGGTGAGTGCAGTGACTCCACACAACATTCAGCAAGTTGATGACATCATTCGTGGTGACCGTCGGGTGACTGCAGATGAAGTGTGTCGCATTATTTCTCTTATTAAAGGCAGTGTGATAACGATTATTAAACAATTGGGGTACTCAAAAGTTTGTGCACGGTGGGTTCCAAGAATGTTAACCGATCAGAATAAAGAGGCAAGGAAAACAATAGCCTCCCAACACTTGCAGCGCTTCCGTTTGGAGGGAGATGAGTTTCTGAAAAAAATTGTGACCGGGGACGAAACATGGGTGCATTTTTTTGAACCCGAATCAAAGAGGCAGTCAATGGAGTGGCGTCACACAAGCTCGCCGAGGAAGAAAAAATTCAAAACTGTGCGATCGGCAGGGAAAGTTATGGCAACAGTTTTCTCGGATACAGAGGGTGTGATTCTGGTTGATTTTTTGGAGCAGGGATGCACAATAAATTCTGTTCAATACGTCACAACCCTCAACAAACTTAAAGCACGTCTTCAGCGAGTTCGCCCAACAAAATCAATGGCAGATGTTCTTCTTTTGCATGACAATGCAAGACCACACACCAGTCGTCACACCTCTGACGAGATTGTCAAAATTGGATGGGAAGTTTTGCCTCATCCCCCATACAGCCCTGACCTGGCACCATCAGACTTCCATCTGTTCGGGCCACTAACAGAAGCTCATCGTGGGATTCATTTTGAAGATGAGGAGGCCGTCAAAACATCCGTGCGTCAATGGCTTAGGAAGCAGAGCTGTGATTTTTACCGTGCTGGGATACATGCCCTTGTTCAAAGATGGACCAAAACTGTAGAGATGGGCGGAGATTACATTGAAAAATGACAAAATGATCCTCAATGTTGTGGTTTTCAACCTATGTAATTGCATTTAAATTTCCTGACAATTAAACGTAGAAAAAAAAATAGGAGGCATTACTTTTTGACTGACCCTCGTATTATTGTTATGCTAACTGGACATCAGGTATTTTTAACATGACAAAAGTGAATAAGCTGTATTGTTACCAAAATCTGAAGCTTGTCCAGTCGTGCAAAGTTAGTTAGAAACTTTCAGGAAAACATCATTTACTATTTTTGTTGTGGATGCTTCTTTGCTCAGCTTGACGATAATGCTGATACCGTCTATAGAAAAGACAAATTCAGCCATCACTAACATACAGCAAGAACAGTAATGTGTCCCACGACCGAACGCTGTAGGACGCCCAATGTAATTTTTCGCTAAGTAAATGATATGGCTTTCCTATCCGTATTAGTTGAACGCTCCAGAATAACTTCCTGCATCCTGTTTCTTAAACAGGAGCTAAGCTACGCATGAACACATTTAGAAAACACCGTTCTTGTGAGACACAACTAGTTCTTTAGTCGCACGAAGTTCTGACGTTATTGACAAGGGATGTCAAATTGATTCCGTATTTCTAGATTTCCGGACGGCTTTTGACATTGTAACACACAAGCAGCTTGTAGTGAAATTGCGTGCTTCTGAAATATCGTCTCAGCTGTGTGACTGGTTTCGTAATTTCCTGTCAGAGAGGTCAGAGTTCGTAGTAATTGACGGAAAGTCATCGAGTATAACAGAAGTGATTTCCAGCGTTCCGCAAGGTACTGTTGTAGGCCTTTTGCTGTTCCTTATCTATATAAACTATTTGGGAGATAATCTGAGCAGCCGTCTTAGATTGTTTGCAGATGGCGCTGTCGTTTATCGACTAGTAAAGTCATCAGAACATCAAAGCAAAATGCAAAACGATTTAGAAAAAACATCTGCATGGTACGAAAATTGTTAATTGAGCCTAAATAACGAAAAGTGCGAAGTCATCCACATGCGTGCTAAAACGAATACGTTAAGCTTCGGTTACACGATAAATCAGTCAAACCTAAAGGACGTAAATTCAACTAAATACCTAGGAATTACAATTACGAACATCTTAAATTGGAAGGAACACATAGAAAATGTTATGGAGAAGGCTAACCAAAGACTACTTTTTATCGGCAGGACAGCTAGAAAATGTAACAGGTCTACTAAGGTGACTGCCTACATTACGATTGTCCGTCCTCTTTTAAAATACTGCTGCACGGTGTGGGATCCTTACCAGATAGGATTGAAGAATACATCGAAAAAGTTCGAAGAAGTGCAGCACGTTTCGTATTATCACGGAATAGGGGAGAGGGTGTCACTGAAGTGATGCAGGATTTGGCATGGACATCACTAAAACAAAGGCGTTTTTCGTTGCAGAGGAATCTTGTCACAAAATTCCAATTACCAACTTTCTCCTCTGAATGGGAAAATATTTTGTCGAGGTCGACCTACATAGGGAAAAACGATCACTATGATAAAATAAGGGAAATCAGAGCTCGCACAGAAAGATATCGGTGTTTGTTCTTTCCGCGCTATTCGAGATTTGAAATATAGAGAACTGTGAAGGTGGTTCTATAAATCCTCTGCCAGGAACTTAAAAGTGAATTATCGACAAGTAAAATCATCAGAGCATCAAAACAAAATGCAAAATGATTTAGAAAAAATGTCTGCATGGTACATACGTAGATGTAGATAAATTAACACACCTCTTATATCATAAAACCTTAATTTCTTGAATAAAATATTACGATAAAAATTATTAAACACCTCCAAAACGTGGCAAAATATCTTGGCTGGCAATATTTTACGACTTAAAAATTGTGCGTTCAGTAAAAGTGCAGAAGTAGAGTAGCAAAAAATGTTCAAATGTGTGTGAAATCTTACGGGACGTAACTACTAAGGTCATCAGTCCCTAAACTTACACACTACTTAACCTAAATTATCCTAAGGACAAACACACACACCCATGCCCGAGGGAGGACTCGAACCTCCGCCGGGACCAGTAGAGTAGCCTTTTGAAAACAAAATTGAGATCGACTAAGAATTCCGTTAATACGCTGGTGAGCATTTACTCTTCAAAAATGTTGGTACTTGATGTAAGGGATAAGATTGGCCTACTCTGCCTAACAACGTACTTCACTGTTCAGTTGTTCAGGGCCGACTAAAAATTTTTACGTCAAATGTCGTTGCACCGTCTACACCACAAAAGCTACACAGAAGATCTGCGCTCGTGCACGTCCTTGTTTGGCCGAGAGCTTGCCTGTATCTCTGGCGCAGAGCAGAGGGAGGAAGCGTAGGGCGCGGGCGCGCAGGCGGCAGCCACCTGTTGGCCGGCAGCGGGCACGCAGCGCTTCCTACCTCCGCCGTTGCGGTAGACGAGGTAGGGGAAGCGCCAGACGTTGCCCAGCCCCACGGCGTACGTGAGGCACGACATGAGGAACTCGGTGGGGCTGGCCCACGAGCCGCGCTCCTCCACGAACTCCGCCGGCTCTGGCTTCAGCTTCAGCGTCTTCTTCTCCTTCTTCCCCATGCTGCGCACAAACAACAACAACAACATAGCTTTTAAAACGTCACCCATGAAGTTAAATGCACTACTGGCCATTAAAATTGCTACACCACGAAGATGACGTGTTACAGACGTGAAATTTACCCGACAGGAAGAGGATGCTGTGATATACAAATGCTTAGCTTTTCAGAGTATTCACACAACGTTGGCGCCGGTGGCGACACCTACAACGTGCTGACATGAGGAAAGTTTCAAACCGATTTCTCATACACAAACAGCAGTTGACCGGCGTTGCCTAGTGAAACGTTGTTGTGATGCCTCGTGTAAGGAGGAGAAATGCGTACCATCACGTTTCCGACTTTGATAAAGGTCGGGTTGTAGCCTATCGCGATTGCGGTTTATCGTATCGTGACATTGCTGCTCGCCTTGTTCGAGATCCAATGACTGTTTGCAGAATATGGAATCGGTGGGTTCAGGAGGGTAATACGGAACGCCGTGCTGGATCCCAACGGCCTCGCATCACTAGCAGTCGAGATGACAGGCATCTTATCCGCATGGCTCTAACGGATCGTGCAGTCACGTCTCTATCCCTGAGTCAACAGATAGGGACGTTTGCAAGGCAACAACCGTCTGCACGAACAGTTCGACGACGTTTGCAGCAGCATGGACTATCAGCTTGGAGACCATGGCTGCGGTTACCCTTGACGCTGCATCCCAGACAGGGGCGCCTGCGATGGTGCACTCAACGACGAACCTGGGTGCACGAATGGCAAAACGTCATTTTTTCGATGAATGCAGGTTCTGTTTACAGGATCATGATGGTCGCATCCGTGTTTGGCGACATCGCGGTGAACGCACATGGGATGCGTGTATTCGTCATCGCCATACTGGCGTATCACCCGGCGTGATGGAATGGGTGTCACTGGTTACACGTCTCGGTCACCTCTTGTTTGCATTGACGGCAGTTTCAACATTGGACGTTACATTTCAGATGTGTTACGACCCGTGGCTCTACCCTTCATGCGATCGCTGCGAAACCCTTTCTGGATACAGAAAATGTTCCACTGCTGCCCTGGCCAGCACATTCTCCAGATCTCTCACCAATTGAAAACGTCTGGTCAATGGTGGCCGAGCAACTGACTCGTCACAATACGCCAGTCACTACTCTTGATGAACTGTGGAGTCGTGTTGAAGCTGCATGGGCAGCAGTACCAGTACACATCCTCCAAGCTCTGTTTGACCCAATGCCGAGGCGTAGCAAGGCCGTTATTATGGCCAGAGGTGTTTGTTCTGGATGCTGATTTCTCGGGATCTATGCACCCAAATTGCGTGAAAATGTAATCACACGTCAATTCTAGTATAATATATTTGTCCAATGAATACCCGTTTATCATCTGCATTTCTTCTTGGTGTAGCAATTTTAATGACCAGTAGTGTACATACCTCTAAATACCGAGTATGAATTGCATACAGATATCAAAGATGGGAAGAGAGAAATGCTGAGAAATAAGTAGCGTTTATAAATTACTGAGGGTCAGTTGATTTTACAGTATGAATTACTAATGCGATTACCTGTTAAAGGTGCGGCAACATCGATTGAAATCCCATTTGGGTAGGCAAGATCCAACTACAACCAGACGCTAGCCTCCACAGCCACACAAGGGATGCAGCAACAAAGTGCCCCCAGATAGGAACAACAAGGTATATGATATTTGGAAATGACGCGCAGTACCTGATCAGAAGTATCCGGACTAGAGAACCTACCGTAGGCAATCACATGCATGCGTAGACAACGGTAGTCTTCATAGTACCCTTGGTCAGGTAAGGCCGTACCTGCGTTACCTGTATGTCAGGTGTGCTTGATACCTAAAGGCGTTACCTCATAACAATCGCTTTCTTTACGTATGCCATCAGTGTCTTGAGAGATTCCCCTAAAAACCGGAAGCGGTAAACCGCCTAGAAACTGAGTGAGATTATGTAAAGCACCACGTAAGCTACGGAACATTTTTGTTCTGCATAGTTATCCTCTTGCCTGTTGCTCAAAAAACAAGTATTTATAGCAAAATTGAACTTGCCCATATTTAATTCAGTTACTCGAAAACTGTTGATTTGTAACGTGAATCAGAGGGATACTATAGTAAAAATAAACAAGACAACATAGATTTATCATACAGCAGTGGAAAATGTAATTTCCTCAACAAAAATGTAAGAACAAAAATAGCAAAACAAAAATGTACCAAACATCGCTTCAGTATTTTGTGGAGCTCTTATAAAACATATTCCTGTTATTCATAAACAACTTCTGCGTTTATCGATGCTAACAGGAAACTCTTATCTTTCATCATGAGTACCGTACAAAATAACAACAATAATTATATGTAAATATATTTTTATTTATATCCTTGTAAAATGTGCTTGAATGAAAAGCAATTGCTTTGGTTACTTAAGTAGCACAATTTACGCGATCAACTAATTTTTTTACTTCAAAACACAATTTAGACGCCGTAAGGATATAAAATACACAGTGCAGTAACACTGAATGGCGTGCGGTTCTAATTATATGCAGAACAAACAACCAGAAAAACAAAAGAACAAAGAGCTCCCAGTTTCTCTCTTACATATTCATATTTTTCTTTCCCTGCCAATGCTGCTGGCACTACTGGTAATCCTGCCATTTAGTATGTCAATCATGTAGTGTCTCGGAGCTACCGAACCGTAATTTTGATAGACCATAACTCTAATCCGCACACTTATTGGTGAATATTAACTTTAACTCTGCTCGAGATAGTTATTGTAAGGCATCCCAACGACTGTGGAGACATGGCAGCCCATTCTCCCTCAAGAAACGATGTAGTGATGTTCAGCGCTGACGTCTGGAGTGAAGTCAACATTGTAACTCATCGTCAAGCTGCGTTTACACCTATGGGCTTTGCGGCTAGTCGCCGTGCGGCTGTGCTTGCCCACGAGGAAGCAGAGGCACGTCTCTCCGCTTCTGGTATGGGGCGAGTCCTACGCCCACGTTCGCTCAACTCAGAGGCATGCGCGACTTTGCACTGGTTCGTGCCCCACCTTGCCTCTCCCTTAAAGCTGTGTGTGCCTAATGCATACCGTAAATGTGTTCCATTGGGTTTAGGTCGGTAGTCTGGGCAGGCCAGTCCATTTCAGGAACGTTATTGCCCACAAACCATTGCCTCACAGATGCTGATTTATGGCAGGGTGCACTGTCTTGCTGATACAATCATCAATTGTTCTTCTACTGTATGGACTACACAATGCCACAAAATGTGAACATCTCCTTCCGAATTTAGCGTCTTTTAAGCACTGTGTGGGGGTCACATCTTAACCACGAAAAGTACCTCCATATCACAACGCTACCTCCTCTGTACTTCATTGCTGGCGCTTCTCGTGACGGCCAGGTAACGTTTTCCAGGCGATCGCCACACGAAAACCCTTCCATCGGATTGGCACAGGGTATAGCGTGACTTATCACTCTAAGTCACTCTTTTCCAGTCATCCATTGTACTGGCCTGGGGTATAGCGCGACTCATCACTCTAAGTCACTCTTTTCCAGTCATCCATTGTCCAGTGGAGTCGCGATCGCCACACGAAAACCTTTACATCGGACTGGCATGGGGTATAGCATGACTCATCACTCTAAGTCACTCTTTTCCAGTCATCCATTGTTCAGTGAAGTCGCGATCGCCACATGAAAAACCTTCCATCGGACTGGCACAGGGTATAGCGTGACTCATCACTCTGTCACTCTTTTCCAGTCGTCCATTGTCCAGTGGAGTCGCTCTTTACACACCTCAAGCATTGCTTAGCACTGGCTACAGAAATGTGTGCCTTATGACGAGCTGCCCGACCATTTTATCCCATTCTTTCCAGTGCCCTAAGCAGTCATGGTGCTAGCTGTACTGATGGTACGACTTTGAAACTCACAGGTCATTCCTTCCGGTGATTTCGTGATACTTACACAGCCATTGTCCACAAAGGTCGACGGTTGCTGTCCCTCAGTACATGAGGTCTGGCTAATCTTGTTTTAGCTGTAGTCGTTCCTTCGCGATTCCACTTCACAACCACAGTTCTAACAGTCCACTTGGGCAGCTCTCCTGACCGACCCATTCTGCCATTCCTATTTCTCTACTGTCAACACAATACTCCCTCCTCATTTTATACTAGAGCGTCTGCTTGTCGTGACATCTACTGATCAATTCCGCATTACGTAGGGGTATCCTGACATTTTCGATCAGATATTGCATTCCTCTGTCGCATGAAACGATAAGAAACAAGAGAACAAAACAATTTTCATTAAGTCTGTCATTTGTGACAAGTAACAGTCGGATTAGGGACTGATCCGAAATATATCGGCTGCTATCATCTTTTTTGAAACTTGGAGACACAGAAAAATGAAAATCGTATTATTTATTTGTAATTTCTGCTACCAGTCACATTTTTATCTGTTCTGCGTTTAACCTAACATAATACAATGCGTTTCGAAGATGCTCTGTTCATCATCAGGCATTTATACATACATACAGAGAAATGTTACTTAAAAATAAATTTCCATAAACTAAATTAACCTAGAACTATTTGCCCATTGTTCGTTGCTGCAGTGGCTGATGTGGCATTTGTGGGGGAGGGGGGCAGTGGATGGCCAGAAATCGATGTCAGTGATGGCTTCTGCTGCTATGTTTTGTTGTTGGTTATGTATGACATCACAGCCTGTATAGGACGCAGATAGTTTTGCATCAGTTGTGTGTTGCGAAAATCGTGTGGAAGGCTTTCGTATGGCAGTTGACCACTTAACGATTTTATCGCTTTGTAGCTTCAGTTGTATCACTGGTGTACTGGAGGAGCTGTTGAGTAATATTACACGATTGCATTTTGTATTTTGTCACTGTTTTCCGACGTAATTCACTGCACAAATTGTTTCGACATACATGTAAACATTATGCACTTAATGCTTGTAGCATGTGGGTCAGTATCGACTATCGAGATTTTGTATCGATATTCTTGGTACTCACAGATTTGTAGTCCTTTATTTACGTTAACGCATCTTGAATCATTTGAGTTAGAACTGGCTTCAGACTGTTGAAGAATTTTGATTTCTAGCGCCATGAAACCTGTCATAGGCTTAATGAAAATCATATGTACTATAATCGAGACCCATCTTTCTGTACATTACAGTAATAGTTTGCCTGTAGAATTTTCACATGTACTTCTAATTGTAGCATCGTATTACCCTATGACAGTGTGCCTTTGCAGATGTTCTACTAACCTATCTTCTCCTCTGATCGAGGTTTAGTGTAACATTTGTTGTCTTTCCTCAGTTTAATCTTTCTAGCTCCTTATCAAGCACTGCGTTTACGCAAGTTCTTCCGTGCTCCACCTTTTCAATACTTCCAGTTTATTTTTCTTTGTTTAGTTCATGACCCACGTTTCACATCTATACTTCCATGTAATGTTGCACTCCAAAATTTCAGTTTTAGGAACTACTTCTTTACTTCTTATTTTCTGTTAATAGAGTTCTTTAGTACAAAGGAAGCTTCCTCACCTAAATCTGGCAGTTTCTTGCATCGCACAGTGTGCAATATGTCATCTTTCTTCCAAGGCAGAAGAACTGTTTCACTTCTTCTGTCCTTTTCTGTGTTCTGCTGCCCATTACTTTCATCTTAAATTTATTTATCTTTACTCCATAGTACTATCTATGCTGCGCGTTTCATTAAACAGTTATTGCTTTAATATTCTTTCTTTTCAAGGAAAAAGACTACGTTTTATGCGATACTTAGGACTGCTATATGTTGCCCTTGTTCTTCTGTTCGTGTTCAGAAGTTTTTCCAGTTCCTTCGCGCCTTCTTCGCGGAAAGTAAACACTAGCAGCGATAATCTGCAACCGTGCCTTACATTCTTAAACTTGCTCAGTTTTTGTCTTTGTAGATATTGTAGACTACTTGTCTGACTTTGTACCTAATCCTGATTCTTCTCAGGATCTTGAAAAGAATATTGCTTTTTACATCGCCCTCTAGGCCTACAAATTATATGATGCTATGCAGATATTTCCCTATTCTCTTTTCTATTTGTAACGTTAGTGAAAAGAGCAACAGCCAGTAAAAATGGCCTCAACGAATTCATATTCGGAAGCCGTGCAGAAAACGGGCCCATTCAGTGCTAAAGGCCTCGGACACGTACGGTTACAGTGCAGTCAACAAGGACCAAAAAATTTCGACTAGGATGAAAAGTCAGGTCATCACTCATTCCTTGGTGCTGACATTAACATTATTCCAATCAGGCATCATTTACTTGTTTGTTGACTGCGCTGCTTAATAATTGAAGTTTCCCACCAGTTCCCAACAAAGGAAATAATGAATTCTAATAGATCTAAACTGCTAACAATAATAAGCCAATACGCATTAAAATTACTAGTTTTGTGAAAGACATTTTCGTTTAACAAAGTTGCACTGGCTATCCACATATCCGCCAGCGTAAACAAACAGTAATCCAAAGTCATTTATTGTAACAGCAGCACTTAGACAAATAATGTTTGTGGATATTTTACATATTTATGTACCTCACTTATATGTAGGCCTGTTTATTTAGTGTGTAATTGAAGTGAGCTTGCATCCAGTATCTGCGACCTCTGTCAATCTTTCTTAGAGATAGACACTATCTACCAGATAATATCAGAGAAATATTAACTCACGATAGAAACAGACCGCTTAGGGGTTGAATTAAATAAACATGCGTGGGGCGCTTTTATCACAACAGTTTACGAGATGTGTTGGTGAAATTTTTGCTACAGAACCTTTACGTGTTAAGTGCAGTAACGCACTTCCAAATTTTATAAGGTAGTTAACAAGGTGGTGGAAGTGTATCAGTTGCGTACTTTCTTGTAGGACGCTGTGGGAATCGTATAGAACATGTAGCCGGATGGCCGTCCCTTCAACGTTTCATAAAAAGAGTCTTAACCAAACAGCAGCGGTAATCGGAAACACTAAAGCAAAGAAGAAGGTGGGACCGTTTCAGCGACTTTTCTGTGTACAACAGCATCATCCCCGAAAACCGTCATGTAACTTACGACGTTTCTACATCTGAAGACTTCTCTCCATCCGGAATGACACCATAAGTTCTGTTTGCTAGAAACTCTTCAATCCAATCAGATAGTGGTCCTGATATTCCATACGCTCATATTTTTCTAATTTTATGGCATTGGGTAAACATATCGAATCCCCTCCGGTAGTTAAGGACACGGTATCTACCTGGGTGCCTGTCTTCTTCTTCTTCTTTTAGTGTGGCTAAAGTGATGGTATGCAGTACAGGAGCAGAATATGAACGCCTGAGAATGAGAATTGGAAGAGAGGAGCTGGAAGTGATAGAGAAATTTACTTACCTGGGAAGCAAAATCACAAGAGATGGTAGAGGCCGGTAAGAAATTGCCACCAGAATACAAAAGGCCAAAATTGCATTTAATCGGAGAAGGAACTTACTCACCAGCAACAACATCAGTCTGAAAATAAGGAAACGTATCACGAAAAGTTTCGTTTGGAGTATGGCCCTATACGGATGTGAAACTTGAACAATTGGAAGAGGGAAGACGGCTAGAGCCCCTGGAGATGTGTTGCTAAAAAAGGATGATGAAGATCAGCTGGAGAGAGAAAGTAACAAATGAAGAGGTGCTTAGAAGAGTACAGGAAACCAGATCTCTGTGGAGGCACATGCAAACAAGAAGAGACAAATTTGTAGGGCACATGCTACGACACTACAACATCACTAGAACAATAGCAGAAGGAGCTATTGAGGGAAGGAATCGGCGGGGGCGACCATGGATATCATACATGCAACAGATCATGAATGACGATGGATGTAACACATAGGAGGAAATGAAGAGGAAGGCTGGCAGAAGAGAGGAATAGCGCTCTGCTGTAAACCAACCACAGGGTTGAACACTAAAAGAAAGAAGAAGTTTCGTGCGACCGTTCGACTACCCTTGTTGAAGTCAGGAGTGCCTGTGCTTTTTTCCCACCATCAGGAACACTTCGCTCCTTCAAAGACATACGGTGCACTGCTGCTAGAAAGGGAGAAAATTCTTTCTCATACTCTACTGTGATACCTCCACCTGGGACCTTCTCCGCCGACTCACACCGCCAGCGGCCCGAGAGTGAGCCGGCAGGACACCATGCGGCGAGCGTCCGAGAAGTGCGCACTGGAGCCATTCTGCAACCTCACGGAGGAAAACTGGGAGGACGCCCTGGCCTTGCTTAAGAGTGGACACGTTTCGAAGAGACTGGCGGCCAACGAGAAGGGTGTCGAAAACTGGTAGACCCCTGTAGCCATTAGGATGGGACGTCAAGAACGCACGCGCAAAAACATGTGAATTCTTCTGGCCTGTCTTAGAAAGCAAGAATGTGGCGACAATTACAGCATTCCAAATCGTACACAAAGAGTGAAGAATTCGCAAAGGGAGGCGTGTAAAGGAAGACAGCCGTCTTCAAAAGATGTTTTCCAGACAGAAAGGGCGTTCCTTATAAGTCACTGACGCCAGCAGACTCTAAGACGAAGCACAAACATGGATCTGTCCAGGTCTCACGCAAAGACAGAGGATATAAAGATATGTCGTGTGGCTGCTTTTACAACAACTTCGGAATGGAGAAAAACTTCGGAAGAAAGTGACACCAACGCTGGTGAAATCGTGAGAAAGACGGCAAGTCCCAAGTCGCACACCATCCCACGCAAGGCAGAAAATTCACACCCTGCACGGAGAGACGTGGTCAAGAAATCAGTCATTGGGCGGAATTTCAAAATGAGACCGCTAGTGACAACATCATAAGAGGGGAAAATTTTGAGGAACCGTTGAGCTGAGAGACGGAGAAGTAGGTGTAGGGGTGGGTGAGACAGGATAGAAGCAAGAGGAGAAGTGGTCTCTTCCATCCATCGCCAACATCCGCCTTGCGATGCCGTGATATCGCAGCTTTGGCCACGAAACCCACAGCAGACAGACACTGTGGAGATCGTACCCGAGCCTCGCCGAAAATGAGCAGTCGACTGGCGCCGCACAGCTCTGAAGCGATGCACCGCACCGACGCAGCGCCTGCCGCAGACACCACTACACGACGAATAATCACGAATAATGGTGAGATGATTCGTCCCTCCCTCCTTCCCCTTAGTAAACGAGACGTGGCGAAGCCTAGTGAAATTGGCCCTGAAATTTGTAATTTTGTATTGGTTTGTGTATGCGGTACTGAAATGAACACATTTATTCATGTTTTAATCATCTAAGCAATCTGTTCCATTCAAGCAGCTACTCTTTAATCTCATAACGTTTTGCGTTTGATTTCATTTAATTACTTATGTCAATTGTTGGCTCCCAGAGCGGGGCGATCTCATTGGTAATTTTAATGTTGTATGATGTCACGAAGAATTTTGTCGAGTTCACAACACTATGTAGAACCGAATTAGTGTCTCATGAGATCCAGTGGCCATTCCTCTATTGGGAGATTTCATTGATTTTCACCGCATGGTCACTTACCGCGAGTTCTAATTCATTGCGATTTTCCTCTGCAAAACAGTTTTGGAAAAAGACGTTTAATATTCAGGCCTTTTCTGTGTCATTCCCTGTTTCAGTGCCGTTATAGTCACAAAGTGTCTAGGGAGATGGCTTCGATCCGTTTACTGATTTAATATAAGACCAAAACTTGTTCGGATTTTCTGTCAAGTCGGTAGACAGAAATTTGCTTTCCAGTTTATTGAACGCTTCACACATGGGTGTACTGACGCTAATTTTGGCTTCGTTTAATTTCTGTTTGTCTCTGAGGATTTGGATAAGTTTACATTTGCAGTGAAGCTCCTTTGTTGTAGTAGCAGTGTCCTAACGTCGCTGTCGTTCCACGACGGGTCTTTTCCATCCCTCACAACTTTGTTCGCCACATACCTGTCTGAAACGTATTGCAAACTTCTCCTGAACTTTCAAATAACTTCCGGGAATCCAACCAGGTAACGCTTTCAGCGACCGCCGATATTTCGGCTGGAGAACACCCTGCCATTTTCAAGGCAAAATGGCGGGGTGTTCTCCCGCCGAAGCATCGGCGGTCGCTGAAAGTGTTACCTGGCTGAATTCCCGGAAGTTACTTGAAAGCTGTATACGCCAGGAGAAACTCAGGTCTCACATTCTACTGAACTTTGTCCATCGGAACTGGAGACGAAATTTTCTTGAAGACTACTCAGATAATCTGAAATCCGTTTCTTATCGTTCTTGTTTAAGCAGAGACATCTTCCTGCCTTTTTCTTGTATTTGTATTTACAACTTTATTCAGTAATTTTGTAATGGACTTATGATCACTGATACCCTGTTCTACGATAAGTCAGTCGGAATGTTTGGGTTTGCTTAACATCAGAGATCTAAGATATCTTCACGAGTCGGTTTTCTCATTAACTGCTCAAGATAATTATCGGATAAAGCACTTAGAACAAATTCACACGGTTCTTTGTCTTGCGTTTAACTTGTGCTGAAATGTTTGAGCCCGCATCTCGTGGTCGTGCGGTAGCGTTCTCGCTTCCCACGCCCGGGTTCCCGGGTTCGATTCCCGGCGAGGTCAGGGATTTCCTCTGCCTCGTGATGGCTGGGTGTCGTGTGATGTCCTTAGGTTAGTTAGGTTTAAGTAGTTCTAAGTTCTAGGGGACTGATGACCATAGATGTTAAGTCCCATAGTGCTCAGAGCCATTTGAACCATTTTTGAAATGTTTGAAGTTCCATAACAGCTAAGCGACCTCTTCTGTTACATAGGGTCCAACGTAAGGCGATGAGTATCTTGAGATGTTGGGAGAACTCAGGCTGGGGTGTTACATTTGATACTCTCCAGCACTTCAGCCATTGATAGTGGAGGGAATGAAATCGACGTTGTCGAATATAGTATATGTTGACAGCTTGTTACACTTGGGGTAGGCTCTTCAATGTGACAGACACAGCTCCAGCTGTTAAGGTTTTTTACATAATAGCTTATTTAACAACTGCAGTAAATTGAAAATAATTTCACTATATATACGCAAGCTCAATGAAGTTATTTTACCTACTCACATAGGAGAACTGGGCACAAATTGCTGGGGATGTGTAATCTCTCTGCCAACTGAAAATCGAGACAAGTTTCTTTTCCTGGAAGGAGCTACAGTTACCATAGAGGATGACTACGATCAATTTCCCTCTAGCTTTGTAGAAGAGTACCCAGAGGTTCAGGTACGTTCTGTCTTTATGCGTTTCTTGCGTTACTATTATTAGTAGTTCATATATGTATTGCACGTAGTATTGACGCTCTTACACAATGCGTCGCCAGTGCTTCATAAGATGAGCTGCGGAAGGGTCGATGGAACTTTGTGAAACACCCTGCAGTTACTTTTTGCACGTAGTACAGTAGAGAGAATGGCGAACTGCTTGCTCACTCTTTATTTTGTAGACCTATAAAGGTGGAAAGTGCACGACCACAATCCAGCAACCGCATTCGATCACGGTTCTAACCCTCCATATGGTTCTGCTGTAGATAGATGTGGTAAAAACATTTAATATTTGTTGTTAACCCGCATTATTTGATAATACACATTAATCTTATACTATTAAAACAATTTTTTATGTTGCTGAGCGACAGTCACAGAATAATTTTTAAATGAACACTCCGTCATTTGACTGTATTGTTACGACCCAGGTTTCGACTTTTTATGCCGTTTTCAGGTGACTGAGTTTATGTCCTGTAATATATGTTAATGACATACACAGTCATTCGAAAATGGCATAAAAGGTAGAAACCTGGTTCGTAATTAAATAAACAACAATACAGCCAAATGGCGGTATGTTCATTAAAACACTATTTTTAACAATCTGTGATTTTTCCTTCCGCTGAAACGCGGAAACTGTTACTCATAGATAAAAAATGAACAGACCTTTCCTTGCAGCAAATTTAATGTAGTTCAATTTTTTACTGGGAAGCATTTTCGCTAGAACCTTCGGTTATCCAGAAAGTCAAGAAAGACAAAAAACATAACCTTTAAACGACGTGGTCAACCAACCCCCCTCCCCCCCCCCCCCCTCCCCGGTACCTCACGGCCCCCATTCTGCGTTCCTCCCCCCATTCCCCCCACCACCCTCACCGACCCGCGTTCATGTCCCGTGGGTCAGGATTTTTAATACGTTTTTCATTACAGTCCTCTTACCACCGTAAAAAAATTGTGTCTACACGAATTTTTCCCCTAATTTTTCTTCGTTAACTAGAATATTATGGAACCAAGATGGTCAGAGTCATGGCAGGCTCAGACAGTACAGTGCCATTAATAGCTGGAAGTTGTGCAAACGTGAAACCAAGTGCAATTAGCCATCGACATCAAATGTAATATTATAGTGTAAGCGAGGTGGAACAGGAAATTGCGATCAGTCTCTGAGAAATGGCTCATACCGTCCAACTTCCCCTGAAATGATTGGACAGGACATTACGATCAGTTTCTGAAAATATGCTACAACCGTCCTATTTCTCCTGAAATGATTAAAATACAGACTGTTATAACAATAACGCGTTTGTACTACCGCTAGATGGAAAATTTCGTCACAATATTATAACTCTTAACCATTGCATCAGTTCCTGACCTATCTGCGTCAATCTATGCAGCTTTCGGCGGAATGAACTGGTGGCACTCTTGCCACAGTGTACCGATTCCGACCGCTGTGCTTAATTTTTTTTTTCTTTATTGATTTTCAATTCCCCCCGAAGGAGGCGGGCTGGCAGCAGCTTAGTACGCTGCTCTACAGCCTACAGACTTTTTTAAAAACAGAAGAAGAAAAGAACCAAGAAAAACAGGCGATAAAACGGTCACTTAAAGTGTAAAATGGCGGGAAAATGCTGTGCTTAATACCAACGCCTTATTAAAAACAGAGAACTGGAGAAATCGCGAATGAGCTCAGCCTCACAAACAAATATAAAATACTGTTCGATGAAACAAAAATTGTGTCCCATGCCTCCACATACTGAAATTCTGTTAATAAGGAGGCTGTTGAAATAAGAATGAGCGAGAAGGACTTTAAGCATGATAGCAGACACTATCTGAGCGGTGCATGGAAACGAGCGCTCGATGTAGACAAGCAGCAGAGACATTCCTTCCAAGGTTTACGTTCCAACGGAAGTGGTGGCGCCACCAGCGCACACATTGACACCGTCTGCGACAGCAGCACGTAATCGCCGACCAATCACAAGCCGACCAATCAGAAGCCGTCCGCGGGCTGTAAAAAGGCTACCACAGCAGCAATCAAGTCTCCTGACGTTGACGATGGTGCTGTCGACGAAAGCTTGAGATTTTATCCCGAACTGACGCAGCAAGAAAACCGAGAATCTTTTACATACAAGTGCTGCCGCAAAAGACTTCGTTCTCATACGACTTGACTAATGTCTGAAGTAGTGATGGAGGGAACGGACACCATGAATCCTGCAGCGCTGTCCACATATCAGTAAGAGTACGAGGGGGTGGAGATCACTTCTGAACAGCACGTTGCAAGCCATCCCCGATATGCTCAGCAATGTTCATGTCTGGAGAGTTATGTGGTCAGCGGAAGTGTTTAAACTCAGAAGAGTTCAAATGGCTCTAAGCACTATCCGACTTAACATCTGGGGTCATCAGTCCTCTAGACTTAGAACTACTTAAACCTAACCAACCTAAGGACATCACACACATCCATGCCCTAGGCAGGATTCGAACCTGCGACCGTAGCAGCAGCGCGGTTCCAGACTGAAACGCCTAGAACCGCTCGGCCACAGCGGCCGGCTTAGAAGAGTGTTCCTGGAGCCACTCAGTAGCAATTCTGGACGTGTAGGGTGTCGCATCTTTCTGCTGAAGTTGCCCAAGTCTGTCGGAATGCACAATGGATATGAATGGATGCAGGTAATCAGACAGGATACTTGCGTACGTGTCATCTGTCAGAATCGTATCTAGACGTATAAGGGGTCCCATATCACTCTAACGGCACACGCCCCACGCCCCACACATTACAGAGCCTCCACCAGCTTGAACAGTCCCCTGCTGACATGCATGATCCATGGATTCATGAGATTGTCTCCATACCCGTACACGTCCATCCGCTCGATACAATTTTAAACGAGACTCGTCCAAATAAACATATTTCCAGTCATCAACAATCAAATGTCGGAGTTGACGGGCCCAGACGACGCGTAGAGCTTCGTGTCGTGCAGTCATCAAGGGTACATGATTGAGCCTTCGGCTCCGAAAGACCATATCGATGATGTTTCGTTGATTGGTTCGCACGCTGACACTTGTTGATGGCCTAGCACTGAAATATGCGGCAATTTGCGGAAGCGTTGCACTTCTGTCACGTTGAACGATTATCTGCAGTCGTCGTTGGTCCCGTTCTTGCAGGATCTTTTTCCAGCCGCAGCGATTTCTGAGATTTGATGTTTTACCGGATTCCTGATATTCACGGTACACTCGTGAAATGATCGTATGGGAAAATCCCCACTTCATCTCTGCCTCGAAGATGCTGGGTCCCATCGCTCGTCCACCGACTTATCACCGCGTTCAGACTCACTTAAATCTTGATAACCTGTCATTGCAGCAGCAGTAACCGGTCTAACAAATTCACCAGACACTTGTCTTGTGTAGACGTTGCCGACCGCAGCGCCGTATTCTGCCTGTTTACGTATCTCTGAATTTGAATACGCATGCCTATACCAGTTTCTCTGGCGCTTCAGTGTATATGTTAGGCAGTTGTCTTCAGTACGAAGGTGAAACAAGTATTAAATGGAATCTTTGCTATAAGCGCCTTTTTGTAAACGGAGATCGGCGCGATCTCTACTCATTGTTGTTTTCGTTTCCAGTGATTGTTGTCCACACGCAGAGCGTTGTCATACCGTTTCTTCAGTCAGAATGGCAGCTTCACAGCTGGAGGTACAGTAAGCTGTTGCGCGACGAATTATAAGCAAGTTTTTCAGATCAGAGGCATAAAACAGTCCGAAATCTCCGGTACGATTCTGGAACAACACCCTGAGGAAGACTCTAGTGTATGTTGTTGTTGTTGTGGTCTTCAGTCCTGAGACTGGTTTGGTGCAGCTCTCCATGCTACTCTATCCTGTGCAAGCTTCTTCATCTCCCAGTACCTACTGCAACCTACATCCTTCTGAATCTGCTTAGTGTATTCATCTCTTGGTCTCCCCCTATGATTTTTACCCTCCACACTGCCCTCCAATACTAAATTGGTGATCCCTTGATGCCTCAGAACATGTCCTACCAACCGATCCCTTCTTCTGGTCAAGTTGTGCCACAAACTTCTCTTCTCCCCAATCCTATTCAATATGTTAGTTATGTGATCTACCCATCTAATCTTCAGCATTCTTCTGTAGCACCACATTTCAAAAGCTTCTAGTGTATGCACGGCACAAACAGTTTCTACGAGAACGAGAAGCAGTTTCAGAATGCAGCTCATCATCGTCGCCCGAGGGCCAGCATGACTGACGAGAACATTCCCATTGTTAGCCAGCTTATTGAAGTTGATCGCCAGATATCAGTTGCTGAAATTGCTACTGAGGTTGGGATAAGCTACCACAGTGCTGAGGTGATCATTCCTGATTACCTTGGATTTCGCAAACTGTTCGCAAGATGGGTGCCTCATCTTCTCACCGCAGAGCACAAATTTCATCGTCTCGAGATGTGCAAACGGCCAAATTGAAACAGAACATTTCTTGCAGCGAATTTTCACCTGCTATGAAACGTGGATGCGGCATTACACTCTGGTACGGAAAAAAGCAGCATGGAATGGCACAAAAAGGACGAATCCGCATCTGTCAAAGCCAATAACCGTCTCTCCGCGGGGAAGGTTCTTGCAGAAGTCTTTGCTTTATTTTGAAAGTGCTCTTCTCATCGATTTTCCTCACGAAACGTCATACTGTGAATGCCGCATGCTATTGCCAACTTTTGAACAAAAGAAAAATATGTCGTCAGACATCACACAACTGCCCGTACTCGACAAAAAATGCAGGACTTTTTCTGGACAGCACTAGAACATCCTCTCTACAGTTCGGATTAATCTTCCTGCGATTTTCATTAGTTTGGACTAGTAAAACAAGCAGTCGGAGGACATATATTTGACGACGATGACACAGTTTAAGTGTTCGTGCACTACTGGCTGCTGTCACAGCTACACTCATTTTACGAAAACGGGATCAATAAACTGTCTGTCCGCTTGAGGAAAATTTTTCCCGTTCGGGGTCAATGTAGAAAAATAAGTTCGTGTTAAAGCTTAAATAAACTCACAAAAATTCCATTTTATATTTTATTCACCTTAGTATAAGCGAGGGGCTTGTTTTTCTTGCCAATATCCTTCCTCGTTTGCCGTCTGTATAAAATTAGTGGTAAATCTATTTGTGCTGATTAAATACGTTATAGATGTGCCTTTTATGTGATATAAAGAAATATGACGTTTGATTGGTGAACAATGCCACAATTTGATTTCTTTCAAATATTTATTGTGCTTCTAGTGCCGACATTGCATAACAGATGGAGGAATACACAAAAGAGATTGCCGCTATTGAACTGTGTTGAAGTTTAGTGCGTTAGCTGCACTGAGTCTACATGAAGGGTTTAATATATGTGTAGCCAACTGATGTATTTGCTAAAAAAGTTGAATGTCGAAGAGAGATTTTTAAAAGAAATCGAGAACTAACTTTAGTGATTCGCAAGGAGAAAGATTTGTTTTTTCTACTGGCAAACATGATGAAACGCAGACTGCTATTAAACTGCTTTATGATCGACGATTGGGAAATTGTTCTTGCCGCGAGGCATAATATCTTGACTCTGTGTCTATCAATAAATGATGATTTACGTCCAGTGAAACGGCTAGCTCGTTCCACTCCTCATGCCGTACCCACACTCCCTACCGGCATAATATGACAGCAGTTTTGCAAAGGGGATCACAGTAAATGATAAAAATTAATAACATGACCTTTGAGTCTGCACCGATTAGGATATCAAAATGTATTCCTTGTCCTTTTCTGTCGCCTCATTGTAATGCAGATAACTTATCAACATGTCTGGAGACGATGCATTGTCACACCGGCTACAAAGTGAGAACCGGTTTAGCGCGGGCAATGACTTGATGAAAGTGACGTCTGCCTTATAAAAGGAATACCGACGGATACATCTTATCAAACACTGAGAAAACTTTTAGTAGAGGTATTAACCACGACATGAAAGATATTTTTCGTCAAGCATAAAGGTGATAACAGTGTCTTAGCCCAAGATTAATACATTGGCTTACAGTCCCCCCACTCCCCACTCGCATTGCCTCCTAACTCGTTATAAGCTACAACACATTTAAAGACTGTACATTTAAATTTTAATGGTTTCAAATGGTTCAAATGGCTCTGAGCACTATGGGACTTAACATCTGTGGTCATCAGTCCCCTAGAACTTAGAACTACTTAAACCTAACTAACCTAAGGACATCACACACATCCATGCCCGAGGCAGGATTCGAACCTGCGACCGTAGCAGTCCCGCGGTTCCGGACTGAGCGCCTAGAACCGCTAGACCACCGCGGCCGGCCTTTAATGGTTTCCTGTGATGTTTTTAGCTATTTATATGTCTTATTACATGAACAAGGTACCTGCTGATGATTTATAAGATCTGAATCCATTTCTTCTGTTATAAAATGAAGAACAAATTTCCTTTTATACATAGCCTAGTAGCATTTTGCTGATGCAGGTGTTCCAGGAATACGAAGAAAATGAAACTTTGGAATTCTAAAATTATTGACAGCACCGGGGTGTATTTTGTACTAAACCTAAAATGTAAAAGCCACTATTCCTTCTTATGATACTATGGATATCAGATCGGCTATCTTTCCAATGTCTTCAAATGACTGACTGCTTGTTTAGTGATCTCCTACAGCTTTCAGATCTATAAAGTTAAATAAGCTAAAACAGCGTGGTAAATGTCCATAGCGCGATTATTAGTCATTTCGCAATGCTTTCCGTTCTTGCCAGCCATCAAATCCGTTGCGATACTTGCCATTCATGGTAGTCTAACGGCATCAGGAGCAACAGCGTCACATGTTGTGTTACCTGGCAATAACTTTATTCGTTGAAAAACTCATCTAATGTCTTTCCATCTACCTCTGGGAAAGTCAACACGCTGCTGCCAGTACCTCCCGAACAACTGACTTCTCGCTGTTACATTAGTGAAGCAGTTTAGTGAAGCTACGTTTTCCTGTTGTGCCGATGAAAGACTTTTGGGGTTACCAGGAGATCAGAATGTATGAGTATAAGCCAACTGTCTATCGATATCATCCAGACAAATTTCGAGCACTGTATTCCCAGCTGTCTCACAACAGTGTTTATCTGGCGCCAGCATGCATTGTGGACCTCACGCAGCCATCACTCTGGAAGCTGAAAACGTCTCCTCTAGCTGAAGCGCACTCACATAACTCTGCCATGGGTTTATCGCAGTTTCTTCTCTGAATGGTTTTCTAGTTTAAGCGTTTGGTACGGACAGTTAGGAGTCGCGATTAATTTCGAGTTTCAGCAAAAATTCACGTCTTTATGACCACTCCAGTTGAGGTATCGGCCTTTTGAGTGCCGTTCACACTTTATATAGGATATCTTTGTGGCAGTCGTTGGAATGAATCATTTTCGAAAAGAGTGGACACTCTACGATAGACACAGACTTTCAAATGGGAACAAGTGCTCGTCATCACCTTTCACCTTGAGTATTAGGAAAATGCAAGGTCAGCAGATCATCAACAGAAAAATTGAAACAATAATTGTAAAAGTTACTCTTGGCGTTTGGACTCAACTTAAAAGTAGTCAGAGATGAGAAATAGTTCATGAATAAATAGCGCGGAACGCTCAATACAAGCACATAAGCCCGTGGCTTGAAGTTTTCGGAAGGGCAAAAGGAAGGTATGAGTTGTAATAAGCTTCATGATACTAAAGTAAACAAGTCAACAGGCAGAGGAAAATAAGTCAGAGCAAAAGGTGTTTCAGTTATTGAGCATTAAATGTCACTGAAGGTTGCAACAGAGAACGAAAAACATTACATATAAGAGTTGCCAAGTAGCGTCAACTAGCTTCTCACCGAACTTATACTCTAGTAATATGCAGAGTAAAAACAAATACAACGGTACAACACACAATCTCGACCAGAACGAAGTAATTCCGGTAGTTCATTTAAGTGTAAGGAGGCATGCAAAATTAAATTAAAAACACAAATGATTCAGACGCATACGCCATTGGCAAATTACTTACCCAAATACATAATAAGTTGCGTCTATGAATAATTCCTATGTGAATAAAATCTCATAATAAAATCTCATATGAAAAGTTTTAAACGCGTAATAAGGGGATATGATACAAATTCTGGTTTAATCTTATATGTGAACACTTTCGAGTGGTTTTGAGAAGCCGTAATGAAAATCTGGTAACACAAGGGACTGAAAAACAGTAAGATTATGAAAAATACAAAATAGAAACTTACATTGGGGAACCATAACACAGCATCGGTAATGACAAATGTCGAAGCAACCCATACCGCAATGTATGCGAATGTTTATTTGAAGAGTTGTAAGAGGAGAAGCAGAAACAATGCAGCAAACAAGGACTTTCCAGAAATAAAGCCAGATAAAATGCACAAAGTCATTCAAGATGTGAAAAAAGAAAAGAGGCTTTTCGGCAGATTAGATTAAACCTGGATGAAGAGTAACTTGCAAAATTATTTATGTTATGTATTAGAAGACCAAGTCCACAAAAGTGGAACATGGCTGCAATTATTCTGCATTATATTACATTACTGATATTCCACACATCCCGTAGTGTGAGATATTTAGGATGCAACACAAGGACATGATTAAAAAATATGAATGCTTACTGTACGTCAGTAGGAGTGCTAATTATTAAATTATCCAAAACATTAATCTAAAGATTAATACTTTCTATTTCTTGTATTTACTTGGTAAAGAGACTGTTTTTGTAGCTTATGAAGTCCTACTCGAAGTGCTGAATTGTATGTGCTGAATCTGGCCATAATTTAATGATATTCTATTTGCATTGAAGTATCTGCTGATGTTTCCAATGTATTTGTTTAGCTGCCTTTTCAGTTCTGCCTTTTTGTCTTATATTCATATTATGTGCAAAAAGGATATGAGAATCTCTCGTGTGGTTTATGAGTGTCAGATGTAACTTTGTGGGCTGCATAAAACGGCAGCGATAGGGGCATTTGAATCACCCTTCTTTATTTATTTAAATGACCGTGTATAATATAAAGCGCACCAAACTGAAAGCCAATATGGCCACTCCTGACTCTCTATACTGAGAAGAGTCGGCGTGTATGTGACATAGGTGGCGTTCTTCCATCTCATTGGTCTACGTTCAAACGCAAGTTCAGATCAGCTGTCTTCGGAAAGGCTCCCCGGAGTGCTTTTTCCGTACTATGACGTCAGAGACTCGGAACAAAAAAATGGTTCAAGTGGCCCTGAGCACTATGGGACTTAACTGCTGTGGTCATCAGTCCCCTAGAACTTAGAACTACTTAAACCTAACTAACCTAAGGACATCACACACATCCATGACCGAGGCAGGATTCTAACCTGCGACCGTAGCGGTCACGCGGTTCCAGACTGTAGCGCCTAGAACCGCACGGCCACTCCGGCCGGCAGACTCGGAACACTCAACGAATGCACGAACCGTGTGATCACCGGTTTAGGCAACTGATGACTGGACCAAGAGGAAGGGCATCCAATCACAAAGCTTGAACAAAAAATATATGCCAAAACTTGAATACAATGGCGCTCGTAACTAGAGGGGGCAAACGCCGAAGAGGCGTCCCTTGTCGGATACTCTGCATATAGAGGAAGACAGGAGAGGACCAACGCGGCCTGCCGGTTTCCCGTTAGGTTGTCCGTGGCGGCGCGCTTCCGCGAGGCGGCTCTGTTGTTGCACTTGTGCAACTTACGGCCCAAACCAGTCCCGGGCGCGCGGGGTCGCCTGGGGTCAACCCAGCGTCGGCTGGACCCTCGCCTGCAGCACTGCGGCCCGTTCGGTATACAGCGGCCGCAAAGCGTCCCGTTTATTCCCGTGACCCTGCGCTGCTGTCTCGGAACCGCTCGCTGCATGCTTGCACACGAACTAGGTGGGCTGTTACGCTAATAAATGAGTAAATTGCTTGCAGAATCTAGAAGGGTTTGTGAAGCGCGTAAAACACTGGTAACAAGACGTATAATACATGATGATGAGCAATACTGGGCTAAGTTTGAACGGACTGTAAAACACTCTGGATAAATACGTGTCTGTGCCGAGTAAGTGGATTAACCCTAACAATACCAACACAACACCGCAAAAAAAATTTAAAAAAACACAGATTTCGTTCATTATCGTTCAGTTTTACTTACAACACACTGTTTAAAGAAATATAGCTGCGTAACGAGGGCCCTGAGCTTGAAAATATTTACTAAATTTTTGGGTTATGTATTAATGAACAATTCAATGAGTTACGAAATTACATCATTACAAATAATTTTTTTTTTCTTTTTTTAAATGTAAAATATGAATTACTTGACCAGAATACAATATTTTCAAACGGTATCGCAAAGGTTAAGGACGAAAAACTTGACTCCGTAAGCTCGTTTTTTTTTGTTTTTTTTTTTTCATTATACGGCAGTACGAGACGGCTTCAAATGCCTTACTGAAATCAAGGAACACGGCATCAGTCTGAGCGCCGTTGTCCACTGCGCTGTGGATCTGATGGAGAAACAGAGCGAGCTGAGTTTCGCAGGATCTCTGTTTGCGGAATCCGTGTTGATTTTTATAGAGGAGCTGTTCACTCTCCAAGAACGTCATAATTCTTTAGCATAAAACATGTTCCATAACTCTACAACAGATTGACGTCAACGATATAGGTCTATAATTGTGTGGATCTGTCTTACGGCCTTTCTTAAATACGGGAATGACCTAGGTTTTTTCCAGTCGTTAGGTACCTTTCGTTGCTCAAGCGATCTACGATAAATTACTGCTAGAAGGAGAGAAAGTTCTTTCGCATAATCTTTATAGAATCTTATAGGTATCTCATCTGGTCCTGAAGCCTTTCCCTAATATGCGATTGTAGCTGCTTTTCAATTCCGCGATCGGTTATCTCAATATCTACTACTTCGACGTTCGCACGACTATTGAAAAAGGGACAATGTGAAACAGCTTCGGAAGACCGAATTCAGTATTTCGGCCTTCTCTCTGTTAACTTCCGTTTCAGTGCATCTGTGGTCGCTGAGAGAATGAATAGATGATTTTGACCCACTTACTGATTTTACATACGACCAAAATCTCTTAGAGTTTTTACTCAGGTCGGCTGACAGCAATGAGAAACTCAGACAGGAGAGTACTGCAAATGTTAGAATAAGGAAAGGTTCTCATAAAAGTATAATTAAAAATAATGTAAGTATATTTCATCAAAATATTGGGAGTTTAAAGAATAAAACAGATCAGCTTCTGGTTTGTTTAGAAGATTTAGAAGCTGAGGATGAAATAGATATACTACGCCTGTCTGAGCATCACATTGTTACTGATATGGATAAGGTAAATGTAAGTGGATATAAGCTCTCTGCACATGTAATGAGAAAAAATATGGAGAAAGGAGGAGTTGCCATATATGTCAAAAGTTATCATTGTGCAAAAAGTATGGAAACAAAAAAGTTTTGTGTAGAGAAACATATAGAAGCATGTGCCTGTGAGCTTAAATTAAATAAAGGCACATTTATAATTGTAACTGTATATAGGTCCTCATCAGGAAATTTTCATCTATTTCTGAAAAATTTGGACTCCTTGTTGTGCTATCTGTCAGACAGGGGGAAGCAAATTATTATTTGTGGGGACTTCAATGTAGATTCTCTGAAAGAGGGTAATAGGAAAAATGACCTTGAAGTAGTACCCGGTTCTTTCAATTTGACACCCATTATTGACTTTCCTACTCGGGTGGTAAAGGATAGCAGCTCACTGATAGATAACTTCTTTATAGACCAAGATAAGTTTAACCAGATAAATGCTCAGCCTGTTGAGAATGGTCTTTCTGATCATGGTGCACAGCTAATTACAATATATGACATAGCTGTCAACGATTTAACAATTGCAAATTTCAGGGAAAGCCTACAGAAGTTAGACTGGGATGAGGTGTACCGTGAACCTGATGCCAATTTAAAATATAATTTATTTCATGACATTTTTGTAAATGCATTTGAAAACTGCTTCCCCAAGAAAATAGTTAAATATACTCGTAAGAAACCTTGTAACAAACCATGGCTTACTAAGGGCATAAAAATATCTTGTAACCGGGAAAGGGAAATGTATCTGACAGCAACAAAGAGTAGTGACCCAGAAACTATCAAACATTATAAAAACTACTGTGTTATATTAAGAAAAGTTATTTAAAAATCCAGAAGTATGTGTATCATGTCTGAAATCAGCAACTCTGATAATAAAATTAAAACAATTTGGAATATTATTAAAAGAGAAACAGGTCAACCAAGAGCACAGGAAGACAGTATTACCATCAAATTGAATGAAAACTTTACGAACAAAAAGTCAGAAGTTGAAAATATTTTTAATAATCATTTTCTAAATGTTGTGGATATAGTAGGATCCAGGTGTTCATTAGAAGATGCTAGGCTGTTAATGGAAGAGGCCATACCTATGCAATTTGATACAATTGAAATCTCACCCATTACTCCCTCTGAAATTAGGAAAATAATAAACTTGCTTAAAAGCAAAACCTCACATGGAATTGATGGCATTTCCAGCAAAATACTAAAAGTTTGATCTCAACAGATAAGTAAGATTCTCAGCCACCTGTGTAATAGCTCTCTGGAACAGGGCATTTTCCCTGATAGACCGAAATATGCTATTGTTATACCTTTGCATAAAAAGGGAGATAGATCTGATGCCAACAATTACCGTCCAATCTCCCTTCTAACAGCTTTATCCAAAATTTTTGAGAAAGTAATGTATTCAAGAGTAGCTTCACATATCTGTAAAAATGAAGTACTAACAAAATGTCAGTTTGGTTTCCAGAAAGGTTTTTCAACAGAAAATGCCATATGTTGTGTCTAGACAAGACAGCCTACACACAATGAGAGGAAGCCGAAAGGCACGCGCTTAAACTCAAGCAGGCTGGTGTGAGGTCTGAAACAGGATACGTAATGAATGCTATAAAGAAAAGTACGTAGCTTCTGGAATACTTAACTTTAATCCACATTTGTAGAACATCGCTCTTGATGATACATTAATAGAATCTGAATATATATAGCAAAGGATTATGGCGCCTTGCTAGGTCGTAGCAGTTGTAGCTGAAGGCTATGCTAATTATCGTCTCGGCAAATGAGAGCGTAGTTGTCAGTGAACCGTTCCTTGCAAAGTCGGCTGTACAACTGGGGCGAGTGCTAGTAAGTCTCTCTAGACCTGCCGTGTGGTGGCGCTCGGTCTGCGATCACTGACAGTGGCGACACGCGGGTCCGACGTATACTACAGGACCGCGGCCGATTTAAAAGCTACCACCTAGCAAGTGTGGTGTCTGACGGTGACACCACACCATATACGCCTTCACCAATCAAATTTTGAATGATCTGAATAACCGAACACCACCCATTGGGATTTTTTGTGATCTCTCAAAGGCTTTTGATTGTGTAAATCATGAAATTCTGCTAGACAAGCTCAAATATTGTGGCATGAGTGGGACAGTGCACAAATGGTTCAATTCGTACCTAACTGAACGAGTGCAGAAAGTTGAAATAAGCAGTTCTCATAATATGCAAAGATCAGCACTTTCCTCAAACTGGGGAACTATCAAGCATGGGGTTCCACAAGGGTCAGTCTTGGGTCCTTTGTTGTTCTTAATATATATTAATGACTTGCCATTCTATATTCATGAAGAGGCAAAGTTAGTTCTCTTTGCTGATGATACAAGTATAGTAATCACACCTGACAAACAAGAATTAACTGATGAAATTGTCAATACTGTCTTTCAGAAAATTACTAAGTGGTTCCTTGTAAATGGACTCTCACTGAATTTTGATAAGACACAGTAGATACAGTTCCATACAGTGAATGGTATGACACCATTAATAAATATAGATCTTAATCAGAAGCATATAGCTAAGGTAGAATATTCCAAATTTTTAGGTGTGTCCATTGATGAGAGATTAAATTGGAAGAAACACATTGATGATCTGCTGAAACCTTTGAGTCCAGCTACTTATGCAATAAGGGTCACTGCAAATTTTGGTGATAAACATCTTAGTAAATTAGCTTACTACGCCTATTTTCACTCAATGCTTTCATATGGCATCATATTTTGGGATAATTCATCACTGAGGAATAAAGTATTTATTGCACAAAAGCGTGTAATCAGAATAATAGCTGGAGTCCACCCAAGATCATCCTGCAGACATTTATTTAAGGATCTAGGGATGTTCACAGTAGCTTCTCAGTATATATACTCTCTTATGAAATTTGTTATTAACAACCAAACCCAATTCAAAAGTAACAGCAGTGTGCATAACTACTATACTAGGAGAAAGGATGATCTTCACTATTCAAGATTAAATCTAACTTTGGCACAGAAAGGGGTGAATTATTCTGCCACTAAAGTCTTTGGTCACTTACCAAATAGTATCAAAAGTCTGGCAGATAACCAACAAGTATTTAAGAAGAAATTAAAAGAATTTCTGAATGACAACTCCCTCTACTCCATAGAGGAATTTTTAGATACAAATTAAGAAAAAAAAGAAAAAACAAAAAAAATTATAAAAAAATAAAAAAACACAAAAAATTAAAAAATTTGTTATATTAACGTAAGTATGTTGTTAAATTAACTTAATTATGTCATGTATTGGAAAATTTGACTCGTTCCACATCATTACGAAATATCGTATTCATGATCCATGGAACTAGTATTAATCTAATCTAATCTATTCTAATATTACTTCCGAAATCATTGAACGCTTCTCCTTACGCTCATTTTCGCTTCGTTCAGTTTTTGTTTGTGACTGATGAAATGTATTATCCGCACCAGAGAGCTATGATCATTCATCGTCATATTACGTAAGCGATAAATAGCGTTGACGGTGGCAAATAGTGCATAGAAAAAATCCACCATAATTAAACATCCTAAACAGGCAGTCAAACATCTATTAAAAAGAAGCTTCAGCATCGAAACAGGGAAACTGGATTTGAGCTAAGGGTGAGGAAAAATTGTCAGTAGCACAACTGAAGGTGTCAACAGGCTGCCTGCACTTGTGGCGACAACGACAGCAACCTATCTTCATCAGAAACATTCTCTGGTTCTTATAATCAAAAAATTTTACCCATGACTTGCGAACGCTATCCGCGGTGAGCTGTTAACTCTGAGGGTATTTACTTTTTTTAAGTGGTCTACTGAGTGCTCAAAAAAAAAAAACTTTTGGCAAGATGGTGCCAAACTGGATGTGCACGGCATAAGACCTCCCATTAGATAGCGGAAATGCATGTCGTCGGATCCCTATGAAAATCCAGTGAGAGGAAGTACTGTTTCAGTGTCTCACGAACAGCTTCTGGTTTTGTAAGGAAAAACAAATGATGGACGAAGTTGGCCACATGTTTCTCATCCAATTGAATTGGATGTCACTAACAATCTGAGACCCGACTGGCATGAAGGAAGAGGACAAAATTTGTGGAGTAGCCACCTTGTGCTTTGCTTAAGCGTCCTAACACCTCACCGCTGAAGTGCTCATGCGTCTCACATGACATTTCAACTGTCATACGATATAGTAAACATAATATTTCCTAAAGGCGAAGTGATCAAGAATAAACAGAATTATCCGAAAGCACTTCAGTACTAATGTGACTTAAATACTGCTGTTTCCCTGTCATTTCAAAAACACCCAGAAAAAATAAGCAGATCTGAAGCATTTATAATTAATAACTTATCGATCGCATTAAATGCTACGCGCTGTTCTCCTCTGGTGCTGTTTCTCAGTGCATGCATGTATCACTTATTCTCTGTCTGTGCTCTTCGGGCGTGATACCGCAGTCTGCTGCTTTAGAGTTCTGCATTGGCTGTCAGTTAACTGTTCAGGTCTTCCCGAAAGACAACTGCTTCCTGTGTTTCACCGACTTTTCCACAACAACAGGGCCGATAACAGTAGACCAGGACTCGCGTAAGCCCAATGAGCTACACTGAGGGAGTGGCCGAAATCGAACTTCTAAGCCTCTAAGTTTCACAATTCGAACTAAATTGTCTTCGAAACTTCCTAGCAGATTAAAACTGTGTGCCGGACCGAGACTCGAACTCGGGAACTTTGCCTTTCGCGGGCAGGTGCTCTACCAACAGAGCTACCCAAGCACGACTCACGCCCCGTCCTCACAGCTTTACTTCTGCCAGTACCTCGTCTCCTACCTTCCAAACTTTACAGAAGCTCTTCTGCGAACCTTGCAGAACTAGCACTCCTGAAAGGAAGGATATTGCGGAGACATGGCTTAGCCACAGCCTGGGTGATGTTTCCAGAGTGAGATTTTCACTCTGCAGCGGAGTGTGCGCTGAGATGAAACTTCCTGGCAGATTAAAACGGGGCGTGAGTCGTGCTTGGGTAGCTCAGTTGGTAGAGCACTTGCCCGCGAAAGGCAAAGGTCCCGAGTTTGAGTCTCGGTCCGGCACACAGTTTTAATCTGCCAGGAAGTTTCATATCAACGCACACTCCGCAGCAGAGTGAAAATCTCATTTTGTAAATTGTCTTCGTTGACTCATTTTGATGGGAAACAAGCCGGCATAGTCTGACGCCACAGAGAGATCACTGTACTGTCGGTATTATGCTTGCTCAACGCCAAAAATTTGTACTCTTAACCAATAGCAATAGTTGAAGATATAGGAAATAAATGATTTTGTGAAAGACTAGAGCTGAATAAGTGTTTTATCCTTCGGCTCGTATCACGACCCATGACACTTGCTGCCCAATAATGTTTACTCTAAAACTCCTGGGTTCAGAAATAATGCCTGCCGTGTTATGTTTCACTGTTTACAAAGCAGTGTATTTGAAAGAAATCTCTTGCCCTAATACGCACTTCTGCCTAACACGGTTCGCGAAGACTTCATTGCTTTCCATATGAAGTGAAATGCAAATGAGAAGGCGAACTAAACCTTGGCTCAATCGATCACTAAGTCGATCTGTCAGTAGCTGGCCAGTGCCGATAACGTCTGTTCGAAACCATGTCAGAGGCACTGGCAGTAGATAAGGCTCTTGCAAAATTCATGCAGATATACGTATTTCTCGCGCAAACAAAGGTGCCACTCGGCGCGCTGGTTGATGAGAAATGCCTTTACAGTCGCTCCCAGGAGCCACCGCGCCGAATGTCAACTTTGTGTGCGCGTATAATAGCAGTGTGTGTTGGCAGAGTATGGTACCGGGCGCACAGACTGTGTCAAGGATTATGTGTAATGATAGTGATGGATGGCTCAGTACAATATGTTATATAAACTAGTCGGGAAATGTTTCATATGTTATACAAACAGGTTAGTTTAGTCTGTAATTCAACTTCTGCCTAGCTTGTGTCATAATTTTTCAAATCTCGATATCTTTTATTAACGGGAAATAGAGTTTGGTATTTTCTAATGAGAAAATTACTGCTGTGATGGAAGGAGCTGACATTAAAACTCTCTGGGCTCATATATAGTGTTTGCACAAACACGTTAAAAATATACGCACTGATACTCAGTTCTGTGCATTTGAATGAAGAATGTGAATAATGTTGATTATCAGTGATATTCTTCTACTGATGGTAGCAGCTTGAGGCAGAATGAACTAGGCGTAAGTACGAAAGTGCTGGCAGGCCACGTACTCTAAATTATGTTCTAAAAAGAAAGCGCGTACTTCGTACCTCATCACAAGCATCTGATCTCAGCATGTAGAAGAAGAGATGTACTTATACTTCCCATGTCCTCACAGAGTATACTGACTGAACGGTTACGTAGTGCACGAGATTCTGTGAAACTGTTTATTCTGATGACCTCATCAAGGGCATTCTTACGGATGAGGGAATAATTTATTTGCCATATTTGTCTGTCTATGGATCACACAGTGACCACTAGAGCAGATTTTTGCGATGTTTTAATCAGCTATACATCCCCATTTTTTTCCTCTGCTCTACCGATGCAGACATCATTACAACTGACCAATAGCATTTAATTTTCTTCAAGAGAAGCACAACTAATATTTAACAACAGCAGAAAGTGTTGGTAGAATTTGCTTAAAAGAAGATACTCCAGTAATACATTTTCGTTCTGGTACCTAATTAACATAATTAATACTGTGAGTTCAGCTACGTAAGTTTCATGCATCTGTAATGAGAATTTTCGAGATCTGAGAGGGAAAGAAAGTTCACTCTTTATATTAGTTGCTTAATCTGTATTGCACTGAGATACCGTGTACCACACGTAAGTAGCAGCTATCTTTTTTTATTTTTACCAAACATAATGTTTACTATCTCCGTAAGGGAAATACTCTGTAGACACCTACCCACTTAGCTGAGGATCAAACGTTCAAAATTTTATCAAGGTAAGTACGAGTATAAAACTGATTTGCCTCGTCCGACCGTTGTCTGCGAGGTTACCGTCTGTTCTCTGAAACAATACATTCTTACTCGCAGTCGCATTTGCAACGACTACCATATAACTAAGCGGAAGCGAAAATTTGTTGCAAAAGTGGTTTTTCAATTCAATCTAGTTCCTTAGTATCACAAAAGCGAAATTAGCTGCTGATTGTCATGCGAATGTAGCGAAGTAAAACATGTGATTTTGCAGAATACAGTTCAATAAATGAAGTGCTCCTCGTAAAAGGGTATAAAATTATAAGTGATAATAATGATGTTAAAAAGATTGAAAGGTGATTTGAACTAGCTTTAGGTGTATTTAAGACAAAAAATTGTAATTATACCGCTGTCAGTGCAACTATTACTGACATTCACAGCAACAAAAGCGACTTAATAATAATAATAATAATATAAATGTGAGGAACTTTCCGGTGAAAGAATGTTAGGAGAGTAATGAGTTCTAAACAGTGGAAATGTAAAACATCATGAGCAAACGCTATTATTGTTTTAGAAGATAATCGGTTCGGCTGCGACGGAATGTGCCACCTATTATGTTCCAAAAAGCTGCGCACAAAAACGGGATATTTCCGGGGCTGATACTTCGGGTTCTGTTGGTGACAGAAAGATATTGTCAAATGTTTTGGATATTCCTTGGGCTTTGAAACATTATATACCCAAGAGAATGATCATTTTAATGCCACTATCGTGCAGTACAGGATCAAAGTATGAACATTACGCACAACCTCCGGCCGGCCGCGCGGGATTAGACGAGCGGTCTCAGGCGCTGCAGTCATGGACTGTGCGGCTGGTCCCGGCGGAGGTTCGAGTCCTCCCCCGGGCATGGGTGTGTGTGTTTGCCCTTAGGATAATTTAGGTTAAGCAGTGTGTAAGCTTAGGGACTGATGACCTTGGCAGTTAAGTCCCATAAGATTTCACATACATTTGAACATTTTTTCTTCCGGCTTAGCAAACTGGAGCAAATCGATTGGTTCTTTTTTTTTGTGTGGTCTATGGCGGACCTTTAAGGGAGTTATGGAGGCACCATTAGTAATGGGCGTTTCTTTAGAAAATCCCAAAAAAGGTTTTTCCCACCGTTTTTGCGTAACGAAATTTCTATGACGGCTATTCACAGCAAAAGGCTGAAAGTTTTACGATATATTCGTAAGATCCCGATATCGAACAACCTTGAACATTTTCTTTGTATATTTATCCTTTTCCAAGATATGGATGTTCAAAGTTATCTTATTTCTACACGTCAAATATTCTCGTAAAATGCGATAAGAAATCTGAATAATAAATAAATGTAGCAAACTGCTCAAATTTCATAGGTATATTCTCTAGGCATTTTTCCGGATCTGGCATCATCCCATTTTCAAAAATATGTATTAGTTCATGGATGGTTCTTTAGAAAAAAACAAAAAGCATTTTTACTATGTTTTTCGTACCAACATCGTACCGCAGATTACAAGACAGGACAGCTATTAATAGCAAAAAGCTGAAAATTTTACCATATATTCCTAAGATCCCAATATTGAAAAACCGTGAAAATTTCCTAGGCATCTTTATTCGTTGCCGAGATACAAACGTTCAAAGTTACCCTAATTGTACATTTAAAATACGCACTTAAAATTCAGTTTGAGACGAAAATGTAGTTTTTAAAGTGACGTATCGCCGAGAAATCTGCTGGTAAGTTCTGTGTTACAACCAGAAGGGTTCTGGAAAATCCATGTTTTAGTACAAAAGCACATGCAATTTTTTTGTGCTTGTAATCCAATCTGAGGTCCAAAATTAGGTTTGCGCTATTTCAGTTTCACATCAGTAAACTATCAAAATTTTACTGACTCATAAAATTCCTTTCATATGAGTGATAAAAACGGAACCATCGGATTAAAGGGCAATAAGCGCCTGTTTAAAAGACTCTGACTGAAAAGCGAGGTAACAGCTGCCTCATTCTGCCTTCCTCAGCACATTTAAAAATTTTCTCAAATGTTTTGACATGCGGGTATATTCCCACTTGTTTATGCTGAAGAGGAAACAGTGGCAGTGAGAAAGAGACGGCAAAGTAATAAATACTGGAAGATAGTAGACTGTGGTTGTGGTATAGAATGAAAGGAGACAATTGCAGTGTGAAAGAAAGAGAGCAACACAGTGGCAGTAGAACATAACTGACAGTGACAGAACAGTGCTAGGAAAAGAGTGAAAGAGACAGTGCAAGTGGGAGAGGAACAAAGAGAAGAAGAAAGCAGATGCGTGCGAAGGCAAGTGCTAATTAAAGACAGTGTCTATTACAATTACAAAGAGGAAGAGACAGATAGTGACGGTGAGAAGAGACAGCAGTTGGAAGGAGTTAATAAGATAGTAGGAGTAGAGAGAAAGAGAGAGAGGGAGAGAGTGACAGTGCGAGAAGACAGTAGTAATAGCAAAGAACGACGGAGAGACTGGCTGTAAAACAGGAGACAGTGACAGACACAAAGAGTGAGAATCGGTAAGTGGGAGTGATGGGTAAGGGCGACTTACAGCGATGGATTAGTGGGTGAGAGAGTTATATTTAGGAGAGCTTGTGGGAGTCAGAGGTGAGTTGCTTGTTAAAAACAGCGCGAATGTGTTCGCATGCCAAAAGTTTTGGGAAAATTTTTAAAGCTCCTGAGGAAGGTATAATGAGGCAGCCGATACCTCATTTTTCAGTCAGTCTTTTAAATAGCAGCATATTCACCCTTTCTGTAGTCCGATAGTGGCATTTTTTCCGCTGGTTAGTATTACTTCGGAAGATTTTAATGTTTCAACAAGATTTGAACTATCCCTCCACAGCCACGAAACAAATTCCGTTTACCCTCTATAGCCACCAAAGAAATTCCAAAGTCTCTCTTTGCTCGTTTCTGTCTTACAAGTAAGTTTGTGAGACAGAATTGCATAAGACAAAAATGGCACATCACAATATTCATATAATCTTTTGTCAGACTTGCAGTTTGGCTCCAGGAAAGGAGTGACCGCAGAAAACACTTCATAGTTCTTTTTGTGTGAGTTATTAACATGACTAAGCTACAAAATCAGGCCAAAGGTAGTCTCTTTGATTTGATAAAAGTTTTTTATTGTGTGGACAATGCAAAACTTATGCTTCCATGTTGGAAAATTATGAGTTCAGGGAAAACAGTCGACAACGCTTAATTTCATATGTGAAAATTAGAAATCAAAAGGTTTTCATCCAGTCTCAACAAACGGGGAACTAATTTGAGGCTAACCGCGTCAAATTGCGTGGACGAGGAGGTAGGAGTCGCGGGGGTGGGGGGCTGCCACAGCGTTCTATTCTGACTCCATTGTTTTCTCCTATGTATATCAGTGATCTGTCAGTAAACAAGGCTGATGATGCTGAAATGTTGGAGCGTAATGTAAATTTTGTAGGTAATAGGGTAGTTGATAACATCAGCAAGTGATTTTCAGAGAACTGATTAACGCTTCACCGCAACAAAACGAAATTGATACAGTTTGTGCCTTGGAACTGTAGTAAAAGTGAAATTTTCTTGTCTCTCGGTGGAATGAGGGTAGATGAAAAGCTTTATTGGAAATATCGCAAGGACGAGTAGTGTATTTATGAGGACTCCATCTCATTTTGTCCTTCGTCCTTCAGGTTGCCTTCATGGATATATGGAGGGTCAGGGACTTGCCTAAATGCTAGGGGTAAGTACGTCATAAATGATCGTTACTACGTGATGTTATCAAGATCGTGCACATGGGGAACTCAAAAATCGCAAATGGTGGATAGCGAATATTTAAAAATTAAAAGTTGCAGTTGGTAAGAAATTTAAAGTTAAAGATAGAAGATGGTGGGAAACTAAAGAATTAAAGATGGCGGATGGCGGGAAATTTAAAAATTAAAGACAGAAAAAAACGTTACATTACAATTTACGTCTCGCAATGTTGTTTGTTATTCAGTGATCGCCAGTGGAGGAGATGGAACTAGCTGCTGCATAGAAAGGCCTTATCCCCTATGAATGTGATGCTCTGTTGTCTCGGTGGACAACGGTTTTAGACACGGGTTTATTTTTCTCCTGGAGCCTTCTACGATCTCCAAGGTTTTTCGGTACTTAGCACAAAAATAAAGCGGCGATGGAAATCCGTACGTCATACTGTCATCCACCAAGGCAACAGAGCATCGCGTTCATAACAGAGAAGGCCTTTCTACGCAGCAGGCAACTCCATCTTCTCCACTAGCGATTATGGCAATCAGTCGCCATCACTGAATAACAAACATTTCGAGACGTTTCGCCTACGTTTCGTCAGCGTACAAAGTCAGTGCACTCTAACATAAAACAATATTTGCTTGGGGAGACACTTAAAGCACTTTAGATCTTTTAAATAACAAGTTAATTTAAAAAAGTTGCATATTACACAATCATTATCTCTGGGCAAACAAATATGAATGAAAACGTAAAAATTTAATATGACTGAAAAGAATAGCAATGTAAGGATTTAACGCCCCGTCGGCGAAGAGGTCTTCAGAGAGGGGCTACAAGCTCGAATTGGGAAAGAATTGGTAAGGAATTCGACCTTGCTCTTTCAAAGGCGATTAAGGGAAATCACGGAAAAGATAAATCCGGAGTGTCGGACGGAGGTCTGATCCGCCGTCTTTCCGAATACAAGTCCAGTGCTGTACCAATCTGGTGCCCCATGGGTTAACTGAGGATATTTGCACAAATGGGGAATTGTAACAAAGTTTCCTGTGTGTAGCGATCATCTCTTGAGCCAGTTCATCCAAAAACTTTTATCGTTGACAGAGGTTATTCAACTGTCTCAGTGTGAAAGCATTTTCTGTATTCACCCTTGGTCCACCTGTGCTCTAAACACCAAGTACCAAACGTACGACTTTGCGAACAAGTTTGATGAGGGACGCACTCATTGTTAGTCATAACAACTGCGTAATCGCAGTCCGTTCAGCATGATAAACAACTTCTCTGGAAATTACATTCGAAATTACCGCTCATTCGTTCTGGAAGACCTGTCGGCCGATTCATTTGTCTTTCTGAATTTTCCGCTTTTTGCTTACCGCTTTAGCTCGCCCTAGATCTCGGTCAGCTGAAGCGATGAAAATGTGTTTCCCATGGCCTCGTATTGACGCTGTAATAAACTGGAAACAAAAACATAATCGTAATAAAAAAACAAACTTTTGATGCTTCAGATTCGACAATACACCCACTCGCTAGTGGCCCATCACAGAGAAAATTGCACATCACATTTGTACCTCTGCCCATATGCCATAAAAAAAGGGCTTAATAACCAGCTGTTGAACACGCAGAGAACAAACGGCGGCCAGACAATGGAGACCGGTACATGGAGCACCGCTGAAGCGTGACAGGTGGTGAATGCGGCGTCGGCGATGCATCATCACCGACAATCCCGATGCGCCTCTCGCGGTCGGCAGCTTCCGACACGCAAACATTCAAACACACTGTCAGACATGCTGGCCAATAACACCGTGCAGCCCAAATAAAAGGGGGCACGTGTCTTCTCACGGGCTTAATATGTAGGGATATCTCTCGATTAAGTCGGACAGTTTTCTTTGAATCTGGGTCCATAGTTTCTCTGTACTTCCTCTATGATTCCACGCTGCCTGCAATTGCTAGCTGTCAGTTTATTCTCGAACTAACGTACAATTTCGGTCTTATGCCATTTTCAAGTACCCTGTTAAAATGATTTTATAGAACACTATTAGACCTATAGTGCGTAACTGGTGAAAGCAGTGACTTTACAAAACAAAAGTTATACTAGAGTTTGGGAACCCAGGGCACTATGAGATACTATGGCAGGATGCAGGTCCACGTTTCTAGTTGTCAAGGAGGTGCTGCCAACGAGCGGCAATAAGTAGAACTAGGCCAACTTGTTGATACCTAACTACCAGCCATGTTGATCTAGGTTTCTTGAACGATGGTGTGTGAAGTTTTCGTTGTGTTATTTTTTGCTCTTGTCTTGTAATTTCTGATGAGTTTGTAACAAAGACAATATATTAGTATTTGTTTTGGTTACAGCTGTTGCCAGTACATGCCGTTGTTAAAATACATTTAATTGTCTTTAGTTCTGTCGAGTTAACTGCATGTTTACGTGTCTTTCTCGAATGACGTTACCGCCATAATGTAAATTGCGTCACCCTAAATCGTGTCTCTCTGGCAGTATACGTAGAACGGAGTGGAGAAGTACGCTATTCTGCCCCTCAATGTTTTTAACTAAGGGATCGTTTGTGAAAGCCCACATAACCAGAACAAATATTTCTTTCACATAACTTATGAATTTTAGAATTTCTCTTACAGTTTTGTTCCTGCAAACAATCACAGGAAAGAAAGTGCTCCAGAAAGACTACGGGTGCTTTGTAGCTTTACTGTGTACAGCCTACACTGTTTCCATAATGCATCATGTAATTATATATGTCGTTTTCTATTAAGAATCATATGAATTTGTAAATATTAGTATAAGTCTGCTAAAAGAGTACTTGCGTGATTCCTTCGAAATTTTTGTCACCAGTGACATGTTGGGGCAAATAATGCCAACTTTGTTGATGAAGTGTCTGCAGTGTTCACGGCACTTCACTTAATGAAATGCACACACATTAAGGCATGACCAATATACTACCTAATTTATCGATTTGTGCTGCATCTTATGATTTGTTGTTCATGACAGGAATGTGTGGGTAAAGCGTAAGTGAACTGAAGCAGAAACAGTTTTCTGATAAGCTTCATACTATGAAACGACATGCAATGATCGACTTTTGCACTATTTTTGAACAGTTAATTTTGTTCTCCCCCAAAAATTACGAAAATTCGATGTAATAGGCATTCGCAGTTGCAGAATCGGAAAGTATTTTCTTCTGCATTCCTGTGACCCTTCACAGTCGTCATGATGTAGTGTGGCAAGAAACGAAATGTGAGGCTCTATATCAGCACTCTCGGAACAACTAGAGTTGGACATCGAGTTATTACATCGAGTACTGATCACTGAGCGTATCGTTGGCGTAATTTCTTGTAACATGTTCCACTGAGTTAGCAACATTTGCCATCGCGTATATTTTAGTGATCAGAAGCTAATAAATTTACCCAGAAATTTATTACACCAGCATAGTGACATTCTGTTTAATTATTGCTTTTTACTGTAACCAACGGAAGATTGTTTAATTAAAAAACCTTTTAGCATGGTAGTTGAAAGTTTCGTAAGGTCGATATTGGGTAACGGAACGAATATAAACCAAGAATAATATGCTGTCAGCATCGAATCATTCAAAAAAAGTGCTATAGGACGACAGTGGACAAAAAAATAATGGAACTGCCTCCAAGTGAAACGTCAAAATAAAAACGATTTGGAGCTGATTATACTAAGTGGGAAGGCTAGTATACATATTTAGTAGAAAAACTTCCTCCTAATCCGTTCACTGAGATAAAAACTAACACGACGTGCAGCAGTGTCAATTAACTGATCAGTCTCTTTTTTTTTTTTTTTAATCTTTCGCCATAACATATACAAACTGCTCCAGGAGGAAAAGCGGATACCTCGACAAGTGAAAAAAAAATCTGTTTGAAGCATCAAAGAGTAATACAGTCAATAGCACTATGTCAAATTATTTCCAAGATACGAGGGCGTGCTGAGAAGCAATGTCTCCGAATCTTTTATGTAAAAACTCATAATTTCCTTAAAATTGAACGAACGTTATTAACATCCAACCTCTTTATTCTTCATATCTACGTATTTGCAGCCCTCTGCCACCAGAGAGCTCAGAGTTGTAGCATGTAACATGGCGGTGTGTAGCGCCACTATGTCGGCGCGTGAGAAATAGCGTGCTGTAGTCGAGTTTGAATTTAGTACCAATATCTGGCCATAAAAGTCTCTGTTGCTTACACTGTGAAATGAAGGCAGAAATTTAGAAATGTTGAACACAATTGCCCTCATTAAGAAATGTAGGGTGCTTCAGCATTTCAGCATGGAAAGTACATTCTCCTGAGCTGAAGAAGTGCATTCTCGCTTGTGGTAGACTTCATACTTTATAGCACACAGATATTTATGAAAGTGTGAAGTATAGCAAATTTATTGCGGCTCTAATGATGTGGGTGGTTATTACACCACAACAGGTTTCATTCTAAACGAACATCTTGAGGTGACAAAATGTGTCCGTGTTAAATCTAAAAATGGATAATAACCAGCCAAAACGCTAACAGGCACATGTTACCACCCGATGGACACATTGTTTCATTTCGTCGCGTCCCTGAGACAAGCACAGCAAGAACGATGTGTAGCGCTGTACTGGTTTTTATTGACATTCACAGTATCCGGCTGTGGAGGCAGAAAAAGATCAAAATTTATTTCACACTGCTGAAAACATATGACCTTTTCGTTGAATATTTATCGTGAGCTAATAAAATGTTTTAGGAACCGTCGAAATACGTCACCTGACAAATAAATAAAAAAAACCACAGAAAATAAATAAGGAAATCCAAATCGTAACGACAATGAATAATGTACTCAAAACTATTGTATCACTCTCATGACTCACGTAGTGTTTTGAAGTGACAAGGCTTTCTTAGTACTCTCTTAAGCACAGGGAATAGTTACGTACAGGCACCAGGGTAAAAATTATTCTCAGTGGAGTTCAGAGAAGTGCACTGTACACCGTCTATCCAAAAAGTTCCGTGACTCTGAATGATTTTATTCCTGGCGTGTACCGGCTTCAGCGCAGTAATTATGGCTGCAGCTTGAACTAACACTTGTAAACTGCAAATGTGGATTGGACCAGGCAGTTGCGAGCAGGCAGTGTTAAGCAATGGCAGGACGGTCCTAGTGTGGCAACGCTATTGCCTCATAAATTGCATTGGAGAAACACCACTATATCAAGTTTTCAACATATTCTTCAGGATGTTTTGAAGAAGAGAAAAGTATATGAAAAGAGTGTGTGCGAACAATTCTTTTCTGTTAAAAAGTGCTGTGGGTGCAGAAATCCTGGCTTTGACAGCATAACCGACAAGCCAATGTGACGTGCGACGTGAACAGTATTCCAAAGAAGGCCTACTCCGACAGTTTGATACGTCGCCATCTGAGCTGTTCCATTGGTTCTGTCGAGCTGACTTCGCGTTTCCGATATTTCTTGGAACCTCTGATACTCAGCGCATCTCTTCTCTGATCTGGGGAGAAATACTAGCAGCAGAGTGCTTTATTCAACAGCCACAGTGGCGTTTCAACATTCAGACCTTGTGGGTGTTTTTTTTTCAGTTTCTGTTTTGTGTTCCATGCCCCTATATCTCTACTAAATGTTCACGTACTATTCATAATACACAGGGTGCTGCAAAACTTGACATGTTGCACGCAGTTGGCAACGAAACGTCAGGAAGAAGAAGTTTTATAGATCCACCACGGCCTCTCAGCCCGGAAGTTTTAATTAATGAAGACGCCTCCCGTGAAAACGTACATGCTGTAATGCGACTGCTCAACTTCAGGAACGGCTTCCTCATTCAGCGAGGAGGAAAGGCTACGTCAACATTGGTCCGGAAATACAAAGTTACCGAGTACTCGCTGACAAATTCTGTTTGACAGGGGAAAATATACGATGCCGGTTACAACTGTTACACAAGTAACCAGATTGCGAATCAATGTGATATGGACCTGAATGTCCTTCAGCACGCGCAGATGAAGTACAGTGATCGCCAGTGTAGGTTGAATTTTCTCATTTTGACAAGACCGAAGAAGCGTTCTATTTTATTTGCTAAAACCATTTAACAGCCTATATCCCATAAATATTTAGTCATTTAAGACAATCAGCTTTGACGGACCTCGCTGCCATTTTCATGTATTGAAAAATCTTTTTGTTGTGAAACGTGTTCATTTTAGGTTGAAGATGTTATCTTTGAAACACTACCTATCAGTTTTATCTTATACAAGTACACCGTTTTAAGTGGATTTTCACTGTTTCGAAACTGTCTAGCTTATGTAAACAGATATGCTTCTATGTACCGTGTTTTTGTTATGTAACAAGCATCTGTAAGCGACATATATATATATATATATATATATATATATATATATATATATATATATGTCGCTTACAGATGCTTGTTACATAACAAAAACACACATATATATGGCAATTTGCACAAGATGGTCTATGTTTTTAAATATTTTAGTCAATACAAGCCTTTTATTATGTGCTGATTTTTATCCACATGACAACGTGGCCTGAGGTCCAACGTAAAATGAATACGTTTCACAACAAAAAGATCTTGTAAGACCTGAATATGGCAGCGGAGTCCGTCGAAGCCGGTTGTCTTAAATGAAGAAATATTTATGCGATCTAGCCTGTTGAAATCTTTTAGCAAATAGGTAGCCGTGGCACATCCGTGGCTAGTAATAGTGGTATGCAGTCTGCTCTGAAGTGACACGTAAGTACTAGGAACGTTAAATGTATCCATAGTCAATAGCAAAGGAGTGTATGCGATGGCTTGTAATTGCCTGTGCCCGTGGTTTGCAGTACCAGTATGGAAATGTACACCAACGGAAAGCTCCTGACCATGCTTTACACATACGATTTGGCGTGTGGCACGTCACATGTATCAGGGACGCTACCTATGGCGCAGATTACCAGACCGGAAGACATCTGAAGCAATTCATAGCCGCCTATGTGAATATTGGAGTTTCACACGTCCACCGGGCAACGAACATCGCCCAAGATGTATAACGCCAGAGGACGAGGAAGGTCTACTCATAGCTGTGGATAATAGTCCTCGAATCAGCACAAGACGGTTAGGTTTGCAGAGGAATGTGCCGCATTTGACGATCTGGAGACATTTACGTGAAAATGTGCTGCATCCATACCATGTACAAGTCTTATCTCTTGTTGATTATCCCCCTAGAGTAATGTTCTGCCATTGGGTCTCCGTAAGTTCGTCTTTATACAGCTGGCAGGGGGACACAGGTTATTCAATATAAAATGTCGAATCAAAACGCCTTTCAGCCGTCTAAATTTCCAATTGTTATTTTATTTCAGCAACCAGTTTTGGCGCTACATCTCACCATCTTCAGGCTCACTGACCGAAGTGCAGGAAGATTCCTATCTCATGGTCCAGTCAAAATAGCGGCCAGCATTCAGTCACTATTAGATTTTTGACACAGCGATATCTCTGATCGTCATTTGCCGATGGGCGCCATGTGATGTTTCAAAGCGCTTTGGTTCACTGGCACGGGTTCTTTGGATGGTAGTGGCAGTCGTCACAAGTTTTGTGTAGAGCTTGAGTAGATTAATGCTTGGTCAAAGAGACAATAATGACCACTGGTCAGCAGCTATTGTGTAGGATGGTACAGATAACTGGCGTGTATTTTCTCTCATCGTTTCCGGTGCTGCCCTGTGGACCCCGGTGTGAAAGTGTGGGGGTCGCACTGTACCCTGGAGTTTCGGTGAGCGAGGATGTCCTCTCAGTCATATGTAAGAGTGTAAGTTCAGAAGTTGGAATGTATACTGACGTTCAGAAAAAAAAAAAAAAAAACAGAACACCTTGACACCTTGAACGAACAGGGATACGGCGTTCATACTCACAGGACATGTACATTAGTATGTTCTGAAGAAATTATTAGCATTTGAACCATGCCGACCCGTCGGTTGAAGATCAACATCGATATAGCCGCGCAACAACATCTACCAGCAAAATGTGCCTGCGTCTCTCGTCGTCGTTATAAATCAAAGGTAATGGATCAGTGTGACTTGAGCAGACGTGCAGGATGCCTCTCAGACGTAAACGCGAACCGTACCGTCAAATCACTAAGTCTGCAAGAGGGCTCATAATTGGCATGAGAGAATGTGATGCATCCATCCGAGAAATTGCTGCTCGTATGGGACGAAGTGTTTCGGCAGTGCAACGGGTGTGTGCAGGATCGTTCACGGCCGTAGAACGCGACGAAATGGGGCAGAGCGCACCACCCACACCACCTTCCGAGAAGATCGACATCCCATACGAATGGCACTGCAGGACAGATCTGCGTCCTCCTCGGCTATGCCACAACAGTGTAACGCAGCGCACACTACCGGCGGTGACAGTCCGTCGCCGTTTATTATGGCATGGGTTACGTGCACGTCGACCACTTCTCCGCTTAACTTTGTCGAATGTGCAGAAACATACTAGACGATAATGGTATATAGAACGACGTCACTGCGGACAGGAATGGGATCAGATAGTGTTTTCGGACGAATCCAGTCTCTGTTTGCTTGAAAATAATGGTAGCTTTTGGTTCGCCACAGACAGGAGGGAGGCATCACAGTGACTGCATTCGCACAAGCTATACAGCGCCAAATCAAGGCAACATGGTGTGGGGTGCTATTGAGTACAACAGCATATTACAGCTGGTGCGTGTTGAGGGCACTGTGGCCATTGTGACCTACGTGAATACATCCTGCGACCCGTAGCCATATACTTTATGCACATCGTACCAGCCGCCATTTTTCAGCAAGACAATGCACGACCAAATGTTGCTGCACGAACACTTCTCTTCTTGGTGTCACAGGATGTCTGCCTTTTTCCCTGGCCCGCCGATCACCAGACTTCTCGCCCATGGAAAATGAGTGGGATATGGTGAAACGAAGGGTGCAGCGCTGTGACCCAATGCCATCACCAACTTTGGAATCAGGTGAATACGTCATGGATGGGTATATCACAGGACGCCATTTGCCCCTTATATGAGTCGGTGCCTTCACGCATGGAACAAGTAATCAGAACCCATGGAGGACCCTGTGCCTACTAGGCAATAGGACACATGCTGAACCGAGGTAACTGAAATATTTATCATTTCTGCAGAACATACTAATGTATGTGTCTTGTGAAAGAGTGAAAGTCGTTCACCGTGTTCTGTTCTTTTTTCGTTTTTTTTTTTCAGAACAAGAATGTAATGTAGTTTAGTTTGAGGTTCTAATGCGTTTCTCTCAGGAGTAACCTTTGCAGATCATACCACACAATTCATTTCAGTTACGAAGTAATGTGACGCGTAATAATAATTCGTTCTTTAGTTTGATGCTTTGTCCTGCCACAACTTAGTGATGTGAGAGCCAGTCTAAGTCTAAATTCAGTTAGTCTGTGTCTCTTCTACGTGAATGGGTTGTATGTTTTCTGTTGTTCATAATAGAATCCTTTTTCTGTCGTTTGACATCATTTCGTTTCGTATGTGAGATTGTGTGATTCCACTCATGTGTTTCTCGTGTATTACATTGAGCCTTCATATCATGTGGTCCATCTCCTTTTGCTGTAGCTTTTTAATTATCTTCGATGTAAGTGTGATTTTTTAATATGAATATCTTTCACAAATTCTGTGTTTTGGATTTTGTTTCTATGTGTTTTGGATTGTGTTTCTTAAACGAGATAGACCACATGAGTTATCGTCATGTAGTGAGTTCTAGCCGGTCGTTGTGGCGGAACGGTTCTAGGCGCTTCAGTCCGGAACCGCGCTGCTGCTACGGTCGCAGGTTCGAATCTTGCCTCGGGCATGGATGTGTGTGATGTCCTTAGGTTTGTTAGGTTTAAGTAGTTCTAAGTCTAGGGGACTGATGACCTCAGGTGTTAAGAGCCATAGTGCTCAGAGTCATTTGGACCATGTTTTGGTGAGCTCTAGACACAACATAAACATTTATTCAATTTCGTTGTTTAACCTACAGTCTATATCGGGTGTCAAATTATTTTAGTTCCGAATGTTTCCGTATTCTTTGTATTTCTGAAGTTTGAAATATCCGTGTAAGTTAGTGACCATGCATTTGACCGGCAAAACTGGTTACTCTCTGCCACAATGCGTGTAAGTTTGGTGTATAGAAATATCCTTACAAATTCTGTTCTTCTCCCTTTCTGGACTGTTAGCATTAATACATGTGTGCGTAGCTTTAGTGAATCCTTTGTTTTACTTGTGCTACTTATTGCCCAAGTATTGAGGTATAATTCGTGAAGTGCTTGTTGCATCGTGTAATGAGTATCAGGCACCGGCATTCACTTTCGATTATGATTTTCATTTGATATCTTTTGTCTACTTTAACCAAAAAATAATTGTTAGATTATGTCTGAATTGCGATTCTGATTTTATTTCATGCAATCCAACCGACTTTCCAATTTGAACTTCTTCAAAGCCATCTGTTAATCAGCTCTCTCAATTGCTATTCGATTTTTTTAAATTTTATTTTAAGTACTTAACACAAGAACCTCCTTCGTGATGTTGATTACATACTAATCATAAAAGAAATATTCCAACAGCTATTTTAAATTTAGTTGAATTAATTCACAAATCTCTAAATTAAGTGATTCAGACGTACTCTAACGAACATAAGCTCTCTTTCATTTTGACCGTTGAGTAAAATGTGTTTGGTGAAAACGGCGTAGGAATCATTCAAGTTTCACGTGGTTGTAGGAGCGTTCTGTACGTTTTGAGGAAGAGTATTTAAAACACCTGAAGCATTAAAACCACCATCTGAACGTTTCTCTATATTTTATAACTCCATCCATAAATATTTTGGACTCACGGTGTATCTCTCCTCGCGTGTTGGCACTTTGAAACAAGAAGAGTTGTCAGTAGCGGAAGTTTCCCTGACGAACTGGCATACACCACAGCAAGACCATTCGGACATTGCGATACACGAAACATTGAAGATGTGTTTGGTATTGATCACCCGTCGTCCACAAAACCAGCCACCTGCAAATTATGGCTCGTAGGGTTACCTGGGCGAACTGCAGGAAAACTGCTTGCTGCCTCTTTGGAGGCAACTGCGAGGGCTACGCAGACCAAGACAATACGAATTCGTCTCTACGTGATCAATATGGCCTCTATAAGTCCACTACGAACAATGGTACAAAGCCATCCCAGAACAATAGCAAACGAAGAAGGCGGGTGGTTGAAATACCTGGAACAGAAGCTAGATCAAAGCGTCGGGTTCCGTTCATCGTCGAATACAGGATTTGTCTCACCCATGATGATCGTCGAAGAAGAGTGTGTAGATAACTCAATACCAATGCACGTCTCACGTATGCAGTCCGAGGCGTTCAACTGGGAGCTACAGTTATGTTTTGGGACGATATCACATACAGACATCGGACATTTCTTCACAGTTGTTTATCTCGGGAACCATTCGAAATAAGGAATATTTCTACATGAACTTCTTTGCTTCAAATAACCATTTTTGTCGTCTATCGGAATATTGACTTTCCTACTGGGTACCATACGCACGGAGCTTTCAACACTTAGTTGTTCAGTCCAGAACTTTTTTGTGTAACAGATATAGTTCTGTTTCCTTGAGTTTGATCTTTTCATAATAGAAACAAAATTTGTTGTTGAATCTTCCTGAAGAATTATGACAGTACGCCGGCCAGGACTCGAATCCAGACGCTAGTATTTTGGGAGGCACGTTCTAGGGCCGATTACCTAGCAAGGTATGTAGAGCGTCTTCTCTGGGGTTCGGAGAGTTGGAGAATGTTACTGTGAACTGAGCGTATGATGTAGCCCCAGAGATTTGTCTGTATTAGCAGTGGGTAAGAGGAGCTCCACGAAAGGCAACGGCCTCTGACGAATAGCCTGGCAGAAAGTTTTCCACTCTTGAAATATTCGTTTTAGATGTATGTTGAATAAACTGGTTGAGCAGAAATGGGCTTGGAAGTCTTCAGTACGAGAGATTTTTTCCTCTAGTTGTACATCTCATCTAAAAATTATATGAAACATGTGAATGTGATTATAATTTCATTTATTGCATTCATCTAGAATTATGAGTAGAGTATATGTGAAATGAAACCGAACGTGACATCTAAGAGGTGTTGCGATACAACTCATGCCTCTCTGAGCCACGCGAGATTAATGTAATCCAGTTCATTGACAGAATCGAGATATGACCAAAAGATGTCAGACAAACAGAAAAAAACAGCTCGTTCTTACATTTCCCTTATCTCTCTTTTGTTAAAGCAGGTGGGAAACAGACTTTGGTATTTCGATTAACCTTGTCGGTGTCGACAGTCGACATCTTCGACGTTCGTGAGAACACCAAGTCAAAGTACAACATTAATTATATCAAGAAGACCGTTAGTGTCATTCCGCTACGTAGGTACGTACTTGACAAAATGGTTCAAATGGCTCTGAGCACTATGGGACTCAACTGCTGTGGTCATAAGTCCCCTAGAACTTAGAACTACTTAAACCTAACTAACCTAAGGACAGCACACAACACCCAGCCATCACGAGGCAGAGAAAATCCCTGACCCCGCCGGGAATCGAACCCGGGAACCCGGGCGTGGGAAGCGAGAACGCTACCGCACGACCACGAGATGCGGGCTCGTACTTGACAAAGCGCGATATGTTCGTATATCTAGGGAAGGTACTCTAGTTAAAAAGCTATTACAGACTGACATGGCACATCGGGCATACGGTAAGTATCATTAATCACATAGTAACCGCGGGTCGCAAAAGCCCTCCGGGGCTACTAAAGAGCGTTGCAGTTGTTTAGTAATTTGCTACAAATGGATACCCTCTACAGGAGAACTCAAAGTTTTGTCCAGATGCATTGATAAACGTCTGACATCGACGCTGCACTTAACGGCGCACCCTCTCAAAGATCTCGAAAACAATCTGCTTCCGCAGCAATCCTGTTCACTAAGTCCTCCAGCGATGTAGAAGGTGCTTCGTACATAAGGCCTTTCAGATGCCCAACAGAGGGAAAAAATCGATTGGGGACGGATCGGATGATCATGGTGGCCATGCTGCTGCTTCACCGCGACCAATCCAGCGGCCAGGAAAGGTTGCCTGCAGACGTGTCCTCACTGTCTGCTAAAATGAAAGAGCCCCCCCCCCCCCCAAAGTTGAAATCGAATGCGCCGTCGAATAGGCTTGAGAGTGTCACTCAGCATGTCCGGCAGAACCCCTCGCAAGAATAGGAGATACATGCGACTATCAAGTCGGTCCCGGAGAATGTACAGCCCAGGTAAATAGCCCTCTCGTGGCCGTAGCGTCCTCTCATGGCTTTTGCAACCCCCGGTTCCTATATGACTATTGAATCTTATTGTACGCCCGATGTCCCACGTCATTTTTTTAAATCAGTCTTTATACACGAGGGTTGGAGCTTTAATAGTGGCAACTATTTATTTACAGCTCGTACAAAATAGATAAGTGTTTCAAATTTTTACTGACCTTCAGAGTAGTCACCAGCATTGTGTATAACCCGTTGCCAGCGATGTGGAAGTCGTAGGATACTCTTAGCAGTGCCAGTCGTGTTGACAGTTAGAGGGGCGCGGTCTATTGGTGGTGGTTAGTGTTTAACGTCCTGTCGACAACGAGGTCATTAGAGACGGAGCGCAAGCTCGGGTTAGGGAAGGATTGGGAAGGAAATCGGCCGTGCCCTTTCAAAGGAACCATCCCGGCATATGCCTGAAACGATTTAGGGAAATCACGGAAAACCTAAATCAGGATGGCTGGAGACGGGATTGAACCGTCGTCCTCCCGAATGCGAGTCCAGTGTGCTAACCACTGCGCCACTTCGCTCGGTGGCGCGGTCTATTGCCCGACGAATTTGTAGCAGTTCTGACGCGAATGTCGTGAAGTGTTTCCTTCAGTTTAGAAATCAAGTTGAACGTACGAGGGCTTAAGTCAGGGGATTGCAGTAGGTGGTATAGCACTTAGCAGCCCCATCAGTGAAACAAATCAGTAACAGCTTGCACTGTACGTGCTTGAGCATTGTCACGCAAAATGATGGTCAGGTCTTGCAGAAAGTGTCATCACTTCTGTCTCTATGCTGGTCGTAGGTTGTGTTCCTAAATGAATAGTTACTACCTGCCTTCCGCATGAAACACGCCTATCTCACCACTGACTACTAGTGTTAGACACATACGGTTACTGTCAACAAGTATGGGCCTGAAGATGATGTTGTAACAACGTCGAAACTAGTTGCCAGTAAAACCAACACCTTAATACAGCTGGAGGAATTTCGTCATCTATTAACATGAACATTATTGAGCGTATCTGGGATGCCTTGCAACGTGCTGTTCAGAAGAGATCTCCACCCCCTCGTACTGTTACCGATTCATGATGTCAAATCTCTGCAGCACTACCTCAGACATTAGTCGATTCCATGCCAGATCGTGTTGCTACACTACTCCGTGCTCGCGGGAGCCATACGAGACATTAGGCAGGTATACCAGTTTCTTTGGCTCTTCAGTGTACAAAGGTACAGCCGCTTGACACACGACCGTAATGTGATATGGTCGCTGCTGATCTTATTGTACAAACCAGTTTCAGTCACACGATTCTTTTATGCCCCTCCAGACTACTTCTTCTGCATTAAGTCTCATTTTACATGAAAATAGTCATCGCGATAAGGTGCAGTTGCAATGTTAAAATTCATGACTCCGTACAACGAGCTGCGTGATCCACTTCATGTTCATAAGCCAGCTAGATCAAGCCCAACTGCTCTGTGTTGTTTCAACCAATGGTTCCTTGAATGGGTGGTCTAACTCAGATAACTGTTGTCTATGAAGAGCCTCAAATTACTCTTAAAAATACTGACCTACAACCGAGAGTATTGTGGTCTCTTAATAAATTATTGAATTTAAATTTTGAGTCAAAAGGCTTAAATTCTTCTCAAGAACCTGAGGAGCTTTCGGTTGAGCAATGTTTTCTAGTCATTTTACTCCTACATTATCGGTTATTTCTAGCGAGAGATCTCAAGCTCGTTTGCTCTACTCTTTACATATATTTAATCAAACGCCTGATATCGATATTATTGTAAGAGCCGTGTACATGACCAAAAGGACTCTCAAATCCTTCACCACATGTCCTCTTCTTCGTCATTTTTCTTGTGCCCTCAAGCTCTATATACTCCTCCTGTATTGGCTCTCTCTCTACCACGTATCGTCAGTCACTTTCGTGCTTCTTGACCGACGAACGTCGAATTCTACGTTGTCAGCGCAACAGCTTTTTCCCACATGTATAGTGAACGCTGTGGTGTCACCGCCAGACACCACACTTGCTAGGTGGTAGTTTTAAATCGGCCGCGGTCCATTAGTACATGTCGGACTCGCGTGTCGCCACTGTGTGATCGCAGACCGAGCGCCACCACAAGGCAGGTCTCGAGATACGGACTAGCACTCGCCCCAGTTGTACGGACGACGTAGCTAGCGATGCACACTGACGAAGTCTCGCTAGCTACGTCGTCCGTACAACTGGGGCGAGTGCTAGTCCGTATCTCGAGACCTGCCTTGTGGTGGCGCTCGGTCTGCGATCACACAGTGGCGACACGCGGGTCCGACATGTACTAATGGACCGCGGCCGATTTAAAACTACCACCTAGCAAGTGTGGTGTCTGGCGGTGACACCACAAAATCTGTATCCAAATTGTTCCTACATTTGGCCCACTCTATTTACAAAAAACAATGCACGCAAGATCTCAAGATAGTCTTTTTTTTTAACTAAGGACCAAAATGCTACTAGGTGCTGTGTTGTAACTGTCAAAAAAATGGCTCTGAGCACTATGGGACTTAACTACTGTGGTTATCAGTCCCCTAGAACTTAGAACTACTTAAACCTAACTAACCTAAGGACATCACACACATCCATGCCCGAGGCAGGATTCGAACCTGCGACCGTAGCAGTCGCGTGGTTCCGGACTGCGCGCCTAGATGTTGTAACTGTCAAAAGAGACAATTCGCTTTTTGCTCTGCTATATATCTCTTCTAAACTGGCTGCTTCGCAGTGATTATTTGCTTCTATAAATGCTGCAATACACAACCCTAACAGTAGCGACTGAATTTTTCCAAAACTTTTCAAGTTCGAAATAATGATGCTGCTGACATAATATGACATTATAGGCCTACTTCACAACAGGAGAGCAACAGATTACATGTTCGTGTGTGAACTCAGAATGCTGCTGCGTCATGTTGTTTTTTCTCTTCAAACCATATGTAGTTTCGATAGAGGTAGGTGAGTACAACTTCTCTTACTCAGAGGTTAGTAGCTTGCTTCAAGCAGACTTTGAATCTCAAGATCCACTGACACAGATCATACTGTGACCTTTAGGACAATTTGTAAATTCTGTCAAAGGCTACCGTGCGTAGGAGAAGTCTTCCCACCACTGTGCACTGCTGACTACATGCGGAAGAACCAGCAATTATCACTGGCAGGAAGTGCAAAAAGCCGCTACTGACTAGTAATATATCGGAGAAGCAATCAAGAAAATAAAATAAGTTTAGGACGTGGAATCACTCATTCTGTCAAACCTTGGCCCATCAGTAGAGAAGATAAGCTGGTAAAACAACACAGTCTGCTCCACAACCTCGGCGAAGAAATATTTTGTACTATTTACGCAGCAGTGAAGCAACCCAAAACAGATAAAGCGCACATTGAAGGCTTGTTATCAGAAAACAAATAACAGTCGAGTAGCAAATAACACAAGCGTGAAATTTTCAGTGAAAAATTACATGACCTTAATCATTAGTTCTGAATCAGGCTGACTGGGTCGCAATAATGAAAGTCAGACATCAGGCAAGCAATGAATTTATATCTCATATGGCGCGTTTCGGTATTTATCCATGATCAGATATCCAGGGCCAACGGCCTTGCCGCAGTGATACAACTTTTGCCGTCAGATCACCGAAGTTAAGCACAGTTGAGCTTGGCTAGCATGTGGATGGGTGACCGTCCGGGTCTGCAGAGCGTTGTTAGCAAGTGGGAAGGACACAGCCCTTGTGAGGCCAGTTGGCGGGCTACCTGACTGATACAGTAGCGGCTCCGGTCACGAAAACTGACAATGGCGTGGAGGGCGGTGAGCTGACCATATGCCCCTCCATATCCGTATCCAGTGACATCTATCGGTTGAAGATGACACTGCGGTCGGTCGGTATTGTCGGGCCTCTCGAGGCCTGTTTATACGGAGAGACAGAGAGATATCCAAGAACAATTGGTGGCGTTTCAAGTTATATGCGGAACAAACATTCGCAAATGGGAACAAATTTCGGTATAGCAGTCAATGTGTTTACACTACTCAGTTGCCCATTTTTAGGTGAAAAGCTTACTTCTTCTTACATTAGAATGAAAACTACGAGGAGCGTTTATTAAGTAATGCAACACTTTTTTTTCTGAAAGCAGGTTGTTTATATTCGGGATTCCAATACACCATATTATTCCCCACTGTTTTAGCTACAAAACCCTATTTTTCAACATAATACGTCTTCATTGGCCTTACGCCACCTTACTGGGAGGGCCTGTATGCCTGCACGGTACCACCCTAGTAGTCGACGTCCGATCCATTGCTGCATCAATAATCTCTCCCTCATCCACGTACTGCTTCCCGCAGAGTGCAGCCTTCATTGGGCCAAACAGTAGTTTGTAATTGATGGTTGGAGACAGCATCGTTGTTACAGGTAGTCTGCGAAAACCAGTTAATAGATGTTAGCCGCTGATGAATTGTGGAGTTAACCCCCTCAGCGTCAATTAAAGCTTCAAGATCGTATACTGAAACACCGAAACTAGTAGCCATAACATAAATAACATCGTAAGGACGGCTCTAGACGTCCCATTTTACTACACCAGATAGAAGTCGGAAGGTGCGAGATCCAGGCTGTAGGCTGGATGAGAAAGAACACACCAAAGGCTCCGCTCGGGTGTGCGGGCTTGCGTGAGGCCTTGCGTTGCCATGGAGCAGAAGAAGTTCGTTTGCATTTTTACGGAGACGAGCATGCTGAAGTTGCTTCTTCCATTTCCTGAGAGTAGCACAATACACTTCAGAGATGATTGTTGCATCATGAGGGAGAACATCAAACACAGTACCCCTTCAGAGTCCCATGACTTTACTGGCTGAGCGTACGACTTCGAATTTTTTCTTCGGAGGAGAGACGGTGTGGCGCCACTCCAGGGACTGATGTTTTGTTTCCGGTTGGAAGTGACAGTTCCAGGTTTCATCGCCTGTGACTATGTTCCACAAACAAAATGTGGCGATCAGCTTCGTAACGCGCAAGCAGCTCCGCACAGATTGTCCGTAGCTCTTTATGGTCTTCCGTTAGGCGGCGAGGAACCCAAGGACACACCTTTGAGTACCCCAACTGGTCGACAAGTGTGTCGCCACTACCAACAAAGAATACAGCTGTGCAGCTATGTGTTTGATTGTGATCCGTCGATATCCTCGAATGAGTATCCGCACGTTCCAACATCACAGGAGTCACAGCTGTATACGGCCGGCTGGCACACGGAAGATCGGACAGGATTAGGCGTCATTGTTAGGATGATTGCAGACGATTCGCCCAAAGATTCGCCTTTCTTTTGTTCACTAGCAGGTCTCCACAGACGTTCTGCAAGCGTCTAGGAATATCTACGATGCTCTTGTTTTCCGCCAAAAGAAAAACTGACAGCTCTCTGCCGTCATAGATGCCATTTTGAAGGCTTCGTATAGATGCCCTACCAAGAAATTATAGGGGCTGAAGCAGTAACATTCCACGATGTCTCTAAACAAATTCCGAAACTGGCCGAGAAAAATATAAGTGTTGCTTTACTTACTGAACGTCCCTCCTACATGCGAGAGCCGAACTCGAATTCACGTCCTAGCCTTTTGGGGGAATTAATATCAGCTACTGACGTATACGAGCAATACCGCCTACCCGTCCAAAACGGCAATCTTTCCTGCTTGGCAAAGTTCGCAAAAGATTTCATTTTCGTAGACTGTGGCTAATTATTTCTCCGCCGAATCCTTTCTTCCAGAAATACTAATCGAACAAGACATGTAGGATTGCTTCAGTAAAGTAAGGAAGATAGGAGTGACGGAATGAACTACAAAAGTGCATTTTTCTGTTTATAAAAGATGCTAGAAAATATCAGAAAATAAAAGAAACGAATGATTATTAATCATACAGACAACCATTCTGGCATATTTCTTGTATGATGCAAACCTTGTTTCCACATAGTGTATGAAATACTACGGTTGGCCTTGCGCAGTTATTCAACATGAAATCATAGTCCTTGTAACGCATCGGTGTGATTATGTTTTATAATTCTGTGGCGTGCTCATGTTACTGTTGCTCCTGTTGCAGTAAGAATTGCTGTATTAAAGAGCAGAATTTGTATGGCGTTAAAAAGCTGGATTCCTATTGGTGGTCATCGTCTGCTGGAGAACATAGTAACAAGCACCCCTGGCGTAGTTAAACAACTGAAAGAGCTGAAAGCAAGGAATTCGCCAGGTTTGGCTGAAATCGCAATACTATATTGCTTTACAAAGAGTGCTTTACGGCATTGGTTCATTTATCCCGAATCTCTCGCGCAGTGAAAAGTCCGCAACTGGTAAAGAAACCGCAGGTGAGTCCTTTATTAAAATGGGTAAAAGAACGGACCCGCAAAATTACAGACCAATATTATTAACGTCTGGTTGCTGCAGAATTCTTGATCACATTCTGATTTCGAATGTAATAAATTTAAATTTCCTTGAGACCGAAAAACTTATGTCCATGAATGAGCACGGTTTTAGAAAGCATCATTCACGTGAAAATCAGTTTCCCTTCTCTCACGTGATATATTGCGAATTATGGGTGTGGGGAAACGGGCACATTCCGTATGTCTAGATTTAAGGAAAGCATTTTGCACGGTGCCTCACTGCAGACAGTTAACGAAGGGATAGAATAGGTTCCCAGGTATGTGAATGGCTCGAAGACTTCTTAAGTAACACAACTTAGTACGTTGTCGACGGAGAGTGCTCATCAGAGACAAGGGTACCATCAGGAATGCCCCCGAGGAGTGTGTAAGACCGCTACTATTTTCTGTTTAGGTAAATGATCTGACGTACAGGGTGAACAACAAGCTGCGGTTGTTTGCTGATGATGCTGTGGTGTACTGGAACGTGTCGTCCTTAAGTGAATGTAGAAGGATACAGCTGATTTAGAAGAAATTTCTAGTTGTTGTGATGAATGGCAGCTAGCTTAAACGCAGAAATATTTAAATTAATGCAGATGATTAGGAAGAACATACCTGTAATGTTCGAATATAGCGTTAGCGGTGGGCTGATTGACACCGTCATGTCGTTTTAATATCTAGGCGTAACGTCGCAAAGAGATAACAAATGGGAAGAGCATGTAAGTAGTAGTAGGGAAGACGAATGGTCGACTTCGGTTTATTGGGAGAATTTTGGGAAAGTGTGGTTCATTTGTAAAGTAGTCCGCATATCAGAATGCTAGTGCGACCCATTTTTCGATACTGCTCGGGTCTTTGCGATCCGCACCAGGTCGGATTAAAGGAAGACATCGAAGAAATTCAGAGGCGATCCTGCCAGTATGACAAGTTGATTTTTCTCCATCTTATTCAAATGATTTTCCCATAGTCAGTAATCTTGTCATTCAGGGCAAAAATGTTTAGCTCTCGACAAACATATTCATTCCTTATTCTGTCCGGTTATCGCTTTGCTGAGCTTAAATATCTCATTTCCGCTGCTTGTATGTGTTGTTCTTTTTTTCCCTGTTACCAACGCTTCACTACCATATATTAAACTAGTGACTGCCTTTGTTCTATAAAGCTTCAAGTTGTCTGTTTATGAACTTGATTCTTTAATGTTCTTCTTATTATACTGTTCATTAGTTAGTGCTTACGCAGCGCTTTCTTAATTTCAGTGCTTGTATAATATGATGCAGCACAGCCTAGATACCTATAATTACTTATATGCTCTATTATTTTTTCCATCAATGACAATTTTAGTCCTTATAGTATGTTTTCCCCTGGATGCCATTACAAGGTGTTTCAAAAAGGACTTTACAACTTTGAAAAGTCATATAAATTTATTCATAGTACCTACGCAGCTGATTGTTGTGTCAATTTCTAGGGAAATACATCAAATTTTATGATGAACTCTTTTCGGGTGATCAGCCGAGTGGTGGCGTTGTCTTGCCTCAACGTTTCGATGAGTTTCGTACCCGTCACCTCGCTTGAGGATACGAAGCTCATCGAAACGTTGCCACAAGACGATGACACCACTCGGCTGATAACCCGAGAAGAGTTCATCACTGGAATACGCCGAGAAAGCTTGCAATCGAGTTTTGTCTCGCATAGTTTGTTAGTGCCGAATCGCACCGTAAGGAACGCTAGCGACAGTTGCGTTAAAGATGGCTGCCTTCACTGGACCCGAGCGCTCTAGCTGTGTGTTTTGGTTTGAAGAATCGACGTCGGTGACAACAGTTCAGCGTAATTTCCGTACCAAGTACGCTAAAGATCCTCCTAGTAGGCCTACAATTTATGAGTGGCATAAATATTTTGCAGAAACAGGGTGCTCGCTAAGACATGGGAAGTCATCAGGTCCTACAAGCATATCTGACGACATCGTTGAGCGAGTGAGACAACGTTTTGTCAGCAGCCCTACGAAATCGACCCGGCATCCATCTGCAACTGCAAGTCCCACATACGACTGTTTGTTGTGTATTGAGAGACCGTTTACATTTGCAACCGTACAGATTGACGATCGTACAAGCAATAAAAGACACTGATAAAATTGCTCGCAAGAACTTCTGTGCGGATATGTTAAATCGATGACATGAGGACGAACATTTCTTGGACAAAATCATCTTTTCCGACGAGTTGACTTTTCACTTAACTGGCAAGGCTAACACACATAACTGTAGGATTTGGGGCATTTAAAATCCACATCAAATGTTGCAACATGTTCGTGATAGCCCTAAACTGAAAGTTTTTTGTGCATTGAGTAAGAAGAAAGTGTTCGATTCCACGGTTCCTTTTTTCCCATGAGAGAACCATCAACGGGATAGTGTACCTGGATATGTTAAAACAATTTTTGATACCACAGACCGATGAGGTTGACCAAGAACGAAATGTTGACTTCGTGGAAGACGGTGCACCATCCCACTACCTGGCTGATGTCCGGGATTTTCTCAGTGACCGCTTTCCAAGTCAATGGATTAGCCGTGATGCGCCAATTGCATGGTCCCCACGTTCCCCAGACCTGACACCACTCATCAAGGATATCGTGTTTGTGTCTACTGTGCCGGCTTCTCTCCTGAACTTAGAGCAAGAATTTACGCCGCCACTAAGCAAGTTACACCTGCAATGCTACAGCGAGTTTGAGAAGAAATTGACTTGCAATGGGATGTGTGTAGAATAACCAACAGAAGCCACATACAACATCTTTAGTTTAAGGTAAAAAAACTTTATGTGTTTTCCTACATAATAACGCTAAATTCAGCTCTGTATCTTCGTTCAGTACATTTATATTTAAAGTTGTAAAGTCTCTTTTGAAACTCCCTGTACTATGGTTTTGCTTGTAGAGATCAAATTATGTTTATTGACAATTTGGGCAAGTGCCAGGGTCTGTCGTTGACCTCCTGTTTTCTCAGAGATTGCTTGATCGTCCGCAAATAAAATGTGTGTGCAGACCTTTCTTGCATCCTATTTGAAAATTTTAGTGCTCATCCATCCATTCTCGTAGGATGTTTTCAATATAAACATTCACCATTAAAGGTGACAGACTGCAATCACGACGTAGGCCCCTGTTGACATTTATTGGTTTATGCAGTTCCTCATTGGTTTCTTTGACTATCTTTGTGTGATTATACAGACTTTTAAGGTCATTTATTAACTGCCTGGAATACCCGCTCTTACCCAGAACTTCCCAGAGATCTCTCCTTCTCACATCGTCGAAGGCCTTTTCATAGTCTGTAAACATTAGATGCCTTTTGTGTTGCATTCTCTGCGATTCTCAATAATTTGGGTCACTGTATGAATACATTACTGATCTGGTCTAAAGCAACATTGTTCTTGAAGCACTAAGTTGTCCGCAAAGCTTTCATTCTTTGCTTTATTAATTTTGCACGAATTTTATAGCTGGCTATCATAGTACTGATTTCCCAAGTAATTATTACGAACTTTTCCGTCTCCCGTCTTAAAAATCGAAATCACTTTCATTATTGTTCAGCCTTGTGTTTGTTGTTGTAGCCACCATAAATTACAGCACTAAAGCAGCCTGAATTCAAGGGAAGTTCCACCATACATCAGTTCTACGTTAATATTATCAATTCCTGAAGCTTTCTTGCTACTGGTGGTTCCCAGAGACCGCGTTAATTTTTCCCTTGACATTAAATCAAACTCAAGTAATTACTGTAAGAGTAAGAGAGGTCAAGGCTAGTATAGAGGGTTACCAGAATGGAATGAGGCAGAAAATGGATCATATTGGTAAAAAGTAATCTCCACCATGCACTGCACAGCGGCTTTCAGAATACTCCGAGTGTCCCTCACCTACCAAACCAGCCCTTTCTTCTCGAGAGAAAACAGTGGCGGCAATTTTCTTCTGCTGAAATGAGTTCTAGGCGTCGTTTTACGGATAAATTGAGTACTGAGCCTCATGCTGTTGGGGATCTGCCGGAAAATGTAGGAAACGAAGACAACTGCATGATTTCAAAAAGGAAAAATAGTCAAAAATTAGCATCGTTGAATAGAGCCCTTAAAGCTGAGTTCATTGTATGTGATTTTGTTTTTTGTTTTTAGTATGGCGCTGCTATGAAATGTCAAAACTTCTTCCTCACTTTGTCGAGATGAACAGCGCTTAATAAAGGAAATGTTATAGGATAATTGAGACGTGAAGTAAGATAAAAAAATTTCCCTGACTTTCAGTTTTAAAGACCAAGTAATTGACTGATTTCAGGAAATATGCCTACCGTTATCAGCTGCATTAATTACAGTGTACGGAAAACATGCAGATCCCTAAACAAGAATACTATAATATTTAATTTAACAATATTGAATTTTCGTCGCTGTAAAACGATAAAAATACGCTTACTTGAAATTTAAAATCGAAGAACTTTTGTGAAGTCATTAAAGCTTCAATACATCCATTATCCTACAAAATTTCCATCTTCTTTTTCCTTAAGCATGGTTCACACGTCGTGTGAAGCTGATATAGTATCAGCTGCAAACAATATAATTGTAACTATCAAACTTTAATATTATGTTATGACCAGCAAAGATAAAGAAAATAAATTTGACGATACTTTATTATACGACAGAACAATCGTACAGCACGTCATGATTATAAACCGTTTTACCACATGTATTAAGTTCACATGCTCCAGTGGAGATTTCTTGTTTCCCTGGTTAAAGTGATGAATCAGTAACATAGCCGATTATAAAAATTACAAGTAATATGGGTGTTATTCCGTCCTTTGCGAATGTAAAAAGATTTATTTTGACCAATTGCGTTTCGTTTTATTCAAAGAAACTTCAGCAGTCATTGCAACAAATTTTGGTTTCGTTAATAAGTCGGTTTTATTAGACGGTAAACATTTCTCATGTTTAAATTACCTGCAGTTTGTTATTACTCGCGGTTTTTGGTTCCCACATTATTTTCGTGCATTCTATAAAGGTGTACGATTTTTATCAAACTGGGCTCAACACACAACATTATTTTCCCCTTTGCATGTTATTATGTATCCCGCCTCATGTACCTTGTGTACTTCGTTATGAGCGCAAAGAACGGGATCGTCTAGCGTTTTGTTTTTGTAGCTACAGCTGCATCGGTGTGCCAGAACTCTTTTCAGGTAGGGGTTTCCTTTTGCCTTATTTATTTTTTCTTTGAAAAGGGGGGTGGGCGGACGTGGATCCTCTTTTTGTTCGGTCTCTGCCTACGTTCTTTGTTGTGATCGTTCGCCATTCGGTTTTGTCAGGTGCTAACTTTGTATGTAGTTACATAATAATGTAAAAAATCTGTACAAAAATCTTGGCAGATGACAAAATCCTTCCTTTATCACTGGACATTGTGCCAGTTTCCTTCCGCTTCGTCAGTTTTCTGTGCTCAGGGGGGATGGAATTTTAAAGCGATCTCGCTCAGACGGCATTTGTCGCTGTAGTTCTTACTTCAAGGGTACTATATCCCGTAGGAAGATAATCTTGTTCAAAAATTTGTTGACTTTCCGTTACAAAAGGTCCCCATGAAATGGAATATGTATACAGATTTCTATCAAGAAGATCGCCATAACCATGCTTATCTTGCCCTAGATTGTTATCAATGCACGGAACAGGAAACGTGCATGTAGTCTTGGAAAATTGCATCACAAATGAGCGTAATTGAATACTACCTAACAATAATTGTCGAGCAGCCATACAATCTAGCACCATCTCCTCATTATGAATCAGAAAAGCGACTTCTCCATGCGTGTACCTCTGTTGGCCGCAAGGCGCAGGGAATAGAGACTACTGTTGGCGCACAATCACCGTCACTGGACGTTCTATGCATGGGAGAAGACAGTGACACTCATAGATATCATGGTACGCTTGTCTAAACAACAAAGTCGGTTACCGAACAGGTACCGTTTAGGCAGATGGTGGAGATTTTCTCATGTGAGGATGTTTACACGAGGTAGATCCCTCACTATCGATGGATGTAGGAAGCTACCGTCCCATCATGTGTGTCAGTTTGTTTGCATGTTGCATCCTTCCGGTGACCTATATCTTCAGCACGGCACTGCTTCTTCCCTGCGCTCCAAAAGTATGCCGTAATGGTTTATGGAAACCTCCACAGACATATGATTCCTTCTTGTGGCTTCTCAGATTATTTCAATCCTATCGAACACATTTTGTGCCCTATCGAGAGGGACCTGCGTGCGTGGGGCTCATCTGTGAAGCCAGTGACATGTGAACAGTGGTAGAACTCCCACGGATCAGGATGACTGCCCAGTGCCAATTGAAACAATAAGTGTACTCTTACCAGTCGCAAGTTACTTACTACCGCGACGCGTTTCAGAGCTTAAGACCTCCATCACTAAGGGGCCTCTGTGGATTAATAAGACATGCATGTGGTCACATGCTCGTTTTCTGTTATCATCACAGGTGTGATGGTGCATCCAACACGACACGAAAAGGAGCGTGTGACTAATAGAGACAATGCCACAAGTTACCGCGAAATTGTACACACAACAAATAGGCCACATCTGCTATTAATCCACATCAATCGCTCTTATGATAAAAAAAATGGACAAGTGCGAGTAGGAATCGTGCTCAGAGGGACCCGTACAAATTTGATTATGTATATAGAAAACAATAATAATTCCGTGTGGCTCAGTGGCTTGGTGAAAGTCTTTCTATAGGGCACTGTTTCGTCGACTTGCGTGTATCTAATCTACCCCAGTAACCTAACCGGAGGAAGGAGACCTACAGTTTACCGTGGAATCCGAACCACGATTCGTTTCTGGCGTTCGTAGTGATGTGAAGCCTAGGTTAAAACGAATACTGAAATATACGCCATCTGACCAAAATTCTATCCCACTACCTGTCGGTTGCCACGCGCACGCTTTATCAGTTGATCACCAGGTCCAACATGCATATAGGTAGTTCATCCAGGGGTCTGTGAGTGAGTTTGCGGGTATCAAACTGTGCGATATACAGGGTATAAATTTTATGTTGACAAACCAGAATAACTCGAAAAATAAGCTTCACACGAAAAAATGCGTAGAATCCAAAGTTGATTATTTTCGAGGGGGACATCTGCTGGTGCTAAAATTAGCCCGCCACCCCAGCCCCCTGGGCATGGGGCGGGAGGCAACTTTAACATTTCAAATGGGAACCCCCATTTTTATTACAGAATCAGATTCTACATAAAAACTACGTGCATTTTGTCTTAAACATTTGTTTTGATTCTTGGTAGTTGGCGCTGTAATTCGAGAAAATCCATGTTCTCATTTTTGTGTGGAAAATGGTTACTGATAAATAAAAAATACTTTTTTACTTCGTAAATTTGGATTAGCTAAAACTAAAACTATCCCTCTCTCCCCATAGGGTGAGGTTGGAGAGAGAGGAATTAGCGTTTTACAAATGTTGACCCAAATATTAATTTTTTTTTTTTTTTTTTTTTTTTTTTTTTTGCAAATTCTGATTGAGTCAACATTTGTAAAACTCTTATTCCTCTCTCTTAAACCCCACCTTATGGGGAGAGAGGGAGAGTTTTAGTTTTAGCGAATCAAAATTTACGAGTATAGTAAATAGGTATTTTTTTTAATTCATCCGTAACCATTTTCCACTCAAAATTGAGAACATGGATTTTCTTGAACTACAGCACCAACTACCAAGAATCAAAACAAATGTTTAAGACAAAATGCACGTAGTTTTTTATGTAGAATCAGATTCTGCAATAAAAAATGGGTGTTCCCATTTGAAATTCTAAAGTTGCCTCCCGCTTCACCCGCAAGGGGCTGGGGTGGCGGGCTAATTTTAGCACCAGCATATGTCCCCCTCAAAAATAATCAATTTTGGATTCTACACATTTTTTCGTATGAAGCTTGTTTTTCAAGTTATTCTGGTTTCTCGACGTATAATTTGTTCCTTGTATATGGCCGTATCTTTTGACTGCATTGTCGTAGAAACCTTGCTATATGACACAAATTTCAACTCGGTACTTGTACCCACTCCTGAGAAAACTGTATCTTAACAAACGGGCAGACAGACAGACGGACAACACATGACAAAAAATAATCTATTTTTTATGATAAGTATACATGAACAATTTTCGAAATTTTTCCTTTAATTATACTGTGAAACCTTGATTCCTATTGTTTTTCGAGATCCTAGGTCAACGAGGAGTACCCTACAGGTTCTGATGAAAGAGTTTGCGGGTATCAAAACATGTGACATAAATGGCCGTATCTTTTGATTGTATTGACTTAGAAGCTTAAATTTTTCACTCCGGCAAGGGACTGTAGACCTTAAAGTACATGACATAAATTTCAACTTGATACTTAACACCCATTCCTACGAAAAAGGGATCTTAACAGTCGGACAGACAGACGGACGGCAACAAAATGATGCTATAAGGGTCCCGTTTCTACCGACTGACTTACGGAACCCTAAAAACACTAATCACGCATTAGGCCTTTCCGACTGCCACCTAAAGGGCAGTACGAGGAGTGATCGGCATATCGCCAATCCCTGCAGCCGTTATTGCCAGTAGATGAATCGTGATGATGCCGCTGCTTCATAGTTCAAGCATATCCTCACTCGGCCTCGGGACGCCGAGTGGACAGCTTTCGTAACTCATGAAAATGCTAGGAGGTGCCGGGAATCGAACCCCGATCTTTCCGTACAAGAGGTAGCGACGCTCACATTTTCCTTTTTTTTCATTTGGCTGTAGAGAAAGCCAGACACCTGAAGATGGAAGTTTAAAATTCTGAAACGCATTGTAGAAATTAAATTATGACTGGTAACAGTAAACTTTTTGTTTCAATCGATATCACTAACTGTCACAGAGAAACCTATCGAAAAATGTCCGGTTTTCAGTGCTGCACGGTGTTTTGTCTCTTGGAGTCCATTCCAAGGCGTGCTGCTAGCACAAGGTGATGCTACATGCTGTAGAACAGTATGAAGAGAACCGTAATTCCAGTGCTTGAATGATATTCACACCTATTGCACCACGATCGGTTTCGACGTTTCTAGCCTCGTCGTCACGTATAATTGAAATATATACATCGAAATGATGTCCGCTGTGTTAATCTTAGGATCGTCTCTTAAGGATCTCAATTGTCTTTCAGTAACGTGCACAGCCAAACCACGGACTCATAGTACCACTCAGGAAACGCTACCGCTAGCAACTGATTGCAGATAGCTCTGAAGGAAGCAGCTTATTCTATGGTGACAGTGTTGTATTAGAGATTTCATACCCTTTAACAATACTGCTCACATAGAAGCATCACCCGAACTTCTGAGGATATTTTACCAACTCCACGATCACTGTTCAATATGCTTGTCTGTCAAGGGAAGTGTTTTTCCAGAAGCTTCATTAATTTAGTCTTGTAGAATTTTGTGTATTTTCAAGGGGGTCAACCTAGATAAACAAACATACCAGAGGGTTGCGACCGGTGTGGCACTTTAAAACTCCGTCACTATCTCGCTAAGGTAGTTCGTTACTTGTTGATGATATACGTATCTGCCAGGTTTATCTGCACAGTGTTGAGACATATGGGCTATCTCATTATCAAATCACGTGGTCTCAACGCAATACGACAGTCCCTCCAGTTGATAATATTATTTGCTGTACCTATCAGGTCTCGCGTTGGTCTGCGAGACGCCATGATACATATGAAATGAACTCAATCCCAGAACATGATCGTGCGAAAGACGGTGATGTCATTAGTGACAGAAATAAAGAAAAGTGGGTTATACTGATCGAACATGAAGGAGTCTCTTGATGGTTCAAATGGCTCTAAGCACTATGGGACTTAACATCTCAGGTCATGAGTCCCCTAGACTTAGAACTACTTATACCTAACTAACCTAAGGACAACACAAACATCCATGCCTGAAGCAGGATTCGAACCTGCGACCTAGCAGCAGTGCGGTTCCGGACTGAAGTGCCTAGAACCGCTCGGCCACAGCGGCCGGCTGAGTCTCTTGGAAAGCGAGCACTAGCAAGTACGATTCCACGGTATAGTCACCTTCTCTCCCTGTCTCGCCACTACACATCGAGTTCGCAGCGTATACGTATTCATAAAGGTATAAGATTAGTGTTACACAGTTTGAACACGGAAACAAGTAATAAGGCAAATGATATCGGTTACTGGTTACTATAGAATTTTGTAGTGAGAAATTACCTTACTCGTAAATAAGATATTAAATATTATAGTGAAATAACATACGGAGCGTTTAAGCAGAAACCATACAGACATTGATCATTATCATGTACACTGCGGGCCAGTCCCTGGAAAGAACATATTTCAGAACAGATGAAAATATAATAACATAGAGTGAAATGAGCAGCTATTTTTGCGTATTTTCTGTGGATTTTCCTGATTTTAAGTTCTGGTTAAATTTTCTTCTACTTCTTCACAGCAATGTGCCCAATTCGGTCCTCAGTTTTGTGCTTTTGAATCTAAGTTCTGTTTAGTTTGCAAACTTTTATTCGGCCTCCTACTTTAGAATGAAAAATTCATTTTACCAGTCTCCTTGTGGATACCCTCTGTGCGTCATTGCATCGATTTCTTTTGCAATCTTTTCCTTTAAATTTTAGCTATTGTCATTTGTCCACTTTTCTAACTTTATTTCTTCATGTAATCCTTAATATTCAAAATCTCATTATTGCAGGCTAGACTCTTTTTGTATCTTCTACTACCCGTTGCTCACTGATGTATGAGATCATTAATGACATTCGTTCATAAAATTAGGAGCATTCACTTTTCCTATAGATGAATAAGTCTTCCATGATTCATCATAAGTAATTCGCTTCCTGAAGGTCACTTCCACTATTCGAGTATTGTGTGTGATACATTGTTTATAAAGCTCGAGGACAGCGATACATCTATAGCAAATGTCACGAACGTTAGCATATATTCACCTACACTACAAATTGCTCCAGTTAATGACACAGTAAGTTGTCTGATGGCAGCCACACATATGTGACGCACAATAATACAAAGGCGTTGGCTGTGACACCCTGGAAACTTTTACGTACACGCAAATATTCACCGATGAAATGGTTCCGTCATTTGTACCAAATAGCTGCTATGGCATATTTGCGAAGTGCGCTAACTGAATCGAGTGTAATCCTCATTAACGAACGTGTCCAATATTGATCTGCAGCTGTGTTTGGATGTAATCGAGAAATGCTAGATGGTCGAATGATGTGTCGGCGCTTTATTCAGTCTAATACGCTTCAGAGTAACAGTAGATTTTCTTCCTGCCTATAGTCCGCAGCTCGTGGTCTATTGGCTAGCGTTGCTGCCTCTGGATCACGGGGTCCCTGGTTCGACTCGTGACGTTGGCTACATTGGACTGTGTAAAAATTGGGACTTTGTACGGGAGCTGATGACCGCGCAGTCGAGCGCCCCAGAAAGGAAACGTCATCATCATCATCTTCCTGCCTATACTTGGATTACACTGATAAGTTGGCTGGCGGCCCCAATTACTGATCCTTAGAAGTCGGCACCATTCGGAAAACTTTCTGTCAACTGTTTCTGTTTCTGATTTCTGCTACCCACAGGACCCCAAAGTGATGACACTGTGATTACTTGGTGAAGTGTTTCTATGTTGTTTGTGTGCGCGGGTGATTTAACTGATTTATAGCAGTAACTGTAAATATACTTAAATGCATTATGTACTATCAGACATGTTCACAGAGGTTTAATAACTCTTTTTAATGTCGCTTTTCTTCTACTCACTCCGTTGTATTACAACAGCCTTAATTTAATTATATATTCCTTCCATAGAAGACACGCAAGAATTTGGCCGGCGGTCCGTTAAGTACTGATCGCTAAAAGTCGGCATCATTCGGTTGTTGCCAACATCAGCAATCTAAAACTATTTGCAAGGGAAGTTTTGTTTGTTTTACTACGTCTGCAAATGACCTTGATGAATAATATTATTTTTGTTTTTATTTAAATGCGTTGTTGAATATGAGACACCATCACAAAATTTTGCTAAACGATCTAAACGTCACTTTTCTTCTACTCATTGCATTGTATTGTAACAGCCTTACTTAACTTAATATTCCTTGCCAAAGATGTGTGCCACATTCAAGATGCGTAATTCAAGATGTGTAATGCGCATTCATGAATCCCTGATACCGCCACCGTAGCAGCTGTTCGATATAAGTCGCACGCCCGTGAATTGTCATAAGTTGTCAGTACTGGAAGACAATAAAATACCCTCCCCCAGTCACATCCTTTAATCCCGCAGTAGTCACGCTTTTCACCCCTCTGCCTCTGGGGTAAGTGACCGAGTTTACTTTGCTCGCGGCCGATTTCACTAACGTCAATTAAAATTGAGCACATCTGAAAAGATTATTGCCTCCTTAAGTATTTTTGTTTATTATTGAGCAGGAAATTTACACTTTTAACAAAAGTCTTAACGTTAGTTCACGTTTCTGGGTTCTGCCGTTAGTTTCTACGTGCGTATTAGTACAAAATATGGCTGAGAACCGCGAGCGTCAGGAATACCTCATTCGGGACGCTTTTGACGGCCACTGCCCTATGCCACTGAAATATATTGGCATGAAATCGTCGTCATGGCCCTGCCGGATCTCTACCTTCACCTTGTTGCGAGTAACTGCAGTTGAGAGTAGGAGACTGGTCGATACTAACTAGGTGTGCTGAAATGACCACTTTGGACACCGCCAGTGAGACGCCGCGTCCGACGGCGTGTTCCCGCTTACCTGGCGACAGGTGAGGGCCCCCTGGAGTCTGCGCCGGGTGACTGCCGCTCGGCCACTGCGCCGAGGCCATTCCGCGCGCTCATCTACTAAGCGGCAGGCCGCTGTGTGACGTCAAGCAATTGCCGCTCGGCGCCGCTGCTGGGTGAGCGAAGTTAGCGGGGCTGCCGTGCGCCTGCGGGTCGCTTATCGCATCCGCGAACAGGTGGATAACGCCACGCACCTGACAGGGGACTCCAGATAACGTAACACGTTCACTGTATTGAGTGTTCACACACTGGCGCGTTAAGAACCTCGTCGCTACAGGTACGGTCAGCGATACCTGGATAACTAATGTCGAATAGCCCCTAACTCCTACTCTGCAACTTGCCCTCTGGCTGTGTCTTTCCTCCTTGTCAGTTTCTTGCAGTAACGGTTGAATGTTAACAGCTGACTCGCGGGTGCCTAAACGGAGATCACACTAATTTGCGCGACTTACAGTTTGCACAAACCATACGAAAAGTTTCGTAGGTCACAACTGTTTACAATAATTTTTCTTGCAGTTGGTTCATGACCTTCCACAAAATGGGTCTCGATAAACTGTCCTCAAACTATCTGAAACAATTGTCCATGTACTGCCGTATTAAACACATAGTTCAAGTGACAGTTACAGTACCTTACATTGCAGCACACTGACGTTCAAGGTGAGAACTACAGTATCTCTCTCTCTCTCTCTCTCTCTCTCTCTCTCTCTCTCTCTACCTCTACCTCTCTACAACCCACAGAGCAGAGCTGGTAAAAATGGTTCAAATGGCTCTGAGCACTATGGGACTTAATATCTTGTAAGAGGTCCATGATTAAGAAATTTGTTGCTAGCGCACTCGAGCAGATGTAATTTCGATGTATTGCTCACGCGCTGCCTGCGATATGTAAGGTATAAGAAATCTCAGACCAAAGAGCAGTGTTGAGTGCAGTAGGAACTGTGTAGCAGTAGCAGTAAGTAATTGCTAGCGTGCAGTCGTGTGTATGGAGTTGGCTGGGCCGGTCGGGGTGGAGCGATGGCGGAGCCTGAGCGATATAATGTAAGGTAATGTAGTATTGTTATCTCAAGTCCCATGTAAATGTTTTTAAAAAAATCTCTTAATAATAATCTTTCTCATAAAAAGTAACTTCTGGCGATCATTCATTTCAATTTAAAGAATTTACTAAATTGTCCAATCCTTGGTCATCCCGATTATTGAAAAGAAAAATCAGTTGTTTCCTTTTATAAATGACAAATCCATCGGCCAGCATTGCACAGAGCTGTGCCAGAATAATTCCTTATAGGAGCAGATATATATGCGTTATCCGGCGACCTTATTGAGGTAAGAATTTTCTATTTTTATTCAGAATGAATTTTCAGGGCCATGACGCAGCACTGCTGACGTCTAAAATTTACCAGTTTAATTTCACAGTCAATTATTGAAAGGTTATAAGTGAGCGACAATTTTTTATTGAGAGATTAGTCACATGTTATTATTGATAGGTTACGCAATTTTCCTGTTGGTAGGTTATACTGAATGTGAACGACATAATTATATTTTTTACTGTTAGGAGGTTTAGGAATTTTTCTGTTTTGAGGTTACTCTAAATGTGAATATTATTTATAATATTTAATATTGTGTGGAGGTTACACTTGTCGACAACCGGCCAGCATCGTATTTTTGTGAATTTCTGAGAGGTAGTCAGCTATATATCTGCTCTTATTTACATAATATTAACTGTAGTTTGTATCTGGCGCAACGCATTTGCTAATTTGTCACTCCTTCATTCACAGATCATCGGCAATTTATTGCTCTTTGTTGTAATTGTATTTGTTCCATTTTTCCTTTATCTATGTTTGATTTTGTGCTCAACTTTGAGTTGTGTAAATGCCGCGAAAAACTGCTAACAGTACATCGCGATGTGCAATGAGTGAAATAGCCGAGTCGAATATTTTGACCGGTAATACTAGCGACACTCAGTGCAATAGTGATAATCCTCTAATTACAGATAATCAGTGCGTGCCGATCACTATTAATGATTTTGATCCTAATGATGAGCAAACAAATTCAATTATGTCCACCGTAAATGTAACAATTGATGACGCGGAATATTCCGTTACAATGAACGCTGTCCAGTTTCACACGCCCGATTTGCAAAATTTACGTAGCGAACAGATAATTGTTTCTAATGAAGGTGAACAATGTACTCAAAATATGTCAGATTTATTTGATTCCGATGTAGTGACCAACAGAGCACATCCAATTTGCAAACCTTTTCGTGAATCAGACAGTGACCTAATGGTTACTCAAAACGCGACAAATGCAGATACACCAACACACAGCATAGTGAACAGAGTCGCTAATTTTGGCTGGGATCAAGTAATGGCAGTATTGCTACAACTTAATGAAAATCTTCGAAGAAAGAACAAGACGACAATTTCAAACGACTTAATGAAAAACAAGACAACAGTTATAAACAATTTAATGAATCGAACGAACAGCTTAATGAAAGTTTCTAACAGTCGAATGAAGAACACGACAACCTCAATGAACAGAACAAAGAACTTAGTAAACAGATTACAGCCGTTACCGTGCAACGTCATGATACTAAGGCTTGTGCCAGTAACAGTAGTGAAGAAATTATATCTGTTGCACAAGAATTAAGTAATACACATGCAGCCACAACAGAATCACTTAGAGATGAAATTAGTGCAGTTGGTAAACAATGTCCAGGAAACGCAACGCAGTTACGCGACGATTTTAAATTAATGTCACGCACTCTGAATGCGAAAGTTGATAAGGAATTTGAACAACAGAACAGCCAAATTAACGAACGTTTTAAAGTGACAGAAATGAAAAATGTTTCAGCCTCTAACACGTCACAGCATACGCCACATTGTGAACATTTCTCACGCTCACACAGCCAGTATAATCTAGGTAATTTACAGAGACTACGTGACGTAGAATCCGAACAGACAGAGATAAATAGGTTCTCATGCAATCCTGAACCTGTTCAGACATTCAGAGACGATAATTCTGATTACAAACACTTTCTATCCGTTAGAAAATGTAAGGCATTTAAGAATGACAGAACACAAATACACCCTTTGGACTGGATACGACAATTTGCTTTTGTATTTTCACCAGCTTGGCCTGTAATGCAGAAACTAGAATTGGACTGGATACAACAATTTGTTTTTGAATTTTCACCAGCATTGCCTGTAATGCAGAAACTAAAAGTTATTTGCAGCGCGTAAGTGACCTCAGGGGATTCATTACACTTCGATGAATATGTGCCGTAGCGTGCACAGGGCCCCGAGCCGTAGTAGTGCTATTTCATCTTTAGTTTTCTGCACTGCTGCCTTCTCTTCTACTATCCTTTATATCTATCAAAACAGCTCTTCAACCGTCGATCTATCTAGGATTACGTATGAGTAAAGAAACCTGATATGACGAGTTTTACCTGAAAGTGACAGTTTTATTAGACACTCCCGAAATGGTAAGAACTAAAACATAATTTTAGTAACAGAGAAAATTTTAGTTATCAATAACCATATAATTATCAGTAACAGCAAATAAATTTTGGCAACAATAGAGAGTTTTCCCCACAACAGCAACAAAACCAGCCGGTTAGCATACCTAACCAACAATGTAGTCTGCAAGGTCAACCAAGCTTTAATGTTTCGCCGCCTACACGTATAGCGTCGGTTCCACCAAATAGTAACGCACAGCAACAAGGAAATCACTACGTACAGAAAACACACCATTTCAACTCATATCGCAATGCGCCGTATAGCAACGATTATTATGACAGACGTAAAGGTAAAGGTAAAGAGCACAGTTTTCAGCGTACGTTTAATAACAGTCGGTCTTTCCAGCAGCAGAATCATCCGCAACAACAAATTATCATGAACGAACCAGACAGTCAGTATCATCCCGAACCTAATACGTCAGAAAGAAATAACAGAACAGTACAAATAGTTGAAGTACCACAGCATCCCCCCGCAAATAACAGCACGTCAGAAAGAATTTGACTAGGTACAGTGCAGAATGCATCCTCCAGCAACGTAAGCAATACTTTTGATACACAGACTCTTGTTCACGAAAATGTTATTACTTTTGACGACATCCGAGACACTCTTTTGCAGGAAAAAACAGTTATTCAAAAAAACCATTTCCCACCCTGTCATTGAAGTAAAGATTGGATCATCCACATTTTCAGCAGTAATCGATTCTGGATCACCTATGTAAGTTATAAATGAGGAAACTTTCAACAAATGTAACAAAGAGAACACCTATCCTACGTTACCATTAGGCAAAACTAAAGTAAAAGGAGCAGTATCTGGTAAAGGAGTAGATGTAAAATTACAGACACACTTATCATTTTGTATTGCAGGTCATACGTTCCACTCAAATTTTTAGATTGTGCCCTTATTTACAACAGACGTTATTCTAGGTACGAATTTTTTGGTACAACATGACGCAATTATTGACTTTCAAAATTCCTATTTAATGTTAAAGGATGAAAATGTACAACTGGCATTAGAATTTCAGCACTCTTTATCTGCAGAAGAACAAACAATTAATCGGACAGAGGTCATTTCTGCATCAAGTAACATGAACTGTCATTCCACATTGTTCACAGAGACGTATGTTCACAAGTACAATACACCAGACGAAGCCGACTATGACGTTATGCAAATGATTTCTGATAAAGTTAAACAGAGCAGTGCAAATACAGACGACGAACGTACAGAGCTACGCAATATTCTTTTACAGCAAGCTCCAGTTTTTTTGACAACGTCCCTGGTACTATGTCCGGTTTTATATATGAGTTTCAAGTTAAACAGCACGACACGTTTAAAGCCAAACACTATCCCATTCCATATATTCACTGAGAACAAGTTAAGAAAGAATTACAAGCTATGCTTGACCAAGATATTATTGAACCGGCAGTTAGTCCGTACATAAACCCGCTCCATATTGTTAAGAAAAAGGATGGCTCTCTTCGCCTCGTACTTGATTCGCGTCATGTGAACGACATTATTATTAATGAATCAGATCGCCCACAGACACTAGAAGAACTTCTACAGAAATTTCATGGTACTGCTATTTATTCCACATTAGATTTGAAATCGGGATTTTGGCAAATTCAGCTCCATCCGAACTGCAGAAATTACACAGCTTTTCTCTGTTTTGGCGATTGTTATCAATTTCGCAAATTACCGTTCGGTTTAACAATTTCTTCAGCAGCATTTATTCGCGGTTTGAATAGTATACTTCCGACTGAACTTAAAGACAGAATCACAACATATGTAGACGGCATTCTTATTGCAGAAGCTAACTGGTCTGAACACAATTTGATTCTTGAACAACTGTTGCAAACTTTTCGTGCACAAGGACTGACAGTTAATCTTAGCAAATCACACTTCGGCAAAACTTCCATAAAATTTGTTGGACATGTAATTTCAGCGGAAGGCATTGCGCCGGACCCGGAAAAACTTCAAGCTTTACGTGACACTACTGTTCCAACGACGAAGAAATAACTACGCAGCTTTCTGGGTTTAATTAACTTTTTTCCGTAAATTTATTCATTACTCTGCTTTTAAACACCCCTAGATTATGCCAATTGACGGGTAAAAACGCTATTTGGTCCTGGGATAGCCAAGCACAGTCTGAATTTGCTAATCTGAAACATGCTTTGTTGAATACACCACTTTTATCACACCCAGATCCTACCAGACATTTTTCCATTGCCACCGACAGTTCTAACACCGCTTTAGGCGTACACATTTTTCAGGAAATTGAAGAAGACGGTGCTACAGTAATTAAAAACATCGCCTTTGCAATTCGCATTCTGTCACCTGCTGAACGCAATTATTCTGTTACAGAACTTTGAAACATTATGTGTTGTATGGGCATTTACGAGATTTAGGCATTTTCTTTATGGAAGACATACTACCGTTTACACAGATCATAGAGCTATTCAGTTTTTACTTTCGGCTAAATTTACACATGACAGGTTAAGCAGATGGAAACTTTATTTACAGGAATTTAATTTTACAATTGTTCACACTCCCGGTACACAAAATGTTTTAGCAGACGCACTATCCCGTTCTCTCAGCAACAATCAGCAAGACATCGCAACCAACTTCTGCCAAGCAAATTTTAGCGTCATGTACATTCATCAAGTTGCATTTGAAAATTTCATTTCGTCATCATTGCGAGACTTACCACAGGAGCAGAGCAAAGACAACTTATGGAAAGAAGTTAAACACCTTTGGCAAGATAATAATAATGTTACCATTAGAAACCATTACACTGTACGCAATAGCATTCTGTTTCGCCGCTCTCACCCTGACAGCAACAACTGGTTATTATGTATTCCTGACGAGCTTGTTAACAAATTAATTTGGTATACTCATTTAAGTTACGCACATTATGGAACCAGAAAATGTTTTCTTATACTGAGACAGAACTGTTATTATGCCAACATGGAGAAACGTATTCGATGAGTTTTAGCGTCATGTAAAATCTGCCAGAAAGCTAAATCAGACAAGACTTCACATATTCCTCCGTTACATCCCATTGTACCTGTTAAATTGAGACACATGGCCGCTGTAGACATTTTTGGTAGGATTCCCAGATCTAATAGAGGTTTTTACTACATCTTTGTCGCTGTTGAACTCACTTCGAAATTTGTTACCTTTATTCCGTTACGCAAAGCTACTGCTAAATCTATTTCGAATGCATTTGTAAAACATTTTTTATTTCATGTAGGGCATGTATTGAAAGTAATTTCCGACAATGGGCCACAATTTCGATCTGCATTATGGACCCGTATGTTACGAGCTAGAAACATTTCTCCGATCTATACATCCAAGTATCACGCTTCTTCGAACCCTTGTGAACGACTAATGAAAGAAATTGGTAAACTATGTAGAATATACTGCCATAAAAAACATATTGATTGGGATACGCACATACTCTCATTCCAGGATGTAGTTAACTCCATACCAAATGAATCTACTACGCATCTCCGACTGTCATATTGAAAAATGTTGAACCACCTAACAAAATTAAAGAATTAGTATCCTTTCCAACATCTCGTCGACTACGCCACCATGAAATAATTGACATTGCGCTCAACAACATCAAACGTGCCGCAGAGCGCCGGAGAAGACAGCAAAAACAGGTTTGTACACGCCGTGACTTTCACATTGGACAGAAGATATTAGTACGCACACTCTATGTATCCAACAGAGGAAAGAGTAGATGCAGTAAATTTGAGCTTCTATACGCAGGTCCATATAGAATTCGCAGCATTCCTCACCCCAATGTAGTACACGTCGAAACCTTGAGAACCAGAAAAAGCAAAGGCAATCACCATGTCTCCAATATTAAACCCTTTGTTGAATGAACACACTTTACAATTTATCACACTGTAATGACATTTCCTGATATTTGTATGAGCACTTAAGCAATTATATCTATGTGACTACTTACTGATAATGATCGTGTTTTTTTCTTGGCAAGTGCCTGGCAAGGTAAGGTTAGCATGTCGCTTTTCTCGTCGTTAGACATCAGACCGTGCACATTTTCTGTTTTTTGTATATGTATGATTGTTTTCCTATCGAAAGTAGAATTTTTGTCTGTATGCACTATGAAATGTTTAAGATTTAACACACACCAGTTGACTTTGACATTTTTCCTTATGATATCTCAACATCGTGACTATTCTGCATTTTTTGCTACTACATTATGATACTGTGTGTACATTTTTTGCGCTTGAAAACTGTCTATGTTTTTGATACAATACGTTTTCTGTCATTCTATGCTGTATGCTTAGTTGTATCACTAGAAACAAGTTTTCATTTAATGAGTATGTGGTTTAAATGCAAGATATTAATCCTTATTCATCATTTTCAGAAAGCGATATCGTGTAAAAGAGATAAATTAAACAACCACAATGGTTCACTATGAAATGGAAATTTTACCATCAGAATGAAAGAAAGAAAATGCAATATCTTGTCATGAAGAGTAAATGGATCAGAATTAACAAGCATTAACCAGAATATACTATACACATGGTATGATAGCAGACTTGACTAATTATTTTTCTTTCACAATACGAGGCGATTGAGCAAGCTGTCAGACAGAACTATACATGTTAGTTTTAGTGATGAAATATGCTAGAAGTAAGAAACTCTATACTATGAATAGTTATATGAAGTAAATGGTAATTTGAATAATGAATAATGAAGTGTCTATTTTTTGCAGATGATAATAAATGATGATGAATGGTTGTATGAAGAATATGGTAATATGAGTAATGAAGTTTTTCTTTGCAGATGAGGATAATGATGAAGTTTATATATTTTCTATTAGTTAAGAGATGCTATGTAGTTATTTAAGTATTTGTTGCAGTTCCTTCTGACAGTATGTCTTATGTCACATAGTATAATGACTGAATGTTTTGGGAAAGACAGCTACAGTACGTACATATTAAGTACACGTTTCATTACCTGTTAATTTGAAGTTTACTACTTTTCAGCATAATATACATTTTTTCTTTCTGGGCAATAATCCACTTTGTATTTTTTCCAGGAGAAGCTTTTCGTGATATTAATATGCTATAAGCATTTGTTTCATAATCTTGCTACAGCTGACTCATGACGAATGACATTATTACTCCTTATTTCCAGCAATAAGTCAAAAGCATATATTTTCATGCCCCAGCAATTGACTATCGATCCCAACGCAATGCATTGCTAGCAAAAAAAAAAAAAAAGAAAAAAAAATTATTACCAGTCCCAACTATTACCGGTATACAAATAAATAATGCTACCAGTTTAAGATATATTTCTAGTTCTAAGTATAATGCAAATTTTTCTGAAGTATTGATTCGCTTATGTCTATGTATTATTGGACTACAGACTTTGAGTAACAGTTCCAATGTCTTATATTTTAAATCTGTCTTATGTCACTTACATGATATCGTATATGAACACCAGTAGCTTGATGCTACACTCAGTAGCTCCTGTTTTGAATGATGACTTGTGAATAATACTGAATAATGTTTTGTAAAACACTATGAATACTTTATAACTGGCCAATGAGTGCCAATAATTACTGCAATCAGATGAGTTATGAATTGTGTTTTGTAATACTCAATACTGGCTACATGTTTAATAACTGACCAATGAATGCCACTGTTTACTGTAATATGATGACTTATGCATAAATGCTATGCCATTAATTAACTCTTGCTTTGAATGATGACTTCTGAATAATGCATAAAAATGGTTTGCAACTGGCCAATGAGTGCCAATATTTACTGTAATTAGATGACTTATGAATAATGTTCTGTAATAATTACCGTAATAAGATGACTTATGAATAATTTTCTGTAATACTCCATGCATAGTACAGAAATGTTTAGTAACTAACCAATGAGTGCCAATAATTATTCAAATCGGTTGATACACTAATGTAATTCTCAATGATGACTAGCATAAGATTTAATGTCTTTCACCTTCTGACCTAATTACCAGAAATTACTGCAATATCCGTTGTCCTGTCCATCCTCATGATCATGGAGCACTATATTTGGTTTTTGCACTAATTCTACGTTGCTGTAAGAGTGTGGATTCTACAAGAATGTGGTGTTGACATATCAAGCTGTCCACCACCTTGAACGATGGAGATGTTATTATGGTCCTACTGTTTGGTGTACCTAGTGTACGACCAAAATGATAACATACAATATTGATGCAACATTTCAGTGTCTTGGCTACACTGATGAATACTTCAGGGAAGAGAACTTCAGATTGTCTCACTTGGTGTTGTGCTTCTGTAGAAAGATATGGACTTTCAGTGCAGCTACGTGCAACCTACTGTGCTACAACCATGATGCAATCCTTCCCATTCCTGTCCTAGCTCTTGTAAAATGGTAAAGACTTATACAGTGCGTTTAAATTCTTGTAACATGATAAAGACATATACAGTGCGTGTGCACTTCATTTCATTTGTTAATAAGATCAATTGTCCTAAATATGCTAAAGACTTTTACAGTGCGTGTGCACTTTATGTCATTTGTTAATATATTTTGTACTCAGTGTGTGTGCACTTTATTTCACTCCTTCATATGTCTAATTCATGTAAAAATGCTAAAGACTTTTACAGTGCATGTGCACTTTATTTATTTAGTTCTTGTAAAAAAAAATGCTAAAGACATATACAGTGCATGTGCACTTCATTTCATTTGTTAATAAGATCAATTGACCTAAATATGCTAAAGACTTTTATAATGTGTGTGCACTTTATGTAATTTGTTAATATATTTTGTATTCATTGCGAATACATTTTGTCATGTTCTGAACTCAGTGCTTGTGCACTCTACTTCATTTTTATTATGTTCCACACTTATCAATAATGTATGTTCTCTGTGCTGTAGCCTTAGTAAACCAAATAGATTATAGAAATTTTGTTGCTCATGGCAAGTCCAATTGACTCACCATCGCTGCCAAATTTTTGCCCCCCCCAGTGGAGGGTTATGTAAGAGGTCCATGATTAAGAAATTTGTTGCTGGCGCACTCGAGCAGATGTAATTTCGATGTATTGCTCACGCGCTGCCTGCGATATGTAAGGTATAAGAGAATCTCAGACCAAAGAGCAGTGTTGACTGCAGTAGGAACTGTGTAGCAGTAGCAGTAAGTAGTTGCTAGCGTGCAGTCGTGTGTATGGAGTTGGCTGGGCCGGTCGTGGTGGAGCGATGGCGGAGCCTGAGCGATATAATGTAAGGTAATGTAGTATTGTTATCTCAAGTCCCATGTAAATGTTTTTAAAAAATCCCTTAGTAATAATCTTTTGGCGATCATTCATTTCAATTTAAAGAATTTACTAAATTGTCCAATCCTTGGTCATCCCGATTATTGAAAAGAAAAATCAGTTGTTTCCTTTTATAAATGACAAATCTATCGGCCAACATTGCACAGGGCTGTGCGAGAATAATTTCTTATGGGAGCAGATATATATACGTTATCTGGCAACCTTATTGAGGTAAGAATTTTCTATTTTTGTTCAGAATGAATTTTCAGGGCCATGACGCAGCACTGCTGACGTCTAAAATTTACCAGTTTAATTTCACAGTCAATTATTGAAAGGTTATAAGTGAGCAACAATTTTTTATTGAGAGATTAGTCACATTTTATTATTGATAGGTTACGCAATTTTCCTGTTGGTAGGTTATACTGAATGTGAACGACATAATTATATTTTTTACTGTTGAGAGGTTTAGGAATTTTTCTGTTTTGAGGTTACACTAAATGTGATAATTATTTATAATATTTAATATTGTGGGTAGGTTACAATCTGAGGCCATAAGTCCCCTAGAACTTAGAACTACTTAAACCTAACCAACCTAAGGACATCACACACATCCATGCCCCAGGCAGGATTCGAACCTACGACCGTAGCGGTCGCGCGGTTCCAGACTGAAGCGCCTGGAACAGCTCGGCCACACTGGCCGGCACAGAGCTGTCTATTGGATATCTAGTTACTGTGGAACTCGGGTCTGATCATAAAAAGACCAGGCTAGCTAGGAACAGGGGAAAAAAAAACAATCTGGAATGCATGATAGGGAAGTTCCAGTTGCGGCATTCCTCTAAAACCTAGGATGGGAGCAGATGCTTTCAATTATGCTCGTTCTGTTCCCAGGGCATAGCATCCAATATATAATATGAGAATCTATATTTCAGTACGTAACTATACAGGTTGTGATTTCGGTGCTCCCATATTTTTGTTCAGAAATATGGGAGCACTGAAATCACAACACTTACGAAACCAGCTAGCAAGCTGAACAGCTTCCAGTCGCCTCTGAATTGACAAATATAAGTCCTGCATGGTTTTCAAGGGAATATGACACCGTTCTTCCTGTTGTGCTGTGAAAATAACGCCGGTTGGTGAGGCTGAGCGGTTCTAGGCGCTGCAGTCTGGAACCGCGCAACCGCTACAGTCGCAGGTTCAAATCCTGCCTCGGGCATGGATGTGTGTGATGTCCTTAGGTTAGTTAGGTTTAAGTAGTTCTAAGTTCTAGGGGACTGATGACCTCAGATGTTAAGTCCCATAGTGGTCAGAGCCATTTATGGTGAAATTAACACTCGTCGCACAGTGGTGCGTTTTTAGATTTATTACTGTAGGAGACGGAGTTGATCCTACAACACACACAAAATATTACATCACTTTGTTGCAACTTGAAAAACATGAAATACTTAACTATGTAACAATCCATGTCCGTAGGAATGTCTTGTGTATTTCTTAGTGTCACTGAACACTAACTTATCACTTGACACACTTCAAGATAATAGTCCCTTCTCTAAGAGTACAATTGACTACAATCTTTGTTACATAGTTCTGTCAAATATAACTCTCACGCTGCTTGCTCTGTAGTGAGACGATGCTATCGTTTTCTACGATGATTGCAGAGTGGGCTGAGCGGCACTCCGCTCAGACGTAAGTAAGCATGCTCTGGATCCAAGGGAAATGCAAGCCCCGCAACGAACTTGTGACGTCACACTAGTCGCCTTGTCCGACATACATCGTGAAAGCTCTGCTACGTCCAGGACCAAGCGGGAAAAAAAGAGCGTGAGTCTGTTCAGACGCGCAACTACGAAGTATAAAAGTGGTCTCAAACAGTAACTCGCTTCCTTCTGGCGACGGCCGCTGCAGCTGATAAGACCCGCAGTGTCACATGCTGTGATGTACACATCGCGGTTTGTCTTTCTCGTGGGCCTTGACATGCTGCAGCAGTGGTGTACGGAGCTCGTGAGACAGTGTCCACACAGATGTCTCTCGTTCGTTGTTGTTTCTGGCAACGCCTGTGGTTTCGTGTGGTTCCATCGTGAGGTACCAGCTTTGTCGCAGGGCCTCGTGCTTCAGACAACACGACACTTCCTTCAGAATATTGATATATTCAGCGAACGATGATGCAGGTGGATAGCGATCACGCACCTTTCTCCCCAAAGCGAACCACAAAGGCTCAATAACACTGAGATCTGGTGGCTGTGGTAGCCAGGGACCCTGTCATCTTGGAACAAACATTGGGGAACAAACATTGAGCACGGGACAGATCCGATCAGCCAAAATGCTCGCACAGTCCTTGTCAGGAATGCTACCTTGCAGAGTAACAGCGGGACCCAAGGGATATCATGATGTGGCTCTCCAAATCATCACCGAACATCCGCCATGCTACACTCGTGGGACATAAACTCGGCAAGAAGTTGGAAACAGCGTGCAACAAGTATCATCCGCTCAAACGAAATTCATCCATTGCTCCATAGTCCAGGTTTTATGGCTTTGGAACCACGTTTTCCTGTTGGGAATATTTACATCGCTCATGAGTGGTTTTGGAATTGCAGATCGCCTGAAAATTGGTGCATATGAACTCCCTTCGTCTTGTTTTGATGCTGACAGGTTTTGGGAGTGAGACATTCAGCTCTGCAGTGACTTTTGCAGCTGTCGTCTGTTTCTTTTCGTCACAACCCTTTTCAATAACTGTCCGTGACCATTACTCGTCACACACTTTCGTCTGCGTTGTGTCTTAGTGGGCGGTGCTTTTCCGCTTTCCCTGTATGAGGTATAAATCTTCGATACGGTGCCTCTTGAAACATCCAACATTTCGACTATCTTGGAAATTGGAAATTGGTGGTAAGGTCTTATGGGACCCAATTGCTGAAGTCATCGGTCCCTAAGCCTACTCACTACTTAAACTAACTTACGCTATGGACAACACACACAACCATGGCCGAGGGAGGACTCGAACCTCCGACGGGGGCAGCCACACGAACCGTGACAAGGCGCCTTAGACATCGCGGCTACCCCGCACTGCCGACTATCTTGGTTGCGAACAACTTACCATATGAGCACCAACAATTAGCCCATGTTCAAAATCACGTAGCTCCTACACCAACTACAAAGGACACTGTTCTGATCACGACTGACATTTGCAATGTATTAAGTACACTGCACAGGAGCCCTTCGTGATCAAATACAACAGTGCATCCTGCAGACTTGACTAGCATCTGCATTTATGTTCAAATATACGTTTCTCGAGGTTTCTCCATATATTTGTCCAACCCCTGTATTTGTGCGAGAAAAGTTTTTACAATGAGCGGTTTGTGCAATGTGACAGCTGATCTAGCAAGTTTTGGTAAACTACTTTACACAGCAATAAAATCCGGGACATTCTCTATATCAGATAGGCCACCGACCAAATTACTGAGGTTGTTCAGGAATATTTTCAGAATAATTTGTAGCAAGGAGCCACTGCCTCCGGTGCGCCTTCACAGAGTAATTGCATTCTGTTTGATTTCTTAGCGCCACATATATTCGAATTTGTATTGCGTTGAAAATATCCACATTACAGTACAAATGTCTATGTAGGCGGTGTGTGTTCTGTTTGGAAACAAACTTTTTCGATTTAAAGCTTTCTGGGAGATTAAAACGGTTTCCTGGAGTGAGACTCGAACCTGCACTTTCACGCGCAAGTGCTCGCTGCCCAAACACGACTCGATTAACCCCCCCCCCCCCCCCCCCCCCCTCATAGGGTCACTTCCATCAGTACCTCATCTCCTATTTTCCAAACTTCACAGAGGTTCTCCTCCATACATTGCGGAAATAGCACTCCTGGAAGAAAGAATATTGGGGAGACATGGCTTAGCCACAGCCTGGGGGACGTTTCCAGAATGAATTTTCGCCCTGCAGCGGAGTGTGGGCTGATTTGAAATTTCCTGCCATATTAAAACTATGTGGTTGGCCGGGAATCGAATCTCGGACCTTTTCCTTTCGAGGGAATGTCTGCTACCGACCTTTTTTAAATTCTTCTTCGATATTCTTTTCCCATATAATGCTCGCTTCACCATCCATTAGCGTTTTTATTTTCCTTTGATCTTATTGTAATCCCCAAATAAGGGATTTAAAAATTAATGTGATAGACACATAAATTATAATTCAAAATGTCAATGACAAACATTGTAAACAGTCAGCCAATTGCAACAATAAGCGTAGGCTTCAGCGGCCGTTGTCACTGTCCATAAAATTCTACTGCCTGTTGACGTCATTGTCAATACATAAAATTGTCCGACGTTCCGGCGGTGTTACAAGCGGCCTTCCTCGGAGCTTTCTGCTGAATAGACGCGGAATCAGCCTTGAGAAAGGCCACTTTTGATAGTGACCGAAGCGTCGGACAATTTTGTATGTTGACAATGAGATCAACAGCCCAGACGAATTTGTCATTTGTACGTTTTGTGCTTATATTGGGTTGGTGCATAAGTTCTGAGCGTTTCTTTATATTTAATGAGCACAAGAGATACACATAACAGAGACTTCTGTCATCTATAGTATATTCTCTTTCACTATTTACAACGGTCTGCCAACGATGGGGTAACTTTTCGATTCCGCGACTGTAGAAATCACGTGGTTTTGAGGCGAAGAACTCGTCGAGCCTTGTTCGGAGATCATTTTCATCCGGAAAGGAAGTTCCCTGATGGCTGTTCGTACAGAGGGCAAAAGATGAAACGCTGAGAGCGCAATATCATGTGAATAAAGTGGATGTGGAATGACTTCCCAGCCCAACTCGTGTACAAAGCTTTTCGTTAGTTTAGCAGACGGGAGGGCATTATCATGGAGTAGCATCTCTTCACGTAATCTTCCTGGCCGTTGTTCTTCGACTCGGTCTGCAAGACGTCTTAGTGGTTGACAATAAATGTCAGCAATGATGGTTACACATAGGGGAAGAAATATACAGTACACCATACAGTCGCTGTTCCACCAGATGCATCTCATTATCTTTTGGGGATGCGCGCAGGTCTTTTTACGGGCAGTTGCCGCTTTGCTTTGGCTCAACCATTCATTTATTTTCTGTATTTTATCCTCTTCCACTTAACCTGTAGCTTCCTCACGCTGTCTAGTAGTTGATGACGTCCACATCTCGTACAAAGGCTGTTGTTCCTGTCCCGTGACATCATCTCCGCCTGCCACCTTTGGGTACATTGTCAATTAATCCTTGTTGATACTTTTAGATGTAAGTTGCGGTTCTTGTTTAGACATCCCTCTAAGTCTCTTAATGTACTCTTATTGCGCAGTATGGTCTCGTGATGGTCTAAAACAGACTGAAATCGGTGACAAATTTATAAATGAAGTTGTTTATGCTTACAAGACACCTTTTTGATTTTTATTAGATATCGTTTGCAGATCACTGCTTTTCCAGTTACGGTTACAAAAAAATAAATGAAAAAAAGTAAGTCTTTCAACTAACCGAGGAAAAATGCAAGAAATTTTATAGTTAATCTTTACACGGTATTGGACACTGAAAAGCCACGACGTTCTATGTCATGCCTGACGTATAAAAACTATTACTGGCGGTACAGATAGTGTAGGATGGATACACAACTCAAATAACAGTCTTGTTCCGTATCCAGCACTGCTCTTTCTCGAATCCATGGGAAACGTATGTTATTCGATAGTAGGTTAGTTACCGGAGCAAAGTACGAAATTGGACTATTCCTGAAAGAAAACAAATGTAACACAGTAGTGCTCACGGTACCATCCTATGTCTTCATTTAATTTGATTAAGAAACTGTTTCTCAGTGTTAGGCGGGTGGATTTTCTGATGCTCTGATGAAATGGTAATGGCTACAGAGCAAACGTGTTCCTAGCTGCAAACGATGCAGCGAGACTCTTGGGACGTGAATTATTCCATTGTTTCAGTTTTAGTAAAGCTTTAAATACTCCATTTCATTCTCACATGGTTACCTCTAGCTGATCTCTTCTGATTATTAGCGCCTTATTTCTCATTCTTGTTCTCTGAGGATTCAGACTGTAGTAACTCAGTAGAGTCTACACTACTGTTTTATATTGTTCAGGAAACACATTCACTTTTAGAGTGCTACAAAGCTTCGTTGAACGTAAAAATATACTGCGATACTTACGCAGGAAAAACGTTGGTAACTGTTACGTTAATAAGATCTCTATCGTCTACGCAGAATGAAGTAAGTTTCGTATTTCCAGAATGAGTCGACAGCTGAATGCGTTGTTCCTCTAACACATCGTACCCAACAATTCGCATATATGCAGAAATACGCTGCGTAATGCGGACATAGTGTCCACTAATTACCTCAAACACGAGTCAGTCCCTAGCTTTCGCATTTCGCTGCCGCTAACCATTAAACATTCTCCCTGCCTGTGTGCAGCTAATCTGCATAATCCTACATGTTTCATCGAATTATTCTCAACTTCGATTAAGCTGACAGGGATTCCTGTGATATCTCTTTCTCATTAACCATTCATTTACACATAAAATTCCAAAATTTTACTTTCTAAGTCTGAATGGAGACACTCGATCTGTCACAATGCATTAAGGTTACATTATATTCAAATTAGTATAATCAAGATATAAACGTTTACGTAGATCACATACACTCGATAAAAATTAAAGTTTGGTGACATTTTTCCTATAAAGCAGGGCATATGGATGTGTATCTGATATCCCTCTGTATGTGTATCTGGGATTTCCTCCCAAATCCCTGAATTAATTTCAACCAACTTTGGCACAGAAACAGCACGCCTCATGAGAATCAGCACTGTGGGTTTTATAACCTTCTAAGTACAATGGGAACTAAGATATAGACAAAAATGTCTTTTTCCGACCTGTGGTGCCCTGCATGGCAGACATGTTGTGTAGGAACAATAATTGCCTGCCAAATCAACCCGTGTTTCATTGACCAGCTTTTCATAGTGGCCACTATGTCAGGAGAAAATAAATTATTCTCAAATCCCTAATGTGTATCCTGCCCTGCATGACAAGGATGTTGTGGAAGTAGTATTGGCCTGTGTTGCAGTGACTACACATGGTAATGAACCTTTCTGGAAACAGTTGATATTGATAGAGGAGGGGATGGACTGGGTGGAGAAGAAATTCGGCGCAGAGAGGGGAAGATGCAAGAGGCACGGGAAATATGTAGAGAGGTAGGGGGCAGGTGGAAAAGAAAGAGCGGAAGGTGGAGGCAGATATGGTCAGAGGGAAGGGAGAGGAACTTGTGGTGAGGGAGATGGGGTGGGGAACTGGGCAGAAGGAGGGAGGAGATGAAATGACAGAGAGAGACGGAAGGAGGAGATAGGTAGAGGTGGGAGGATGAGGTGGACACAAATAGGGGGAGGATGAGGTATGTTCAGTATATATATCGAACACATATGCTGGCGAAGCTTGGGTTCTTCTCTACATGTTCACACTTCAGTGGGACACATTTTTCCCGGCGATGAATTCCTTTGTGGTTCAAAAAAATGTTCAAATGTGTGTGAAATCTTATGGGACTTAACTGCTAAAGGTCATCATTCCCTAAGCTTACACACTACTTAACCTAAATTATCCTAAGGATAAACACACACACCCATGCCCAAGGGAGGACTCGAACCTCCGACGGGACCAGCCGCACAGTTAATGACTGCAGCGCCTTAGACCGCTCGGCTAATCCCGCGCGGCTTCTTTGTGGTGACCTTGGCTATAAAAGACTGCAATTTGACTTGAACGTTTGACCTCGAAAATCCTGTTGTCATTCTGGAAATACTTGTGGCACACTGGTTTGAGAAAAGAGTAAGAAGTCATTTGGTGCCAAAAAAAAAAAAAATGGTTCAAATGGCTCTGAGCACTATGGGACTTAACATCTGAGGTCATCAGTCCCCTAGGAGTTAGAACTACTTAAACCTAACTGACCTAATGACATCACACACATCCATGCCCGAGGCAGGATTCGAACCTGCGACCGTAGCAGTCGCGCGGTTTGGTGTCGTGGCAGTAGAATATGCGGAATGAGGCAAAACATGATAGCCTAAAGCTGCAGTAGGTGTGACTGTGTCCTCTCCTGAATGAGGTAGTGAACTGTCATGGAGAAAAAACACCCCCTTGGATAGCTTTCCACAAATTGTCGTCTTGACAGCGTACCATCACCTCGCCAGGAGACTTAGGTAGCATGTTGCTGAGACCGTTTGCATCTTACGAGCAGTCCCAAAAAAGACTCAGCGTAACGTTTCCCACCGTTTTTGTGTCTTCGCCTTTCTCGGCGATGATGAATCCCGTGCTACCATTGCTTGCTTTGCTCCTTTGTCTTGTTATCACAGTGTAACACCCAGAAATACGTAGCTAAGAAATCATCTGGATTAGTCGGACACAACTACGATGTTTTGGTGCTTAAATGGGTGTGATCAGCCGTGGGACTCAGAGGACAGTACTTTTGACATTATTAGCGACCGGATTATATGCATTTGCATGTTACATATGCATTTGCATATTTGGCTCCTTTTCACCGGTTACTGCATATTTTAACTAAAAACTAGTGACGATGCATATTTTCGCTCTATGTTTACAATATTTTAAAAATTCAGACTGGCGGTCTGTAGCTCGATCTAGTTTTGATTTCCCACAGATTGACCGCGACATAAAACTGCGTGTAATCAGCAACCGAGAGGCCACTGACTAGCCAAATCATTACAGAAAAGGAACAGGCAGACGGAGTCAGTGCTCATGATCCCGCGTCCCCAGTTAATCCCCTCCGCTGTCATACCGTACACGCTGGCATCAATTAAATTAAACAACGCAAGCTTTCGGTCACACGTCCATTGTTTCAGTTTAGGTTTCTATTTACTTGTATACAGTTGAACGTGTTTACGACGTGTAATGTCTTAAGTGTTGTGCGCCATGCCGCCCGAAAAAGGAACGCCGTTTCGTGGATAGCTGACCATCCTGGAACATTTAAATATGATGAAATTGTTTTATATTGCCGAGTTTGCGAGAAAAACGATTTGTGCAAAAAAAAGTTTCAAATAGACGAGCAAGTCTAGACAAGGCTTCACATCGCAGGAATGTAGAAGAAAGGACCACGACAACAACTTCTAATAACAGCAAGTTGCAGTAGCAGGGATTTGTCAGAAGGTGTACAAATGTGAAGCATTCATTGCAACCAATATTCCTCTTCACAGACTTACAAACCCTATCCTCAAAGGCTTCCTGCTCAAATATTGCTTAAATCAAAATATACCAGATGATTCAACATTTCGTAAAAATCATATACCTATAACTTACATAAATATTCTGGAAGAAATACGCAATGAACTCAAGGACAGCATTATCTGTATTTCAGTTGACACTTGTGGCCGTTAGGTCACAAATTCAATTTTGGGTCCTTTAAAAGAAGAACCTATCTAGCGGCCTGTCAAAAACCTGAAAAAGTAAATCATTCTATGATCGCTAGATTTCTGAATGGGGGTATTAGAAAAATATTTCCAGAATCTTCTGCAGATGAAAGGGTGTTTGTGTTTTAAGATGCTACTCCCTATATGATCAAATCAGGACAAAGCCTCCGATTATTTTATCCCAATTTGATTCATGTGACGTGCTTTGCTCATGGAGTATACCGACTTGCTGAAGAAGTACATTCCATGTTCGTGAATGTAAATTAACTGATTTCATCCACAAAAAAAGTGTTTCTAAAGGCTCCTGCTCGCATCAACACCTACAAAGAAAAATTACCAAATGTTCTTTTACCTCCCGAACCAGTGGTAACTCGTAGTGGTACGTTGGTCGAAGCTGTGTTATTTTACAATGAACATTTCGAGGCCATTAGAGGGGTAGTAAACGACTTCGATAGTGCAGAGACTTTGGCGGTTTGCCAGTGCAAGGAAGCTTTTAATGATTGCGGTATTAAAAAAGGCAATGCTTGCACTCATTTTTCCCATATACCTGCAAGTATTGCAAAGCTTGAAACTCAAGGTTTGGCGTTGAATGAATCTATTCAGTTAATGAATAAAATTATTCTAGTGAAATCCTCATTGCCGGAGGTATTCCCAAGAAAACTTAAAGAAAAGTCTGGACAGATTTTAAACAATAACATAGGCTTTGAACCCTTGTATCAAATTGAAAATATTATTAATGGGTCAGGTGAACTTTTACTAGAAACAATAAGTGCCAACATAGCACCCAAATTCAAATACTGCTCAGTTACCTCAGTTGATGTAAAGCGACCCTTTTCTGCTTATAAAAATGTCTTGCGCGATCGAAGACACAATCTTACTATCAAACATTTGGAACACTACTTGCCCCTATATGTTTATAACAGTAGAAAAATGTAAAATAAATTGTAAATTATGCTTTTGTCTAATAGTATTAATTAAAAGCTAATGCAGTTCAAAAAATATCATGAATATGTGTTTTTTTAAATAAAATATCATGGAGTTTTTGAGCGAACCCCTCTGCGTGAAGTACAGGGTGATTCAAAAAGAATACCACAACTTTAAAAATGTGTATTTAATGAAAGAAACATAATATAACCTTCTGTTATACATCATTACAAAGAGTATTTAAAAAGGTTTTTTTTCACTCAAAATCAAGTTCAGAGATGTTCAATATGGCCCCCTCCAGACACTCGAGCAATATCAACCCGATACTCCAACTCGTTCCACACTCTCTGTAGCATATCAGGCGTAACAGTTTGGATAGCTGCTGTTATTTCTCGTTTCAAATCATCAATGGTGGCTGGGAGAGGTGGCCGAAACACCATATCCTTAACATACCACCATAAGAAAAAATCGCAGGGGGTAAGATCAGGGCTTCTTGGAGGCCAGTGATGAAGTGCTCTGTCAAGGGCTGCCTGGCGGCCGATCCATCGCCTCGGGTAGTTGACGTTCAGGTAGTTACAGACAGATAAGTGCGAATGTGGTGGCGCTCCATCCTGCTGAAATATGAATTGTTGTGCTTCTTGTTCGAGCTGAGGGAACAGCCAATTCTCCAACATGTCCAGATACTGTAGTCCAGTTACAGTAGCACCTTCGAAGAAAAAGGGACCAAAAACTTTATTGGCTGAAATGGCACAGAAAACGTTCACCTTAGGCGAGTCACGTTCATACTGAGTTGTTTCCCGCGGATTCTCAGTGCCCCATATACAGACATTGTGATGGTTGACTTTCCCGTTAGTGTGGAAAGTTGCTTCATCACTAAACACAATCTTTGAAACGAAAGATTCATCTGCTTCCATTTGAGCAAGGATAAAATCACAGAAATCGATTCTTTTAATCTTATCAGCTGCAGACAGTGCTTGAACCAATTTCAGACGATAAGGTTTCATAACTAACCTTTTTCGTAGGACTCTCCATACAGTTGATTGTGGAATTTGCAGCTCTCTGCTAGCTCTGCAAGTCGATTTTCCTGGGCTGCGAACAAATGCTTGCTGGATGCGTGCTACATTTTCATCACTCGTTCTCGGCCTTCCAGAACTTTTCCCTTTGCACAAACACCCATTCTCTATAAACTGTTTATACCAACGTTTAATACACCACCTATCAGGAGGTTTAACACCATACTTCGTTCGAAATGCACGCTGAACAACTGTCGTCGATTCACTTCTGCCGTACTCAATAACACAAAAAGCTTTCTGTTGAGCGGTCGCCATCTTAGCATCAACTGACGCTGACGCCTAGTCAACAGCGCCTCAAGCGAACAAATGTACAACTAAATGAAACTTTATAGCTCCCTTAAATCGCCGACAGATAGTGCTTAGCTCTGCCTTTTGTCGTTGCAGAGTTTCAAATTCCTAAAGTTGTGGTATTCTTTTTGAATCACCCTGTGTATCTCGAAGTTGGACCTGTACGTATCGATTGTTTCGCTGCGACTTACTCGCATCGCATCCGCTTGTTACCGACAACAATAGCAAGGGAGGAACAATTCTTGAAACACGGTATGCACCCCCATTTTGCAAATTTGTAGAAAATAACCCCCGAAAGGCCCCCTTCCTAACCTCTACCAGAAAGTATGCAGAAAAAGGTATCAGCGTTCTAAATGTACCGATTTTTCGCGTGGCCGGCGCTCTTCCTCGTAATAGATATACACAGGCTCGAGTTTGAGATATAATGTATGCAGTAACTACCATGTTTTTTATTATTTGATCTTGCATATTTCGACACTTTTTATGTATTTTAAGGTTTCTATGACGCATATAATCTGGTCTCTAGTAGTTATACGTACAGAAATCTGCAACCAGTATATTTTTAATACTCGTTTATTCCATTAACTAGTTTTCGAAGCTTTTCAGGCTTATCTTCAAATGATTCACATGGAAATCATATGTTTATTTCCACAGCGTGATGCTGTGTGCTGACTCTGTGACAAGAAGATGGAGAAATAGTGATGTATCGCCACGAGTAACATTTGTATGGGGCGTTGTATCGGAAAATTAATTCTGAAACTTACTGCGACAATATGGCAGCTTTGCTGTTGATATTCACCTAACAGCTTCCATTTTCACTAACTGGCCACAGATCACCTCCCCCCCCCCCCCCCCCCACTATGAAAATAAGTATATTCTGATTGTCACGATAAACTTGCAGCATCCAGCATGTGCTGTACGACTGGCCCGTGTTACAAAGATCGTTGCTGAAAGATATGACGTACTTAGTTCAGAAACAAGTATCTGATTTTTGTATGCATATAATGCAGCCCATGTGTGGGCAAACACTTTTGTCTGAATTGGTGTTAACATGAATGCGGATAAACAGCGTTATTGTAGCATTTGTAGCTAACAAACTTAGCCTCCTACTGTTAAAACAACTGGTACACTCATATACATATTATGACGTTAGCTGTTCTAAACCGAACCTGTGTTTACCACTAGCAATAATTCCAGACAATGTTATTATAAGAATAAAAAAAGCAGAAGTTCTCCGAGGATTTCATTTGCTTCAAGAAGATCAAGGTCTATGCTTTTGTTAGTAATATCACGTAATGTTGAAGACACCTTCTTTCATAACGAATATGTTGGGCAAGATGTGCAACAAAGATGGATTTGTTCAGATTGTTAAGATGGATTCATGTGCTCTTTTAACTTTGTTGTGAAACTTATACCAGGTTGTCCAGTGTAGGAGCTTCGACATGATTTACAAATGAGTTTATACTCAGCTGGCTTTTCAAACTGTTGCACAGTAATTTTAGAACTGTGGATTTTCTTTTGTATTTTGTTGTTGGCGAAGAAGCTTATTCTTATGTGGTATGTCTTATAGAAATTAGCAGTTTGGTAAGTGATCTGCTGTAGGAAAGGTAGGCTTAACAATTGTGGTTTTCTCGTTTGTGGATGGTTGTGCAGAAATGCGTTTTCAGTAAGCATTTTTGAAAAAGGCTAAATCTCAACAAGAGAAACCATACGAGTGACATATTTTAAATTTCTCACTATTTTGCGGTTTTCAAAACTTATTTCTCCAATAAAAATAGTATGGAAGACCCTGCATATAACAAAGGATCTATGTGCTGCTTGCAGTAAAACAAAAAATAAATAAAATACAGTAAAATGGAAGATGAGACAAGTATTTGCCTAAATCAATATGCAATCAAATCCAGTTTAACCAAAATCCAAAAAAATAGATAAAATTGATAACTAAATGGCTACATACTTAACTAAAAGTGATGTATTGATAAAAAGCTTTCCGTTAAAGAAAAAAGGCAGATTTACTTTGAGTAATCATTATTACAGCTCAATAAAGAGTTATTTCAGTCTCATAGTACACTGACTTAGCAAATGTCATGGCGCAGGTGTGTTGTATGCGCACATACTTCCCTTGCCCAAGCTGCAGTTGTATTGGAGAACCTCTGAGAAGTGTTTGTGCAAAGCGATTTGTGTAACATCCAACGTCGTCGTGAGCTGACACCGTTCGGACGTGGTATGGTGGTCGGAACCCGACGGATGGGAATTTCGATGGTGCAGGAATTTGGCTTCACATGTTCAATCGTGTCCAGGGCGTATCATGAATGGTAGCGTAAGGGTGTCGCAGTCCACAACAGACGAACCACCTACCGTCCAGCCACCCTCGATGACCATGACTGGCGACGTCTGAGACGGATCGTCAATAATGACAGAACGAAAACAATAAAACAAATAACGGATCGATCCAAGAAAGGACAAACTAGACACGTCTCCCAGTGGACAATCCGTAGAAATATGTTTTCCATGGGCTACGGGGGCTGGCGCCGCACACGGGTAGACACTATTTATCCAACGTCATCCGGCACAAAGGTTTGCATTTGTCGCCAATCACCAGCATGGACACCGGAACAATGGGGTAACTAGATATGTCGGACGAAACACTATTTCAACTGCTCCATGCCGATGGGAGGCACCATGTGTGGCGCAGATGGATCCCATCGCCAAGTAGGCATGGTCCAAGGCGGTGGTGTCTCCGTTGTGGTCTGCGGCGCATTTTCCTGGTATGGAGTGGGTCCCCAAGTTGTTCTGAAAGGCACATTGATGGTCTACGGCACGCTGAGCAGCTCGGGGACCATCTCCACCCATTTTTAAACTTCCAGCATCCTGTGTTTCAAGATGATAATACGCAGCGACATCACTCCCACATCTCCTGGGAATGGTTCCAGGAACATGCATTGGAGGTCCAAGAAATGAGATGACCATCCGCACCCCAGATTTGAACCCCATTGAGTATATGTAGGATGTCATGGAACGCAGGCTTCGTGCCATGGATCCTGCACTCACAAAGAGAACAGAATTGGCTGTCGCTCTGCAAATGATTTGCTGTCAGCTGCTTCCAGAGGAGTACCAGGGACTTTTAGACTCATTCCATGGCGTCTCGTAGCAGTCTGCAGGGAAAGAAGAGGCACAACGTGATATTAGGTGCCTATTCCTGACATTCGCCAAGCCAGTGTATATATTTCCAAAAATAAAAATAGAACACTGCGTACACGCAGCGTCATCGTGTCAGGCCTAATCCTCTTTACATTCCTTATCACAAGAAGACCAGTTCAGTTTATCTTCATAGAAGAAACTGTGTTATGATGGAATGCATTTTTTTCTTTTTGATTGTCATGGAGTTTTTTCGTATTTTTCCAGTTGTAAATTTTGAGAGGCAGTGTAACTTATCTAGTGCAACTTTTTCGGAAAAAAAATATTTTTGGGTAACTTAATTGCCAATGTAAACTCTAGCACTTTGAAAACGAAATTTACCATTTAAGTAAGCAGCTTCACTGAATCGTGTTGTAGAAAGCATTATTTTCTCTCTACTTCTTATCTCCATTGTTGCTGCTGAGAAGCATTCCCTACCGTAAAATTCTGGCCACTAGTCTTTAAAGTTAAAAACATTATTAGAAGTAACTGCATTTGTAGCAAACTTATTATTTAAGCTTGCGTGGTGGATTAAGCCATTATATTGGTCTTGCATATACACCCTCTATGATCTCCTAACTTGGCGTTTCACTACATCAGACTGACTGCAAACGATCTTACGAAACATTCCCAAGTGAGTAACTGCAATCATAAGTCCAATAACAGTATGAGTATTGTTTTGACTCACGTCTCTGAGAACGTATACCGTTATTTCATTGATGAGGTGTTAGTATTCTAGAAATGTGCCTTATTGTCGTTAAGATCACCAGTACTAAATATGTTCACCAGCAGTTACCCGTAATAAAAAAACTTTTGCACTAGTAAATTCGCCAAAGAAAGATTCTACATAAAATTTAAGCATGCCGCAAGTACATCACCTCATTCTTTATTTTTTTCCTTTGCTTCTTGTACTTTAAGACAATTTTATTGGAAGTCGCTAAGTGCTGACGTTCTCAAATGCTGGATGAATATCATCAAGATAATTTGCACGCCAGGAGTGACACTGCCTCAAGAAGTACACACTGTTTCTTACTGAGATACTTGTCTTACTTCGTTAAACACTTAACGTAAGGTTACTCCGCCTAACGAGTAGATAATGACCGCATTTCAGATTTTTAAGTTCGATCAATAACTAACTATATGAAATACTGATGACTCAATTTTTGTTGACGCAGGAAACCATTACAAAGGCACCTGCAACTGGGGCCGCATAGTTGGTTAACTGTTTAGGCATATAGATTTCTTACTGTGACATTTTTTGAACCATAATTCCTCCAACAGTTGCTCTCTTGACAGATTCAGACAAATCTCAAGTTTTTATTTTAGCCCCTAACTCCTCACGCTTACTGCACCACATCCATTTGTGATCTGGCAAAGTTCAGTTGAAAATTTTCGTGGAATTGGTTTATAAACTTATATTCCACAACACTCTTAAGACGTCGCATATTATACTTACATTGGAACTAGCTGCCAAATACTTTACCTTTTCCGCTGAAGTAATGTGTATCTTTGGTTGAGATCAGATGCAACTTTTCATTCAACCCTCTCTTGACCTTAGAGGATTCTGCAAGGTAGTATAAATTAAATAGTCCCTCAACTTTCTTCCCTATTCCGTGTAGGTTAGTAAATGCTTCCTTCAAATGTTCAAATGTTCAAATGTGTGTGTGAAATCTTATGGGACTTAATTGCTAAGTCATCAGTCCCTAAGCTTACACAATACGTAACCTAAATTATCCTAAGGACAAACACACACACCCATGCCCGAGGGAGGACTCGAACCTCCGCCGGGACCAGCCGCACAGTCCATGACTGCAGCGCCTAAGACCGCTCGGCTAATCCCGCGCGGCAAAGGCTTCCTTACACACTTCTGCCTTTGTATTGTCGCTCTTAATGACGTAGTATCTATAAGCACCTTTCCTTAAAATTGCAAGCTCTGACGTTGGTAGTCTCAATTTTATTTGCTGTAGGATTGTTAGTCTTTGTAAGTGAGTACAATGTTTATTTTTATTAGCGAACGAGTGCATTGATGTAATTGTATGCATGATATCTTACAAGGGGAGGCCACATTTGGAACGCAGATTTACTGCAAACTTCGTACACTCATAGTACTCCATGAGGACAACAAAATGTGTAAGCGGTAGCGCGTACTTCTCAATCGTTATTGAGAAAATCGCAAGATAATTTCGGTCGTGCGTGGCGATTTTTACCACGAAGGTGAGTAAGTAGCAATCTCATTGTTAAGGAAGGATAAAACCGGACCTTGAATACAATGGCTAAAGCCACCTTTTTGTTACACTAAAAAGATTCATCGTATTGAAATTTTCAAAAAGTTTCTGTGTATTTCTCAATCGCATTTCAAAACCAATTTTTTTTTCAAACTTATGATCAATTTTAGTAGCTTAACTATCATCTTCAGATCTGAAACAGACAGATCAAAATAAAAATTGCTTTACTTAAGAATATTATGTGAAAAAGGCTTACTTGTAGAAATTAACAAATGCTCAAATACACTCCTGGAAATGGAAAAAAGAACACATTGACACCGGTGTGTCAGACCCACCATACTTGCTCCGGACACTGCAAGAGGGCTGTACAAGCAATGATCACACGCACGGCACAGCGGACACACCAGGAACCGCGGTGTTGGCCGTCGAATGGCGCTAGCTGCGCAGCATTTGTGCACCGCCGCCGTCAGTGTCAGCGAGTTTGCCGTGGCATACGGAGCTCCATCGCAGTCTTTAACACTGGTAGCATGCCGCGACAGCGTGGACGTGAACCGTATGTGCAGTTGACGGACTTTGAGCGAGGGCGTATAGTGGGCATGCGGGAGGCCGGGTGGACGTACCGCCGAATTGCTCAACACGTGGGGCGTGAGGTCTCCACAGTACATCGATGTTGTCGCCAGTGGTCGGCAGAAGGTGCACGTGCCCGTCGACCTGGGACCGGACCGCAGCGACGCACGGATGCACGCCAAGACCGTAGGATCCTACGCAGTGCCGTAGGGGACTGCACCGCCACTTCCCAGCAAATTAGGGACACTGTTGCTCCTGGGGTATCGGCGAGGACCATTCGCAACCGTCTCCATGAAGCTGGGCTACGGTCCCGCACACCGTTAGGCCGTCTTCCGCTCACGCCCCAACATCGTGCAGCCCGCCTCCAGTGGTGTCGCAACAGGCGTGAATGGAGGGACGAATGGAGACGTGTCGTCTTCAGCGATGAGAGTTGCTTCTGCCTTGGTGCCAATGATGGTCGTATGCGTGTTTGGCACCGTGCAGGTGAGCGCCACAATCAGGACTGCATACGACCGAGGCACACAGGGCCAACACCCGGCATCATGGTGTGGGGAGCGATCTCCTACACTGGCCGTACACCACTGGTGATCGTCGAGGGGACACTGAATAGTGCACGGTACATCCAAACCGTCATCGAACCCATCGTTCTACCATTCCTAGCCCGGCAAGGGAACTTGCTGTTCCAACAGGACAATGCACGTCCGCATGTATCCCGTGCCACCCAACGTGCTCTAGAAGGTGTAAGTCAACTACCCTGGCCAGCAAGATCTCCGGATCTGTCCCCCATTGAGCATGTTTGGGACTGGATGAAGCGTCGTCTCACGCGGTCTGCACGTCCAGCACGAACGCTGGTCCAACTGAGGCGCCAGGTGGAAATGGCATGGCAAGCCGTTCCACAGGACTACATCCAGCATCTCTACGATCGTCTCCATGGGAGAATAGCAGCCTGCATTGCTGCGAAAGGTGGATATACACTGTACTAGTGCCGACATTGTGCATGCTCTGTTGCCTGTGTCTATGTGCCTGTGGTTCTGTCAGTGTGATCATGTGATGTATCTGACCCCAGGAATGTGTCAATAAAGTTTCCCCTTCCTGGGACAATGAATTCACGGTGTTCTTATTTCAATTTCCAGGAGTGTATGTGTGAATTCCTATGGGACCAAACTGCTAAGGTCATCGGTCCCTAGACTTACACACTACTTAAACTAACAACACACACACACACACACACACACACACACACACACACACGCACACAAATGCCCGAGGGAGGACTTTAACCTCAGGCGGGAGGGTAAAAATTAACAGGAAGTTAGCATAATACGTGTAGTATTGTACACACACTAGAAGTGTACAACACCGTTGCGTCGTCTGTATCATTCTTATTTTAATCTTCAGCTAAAATTGTTAAGCACAGCCCAAAACTAACGCTAGGGCAAATATATTATCTACTGATAAACAAATAAGAATAAGAAATAATCATTTAGAAGAAAGACTAGTTCGTTGAACGTACCACTTTATCTGTGGCAGCAGTTGGAACAAAATGCCTGTACAGCGTCGCAAAAATTTCTTACACTGAAACTTTCATATAATTATTTTCGTTACAGTTAGTAACTGCAAGCAGCGATTTACCTATGAAATAGAAGTAAGCAAATAACAAATGCTTGCTCATAGCGATGCATAAAAGTAATTTTGTACACACATCTTCGCACTGGGTGACTAGTCCAAACAGTTATTTCAGTTCCCAGAATCAGATTTTCACTCTGCAGCGGAGTGCGCGCTGATATGAAACTTCCTGTCAGATTAAAACTGTGTGCCGGACCTTTGCCTTTCGCGAGCAAGTGCTCGACCATCTGAGCTACCCAAGAACGACTCACGCGCCGTCCTCACAGCTTTACTTCCGCCAGCAACTCGTGTCCTACTTTCCAAACTTCACTTTAGTTGCTTCAGATGCTGTCACAAATAACGTGGTACTTTCAACGAACTAGTTTTTCTTGTAAATAATTATTTCTTGTTCTTATCTGTTTGCCAGTAGATAATATATTTGCCCATGCACTCGTTTTGGGCTGTACGTAACAGAATTTACCTGAAGATTTAAAATACGAATGTTAAGGGCGATGCAACGGTGTTGTATACTGCTAGTGCACTTGTAACACTACGTATGGTATGTTACGTCCCTGTAAAATTTAAAGTAAGGCAATAGCCATTTTTACATAACTTTGTTACTTAAGAAATTTTTCTTTTGGTTCGTTTCCTCTGAGATGTGAAGATAATAGTTAAGCTACCTAAACAGGTCGTCACTTTGTAAAAAAAAAAAAAAAAAAAAAAAAAAAAAAAAAATGCGATCAACGAATAAGAAGAATATTTTTAAAAAATTTAAAAAGTTTTATAGAAAGAGTATAAAATTTTACCAGTTTATATTTGAATATCTCCTTACGATCGCTTTGTTCTATTCTAACAATATCAGACGTTTTTTAAAGGTAATATTAATATTTCTGTAGTAATTCTTTCAAATTAAAATAAAAAGTTCTGAGAGACTACATGACTAACAAGGGGACGCCACAACGTTTGCAACGCGGATTTACTGTAAACATCGCAGCCCCGGGAACTTTATGAGACAGCCATTAACCGCCTTATGTCACAGTGGGACAAGTCTCACAACAGCCAGGGTCAATACTTCTAACATACAGGTACTGGTTTCTGTAAGTATGCCTCCGGCTCGTTTCTTTTTGAACGCCCCTTATATACTGATCAGATTAATCCACAGAATTTGTACCGAAGTCAGATTGCACGTAATACTCGCATTATTTGCTATTATGAACAGCGTATACACATCAGTCGATTCTGCAAAGTAATTCGTCAGTGGAACAGAAGGACTTGCACCACCAATAAATGCTTTAGTCTCCTCTTAAACTGAACTGTATTAGTAGTTAAACTTTCTATGGCTGTTGGGAAGTTACGGAAAATATGTGTTCCTGAATAACGGACATTTTTCTGGAACAAACTAGGTGACTTCAAGTCTGTGTGCAGATTATTCTTATTTCCAGTATTTATTCCATGAATTGAACTGCTGAATTAAAAAAAAAATTTTTTTGACAACTTCTTTAAGAAACAAATATACTAGCTGTAAGCAGTTATATACCCCAGTTCTTCAAGTAGACCTCTCCAGAACTTTCTAGAGCACAGACGACAGGTATTTGTATTACAAGTTTTTGGAGTCTGAAAACATTAGCTTATCCTGATGAGTTACGCCAAAAAATGATTCCGTATGACATTATGGAATGAAAGTAAGCAAACCACGCTAGCTTTTTTATTTTTATATCGCCTATGACTGACAACATAAGCGTTCTTAATGCATTTTCGCCATTTTCTTAGCTTACACCTTCTCCACAATGACCGATTCAGTTTCGATCTTGATAAACTTTTAGACTTCCTAACCAGTGACGCCTGTATTTTAAAAGCACTGACATTGAGACATGGTAGTCAAGGGAAGGCAGGATTCGGTTACGATTGTGAAGGGGGCCGTAATCAATTAATATTCGTTGACTTTCGCAGTTACACATAATTTATTTAAACCAGTAATTCCAGAATCAACAATAAATAAAAATATCACACGTTATTAATGAAGGAACAAACAACTGTGAAAATAATAATGTTTGCAGAGAATTACAATTTAGTAAATCACCATTAAATACAGATACCGCAGATAATATTTTATAAGCAAGCCGCTGTGATCTGGGCAGAAGAAATGGCAATTAATTAAGAATTGTTTAAAACTCACTGCAGGTTACAAATTACAGGTATTTAAATATTAAAGGCAAGTCACCACAAATACAGCAGAAGGCATCAGACGCCAGGAATGGCAGTAAATAAGGTTTTAAAGGCTTACTGCGCAAATAGAAATACCAAATTAGAATTTTAAGGCAAGTGACCACAATCACAGCTGAAGGCCTTACACGCCAAGAATGGTAATAAATTAAAAATTGTTTAAGAACTCGCTGCAATTTACAACTTACAGGTATTGAAATATTAAAGGTAAGTCGCCACAAACAAAGCCGAAGGCATCAGACGCCAGGAATGGCAGTAAATAAGATTTTAAGTTTTACTGCTAAAATACAAATACCAAATTAGAATTTTAAGGCAAATGACCACAATCACGGCTGAAGTCCTGATACGCCAGGAACGGCAATAATACAAAAATTTAGAAATCTGCTGTAAAACAGCAAATACAATAGCAAAGGTTAAATAAAAAAACAAGCAACTGATCAGCAAATGGGTGAAATAAGATGATGGTAAACTTTGTAACACAACCCTTAACATCCACTGAACACTACACTGCTAGATTTATTCCAGAGGGCAACCAGAACTATTAACTAGACTTATATAACCTTTACTGTAGGCATTACTAGGTATTGTAATAAATAATACAATAATAAAACACAAGGACCAGTACATAAGTTCCTTAAAGGGTACTGAGGCAGATTATACCCGCAGAAGGCGTGGACTGAAGGAGCGTTACACTGAACTACTGGCCATCAGACCTCATTTTAGAACACACATGTCTTACAATAACCAAGGGGCCACAGACGGTGCTCCAGGAATGGACTTCTGAGAAGGTCCGGCAACAAACACTTTCGCGAGCGATTCACGTCACAAGACGTAACTCAGACTAATTGCAGTCTAACGAATGCCTAATGATAATGTTGCTGAAGCTACCTGACGTACGATAAACCAAATGTAACGATGGAACAATTCGCCAAAGCCGGAACCGGTGGTCTGCACTACGTCCCCAGAAAACAGTGCTTAGAGCGCCCGGAACGAGAAAGGAATCACTACCACCAGAGTAGAAGAATCAGCAACCGGCCCCCAGGGCGGGTAACTGGGTCGTTAGCAGCCACCAGGCAAGAAAAATTACCGCTGGTTGAACTTAACAAATTGTAACAAGTTAAACACAGTAAATAGAAATAAGAAGTCAAGGAAAGCTAATCAGTTCCGCCTTCCCCAAGCACTCCACTCGCTGCTCTTCGCCTCGGCGACACTACAAGCAGCAACACGAACCCAAGTCACTGGAGAATCGCGAAGTATCACAATGGTGGAGGTTTCTCTACTTGTATTGAAACGCACTCATCTTAATGCTTGCTGGATCCGGTTTACGACGAGGTCGTGCACCCTCGTGACCACAGCCCTCCTATCCGGCAGTCCATGCGTGTCGCCAGCCGTACCGACGTGGTCTCGCACTGCGCGGACCTGGCTCCTCGTGAGTCCCCAACGGAACTCACACGCTCACACGACGCGGTAAGACAACGGCGTTGCCCCAAAGCTAGGGCAACAGTTACTACATATCGATAACCGCCGCTGCTGCCACAAGCGGACAGGCAACACTTGCAAAACCGAGTGGCGCCAGTCAACACGAGAAGAATTCAAACAACCTCAACCATGCCTACTAAACGATACCGTCTGGCCTCCAACAGAGGGCGGAAACCTACAGACAGCACCAACACGAGCCGCAGCATGGGTCAGACATATGTATGTAAGACTATCGTAAGATTCTAGGCTATCGCCACCGAAGAATTTTCATACATTATTTTCAGTTGTAGACTTATAACAGTGCCTGAAACTTTGGTACATCATTTTAAACATGACGCCGTTTGAAATCCACACGAATTTCGTAAGCTGAGTGGTAGTGTAAATGTCTAGGTTAGTAATTCTCGCAAACAAGGACACATTGTCGGGAAACTTTTTTTGACTGCAGGTAATATGTAGAGTCTTTTTCTCCATAAACAAGTGTGATTCTAAAAAGTTTATTAGCTTTCCGTTTGAGAAATGATTCAATAATTTTTAATAACACCTCTCCATGAGGCAGATGGTTTCTTTCTCTCCTTATCCACGTGTTTACGCATTCACTCGCAGTGCGGACGAACATTAACCGACAATCCATCTTTCTTCCGAAGAACCTATGAATCACACATTTAAGGAGCTCCAGAAACGTTCAAAATCAGGAGATGTTCAATATTTACATTTTCGCATTTTAAAAATTTACAGACTTTCCCTTTTCGACTGATATACAATTTATTCAGTTCGGAAGACTACAACTATTTTTAAAATATTTTTGAAATATCAAACTTCCTGGCAGATTAAAACTGTGTACCGGACTGAGACTCAAACTCAGGACTTTTGTCTTTCGTGGGCAAGTGCTCCACCATCTAAGCTACCGTCCTCACAACTTTACTTCTGCCAGTATCTCGTCTCCTACCTTCCAAACTTTGCAGAAGCCCTCCTGCGAATCTTGTACTCTTGGAAGAAAGGATGTTGCGAAGACATGGCTTAGCCACAGCCTGGGGGATGTTTCCAGAATGAGATTTTCACTCTGGAGCGGAGTGTGGGCTGATATGAAACTATTTTTGAAATATGTTCGGCATGGGCATGACCCACCGTGGCGCTGTTAAACGGCTGTGAAATGTTGTACTCATGACTCTACATGCTCATCATGCACATTTTAGTGATGTGAGAGAGAATAAGAGTCACAAAATAAGTGTTGTGGCTAACCGGTGACAGTTCGGTACATATCACTCGCTCGATTGTCGCGTGTTTCACGTTTATTTTTGATGTTTATTTACTCTTTTGCAACCTTGAAAATATTCGTAGTGAAATCTGTTCATTGAAGTCTGTCTTTTATCGAGGGATAATCATGGGTAAACGTAAAGTGACCAGAAATCCTCTGAAGGCTTTCAAGAAAAAGAGAAATGTTGGAAGGCGAAAGGTAGGTGTTATTACCGTAGACAATAAACACGATGACGAAGAGTGTGAACCTAACCTTCATGCTATACCTGCCCATTACAATGGAAGTGAGAAAGAATTTCTCAAAGGAAGCTTGGTTCAGTTAGTGAAAAGTATGAATGTTTTATGAGCGAATCGAATGTGACTGAAATATTTGATATGTCAGTTCTCAGTGGAATTTTTGCAAAGTAAGTAAGAAGTCGGTCTGGAGCTCTCTATTAAAAAAATCACGTAGGATTTGCAGGTGAAAGGGAATTGAAGAGTGCTAAACTTTCATACATGACCACCTTTTAGAATAGTGTTGCAGTAACTCCAAATGGAGAAGATGGTAGCAAAAACTATGAACAAAACATTAGATTTGTTTATGCCTTGTGTACAATTTGATAGGGGTGCTACTGTAGGTGCAGTTTTCTGTGGCATGATGAATCTTCCAAATCCCCCAATCAAGTTTAGAAACTATAACAGATTTGTAGGGTCTAAAGTAGAAGTTGTCTTAATAAAATCTTTGAAGAAAGCTGTGGAGAAGGCAGTAATACAAAACAGCAGTAATAGAAACTTGACTGAAGCATTCGATGGTACCTGGTATTAACGGGGACACCCATCTCTTTATGGTGTAGTATCCGCCACCAATATGTATTCAGGGAAAGTTATAGATGTAGCAGTAATATCTAAATATTGTGGGTGTTCACAAAAAAAATAAAGGTATACATGAAAATAATTACACAGCTAACTGTGGTGGCAGTAGCTGTGAAATGGAAGTGGCTGGCGTTGGTAGTATATTTTCAACGTTTTGTTGCGCGTGTGGTAAAGTGTATATGTCAATTACCTTGGTGAGGGTGATTATAAAAGTTTCAAACATATTCAAGAACTGGAGCCCTATGGTGATGATGTTATAGTGCAGAATTTGAGTGTATTGGACACGTACAGAAACGAATGGGATCAAGGCTTTGGCGACTGGAAGCTTCGTACAAATAACAAAAATTCAGTGACGGTAAAGGGTTGGATGGAAAGGGAAGGTTAACCGACAGTGTAAATGACAAAATACAGAGCTGTTATGGAATGGCTGTTAGGCAACGATGAAATGAAGAAGGCTGTGTGAGACCTTTTTTTTTTCCTACTTTCTCAGCCGACGAAAGTCCCCACCATTACTTCTGTCCCAAAGGAGACGACAGTTGGTGTAACAACAAAAACTGATTGATAATGGCGAAGTGTACGTTCATAAACATAGTCGGCCTGACGCGGTAATGGAGGTGATAAAACCTATTTTCAGAAGCTTAGCAGCTGCTGAACCATTGAAAAAATGTGTTCATGGAAAAGCTCAAAACCCCAATGAAAGTGCAAACAGTGTTATATGGTCAAGAATCCCCAATATTGTGTTTGTTGAAATAGAAACACTTCACTATAGTGTGTAAGATGCTGTTGCTACTTTCAATGATGGCAACATTGTAAGGTGCAAAGTATTTCGAAACAATGGGAATGAAGGTAGGTTTCAATATTGTACGAACGATGCTTGCTTTAGACAAGAAACGTTTTCGGGCTGCTGACAGGACTGTAAATAGCCTCGAAATACAAGCCAGAGTAAACAGGGGGAGGACAAGGAGGAAGCCGGAAGAGGAGTTTGCAGAAGATGAAGATAATACATCCTGCAATGCATTAAGAAAACAATTCAAACTTTGTAGCTCAATTCCCGAAAGTTTTATTTTTTCATACAAATTACATGTTTCTCAAAAACTACCAAACCAATTTTCTTCAAATTTTAGCAAATGTTACACACACCCTTCTCCGTAACTTAACATAGCCCTTTTCTAAAAACCTGATATTGTTGAATTTATAAACAAAAAAGTCGCAAAAAGTAGTGAACTTCCATTACAATAGAAAAAAATTATTCTCTTACAACTGAATTCAAATTTCTAAAAATCTCCGCGTTAAGTTGTAGCCAATACTCCAATAAATAACCTGTAAAAATTTCAACTTCCTAACTCCAATACTTTCTGAGAAAACATGTAATTTATAAGCGCTATTTTAACTTTGGAAAAATAAGGCTTACCGGAGCTCTTTAAACATATAGCTTTTTTGTTTCGTACAATATGGTTCTGAACCAGTATATCTGATTTTTTTTCTCAAAAAGGCATACAGAGAAATGTGAAATAATAGTCGTATAGAACGGAAAAAAGAATGAGGATTACAGTTTACAGTACCATTGACGTTTGGGAAGATTCACACAACGTATCAACTCCTTTAAACCCGATCTGAGGGAGCTAGTTGGCGGAACTCCTTTTGAACGGCTTTTGAACGGCTTTCGCCTACAGTATTTGAAGGAATCACACGGAACAGAAATAAGGATGGCAGGTCGAAACTACTTCGAAACAGATGTCCCGTGTAATGGAACACTGATCTGTCCGTCTGCGATATGACAGATCACAGCATTCGTCTCTTTGGGCAACACTCTTGAGGAATTGCTGATGGTATTTTGCATTACGATTCAACGTTTATTACTTAGTCCTTCCGATACTGGACTGTACTATGGTTAATTAGTCATTTACGTGTTCCGCATGTCATCTGAATGATTCATTTATCGAAACTATTTAGGAGTCAGTTTACAATAAATGTGCTTACATGACTAGTCTTAACATTAATGAACGCAGTTTTTATTCATGTCATATAACTACATTTAACAAACAAAATTTCTTTCATTTTTTCACAGGCTGCCGGTTTTTAAATGGGAATTCTTCCATGGAACAGTAGGAATTGTCCAGAAGATATGATTTTAAGTTAGATTTAAAAATTGCTTTGATACCTGTCACACATTTTTTTGTTACTGGCCAAATGATCAAAAATTTTTGTTGCTGTATATTGAACTCCTTTCTGAGCCACTGACAGCTTTAGTAATGGGTAACAAAGGTGACGTTATTCCTCGAGTATTGAAGGTGTAGACATCACTGTTGTACCCAAATTGTGATAGATTATTTATGATGAATTTCATTAGCAAATATATGTTCCGTAATTATTATTTTATTTATTAATTCCTTTAACCCCTTATGTGGAGCGTAGGGCTGCAACATAGGACCGCCATCTTGTTCTGTCTTCTGCTAGTATCTTCATTTCTTCCCATCCTATTACTTACTGATGGCCTTCTGCTTCAACTGACCGTCTCCCTGTCATTTTGGGCCCGCCTCGTCTCCTTTGTCCTTGCGGGATCCAGTCAAGTGCTTCTCTCGCACTATGTTTATTCGGTCTTATAAGACTATGTCCAAACGATCTCCACTTCTTGCTTCTGATCTGCAGCTCAGCCGGCCGCTGGTGGCCGAGCGGTTCTGGCGCTACAGTCTGGAACCGCGCGACCGCTACGGTCGCAGGTTCGGATCCTGCCTCGGGCATGGATGTGTGTGATGTCCTTACGTTAGTTAGGTTTAAGTAGTTCTAAGTTCTAGGGGACTTATGACCTCAGCAGTTGAGTTCCGTAGTGCTCAGAGCCATTTGAACCATTTGCAGCTCAATTGGCTTCTATTTTTTTCTTTCCCAAAGAGTTTCGTTAGAGATGACATTTGGTCACCGTATTCCCGCGATGTTCCTCAGGCAACTGTTGTTGAATGTCTGCAGCTTGTTGATTAACTGTTTTGTCACTTTCCACGTTTCACATCCATAAGGGAGCACAGATTTTACATTACTTTCAAATATCCGCAATTTGGTCCTCAGTGATATTTCCTTCGATCTCCTGATAGAGCGTAAAGCTGTTCTTGCTTTGTTGATGCGGCTATTAATGTCCTCTGTTGCTCCGACATCTGGTGTAATCATGCTTCCAAGGTAGCAAAACTTATCCACCTTTTCAATTATCTGGCTCCCAAGCTTAAGCTCTGCAGTGCTGTTATCATTTGCCCGCATGTCTTCAGTTTTTAGGCGTTAATTTTCAAGCCAACTTCCTTCGCTGCAGATTTCAGATCTTCTAGCTTCTCTTTCATGTCGTTGAGACTATGGGTTAGAAGGCAAAGGTCATCTGCAAAATTTAGGTCTTCTAGATGTGTCCCATTGCTCCATTTTATTCCTCTCACTTTATCTATTGCTTGCACCATAACAAGATTAAGTACTATGTTAAAAAGTATCGGTGAGAAAATGCAGCCTGTTTTCACTGCTATTGGATCTGAAAGCAGACCTTGATATTGAATCTGGTGTGTGTAGTTTTCATACATGCACTTGACGAGAGCTATTATTTTCTTGGGGATTCCAAAAGTTCACAGTGAACTCCAAATTTTTGTTCTAATTATACTGTCAAATGCCTTTTCAAAGTCTAAAAACAGCATGTAAAGTGGTGATTGGTATTCATATAAATGTTCTACTATTATTCTCAAGGTGTTTATCTGGTCAACGCAAGAGCGACCTTCCTTGAATTCTGCTTGTTCCCTTCTTATTTTCTTGTCTTCATGTGCTTTTATCCTATTTAGGATTATTCGTGAAAGGATCTTACTTGGGATTGACAGCAGAGGATTCTTATTTGACAGTTTTCTTGTGATGTTGTATAGTGTCTTGTTATCGCCTCTGTTACCTGTTGCCTCTGCCTTAGCTACGAGATTATTGATGACGGTTCTCTTATCTTTTCTGAAACTCCTTTTCACCATCCTATTTAATATTCCGAGTTCCTGTTGGATTTCTTCTTATGCTTCCCCTATCTGTGCGCAATTTAGCTGAAGCTTTGCCTTTCTCCTCTGCTGTATTGCATCCCAAGTACGGTCAGAGATCCAGTCATGTCTGCTGTAATCCTTTGTTCCAAGAATTTCTTCAGCAGTCTGTGCATAGGTCATTTTCACTGCATCCCATTGCCCCTCGATGTTATTCTCTCCGATTTCTCTGCTAAGCACTTCAAAACGATTTCTCAGTTGGGTCAAGAACTCCTTCGGACAGTTAAACTAAATCCTCTTTTGCCCACAATGTCTTTTGTGTGCAGCTATTTTTAGTGGGGCTGTTGCTAGCATAAGGTGATGGTCGCTTCCGACATCTGCTCCTCTGTAATTCCCCACATCTAGGAGTGATTTTCGCCAAGTCCTGCTAATTGCAAAGTGGTGTATCTGGTTCTCTATTCTGCCGTCCGGTGAAACCCAGAACACTTTGTGATACCGTTAATGTGTGTAAAGTGAACCACCAATGGTCAAGTTACACATGCCGCATAGGTCTATGAGACGTTCTCCATTGTCATCGCAGGCTCCCATCCGATCTTGACCGATAATATGCTCTATCGCATCATTGTCATTCCCAATTTTTGCTTTAAAGTCACGCATCAGAAGGAGGATACCTCTTTTTCGACACTTTTGCAATGTTTCTCGAAGTTTGCTATAAAACTTGTCTTTCTCTTCATCCTCAGACACGTCTGTTGGTGCGTAACACTGTACAATGCTGACTGATCTCACTCTCGTTGCAAACCGAGCGACTATGATTCTCTCTGTATTTGGGTGCCACTCTATCAAAGACTGCTTGGCGCTCCGGTCTATTACTAATGCCACGCCTTCACTATGTGTTTCATCCTTTCTTCCAGAATACATCAGAATATGTCCTTCCTTCATTCTTCTTTCACCAAATCCAGTTATTCTTGTTTCACTTAATCCCAAAATTTTTACTCTGTATCGTTCCATTTCTTGTACCGCTTCCATTTGTTTACCAGTTTGCCACATTGTTCTCACGTTCCAGAACCCTATACGTGTCATCTTTTCATTGCCAAGGTTGTCATATTTAAATCCGTCTGATCGTTGATATTCTCTGTTGCAGTTTCTGAGATATGTTAGTTTCAGGTTCACGGGTTATCGACCCATGAACGCTAGCTTGATGGGAGGTCTGCTCCCTTGACTGCAATCAAGGTCAAAGGAGTTTTCTGTCGGGGTTCTCTCCCTTAGCCTTTGAGGGTCCTCTCTCTCTCTCTCTCTCTGCAAGGCAGCAGCTACTGGTTTTGGTCCGCCCCGGGTATTTTATTTCCCCGGTACCCACCATATCTGATGAGCGTTTCCCTATCCGCCACCTGGGGAGGCGCCCGATGGGGGATCAGTAACCCCTCCCGGGATGGTGCGGTTAAAATGCCTAAGTCCTTGAGTAAGTACCTACATGACGACCGCGTGTGAACACCATGTATTATTTCTACCACACGCTTTCGCGCAATCAACACTTTCTTTCCGAGTGCTGAGCTACACTAGAAAACTATTCCATAAGACATTATTAAGTGGAAATACGCAAAATATGGCAGGAGTCTGATTCATTTGTTCGCAAGACTAGCAATTATGCGAAGAGCAAAAGTAACTGAACTAAATTGCTTGAGAAGCTAATTAACATCAAGTTTTCATAAGTTTTTACATACAAAAATTTGAAGTATTCTAGCATATTTACTGACTCCTGTTCATGATGTATTTGATATACTGAAATGACTATAGTGTGTTTTCTCAAAATTTAGGGAGAGCCTATTTTCAAGTAACCACGTAATAACTGTTTGATAAGCGTTCTATGACTTTCTCTCTAATGTTATATTATAAGATTAGCATAGTCTGAAAAAAATACCAGTTCTGCTTGTTGAATGTTAAATGAAGTTAAGCTACATGTATAAAAACCATTAGTGGACCCGAAATTGAATCCTGTGAGAGTCCCTTCGTGATTTTTTTTTTTTTTTTACCCTTCACTAAAATTATTTACCGTTCCAACATTTTTTGAATTATTCACCTCTTTTTTTTGCATTCTGTTTGTTAAGTAGAAATCAAACCAGTTGTATGTAAAGCCATCAGCTTCATAAAACTTGAGTTTTTCTAAGAGTGTATCATGGTATACGCAATTAAACGCCTCAGAAAGATAAAAAACAAGCTGGCGATTTTTTATTATTTAAGGCTTGTAATATTTGATAAGTGAATGTGCAATCAGTATTATCGTTCGAGCAACCCTTCTGGAATCCAAACTGTGATATCCTAAGTAAATTGTTTATGAAACTTCCTGGCAGATTAAAACTGTGTGCCCGACCGAGACTCGAACTCGGGACCTTTGCCTTTCGCGGGCAAGTGCTCTACCAACTGAGCTACCGAAGCACGACTCACGCCCGGTACCCACAGCTTTACTTCTGCCAGTATCTCGTCTCCTACCTTCCAAACTTTGCAGAAGTTCTCCTGCGAACCTAGCAGAACTAGCACTCCTGAAAGAAAGGATATACTTAAAAGTGAGTCTACTCATGAGTGTGTGTCGTGTCACCAACTACGCTACTGGACACTAAAATGGCATCACAACGAAGGCGTCATGCAACAAACGTTGCTGTGGTATGGAGTGCTTGGATATGTAAATGAGTAGCATTTCAGCACAACCGCATAAACTAAGTAGGAGTAACGCCATCTAAAGTCCATGTCTAAGAAAAGATTACGCAGCGGTTTCCTTATTCAGAAATCTCTTTTGAATATTGTTTGTTAGTGAGACGGTCGTGTTACGCCCTGTCTAAGGCGGAGGAACGTATATGACAGCGAAGGATCATGGTCTATCAAGACCAGTTTTCCGTTCCAAACTATTGCTGTTCACGTTGGTTGAGATTGCAAGACTATGATGAAAGTATGCAACTATGGGTGCGGGAGGGCGAACGTGACTGGCGCGCGAGAGACGGACGTATTGTTCTCTCGGTCGTGCAAGGTCGTAGAGCGATGTCACGGACCTTGAGTCAGGAAATGAATGGGCCTGTGAAGACAAGTATCCACATGGACAGTGAGCATCACGGACTATCAACATAGTGACCAATGTTCCGGCTTCCGTCGATGCAGCAGCAGGTCAGGCGGTACTCGTCACAGAAGTGGCACCACGCCGTCTTCTCAGACGAATTCCAGTTCTGTCTACAGCACCACCATTGACATTTCACTGTGCGAAGGCTCCATGGGAAACGAACATTGTCAATTTGTTTTCGCACCTGGCGTGATGGAACGGGATACGGTTGGGTATTCGGCACTATGACCGTCAGTTTATGCACATAGTAAGTCTAGTTTTCCAGAGCTCTCTGGCTTTATCTCTCAACAATATACGAATACGAGCCAAATGAAAACCATAAGTATTTTTAAATTTTTTATTGAACAAAAGTGGAGCACAAGTGCATCAATTTTGACATAGTCTCCATATCATTCAACACAATTCCTTCAGCGGGTAGAAGTGGACGGATTCCTCTGAAAACAAGTTCTTTTGGTCGTGTACGCAGCCATTCGAGCATCGCCAGCTGCACCTTTTCATCGGAACGAAATTTCTCTTTACCTCCGCCTGTTTGAGCAGCCCAGACAGGTGTTAATCACTTGGTGCGAGGTTTGGTGAGAATGGCGGATTTGGCAGAGTGTGAAAGGGTGGGCCATCAGTGGTTGCAAGTGTTTCACGGGCAGTATAAGGCCGTGCTTTGTAATGTTGCAAAATGGCACTTGTAGTCAGAAGTCGACGTCACATCGTCTTATTGCGGGTTTAAGCTGAATTTTTTAACATATTGGAATATGATGCACTGGCGATCGCGTTTCCTCTAGCACTGTAGTGTTCCAAGACAACGCGTCATTTATTCCTAAAGAGAGCCAGTAAAACCTTCCCTGCAGATGGCTATAACTTTGATGATGAGGAATGGCGTCATTATATATGCTGAGCAATGACTATGTTCAGATTTGCGGCTATTTCATCCATAGTCACACTGCGATTTTCCATCGTAATGGATTCAACTGCTGCAGTAGACTCTTGGTGTCAAAAAGCGGTGTGCCTGACCCGGGCGCAGAGCGCATACCGAAGAAGTCGCCAACTCCGAACTTTCTACTCCAGTCATACACTTTCTGCAGTGATAGATATGCATCACCACGTTGGACCTCCATTCGTCGGTAGATTACAATAGGTTTCGCACTTCCACGGCTCAGAAAACGTATGACAGAACGCTGCTCTTCCTTGATGCGTGTCGCAAACAGAACAGCCATTTTGAACTGGTATTATGGCCGCATTTCGCTTGTCTGTAGTATGCTGCTGCCTCTAGGGCATTCCTTACATTACTGGTATCAGTATTGTCAGTTTATGGCGTGGAACGTCAATTTGTAATTACACTTGTAAGGTTTTTGTTTAACTCCCCCTCGCAACAGATGATGACATGCTTTCCATGCTGTCCTAACCTACAATGATACTGACGTTGGTCGACTGTTTCCTTGACCAGGACATTTTCCGAATCTCCAACTCACTGAAAACACTTGGTCACACGTTACCGAGAGAATGGCAGGCCACCAGTCACCAGTAACTGCAGCTGATGATGTCTGGCACAGAGACGAAACAGTATGGGATGACCCAACTGTATCTCTCATCTGTGCTCACTTCGAATCGATGTCCAGCCGAGTTTGAGTCGTCGCTGCTACGAAGATGATATCGCTGTGTATTAAATTTCGCCCCCTGCATCACTTAAAATCATCTACAAATTTAATCAGTCATTCTATCTACTTTACTGTAAACGCACAATAAGTAAAACTTCATTATTTGCTATCCTTCTAGGCGTTGCAGTTTTAATAGCGTAGAGTATATTCTTCAGATTATGATACTGGAATTTTGACCTCAGCTCTTGTGCTTGCAGGAAACTGATTTTCACTGGTCATCTGGTAGAATGGATCGCACATGTCGCATTAGGTTTAGTTGCTTCGAAGTGGATTGACGAACTCTGACTGTACAAAGAAATAAGTTACACACAAGTACACACTTTATTGCACTGCGATAACTAGAGCTGTACAGCAACTCGAAGGATGTGCCAGGCTGATCTCCGCTATGAACTGTAGTTACGCACTGCAACCATGGAACTCCCTACTAGAACTGTCGTACGCCAACTCCGAATATCAGCCGTTCGTTGCTGCCTGTGGCCACCGCTTATCACAACGCGTAAGTCCATGGTTGCTGACTGAGCCGCGCTTTTCGTTGGCGGCAACTTCAAAGTGCCTCCCGTGGCGCAAGTCTGAAACTGTCTCATCGCGCCAGTTCAGCCTGCGGCCATTGGTTGGTTGGTTTGGGGGAGGGGACCAAACAGCGAGGTCATCGGCCCCAGCGGATTAGGGAAGGACGGGGAAGGAAGTCGGCCGTGCCCTTTCAAACGAACCATCCCAGCATTTGCCTGAAGCGATTTAGGGAAATCACGGAAAACGTAAATCAAGATGGCCGGAGGCATGTTTGAACCTCCCAAATGCGAGTCTAGTGTGCTAACCACTGCGCCACCTCGCTCGGTTGCGGCCATTGGCCAAGACCCGAAAAAACTAATAATGAATTAAGGATGGGTCCGTCTTTTCGCAAGTACAAAAAATTATTGATTTGTTTTAACACCTAAAATACACAGAATAGGAAACATCGTGTCAAAAAAAGGCAAACATGTGGTATGTAAAAGAAACAGCGCTCTTGCAGAAAAGATTAAAAATACCCAACATCTCCTTAGATACATTCAACAAAGCAGCTATATTACTCTTACCAGTTAAACCTTGCTAAACCGGCCACGCCATTTCCGGTATTTGCTTGAAGTTCAAGACGGCTGTTACAGTCAGATCTGAATTGTCGCTGACTCATCGTCTGCGATAAGAATCAGTAGGCAGTTGACCGTTGCTAGGTGCGATAGTTCGATCAGTTTTAGTATGAAATAGCTCCATCAGTAAGTGTTAGTGTCCATACATTTGTTTTATAAATTAGTGACAGTGTTCTTCTCAAGTGTAAAATTACATAACGGCACCAACCAAACGCAAAAATGTGACGCTGCCTTTACAACTTCAAAGATGAGCGCAGGGACGTAAGTGAATGGATTAGTAAGAAATGTTCAAATGTGTGTGAAATCTTATGGGACATAATTGCTAAGGTCATCAGTCCCTAAGCTTACACACTACTTAACCTAAATTATCCTAAGGACAAACACACACACCCATGCCCGAGGGAGGACTCTAATCTCGGCCGGGACCAGATGGATTAGTACACTGATACTGATTGCACAGCGGAAGCAGAATTAATTGGTGACCAAATAAATGATGGTGTAACTCAAACAATCGTTGAAAATTAGAAAGATGACCCGAAGACATTGAACCCACGGCTTGAGTATCACATACAGATGCTAAAAATGCATCTGACGTAGCCCTTCAGTACATCGAACTCAGCTCTACATCTATCCCAACAGAAATTTTGTAAATTAGATGGAACATCGCGGCTAAATCAATGTTGTCTGCTGAGCAAAAGAACATTACAAACTTAATCATTCTGCTTAAGAACAGAACTTTTTTACCGTGTAATTTCTCATATTTTAAACAGTCAAGTGCAAATCAGTTGTGTGTCAGTACAGTACTCTAATAAGGTATGTGCAGATGTTAAATTTTCACCCACAGAAACTGTCTTACCGTACGATACGGACATATTTTGCAGAACAAGCATTATTGCACTTTCATGTAAGATTTTTAGTGAGTCAACATTTTCTTTTCGTTTCGTTAATATTTTAACATGAAACAATATTTCATACAGTATTTATAGTTGAAAATTAAAGTTATACTGTAATGTGTTGTGATGTTAATAGGTCAATAAAAGTGTTCCTCTGATAATTCGATCTTTTATGTTTCGGCCATGCTCCCGGTTCCATGAGGGACAGATTGGCGATGTTCTGTTGTACATCGGACAAATATGTATAAATTTCAGTATAAGATACTCGGAACATTAAAGAGCAGTGGAAAGCGACACCACACATTCCACATTTGCAGACTAGCTCATCAAAAACAACCACCAGACAAGTGGACAGCCAAACCCTAAAACACAGTAAACATATGTACAAATTTTCAACAAAAGAAGGAAATTATCACGTCCAAAAAGCTATCACACAAGGCAAAAACCTTGTCAGTGACCAAACAGTAACAAAACACTACTCAGTTCTCTAAACGAACTATAGGACAACACTCACACGTGCACACAGAATGAAAACAAACGGAACAGATTGAAAGTTCACGGACGTCAAACCAAAACAAAACAGTAAATAAATTACAGGCGGAAGCCCATCATAAACGTAAATTTGTGCAGAGGAACGTGTGTATAAGCCACAGCAACAGCCTAAGTCGCAGTATTCACAAATGAGCAGGGAAACGTGAGTAAACACTGTGAAAATACGAAACACAATTAATAACATAATTGCACGAAATAGTTCTCCATACCTAAGCTTCACAAAAAAAAAGAACGATGTCCACAGGACAGCCCAGCTACATAAAAAGAAGAAACGGGCATATGGCAGGATTTTTACCTGAACATACATTTTTATAGACTGGATTATAAACAAAAATCCAATGCAGATGACGTAGTATACTAATTTAGACCTGTGGCTGATTTCGGTTGGCAGTCGCAGGCGACACACAGTGTAAAGTAAAAGGTAAAATGCATATATAATTTAAATAACAGCAAAAGCCGATGTAACATATTTTCTAACCTGAACATAATCTGTATGTATGTATTTATTTCGTGATAATAAAAGAAGAAACCCACTGAGGATGCCACAGCTGCGGTGAAGCATGTCTGGGTGTAAAAACAAATCAATAATTTTGTGTATTTGCAAAAAAAAGCGAAACCATCCTTAATTCATCATCCTTCATTTTACATTACTACTTCCGACTCCGGACGATTATGACGTTGATGTTCACAGCTCTTCCTCAAGTTTAGATTTGCAGAATTCGCAATCTTTACAAAAGTAACTATAGCTCTTCGCAGCATGGAAAGAAATAACAGGAGTTAAAGTCCCCTCGACGACCAGGGACAAAATTTCTCATCGAACAATGTTGGAGAAACAAATCAGCGTTGTCCTTCCCAAAGGAATCGTCCCTGCATCATTGACACTACGAAACGAGATGCGCGCTTTCAAACAATTTTCATGTCAGTGTTTGCAAAGTCCTTTGCTAAAGCGAAATGTCATGCTGACAACAGGCGGCACAACTTCTCAGTCAGTTTCATAGTGGAGATCACCAATTAATTGTGAATGTGGTACTCCGCTTCTCTCCTGCTGCGTTTGCGGTTGTGATTGTTGCTCTCTGCAAACATTTTACTTCCACACACAGTGAAATAACGTGCTCTCACTGGAAGTCTCATTACTCGCTGTCGCCACTCACCCAGGTGTTTGATCCCGCTTGGAAAATCGCTTGTACTGATCCGTTGTGACAGAAGCCGTTAGACACGATTTAGTAAACATGCAATCACGTTTGAGTGTTGACCTTTGCCTCTGAAAGGACGGCCTATGGACGTGTGACAAAAGAAAAGCGAAATTACAGAGCACGCCAACAGCAGTATTAGGCCCTAACACAAAGGACTGTCACTGGCGACTAAGCTTCGTTCAATGAACGCAAAAGTGATTACACGTTACAGCTGATCGTCGAAAATTATTCAACTACGCTGTTCTTAATCACCGTGCCGCCCCCTGTGAGATCGGGATCTCACAGAGAAATAAGCTATCTGTACCGTTCCAGAAAAACTATGACAGATGTTAATCTTGATTGGTTCACTCCGATCAAAGGGATCTGCTGTTTCGGTTCCGGGTGATAATACAAACAGCCGAAGCGAATCACTGGGCCGCAAGATGGGTTCGTGCATTGTTACACAAATACGGATCATCGTTCTATGACGATGACTCAATCTTCCTTATTTCGAGGTCTTCGGTACTGACCTGATGCTGACATGGATTACAAGACTTAAGAGCTGGCGTTGTTACTATTATATATGAGAAAAAATTGAATAAGCTACCAGGGTAGTAAATTGTCATTCCTCACAATAATACCGGTAACTTAGCAGCAGGCTTCTGTCATATAACATTTCACCGAAGAAAAAAGTATTCTGTACAAGCTTGTTAAGCAATTGCTCCGGTACCGCAAATCAAGAAAGCTGATGGTAGTGGACGGAGCAAAAAAAAATGCATGTGCTCATTTTTAGTTACTGTTTTACGTTAAGCTGAACTCAGGAATTTAAAAAATAATTCTCATTTAGTCGAAACACATGAATTCATTAATCGACTAGCAGTTTCTTTAACTTGTCATTTTAGATAGGAAAAACGGCGAAGTAAAGAATGAAAGTTGGATTCAACACCATTACGTCTTCAGAATGCTCAATGACTACTGCAAAACTGAAAAAGTGCTACGTTACCTTCTATGCAAGTGAGCATAGCCTGTTATGTTATGGCCTGATGATCTCGGGAAATGAGAGTTTTGTAGAAAATTTTATAAATCAAAGCGAGCAACAAGGATGATAAAAGGGGTTACCAATAAGAAATTATAGAGGAACATTTTTGAAGAATTTAAAAGTTGTTCTTTTTCTGAATTATACGTATGTAGTTTGTGGAGAGCGTGTAGTCACCGTGGGTGAGAAATGAATGAAGGGAGTAACAATAGCCTTTTCATTATTAAGTAACTTACTTGCAAAACAGTAAAGTACACTGGGGATAAACCGATTGAGGTAGCACTGTTTTAAACAGACTAGTCTTTCTTTCGGGAGTGCTGAGTCTAGTCTTCCCAATTTACCCCAAGATGATTATTCCTAATTTAGGTTTTCATGTTCTCCATAAATCATTTCAGACAAATGCTGGGATGATTCCTACAATACGGCCAAAGACCGAATACCTACAAATGCTTGTCAAACTAGACCTGCAATATGTAGACACCTGTGTATGTGAATTAACAAAACATGTCCAATATCCATGTAATAGTAATCTATGTATGAATAATTGTACAACTGCAACATATGAATCTCTGTTTTACTTAAATCAATAGAAAATTGCCGTATTAGATAGCATAAATACAATAACGATATTAAAAGTATGAATTATTTTCCGTAGAGAAGTACATAGGTGGGCCCATTCTCACAAAAGTATACATCATAAACGTAACTTCCACAGAGAAGTATTTGGTTAGGTCCGTTCTCACAAAAATATACACTATAAATGTAAAATAATCGTCACTTAATTAGCTATAGAAATAAAGAATATAAACCATTAGGTATATTAAGGAAGAATTTAAAAATACTCTAATAGTTTCTATCTTACTGAGCAATACATAAATTAATCACGTTGACCTAGGTCAGCTATTTTCTTGATATACTTTTTGTATATTACTGCGTCTTTTATATAAATAACGTTTCTGCTGCAGCTTCTCTGTTTTGATTGTTTCAGTCAGCCGGGTAACCAGAAAGTTAAAAAAGTGAGCTTGGCGAAGAGTAACAATAATTGTGTCAGTGAAGATGAAACGTCCCCTTAGAAAAATTTTACATGACTGTGCTTAAACTGACACACAGTATTTTTTTTAGCGCAACGCAATATGACTTTCAATACTCCCTACAAAAGAATGGCCCTGACTAGCATTAACCTATACCTTTCACAAATCACTTACCTCACAAAAATCTTCGTTACTCGAACTACTGCAATACAGCGATCGCCACTACTGCCAGCTAAATAAAAGATTCAAACTACGGAAGGCAAAACTACTGATAGGCATAGTTAGTAAATGAAAGATTTTAATAGAGAACAAACAATGTATTTCCCTTAACAGTCATAATATATATAGCAGTTCATGGCATCCATTCTTACAAATGTACTGTTTCTGATGGACACACCTCCAGATTATCCATTCTCAAAAATCCGCCATCTCACTTCCCCACATCCACCACTGCTGGCGGCTCACCTCCAACTGCGCAACGCTACGCGCTGTTAACAGCCAACTGCCCAACACTACAATAGCCAACAACAATTCGAACCAGCCACAGACTGCACACAGCACAGCCAGTGATTTTCATACAGAGCGCTACGTGGCGTTACCAATATAAAAAACCTAAACAGCCTACTTACAAAGGTAGATGACTGATGTCGCATCGAGGTGTTTGTGTGAGTGTGTGTTTGTATGTGTGTGTGTGTGTGTGTGTGTGTGTATTTGCACGCGCTTGCGTGTGTTTGGCCCTAGAGGTGATTATATAATGGAAGAATTAGATCATCACATTTTATTTGTTTTTGTAGATTATTGTACACAAATTTCATTCCACATTATGTAATTTAAATTTGTGTATTTTATACCTCTTTAGAAGCGACATGTCCATATAACTGTACAACATAGTGAAAGGATTAATAAACATTATTTTAACTGTAGTCAAATTTCATGAATAACTGTCATTTTTAGTGGAACAAAGCAAACTATTTTTACGGTTGCTTAAAACGGCAAACTTTCTCGACTACTGAGAACTTGAAAATTTTAGTGGTACCATAGTGTTTGCTTTGATTATAGTTTCCAGATAATTTCGTGAATATGCCTCGACGAAATATCTTGTCCAAAGTACCGAGCGAAATTGTGCAATCGTGAAGAACTTGGTCTCGTGTTCGGGTTACAACGTTGAAATTCCATTCCTGTCAATCACATTTGAAAGCTTCATGGATATGCTAACTCAATTAAAGCAAATTCTGTGACAGTTCGCTCGGCTCCCATCACTGACGGGCCGTTACATTTAAATCTTCGTTCCTTTTCAAACACACAACTGCATACAGTACCTAAACAATTAATGCCAGCCCCTCTTACAGCATGTTAGGCTTAATCTCACAGACACACGTAAAAAAAAGGAGTCAAGTGGAAGGCTGCTTTTAGGCGTTGCTGATGACAGAAATACAACAGAGCTACAAAACGTAGTCTACGACTACGCAGCTGGGACTGAATCAGAATTAAACACACATTTATTTAATCGCTATCGGAAGAGCCTATCAAAACTTTCTAAGTATGGTCGTTTCTTCCGTTCTAAATTCTCTCTGAAGTTCCAAGTTCCGGTAGAAAGACTGTTTGTTTTATCTGGCCTCCAGAGTTTGTACCCTATTTCATCATCGAAATCTCAAGTTTATATAGAATACACAATTGTACAGAGAAAATACTTAAATACGTAGCTACGGAATAGCAAACACAAGCTGTCAATTTTTTCCCATAACCAATGTTTAACAAAAAGAAGGATAAGTAAACTAGTCACAATTATTTTCGTATTCCATGGGTCATTTTGCACGATAAATCGCAATCATGTGGAACGAGTCATTTTTACACTGACATCGCAAATTAATTTGTACACATGTTTACATTCTGAACATTTCTATTTTTTTCAAAAATAAAAGAAAATATATACCGGTACGGATGTCGTTAGTTAGTAACTCCTAACCACCACGTTTTACACATTGCAGTAATAGAAATTTTTCTATAGAATGGAAGTAGCTGTCAAGAAAAACTTTCACAGTCCGTTTTCAAATGTTACTTTGCTGTCTGTAACACATTTCATGTCAATGGGTAAGAGATCAAAAAATTTTGTTGCAGCGTTGTGCACCTCTTTTTGTGCTGAAAACGACCTTAATTTGGAGTAATGAATGTCATTTCTGCTTTTCGTATTGTAAATATGAACATCAACGTTCCTTTAGATCTGTATTGGATTATTCACAACAAACTTCATAAGGGAATAAATGTTTTGTGAAGCAGTAGTCCAGAACATTATTCGACATTACATTATTGAATGAAAAATTGCAAAATATGTGAACTTATTGATTTGTCTCTCCCCAAGATTTGCAGTGATTCCAAATGCAAATGTGGCTGAAGAACGTTGTTTTAGGAGATCCAAAATGCGATTTCTTCCAGTTTAAATTCGTATCAATATGGATCCCTAAGAATTTTAAAGTTCTCACCCTATTTACAATTTCCTCTCCGTGTGTTACACTTATAATTCGTGTAGTACCCCTAGATGAGCAGAACTCAATTTGTTATGTCTTTTTAAAATTGAGGATAGACCATTCACAGAAAACCGATCAATAATACTTTTAAGAACTTTGTTTACCATTTCTTCTATTTCTGTATATATGCTTGAACTGACCACAGTAGTAGAGTCATCTGCAAACAGAACTAATTCTGCTTTTGTCTAATAGATGGATGATCGGTTACGTATGTGAGGAACAATAGTGAACCTAAGACTGAGCCTTGGAGAACTCCATACGTCGTTTCTCCCCAGTCAGAATTATCCTCAGGCTATATATTGTTCGAATTACTAAGTACAGTTGTCTACATTTAGATATAATATTACCAATAGGTTGGCTATACCGCCAATCCTACAAAATGTCAATTTATCTTGGGGAATACTATGATTCATATTGTCAAATACCTTAGACAGGTCGCAAAAAGTAACAACTGGTACTGTTTTATTATTTAATGTTTATATTATCAATCTGCACTACTTCCTAAATTTAATAATGAGTGATACTGATGAATGAAAACATGTTGTTGTTGTGGTCTTGAGTCCAGAGACTGGTTTGATGCAGCTCTCCATGCTACTCTATCCTGTGCAAGCTTCTTCATCTCCCAGTACCTGCATCCTTCTAAATCTGTTTAGTGTATTCACCTCGTGGTCTCCCTCTACGATTTTTACCCTCCACGCTGCCCTCCAATACTAAATTGGTGATCCCTTGATGCCTCAGAATATGTCCTACCAACCGATCCCTTCTTCTAGTCAAGTTGTGCCACAAATTTCTCTTCTCTCCAATTCTGTTCAATACCTCCTCATTAGTTATGTGATCTACCAATCTAATCTTCAGCATTCTTCTGTAGCACCACATTTCGAAAGCTTCTATTCTCTTCGTGCATAAACTATTTATCGTCCACGTTTCACTTCCATATATGGCTACACTCCATACAAATACTTCCAGAAAAGACTTCCTGACACTTAAATCTATACTCGATGTTAACAAATTTATCTTCTTCACAAACGCTTTTATTGCCATTGCCAGTCTACATTTTATACCCTTTCTACTTCGACCATCGTGAGTCATTTTACTCCCCAAATAGCAAAACTCATTTACTCTTTTAAGCGTCTCATTTCCTAATCTAATTCCCGCAGCGTCACCCGATTTAATTCGACTACATTCCAATATCCTCGTTTTGCTTTTGTTGATGTTCATCTTATATCCTCCTTTCAGGACACTGTCCATTCCGTTCAACTGCTCTTCCAGGTCCTTTGCTGTCTCTGACAGAATTACAATGTCATCGGCGAACCTTAAAAGTTTTTATTTCTTCTCCATGGATTTTATTCCTACTCCGAATTTTTCTTTTGTTTCCTTTACTGCTTGCTCAATATACAGATTGAATAAGATCGGGGAGTGGCTACAACCCCGTCTCACTCCCTTCCCGACCACTGCTTCCCTTTCATGCCCCTCGACTCCCTGCCACCTTCGGAATATGAAAGAGAGTATTCCAGTCAACATTGTCAAAAGCTTTCTCTAAGTCTACAAATGCTAGAAATGTAGGCTTGCTTTTCCTTAATCTATTCTCTAAGATAAGTCGTAAGGTCAGTATTGCCTCACTTGTTCCAACATTTCTGCAGATGTGCGCTAATGACGTTAGTAGTTGAGCGCCCTAAAACCCCTCAAAGAAGAGGAGAATTTCTGCGGAATCCAAACTGACCTTCCCCGAGGTCGGCTTCTACTAGTTTTTCCATTAGTCTGTAAAGAATTCGTGTTAGTATTTTGCAGCCGTGGTTTATTAAACTGATAGTTCGGTAATGTTCACATCTGTCAGCACCTGCATTCTTTGGGATTGTAATTATTATATTCTTCTTGAAGCCTGAGGGTATTTCGCCTGTCTTGTACATCTTGCTCACCAGATGGTAGAGTTTTGTCAGGACTGGCTCTCCCAAGGCTGTCAGTAGTTCTAATGGAATGCTGTCTGCTCCAGGGGCCTTGTTTCGACTCAGGTCTTTCAGTGCTCTGTCAAACTCCTCACGCAGTATCATATCTCCCATTTCATCTTCTTCTACCTCCCATACATTTCCATAATATTGTCATCAAGAACATCGCCCTTGTATAGACCCTCTATATACTCCTTCCACCTTTCTGCTTTCCCTTCTTTGCTTAGAACTGGGTTTCCATCTGAGCTCTTGATATTCATGCAAGTGATTCTTTTTTCTCCAAAGGTCTCTTTAATTTTCCTGTAGGCAGTATCTATCTTACCCCTAGTGATACATGCTGCTGCATCCTTACATTTGTCCTCTAGCCAACCCTGCTTAGCCATTTTGCACTTCCTGTCGATCTCATTTTTGAAACGTTTGTGTTCCTTTTTGCCTGCTTCATTTACTGCATTTTTATATTTACTCCTTTCATCAGTTAACTTCAATATCTCCTCTGTTACCCAAGAATTTCTATTAGCCCTCGTCTTTTTACCTACTTGATCCTCTGCTGCTTTCACTGTTTTATCTCTCAAAGCTACCCATTCTTCTTCTACTGTATTTCTTTCCCCCGTTCCCTTATGCTCTCCCTGAAACTCTCTACAACCTCTGGTTCTTTCAATTTATCCAGATCCCATCTCCTTAAATTCCCACTTTTCGCAGTTTCTTCAGTTTCAATCTACAGTTCATAACCAATAGATTGTTGTCAGAGACCGCATCTGCCCCTGGAAATGTTTTACAATTTAAAACCTGGCAACTAAATTTCTGTCTTATCATTATATAATCTATCTGAAATCTTCCAGTATCTCCAGGCTTCTTCCATGTATACAACCTTCTTTTATGATTCTCGAACCAAGTGTTAGCTATGATTAAGTTATGCTCTGCGCCAAATTCTACCAGGCGACTTCCTCTTTCATTCCTTAACCCCATTCCATATTCACCTACTACGTTTCCTTCTCTTCCTTTTCCTACTGTCGAATTCCAGTTACCCATGACTATTAAATTTTCATCTCCCTTCACTACCTTAATAATTTCTTTTATCTCATCATACATTTCATCAATCTCTTCGTCATCTGCGGAGCTAGTTGGCATATAAACTTGTACTACTGTGGTAGGCATGGGCTTCGTATCTATCTTGGCCACAATAATGCGTTCACTATGCTGTTTGTAGTAGCTTACCCGCGTTCCTACTTTTTTATCCATTATTAAACCTAATCCTGCATTACCCCTATTTGACTTTGTATTTATAACCCTGTGTTCACCAGACCAGAAGTCTTGTTCATCCTGCCACCGAACTTCACTAATTCCCACTATATCTGACTTCAACCTATCCATTTCCCTTTTTAAATGTTCTAACCTACCTACTCGATTAAGGGCTCTGACATTCTACGCTCCGATCCGTAGAACGCCAGTTTTCTTTCTCCTGATAACGACGTCCTCCTGAGTAGTCCCCGCCCGAAGATCCGAATGGGGGACTATTTTACCTCCGGAATATTTTATCCAAGAGGACGCCATCATCATTTAACCATACAGTAAAGTTTCATGAAAACATGAGACCTATTAAAATATACAGATCTTTCTGTATATTCTTAAGAAAGCTGACAATCACTTTGCAAAGGCGAATGTCTTTACTAACCAAAGGAGAAGATGCTGACAGAGGGAGGAGGTAACCCATACTAATCAAAATCTTCAAAACTTCCGATCATTCATTATCAAATTTGGAATACAAAAACAAGGTGTCGCTTACATCGGTTTCTGACTCAGAATCAGTCTCACATGCTGAGGAATCGTAAATGTTGATTGTACATACGTGAACAGGAAATGAGGCATGATTACAGCGGAGTCAAATGATGGTGGAAGCTCTAAATCGGCCTAAATGCTTCCTCGTGCGCATCGGCCTTGTAGGAATTTAAGATTGCAATGCTGCATAATAGCCACCTTTAGTTTACTGGGATACATTCCACCTATCTTGCCATTGTTGTTTTCTGCGGATGTTGACTTCACTGAAGTAGTCTGCATAAGGAAATTTTTAATCGAGAACATTTTCTGTAGACGCGCTAAGACATCAACTTCCTCATTGTAATGGATGCCGGAGTGGAAATATACCCACGGCAGAATGATCGTCTTCTGCCCTCTCGGTTTACAACTAATCTATTCCAGGTCCATCAAATCCAAAATATAACAGTTGGTTGATTTATTCCGTCTTCGGTATACAATACTTTTAAGAATACTCTGGGAGTCGGACACGACTAATATCTTTAAGAAGAAAGCTGAAGATACAGTCTTAATTGTGTGCAAAATTGTCACAATCTCAGCCGTAGAAGCTATAGAACTTTTTGGAGTTTTGAATGCTTTACTGATTTGGATCTGAGGGCAAAAAAAAGCACATCCAATATACTCCTCTGAAAAATGTTGCATTGTTCTTTGGGTAGAGGAACGCCTTACTTGGGAAAGAACAGTGACCTCTAAATTAACTGTACACAGAACTTTGGTCTTGTAGCAAAGAACACAAGCTTGCCTGCAGATTCCTGCCAACTGCATCATTCCTTGTGTGTGCTGTAGTCAGGTAACATACGTCGATAGGTCTGTTCGTGATTAGGGAGTACTTTCGTATTCTGGGTGTAAACTTTACGTCATTAACGGTAATAGCATCTGAAGCAGGAAGCTATTAGATACGCACAAGACTGCAAAACTTCATCAGAGGACGTCCACATAACAAGAATAATTCCAACCAGAGCATACGCTAAGAATTTTACAATGTCTCTTGTGGTGTTGTTATTCCACATAGTAACAAGAAATTTAACGTCCCTGGTATATTTCGTGTGCTACATCTACATCTATATCTACATGACTTCTCCGCAATCCACACTTAAGTGCCTGGTAGAGGCTTCATCGAACCACTTTCACGCTAATTTGCCTACCTTTCCACTCTCCAACAACGTGAGGGAAAAAAATACTTAAATCTTCCCGTGAGGGCTTTGGTTTCTCTTATTTTATTACTATGATCATTTCTTCCTATTTAGCTGGGCATCAATAAAATATTTTCGGATCAGGAGAAGAAAGTTGATGACTGAAATTTCGTGAAAGTTATCACCGAAAGGAAAACGCCTTTGTTTTAATGATTTCCACTCGCGTATCATATTCGTGATACTCTCTCTGCTTTTTCGCGACAATAATAAACGAGCTGCCCTTCTTTCAACTGTTTCTGTGTCATCCGTCAATCCTGTTTGGTAAGGATACCATGCCATACATCACTTCTGTAGCAGAGGACAGAATGTGTAGTGTAGGCAGTCTCTTCAGCAGACCTGTTGCATCTTCGAAGTGTTCTGCCAATAAAATGCAATCTTTGATTTTTCTTCCCCTTAACGTTATCTATATGATCATTCCACTTTAAGTTTCTCGTAATTGTTATCCTACTTTAGCTGAATTGACAGCATTTAAATTGCTTTGATTTATTGTGTAACCGAAATTAAACTGATTCCTTTTAACACTCGTTTGATGGCCTCGCGCTTTCGACTGTTTAGTGTCAACGGCCATTTCTTGCACCACACAGAGATCCTGTCTGAATCATTTTGCTATTGGTTTTGATCTTCCGATGTCTTTGCCAGACAGTAAATAACAACATCATCTGCAAACAGTCGAAGATGGCTGCTCTGTCCCATAAATCAATTATACAGATTAGGCAGAGGGCCTATAACGCTCCCTGGGGGAACTCTACGTCTACATCTACACTCTGCAAGCCACTGTGAAGTGCATGGCAGAGAATATGTCCCATTGTATCACTTATTAAGGCTTTCTCCCGTTCCATTCACATATGAAACGTAAGAAGAATGATTGTTTAAACGCCTCCTTGTGTTATGTCATTAATCTAATCTTGTCCTTACAATCCTTACAGGTGCCACAGCTCTGGTATAAGGGGCAACCAAAAAGATTCCGTTCAAAGACAGTATAGTCCAGAATCTCTCACATTCCGTGAGCACTGAGGTAATCACCCCATCGATGCAGCAGTTGGAAGGTACCCGTTTGGTAAAACACCGAGCCCTGTTGCGTGAAGAAAATCGCTGCTGCTTGCTGCACATCTTTGTCTAACAGGAATCTTCGACTCTTTAAGGCCTTGTTGAATGGACTGAAGATCGCACGTGGTGAGATCAGGAGTATAACGAGTGCTGGGTGTCTCCGATTTGAGTTGCCGTAACTTCTGCTTTACAGCGTTTGCGATATGGGGAGTGCCTTATCGTGAAGAAGCAGCACCCCTTGTCACACGGAACTTGGGGAACCATCCCACGGCAGTCATTTTGGACAGACATTCTTCATTCCCCGATGGATGTTTACCGGTGTTCGTCCTTCGGCAGCCAAGAAAAGAATAACGAACTATCGCCATATTTCACGTTTCGGCGTGTACTGCAGGTCGGAAAAACACGAATGCCAGACCAATCCCTTGCCTACATGTCGGTGCTTGTATATTCGCATCGCAGTCACGCTATGTTGCGTATATGCTGCAGCAATGCCCTCACCCCGAAACTTTTTGATCGACTCTTACACTACTGGCCATTAAAATTGCTACACCAAGAAGAAATGCAGATGATAAACGGGTATTCATTGGACAAATATATTATACTAGAACTTACATGTGATTACATTTTCGCGCAATTTGGGTGCATAGGTCCTGAGAAATCAGTACCCAGAACAACCACCTCTGGCCGTAATAACGTCCTTGATACGCCTGGGAATTGAGTCAAACAGAACTTGGATGGCGTGTACAGGTACAGCTACCCATGCAGAATCAACACGATACCACAGTTCATCAGGAGTAGTGACTGGCGTATTGTGACAAGCCAGTTGCTCGGCCACCATTGACCAGACGTTTTCAATTGGTGAGAGAACTGGAGAATGTGATGGCCAGGACAGCAGTCGAGCATTTTCTGTATCCAGAAAGGCCCGTACAGCACCTGCAACATGCTGTCGTGCATTATCCTGCTGAAATGTAGGATTTCGCAGGTATCGAATGAAATGTAACGTCCACTGTTCAAAGTGCCATCAATGAGAACAAGAGGTGACCGAGACGTGTAACCAATGGCACTCCACACCATCACGCCGGGTGATACGCCAGTATGGCGATGACGAATACAAGCTTCCAATGTGCTTTCACCGCGATGTCGCCAAACACGGGTGCGACCATCATGATGCTGTAAACACAACCTGGATTCGTCCGAAAAAATGACGTTTTGCCATTCGTGCACCCAGGTTCGTCGTTGAGTACACCATCGCAGGCGTTCTTGTCTGTGATGCAGCGTCAAGGGTAGCCGCAGCCATGGTCTCCGAGCTGATAGTCCATGCTACTGCAAACGTTTTCGAGCTGTTCGTGCAGATGGTGGTTGTCTTGCAAACGTCCCCATCTTTTGACTCAGGGATCGAGATGTGGCTGCACGATCCGTTACAGCCATGCGGATAGGATGCCTGTCATCTCGACTGCTAGTGATACGAGGCCGTTGGGGTCCAGCACGGCGTTCCGTATTACCCTCCTGAACCCACCGATTTCATATTCTGCTAACAGTCATTGGATCTCGACCAACGCGAGCAGCAATGTCGCGATACGATAGGCTACAATCCGACCTTTATCAAAGACGGAAACGTGATGGTACACATTTCTCCTCCTTACACGAGGCATCACAACAACGTTTCACCAGGCAGCGCCGGTAAACTGCTGTTTGTGTATGAGAAATCGGTTGGAAACGTTCCTCATGTTAGCACCTTGGTGTCGCCACCGGCGCCAACCTTGTGTGAATGGTCTGAAAAGCTAATCATTTGCATATCACAGCATCTTCTTCCTGTCGGTTAAATTTCGCGTCTGTAGCACGTCATCTACATGGTGCAGCAATTTTAATGGCCAGTAGTGTAGATATTGCTTGAGGTACCACTTAAAGCCGGTTCTTGAAACTTTATAACTTGGGATAGTTTATGTCTGTCTTCAAGAGTCTGCCATTTCAGTTTCTTCAGTATATCTGTGACACACTCCCACGGATCAAACAAACCTGTGACCATTCGTGCTGCCATTCTCCGTAAACGTTCATTTCGCCATGTTAGTCCTATGTGGTATGCGCTCCGCACTGCTGAGCAGTAGTGTAGGATGGGTCACACGAATCATTTGTAAGTAATTTTCTTTGTAAACTGAATCCATTTTCCCAGTATACTACCGCCTGCTTTAGCCATGACTGAGGCTATATGCTCATTCCATTTCATTCCCCTACAAAGTGTTACACACAGATATTTGTGTGAATTTACCCACTCTAACTTTGACTCGCTGATACAGGGGTCATGGGATACTATTTCTTTTTCGTCTTGTCAACTGCACAGATTCACATTTCTAAACATTTCAAGTTAGTCGCCACTCTTTGCACCCCTTTGAAATATTGTCAAGAGCTAACTGACTATTTATGTAGGTTCCTTCAGACAGTGCTTCACAATAGATATTTGCATTATCTGCAAAAATTCTAAGGTTACTGTTAATATTGTATGCAAGGTAATTAATACACAACACGAACAGCAAGGCCCGCAACACACTTCCATGGGACCCACCCGAAGCCACTTCTAATCTGTTGGGGACTCTCCTTCTAAGATATGACTTCTGTTTGTTCTATGACTTCCCATTCGTTACTATTTACTCGATGAGTTTCCTCAGTAACTACGAACGGTGCCCTTACTCACAGGAATTCACGAATCCAGTCTCACAACTTAGACCACACTCCACAGGCACGCAATTTGATTAGAAGGTGCTTGTTGGGAACGGTATCAGAAGCCTTCTGTAATCAAGAAATATGGACTCAATCTGAGATCCTTTGTCGATAGCACTATTAATTCATGAGAACGAGGAGCTAGTTGTTTTCCGCAGCAACGATATTTTCTTCATCCGTGCTGACCGTGAGTTAATAGCACCTTTTCTTCGAGGTAATTTATAATGTTCCAAAATCCTTCCGGGAACCGATGTCAGTGATATGGGTCTGTAATTCAGCGGGTTACTCCAATTTCCTGCCTTGTGTACTGATGCGACCTGTGTAACTTTCCAATCTTTTAGGTACGGATGTTTCGTCAAGCGAGAGGCTGTATATGATTGCTAAGTGTGGGGCTATTATGTCAGCATACTCTTAAAGGAACCTAATTGGTTTTCCGTCTGGACCGGAAGACGCTTTTATTGCAGATTTGAGTTGCTTGGCTACACCGAGCATATCCACTTCTAAGTTACTCATCTTGGCGACAATTCTTGATTCGAAATCTGGACTGCTTACTCCGTCTTCTTTGGTGCAGGAATTTCGGAAAGCCGTATTTAGTTGTACTGTATAGTGATACTGTCATCGGTAACATTACCATCTCGATCATACATTGAAGGTGTTGACTGTGTGTTGCCACTGGTACTGGATCAGAATCTCTTTGTATTTTCTGCCTGATTACGAAACAGAGTTTCGTTGAAGAAACTATTAGAAGCATCCCACATTGATGTCCGCGCCAAATTTCCTGCTTCTGTAAGACTCCTTCAATCTTGAGGGTTTTTCATTCTTTCAAATTTGACATACTGTTTTCTTTCTTATCACAACAGTGTTCTGGTCTATTTTGTGTGCCGTGGGGGATCAGTTACCTCTGTTATTGGTATCCATCACTGAATTTCTGTCGATACTACTTCTCTGCATGAGAGCCACATGCTCGATGCTTACATAGTTCGGAAGGAATGAAAACCGTCTCTTAGGAAGGTGTCAAGCGAATTTTTATCTGCTTTTTTAAACAAGTATATTTAACATTTACTTATCGTGGATTTGGATGTTACGGTATTCAGTCTCGCTACAATAATCTTGTGGTCACTAATCCCTGTACCGTCACGATGCTCCCTATTTGCCCAGGATTATTTGTTGTTAAGAAGTCAAGTACGTTTTCCTAACCATGGGCTTCTTAACTAAGTGCTCAGAATAATTTTCGGAGAAAGCATTTAGTACAATTTCGGACAATGTTTTATGCCTACTACCGGCTTTGGCCTACCACCATGAACCATGGACCTTGTCGTTGGTGGGGAGGCTTGCGTGCCTCAGCGATACAGATGGCTGTACCGTGGGTGCAACCACAACGGAAGGGTATCTGTTGAGAGGCCAGACAAACGTGTGGTTCCTTAAGAGGGGCAGCAGCCTTTTCAGTAGTTGCAGGGGCTACAGTCTGGATGATTGATTGATCTGGTCTTCCAACGCTAACCAAAACGGCCTTGCTGTGCTGGTACTGCGAACGGCTGAAAGCAAGGGGAAACTACAGCCGTAATTTTTCCCGAGGGCATGCAGCTTAACTGTATGGTTAAACGATGATGGCGTCCTCTTGGGTAAAATATTCCGGAGGTAAAATAGTCCCCCATTCGGATCTCCGGGCGGGGACTACTCAGGAAGCCGGCCGAAGTGGCCGTGCGGTTAAAGGCGCTGCAGTTTGGAACCGCAAGACTGCTACGGTCGCAGGTTCGAATCCTGCCTCGGGCATGGATGTTTGTGATGTCCTTAGGTTAGCTAGGTTTAACTAGTTCTAAGTTCTAGGGGACTAATGACCTCAGCAGTTGAGTCCCATAGTGCTCAGAGCCATTTGAACCATTTGAACTACTCAGGAGGACGTCGTTATCAGGAGAAAGAAAACTGGCGTTCTATGGATCGGAGCGTGGAATGTCAGATCCCTTAATCGGGCAGGTAGGTTAGAAAATTTAAAAAGGGAAATGGATAGGTTGAAGTTAGATATAGTGGGAATTAGTGAAGTTCGGTGGCAGGATGAACAAGACTTCTGGTCTGGTGAATAAAGGGTTATAAGTACAAAATCAAATAGGGGTAATGCAGGATTAGGTTTAATAATTAATAAAAAAGTAGGAATGCGGGTAAGCTACTACAAACAGCATAGTGAACGCATTATTGTGGCCAAGACAGATACGAAGCCCATGCCTACCACAGTAGTACAAGTTTATATGCCAACTAGCTCCGCAGATGACGAAGAGATTGATGAAATGTATGATGAGATAAAAGAAATTATTAAGGTAGTGAAGGGAGATGAAAATTTAATAGTCATGGGTGACTGGAATTCGAGAATAGGAAAAGGGAGAGAAGGAAATGTAGTGGGTGAATATGGATTGGGGGAGAGAAATGAAAGAGGAAGCCGTCTGGTAGAATTTGGCACAGAGCATAACTTAATGATAGCTAACACTTGGTTCAAGAATCATTAAAGAAGGTTGTATACATGGAAGAATCCTGGAGATACTAGAAGGTATCAGATACATTATATAATAGTAAGACAGACATTTAGGAACCAGGTTTTAAATTGTAAGACATTTCCAGGGGCAGATGTGGACTCTGACCACAGTCTGTTGGTTATGAACTGTAGATTAAAACTGAAGAAAGTGCAAAAAGGTGGGAATTTAAGGAGATGGGACCTGGATAAACTGACTAAACCAGAGGTTGTACAGAGTTTCAGGGAGAGCATAAGGAAACAATTGACAGGAATGGGGGAAGGAAATACAGTAGAAGAAGAACGAGTAGCTCTGAGGGATGAAGTAGTGAGGGCAGCAGAGGATCAAGTAGGTAAAAGACGAGGGCTACTAGAAATCCTTGGGTAACAGAAGAAATATTGAATTTAATTGATGAAAGGAGAAAATATGAAAACGCAGTAAATGAAGCAGGCAAAAAGGAATACAAACGTCTCAAAAATGAGATCGACAGGAAGTGCAAAATGGCTAAGCAGGGATGGCTGGAGGACAAATGCAAGGATGTAGAGGCTTATCTCACTAGGGGTAAGATAGATACTGCCTACAAGAAAATTAAAGAGACCTTAGGAGAAAAGAGAGTCACTTGTATGAATATTAAGAGCTCAGATGGAAACCCAGTTATAAGCAAAGAAGGGAAAGCAGAAAGATGGAAGGAGTATATAGAGGGTCTATACAAGGGGAATGTACTTGAGGACAATATTATGGAAATGGAAGAGGATGTAGATGAAGATGAAATGGGAGATGCGATACTGCGTGAAGAGTTTGATAGAGCACTGAAAGACCTGAGTCGAAACAAGGCCCCGGGAGTAGACAACATTCCATTGGAACTACTGACGGCCTTGGGAGAGCCAGTCCTGACAAAACTCTACCATCTGGTGAGCAAGGTGTATGAGACAGGCGAAATACCTACAGACTTCAAGAAGAATATAATAATTCCAATCCCAAAGAAAGCAGGTGTTGACAGATGTGAAAATTACCGAACTATCAGTTTAATAAGTCACGGCTGCAAAATACTAACACAAATTCTTTACAGACGAATGGAAAAACTGGTAGAAGCCGACCTCGGCGAAGACCAGTTTCGATTCCGCAGAAATGTTGGAACACGTGAGGCAATACTGACCCTACGACTTATCTTAGAAAATAGATTAAGGAAAGGCAAACCTACATTTCTAGCATTTGTAGACTTGGAGAAAGCTTTTGACAACGTTGACTGGTATACTCTCTTTCAAATTCTAAAGGTGGCAGGGGTAAAATATATATATTGAGCAAGCAGTGAAGGAAACAAAAGAAATATTCGGAGTAGGAATAAAATCCATGGAGAAGAAATAAAAACTTTTAAGGTTCGCCGATGACATTGTAATTCTGTCAGAGACAACAAAGGACCTGGAAGAGCAGTTGAACGGAATGGACAGTGTCCTTAAAGGAGGATATAAGATGAACATCAACAAACTTTGCATTGGAGGGCAGGGTGGAGGGTAAAAATCGTAGAGGGAGACCAAGAGATGAATACACTAAGCAGTTTCAGAAGGATGTAGGTTGCAGTAAGTACTGGGAGATGAAGAAGCTTGCACAGGATAGAGTGGCGTGGAGAGCTGCATCAAACCAGTTTCAGGACTGAAGACAACAACAACAACAACAACAACCGGCTTTGAAAATGTGTTTTCTTTAACATGCCGAGACTAGATTGGAGTCATCACCTGTGGAGTGCCTATTTAAGAGGATATTTAAGTTTTCTTTGAATCTTTCAGCAACTGTGTCTTCTGAGTCAGGGGGTCGGTAAAAGGAATCACTTATTAAAGCATTCCGGTTGTCGGGTAAAAATTTATATCCGTAGATTCCAATAAAAGGTAGCAGCAAACACACCACCATCAGTAGTATTAAATCTAGCCATTCTGGACATCCTCAGGTCCTTCGTAACAATTCCACCTGAATTATTTCCGGCTTTATCCAGGTTTCAGTACGTATAATGATTCAGTGTTGTCTGTTAGCATTTGCGGTTCTGGTTCTTTCCCAACATAGCTCGTAGGTCTACTCTTGTCCTGTGTTTGCCCTGCAATCTTTGAGACTGAAGCCCTTTGTGTTCTTTCACGAGATTCTCTAACCTAAAGAACCACGCCGTCCATTCCTCACAGCCCCCACTACCCATGTACCAGCCTCCCGTGCGTAATGGGTCTCTGACTTTTCAAGCGGAACATGACACCCCGCGCCCTGTGGCGCAAGTCAAGAACCGTGCTGTCTACATGATAACAGAACCATTTGAGCCTCTGATTCACACCCTCGTCTCTATACCAAAGGTCCGAAATCGGTCCTGTCGATGATGTTGCACATGGTGAGTTCTACCTTCATCTTGCAAGGAAAATTGGTAGCCTTTACCAACTGAGACAGCCGCTGGAAACCGCAAGGAATATTTTCCAGTCCAAAGCGGCACACATCATTAGAGTGAACATGAGCCCCCACCTGCAGCTAGCTGTGCCCTGACCTCTTCATGGCATCCCGAAGAGCACTTTCCACACTTGGGATATATGCACATTTAGTGCACACTGAATTCTCCTCCATGGTACCCATATCTCTAAGGGGCTCCATTACGCCCCTAACATTGGAGCTGCACACTGAATTCTCCTCCATGGTTCCCATATCTCTAAGGGGTTCCATTACGCCCCTAACATTGGAGCTGCCAACTACCAGTAATCCCATCCTCTATGAACATCTCATAGGCCAAGATGCTTTCTCGGAAACAGGAAAAGCGACTGTATCTGGTTCAGGATCTAAATCAGCCACAGATCATGCCTGAAACCTGTTTATCAGACGAACCAGGGTGGCCCCAATAGTGGAACGATAGAGGGACACATGGAATGTGCTGGATATTTCTTGGATACCCACGGCTAGTCCCTCTGCGGTAACGCCGAATGACAACAGCCTCAAGCTAAGTGTCCAAAGCCAGCACTACATGGAACTGTAAGTGAAGGATCTTAACAAAAAGCGGTCACCGTCCCTACTCATAATAAACAATATAGAACTCTACATTACACAATTATTAACACCTGGACTGTGCCTAGTAAGCACATATACATGCAAGAAATTTAAGAATTAAATTACTAAGTACACAGGTATATCTAAGTACACAGGTACATCAAAATAAATCGCTTCGAGTTAGAAGGTCGTAAAAATAATTCACAAATGAACGATGTATTCGGCTGTGATGCTCCTGGAGCAGGGGTTGCTGCCTTACTGTGCTTTGCATCTTCTGTGTGCATCCTGTAATAAATTGAGAAACATTTGCAGCATTTATCCCAAATCCATGATGTGTCACTTTGTACCTGAGTCTCTGTCGTCGAAAACAGCGGTATGTATGCTCGCCAGAAAAAATATTATTCATCTCCTTAACATAGCACGCTGATCGCTTCTGAGGGTTGTAAATGCTGCATTGTTACCAGGCGGTCATGTGACATATGAGTATATGACAGTGAAGTAACGTGCTTATACTAGTCAGTGGTATATGATCAGCATAGTAAGATGCGTCGACATTTGAGCATGACAAAATGCCAGGAAACCGTTCTCGTGTTTGGACGAGCCCTTGGCTACTCCGTAAATGGTGTATAAACTATCACTTCCCAGCACAGGTCCTATCACCAGTTTTGGACGAGGATGTGATCTGCGTGGCATAATCAGGTTGAAATGGTTCTAAGCACTATGGGGCATAACATCTGAGGTCATCAGTCCCCTATACTTAGAGCTACTTAAACCTAACTAACCGAAGAATATCACACACATCCATGCCCGAGGCAGGATTCGAACCTGCAACCGTAGCAGCCGCGTGGTTCCGGACTGAAGCGTCTAGAGCCGCGCGGCCACAGCGGCCGGCGCAATCAGGACGTTGACGACAATGTGGGCTGAAGTCTGCTAAGTTATCGTTAACGGAGTGAAGTGAAGAAAGTGTCCTAGGATGCTTAGCACATGTGGTTCTGGAACGGAGAGAACAAGTTGTTGCCTTCATACAATACGGTGCAAACACTTAGGGATATAGTTTAAGAACCATTTATTTCCCCATAGTTCAGCCTAGTTTGGAGAGATTTCTTACAGTTGCTGTATATCTTAGCAGATCAATGAGTACACTCTACCACTCTATGTGTTAGTCCTTCTCAGCAATTTCCAGTTTTTGAGTTCTACCTTTTGCTATCAGAGACGAGAGCTCTCCTTGCAACTCGTTCCGACAATACACAGTCAAATACTTAAACCACACTAGGAGACAAGTGCGAGACAGCACTTGATCCTCTATATACTGTGGCACACACAAAATACTATTACTCATTGCTGCTACTAGAGACGAACAATACTGAACTTGTTCTTTTCTAACAGGCAGAAAACTCAAGATAATAGCAGTTTCTGGATACTTGCCCTCCTCCAAATGTGTACAGACTTCTAGCAGTTTTTGCTGCATCAGCTTCAATATGCTATAGTGACTGATCTCGACGACTGGGGCCGGGCGGGGTAGCCGGGCGGTCTAGGACGCCTTGCACGGTTTGCACGGCTGCCCCCGTCGGAGGTTCGAGTCCTCCCTCGTGCTTGGGCGTGTGTGTGTTGTCCTTAGCGTAAGTTAGTTTCAGTTAGTTTAAGTAGTGTGTAATCCTAGGGACTGACGACATCAGCAGTTTGGTCCCATAGGAATTTACTACCACCACAACCACGGCTGTTGTACTGCTCCTAGCTAGTTCCTCGTAATCACTCCTTCTAACCGATAGTACTGACTCCGCTTGCGACTGATTTTGTCCTGTGCGGTTGTCGTTTATACAGGATGAATCACCTAAAACTCGAAACGCAAATACTGCGGAAACAGAAAGTGCTTTTGATGTATGGTTTTCACAGAATGGACTGGTAATCAGGGGCTCGTAATTTTAGCCAATAAACAGATAGCAATAAAACCTAGAAAGTGTATTTTTGTCAAAACATACACTTTTTAAATGGAATAAACCCTATTGACACGAATAAACTAAAGATAATGTAAATTAGAATATCAGTGATGTTTGTTGCAGGATTATAGTGCGAGTCGTTTACGAAATACCGTACTTTGAAAAATTTCAACACCGACATTTGTTTGTGCCATTCACCATGCGTAATTATTAGGTACGATATTTCGGTGTGTGTTTACAGTGTGCTTGTGTGTTCCTTGAGAGGACAGCGACTTGATGTTAGGTAGTGTGTGGCAGTCCAAGCAGTATGTCGTGAATGGACGATGTGATTTAGCAAGGCAGAACAAGCCAACATTCTCTTGGTTTATGGAGAGTGTTCTTGTACGTTATATGCCGCAATTTGTCCCAATAAACGTCAACCATCTCAGCAATTATTTATCAACATCTGCAACTAGTTACGTGAAGGTGGTAGTGTAACACCTTGACAAAGTAACAGAAGGAAACAAGTGACGACAGAAGAGGGAGAAATTAATGTTTTGCTGCTGTTGCAGTTGAGCTGCGCGTTAGATCCCGAGCAATCGCACGAGGAAGCAGCATGAGTCAGGTAAGTGTCCTACGCATTTTCCATCGATATAGGTTCCATCCGTATGACATCTCTCTCCATCAAGAGCAGGATGGAAACGTTTATGAGAGTCGTGTTGACTTCCGTACATATTAAGACAGGATACTCCAGGTGTACCATTATCTTGTTTAGTGATGAAGCCATGTTTACTAATTGCGGCCAGGTAAATCGCTGAAAGATGAATTATTAGTCTGTTGACAGACCCCATTGGCTTCGTCGGGTGGAACGTCAGCGTCCATGGAGTGTACACGTGTGGTGTGGGATAGTGAACCATCAGCTCATAGAACCCTTTCTCATAGATGGAACACTGAACGCGCACAAGTGTCGCAGCCTTCCTAACATACCATCTTCCACGAATGCTAGAAGATGCTCTTCTGCAGACTAGAAAGCAGCAGTAGTACTAACATGTTGGCTGTTCAGCCCACAGTGCACGAAATACTACAGCATGTCTTCACGAATCGTTTCCAAATCGTTGGACTGGATGCAGAGAACCTGCACGTTGGCGCCAGAATTAACACCTGTAGACTTTTTTCTGTGGAGAAAGCGGAAAAACACTCTCTACAAGGACATTCCAGCTACACCCTATGATATGCAACGACGTAGCACTGCAGCCCGCTCGCAAATCTCCAGCCGGCCACTGTGGCCGAGCGGTTCTAGGCGCTTCAGTCTGGAATCACGCGACCGCTACGGTCGTAGGTTCGAATCCTGCCTCGGGCATGGATGTGTGAGATGTCATTAGATTAGTTAGGTTTAAGTAGTTCTAAGTTCTAGAGGACTGATGACCTCAGATGTTAAGTCCCATAGTGCTCAGAGCCATTTGAATCTCCGCTGAAATGCTAGCACATATACGGCAGTGGTTCCGTACCAGACTGAAAGCACGTTTTACCGCTGCCGGTGATCATTTCAAACACAACCTGTGACGGTCAGTTGTCTCGTTACTGGTCATAATCCACATTACTAGTGTATACACATGTGTCGTTCTTTAGTGTGTGCCACCGTAGATCTAGCGGTTCTAGGCGCTCAGTCCGGAACCGCGCAACTGCTTACGGTCGCAGGTTCAAATCCTACCTCGAACATGGATGTGTGTGTGATGTCCTTAGGTTAGTTAGGTTAAATAGTTCTAAGTTCTAGGGGACTGATGGCCACAGATGTTAAGTCCCATAGTGCTCAGAGCCATTTGAACCATTTGCCAACGCAGATATTGCGCAAGTGGCATTCTAATGTATCCTACTTTTAGTTTATTAATATCAATAGGATATCGTTCCATTTAAAAAAGCGTACGTTTGCAAAAAATACACTTTCTAAGTATTATTACAATCTGTTGAGTGGCTAACAATACGAGCCCCTGGCTACCAGTCCATTCTGCGAAAACTGTGCGTGCTGGCCGGTGTGGCCGAGCGTTTCTAGGCGCTTCAGTCTGGAACCGCGCGACCACTGTGGTCGCAGGATCGGATCTTGCCTAGGGCATGGATGTGTGTCATGTCCTTAGGTTAGTTAGGTTTAAGTAGTTCCACGTTCTAGGGGACTGATGACCTCAGATGTTAAGTCCCAAAGTGCTCAGAGCCAGCCAAAACTGTACGTCAACAGCGCTTTCCATTTCCGCAATATTCCGAGGCAAGTCTCAGGTGATTCACCCTCTGATTTATCAGGGACTACTGCATGACTTCTACTAAAATTGTTGCTAGCTGAGAGGACACAGACATTCGAATATCTTTACATGGAATGATGTACCACTCGCAGCCATGTCACACAGTGTAAGAATGGTAGTAAGAACATCCTAACCGAGAGAGATCGGAGACAGTTGTCACACCGAGAGACAATTGGTTTGAAATCCAACAGGAGCTGCTATCTTCAGTGAATGAAAGTCCGTAACCGGTTTCCGAATGAACAATGCGAAAGGAACCCTTCAGATATAAATTATGTAGAAATGTTGTTCGATTTGTGTTGCCTGTTTTACTATCAGTGAGTGTTCACTTACTTTATTCGTAATATTCATTGTCTTTTGCGCCACATCTGACTGAAGGACTTCAAATTTATTGTAGGGCATCTTCATCGTTTATAATTACGTTCATGAATTACGCTTGCTTAAATGTTTTGCTAGTATAGTAGGTAATTTATCAATTTCTGCTCTGTCGCATGGCGCTCTTTTCCACAACAATGGAATCCTTATTACTAAGCCGCTATCCCACAACCAGAGGCAACAAAAATTTGATTTTGATTATTTCGTGCAATTGTTGACCGATTTTAAAACTTTAAAATGCTGTCGTAATCTACTCATTAAGAGATGTAATCTTATACTGAGAATTCAACAAAATTGTGCGTTTGTCTTCAGGCAATGTAGCTGACGGCGCACATGTCCCGGGCTGTATTCATCCAGTATTTGAGAGTGAGAGCACTTTACCGCTTCGGACAAATTTTACACAAAATTTCAAATCTTTACGACCTTTTTTCTCTCTGAAACCCACCACAAAGTGAAGACACGAAAAAAAATTATCGCCTACTACGTTTTCGCTGTTCATGCAGAAAAACTTGAATGATACCTGTCGTCTTTTACCGCTGCAAGGTACTGGTAGGATTCACTTTGCGAAACATCTCTTTCCTGTTTTATTAAATCTCAAGAATGACTATGCAAGTAGAGCCTACGTTCGCTTGCCTCGAACAATTACCAAACTCAAAATTTCTGATTAGTGTGCCAAATATATTTAAAGCTTAATTAATTAAACGATAAAAAGGTGCCACCTCGCAGGTCATTTGAGGATCTAATAAAATACCGATCCATATATTGGATATACAATAATTATGATAAAAATTTAACTGAAACATTACTACGGGGAGGTGCAAACTGACTGGTTTTAAGCATCCTGACTAGGAAGCGGTATGGCGCTGTGAGATGTAGTAGCAACAAATTCAGCAATAATTAGCATTTATTTCCTCATTAAAAGTAACACACACGCTCACAGATGTTAAGTTAAAACGAAGTTACTTGGAATGCTGGCGAGACATTGTGTATTATACATCGCAACAACTGAATCGACACGTGTGGCGCAAGTCTGCTGAATTACTGGCTACAGTTTATCGGGACCACACATACCAAGTTCACACTGATCACCCACACAACAAAAGATAGAATTTAGAACAAAGTTTCCCTATCCCACATTAAGCTCACTGGGTCAGAGTGCGACTGGCTTTAATGGTCAATTTCGGAGAACGAAGCCCACTTCCAAAATTCCGTCCAACTAAGTAATTTTGTAAACAAATTTACCAAACGTGATCACATCTATTCCGCGATGAAACTGAAAATTCAGTTCGGACATGAGAGGTGTTTACGTCGAACTGGAACCTCATGGTTTACAAAGAAATGTCCGCAGCTCGTGGTCGCGCGGTAGCGCTCTCGCTTCCCGCGCCCGGGTTCCCGGGTTCGATTCCCAGCGGGGTCAGGGATTTTCTCTGCCTCGTGATGACTGGGTGTTGTGTGATGTCCTTAGGTTAGTTAGGTTTAAGTAGTTCTAAGTTCTAGGGGACTGATGACCATAGATGTTAAGTCCCATAGTGCTCAGAGCCATTTTACAAAGAAATGCACGTGGTGCAGCAGAGTATAGGTACCGTGGGAAGGAAGCACAAATTAGACGGTAAATTAAATGAAATTTATCACAAGCATTCTACAAAGCACACGACACTTTCATACGTGATACACGAAACTAACTGAAACTGTACGTCGCGTGGCAGCACCGCTCGTCCGCGCCAAGTTGCAGTTGCACAAAAGATCTCATCGAATAAACTGAATACTAATGAAATTAATACCGTTCCCTGACTGAATCAGTTGGTGCGGCATGATTATCAATGCCGCGCACCAGCGTGACTACCGAAAACTCAGACAAAGCTAACGCTTACACATTTCAGCTTAGCGACTGGAGATACTACTCAGACCATCGTCACTCACCGGCGTCCTAGGGAAGAGTAAAACTAACCCGCCCACTAATGCCTCTCTGACCCAACGTAGCCGCATTCAAATCTCCACAGCAAAGTTGACTAAACTGCTTTCTAACATTCAACGAAATCTCCTGACAGCTAAAAATTATAAAAGAAAACCGAAGTGCTAGCTATAGACAATAGCAGATGACAATAGGGGGCAGGATGAATATAACATGAACACATGATAACGGATTTCACAAACACACACAGAACATAACTATGAATCTGAAATTGGAAAAGACATTCTCCTTTGGCGTTGAAATGCCACTGAGAAAGGCCACTGTAATATCTCGCACTCTCTCGTCCATCCTTCTCTCCAGACAAAGTCTTACCGAACATTTGAGTCGTTAAGAATTGCAGGGAAACCCAAGGTTGCCTTGTAAGATCAACGGAACGGCTCACGTGGAGACGTTTCAAATTTCAGCATCACGCATGAACCTTTATTTTATTACTTCTTTACTAACGGCTCTATTCGCAACACAGCCTAGAGCCAGCTTCCACGTATACCGCTGAACGAACTTGCAAAATTAATATCGTAGTACGACAGATAAATCAGGAGGTATGACGTCATAAACATAGAGATGCGCGAAAAACTAGCGTTTGCTTAAAACGGAGTGTGAATTACCCCGACTATATCCATCCAGTATTTCATAATCAGAGCACTTAGTGACTTCGAACGAACTTTAAGCATCATTTGAGAGACCTTTCTTAAACTTTTCCTCGCTTACATTTTAATACATTAACCGATGTGTAATGTAGTTTGACGCTCTTTTGTACATAAGAGTTCGATTATTTAAAGAACCGGGGGTTTACTTGAGTATAACTAAAGCGTTAGGTGAATGAAGCAGAATCACTTTTCTGTTATAAATGTGGAGTCATTTTTCCCTCGTTCTGTTTGGGAGTGGAACAGGGAGAGAAGATGCTAGTTGTGGTACGAGGTACCCCTCGCCGCGCACCGTATGGTGGATTGCGGAGTATGTATGTAGACGTAGATGTAGAATACTCGAGAGTTTTGAAACGCAACGGAATTGCCACTATTTTTCTCACTACTTATGAAACAGTTATTTTATTTTTCTCCACAAATATTGAACATAAGATGTAACAGACTCACGTGGGCGCAGAGTCGAAAAATATTTTGGTCTGAGTTCTAGTTTCCGCCACTTACGAGGGAATACTGAAAAGTAACACGTTTTTGAAATAAAACAAACGTTACTAACATTGTACATCTTTATATTTCATGTGTACATACTCATATCAAGACATTCACCCTCGCAACGAACACATTTCTCACGACAAAAGACCAGGAGACCAGTGTGTTGAGACCGTCACTGTCGAATGTCTGATTTTTGTTGATGGAGCCAAAACCTTACCTCTGACTGCACCGCGTCATCACTATCAAACTGGAGCCCCTAAGGTGTTCTTTCAGAATAGGAAACAGATTAAAACCAGATGGGGCCAAGTCGGGACTGCATGGAGAGTGATCGACGGCAGTGAAGTCAAGGCGTCGGATTGTTGCAGATGTCGCAGCGCTCGTGTGTGGTCTGCCGTTGCCATGTCAAAGGAGAGGGTGCCCCATATGTGGACGAACTCTTCGAATTCGAAACTCGATTACAGCAGGCATTTTCTCGCACAGCGACGTAGTTACGTAACACACGGCCATGTTACACGCTACAATTCGGAACGCTCTGGACACAGAGGCTGTAGATATTGTAGATATGTAGACATAAGAATAAAGATGTAGAATGTTTTATGTAAAAAGTATCAAGAATTTTCACACAAAAAATTCGGCGCCATTACTTTTCAGCACGCCCTCTTAGTATTTAGGCAAGAAACTAAGACAATACAGCTGCAGTTCGACAGCCAGTTTAGGTGCAGATCACTTGGAAAGAAGGATCCTCATCGGAAAATGTGACATTCTTTATGATCTTCGCAATAATAGCACGAGTATGGAAAGAGCGGCCATAACGGCACCCTAAGATTTGGTGATTCTTAGGTAAATTGCATTGAATTAAGGAACTAAAGAAATCACGTAGTATACAGCCAGTCTATCCTCCTACCTGTCTGACGTTTTCCTTTCTCATAGGACAAAAGTAAAGCATTTAAATAATCAATAGTAAGAAAAACACCCGAAACTGTGTCCGAAGGTAGTGCATGGCTAAGTAAGTTAAGAAAAAGTGAACTTAGAGAAAATATTGTGATTACGGTATAAGTTATGTGTTGAGACTAAAAAATTAACTACATAATATTGTGAGTGGTACACTTGTACGTGGAGCCATATTTTGTAATATATTTCATGAAAAATGACATGAAACGGTTATCACGTGTAGAAGATATTGTATCTTTCACACCACTGAACCAAAGATGTTGCCTGAGTGGCAGAATCGATTATAAGTAGGGGCGTTCGGATCACAGTAGCAGTTGCCGTTGCATTCTGTTAAAGCTAGGATGTAAGACTTTAAGCTAGTGGCTAGCTGTGAGAATTTAGCTGTCGGTCTATGGACGCAGCATGTTACAGTTTTGCATGGTAATTAAATTTTGTATATTTAGTTTTAAGTATGCAACAACGCAATGTAGCTTGTGCTAATTTTACAATACTGACCCTTGAATGTAGGAACCAAGTATTTGCCACCAGATTTAATGTATAGGTTTATTAGGTATACCCGATTTGTAATATTTTGTGTGTTTTGTAATCCTGATGCAGACAAATTAAATTTCGGAATCTATTTTCTCAAACGATGTCAGACCTGTTGTCATATAACAATCCAAGTATTGTTAACTATGTCAGTAAGTGAGAATCGTAGAACAGCTGAGAAGTTCACTGATTTTGAAGTTAACGTAAAATGTTTCATAACAGATTTTGTGAAGGAGAAACTTTATTTTGAATACAAGTCTCTAATTGAGCCATTCGGTCTTAGCATATTCCCTTATCAGTACCTCATCCTCTTCCATATCGTATTTATGTAAATCCGATGAATATTTTTTAAAAGAAATGATTTTTCAATCAGGATCAGAAAAGTATTAATGTTTGTAAAAGGTTTAATGCGGGCAGCATTGCATAGCGCTGAGCCAATATCCAAAATTATCACTGATCATGTGCAAGGTTATTCACTTATCAACTAATCTACTGACATTATTTTACGGCCGGCATTGCACTTCACTGAGCCAAGATTGAATATTTTGTACGCCTACTGTGGTGAGAACAGAATACCAAGATTACATCTGTTGCGAGCTAAGTAAAATGTATTTCATTGTTTATTTGCATAGGGAATTTTATCAGTTTATTGCACAGGGCCATAGATCTCGGTGCTCACGAGATAGAGTAAATTTGAGAGGGATTGATTTCGTTATAGGCATTACATACTGATTTTCCAGATGAAGATGTTTAATTTTTCCTTGTATTACAATAAAACCGATTAAGCACACAATTTGCTCAACAACACATTACACAGTAACTTCCAGTAAGACAAACATTACGCATTGCATATCTATTAACAGAAACAAATAATAATTTTATTAAAGAGTATTACAGTATAACCATATGTTTAAAGAAAAAGACAGCAACCAGCCATTATTAATACTGCTATTTATTTAAGTAAATAGCGCCGTAACCGGTTTCGAACTGACAAGTTCATCATCAGACGGCTGTTTACGATATTTGCAATGTACACTTTACATAATCGTCAGTTTTCGATTTTTATTCTACCACTGTGGCGAAATATTCTAGGTGTGTTTACGTGCCCTACGGTGGAAAACAGTGTTAGAAGCCCCCTATGTGAACATAAATAACCTCCAAACGATGAAATACAGAGTAAACAAATATGCGAAGTTAAGTGTTGCAAAGTTGCAGGAATGTATTTTTTGGAATATTTGAAAAACACATTCCTGCAACTTCGCAACAAAATTGCGCGGAATTTGTATGTAAGTACCATAACCACTTAACCTCACATGTTTGTATTTCAGCGTTTGGAAGTTATTTATGTTCACATATGGCGCTTCTAACACTGTTTTCTACAGTAGGGCACGAACACACCAAGAATATTTCGCCACAGTGGAAGAATAAAAATCGAAAACTGACGATTATGTAAAGTGTATCTTTCAAATATCGTGAACAGCCGTCTGATGATGAACTTCACAGTTCGAAACCGTTTGCGGCGCTATTTACTTAAGTAAACAGCAGTATTAATAGTGGCTGGTTGCTGTCTTCTTCTTTGTAAGAATCAGCCTACATTAGCCGTACACAGCCACGGTCTCACCATGTCAATTTTACACAAAATAGCATTTTTAAAGAAAAATTCATTAACTCTACCGAGAAAAAAACGTGATTCAAAAAATTTTAGGCAACGTTTTCATCCTTACAAATAGCCGCGCACTATTTGTGTGCTCAAATCACGTATCCAGGGCACCTGACTTCAAGCTCTATGTTGGAAAAGTTTTCCCGATACCACAAATGCACCCCTTTCCAGCCATTCTGGTCTCATTATTAAAATTATGTGTTAGATTATTCCTCTCGGAGAGTTTAGAAGCTGCACATCTTTGATCTTTAACAGCCATACCTAACAATATCAACAACAGAACGTGATCGTGAATTTCCTTTTCTTTTTTTTGGGATAAAATGAGTGAAACACTCCAAATACCTTCTTGTTTTCAGTACTCAATTAATATCCACATGAAAAATCATAGAAACGGAAAGCAAAAAGTTTTAATTCGGGGCAGGTCTAGTCTCCAAGACGCCATTCCATAGCAGCCGTTTTTAGCTGCCAACAGCTTCCGACGAAGCATGTGTCGGCATGGGAATTTGTAACCACTCTTTCAAAACTGACTTGTTATGTAAGTTTGTAATAAATACATGAAGTGAAAAGTTACCTTTGATCTGAGGTTCAAATCACACAGAATGTTAGTGCGAGACAACACAATATCTCGGCTCCTTAAAATGACTATGCGTAACTGAAGGGTCTGGAGCGATACCTTTATGTAGTTTCCGTACGATTGCAGCACTGTACCGACTCAGAAATTCAAATGGTCCTTATGCCTTCAGTGTCCATATGCCCCATCCCCTATGATAGTTTGATGAAGATGATTATGTCTTACTTGCAAAGACGAATCTTTGTTATGGGTTGGGTGTAGTTGCTTTGACGGTTTGTAACCGTACGTCTCACTATAAACACTTTCGCCAGTGCGATTTTTGTAGCAAACGCAATAACTTGATTTCCTTCTGCCTGAGATAGTTTTTATTCCACTACTATTTTTAGGTGACTAACTGGTTCTATATAGTAGCTCTAGATAGCCACAGTAAGTTATGGGCCATTGTCACAGGTGTGCATAATATGCGGCAGGGGTGGCTCCTGCTTAGGTTTACAGGTTTGCGTTATCCCCAGGAATAATTCTGTTACACTGTGTTTGCTTATCGAAGTTTCTATATAAGTGAAGAAGTAACGCGCCTTTTGCGTTGGCCAGGCTCTAAGCTCCAAAAACATCCAAGTAGGACGACTATGTGCCGACGGCGACTTGGGATTGCACAGGGCCTGCAAACCCCGACACGTGTGGTTCAAAAGGGGGTGGGTGGCCGTGCTTGGGACACTGTTGCCGTATACGGGCCCTTGGTGTATAAACACCGCAAGCGAACCACCCTAGAGCGGGGGGAGAACCCGGGAGCGAACTGAGTAGCATTCGCCCCGACAGTGGACGGGTCAACTCCGCCTCGCCACGTCCCGAGGATATGAGTAGGCTCGCGGACGGGCGCTGCGAAATCACGTCCAGACACTGGTAGCTACTAGCATGCAGCGACTCGTGGAGCAGCTTGCGGCCGCAATGTGCGGCGCAGAAGCAGCAAGCAACGGAGGCAACATCGGCAGCTCCGATCGAGGTTTTCGGAGGTTTCCCTTGGTCGTAAGGCGAATGTCGGAGCTGACCCCTTTTAACCACTCCAAATAAATTGCTAATTAGGAGAAATAGAATAATCCCCTTTTAGCACAACAAATATATAAACAGTGCAAAAACAGAGTAACATAGCTGGTACTTGAGGCCTGAATAGTGCGGAAGCCCTTAGTGACCCGCCCGCCGCCCTCCTTCCGAAGAGAACCAAAACTGTCGGATCTTCGAATAAAGCTGGATTCTCGTGCCTCATTATCAGTTCACGTGTAGCTTCTAACGAAATAACTATTTAGCTGCTAACGAAATAACTATCTCCTGTGCATTGTATCCGTTATTTTAGCGTATGCTATAGAGAATTTTGAAACAACAAGTGAATACGTGAAAAGATGAAACACATAATTTGCTTGCTCTATGAATCCATCATTTCGTGCAACTTTGAAGAAAAATTAGAAATCAAGAGGCTATGTACCTGAACAATTTTGCAGGCATTTCAAACGAAAAGTCATCAGTTCAGTAGAAAATTCCTCTCTATGCTGTACAGCAAGGATCAATGCCTGTGTGATTGCGATTTGGAAAACGCCTTATCTTGTTTTGCTTGTTTATTATTTGGAGAGCATTCGTGGACTAAACACGGAGTCTGTGACAGTCAGCACCTCAACGACAAAATTAGGAAACACGAATTTCCTTCAGTCCAGGTGAATAACATTTAGGGTTTGGAAACTTTAGGAAACGCAAATATAGCCACCCAATTAGATAGTGGGTACAGAAGATCCATGTCATTAAACAACCAAAAATTTATCCACAGTAGGTAAATACTAATTATTAACTGTATTCGTATCTGTGGTGTATTGGAATTTGCCCTCAAATGACGCGATGAGACTCTAGACACATTTCAGTCCTGATATTTTTCGTGCCTTGATTAATTCTAATGAAGATTTAGACGCTGTATGAAAATCGCAGTCCGCAGCTCGTGGTCGTGCGGTAGCGTTCTCGCTTCCCGCGACCGAGTTCCCGGGTTCGATTCCCGGCGGGGTCATGGATTTTCTCTGCCTCGTAATGGCTGGGTGTTGTGTGATGTCCTTAGGCTAGTTATGTTTAAGTAGTTCTGAGTTCTAGGGGACTGATGACCATAGATGTTAAGTCCCATAGTGCTCAGAGCCATTTGAACCATTTTGAAAATCGCATTTAGAAAAGCGTCAGTCGATAGATGTCAACGCCCTTTCATGGTCGTCAAGTCTCGACAGCCACCGTCGTCTGTGAGTGGGCCTCTCTCCCTGGCAGCCGTCCCATGTGCCACCTCGGATCCCTCTGCAGTCATCGAGATGCCTCTATCTTCGTTTGCTGCTCCACCTCTGGATGTGGGTGTGTGCCCTCTGCATGATTTTTCAGTTGGCGTTCCCAGGTAGGCTCAGGGTGTATGTCGGGATGCGGGCAGCAGCTCAGCACTGGGCTCAGTTTCGGCTCCTGTTTCCTGATTGTCACCTACATCCAGTCCTGCCTCCGATCACTACTCAGTGATTAAGGTTTGGGGGTGTCGTGTCCCAACACAGGACAGAGGGAAGACTGGAGGTTGGGGCTCCGTCTCCAGTTTCTGAGCGGTGAGGAGCAAATGCAGAGAGACAACCAGTGAAGGCAGGCTGACGACTTGGATCAGCGCCAAACACTGTCGCAGGGCACCTACTAAAGGCGCAGATTTTGGGAATCAACAGGATGCTGGGAGCAGGAGATTCGTGAAATTATGGGGTCTGATAAACACTGTTTATTACTGATCAGACTAACTACTACACTGGAGGCTAATTCTAAACACTAGAAAAGGCAAAGGAGGGAATTGGTTGCACAGCAGAAGTCAGAGTCTGAATTCACAGGGCTGGGCGCTAACAGAAGCAGCGAACCTAGCAGCATGTTGAGTACAAACTTGAGAGCAGCACTCCAAGTGAAAAGAAGCAGACATGGCAGAGCTTGCCGAGGCTGGCCACGAGCGACACTTAGTAGACGGGTAGTATTCATTTCACGCTAGGTGAGGAGAGCCCTACGTCAACGTAACGTTGGCACGCGTCATCATTAGTTTCACGAGTTGTCCTATCGACTGTTGTGTGCATTCTGTATACATCGACTGTTGTGTGCGTCTTGAATCTGCACTGTTCATTGTTCTTAGTTGATTTACAAGATGAAGGCAAAATTAAATGGAACTAGGTGGTTTAATATTTCCAGCAATATTCGGAATTACTTCCAACTTCAGTTTCTCAGTTTAACGTTTCTGCCCACATGAATTATGTACAATCCATTGGCTTTTATAAAAATACGAAACACTTTAATTTCTCCCTATTCACGTTTTTATCCACATGATTTATGCACGATTAATCTGACTAAAAAATGCGTAGACACTTTCGTCATAGTTATGATTCCTTCATTCAGATATTCGTAATGTTCATGAAACACACAATAACATCCCACATTCTTTGGATTGCAGCTTAATAATTAATTATTTCATGTTTCTATCCACAGGATTTAGATACGATTCATCGGATTTTTTTTAAAAAATCGGGTAGCATTCATTTCAGGATAGAAAAATAACAAGACACTTTCTTTATGGTTATGATTCCTTCACTCAGATATTTGTTATGTTCGTGATACACACAGTAACATCCCACATTCTTTGGATTGCAGCTTAATAATTAATTATTTCACGTTTCTATCCACATGATTTATGCACGATTCATCGGATTTTTTTAAAAAAAATTGACTAAAAGCTTTTTTTTACTTTCGTTATGGTTTCTTTGTTCAGATATTCATTATGTTCCTGAAACACATACCACCCCAGATTGTTGGGATTACAGCTTAATAATTAATTCAACTGGGATGAGCGTAACAGATAACTCCTGTCACTTAGTTTGTACACGTGTATTTACATTTAGCTTTGACGTTATCGGTACAACCGCAAAGATCGATATACGCACTCATGTAGTCGATTTAGGTTATTTACGTCACGACGACGTAGTGTTACGTCACTATGACGTAGGTTCCTCCTCACCTAGCATGAGATGAATGCTACCCTTAGTCGACGCCCCAACGATTTGATTGAGAGCTCCCTCTGAATACAAAAGCATGGGTTTCTAAAAGAATCATGGTGGCGTATCCCACCAGTTCACCAACACATACGCTTCAGCCAATCTGAATAGTTGCTCTGCACCTCGAGGGTGCAGAGATTTCTCCCCATCTCCTACATGGTACGTCTGGATGCTTCTGGACTTTACATTAACAAATTTGGTAGCAACAGCGTACAGCTAAAAGCTTAACTCACTATCAATTCTATCAGGCACAAAAAATCTGTGTTTTACATTACTTGGCCCCGCCCTCGGTCTTTTTGCGAGTGGGGAGTGCTGTAGTAACACTCTAAGCATTGTAAACCCAGCGATGTTGGACTTGGCAGGAGTAAGTATCAAGCTTGCTGCCTCTGCCAAGACGTACCTCTTTGTGGCCTTATCGTACTGTGACGCCTTACAACTACGCGTAAGCGGTGGATGGAATTACCAGTTAACTCTCCGAAGTGAAACTTCTACCCTCGGACAGGGTCCCAGGGCATCTGCAATTTGCAGGGCTCTAGTCTTATTATGCAGCTCCGCTAATCTAAACACTACCACTTTTGCCAGCTCTCTGCATTCTATCTCTGATTTACCATCTTGGAATGCTCTTGATGGCCCCCAACAGCCTTACGCCTAACAATGTACTACAAATCATTCCGCAGTCAGTGCATGACATCACTACCCATCGAAAATATTGTTGACAATTATTTGGCAACGAATTTGTAATTGGCTTCTGTTGTAGTTAAAACATCTGAACTCTAGAAATGACATCCTGGGCATTCTTGGTTAATGAGCCTATTTTTCTTTACATTTTGCGCTTTGTAAAGCTCGTATTTCACTTCTCTTTTGTGCACCTGTAAACATCGACATAAAACACTGTTTTATTTTACACTGCATTTATATCCACATAGTTATATACGCATAGAAGCATAATTGAAAACAGCGGTTCATTTTTCATGAAGACATACCTTTTCCTTTTTTTTACATTACAGGTACAGATACACAACAAAAATAAAATTTTTCTCTCGTTTTCTACGTTACATGCATTTTCCCATGTTTATTTGTTTATTTTTGTTCACATCACTTGTACATAAACATATCAATACAGCACATCACATATCATCATTACAATAATAAATCTGAAAGAGAACACAGTCTTATAAAATTCTTGTTTAAATTTTACTTATGTAATTCACTACAGTAATTTCTTACGTACTAAGAGAATTTTGCAGTAGTTTGCACTGTTATTGATCTCTGCTTGGAGATGGCATAGGTATCGTGGCTTTCTTATTGCGTTCAAACGTAACGGAGCCTTCATCACGCCCTTCACTATTTCCTCTGCTTGACCGAAGACACCGTCTACTACGAATGCGTGTCATTTCCGACCCTTCACAACAGTCCTCGCCCATGTCTTTCAGCATGTACTTAAAGCAGTCTCTAAAACACTTACAGTATCTGCGCAAACAACAAACCAGAACGAATAATCAGACCAAGGTATTTCTGAGAAACTATGCTCCTCTTGGAAAGCTATTTCCTCAAATAATCTTTATCTGGCTGTATGTACATGAACAAACCTTTACTTACATCAACTTCAGAAGGTAGCTGTAATACTTTACACTGATTAAACAGTTCATTTTCTACTAATGGCACATTCAGAACATAAATTTGTATAAACGCACTACATCATTTATGGGTAATAACTGGTACCGGCTCTGTTTTGTGAGAGCGATTGGGAACTTCTTGTCTTTAATATCGCCCCAAATTAAACGCAAGCTCCTAACTATTTACACTGGGTTAATTATATGAGGTTCCAGTATTCCCTACTGGCCATTTACTATAGCAGAAATTAGCATCTCATACTTTCATTTTAACTCTGTGTAAATCGATAGCAGCTGTGTTAACTGTCATTAGCAATGCTGTGTCCTTTGATCAGTACTATTCCCATATACGATTATAGCTGATGGTGAGTTTAATTTACCTTCGATATGTTGGAGAAAATACATGTTTAATTCCGGAGGTACGCATAAAACATCATCCGAAATTGTGCTAAAGGCATTCTTTTAAAATTGTTTCCAGCAGTTGGTTCATGAGCCCACGCGAATAGTAAACGTTTGTGGAAACACCCTTCACCTCTCAGCAACAAATAATACTGAGTTAATAACGAGCATTAAAACAGAGACAGGGATTAGTCGACACAGGGTTGTGGTAGCGGGATTGAATATTGTAACCCCCAAATCCTCCAAAAATAAACGAAAAATATACCTAAGCCAAAAAAGCAAATAAAAATTCACTTGACGCATTCCTGAGAGACAATCTCCACTCCTTCCAAATTAATAATATAAGTGTAGACCAGATGTGGCATGGGTTCAAAGAAATAATATCGGCAGCAGTTGACAGATTTATACCAAATAAATTAACAAACGACGGAGCTGATCCTCCTTGGTACACAAAACGGGTCAGAACACTGTTGCAGAAATACTGAAATAAACATGCCAAATTTAAACAGACGCGAAATCCCCAAGATTGGTGATTTTTTACAGAAGCTCAATTTTAGCGCGGACTTCAATACAAGGTGCTTATAATAGTATCCACAAAGAAACTTTGTCTCGAAACCTGGCAGAAAATCCAAAGAGGTTCTGGTCGTATGTGAAGTATAATAGCGGCTACAACCAATCAATGCCTTTTCTGCGATATAGCAAAGGAGGTACTGTTGAAGACAGTGCTGCCAAAGTAGAGTCACTAAACACAGCCTTCCGAAATGCCTTCACAAAAGAAGACGAAGTAAATATTCCAGAATTCGAATCAAGAACAGCTGCCAACATGAGTAACGTAGAAGTAAATATCCTCGGAGTAGTGAAGCAACTTAAATCACTTAATAAAAGCAAGTCTGCTGGGCCAGACTGTATACCAATTATGTTCCTTTCAGAGTGTGCTGATGCATTAGCTCCATACTTAACAACCATATACAGCCGTTCGCTCGACGAAAGATCCGTACCCAAAGACTGAAAAGTCGCACAGGTCACACCAATATTCAAAAACGGTAGCAGGAGTAATCCACTAAATTACAGGCCCATATCATTAACGTCGATATGCAGCAGGATTTTGGAATATATATTGTGTTCGAAAATTATGAATTACCTCGAAGAAAACGCTCTATTGACATTTTGGAAAATATATTGTGTTCAAAAATTATGAATTACCTCGAAGAAAACGCTCTATTGACACACAGTCAACATGGATTTAGAAAATATCGTTCTTGTGAAACACAACTAGCTCTTCATTCGCATGAAGTGTTGAGTGCTACTGAAAAGGGATTTCTGATTCATTCCGTATTTCTGGATTTCCGGAAGGCATTTGTCACTGACCACCCAAGCGGCTCGTAGTGAAATTGCTTGCTTACCGGTACGGAATATCGTCTCAGTTATGTGACTGGATTTGTGATTTCCTGTCAGAGAGATCACAGTGCGTAGTAACTGGCGGAAAGTCATCGAGTAAAACTGAAGTGATTTCTGGCGTTCTCCAAGGTAGTGTTATAGACCCTTTGCTGTTCCTTATCTATATAAACGATTTGGGAGACAATCTGAGCAGCCGTCTTAGGTTGTTCTCAGATGACGCTGTCGTTTATCGACTAATAAAGTCATCAGAAGATCAAAACAAATTGCAAAACGATTTAGAAAAAATATCTGAATGGTGCGAAAATTGCCAGTTGACCCTAAATTGCCGGCCGGGGTGGCCGAGTGGTTCTTGGCGCTACAGTCTGGAACCGCGTGACCGCTACGGTTGCAGGTTCGAATCCTGCCTCGGGCATGGATGTGTGTGGTGTCCTTAGGTTAGTTAGGTTTAAGTCGTTCTACGTTCTAGGGGACTGATGACCTTAGAAGTTAAGTCCCACAGCGCTCAGAGCCATTTGAACCATTTTGACCCTAAATAACGAAAAGTGTGAGGTCATCCACCTGAGTGCTAAAAGGAATCCGTTAAACTTTGGTTGAACGATAAATCAGTCAAATCTAAAGGCCGTAAATTCAGCTAAATACCTAGGAATTACAGTTACGAATAACTTAAATTGAAAGAAACACATACAAAATGTTGTGCGGAAGGCTAACCAAAGACTGCGTTTTACTGGCGAGACATTTAGAAAATGTAACAGATCTACTAAGGAGACTGTCTATACTACGTTTGTCCGTCCTCTTTTAGAATACTGCTACGCGGTGTGAGATCCTTACCAGATAGAATTCACGGAGTACATCAAAAAAGTTCAAAGAAGGGCAGCAAGTTTTGTATTATCGCGAAATATTGGAGTGTCGCTGAAAGGGTACAGGGTTTGGGCTGGACGTCATTAAAAGGCGGGCGTCTTTTGTTGCGACGGAATCTTCTCACGAAATTCCAGTCACCAACATTATTCTCCGAATGCGAAAAATTTTGTTGACACCGAACTACATAGGGAGAAACGATCACCACGATAAAATAAGGGAAATCAGAGCCCGTACGGAAAGATATAGGTGTTCGTTCTTTCCGCGCGCTATACGAGATTGGAATAATAGAGAATTGTGAAGGTGGTTTGATGAACCTTCTGCCAGGCACTTAAATGTGATTTTCAGAGTATCCATATAGATGTAGATGTAGAAGAATCTTGGTAACTGTTAGTTGGTTTATGACACAATTATTATAACGTAAAGATGTTTGTTTGGAATGAAAAATGACGCACCAAGTTGGGCCACCCTTCCAAGTGTTTTCCTTAAACTAATCCCAATACTTGTACTGCGTCTCAAATGCTTTTTGATCTGTACAAGCGGTAAACTTAGAACCAAAAACATGTGGTTTCAAATGTTTGAACGTCCAAACTACGGCCAATATCTCTCTCCCCAACTATGCTTTAATTTCTGTCTGCATTGTTCAAAGTTCTGGACGCATATGCATCTGGAAGTTCTTTACCTACTTCCCCCTGGGCCAATAGCGTCCTCCCTTGCCTACGTGGTGATTATAAACTTTTTTGAAAAATCTATGTACATTAATACAGGGGGATTGAATAGCTTCTGTTTTAGCACTTGGAACGCCTCTTTTTGCTCAGAACCCCACTCATACTTTTTTCAACGATTCATCTAATGGTTTTGCCACTTAACTAAAGTTATTTAGGAAGCCTCTATAGTACCCCACTAAACCGAGGGAACTTTTCAGTGTTTTCCTTGTACGGGTCTCGGGATATTACGCCACTGCTTTTAGTTTGTTTGGGTCTGGTTTAGCCCATATTCGGTTAAGACAAGTCCCACATATGTGACCTCCTTCTTTAAAAATTCACATTTATCCACCTGCAACATCAAATTACTTTTGGCTTAGCCTCTCGGAAGCCTCGTCCAATCAGGTATTGTGTTCCTCCAGCGATGGGCCAAAAATTACTGCGTCGTCTAAATAAGTGAACATCTTTTCACCCTGTAGATCCATTATAACCGAATTCATCAATTTTTTGAATGTGGAGGGTACAGAACTGAGTCGCATTGACATTCTTTTGAACATATAACGGGAGTATGGAGGACTAAAAACTGTCAGCTCCCGATCTCTTTCATCTAGTAACACCTAACAGTATCCCTTAGCCAAATCAAAGGCTGCAACAAATCTCTCTGCGCTGCTGTTATTCTGTAAGGATGAGAGAGATAGGTCATATAGCGGATTCACAGTGTAGGGTAGTGTTGGCGGTTTATTTGTGCGTTAGTGTGCAAGTTTGTCGGCTTCCCGCTGTAGCCTTTGGTCGCCCTTAATAGCAGCTGGCGTATCCAGTCAATGTTGCTGATTTGGAGGGACTTGCCGATGTTGTCGCTTGTGAGTGTATGTTAGCTCGCCATAAGTGGTTGTTCCCTAGCTGGTAGTGTCTTTGGTTGTGATCGTAGTTTCCCAGAATAAGGATGAAAGGATTGTTCGACTGTTTCGAGTTCCTGTATAGTCGTGTGGCGAGTTTTTTGGGTACTTCCTTGAGGGCTTCATGGCGGTATTCATTGTGAAGATCAACGGTGCGGGTATAGCGTGGAACGTTACTAATGATGTATAGCAATTTCTTCTGTATGATCTGCAGGCGTGTAGGAGCTGCGTATCCCCAGACGGGAGCTCTGTACGTCATCAGAGGTATAATCAGTATCATGTATAGGGTCCTGGACACCCTCCTAGTCAGTGTACTTTCCCTGTTGAGCATTGAGTAGAGTTGTTGAGCGTCACGTGCGATCACATGGCGACGTATTCTACGTGGTCCCTCCATGTAAGTTCCTGGTCCAGCCAGACATCGTGTTACCTTTCTCCCGGAAACGTATTGGGCGTGCTTGTAGCGTTACCTGTCTACATTATTGATGTTTGCGCAGTAACTTCGGTCTGCGTGTGAACAGAACTACTTCGCACTTGTCGACGTTTACTTTAATACGCCTTCGTTGCAATCAAGGCACGGCAGTTCTGAGTGCCGTCTGTAATCGTGAATTTATGTTCGACGGTTTCCAGTCTTGCGCAATGATGACTGTGTCATGCTCGTAGATGGCCAACGTCGTGTTTTGTGTTGCTGGAAAATCATTAATGTAGAGGATGGCAAGATGTTAACCAGAATGTTTACCTGGGGTACTCCAGCTTGGATACCGTGTTGTATCGATTGTTTGCTCTGGACGTCGGTGTTAAACATCTCTTTGCGAGATATGAGTATATGAGGCGTACGAGTCCGTCGGGTAAACCAGCTTCACTTAGTTTGCATATAAGGCCGTTGTGCCAGAGGCGGTCGAAAGCTTTTTCGATGTCCAGAAACGAGGCCACTGTGGCTCTGTTCACGCTGTAGCCATGTGTTATATGTTCGACTACTCTAAGGAGTTGAGGTGTTGTTGAGTGGTGATTCATAAAGCCGAATTGCTCCGGTATATCCTCGGCTCTTTAGCGTCCGTTTCCCATCGGTAACATGTCTGTCTACCGTTACCTTGTTTACTTCGCCATTTCTTCGTTGTTTGTTGGCCTCTGTGAACAGTTCAGAGAACTTTGAACTCCACTGCATTCATACCTTACAGTTTCAAAATTGTTTGTGGTTTTCTAAGCCTCTGCCCCTGTGTGCTAGCGCCTTGCTCTTCCATTTCCATACCCGGTTTTACGGGCCTACCCCCGATCCACATGGTTGCCTAGTCGTAATCAATTACTACACCACGCTTCGTAAGCAAGTCTCTGCCAACTAAACCGGCGTAGAGAATATGCAATTCCCCTCATACCTGATGAAACTTATTTTACTTTTTTAATTCCCGATTTGTTCCAAAATCTAAAACTGCCGTCCATACGTAATTATGACCGGACTTGTGATACCTTTCGTCTTTATACCTTCGTCAGGTCTTTACCCTACCTAGCTTCGCAAATATTTCATATTGACAAAGATAATTTGTGCTCCATCATCTACAAATGGTTCAAATGGCTCTGCGCACTATGCGACGTAACTTCTGAGGTCATTAGTCGCCTAGAACTTAGAACTAATTAAACCTAACTAACCTAAGGACATCACACACATCCATGCCCGAGGCAGGATTCGAACCTGCGACCGTAGCGGCCGCTCGGTTCCAGACTGTAGCGCATAGAACCGCACGGTCACTCCGGCCGGCTCTTCATCATCTGCATCTACATCTACATGGTTACTCTGCAATTCACACTTAAGTGCCTGGCAGAGGATCCATCGAACCATTCTCATATTACTTCTCTACCATTCCACTCTCTAATGGCGCGTGGGAAAAAGGAACACCTAAATCTTTCCGTTCGAGCTCTGATTTTGTAATTGGAATTGATCGTCTGATGATTTTACCAGACGGTAAATTACAGCGTCATCTGCAAACAAACTAAGGGGGCTTCTCAGATTATCACCTAGATCGTTTATGTTAATCAGGAACAGCAGAGGGTCTGTGAGACTACCTTGCGGAACGCCAGATATGAGTTCTGTTTTACTCGATGATTTACCGTCTATCACTACAAACTGTTACCTCTCAGAGTGTAAATCACGAATCCAATCACACAACTGCGACGATACTCCATATGCACGCAATTTGATAAAGGGGAGGTTTACTATCTTTGGCCCGAAAAAAGCATGTTCTTTGAGAATTGTTTTCTCGGCATGTGTTACAGATATCAATGTCAAATTTGGTCAAAATGTTTATTGATATTTCCTCTACAAAATGGAGTTTTTTCTACCGGAAATGTCGAATAACAAAGGCGGAAGTGCCGTCGGAACGAAACAAAATTTCGATGTAGACCTCCACACGCGGTATGTCACAGGTCAGCCGGCTCGTCTGAAATCAAAATTGAGTTGACGTTAGGGACGTACATAAGATTCTTTAGGAGTTGTACCTCACTTAAGTTATTTGGACCATAGAAAACAAAATGGCGGCCATTTGAAAAAAATAGGGTTTTTTCATCGATTTTTCGACTTCGTAAAGTAAAGATATTTATAGCTGACGGATCGGAATAAAAGTGGTACAACTCCTAGACAATTTAGTTAGATTCGTCGGAAAAAAAGAATCATGCCAATCGGTTCAGTAGATTTGAGTAAATTTGAAGTTACCACACCGCGCGATAAAAAGAAAGTCATTTCGAGAAAAACGTGTTTGAAGTTTTGACCACATATAAATGCAATATTATGCAACTTACGTTCGATCTGCTACTCCGGGTCCATAAACTAGTCCTTCCTCTTCGTCACAGAGGGCGTTCTGCTCGATCTGGGCCATCCTGCGCTGCTCCAGAGCCGCTCGTGCGACCGGTGTCAAGCGGTTTTCTGCCGCTTGAATCCGGTGGTCGTCCGAATGCTTGGCGAACTGCGTCGAATAGAGTCCCAGGGTGACGTCCATCGTTGTCATGGTCTTCAGAACTGCTGAATACCCTTCACTGAAGCTGCTCACTGCCAGGAAAGTAGCAAGTCTCCAGTCTTCGCACCAGAATGCAAATGCTTGGGGGCTAACTTCCAGACACACGCGTTCAAACTTTCATTTGAATCTTGTGTGTTTCCTACCAAGCACCGGTACAATAAGTTGTCCTCCGAAAGAAAAAACTGGTGCGTGAAAAAGGCCGTTTCAGGCAGGTGTATTTTTTTGTTCAACCGCGAACAACAAACATTTCTGTTCCGTATTCGGAAAAACAGTTTCAGGGGTGTATTCTAAACACTTTTATGGATCCAAAAACCCAATTTTAAAAAAATCGACTTTTTGAACCAAAAGATAGTAAACCCGCCCTTAATAGTCGCTTGTGAGGAACGGTATCAAAAGCCGTCTGGAAATCTAGGAATATGGAATCGATCTGAGATCCCTTGTCGCCAGCACTCATTACTTCATAGGAATAAAGAGCTAGCTGTGTTGCACAAGAACGATATTTTCTGAATCCGTGTTGGTTATGTATCAATACGACATTTTCTTCAAGGTGATTCATAATGTTAGAGTACAGTATATGCTAAAAAATCCTACTGCAAATTGAGGTCAGTGACATGGGTCTGTAATTCAATGGTTTACTCCTATGTCCTTTCTTGAATATTGGTGAGACCTGTGCTACTTTCCAGTCTTTAGGAGCAGACCTTTCGTCAAGTGAGCGGTTGTGTATGATTGCTAAGAAAGGCGCTATTGTGTCTGAATACTCTGAAGGGTACCTGATTGGTATACTATCTGGACCGGAAGATTTGCCTTTCTTAAGTGATTTGAGTTATTTCGCAACACCTAAGATATCCACTTATATGTCACTCATGCTAACAACTATTCTGGTTTCGAATTCTGGAATATTTACTTCGTCTTCTTTCATGAAGGAAAACTGTATTTAGTAACTCCGCTTTAATAGATCCATCATCGGTAATATTTCCATCACTATCGCGCAGTGACTGTATTGACGGTTTTTTGCCACTGGTGTACTTTACATACGACCAGAATCTCTCTGAGTTTTCTACCATATTTTGAGACAATGTTTCATTGTGGAAACTATTAAAAGCATCTCGCATTGACGTCCGCACTAAATTTCGAGCTTCCGTGAAACTTAGCCAGTCTTGGGGCTTGGCAGCCATAGCAAGTAAGCACTGTACAAACACAAACAGTGAAAAGCAAAAATACCACAGAAAGAGTAAATAGGGGTGCAAAAGCAGCAACCGCGGAACATAGAATACAAAAAGCACAAGAAAAAAAAATTGTTCAAATGGCTCCGAACACTATGGGACTTAACATCTGAGCTCATCAGTCCCCTAGAACTTAGAACTATTTAAGCCTAACTAACCTAAGGACATCACACACATCCACGCCCGAGGTAGGATTCGAGCCTGCGACCGTAGCAGTCGCGCGGTTTCGAACTGAAGTGCCTAGAACCGCTCGGCCACCGCGGCCGGCAAGCACAAGAAAACCAAACATTTAGTATCTAGAAGTATGCACGTGGTCTTGCGGTAGCGTTCTCGCTTCACGTGGACGGGTCCTGGGTTCGACTCCCGGCGGGGTCAGGGATTTTCTCTACCTCGTGATGACTGCGTGTTGTGTGTCTTTCATCATCATTTCAGAATCATTGACTCGCAAGTCGCCGAAGTGGCGTCAAATAAAAGGACTTGCAATACGGCGGCCGAACTTCCCCGCATCGGGCCTCACGACCAACGATGCCATACCATCATTTCATATCAGTATCCAGAAGATTTTTTTTTAAACCATAAAGGTGACAGAAAATGAAGAAAACTGCCACACGTAGGTACGATTACTCATCGTCAGATGTTGTGTACAACTTCGCACACAATGCTAAGGAGAGGTGGGCTGCAGACTGGAGCGGCAACTGGTGTCGCAGGGAAGTTAGACAGGAGCAGGAATGTTCAGCGCTCGAGGAACACAACAAACAGAAGATTTACCTAACCTGTATTTCCCCAATATTACAGAGACTCTTCACAGGTGATGCAGCAAGAATCAGAGTCCAACTCTCACAGCGTCAACCAGTAAGAGACTTGCTGTATTAAGCACACAAACTACAGTGTGTGAGCAGCAACGAGATGGCGTCTGCGTGGCGTCACGTGGCGAACTGGCTCCGAGTGCACGTCTGTCGAGTGGCTGCCACCAGCCGTCCTATAACGTGGTGGCAGAGGGCGCTCGTGGTACCGAGCCACTGGAGTTGCGGCACAGCGAACATGCGCCATTTGGTCCATCAAATTCCAAGCGCCCGCTATCAGTATCTAATAGAAACCAGCAATTCCGTTACCAACACTGATGCAATGGCAGGGTGGTATCGATACATGACATCAAATCAATCTCATTGTCACATATTGGCGACGTAATGATTTGTACATTGTTACGCTTAAAGCTGTTGGGGGCCATCAAAGGCACTCCAAAAGGGGGATCAGTGACGCAATGCAGAGAGCAGGCAAAACTCGCAGTGTTTAAGTTACTGGACCTGAATAATAACACTAGAGCCCTGCAAATTGCAGATGCTCTGGACGCCTATCCCAAGGAAGAGGTTTCACTTCAAAGAATTAACTCGTAATCCATCCACCACCTAGATGCTGTCGTAAGGCGTTACAGTACAAGACGGCCACGAAAAGGCACACCGCATCAGAGGCAGTAAGCTTGGTACTTGCTCCTGCGAAGTGCAACGTCAGTGGGTTTAAGTAGCTTAGAGTGCTACTAATGCACTCCCCAATCGCAAAAGGACCGAGCATGGGGCCAAGTAATGTAAAACGTTGATTTTGCTGGGCGTGATAGGAATGACAGCTTTTAGCTAAATGCTGTTGCTACCAAATTTGTTAATGCAAAGTCCTGAAGCATCCCGACCTAGCGTATAGGAGAAGGGGAGGAATCTAACTGTTATTGGCCAGAGACACCGTCGAGGTGCAGAGCAACTAGTCAGATTGGCTGAAGCGTGTAAGTGTTGGTGAACTGGTGGGATGCGCCAACACGATTCTTTTAGTACCCATGTTTTTGTAATCAGAGAGAGTTCTCGGTCAAATCGTTGGGGTATCGATTAAGTGTCGCTCGTGGCAAGCCTCGGCAAGCACTGCCATGTCTGCTTCTTTTCACTTGGAGTGCTGCTCTCAACTTTGTACTTAATATGCTGCTAGTGTTCGCTGCTTCCGTTAGCGACCACCCCTGTGGATTCAGACGCTGAATTCTGTTGTGCAACCAATTCCCTCCATTGCTTTTTCTAGTGTTTAGAATTAGCCTCCAGTGTAGTAGTTAGTCTGATCAGTAATGTTGTTATTGTTGATGTTGTTGTTGTGGTCTTCAGTCCTGAGACTGCTTTGATGCATCTCTGCTTGCTACCCTATCCTGTGCAAGCTTCTTCGTCTCCCTGTGCTTACTGCAACCTACATCCTTCTGAATCTGCTTATTGTATTCATCTCTTGGTCTCCCTCTACGATTTTTACCCTCCACGCTGCCCTCCAATGCTAAACTGGTGATCCCTTGATGCCTCAGAATATGTCTTACCAACCGATCTCTTCTTCTAGTCAAGTTGTGCCACAAATTTCTCTTCTCTCCAATTCTATTCAATACATCCTCATTAGTCATGTGATCTACCCATCTAATCTTCAGCATTCTTCTGTAGCGCCACATTTCGAAAGCCTCTATTCTCTTCTTGTCTAAGCTATTTATCGTCCACGTTTCACTTCCATACACGGCTACACTCCGCACAAATACTTTCAGAAACGACTTCCTGACACTTAAATCTATACTCGATGTTAACAAATTTCTCTTCTTCAGAAACGCTTTCCTTGGCATTGCCAGTCTACATTTTATATCCTCTCTACTTCGACCATCATCAGTTATTTTGCTCCCGAAATAGCAAACTCATTTACTACTTTAAGCGTCTCATTTCCTAACCTAATTCCCGCAGCATCACCAGATTTAATTCGACTACATTCCTTTATGCTCGTTTTGCTTTTGTTGATGTTCATCTTATATCCTCCTTTCAAGACACTGTCCAGTCCGTTCAACTGCTCTTCCAAGTCCTTTGCAGTCTCTGACAGAATTACAATGTCATCGGCGGATCTTAAAGTTTTTATTTCTTCTCCATGGATTTTAATTCCTACTCCGAATTTTTCTTCTGTTCCCTTTACTTCTTGCTCAATATACAGATTGAATAACATCGGGGAAAGGCTACAACCCAATCTCACTACCTTCCCAACCACTGCTTCCTTTTCATGCCCCTCGACTCTTATAACTGCTATCTGGTTTCTGTACAAATTGTAAATAGCCTTTCGCCCCCTGTATTTACCCCTGCCACCTTCAGAATTTGAAAGAGAGTATTCCAGTCAACATTGTCAAAAGCTTTCTCTAAGTCTAAAGATGCTAGAAGTATAGGTTTGCCTTTCCTTAATCTATTTTCTCGGATTCTATCAGTTTTTCCATTCGTCTGTGATGAATTCGTGTTAGTATTCTGTAGACGTGGCTTATTAAACTGATAGTTCGGTAATTTTCACATCTGTCAACACCTGCTTTCTTTGAAACTGGAATTATTATATTCTTCTTGGAGTCTGAGGGTATTTCGCCTGGCTCTTCCAAGGCTGTCAGTAGTTCTAATGGAATGTTGTCTACTCCCGAGGTGCTCTGTCAAACTCTTCACGCAATATCTCCATTCTCTTCCATTTCTATAATATTGTCCTCAAGAACATCGCCCTTGTAAAGACCCTCTATATACTCCTTCCACCTTTCTGCTTTCCCTTCTTTGCTTAGAACTGGGTTGCCATCTGAGCTCTTGATATTCATGCAAGTGGTTCTCTTTACTCCAAAGGTCTCTTTAATTTTCCTGTAGGCAGTATCTATCTTACCCCTAGTGAGACAAGCCTCTACAGCCTTACATTTGTCCTCTAGCCATCCCTGCTTAGCCATTTTACACTTCCTGTCGATCTCATTTTTGAGACGTTTGTATTCCTTTTTGCCTGCTTCACTTAATTCCCTTTTGTATTTTCTCCTTTCATCAATTAAATTCAATATCTCTTCTGTTACCCAAGGATTTCTACTCTCGACTTATTACCTACTTGATCCTCTGCTACCTTCACTATTTCATCTCTGAAAGCTACCTATTCTTCTTCTACTGTATTTCTTTCCCCCATTCTTCTCAATCGTTCCCTAATGCTCTCGCTGAAGCTCTCTACAACCTCTGGTTCTTTCAGTCCAATCAGGTCCCATCTCCTCAAATTCCCACCTTTTAGCAGGTTCTTCAGTTTTAATCTACAGTTCATAACCAATAGATTGTGGTCATAGTCCACATCTGCCCCTGGAAATGTCTTAGAAATTAAAAACTGGCTCCTAAATCTCTGTCTTATCATTATATAACCTATCTGAAACCTGTCAGTATATCCAGGCTTCTTCCGTGTATACAACCTTCTTTCATGATTCTTGAACCAAGTGTTAGCTATGATTAAGTTACATTCTGTGCAAATTCTACCAGGCGGCTTCCTCTTTCATTTCTTACCCCCAATCCATATTCACTTACTACGTTTCCTTCTGTACCTTTTCCTACTATCGAATTCCAGTCACCCACGACTATTAATTTTTCGTCTCCCTTCACTATCTGAATAATTTCTTTTATCTCATCATACATTTCATCAATGTCTTCGTCATCTGCGGAGCTAGTTGGCATATAAACTGTACTACTGTGGTAGGCGTGGGCTTCGTATCTATCTTGGCCACAATAATTCGTTCACTACGCTATTTGTAGTAGCTTACCCGCATTCCTATTTTCCTATCATTATTAAACCTACTCCTGCATTACCTCTATTTAATTTTGTATTTATAACCCTGTATTCAACTAACCCGAAGTCTTGTTCCTCCTGCCACCGAACTTCACTAATTCCCACTATATCTAACTTTAACGTATCCATTTCCCTTTTTAAATTTTTTAACCTACCTGCCCGCTTAAGGGATCTGACATTCCACGCTCCGAACCGTAGAACGCCAGTTTTCTTTCTCCGATAACAGCGTCCTCCTGAGTAGTCCCCTCCCGGAGATCCGAATGGGGAACTATTTTAGGTCCGGAATATTTTACCCATGAGGACGCCATCATCATTTAACCATACAGTAAAGCTGCATGCCCTCGGGAAAAATTACGATTGTAGTTTCCCCTTGCTTTCAGCCGTTCGACTACAGTACCAGCACAGCAAGGCCGTTTTGGTCAGATCAGTCAATCATCCAGACTGTTGCCCCTCCAGCTATTGAAAAGGCTGTTACCCCTCTTCAGGAATCACACATTTGTCTGGCCTCTCAACAGATACCCCTCCGTTGTGGTTGCACCTGCACCTGCGGCTATCTGTATCGCTGAGGCACGCAAGCCTCCCCACCAACGGCAAGGTCCATTGTTCATGGGCGGGGGGGGGGGGGGGGGGAGTCTGTTTATATTATGGATCATAAAGACATGAGCAGTGCGCTGTTTTCTCTCCATCGTTAACGTTTTTCTGGCAGTTAAAGGGCACGACCAACATTTGTGGTCACGAGCCGCCACTGCTAAACAGGCATGGACAACCAAGTGTACGGAGCCAGAAGATCGTTATGTTTTATCACTATGGTTTTCCTTCACTATAGTTGCTCAAACTATATTCGCTCCCTTGTGAAGTCTGTTGTCCGTAATCAGTCACATTTAGAAAATAACAGTTAACATTCGACAATTTAAAGCTGTAAGGAAAAATCAGATACACTATCCATCACTCAACCCTAGTGTAGGGCAGTTAGGAATGAGGTATTCAGACATGAAAGGCTGTGACCACTTACACAGAGACGTCAATAATCTTTCAAACGTAAACTGAAATATCTGCTTGCCAATTCATTCTACAATGCTGAAGAATTTCTGATTGTGTAATACCATTATTCGCGCACGCCACCCACCCCCATTGTTAATTTTTGGGGATTCACGAATAAACCTAATTTCTAGATAAGTCTTTGTGCACACGCTTCCAAGTGGTCGAGTGGTTCTGTAGTCTTTAGTTACGGTAGTGCTAACGGAGTGCTTCGAACTCGGAGTTTCTCATAGCATCAATGTTGGTAGTTAACTTTAGACTGATTTGCGTGTTATATTTTTGTCCGGTGTCAGATCTTTCTTTGTGATGAGGATGCACGTGTGTTGTGTAGGGTTCTTCAAAGTTTCTTGTTAGTTCAGCCGTGTCAAAATCCAAACTCATTTAAGTTAAAATCGTTTTTTCAGTGAATGCTAGCCTACCCACTAGTTTTTGTTCAAGTAAATTCAAAGTTAGTTATGGTTTCTTCGCGGTCTACCCACGTGTGGTGCTGAAGAGTGTTCCACAGTCATCGCTTTCTTGCTTTAAAATGAATTATCGTAGCATTAACTAACTTCTTGGAGTTCTTTTCGTGACCTATTTTGGTGAGTATCCTTGTGTTCCTCTGTGCATCCGGAATACGTGGAGCCAACTACATTGTCGCACTCAGTAGCAAGCGGGGATCAGAATATTCTTATGCAACCACTTTCAAAATTCTTATTGAATCTGTGGAGATAACGCACGCGAATTTGCGAACGGTTTAATGTACAGTGTGATTTTGCGTTTTTGGTTACATTTTGGCTATCCCACGTTGTTTGGACGAAGTGACTGCTCATTACAATGCGAGTAGCTTACCATTTACTCCTTTTGCATGCTTGTCCTACTTCCACATCGTGTTTGATGGAATTGTTTCTGTATTAATTAAGGAAATAGATTCGAGAGTGAATCATTTAGGCAATGAAACTCCCTGACAGAATTGAAACTGTGTGCGGAACCGAGACTCGAACTCGGGATCTTTGCCTTTTGGCAGCAAGTGCTCTACCAACTGAGCTACCCAAGCACGACGCACGACGCGTTCTGAGAACTGTACTTCTGGCAGTACCTCATCTCATACCTTCCAAACTTCAAAGAAGTTCTCCTGCGAACCTTGCAACACCAGCATCGCTGGAAGAAAGGATAATGCAGAGACATGGCTTAGCCACAGCCTGGGGGATGTTCCCAGAGTGAAATTTTCACTCTACAGCGGAGTTTCGTTAATGTGGAACTTCCTGGCATGGCGGACCGAGGCTCGAGCTTGAGACCTTTGCCCGTCGCGGGTAAGAGCTCTGTTAACTGAGCTATCAGGAGTACTAGGTTTGCAAACTTTCTCAGCAGAACATCTGTGAAGTTTGGAAGATTAGGGGACGAGATACAGGCGGAAGTAAAGCTGTCAGAACCAGTCGTTGAGTCGTACTTCGGTAGTTCAGTTGATAGAGCAGTTGCCTCCAAAAGGCAAAGCTTCCGACTTGGAGTCTCCGTCCTGCACAGAGTTTTAATCCTGTCAGGAAGTTTCATATCACGACATGTCCGCCGCAGAGTGAAAATTTCATTCAGTTTAGGCAATGCCTCCGTTCGCACACTGCAGCCCACTCGGGTGTGTTTTTAAGTCTTATTCCTACAACTTAATGTTTTTCCATGTATGTTTGTGGTATTTAAATATAAATTTTCTTTGCGGGCAGTTTCTATGTTTTGCACTCGGAACTGATAAATACATCATTAAATGGTCCTTTTTCTATCGATTCTGTAGTTAGATCATGCTTGCCTTTGGTATCACTGATTTTCCAAAGCCGCCGGTCATTATTCATTTACGAGGGCCCTCTTCCTATTTAATTAGTTGCACAGTCTTAAATTCTAAATTACATATCTGAATGACTGAGGAGCGTCCTGACTGCCGGGATATCCAGTCGACACTGGATACTGAAGGCGGAAATATTCGTCAGATCAAGCATGTGGCCTCTTGCAGTGTTACCTGAATTTTAGGAATCGCGAATTTTCGCGCTCTCCCAAAAAACAGATATACTTAAATAATCCATGAATTCACAAATAATTATTTATTTTATGCAGTAACAAAATTCTGTTTGTTCACACCTTTTTGACGGATTCCTTAACAAGGAATCAGGAAGTGAAAGAAGCTAAACAGAATATCGTATTTCTTGCAAAAGTGGTAGCATTTTGTTCACATAATTTCAAATTCATATGCTGACATTTTGACTTGGATAGGTGCACAGCATTCCTAATTATTAAACATGGTCATTCACACTTACAGCTAACAGATACATTATTTATTAATTATTGCGATTGCAGTTTCGAGTATTACTCATCTTCAGACGGAAGTCCTAAACGTAAATACACTCACATGCCTAAATACAGTCTCTGCACCAAACATCAAGGTAGTGTGAATGGTGCCAGGCCATAAGGTACGGTAATAATCACAAAATCAGATACAAGCGACAATACCTACACGTTTCTTACGTTCGTATCACGTAACTGTCAAGCGGAACCGCACGACCGTAAGAGATATTACTGTCGTGATTTATATCTGGTTTAGGGATTATTCTCATACCTTATAATTTGGATACCGTTCGTACTCGCTTGATGTTTAGGCTAAAGGCAGTATTTATGGCTGTGTGCGTATTCCTATTTGAGAATTCTGCTTGACGTTGAGGAGCAATACTCTAAACTGTAATTGCAAAGGATGCAAATAAAATATCTAATAGTCACAAGTGAAAACGACCATGTTTCATCATTTGGTTATACTTCAGAAATTCGATAATATCTTAGTCACACGAAAGTAGTAGTATCTTATTATCTTAACATGGACAATTTCAGTGATGACTTTTGCTGATAGTTCACTGGATCCATAAAAAATGAGTTCAGCACTATGTCACTGGTCTTTGTCAGAGAAGGTTCTTCTTCGCGCTGAGATGCAAGAAATAATCATAGAAAGATCGTATTTATGTGTGTGTATAAGTAGATAAAAATCTTGTAAGAGAATATAAAAAATAAAAAATTTCTCACGATGTGTGAGCCTGACAGAGCTGACTTATTGAGTGTCGTTAACGTTACGCAGATATACTAAACAGTTGCACTTCCCGCTGCGAAAAAATCTAAATAAAGTCACTACATTACTGATTTTACTGACTTCAGTCTATTTAATACCGTGGCGACGAGACTGGTTTGCACTTTCTCATGTAATGAAAACATTTCAACAAGCAGCGTCCGCTGGAAAAAAAAGAAATGTTGGTAGTCAAGAACTAATTGATGGATGGTCCTGGCACCTAACCAATTAACAAACGTGGGGAATGTTACCAGGATAATTGTATGATATTCAGCCATTTCTCTTTAGCTAGATTCACCACATATTAATTATATTAATTTTCATTATATCGTGACCACGAATGGTACGCGTAATCTTGGTGCTACTGACGGCATAAATGTTTTTACAACAAAAAATCATTAACTTTTAATGTCTGAATTTGGTGCTTGTTATACAAACGTAAAGTCGGCGCTTGTGTAAAATTTGATACTGCCATTTTCACTCTAAGTTGAACTTTATGCTGTTGGTTTTTTTTTTTTTTTTTGTAGGTGTTTACGCTTTAAAACTTCAAGGGTTTAATTTGCTTCCTTTAATAACTATTCTGGTGTTAATAGCAAAGAGAAATTTTTGTTTTTTTAATTAAAATATTTTTATCAACAAAAATTTGGTTTTATACAGAGTTTGCGCACAGCTACCCGTTAGCCCATTAACTGCTATTCTTATTCTTAATGATTCTAGAGTATTTAGGAATGTTTTACTGTTATTAGCGTCAGTTGTATTGGACAGAAATGTAGATGAGCCTGTGACTTTCGCATTCTCGTATGCGTCATGCGCTATTTTCTGACCTGTGGTAATGCTGATTTTCGAGGTCTGTCACGTTGTAGACCAAATCGAGATTCACTACGAAAGCTTCATTTATAAAGATAGTCAGCGGATCTATCATTTTAATAGACCATATTACGTTGTTAGACTTGTGACTGTAAGTATACTCTCCTGTAATTTTCTACTTTCCTCTGCATTATCTTTTATCAGTAAAAGCACTACTCTCACATACATCAAGTGCTCTATGGGCACCCTCTTCACCTAAATGACTTATTTCTTTTATATTTTCTGAAGTATTTGTAGAGTTTTTTCCATATGTTTCTTCAGCCCAAATTGGTACTTCATCAACGCGCTCTGTCTTTTCATACTTCTTGTACTGTATTGTTTTTCATATTGTGTGGTAGTTAAAAACGTAATGCACTTGTCGCATTATATTTTAGACTTTATTTATTTGTTTTTGAATGTCTTGTAACGTCTCCAAGTTGCTGAAAAACAGTCATTTACGAAATTGCTTCACTGTATAGTTACGTAAATGATACAACGATTTTGCTTGTCTTTGTTCAACATTCATAATGAATTCGCCACCTATGTAACTAATCAAATGCTCATATAATCAGATTTGAGGGAACGCATAAGATACCACAGACAACTTGTCTCTTTCTTTCTAATTAGCCCACCTTATCAAGTCAACTTGCAAAATACTACAATAAAATACGCGCACCTCTCGGTCTAACAACTGTGTACCTTTTGGCTTGAAACCAGTGACAGCGAGGTGAGCTACAGCGCAAATACTTTTATTTCTTTTCAAAACCGATCCTTCGCCCTGAGGTGGAGTGTGCGCTACTTTGAAACTCGTTAGCAGATTAAATTTGAGTGTCGACCCAAAATTAAAGTTCCCATTTTCGAGTACTGGCCACGCACACAGTAGTGATGGGTCAAAAAGTCCCACCTTTGTACTTTCTGGTGGCATTAGTAACTAATTGGATTAGTCCTAAAATGAACACTGATTCAACACCTCCAAACCATAGTATTCAAGACTAGGTACCTCTCACTGTGCCATACATTTAAATGTTCTTGCGAAGAAGCGCTCTGGTGGATAGTAGGCAGAATGTCAGCTTATGCAATTTCACTGTCCAAGTTTTCTCAATAGCCTTGGCTGCGTAGTATGTGCTGAACTACAAAGTATACCCTTATCATCAACAAATATTTTTTAACTCAGATTTCGTCTGCTAACTGGCATCTACCAGTCATACTGCCCGGTTTATGTGTTGTAAGTGTACTTGCATCCATCCTTCTATCACTTTCTGTTAGCCACCAGCTTCATCTGTTCTCCCTACGTGATGTAGACCACTCATCACCCATAGCACAATGTTGAAACTTCTCACCAGATTCATTCAAACTACCCCTGTTGCAGACAGACTGAAAGCTCGACAGTTGAAAAACTGCTATGGGTGAAGCGACATAAAATGCTGTCCAGAGCGCAGTTAACAGGAATCTGGTGCGCAGCACAAATAAATAATGACAATACGGGCCACACATAAATGGCACCGTCACAAAATACAAATGTTACAGTTCACTGACGACGATCCTGATCGGTGGATTCAGTTTGTAAAATGGGTGGTATGCATGATGAACATTTCCCTTATAACTTCACTAAGATCTCGAACCTGTGGCTGTCCCAAGAAGCGATGGTTAGACACGGTCAGGGAGGTCATGAGGGTTTAGGGGGAAAAACCTGTGAGGCTATATTACCAACATGGTGGCCGTATTGTACGCCACCATCTTGAATGGAACTGCACTCAACAGGCGACACCATCAGACAGGAAAAACTGGGGCGTTTTATGGTTGCAGGACCCTCATAGGATGAGGAGCCACCATGTGCAGATTCAGTGGCCGTAACTTCATTTCACAGGCGCAAAAAAAAGACATAGTTACAAGTTAAGCAAGAATGACAGATCAAAGAGAATAATGAGACAAGAAGAAGAGAAAATGCATCTAAACGCCCTATCGCACAATCAAAATGGTACTTAACATATTAAAGATGTAAGATTTGGTTTCCATTTGACTTAATAAATTGATAATTTGTAAACGCTTTAAGCAACTTTAAACAAATAAATTCCTACAGATAGCGCTTGAACAGCTGTGTCAAAACATAGATCCCGAATTTTTGTCACTGTAATACATTTCGGATTATAAGCTGGAACGATCATTCCGAGACTTAAAAGCACGTTTTAACATAAAATAACTTATAAATCAGTAAAAGTAGCGGCAGTATGAGAAAGTAGACTACTGCAGCCATTTATAGTCATTAAACATTTCTTTTCAATGTTTTATTGTTGTGGTCTTCAGCCCAAAGACTGGTTTTTTGTAGCTCTCCATGCTACTCTATCCTGTGCAAGCCTCTGAGTAACTACTACAACCTACATCCTTCTGAATCTGCTTACTGTCTTCATCTCTTGGTCTCCATCTACGATTTATAGTCCCCACGCTTCCCTTCAATATTAAACTGGTGATCCCTTGATGTCTCGGAATGTGTCCCAACAACCAATCCCTTCTTATAGTCAGTTAGTGCCACAAATTTCTTTTCTCCCCAATTCTGTTCAGTACCTCCTCACTAGTTACGCAGTCGACCATCTAGTCTTCAGCATTCTTCTGCAGCACCACATTTCGAAAGCTTCTGTTCTCTTCTTGACTAAACTGCTAATGCCCATGTTTCACTTCCATACAAGGTAAATAATATTTTTCTGTACGTTGCTGAATGGTTCTACACAAATTGCCTAGCTTTAAACTTTGAAAGAAATGCAGTTCATCTAGCTTTGTACTGTCAAAAATATCCCACTTCCTATTAACCTAGTATACCAACAAGAAATGATAAACAGAGCAGAAAATTGTAAGTCCTCGAGTGTGCATATTGCTGAAGACTTAAACTGTAAAAACCGTATACTGTTGTTGTTGATGTTGTCTCTTCAGTTCAGAGACTGGTTTGATGCAGCTCTCCACGCTGCTCTATCCTGTGCAAGCCTCTTCATCTCCAAATAACTAACGCAACCTACATCCTTCTGAATCTGCTTAGTGTATTCATCTTTTGGTCTCCCTCTATGAATTTTACCCTCATCACTTCCTTCCAGTACTAAACTGGTGAAGCCTGGATGCCTCAGAATGTGTCCTACCAACCGATGCCTTTGTCTAGTCAAGATGTGCTACAGATTCCTCTTCTCCACAATTTTGTTCAGCACCTCCTCATTAGTTACGTGATCTACCCATCAAATCTTCAGCATTCTTCTGTAGCACCACATTTCGAAAGCTTCTGTTATCTTCTTGTCTACATACAAAGCTACACCCTGCACAAATACTTTCAGAAAATATTTCCTGAGACTTAAATCTGTACCCAATGTTAACAAATTTCTCTTCTTCAGAAACGCTTTTCTTGTCATTGCCAGTGTACATTTTATATTCTCTCTACTTCGTCTATTAACAGTTATTTTGCTGCCTAAATAACAAAACTCATCTACTACTTTAATTCTCATTTCCTAATGTAATTCATTCAGCATCACCTGATTTAATTCGACCACGTTCCATTATCCTCGTTTTGCTTTTGTTGATGTTCGTCTTTTATCCGGCTTTCAAGTCACTGCCTATTGCATTCAGCTGCTCTTCCAAGTCCTGTACTGTCTCTGACAGAATTACAATGTAATCGGCAAACGTCAAAGTTTTTGTTTCTTCTTCCTGGGCTTTAATTCCTACTCCAAATTTTTGTTTTTTTTTCCCTTTATTGCTTGCTTAGTATATAGACTGAATAACGTCGGGGATAGGCTATAACCCTACCTCACTCCCTTCTCAACCACTGCTTCCCTTTCGTGCCCCTCGACTCTTATAACTGCCATCTGTTTCCTGTACGCTTTGTAAATAGTCTTTCGGCCCCTGTATTTTACCTACAGAATCTGAGAGCGAATATTCCAGTCAACATTGTCAAAAGCTTTCTCTAAATTCTTCATTTGTGTGGCCGTTTTGTCCGTAGTTGCTTCACAGTTCTTGAGGGTATTTTCGTTCTGTTGTTGCAACAACAAAAAATGCGTGTTTTCTTCACAAGACACGTTTCGCTTTATTGAGGTAAAGCATCATCAGTGGTCTGTAACTACGTTATTTACATTTTGATTTGCTTTAAGATAGAAAAACAGCTCGTTGACAGCATGTTGGTTTTTACTTAGTGCTTTCCGATTGATTTCTCGCCCCACATCGGGAAATGCCGTCTGCTACCATATCGTTGATCTTTTTCTTGTTTGGACACTGATATTTATAGTCTATGCAGAACTATGCATTTTTTATGTTTTGCACAGCACACGTTTTCGTACACCACTGTTCCTGTTTCTTTTTATACTGCTGTATTGTGATTTGTGTTTCGTAGTGTTGCCGACATAACATTGCCACTAGTTTGTCTTTGACTTACACTCTCACTTTTTTAGTTTATTGTGTGTGTGTAATTCTATTTAAATATGTTGCTGTGTATTTATATATTGTGTAAGAGTAGTGAAGGAATAGTGATGGATTTCCTTTTTTCGATGCAGGAGGGAGACGCCATGATGAGTGGACATAAGTGTAGAGTAGTGTGATGGAATGTGAGCTGGAGGAAAAGATGAGGAGCAAGAAGTGAAATTAAACTGGAGGAGAAGGTGTGCGAGGGGGTGGGAGAGTGGTAGAGGGTGAAGGATGGAAAAGGCTCTTTTCTTTTTCATGTAATTACATCAATTATTTTATATAAAGTCTGGTTTCCAATATTTATTTTGTCATTGAGCAACTGTTTATTTTGTGTTAAGGCTTTGTGTATGTGGAATTTTTCTTAGAAGGGGTGGTGGTGTCTGTCTTTACTGATTCTCATGATGATCATATGTTTTTCAATAGTGATTAGTCTATGGTGTTCTTGTTCTAGATAATCAGCAAATGTTGAATGGTTTGTATGGTATTTAAATGATCTGATGTGTTCTTTATATCTTGTGTCAAATGTCCTGCCAGTCATTCCAATGCATATCTTTTCATAATCTCTGCAACTGAGCTAACAGGTACCAAATTGCTGGTATCTGTCTGGTCTTCATTTTAGTTTTGGGATGTGCTTTTGTATCGAGTTGTTTATTTTGTAAGCCATGTTTATGCCTTTTTAAAAACATGTTGTCTATTTAATGTGTAAATGTCCGCGGCTCGAGGTCTTGCGGTAGCGTTTTCGCTTCCCGCACATGGGGTCCCGGGTTCGATTCCCGGCGGGGTCAGGGATTTTTCTCTGCCTCGAGATGACTGGATGTTGAGTGTCTTTCATCATCATTTCATCCTCATTCACTCGCAGGTCGCCGTAGTGGCGTTAAAGAACTTGTGGAGCGGCGGCCGAACCGGCCACCAATGCCATACGCTCATTATTATTATTATTTAATGTGTAAATTTGTTGTGGTAGGTCATTATAAGCAATTTTATGGTAGTTCAGATTGTGTGTGTTGTTGATGTGTTGTCAGTTCTTTTTTCTCTATTTGTGGCCTTGTTTTTTCTGTTTAGTTTGTCTATCATATTTTCTTTGTGTCCATTTTTAACACTCTTTGTTTTATAATGGCTAGTTCTTTCTGTTAATCAGAAGTGTTTAGGGGGATCCTGTTCAGTCTCTTTAACATGTAACTGATTTTAGCCGGTTTGTTTTTCTGCAGGTGGTTTGAGGTTGCATTTAAGATAGTGTCAATTGTGGGTTTTCTGTGTATGTCAAATATGTGTTTGTTCTTGTCTTTCCTTATGGTTATGTCTAGCAACTTGAGTGAGTTTTCTTATTCTTCTTCTTTTTCTTCTTGTGGACTTTATGTTTCTGTTTACAGTATTTGTCTTTTTGTAGTTCCTGTATTCTATTTTTAGGTTCATCTACCAACATCAGTGTATCTACCGGTAAATGATGTCATAGTTTTTCTTATTATTATGACTTCCAATGCTAATTTTTTCTATATGATTCATGAAAATGTTGGCTAATGTTCCTGAAATACGTGAACCCATGGGTAAACCTTCATCTCGCTGTAGTATTTTTGATGAATTCAAAATAATTTTGTTGTGTTATTAACTGTAACGATTTTATTGTTTCATCTGTGTGTTCATTCGATAGCAGGTTGTGTGTTTTCAGGTTTTCTTCAATTATTTTTATGGTTTCGTTAATAGGGATGCAATTTGACACATTTTTTACATCATAGGAGAGCAGTGATGCTGTGCCAGGGATTTTAATATCTTATATGTTCTACTAGTTTAGAGGTATTTCTTATTGTTCTATCATTTTCTAGTTTATAGTACTGGGTGAGCTGCGACTGCATTTGTTTTGCTAGTAGGTATGTAGGAGCTGTTCTGAAATTCACTATTGGAGAGACTGGATAATTTTCTTCATGGAGCTTTGGTTGACATCTCATGTTATTGGCTTGAGGATTTTTTGTACAAGTCTCGGCCTCTTTCTGTTCATAAATGTATACTCTATGTTCTGAGTGTGTTTTAAACATGTTTGAAATCTGATAGTTGGATTTGATCTTAACTTTTTATGTTCTTCTTGCTGTGAATTCTTCTGTTTTTTCTATGTATTCTTTTGTTTTCGTGAGAATGAAACTATTAGCTTTCTCAGATATTATTATAATGATGTCTTCTGCTTGGAGCTTTTTCTTTAGATTTTTAAGTATTGTTTCATCACAATTATTTTTGAGTTTATTGTTTTATTTTTTAATTTATGTTGCTATGTTTTCGATTTCTTCTTTTATTAACTCCATAGTTAGTTTTTGTTTACATTACTGTTGTCATTTTTTCTTCTATGGCGATAATGTATTCAGATTCTATAATGAGATCTTCTACCTGTGGTTCATTTGCTGGTGAGTCAACATTGTGTTTTAGACCTTTTCTAAGAGCGGTTGTTCGTTTCCATCAACACTAAGGTTTGCTGTTTGTGAGCAGGTAAACATTTCTGAATTTTCACACACACTTCCCAACAGTGGAAACAGAACACTGGTGGCTTTTCTGCCAGGACACTATGGGCAGGCGAATATACTATGACACAAAAGGATTCTTATAAGATGGTCTTTCTGCTATACATGACGAAACAAATAAATTTGAAACACTATCAGAAACTGTCAGAAGTGACAGTGATAAGGATATAACTGATAATGTGTCTGTGAGGTGAAAAGAAGAGGAAGTCAGTAGAAAGAGTAGTGATTTTGGATATGAGGGAGCACCAAGCTCACTCAGTGCCATAAGAAGTGTGTTTAAAGAATTAAATATTAAATTTCACTCTGGTATAAAAGAATTAAGGTCAGAAATGCAATCTACCGAATGAAGTGGCGCAGTGGTTAGCAGACTGGAGTCGCATTTGGGAGGACTTTGGTTCATCCCACGTCCAGCCATCTGGCTTTAGGTTTCCAAGATTTCCCTAAATCGCTTCAGGCAAATGCCAGGATGGTTAATTTGAAAGAGCATGGCCGACTTCTTTCCCTAATCCAATGAGACCGATGACCTTGCCGATTGGTCTCTTCCACCAAAGCAACCAACCAAATGCAAGCTAATCATAATAAATAAAGAATCTGATAACAAAGAATTAAATAATAGATTTGACTCTATTATTAAAGAATTAAAGGCACAATGTGGCCTATCATACTAAATTACAAGATAGCATTGCTGAGAATTGCAAGGAATTAAAATCTCAATTGCAATATCAAAATAGAGAACTAAGAAAAGAAATAAAATTGGAAGGTGATTCCATAAGAAGGGATTTTAAATCTGATATTATTTGGATGCAGAATGAGGCTTAACTGAATAGGCATGAAGTAATTAAAAAGTTCCATAAGCATTTTGTAACATTTAAGAAAGAGTTCTTGGATGAATTTACAATAGTTAACAAGATGGATAATGTGACCACTGATAATAGTAATTCTATAGCAAGCTTCAGGAAGGAACAGGATGAAGTGATCAGTTATTTTAGAAAGGGATATACAGAACCAGAGTGTTCATACAAGTTATCATGTAAGAACCGATCTGTTGTAATTGAAACCTTATCTAATAATGTACCTAAAGTGAAATCTGAGGTAACTGAGCAGGCAGAGGAAATAAGAAAGAACTGTGAGATGACCCAAAGTCCTGTCTTGAAGCTTATTTTCATAAAACTTAAGAAATGCAGTCTGAAATTAACGAACGAGTAAATGTGCCTCGCTAGACACATGGTGAGCTAGCAGTTACAGAAATTTAAAGAACAATGTTTAAATGGAATAACTGTTGCTAAAGAAGGTTTCTCAGAATTAGAAGAATTAAAACCACTCAATTTTACTCCTTATGACTAAACTGGGGATTTTCATCCTGTAATATTTTTGAAGTCGTTTCAGGATGTATTCCGAAAAGGACGGTGAGATGAAGGTAAAATTAGATTCATTTTGGGGTATTCGAGAGGTGACGCAGCACAATGGGGACTTATGTCCTAGGACAGTTATAAAACAGCTTACTCAGTCTCAGAACAGCGGAAAATGGTGTGTTTTAGGAAATATAGTGAATTTATTGTATTTTGGTAAATGTTTGTATAAAAATAACACAAAAGAAATTAATATAGGAACTCCTTATGTAGCATAAGAAAATACAGTAAGAAATAAAGCAATTGATGTGCCATAATATGCAATGCGCATGAAGCATTAAAAAAATCGGTACTTTGTTGTCTCAAAGAGTGCGTTCGTAATTTAAATCGTTAAATATAATACCAAAAATCAGAAACAATCCCATTATTACGCATCAGTGAAAAGCTGATAATTTGCTCTTTTATACTGGTTAATAATATTACTCTCTTATGTAGAAAATAAGCAATCTTTTTTCCTGGATACTTGTTTATTTGGGTCATTACTCTTCAGATTGGTTGGTGGAACCCGCATGACTCCCACTTCTGTGCCAGCCTCTTCATCACAGAGTAACATTTACAACCATCATCCTTAATTATTTCTTGAAAATATTCCAACCTCTGCCTTCCCCTACAGTTTTTACTCTCTACGGCTGCCTGTAGTGCCACAAAGGTGGTTCCATACTGTCTTAACACAAGTACCATTGTCATATCCCTTCTTGTCAGTGCTTTCCACATAAACTTTTTCTCACCTATTCTGTGGAGAACCTCTTGTTTTGTTATTTTGTTAGTCCACCTAATTTTCAACGGTCTTCTATAGCGTAACATCTCACACTTCAATTTTCTGCTGTACTTGTCTTCCTACAGGACTTGATTCACTTCCTTCAATACTGCACTACAAACTACATTTTCAGAAATTTCTTGCTAAAATTATGACTGATGTTTGATACTAGTAGAGCTCTTTTGATCAAGAATGCCCTGTTTACTTGTGTTAGTCAACTTTTAATGTCCTTGCCTCATTCGTTACGTGTTAATTTGCTCCCTGGGTGGCAGAATTCCGTCACTTCACCTACTTGCTTGTCCTCAGCTTTGACGTCATGTTTATTACTAATCTTATTTCTACTACTTCTCGTTACTTTTGTTTGCCACTTACTCTAAATTCATACTTCGTGTTCATTACTCTACTCATTCCATATAACAGCTTCGGTCATTCTTCATCTCTTTCACTGAGGATACGAATGTCATCAACGATCTAATTATCGACATGCTTTCCCTCCCTGAATTTTAAATTTTAATACCACTTCTAGGTATTTTATTTCCTTCGTTGGTTGTTTGACATAACGGGTGACCAGTAGCAGAGAAAGGCTGCATCCCAGCTTCATTCCCTTTCTAATCCGAGCACCTCTCTCGTGTTCTTCCTTCCTTATTGTACATATTGTGTATTACACGTGTTTCCCTTTAGAGCAAAACTATTTTCGAAGATTTCAAACATACTGCATCATTTTACGTTGGTGTACGCTTGTTTCGGTCGACAAGTGCAGTCAAAGTGTATTTATTTTTCTTAAGCAAAACAGCATAACTCCATTCAAAGTATCTTTGCCTACGAGGCCAAATTCAAAGTAACTAACACATGCTCCAGTTTCTTTGCCATTCATCTGTATGTTACTCTAATCAGCCACTTGATGCATGAACTGTTAATCTGATTCCAAGATAGTTCTCTAATTTATCTGCTTCTCTAATAATTTATCTGCTGATGCTATCTTTGGTATTATGTGGATTACATTCTTTCAACAGTCCGATGGTAAATCTCCAGTCTTACTGATTGTATGCATTATCTGTGTTTTATCGTTCTGTTTGCACGTTCCCAAATTATTTTAGAAATTCCGTACAGATGTTGTCTATACCATCGGCCTTAGATTATCTAATGTCTTCCAAGGCTCTATTAGACTCTTTCTCTAATAATGGATCCCCTCTGTCCTCCATATTGACCGCATTTCTTCCTCTGATGTGTCATTAGACAGTCTGTCCTCCATGTAAAGGCCTCCAATGTAACGTTTTCACCTGTCTTCTTTCTGATCTATATTTAACGGTGAGTTTCTCTTCCACGTTTCATTCTGATGCCTTTCCTTTAATTTCACTGAAGATTGTTTTGACCGTTCTGCGTTGTCTCTCTCTTTCCGACAGCCATTTATTTTTCGATTTCTTCGCATTCTACCTTCACTTTCTGTTGATTTCGTTCCTTACATCTACATCAACAAGGATACTCTGCAAATCACATTTAAGTGCCTGGCAGAGGGTTCATCGAACCACCTTCACAATACTCTATTATTCCAATCTCGTATAGCGCGCGGAAAGAATGAACACCTATATCTTTCCGTACCAGCTCTGATTCCCTTATTTTATCGTGGCGATCGTTCCTCCCTAAGTAGGTCGATGTGAACAAAATATTTTCGCATTCGGAGGCGAAAGTTGGTGATTGGAATTTCGTGAGAAGATTCCGTCGCAACGAGAAACGCCTTTCTTTTAACGATTTCCAGCCCAAATCCTGTATCATTTCTGTGACACTCTCTCCCATATTTCGCGATAATACAAAGCGTGCTGCCTTTCTTTGAACTTTTTCGATGTACTCCGTCAGTCCTATCTAGTAAGGATCCAAAACCGCGCAGCAGTATTCTAAAACAGGATGGACAAGCGTAGTGTAACAGTCTCCTTAGAAGGTCTGTTACATTTTCTAAGTGTTCTGCCAATGAAACGCAGTCTTTGGTTAGCCTTCCCCACAAAATTTTCCATGTGTTCCTTCCAATTTAAGTTGTTCGTAATTGTAATACCTAGGTATTTAGTTGAATTTACGGCTTTTAGATTAGACTGATTTATCGTGTAACTGAAGTTTACCGAGTTCCTTTTAGCACTCATGTGGATTCCTCGCACTTTTCGTTATTCAGGGTCAACTGCCACTTTTCGTACAATGCAGATATTTTTTCTAAATCGTTTTGCAGTTTATTTTGACCTTCTGATGACTTAATTAGTCGATAAACGATTGCGTCATCTGTAAACAACCGAAGACAGCTCCTCAGATTGTCTCCCAAATCGTTTATATAGATAAGGAACAGCAAAGGGCCTATAACACCACCTTTGGGAACGTCAGAAATCACTTCTGTTTTACTCGATGACTTTCCGTCAGTTACTTCGAACTGTGACCTCTCTGACAGTAAATCACAAATCCAGTCACATAACTGAGACGATATTCCACAAGCACGCAATTTCAATACGAGCCGCTTGTGGAGTACAGTGTCAAAAGCCTTCCGGAAATCCAGAAATATGGAATCGATGTGAAATCCCTTGTCAATAGCACTGAACACTTCATGTGAATAAAGAGCTAGTTGTGTTTCACAGGAACGATGTTTTCTAAACACATGCTGACTGTGTGTCAATAGAGCGTTTTCTTCGAGGTAATTCACAATGTTTGAACACAATATATGTTCTAAAATCCTGCTACAAATCGACGTTAACGATATGGGCCTGTAATTTAGTGGATTACTCGTACTACATTTCTTGAATATTGGTGTGACCTGTGCAACTTTCCAGTCTTTGGGTATGGAACTTTCGTAGAGCGAACGGTTGGATATGATTGTTAAGTACGGAGCTAATGCATCAGCATACTCCGATAGGAACCTAATTGGTATGCAGTCTGGACCAGAAGACTTGCTTTTATTAAGTGATTTAAGTTGCTTCACTACTCCGAGGATATTTACTTTTACGTTACTCATGTTGGCAGCTGTTCTTGATTCGAATTCTGGAATATTTACTTCGTCTTCTTTTGTGAAGGCATTTCGGAAGGCTGTGTTTAGTAACTCTGCTTTGGCAGCACTGTCTTCGATAGTATCTCCATTGCTATCACGCAGAGAAGGCATTGATTGTTTCTTGCCGCTAACATACTTCACATACGACCAGAATCTCTTTGGATTTTGTGCCAGGTCTCGAAACAACGTTTCGTTGTGAACTTGCGTTGTTGTATTCCTGAACGTAGTTGTACTTTCTGTTTCATCAACTGAAACATTCCTTCTGTTACCCAATTTTTCCTCGGAGTTACTTTCCATATACCTACGTTTGTCTGTCCAGTTTTCGTGACTGCTCCTTTTAGATATGTCCTGTTTAAGTGGCCCAGCCCAGAAAGAGAACAGAGTTCTAAACACGTAAGGGCTGCCTTCTGATATAAATTATGTTGGACATTTTCTTCACAATTGCTGAAGTAATCTGTAAGCTGACTAGGAATATCACACCTACAATGACAAAGGGATGAGCCTAATATATATTCACATAAGTTTTCAAAAAACTCAGCAATGAAAAATATCTTGATGGCAGGCAACAGATATCAAGCATAACTGATACTGGTTTTTGTAAGAAAGCTCATTTCACAAGTTTTTGGATTGTTTCTGTTATATTCGTCACCAAATAGCCTTTTCTCCTGAAGTAAGTATATGCCCAGCTTCGACAGAAATTCAGAGTTAAAGCAAAGGTCTTAACAGGCTGTATGACCACTGTTGGGATACTGTAATAAGTATCAGGTACCTGGTGGCAGCATCTGAAAGTAATATGACACTGTTACTTTGGCATGCGTATCTAAATTTGCAAACTCTCATTCACTCAACATGTTCTGTACATCCCATCAAGAAGGAGAGACTACGTTGATGTGGAATGAGAAAACAACAAAACAGAATTTACTGATATATACTAAATTTGTGCGCAGACATAAAAAAATCTTCACTGTTTTTGCTATCTGTACTCATTCATGTCAAATTTAACATATTTACGTTTGCGGAAAAGCCTCCACTTTGATAAAAGTTATTGCTTTCTCATTTATATTAAATAGATGATATATCTCGTACTTAAAAGCAATAGGGGCGGGTGTTGAGAGGTAAAGTGCTGCACCAAAACACGTTCATTAAAATTTAAACAAAAGCTTTATTTAAACAAGCAGAAAATTTTGAAAAGTGTAAAATATACCAGAGAACAGCTCATACCCCTAACGCTTATTTAAGTGACTTTACCAATTAATTTACTGAGCAAAACTGAGCACAGCAATTTAATGGCATCAGGATCAAGTGCAACTTTCAACAAAATTTATAAACGGAAGCTGCACAACAGATCTACCATTACCACTCGAAGACAGCAATTGTTGACAGAAGTAAAGAAAATGATGCAATCCAATGAGTTAAACAGCAACTGACCAAATTTACTATTTCGGTTAAAAAGGGGCGACTGGTGGCAGCACTTAACAGAACAATCGATGTCGTAAACAAAGCAGCAACTGCCCACCACATTTACTGTTACAGCTTACAGAAACCAACTGGTGGTAGAATTTAATAAAATGTTCGAATGAATTAAACAGCAACTGCCCACGAGATTCACTGATGCAAGTTATAGTACGGTAGCTTCGGTTCCAGCGTCCGTGAACACACAAATGAACAGAGAATTACAAGAGCCCCTTTCTTTAATACACGAAATACAGACGAACACTCAATTTTTTACAACCTATTCATACACGGAAAAGATTAAGGGACCGCTTGACCACACAAGGTACAATAATGTGCAATAAATAAAGTTTGACTACTGCCTCACAGAAGTGTCTTAAATTGCATACCGCTTTGCCATTGAATTGGGCCCACACTTAACAAGACGCGACTTCACCTACAGACTCCACTGATTCTGTGAGACTAATAACAAACTATCGGTAGGAAATCACCTAGTAGCCGATCTGCCATAACTAGTTTACTGACAAGTTTTTGCGTAAGCAAGACGGTGACCACAGACATGGACAGTTCAGGTAACAACATAACAGCCATAAAAGGAAATGCTCACCGTCTTTTCTGAAAATCGATAAAGAAACCAGCAACATCTTCAAATAACCGTGACTGCTATCGAGAGGTTGCTTTCATCATAGAGATGCCATTCAGGAACCAACAGGTCGTAATCCCCATGCTGCCTTTAACGACCAGTGATCGGAACTGGCTTACAGGTAGTGAACCCGCCACAACAGCTGACATAGGGTTCCTTCAGATATTCAGATTCAGAGTACTAGGAATGTCCAAGCGTCACGTCGGAACAAGTTTCCCACAGGGCGATATTCGCTGGCCAGACAGCAACAAATGGCACATCGGAACAGCACAGTCTAGCGCTGAAGCATAGCTGCTACCGAAGCCTACCGCCAGCCCCAAAGACACTCCCCCTACATGCAGCTCACTGTCAGCTAGGAACAGACACAGAATGCCGACCACCGCGGCTGCCCGTAAATCCCACGTCACAACAGAGACCTTCTCTCGTGGCGGATCCACCGTTCCTTCCACTGCCGCAACCAGCGGTGCTACCAGCCTGAGGCGCCAATTCGAACGAGTGCGAAAAGAAAAAGACACCGCGCATGACACACTGCTGTTTACCTTCATATTTACATTAGCATTTTATTCGTTAAAACAGTGCCTAATCTGCAGCAATACAGACTTTCTCACACTCAACTATACCACTTGCCGTGCAGCTAGCATTCTAAATCTACGTAGATACTCAGATACTTTATAAAACGAGTGCCTAATTTATGTGTAAGAAGTTACAAACACTGTAAGTACATAGTAGCTTACTTTAATTATGTTACCCACGGGTTCACTTTTAACATCATTCTTTTGAAAATCAATTATCAATGATTCCAAACGCAAAATTTTCTTCCTCGTTCTGTGAGATGATCATGCAAATGATTTAACTTTCTCCTTTCGTTCCGCAGGTTCTTTTTTGCTACACTTTATCCTTTGCTGGCTCTTTCAGGAATTTCTAAGTCATTTTCAGTGAAATCTCTTACATATCTAAAATATTTGTTTGTCCCAGAATTAACTTCGAAATCTGATATAGTGACTGAAAACAAAAAACTACTTTTCTACTGTATTAATCCAATAAAGGAAAATAGTTTCTAGACTTATTCTAAAGCAGTGATATCAAGTGGTCTATATAGAACCAAAGGGCTCTACTCCAATCTGCAAGGAGTCCATATCAGCGAAAAAAAAAAGTTGAGGGGTCCATTAAATGTGGACTCCTTTAAGAAGGTCGCAACCAAAATTACGAAGTCTTCCCACAGAGCTGAAGCTTACTCTTGTGTACGTCATTCTTCGCCTCGTCGGCTAAGGGAGGGGGTGAGACAACTCTTTATTTACGCTCTCTTGATCGCAACATTCAGCGGTACTATTTTTCTAGCTCCACTGCATGAAGTACTACCACTTGCCCTTCTCCAAGGAGTGGAAAGAGTGTATGGCACTACCTGTGACACCCGAGAACCACTTCATCATTTAAGAGCTGAATTAATTTGTGACATGTCACAACACGGCCCAAGAATCATTTCGCAGGGGCTAACTACGCAAGATTTTGTTTTACCCGCTGAAGCTGATAGCGGCTGGATACAAAGCGTGAGGTAGCCGAAGTCTTCCGACTTCTACCGACTTCTGCCGCTGCAGAACTAGGGACCTCTAGTTCAGCTCTTTCTTGTAGCTTGCAATTTAAAGCCTTGTTCGTCAAAATTTTTGTCAGTATATAAAACTCTCCACGGTTTCGGCAACTATTGCAAACGACCTTCCTCATGGTGTTTTGCAGACAGGAAAATATGCAATAGGCCATTTGCAACAGTGGCTGAAACGTCGGAGAATTTTACGTATTGACAATACGGTCACAGACCTTGTAGAATTTTAATGACCGTGACAACGGGTATGCTTACGATGTCAAATTGTTTGGTGAGAAGCAATAAAATTATTTTTTTATACAATTTCGATTTTGTTGTTCGTTAGATTGTGTGCGCCGATTATGACAGGAGGTTGAGACGGTTGAATAATTTGATTCCTATGTCTTCCATATTCACTTGAATAGTTAATTTTTATCCGTAGATAACTGATACTAAACATGGCTGAATCCAAAAATAAATGTAGACATTATCCTAGTGATTATTTGAAGTTTAGCTTCAGTCCATCAATCGGAAAACAATTATCTATCTGCATTTTATACAACAAAGTGCTAAGCAATGACGCTATGATACCTTCCGAGCTAGATCATCTGGAAAGGTATCTCCCTGATAAAACAGATAAGACAGATTACTTAAAGAAAACCTCCACAAGAAACCGACTGGTGCATACATTCAGTTCGACGTCACAAAGAGAGAATGATGGTTTGTGGGCTTGTTACGTTATCTCGCTACTTATACCAAAATCTAGAAAACCTTATACTATCGGGGAATAGTTAATTTTGCCAGCCATTGAAGAGTTTTCAAAGCTTTTCTCCAGAAATCTGCTTATGATATGCTCAAAAGAATACCTTTGAGTAACAATACAGTCCAAAGACATATTGATGAAATGAGTTATGATAAGAACATCATTTGTAACGATATGCAAATAACCGATTTCTCCATACAACGGGACGAGTATGGTATCTGAACATAATTATTGGCGTATGGCAGTTTTGTCGTGGACCAAGAAATTCGAGAAGAACTGTACATCGCGAGACTTGAGTCAACAGACACAAAAAGTGAATCAATATTTAATGTTTTGAAATATTATTTCCTGCAAAAGGCGACCCGTGTGTCTGGTATATCAGCCATAGTAGATGGAGCACCAGCCATGTTTGGTGCTACGTAGATTTATAAACCGTTAGAAACATGATCTTGGGGTATCGTCTTTGATTCGTAATCAACACGTTTTCGGCCCCGCGTTCGAATCCCGCCGCTGCTTAAATTTTGATTAACAATCAGCACTGGCGGCCGAAGACTTCGGGCATAAGAAGTCACCCCTCATTCTGCCAACGGCCTCGCCAAAGAGGGCGAAGGAGCGGACAGAGGTTCAGGGCACTCTCTTGTACTAAGGGTGGGAAACTGCCCCTAAAGGTGGAGGCATCAGCAATGATCAACGGCATGAGGATGCAGATGGCAATGGAAACCACCGCATTAAAGAAACGTAACGTGTATCCACAGGACAATGCCAAACGATTCCGGAATAGTCCCTCATTCGGATATCTGGGAGGGGAGTGCCAAGGGGGAGGTTACCATGAGAAGAAGATTGGATAATCAAGGAAAGGATAACTTTCAAAGTCAAGGCGTAGAATGTCAGAAGCGTGAACGTGGTAGGGAAACTAGAAAATTTGAAAATGGAAATGCAAAGCCTTAATCTAGATATAGTAGGGGTCAATGGAGTCAATGAAGGGAAGTGGAAAGAAGACGAGGATTTCTGGTCAGATGAGTATAGGGTAATATCAACAGCAGCAGAAAATGGTATAATGGGAGTAGGTTTCGTTGTGAATAGGAAGGTAGGGCAGAGATTGTGTTACTGTGAACAGACGAGTGATATGGTTGTTGTTATCAGAATCGACAGCAAACCAACACCGACAACGATAGTTCAGATAAACATGCCAACGTCGCAAGATGAAGATGAAGAAATAAAGAAAGTGTATGAGGATATTGAAAGGGCAATACAGTATGCAAAGGGGGTTGAAAATCTAATAGTCATGGGGGACTGGAATGCAGTTGTAGGGGAAGGAGAAGAAGAAAGGGCTACAGGATAGTATGGGCTTGGGACAAGGAACGAGAGTGAAGAAAGACTAATTGACTTCTGTAACAAGTTTTAGCTAGTAATAGCGAATATTCTGTTAGAGAATCACAAGAGGAGGAGGTATACTTGGTAAAGGCCGGGTGATATGGAAATATTTCAGTTAGATTACATCATGGTCAGACAGAGATTCTGAAATCAGATACTGGATTGTAAGGCTTATCCAGGAAGAATCAATATGCAAAGAAGTGGGGTATGGAAGTACTAAGGATTGACTAGACACAGTTGAAGTTCTCTAATGCTATAGATACAGCAATAAGGAATAGCTCAGTAGGCAGTACAGTTGAAGAGTAATGGACATCTCTAAAAAGGGCCATCACAAAATTTGGGAAGAAAAAGATAGGTAAAAAGAAGGTAATTGCGAAAAAACCATGGGTAACAGAAGAAATACTTCAACTGATCGATGAAAGGAGGAAGTACAAAAATGTTCTGGGAAACTCAGGAATACAGAAACACAAGTCGCTGAGAAATGAAATAAATAGGAATTGCAGAGAAGCTAAGAGGAAATGGCTCCATGAAAAACGTGAAGAATGGAAAAAATGATTGTTGGATGGGCAGATTCAGCACACAGGAAAGTCAAAACAACCTTCGCTGACATTAAAAGCAAGGGTGATAACATTAAGAGTGCAACGGGAATTCCAGTCTTAAATGCAGAGGACAGAGCGGATAAGTGGAAAAAATGCATTGAAAGCTCCTATGAGAGGGAAGATTTGTATGATGTGACAGAAGAACAAACAGGAGTCATTACGAAGGCTTTCCCGGCATAATAACTGATAATATTCTTCTCGGGTGTGCAGCTGGATCATAACGTCATCTTGACGCAATATTTCCACGGTCCAACTGGCCGCCATCTTCAGGTGAGAGTGCTGGTACACGATCTCGCCGGAACTGACTTCTCAGTGCAATTTTTTTTCCTTTATTGAATTTCAATACCCCCCAAAGGGGGCGGGCTGACAGCAGCTTAGTACGCTGCTCTACAGCCTACAGAGTCTTTTAAAAACGGAAGAAGAAAAGAAACAAGAAAAATAGGTGATAAAACGGTGACTTAAAGTGTAAAATGGCGGAATATTGTAGAAAGTTAAAACAGAATGCAAAGGGATTGGCAAAGTTAATAAAATACATGGGAATCAGACAAGTAACATAGAAGACACACAATTAAAAAAACATGGCGGCAGTCTGGTTTCTGTTCGTAAGAAATAAAAAATCACACCCAGCGACAGTATGATGGCCGTTCACAACACTTCCCAAGAGACACACAACACGAAACACTCACTGTAAAACACTGCACGAAAATGTTGGCACAAAGATGACACCCCCTAGCCAAGAGCAGATGGGGGGGGGGGGGGAGGACCTGAAGTAGGGGGAAAACAAGGAGGGAGGAGAGGGAAAAACGAAAAGGGGAGGGGAACCAAAGGAGGGAGAGGACTCATAAGGGGGGAGAGGGGTAAGCGCAGACAAGAGAGGGAATGGGAAATGGCAGAGGACGTAAATGCAAAAGGACTCGGGGAGAGAAGGGGGGCAGAGAGAGGGGAGGTGGGGAAAAAAGAGAATGGAAGGGGGGGAGAGGGAGCCCCAGAAATGGACAGAGGAAAGGAGGGGGAGTGAGGATCAGAGTTGATAGGAGGGATAAATGGAGGGAGAGAGGGCATCATCCGGGAGGGGAGTTGATGGAAGCCACCTTGGGAAAAGAGATGAAGGGTGTAGAGATGGAGGGTAGGGGGGACACAACACTGAAGACGTGGCAGGGGGCGGGTATGGGAGAGGAGAGGAGCAACCAGGGGGAGAGTGGGATCAAGGCGGCGGGAGGTGTAGAGTATGCGGAAATGTTCGAGGAATAGGAGCAGATGGGGGAAAGGAATGAGGTCATAGAGGATCTGCGTGGGGGACGGGAGGCGTATACGGAAAGCGAGGCGGAGTGCATGACGCTCAAGGATCTTCTCAGCGCAAGCGGCGGCCCCTATATAGGCCGCAGAAGGCCCACAACCCGTGCGCGAGAAGGTGCCGCAACTGCCCTCTAGAGCAAGTAAACATACCGCGCCGCCAGTGGTGGAAACAGACCGTATATACGGTCCGCCCATATGCCACCGCACCAAGTTTCAGCTTGGATTGTGCGAACAGAACACAGTGGCGCCACTAGCCTCTAGGCTTCCCCCAGCGCTCATCAACACTGGTATTCTGCCCCAACTGTGGATCGTTCAATTTCTGTGATTTTTCATTTTTTTTACTGAACTAAATGTCGAGAAATTGGTCGATAGGTACAATCTTAAAGTGTCTCTTAATATACAAAGAGCGACAGTGCTTATGGGGCCAAAATACTAAAGATCATGGCTTGAGAAAAACTACTAGAAATTGCGAATTGTATGCAAGAAATAGTTCCATAGGGTGATGTGATAGTTGGGAAAGAAAAAGTCAGTGATATTGGAAACGCCTGCATTAACGATTACTACAAAATTCTAAAATTTCGGAGTAATGTTGGTGCCCTTGTGTGTGTGTGTGTGTGTGTGTGTGTGTGTGTGTAGACACGCAGAGCGAGTGAGTCGTCGAGGGTTTAGTAGTGACGAGTGCAAGCTGCCTGCTACACTCGCTAATTCAACACACTATTAATTGAACAGTCACTTCTACATCTTGTACGACAACAACACAGTAGAATGACATTAACTCACGCTGCTTAGTGCACGAGCAGGTGAAGTTTAATTATGAAGAGTAAAAAATAAATAAAAAAAACTTTAGGAAACAATTAACTTTCTTGTCTAGTCCTTGTAATAACACCTGTTTTACTTCGGAAGCAACGTCACAGTGAGACCACAATTCAGTCGTATAGAACCAACTGACGATATTTGTTACTTAGAGGGTCACCTCATCACACAGTTGCAGGAGAAAATGATGAAATTTAAGAGTTTGAATTAGATTATGAATTTCTTTATCTTCATAATTAGTTCTCAGATCAAAGTATTCCCAGTTTACAATTCCTTCTATCAAGGATTAAGATTAATGAGTGTGGAATAAAGCAGTTTACATCCATCAACAGTGAGACTTTTTCAAATTACTCTGCAACACTGTGTGGATGCATAAGGCATCTGAACACTGTATGGAGCACTGCTACTCAAGAAGCAAATGACATTCAATGCCTGAGCAGCTAGCGAATGCAGAAATATTGGACAAGATCGACTTACGATCCCAGTGCTAAAACTTTTACACAGAAAGCAAATTCACGTCGCGTAATCAACTTACAAACCGAGAGCTGCGCAGACGAAAAGCAGCGCAAATGCTAAACGCGACACTTAACGCGAAAGCAGTGAAAACAAGCGCCAGGCTGTGGCTGGGGATTTCTCATCATGTTCCAAATGCTGGGGAAACCCGTAGAATTTTCTCCACAAGCGCTTGCTCTATTTCTGTAAATTGACTAAAAGTTGGCACAGGATGGGCTCTCTGGACGCGAAATGCAGCTCGCTTCCCACGCTGTGAGCGGTAAAATGGTGATGGCTCATAATTTGCATCTGCTCCTAGGAAAGTCCGTTGGCCTTTCTAGATACTCCGCAGGAACCACTCGTAGCTCGCACAGCTCTGAAAAGGCACTTTTGTGGTAGCGCGGCTTGTGATAATTTTTACCTGGAGAGGCCTTCTCACCTGACTACACCGACACCTGGGATTTATTCGGGGAAACCTCTCGAATTTCCGCTCCTTGACCAAGCAACGCCTAGAGCCTGCACCTGGCTTCTCTCGCAACGTTCCAGCAACGGGTATTTCACAAGCACAAACTCCAGACTTCGCAAGTCCTGTTCCTCCATCCAGAAAATTTAGGAGAATACAACAGCAATGAATTTATTTATCGTCGCTTAGAGGCATGTGACCAACTAATTCAGTCACAATATTTAATAGTCATTTTACCAGTCATGTTACCAGTGAACCCCCAATTCTTTCAAGATTCGAACTCCCATGTATAAAAGAAGCTTCAAACGTCTAATTACTTTACCAAAAAGTTTAAAACGTTTGATTACTTTACAAATATTTGACGTTAATTGTGTAAGAAAAAGTTCTGACAAAGTTTTAAATTGTACTTGAAGTTTATTAGAAGTCATTGTGAATCACTGGATGAATATAATCTGGGTAATCTGCACTCCATTTTAAGCGAAAGCAAGTTTTTCGAGCAACTCAATATTTATAGTGTCATATCTTCCAAACTACGTGTCGTACAATGATAAAATTCTGCAGGTACGTTCAGTATGTGTGTAGATACTGTCTGCAAAGTGTAGTACAGATACAGTTAGTAGTAAAGAAATAAATTAAACAGTCATGGATGGTATTTACACAGACCATTTTAAGCAAAAGCTAGTTTTTCACGCATCTAATTGCTTTTGACGTCGTATCTCCTCAGTTATGTGTTGTACATGGATACAATTTTGCAAGTATATTTATTGGTACATGTGGGTACTGTCTGCAAACTGTATCGTGAATAGAGGCGGTAGTAAAGTTGTTGTTATTGTTGTTGTTGTGGTCCTCAGTCCAGAGACTGGTTTGATGCAGCTCTCCATGCTACTCTATCCTGTGCAAGCTTCTTCATCTCCCAGTACCTACTGCAACCTACATCCTTCTGTATCTGTTTAGTGTATTCATCTCTTGGTCTCTCTCTACGATTTTTACCCTCCACGCTGCCCTCCAATGCTAAATTTGTGATCCCTTGATGCCTCAGAACATGTCCTACCAACCGATCCTCTTCTCCCCAGTTCTATTCAATAACTCTTCATTAGTTATGTGATCCACCCATCTAATCTTCAGCATTCTTCTGTAGTACCACATTTCGAAAGCTTCTATTCTCTTCTTGTCCAAACTATTTATCGCCCATGTTTCACTTCCATACATGGCTACACTCCATACAAATACTTTCAGAAACGACTTCCTGACACTTAAATCTATACCCGATGTTAACAAATTTCTCTTCTTCTGAAACGCTTTCCTTGCTATTGCTAGTCTATATTTTATTTCTTCTCTACTTCGACCATCATCAGTTATTTTGGTCCCCGAATAGCAAAACTCCTTTACTACTTTAAGTGTCTCATTTCCTAATCTAATTCCCTCTGGATCACCCGACTTAATTCGACTACATTCCATTTTCCTCGTTTTGCTTTTGTTGATGTTCATCTTATATCCTCGTTTCAAGACACTGTCCATTCCGTTCACCTGCTCTTCCAAGTCCTTTGCTGTAGCAAAGTAGTAACAAATTAATGTGTCATATATGATGCTGCAGTTTTACCACATTCTAACATAACAGTCGTAACACTGCGACAGCAGCATCCCAACTGGCGTGCAGGTGATACCGTTGAGTTCGGCGAAACGTTGTGAAAGCGAAAGAATAACGTAGTTGTTTATATTGGTTTGTTGAATGGTTTTGAGAAACGGTAACGTCTGTAGCACCGTAAAGCACAGCAACAACAAGAACAAGAACGCACCACGTCCGTTTGTCTTTTCTTTTTTTTTTTTTTAGGCTTCCTTAGGACCCTAAGTGATATACAGGGTGATTCCGTGATGATATGACAAACTTTCAAGGGTAATGGAGAATGGTAAACGTATCAATAAGAGGTAAGGAATCCTGGTCCAGAAACGACCGAGTCAAAAGTTATAAGCTAAAATCGTTCTCATACCTCTGTCAGTGGACTACATGCACGGGTACTATTGTTGCTGGGATTGTAGGCAGTTTTCAGGAAGGTGGTATGGAACAAAACAAGAAAAAATGTCTAGCAAACATGGGCTCTCAAACGCATACCTTAAGAGCTATTAGCGCTTGTTCGTCTTCGCTGCTGTAAAACAGACCTCTTCCGCTGATTACGTGTTCATAGTTCTTAGGCAAGAATTTTAGAACCCATATTTATTGGACATCTCTTTCTTGTTTTGGGCTATACTACCTCCGTCCAAAATATGGAAAGTAAAGAGCTTGCGCTAGAAGAGGTGTTTCACAGTATCGAAGATGAACAAGTGCTCGTAGCCTTTAAGGTATACCAGTTTTCCAGCCTACAATCTTAGCAAGAACAATACTGGTACATATATTCCACAGTAGAGGTATCAGAACGATCTTCGCTTATGACTTTCGTCTGCAGTAGTCTCCAGAACAACGTCCCTTATGTGAAATTGATGCATTAACCCTTATCTATCATTCCTGAAAACTCGTAACATCACCACGAAATCACTCTGTAGAACATCATATTACTGAAGTGTATCGTCAGGATTCCCTGTAACTACATCAGCGTATTAATGATTACTGTTTCTTTTTAGGAGTAGAAAATGACACGCGAATAGCAGAAGAGAAGACCTCATGAAGAGACTCTGTTTATCTGTATAATAATATGAAGTTCTGCCCGTTACACTTCGATGGAAACCAACATACGAATGCAGAAAATAATAAACTCGTATGATATGCAGTACCCATATTATTTGAATTATCAAATAAGTCACCCCAACTGCCCATGAAGACAAAACTGTCATTAAGATGAGATATCCGTCAAAAGCAGTAAAACCGTTCCATGGCACAGATGGAGCCGGTTCCTCAACTCTCCCTATGACAGTGCTAGATATATCAGACTCTTCAACATAGACTAGCTTTGAAGATGAAATGGTTAAATTAAGTAAAATTATTCGTGTCTTGCAAAAATCTATGCGGTTTAAGAACGTAGACAACATTAGACTTTGTGCAAGTGTTCGAAAATCCCTCGCGCTATCTTTTTTTTTCACCTAATTATGAACTGTTCGTCCGCTCATTGAGATCTTTGAACTTGGCAGTTGTCGTACTATGAATTGGTTAAGGACCATGAATCATGTGGCAAGCATACGTTGCCGTAGCAAGTAAGTGTGATGAATAGTGAAGAGCAGACGAGATACCACATAAGCGTCTCACAGAAATGAAAACAACGAATAAACGGGCGTAAACTATGTTACAACAAAGGAATAAAACAGTCAAGACTTCCAAAACGGAGTGCAACATCAAAAACGTTGAAAACATACAGGGTGTTTCAAAAATGAGCGGTATATTTGAAACGGCAATAAAAACTAAACGAGCAGCGATAGAAATACACTGTTTGTTGCAATATGCTTGGGACAACAGTACATTTTCAGGCAGACAAACTTTCGAAATTACAGTAGTTACAATTTTCAACAACAGATGGCGCTGCGGTCTGGGAAACTCTATAGTACGATATTTTCCACATATCCACCATGCGTAGCAATAATATGGCGTAGTCTCTGAATGAAATTACCCGAAACCTTTGACAACGTGTCTGGCGGAATGGCTTCACATGCAGATGAGATGTACTGCTTCAGCTGTTCAATTGTTTCTGGATTTTGGCGGTACACCTGATCTTTCAAGTGTCCCCAGAGAAAGAAGTCACAGGGGTTCATGTCTGGCGAATAGGGAGGCCAATCCACGCCGCCTCCTGTATGTTTCGGAGAGCCCAAAGCAATCACACGATCATCGAAATATTCATTCAGGAAATTAAAGACGTCGGCCGTGCGATGTGGCCGGGCACCATCTTGCATAAACCACGAAGTGTTCGCAGTGTCGTCTAAGGCAGTTTGTACCGCCACAAATTCACGAAGAATGTCCAGATAGCGTGATGCAGTAATCGTATCGGATCTGAAAAATGGGCCAATGATTCCTTTGGAAGAAATGGCGGCCCAGACCAGTACTTTTTGAGGATGCAGGGACGATGGGACTGCAACATGGGGCTTTTCGGTTCCCCATATGCGCCAGTTCTGTTTATTGACGAAGCCGTCCAGGTAATTTTCGTCAGTAAACCAAATGCTGCCCACATGCATATCGCCGTCATCAATCCTGTGCACTATATCGTTAGCGAATGTCTCTCGTGCAGCAATGGTAGCGGCGCTGAGGGGTTGCCGCGTTTGAATTTTGTATGGATAGAGGTGTTAACTCTGGCGCGTGAGACGATACGTGGATGTTGGCGTCATTTGGACCGCAGCTGCAACACGGCGAACGGAAACCCGAGGCTGCTGTTGGATCACCTGCTGCACTAGCTGCGCGTTGCCCTCTGTGGTTGCCGTACGCGGTCGCCCTACCTTTCCAGCACGTTCATCCGTCACGTTCCCAGTCCGTTGAAATTTTTCAAACAGATCCTTTATTGTATCGCTTTTCGGTCCTTTGGTTACATTAAACCTCCGTTGAAAACTTGGGTCTTGTTGCAACAACACTGTGTTCTAGGCGCTGGAATTCCAACACCAGAAAAATCCTCTCATCTAAGGAATAAACCATGTTGTCTACAGCACACTTGCACGTTGTGAACAGCACACGCTTACAGCAGAAAGACGACGTACAGAATGGCGCACCCACAGACTGCGTTGTCTTCTATATCTTTCACATCACTTGCAGCGCCATCTGTTGTTGAAAATTGTAACTACTGTAATTTCGAAAGTTTGTCCGCCTGAAAATGTACTGTTGCAACAAACGGTGTATTTCTATCGCTGCTCGTTTAGATTTTATTGCTGTTTCAAATATACCGGTCATTTTTGAAACACCCTGTATGTTTTGACATAGCACAGAGTAACTGCGTGACTGTAAATCTGCTGCTTTCATTTGTTGCGGCTTATGTGACAGACTATTATGTGTGCATCATTTGCCTGGGGGTGATCACATTCACATTCATACGAACTCCTATATCGGGCATAAAGGCGTATCTCACTCACTCACCAGTCGTATAAATTAGGTGCGTCGATATGACATTCCCGTCATACGACACACATACTGTCACTAGTGCTGTGTATAACGCACCAGACGTGTTTACTTGTAGAGGATTCGGTTGACTTGTCGCCTTGTCATCCTTCCCATTCGAAAGCCACTTCCTTTCGGCTGCTGATAGAGTAGTTGTGCAGAATCAACTGTCATTATAGGTCCCTATCTTAATCGTAGCTGTTGCAAACGGACGCTACACCGCGAAACAGAGACATTTGAATGAAGTGAACAGCGAAAAAAATAAATAAATTGCACGAGGATGGTATGAACACGGCTCGCCCGCATAGCAGTCCAACAGCGTAACAACCTAACCAAGACGCCATTCCTCTGCCCGGCTACTTTATAATGTATTTCTTGTTATTGGACAATTCACAGATTTTTTTAATTTTTTTACAGAGTCCAGTACATTTTCTTCCTGTTTTCATGCTTGTGGTGTGTTCAGTTTTTGATGGGCTGTCCACTTACCATTAAATCTGATGGAGGTGGGTTGGGGAGTTTGTAAGACAAAGAAATTGACTCAAGCGATATGCACAAGAAGAAAGCACACCATTTTTCAACTTTATCTTCCGGTAACGATATTTTCAAATACGCGAGATTCGTCAACTAACTCGTCCATAGAATTTTTAGCGGTCCACCGAGTTCCTCTTGGTCAAAAGTTAAACAATGTTTCCCCTTAATGGCCCGTTCACACAGCGAACTGTTTGCGCCAAATCACTACAAACCTCGCACGTGCACAGGACACAGTTTGATTCTACTCCTAGCCCGACATCTGTTGGTCTAGAAAATAAACTGTAGCGGCAAGCAATTGCAAATATCATATCACTTCATTTCAGGCTCGGAAGAGAAGATATACTTATAGGGCCTTTGTTCTCAACCTGTCTGCAAAAGAATGCAAACAGGCTAAAAAACGGAAAGAACATACAAAATGACAAAGAGATTGACTCAAGCGACGGCAATTTTCGTATATAAATTTTACTTCGCGAGTTACTAGGTGACACTTACCACTGGCGGAACTATTTGCGAATGTACGCTCGTAACTCGTTATACACTGAAGCGACAAAGAAACTGGTATAGGCATGCGTATTCAAATACAGAAATATGTAAACAGGAATAATACGGGGCTGCGGTTTGCAACACCTATGTAAGACAAGTGTCTGGCGCCAGTTATTAGATCGGTTACTTCTGCTACAATGACAGGTTATCAAGATTTAAGTGAGTTTCAATGTGGTGTTAATAGTCGGCGCACGAGCGATGGCACACAGCATTTCCGAGGTAGCGATGAAGTGAGGATTTTCCAATACGACTATTTCACGAGTGTACCGTGAATATCAGGAATCCGGTAAAGCATCGAATCTCCGACATCGCTGCGGCCGGAAAAAGATCCTGCAAGAACGGAATCAACGACGACTGAAGAGAATCGTTCGACGTCACAGAAGTACAACCCTTCCACAAATTGCCACAGATTTCAATCTGGGCCATCAAGGAGTGTCAGAGTGCGAACCATTCAATGAAACATCATCGATATGGGCTTTCGGAGCTGAAGGCCCACTCTTGAAGACTGCATTACACAAAGCTTTACGCCTCGCTTGGGCCCATCAACACCACTATTGGACTGTTGATGACTGGAAACATGTTGCATGGTCGGACGAGTCTCGTTTCAAATTGTATCGAGCGGATGGACGTGTACGGGAATAGGAAACAACCTCATGTATCCATGGACGCTGAAAGTCAGTATGGGATTGTCCAAGCTGGTGGAGGCTTTGTAATGTATGAGGCGTGTGCAATTGGAGTAATATGGGATCCATGATACATCTAGCTACGACTCTGACAAGTGACACGTCCGTAAGCATCCTTTCTGATCACCTGCGTCCATTCATGTCCATTGTGCATTCCGACGGACTTCGGCAATTCCAGCAGGACAACGCGGCACCCCATACGTCCAGAATTGCTGCAGAGTGGCTCCAGGAACACTCTTCTGAGTTTGAACACTTCCGTTGGCCACCAAACTCTCCAGATATTAACAACATTGAGCATATCTGAGATCCCTTGCAACGTACTGTTCAGAAGAGATCTCCATCCCCTCGTGCCCTTATGGATTTATGGACAGCGCTGCAGGTTTCGTGGTATCAGTTCCCTCCAGTACTACTTCAGAAATTAGCCGAGTCTATGCCAGGTCGTGTTGCGACACTTCTGCTCGCGGGGGCCCTACACAATATTAGGCAGGTGTCCCACTCTCTTTGGCTCTTCATTGTATAGCAGGCCAAAATACTTGCATTCCGCGAGATTTTCGCCACATGAGCGGCTGACAGCGACTTTACAATTCCTGGCAACAAGAAGAAATTGCAAGTATTTAGAATTCGCGACAATATCCAAACAAGCATAGAGCGAAATAACACCTGACCCATGTGAAATTCTACACTGAGTTGACAAAAACCATGTGATAGCGATATGCACATATACAAATTACCCCAGTTTTGAGGTCTTGAGAAAAAAAGTATGTGCACTAGTTTTTACACTTATTTAGGTGCATAAATGTGAAATATGACATTATTTTTTATATGTTTTATTAAAATATTTGTTTGAATGTTGCATGCTGTAGCAGTGGTCCTTACAGGCGGACACCAGTTTTATTGAAGCAAAATATTGGTTTATACATGACATTTTAGAGCTTACAAACGTAAGCACAGCATTGACAGTTTGGAGAGGACTAATTTTCCTTCAAGTAATTAGCAAATTGAGTTCTGTGTATCAGCAAAAATTTGGAATTTTCGCATTGACATTTTTTCCAGTTTCACTTTCACATACGCTACCCGAAATCGGTGTGTGTCGAATCTTCTCCTTATGAAATCGTAAGAATTATTATTCTTTCCCATGCAAGATATTAGTCGACCACAAAATTATTTCGCCTTTGAGCTTACCGTGAGCTTTTATGGTGATATTTCACCAGGACACGCTGAACCGCTAAATAGCATATGCACAACTGTCTTGAAATCATTCACAATGTGATGCATTTTCCTTTGTCACCACCGTAGTTTTTTACTGCAACGTAACCGCAAGTTTCCGATAACGGCCATGGGAGACCGAGTGCAGTAATATCGTGGTTCCGTAGTACAGAAATACTTATTATTTACAATGGGACATAGATGCACTATACGCTTGGTACAGATAATTTTGTAGTGGACTAGCACATCTGTAAAGTGTTCAACCCATCAAATCACACATCCATAATCGGAGCTGCACATACTGTCCTTTTTGCTGAAGGAGTCCTACTAACGTATCGGAATTCATTCTTCCTCTCTTCGTTTTGGGAAGCTGACTTCCCCACAAGCGGCAAACACGCAACAGTACTAGCTTGAAACTGCAGGAGTCATATCTTTGTAGTTTCCCCACACTGGCCATATTACATCTACATCTACATCTACATTTATACTCCGCAAGCCACCCAACGGTGTGTGGCGGAGGGCACTTTACGTGCCACTGTCATTACCTCCCTTTTCTGTTCCATTCGCGTATGGTTCGCGGGAAGAACGACTGTCTGAAAGCCTCCGTGCGCGCTCGAATCTCTCTAATTTTACATTCGTGATCTCCTCGGGAGGTATAAGTAGGGGGGAAGCAATATATTCGATACCTCATCCAGAAACGCACCCTCTCGAAACCTGGCGAGCAAGGTACACCGCGATGCAGAGCGCCTCTCTTGCAGAGTCTGCCACTTGAGTTTGCTAAACATCTCCGTAACGCTATCACGGTTACCAAATAACCCTGTGACGAAACGCGCCGCTATTCTTTGGATCTTCTCTATCTCCTCCGTCAACCCGATCTGGTACGGATCCCACACTGATGAGCAATACTCAAGTATAGGTCGAACGAGTGTTTTGTAAGCCACCTCCTTTGTTGATGGACTACATTTTCTAAGGACTCTCCCAATGAATCTCAACCTGGTACCCGCCTTACCAACAATTAATTTTTTATGATCATTCCACTTCAAATCGTTCCGCACGCATACTCCCAGATATTTTACAGAAGTAACTGCTACCAGTGTTTGTTCCACTATCATATAATCATACAATAAAGGATCCTTCTTTCTATGTATTCGCAATACATTACATTTGTCTACGTTTAGGGTCAGTTGCCACTCCCTGCGCCAAGTGCCTATCCGTTGCAGATCGTCCTGCATTTCACTACAATTTTCTAATGCTGCAACTTCTCTGTATACTACAGCATCATCCGCGAAAAGCCGCATGGAAATTCCGACACTATTAACGTCGGTGAAGTAATCATCCACTGACAGTGGCTATAGACAAACACCACTTCAGTGATCTCAAGTGGATCCGGTAGAGCTCTGTCAACATATTAGCAAGATCCATGCCTCTCGTAAGTTTCTTGTTTTTTTTTCGCAATATGAGGGCTTGGGACGTTAATGAATTTCTTTCTAGATGTATAATAATACCTACATGTTGCCATGAGTTCAACATATGTATACTCATATGTTGGCACTAACCTCATACATGTCCTGTATACTGCTTCAAACCGATTGTAAGTTATTATCTGTTCAACAGCAGCTTGGTATTTTCCAGGGGGGACTGACTGCAATGACGATTGCGGTGCAGGCAAAAGCGGATAAATCTTTAAGAGTTTCTCTCATTTATTATTATCTACAGGCGATTCTTAATCTTGTACACATGAAAATACTGTAGCAGCTGGAAGAACCGATTACTGCTTCCCACATCAGTGATCGGTATACATCTACAGTCATTCAACCAGTATAAATGGCTGGAAGGCACTTTCATTATGTCAGTGTGCTGTAAAATACCAACAGACTGTTCTAGTTCGTTTTTTTTTTCTTGCCTGCAAAGAAATAATCTATCCGCAATTCGTAAATGTTGGAAAGCTCAGCAATGAGCTCGAATACATTCTCATTTTAACATGCTTTATAATATAGTGCAATAATAACGCGTTTCCTTTTGATATGGCTACATGAACATAATGCGTTTCTTTTTGATGTGGCTACGTGAACTTTGGCAGTGTATTACTTATGATGCAAATATCTGAACATTATATTTCCGCGATCCACCTGACCGCTGTCTTCAGGTGCGAATGCTGTACGTTAATCTCGCCGGAACTCATCGATACCGAGAATGGCGCCGCTTTTATACACCGCAGAAGCCCAACAGTGCGTGCACCAGAAGTAGTCGTTACTGCCCCTGCAGCGTCCCAGTGGTGAAAGGTGGCAAGAACAATGGATCGCTGTGGAGTACCACTATCAATATATTCTACTGGCCGAGTCAACTAACATCGTTTTTTAGTATCAGAAAAAACAGGAATACACGTAACAAAACGGCTAAGCCATAAATTAGGTTGGTAACTACGATCAGAATTCGTGTCCTGGATCAGAGAACCTTGGTCACTCCACTGAATAAGGGAAATTAAAGAAGGTCACTAAGAAGTCCAAACACGACCAGAGTAGGCGATGACCCCTTGCACTGGACGCCAAAACCTGTGGCCCTAGTACTAAAAAACGATAGGGCCGTTTCCTGTCCGTCCTGGCTATCGCGTGCTAACTCCTCTTGCCACCTTCGTCCTGCCAGAGCTGCTTCAGCCGACTACCCTGCATCAGTCGCTCCGTGCGCCGTACTGCCGATCGCGCCCTCTCGCAGCCACCGTCGCTAAAATGAAGCTGTCGCTCTGAGCGATCTCCTGCGCCGTGAAGACCCTTCTCACAAGGGAACATCCCCATCGCACCCCCCTCAGATTTAGTTATAAGTTGGCACAGTGGATAGGCCTTGAAAAACTAAACACAGATCAATCCAGAAAACAGGAAGAAGTTGTGTGGAACTATGAAAAAATAAGCAAAATACACAAACTGAGTAATCCATGTGCAAGATAGGCAACATCAAGGAGAGTGTGAGCTCAGAACCGCCGTGGTCTGGTGGTTAGGGTGAGCAGAATGAGAGGTTCTTGGTTCAAGTCTTCCCTCGAGTGAAAAGTTTACTTTCTTTATTTTCGCAAAGTTATGATCTGTCCGTCCGTTCATTGACGTCTCTGTTCACTGTAATAAGTTTCGTGTCTGTGTTTTGCGACCGCACCGCAAAACTGTGCGATTAGTAGACGAAAGGACGTGCCTCTCCAATGGGAACCGAAAACATTTGATCGCAAGGTCATAGGTCAACCGGTTCCTCCACAGGAAAACACGTCTGATATATTCTATACGACACTGGTGACGGCATGTGCGTCACATGACAGGAATATGTTGTCGACCCACCTAACTTTTACACTTGGCGAATGGGTAAATAGATTCTTCTACCTTGCCCGATTTAGGTTTTCTTGTGGATGTGATAATCACTCCCAAAAAAGTGATGAAAACATAAGAGTTTGTCACATAAACTGAAAATAAAAAGTTAAAACTTTTCATCCGAGGGAATGCTTGAACCATGAACCTCTCGCTTAGCAGCTACTTACGATAACCACGGGACCAAGGCACCTCTGAGATTCGTATTTCCTTGTTGTTGCCTATCTTGCGCATGGACTACTCAGTTTGTATATTTTGCTTATTTTTTCATAGTTCCACACAACTTCTTCCTGTTTTCTCGATTGATCTGTGTTCAGTTTTTCAAGGCCTATCCACTGTGCCAACTTATAACTAAATCTGAGGGGGGTGCGATGGGGAGGTTCCCTTGTCAGTGTCGGTGTGGTGGCCAGTTGACAGCGGCCGACATTCTGTTGCACTGTTCTACTTTGGCTGCCCTGCGACATAATATTCGATTACCAGACTCGTTACCGTTAATTTTAGCTGACGACACCTCATTGGCTGATTTAGTTTTACGCTTTATAGGTGAGGGGGGATTTTATCCTTCTATCGAAGTTTTAGCGCACATTCTTTGTCCCTCTGTGTTCTCTACCCTAGGGCTTTAAGGCTGGAGGTTTTAATGGCTTGCCGCGCGGGGTTAGCCGAGCGGTCTGAAGCGCTGCAGTCATGGGCTGTGCGGCGGCTGGTCCCGGCGGAGGTTCGAGTCCTCCCTCGGGCATGGGTGTGTGTGTTTGTACTTAGGATAATTTAGGTTAAGCAGTGTGTAAGCTTAGGGACTGATGACCTTAGCAGTTAAATCCCATAAGATTTCACACACATTTGAACATTTTTTTAAATGTGTTGCTGAGTGGCTGGCTTATCCTTTTCATTCTCGTGATCAGCCAGCCACGGTCATCTGCTCTCTTGTTTTAATCCTTTCCACCTGTTTCTTGCGTGTCTCTGTGATTTATTGTCCTATTTTGTCCATTTTGCCCTTCTGTCGTTTTTGTGGTTTTACCTTTCTCCCAGTTTTGTGCTGTAAGTCTTGTTTGTTTTATTCCTTTGCGGAATTTTTTTAATGACAACAAGGGACCCGTAAGCAATGAGTTTGGTCCCTTCCCCCCCCCCCCCCCTTTAAACCAACAAACCAACCTAAGAACCACTGACCTTGCCGGGGTGAGGTGATTCCATGCCTCAACGCTACAGATGAGCGTACTGTAGGTGCAACACCAATGGAGGGGAATCTATAGAGATACCAGACTAACATGCGGTTTCTGCAGAGGAGCAGCAGCCTTTCCTGTAGTTGCAGTGACCACAGTCTGAGTGATTGACTGAAATGGCCCCATAACGTTAATCAACAAGGCCTTCCTATGACGAAACAGCGATCAGCTGAAAGCAAGGGAAAACTTGTAATGATCTTCAGTCTGAAGATTTTTTTGGCGCAGCTCTTCACGCTAAGGGGAAAGCACAGGTTTATTACAAATGATTGAAGTGATTTCACAGCTCTACAATAACTTTATTATTTGAGATATTTTCACAATGCTTTGCACATACATACAAAAACTCAAAAAGTTTTTTTAGGCATTCACAAATGTTCGATATGTGCCCCTTTAGTGATTCGGCAGACATCAAGCCGATAATCAAGTTCCTCCCACACTCGGCGCAGCATGTCCCCATCAATGAGTTCGAAAGCATCGTTGATGCGAGCTCGCAGTTCTGGCACGTTTCTTGGTAGAGGAGGTTTAAACACTGAATCTTTCACATAACCCCACAGAAAGAAATCGCATGGGGTTAAGTCGGGAGAGCGTGGAGGCCATGACATGAATTGCTGATCATGATCTCCACCACGACCGATCCATCGGTTTTCCAATCTCCTGTTTAAGAAATGCCAAACATCATGATGGAAGTGCGGTGGAGGACCATCCTGTTGAAGTCGGCGCTGTCGGTCTCCAGTTGTGGCATGAGCCAATTTTACAGCATGTCCAGATACACGTCTCCTGTAACGTTTTTTTCGCAGAAGAAAAGGGCCGTAAACTTTAAACTGTGAGATTGCACAAAACACGTTAACTTTTGGTGAATTGCGAATTTGCTGCACGAATGCGTGAGGATTCTCTACCGCCCAGATTCGCACATTGTGTCTGTTCACCACTAAGAAAAAATGTTGCTTCATCACTGAAAACAAGTTCGCACTGAACGCATCCTCTTCCATGAGCTGTTGCAACCGCGCCGAAAATTCAAAGCGTTTGACTTTATCATCGGGTGTCAGGCTTGTAGCAATTGTAAACGGTAAGGCTTCTGCTTTAGCCTTTTCCGTAAGATTTTCCAAACCGTCGGCTGTGGTACGTTTACCTCCCTGCTTGCTTTATTCGTCGACTTCACGGGCTACGCGTGAAACTTGCCCGCACGCGTTCAACCGTTTCTTCTCTCACTACAGGCCGACCCGTTGATTTCCCCTTACAGAGGCATCCAGAAGCTTTAAACTGCGCATACCATCGCCGAATGAAGTTAGCAGTTGGTGGATCTTTGTTGAACTTCGTCCTGAAGCGTCGTTGCACTGTTATGACTGACTGATGTGAGTGCATTTCAAGCACAACATACGCTTTCTCGGCTCCTGTCGCCATTTTGTCTCACTGCGCTCTCGAGCGCTCTGGCGGCAGAAACCTGAAGTGCGGCTGAAGCCGAACAAAACTTTATGAGTTTTTCTACGTATCTGTAGTGTGTCGTGACCATATGTCAATGAATGGAGCTACAGTGAATTTATGAAATCGCTTCAATCATTTGTAATAGCCCTGTACAGAAACTATTTTTCTCGAGACCATGCAGCTTTACCGTATGATTAAATGATGATGAAATCGTGTGCAGTGAACTATTCTGGAGGTGCAATGTTCTACATTCGTATCTCTGGACAGGGACTACTCAAGAGGAGGCCATCACTATGAAACGCATCCGTTGATGAGACACATCCTGAGACATCAAGGACTCGTCATTTGGGTAATGGAGGGGAAGATGGAGGGTAAAAATTGTAGAGAAGAACCAAAGGATGTATACAGTAAATAGGTTGAAATGGATTTGTGTTCCAGAAATTATTCAGAGATAAGGAGACTGCACAAGCTGCACCAAACCAGTCTTCAGGCTGAAAACCACAACATCAACAACGACAACAACAACATAAACACTGCAGCCGTGAGATCGTTGCCGGCCGGAGTGACCGTGCGGTTCTAGGCACTACAGTCTGGAACCGAGCGACCGCTACGATCGCAGGTTCGAATCCTGCCTCGGGCATGGATAAGTGTGATGTCCTTAGGTTAGTAAAGTTTAATTAGTTCTAAGTTCAAGGCGACTGATGACCTCAGAAGTTAAGTCGCATAGTGCTCAGAACCATTTGAACCGTGAGATCGTTGGGAACTCTGCTCTCATAAATAATTACTTAAATAATAAATTAGAAGCTAAATTAAAATTTTTGGTGCTATAAATAGATTACGGAAAAAATTGCAACACCAAGGAGGAGTAGTGCGACATAAAAGAAAGTTGGTAGGCATGTTTCTACGTCTGTAAGGTGATGTCTATTCAGAATTTGCGTTAGTCGCATAAGAGAAGCGGCACTATGAGCATGCAAATCAGTTTTGCTTTAAATATACACTGCAACGGTCCTGAGCGTTAGTTGCCTTTGAGACTGGACGTGGTGAGCTGATGTTATTTAAGAATGCCTTTAAGGCGACGAAGATAGCATTACCAGCACCTCACTGACTGTGAACGAGGTCGTGTAATGGGGCCACAAGGAACAGGATTTTCATTCTGTGATATTGCAGAAAGACTTGACAGAAATGTAGTCACTGTACATGACTGCTGGCAGCGATGGTCACGAGAATGTATGGTCGCAAGAAGACCATGTTCTAGATGGCCACATGGCACTACCGAGAGGGAAGACCATCGCATTCAGCGTAAGGCTCTGGCGCTTCGTACTGCATCCGCAGCAGCCGTTGGAGCAGAAGTTGGTACCATAGTGACACAAAGAACTGTTACAAATCGGTTGCATCAAGGACAGCTGCTAGCTAGACGCCCTGTAGCGTGTATTTCACTGAGCCTCAAACCAACGTCATTTCCTTCTTCAGTGATGTCAAGCAGGAGCTCATTGGAGGACAGAGTGGAGGTCTGTTGTGTTTCCTAAGGAAAGCTGCTTCTGCCACAGTGCCAGTGATGGCCATGTGTTGGTTAGGAGGAGGTCAGTTAAGGGCCTGCAACCAACCTGTCTGTATGCTAGACGCACTGGACCAACACCTGGAGTTATTGTCTGAGGTGAGATTTTATATGACAGCAGGAGCACTGTCGTGGGTATCCCATGCAACTTGATTGCAAATTTGTATGTCAGTCTGGTGATTCGAACTGTTGTGCTGGATGAGTTTCCCAATGAATAATGCTTGCCCACATTGTTGTGGCTTGCTGTTGTAACCCAACATGCTCTTCCGAGTGTCGACATCATACCTTGGCCTGCTCGATCTCCAGATCTGTCTCCAGTCGATCACGTATGGGACATTATCGGACGTCAACGCCAGCGTCATCCAGAAACACCATTAACCATCCCTACATTGCCTGACCAAGCGCAACAGGAATGGAACTGAACCCCACAAACTGACACCTGACACCTGTACAACACAATGCATGCACATTTGCATGATTGCATTTGGTATTCCTGCGATTACTCCGGTTATTAATGTACCAGCATTTCACATCTCAATGGCTTAAATCACGCTAATTATTTATCTGTGATCATCAATGTTCATCACTTATAAATGTTGCCTATACAAATGTATTCCCGAAACTTCAGTACTCTACATTCATTATTATTTGGTGTTGCGATTTTTTCGGTCAGTGTATAAGTGTACTTACATCAGTGCCATGTAAAATAAGGAAAAACGGTGTAAATAGTGTATTTTCTTTTGTATCTACAACAGTAATTTTAGGCCTACAATTGTGCTTGAGAATCGTATGAAAAGAGTAATACAAGTTTCTTTTTCATTCCTTTCATTGTATCGATCGTTAACATCAAGCAGCCATGTGTTGGAAGTGTTGATGTTGCCTCAGGGAGTGATTTGTTGAACTTGTAGGTTATGGCTTCATTGGAGTGACCGCAGTGGGGAAGAGAATGATATGATCAGTTGGGCTCATCCATGGAACTGTAGGTTATGTCATAAAGACCAGAAAATCAAGGAATAGGGGGTAAATATTTGTGCCATTCAGGAAGAGTTGGAAACCAGAAATTTGAATTATGACAACTGAAGGCGGAGAAAGAGAGCAGGCGTTGGGATAAGGTTTGCAACCAAAGCGTGAATGGAGGAAAATTTTGTTAGCAAGTTCGAAATTCAGTTATGCAGCAGATTCCGTTTGTTAGAAGAGTAGTTAGTCAGAGAAGGAAGAGTCTCATACAGATGAAGTGAAATGTAAGGTGTAGCAGAACAATGCTACGTAACTTAGTCGGGTGAAAAACAAAATAGGAAAAGAAGTGTTCTGCTTCTAGGTAGCAGTCGTGGCAGTGGACTAGGTCAGCAGCTACAGGAAAAATTAGTTTCAGAGTACCAGATCACAAGATCTGTGAAGCGAAGCGCTATCCTTAGCCAGGTAACAGAAAACTTAGGAAAATTTGTAAGGATTTCAACGAAGTAGCCCTATATGAGGGATTTATGGTTGGGGAAGCTGGAAACTGCCTAGCTAAAAACGAAAAATACAATATAAAGGGTGGTCTGGACAAAATAGGAGCAGCTACTGCGCACAATAATATGAATTTCCTGAAGGTTCTATGGTGCTATGCCCTGTCCTCAGTCAATGTTGCTGTAAAGCGTGTAAGCTTGGTGCTGAGAGTGCTCCATCAAATGGATGCAAAATTTTATATTGGTGCTGTTCCAGAAATTTCTATAGGAAGATATACTTCTTATGGCCTACACATCAATATAAGGGATGAAGACAAATTAGATCTATTAGCAGAAAACATAAGAGGAGAAACTGCCAATAAAGCCAAATTCCTGTAGTTATTGTGGTCAGGTGAGACGCTGACGTTAGGTTAAACCCAGAATTAAGAAAAATCACAGGAAATTAAATGTACAGAGATTTCCATTTCATCTTATATTAATAGATGGAATATTCAACTCGTTTCATCACAATGTTATGTTGGTTAAAAAATAAGGTAAGTTCGTTTTTTTGTTTTCCTTTTTTTATTTTTGCAAGATCTTAGTAGTTGGAAATGACCTGATTTCATTTGTCTGTCTGTGCAACCATATAATCATAGGAATAGCAAATCTTAATGTGAGTGGTTGTAAGTTAGCTGCATATTCATGTGGACACTATATGGATAAAGGAGGAGTTGTCATGTTCATAAGAAAAGGGTATAAACACAGTATAAAAATGTAGCATTAAATAAATTCTTTGTAGATCAAGGTACAAGAGAATGTGCTTATGAGTCTTATTTTTAGTCGTCAGTCTTCTCACTGATTTGATGTGGCCAGCCAGGAATTCTTCTCCTGCACTAACCTCTTCATCTCAAAGTAGCATTTGCAACCTACATCCTCAATCATTTGTTGGATGTAGTCAAACCTCATTCTTCTCCTACAGATTTTACCCTCTAAATCTCCCTCGATTACAATAGGGGTTAATCTCTGATGTCCTAACACTTGTTGTATCATCCTGTCCCTTGTTTCTGTCAGTATTTTACATATGTTCCTTCCTCCACCAATTATGTGGAGAAACTTCTCATTCCTTGTCCAATCAGTCCACCTAATTTTCAACATTCTACTGGCTCCACATCTCAAACGCTTCGTTTCTCTTCTGTTCCAGTTTTCCCACTGTCCATTATTCACTACCATACAATGTTGTGCTCAAAATTTACTTTATCAGAAATTTTTGCTTCAAATTAAGGTCTATGTTTGATACCAGTAGATATTTTTTACCAGGAAGGCCCTCTTTGCCTGTGCTAGTATTCTTTTTATGTTCTCCTTGCTTCATCTGTCATGGGCAATTTTGCTTCCAAGGTACGGTACCAGAATTCCTTAACTTTATCTATTTCGCGATCACCAATAGTTGATGTTAACGTCCTCACTATTCTCATTTCTGCTACATCTCATTGCCTTTGTTTTTTTCTAGTTTACTCTCAATCCTTATTCTATGAGGTGTGCGGCTCAGCTTTCTTCGAATTCCCGGGTTCGGTTTGTCGTTTGTTTCTTCGCTTCTGAGATGTTCTTGTTTTGGTGGAGGCTCTCGTCTCAGAGCGACAGCTCAATTTTTGCGGCGGTGGCCACGAAAGGGCGCCATCGACAGTACAGCGGAGGGTAATCGGGTGAAGCAGCTCTGGACGAAGGAAGGTGGCAAGAGGAGTTAGCACGCGATCGCCAGGACAGACAGGAAACGCCCCTATCGTTTTTCAGAACTAGGTCCACAGGTTTTGGCGTCCAGTGCAAGGGGGTCATCGCCCACTCTGGTCGTGTTTCCACTGTTTAGTGACCATCTTTAATTTCCCTTATTCAGTGGAGTAACCATGGTTCTGTGATCCAGGACATAAATTTTGATCCTAGTTTTGTTACGTGTATTCCTGGAAGAAAACGCCTGTTTAGTGTAATTTAGTGGTAGTTGTTATATTTATCCAATTAATCTGGAGGCCCACCTGTTTTCTACTGTGGACACTTCACGACATCTTCGGTATAATGGTTGTGTATCATTAACTCCACCTGTGGACTGTATAAGTTGCTGCCTCCTCAGAGTTGACCGACGTTGGGGGACTGTTTGGATTAGCTTTGCATCAGCCGGCCAGCTCTTTAGTCGTTCTGGGTTTCGGTAACATCTCTGTGGTGTCTTGGTTCGATTTGGTCGCATCGAGTTGCAGGCCTTAGCTTCTTCCCATTGCCTTTGAGCCTCAGGTAGCCTGGCATTTCCGTATTGACGATGGTTTTACAGAGGCACTGTGCTGTTTTGCACCGCACTTGTATTTCTCTCCTGTGTATGTTTATTGAAATTACTTTTCTACCAGTGGTATGGAACCTGCCGTCAACACACGCCTTAGTGTGTTCCAGTTGCGCCAGTATGAGGGCTGCGCCTTGTAGAAGACGACGCTGGACTGACAGGGTGGAAGGATGCCCGCACCTGCGGCAACAGAGGGACGGCGACTAAGCAGATGAAAGGATTATACGCAGTTAAAGGCTTGTCCCAGTGTACCTTGGTCAGGGCTCTCAAATTTTTTTCTGCTATATTTTTCAAATAATTAAAACTTTAACAGTTTTGTTGTTCAACTGAAAGAAGTTGTAAGATTTTATTAAGTATGGTGCCAATTGTACATAATTCAAGTTTGCCTTGACTGTATGTGTGACTGGTCCCTAAATGGGTGTCTTCTCTTAAAAGCTTAGAATCTTTTTTAAAAAAAATCTTTTTGTTTTAAATTGCGGAAAAGGTGTACATTTGATGGTTAAAATTTCGCTTAAGAATTGGATAACTGTGAACTTGACCTCAAGATCTTAAGTTAGGTTGCTGCTATTGTTATTTGTTTTTATTGAAATTATATTGCTTAAAAATCTGGGAAACTTTTAATTGCAAAATCTTGGTTTGTTTAAATAAAGTGTGTTACTAAAAGGTGAAAGATGTTTTCCTTTAACTTTGCCTAGCACATTGTAAATTATTTCTAAGTTACTCCTGTTTTCCTCAGAATTTCTAACATGTTGCAGCATTTAGATTGTCTAAAGCTTTTTCTAGCTCGATGAATACTATGAGTTATTAGTTACTTTTGGGAAAAGAAATATTTGTGCTTGTTACAGTATACAGGTTACAAATGGGAAATTTCTATAAAAAAACTTAGATAAATTATTGTGCTCTCTGTTAGAAAGAAAGAAGTGATTATTAATTTGTGATGATTTTGAAGTAATTTTTTGAAGGGATCTGACAGAAAAGTGATTCCAAACGTTATATTCATTCAATAAGCAGAAACTAAATGACCACATGCATATCTGGTGATAAATGGATTGTCAGATTATGATGTGCAGTTAATTATATTACGTGACTTAGCTCCATGTACAGTTCAGAAACACTCTAAGAAAACAGTGAGGCCGGTTAGTGACAGAGCTACTGAATATATTTGTGGTATGATCCGGAAATCATAGTGCCGCACCAAACTTGGCAATGCACGCCAATACCACAGACATTAGCGATGTCTTGCTGCAATCTGCAATGACATATAGGAGAGACTGAAGATATACTCTCTCTCTCAACACAACAGCTCTGTTGCACAGAGATCAGTACAGAGCCGAGCTTGGAAGTGCTCTACCCCGGTTTGTGACCTCTTCTGAAGCAGTCAACATCATCAAGTAGGTGTTAAGAGTTATTCAAATCTTGGAAAGAAATGTAATTTTGGAAATGTTGAACACTGTACTTCAAGAGAAGAATTTGTTGATTGATGCATCAAATGATGCTTCAATAGTTAGTGACAGTAGTAAATTATTAAGTATTCTAGTGGCAAATGAATGTATCAAGCTAAGTAAATCTTTTCATCACTAATTTAATAAAAATAACTAATATTTCATATGTTGTAGTTTGATGAGCCATCTCCCAGGACAATCAAAGAACCTGTAGTTATGGGTGGACAATTGTAGTTTCATCTGGTCACAACAGTATTAAAGAAAGCCTCAGATGTATTGACTGGAACGAAGTTTACAATGTGCCTAATGCCAACTTTCACTTAAACAAATTTCTTAATGTGTTGTATCAGTTTTTTAAAGTGGTTTCCCTACAACAATAATCACATGTGATAATGTCAAATCTTTAATGAAACTTGAATCACTACAGGTATCAGTGTTTCTTCACAATGAAAAACGACTTGAATAAAATAGCCAGAATAAATAATAACTCAGAAATATGTCTTGTTACAAACATACTGTAATAGATGAAAGTCATTTTAAAAAAAAAATCAGGTAGCATGGACATATTGTCTGAAGTTGGCAGATCAGATAATAAAATAAAATTTAAAGAGAGACATGGCAAGAAGCCACAGAAGATGACATTAGCTCTGTTAAAGAGAATAGGAGCATTGTAAAAGAAAGTTCACGCATAGCAGGACATTTTTAATAGCTACTTCTTAAAAATAAATGAGAAAATTCGAGCAAATCGTTCAGAACAGAGAGCAAAACAGTATACTGAAGAAGCAATACATTTACTGAATTAAAAATTATATTAGATCTCTATCTGAAATAAGGAAGATCATTGTGACTAATAATTAGATGATTATGTGGTGTTTAATATCTCAGTAAGACATTACAAACTTATGGCTCTACAATGTGTAATGTTCTTAGTCACTTCTGTAATGCATCATTAACTCAGAGCATTTTCCTAGAAAGGTGGAAAACTAGCATTGTTAAGGCTTTCCATGAAAACGTTATCTCTGCAGATGTTGATAACTATCGGCCACATCACTCCTTACATCATTTTCTAAAATTCTTGGGAAGATGATGTAGTCCAGAATTGTCAGTTACCTGTGTAGTAATGGGATGCTCAGCAACCACATTTTGGGTTTCAAAATGATCATTCTACTGAGCAAGCTTTTTATACATTTACTGAGCACATAATAAAATCTTTAAATAATAAACTATCGCCAGTTGGATTCTTCTGTGATCTTTCGAAGGCATTTGATTGTGTTGGTCATAATATTCTACTAGAGAAGTTAAGTTTTTGTGGAATACATCTATACCTCACTGTATAGTTGCTCTTCATGCTGCATTATCCTATAATGACCTTTTCAAATTATGGCACCTCTTTGATTTATGGCCCACAATATTTTGTTGCATGATCAACGGCGATACCTGTTTAGTTTGTTACACAGTCAGAAGTGATGCTCTGCTTAGTTTCAGCTCCTCTATATGTATTGTCTTTTTCATCACTTCATTTATTATGGTATCACTTGAGTGTTTTCCTTTGACTCAGTTGTTAGACATGTTTGTTGCTATTTTGTCTGTTTGAATTCATCGTTGAATTGTAAGCATATCTGTTACATATACTCATAAATTAGAAAGACTGCATTTTCGTTATACACTTAATAAATTCCCTATTTCTTTCAAACATAATTTTTCTTTTGTTTTCAGGAAAAAATGCCACTAAAATGTTTGAAGCTGGATATTATGTTTCACACTAGAGACCAAACAAAATGTTTTATGTCACATAGACGCTGGTGAAGAATTAATTATATTTGTAATACACTGGAGATGGCGGAGCCCACTGTTCAAAGTTTTCAGAATAGAAAAGAAGAAACCAAAACATAGTCACTATCAGCTTCACATTCAGTTGTATCAAAATTAAGTCAACAGGGAAGCACCAGAATGAGAAAAAAATGGACAAGTGCGAGTATAAGTGACACTCTGAAGAGTATACAGTTGGGTATACAGACAGACTTAGAAGAATGTATATTCGAGAATCAAAATATGTAACATAACTGACCGCATCTTTTGTTTGAATTGACTCAGAAGCTTCAATTTTTCATATCGCCAAGGTACCATGGTATTTGACATGAATTTCAACGTAATATCTCAACCTGTTCCTGAGAAAAAGATGTCCTAGCAGATGGACAAACAGACAACAAAATGATCCTGTAAGAGATCTGTTTTTATTGATTGAAGCACGGAACCCTAAAAATTGACAAAAATATTACATACATAGATTGAAGACAATACTCAATGAATTATACCAAAGAGCCAAATGACTATCGAAGAAAAAGCTAAAAGTATTTTTGAAGAATTAGAGGGTGGATAGTGATGAATCTGTGGAATACGAAACACTTCAAGGAAGCTGAAGTTTTTTTGAAAAAATCAAAAATCACCACAGTTTGCACAATTAAAAATAAGAAGTGGAAGACCAAGTGCAGATGACGATACAGCTAATGACCATCCCAACATTTTGGAAAAAGTTGTTGAAAGAGGTCGATGATGATATAGCTAAAGACTATCCCAACATTTTGGAAAGAATTGGGTGCCAACCTAAGCAAGTTTTCAATGTAAGTGAGACAGGATTCTGTTGGGAGAACTGCCTGGAAGAACATGCGTTTCGAAATGTGAAAAGTCTGCATCTGGATATAACGTGTGAAAACAAAGATTAACTTTGCTCTTTGGTGCTAATGCTAATGCTAATGCTAATGATTTTAAGCTAAAACCACTTTTAGTATATACTGCCGAAAATCCAGGGTGCTGAGAGGTTATAATTAAACTGTCGCTGTTCCACGTGTTGCAGTGCGTGCTGCGCGTGAATACATCGAGGGACGCCGAAACACGGTAGGCATGTTTATTAAAAGGTGCACCCTTGGAGTACACTGAAAAAGTAATACTTCCGCTTTCTACCACTACGTGAAAATATGATGCTGTAAGAAGCCAGAACGTGGTGTGGTCACAGGAAAAGGAGAGGAACGATCAAACACATGATAATAGTGATTCCGTCACGTTTATTTGGACATGCTCACAAGTTAAAACATGTGATCAGTATGATCTCCTAACTCATCAACCTGCTACATCAGTTGCTTCCAGCATGTCCACTGTAACCAGAGTGACATGCTATCTTTCAGATCGCTAAGAGTCCACATATGTCCTTGATAGACACGATCTTTCAGATATCCCCACAATCATAAATCACATAGATTTAGGTTGGCGGCTCCGGAAGGTCACACGTCTTGAAATTCGCTAGAGATAATGCAGTCGTTACCTAGCAAGGAGACAAGAAGTAGTCCAAAGCAGACAACTTTTCAATAGTATTTTAAACTGATCAGTCCGATAAAGCACAAAGTGTGGATGACAGAATATAACAGCATAGTCATTCTTCATGTCAATGTTTGCCATTAGATTAAATAAATGTCTAAACTTCTTTTATAATACTATAAAAATGTGCATGTGATGCCTTATTTTTTTATGTATCTGTTTATTTTTTTATTGTCTAGTATCACATTGTTTTGTATTTTCATTTTTAGATAAATATATTTGTAGGAGATAAAAATAATAAAATACTCTATGAAATGAAGATTACATAATTTTATAAAAAAATTTTAATAGACCCAATGAAATTTGTTTGGCTTTGTATCAAAACTATTGGTTCATTATATCACCTCTTTAGTTTGTAGCAAACTTCTACACAATGTATCTCTGTCCTAAAGTGAGCTGTGGGTGTATATAGTTCAGCAGATGCCTGCCTTAGATCTTACATAAGTAACAGAAAGCAGAAAGTTACCCTGTGCTATTGGAGTATTATAAAGTGGGGTGCCACATCTTTTGCACTGGGAGAAATTACAATGGGAGTTGCGCACAGTTTGATCACTGGCCCACTGCTGTTCTAACTTTATGTTAATATTCTGTCATTTTATCTGAATCACACAGTAGTATTAGTCATCTTTGCAAATGATAAAGGAGCTGTTGTGATGCTGAGCATGAAAATATAACAGAGAAAATGGTACATAATATTTTTCTGTAAGTTGTTGAATGGTTCTACACAAACTAACTAGCTTTAAGCTTTCAAAGAAATGCAGTTCATCTAGCTTTGTACTGTTGAAAATATCCCACTTCCTATTAACCTAGTATACCAACAAGAAATAATAAACTGAGCAGAAAATGTAAGTTCTTGAGTGTGCATATTGATGAAAACTACAACTGGAAAACCATATATTGTTGTTTCCAGAATGAGATTTGCACTCTGCAGCGGAGTGTGCACTGATATGAAACTTCCTGGCAGATTAAAACTGTGTGCCAGACCGAGACTCGAACTTGGGACCATTGCCTTTCACGGACAAGTGCTCTACCAACTGAACTACCCAAGCACAACTCACGCCCCCTCCTCACAGCTGTACTTCTGCCAGTACCTCGTCTCTTACCTTCCAAACTTTACAGAAGCTCTCCTGCACAGCTTCTACGGTAAGTTATAGGGTCAGTATGGCCTTACATGTTCCAACATTTCTACAGAATCCAAACTGATCTTCCCCAAGGTCAGCTTCTACCAGTTTTTCCATTTGTCTGTAAATAAATTGTGTTAGTATTTTGCAGCTATGACTTATTAAACTGATAGTTCGGGAATTTTCATACCTGTCAGCACCTGCTTTCTTTGGGTTTGGAATTCTTATATTCTTCTTGAAGTCTTAGAGTATTTCGCCTGTCATACATCTTGCTCACGAGATAAAAGAGTTTTGTCATGACTGGCTTTCCTAAGGCTATCAGTAGTTCTAACGCAATTTAATCTACTCCCAGGGCCTTGTTTCGACTTTCAGTGCTCTGTCAAATTCTTCACACAGTATCATAGCTGCCATTTCACCTTCATCTATACCTTCTTCCATTTCCCTAATATTGTCCTCAGGTGCATCGCCCTTGCAGAGACCCTCTGTATACTCCTTCCACCTTTCTGCTTTCCCTTAAAATAATGTAAATTTAATCTATGAAGTTGTAGATGTAAGTGGATTGTGCATAGCAGCAAAATTGAAGATGTAGCCATAACATTGCCAAAACAGGAAATTGTAGTAGCTTCAGTACACTGCCCCCAAAACACAATCAAGACTTCTTTGTGGAGCTTCTAAAGAAACTAATACTCTTGCTACTCAAACACAAAGATTACAGAATAATAGCAATTGTTGGTATCAATACACATATTAGGTTTGAGAACAGAAATGTTGATAATTTGCTAAATACATTAAGATCCCTTAACTTTTGTTGCATTAATGACAAACGGATGCAGGAAGCATGTCTAGATAATATAATATGTAATTTTCATCTAACCAAAACAGAATTTGACACAATCAAACTATGTATTTCTGATTGTGAGGGACTATGGCTCAGCTAATCTCTTAACAGTAATATATCTGAACATCCACAGAACATAGGAAAATTATTAGACCAATTAATGAATCAGAGCCAAACAAGTTGATAAGTAAATTGAATAAAATACAACAGGATAAAATAATAATCACTGCAGATGCAAATTAATGTACCAAAATATTTTAAAGCTGTTCATTGAACATTTTGAAGCATCTTGTCCTAAATACTACAAGAAAATATCAAAGTCGAATCACTACATCAAACTGCAAAATCTAAAATAGTAGCACACCCCACATCTAAGCAGAATAAGAATCACAATGCTCCTCTATCATGATAGGTCTAAGCATAATAACACTGACAAGGAAATGTATATGAACGTGAAAAAGTTTTCTAGACATCAGAGTGCAAAGCAAATGATACATATATACTGAACCCAGTGAATAAATGCGAAACAGTATTGGACATTATTAAAACTGAAATAAAGTGTGATGATAAAATACACCAGATACAAATTCCACCTGATATTCTAAATGCACATTTTGTCAGTACTCAGTCAGATGATATCATCTTAGAGGATGTGAGTAAAGAAGGGGCACTGCTGCCAGAAATGAACGGTAAGTAGACAAACAGCTTTTGCTGGACTTGTGTAACTGAGAATATGGTCAATGAATCAATAGCTAAACTCTGTAATTATAGAGCAGAGGATTTCTATGGCCTCTCATAATACATTATTAATTATACCAGAAATCAAATTGTAATGCAGTTGACTAAAATAATCGATAAAATTTTAAATGAAGATATTTATTTGGAACATTTAAAAATATATGTAGTTAAACCAGTACTTAAGGAAGTAGATATAGCACATCCAGATAACTATAGACCTATATCACACATATCCAGAATATCAAAAATAATAGAATACAGCATGCATAAATGGATGAGTCAATATTTTGAACATAATGATGTACTTACCTCCTCACGGTAGGGTTTCAGATCCAGTCCTTCTACAGTCAAAGCAATTGAGAGTATGGTAGCAACAATGTACATGTGTTTTGAAAATAAAGATGTTATCTCTGCAACACTGTTGAACCTCAGGAAAACATCTGATATGGTCACCCACAATATTCTCATAAAAAACTCTACCACTATGGAGTGAAGGCACAATGATCTATGCCTAACACAGTCTTACTTGGGCAATAGAAAACAGTTACTAAAGGTAAATAATCAAATGACAGAATGTCTTTCGTTTGTAAAGGTTGTACCTCAAAAGTCTGTTCTTGGATGTTCCCTTTTCATCATTTACATAAATGATTTATCCAAAGTTGTACCATGTGATGCTCATCACATGGGGTAACAAACTTGAAAATGTGCAACACAGCAAGGCAGTTGCAATGGAGATATATACTACTTGTAGGCTGAGGCAAAAGTACTGCAGAAGAATGATAGTAAAACTGGATATACTGTGTTCAGTCTGAATACTCCCACTCATGATAACAAAACAGTTGAAGTATTACGATTTCACATAGATCAAAAGCTTAGCTGGGATGCTCATGTAGGGAAATTATGTGGTAGATAAGCACATGTCATCTATCTGCTGTACGTGCTGAGGAGAAGTGTCAGTAAAGACTTTCCATTAAGCTTTGCATATTTTGCATGCTTCCATTCCCACCTGAGTTATGGGATACTATTATGGGAGAATTCTGTAGACTCAAACTAAGTGTTTAAATGACAAAAGAATGCTGTAAGGTACACTGCAGAACTTAGCCCATATGAATCATGTCGGATTATTTTAAGAAACAAAATATAATGACAGTGCCTAGCCTGTATATTTACAATTATGTTGTCTTTGTTAAGGAGAATCTAAGTAAATTTCACCTAAGGAGGGCAGTTTGTGGCCATAATACATGAAGTGGACATACAATTAATGTTCTATAACAGTTACAAATATCTTGGTCCTGTCTACTTCAAAAAGTGAAGTGGCCTACATAGTGCTAGTAAATAAATTTAAAACTGGTCTTTCAAGATGGATGAAAAGTAAAGTAATTTTCTCTGCTCAACAGTTCCTTGAGTGTATGTCAAATGACCTGCATTCCTTATGTGAATTAACAATTAACTACAAATTTTAGATATGCTACACTGTGTAACAATATTATTTCTGTTTCATATACCTATTGTTAATTATTTGTTTTATTACTTACTATCATAGTCATTTATTTAATTATATAGTTCATTTATATTGTATTTGCTCTATTAGGAAACTTTTTTTATTGGCATTTATTTAAATATGTAGAGTATCTATCCTGGATTATTTTCTTAAAGTTAATGACATTTTCCCAGGCATATATTATTATTATTGTATTAACTTTTTTATTTATTTATTTATTTATTTATTCTTTGCCCATGGACTCCAGCTGAAAATCCAGCTGAGAGTATTGGGTGTGTCATACAATAGCCTATTAACATCAAACTTGATTTCAATATATATATAAATGAAACAAATGATTAAACAGAAATAGTCCATAATCATACAAAGGTTTTACATGTTTCACATTATACGTACACGCAAATCAAAAAAACACACAGAAATGATAATTTTTACAGGTACATTTCAGTAATGATATATTTAAACATCATCTTATTATTCACTCAAACTGTATATACATTTCTCTGTGAGATATAGTTTCAAATGATTTTTAAAACATTTTAGATCTGTTTCTTTTTTAATGATTTTGGGGAGTTTGTTAAAAAAACCTTTTGCCTGCTTCTTCTGGGGCAGTCATAGACAGTTTTAGATTTCTGTTTATCATGTAGTAATTTTCATTTCCTCTTGTACCGTGTTTGTGTACATCTTTATTTAGGAGGTGTTTATCACTTGACCTTACCACCATTATCCTTTGGTATATATACAGTGAATATACTGTCATAATATTATAGTGTACAAAAGCTTGCCTACAGGTCTGTCTTGGTGGTATTTTTGCAATGCATCTCACTGCCCTTTTCTGAATTGTGAATATTCTTTTTAGGTACCCAGCTTGTGCATTTCCCCATATATGAACTGAATAAGACAAATGTGGGAAGACAAGTCCATAATACATTGATCTGAGGACTTTATCATCCACAGTCTTAGCTGTTTCATGCATGATGAAGATCTGTTTGTTTATCTTTTTACACAGTGCATCTATGTGCTCCCCCCATGCCAAATGTTTGTCTATTATAGTTCCTAGAAAATTTGTGCTGGTTACTTCTTTAATAGTCTTTCCATTTATATTAACATTTATATTATAATTTTCACTATGCTTGGTCTGAAATACTACATTCATTGTTTTAGACTGATTCATAAACAGGTTGTTTTGTGTTAAATATTTAGTTGCATTTTCAATAGTCAGGAGTGCTTCCTTCTCAAGCTCCTCCTTTGTGTCAGCTGTGCAAATGATTGTTGTGTCATCAGCATACATTATAAGTTTCTGATTTATGTAGCTAGGGAAGTCATTTACGTAGAGTATAAATAGTATTGGCCCAAACACAGACCCTTGCGGCACACTGTGTTTAACTGTTTGTAATTCTGATATGTAGTTTGTTATATTTCCCCCACTAGTATGTCTGATTTCTGTGCAATGTTTCCTATTTGTAATGTATGATTTAAGTATGCCATAGCATTTTCCTCTAATTCCATACTGATATAATTTCATCATTAATTTTGAGTGGTTCACACAATCAAATGCCTTAGATAGGTCCATAAAAATCCCACAAGTCTTTTGTTGCCTGTCAAGTAAATTAAGAATGTGCTCAATTATATCTGTTGATGCTGTTTTTGTTGACTTCCCTTCTCTGAAACCATGTTGTGATGAATGCAGTATACTGTACTTTGTTATAAAACTTACAATTCTATTCTTTATTATCATTTCATAGATTTTAGCAAATGTTGAGATCAATGATATTGGCCTGTAATTTCCTTATTCATCCCTGTTCCATTTCTTAAATATTGGCTTCACTTTACTTACTTTCAGTGAATCTGGAAGTATACCTTCTTCTATCGCAGCATTCAGCATGTGTGTCAATGGTTTTAATATACATTCTCTGCATTCCTTTATGAGATGTGATGTAACACCATCCAAGCCAGAAGAGTGTTTAATTTTAAGTTGTTTTATTAGGTTTGACACTTCTGCATCTGTTGTAGGTGTGAAAACCATAGTATGATTTGTATGTGGGGGGTTTGACAATTTACTTACTGCATTTGTTTTATTTTGACTTATTAATTCGTCTGCTACAGTAATATAATATCTGTTAAAAGTATTGGCTACTTCTAGAGGGTTTGCATTGCTTTTCCCACTCATCAGTGGGCAGATGTCCTCTGCCCGGTTTGTTACTTTTCCTCTCTCTCCATTAATGAACGACCATAAACCTTTTGAGTAGTTCTTTCCCTTATCTATAGACATCCTGATGAATGATGCTTTAGTTTCTCTGATAAAACTACAGTACTCTTTCTTTTTTATTTTATACAGTGTGTTGTAGGCCTCATTATTTTTTTGTTTGGAGAGGTCATAATACACTCTCAGATTATTTCTGGCATGGATGACACTGATTCATGTCAGTATACTCATAGGTGATATGAAACGTTTGTGTTTGTATTTGTATGGCATAATATTCTGGGGTAACTCCTCACTGAAGCAACAAGCATTCATTTCAATAAAGAAAGTAATTAGACTTATATGTGGAGATCGCACATGTACATCTTGCAGATATCTCTTTAAACAGCTGGGAATATTAACCACAGCTTTGAGCACTTTTATCTATTTGTGAAACTAGTTATCAACAACCCATCTAAGCTCGAGACTGACCGAGATATTCACAAATACAACACTTGAAGGAAAAAATATCTTTGTTACCCTTAAATGATGTTAACCATGGCACAGAAAGGGGCCAAATACACATCTATAAATCTTTTTGATATTCTACCCATGGATAGAAATGTTTTCAAATATAGATTCTACATCTACATCTACATGGATACTCTGCAAAACACATTTAAGTGCCTGGCAGAGGGTTCAATTAACCACCTTCAGAATTCTCTGTTATTCCAATCTCGTATAGTGCGCAGAAAGAGTGAACACCTACATCCTTCCATATGAGCTCTGATTTCCCTTATTTTATCGTGATAATCGTTTCTCCCTATGTAGGTCGGTATCAACAAAATATTTTCGCATCCGGAGGAGAGAGTTGGTGATTGGAATTTCGCGAGAAGATTCCGATGGAACGAAAAACGTCTTTTTTTAATGATGTCCAGCCCAAATCCTGTATCACTTCAGTGACACTCTCTCCCATATTTCGTGATAATACAAAACGTGCTGCCCTTCTTTGAACTTTTTCCATGTTCTCCATCAGTCCTATCTGGTAAGGAACCCACACTGCACTGCAGTATTCTAAAAGAGGACGGACATGTGTAGTGTAGGCAGTCTCCTTAGTAGATCTATTACATATTCTAAGTGTCCTGCCAATAAAACGCAGTCTTTGGTTAGTCTTCCCCACAACGTTTTCTGTGTGTTCCTTCCAATTTAAGTTATTCATAATTGTAATACCTAAGTATTTAGTTGAATTTATGACCTTTAGATTTGACTGATTTATCGTGTAACTGAAGTTTAACGAATTCCTTTTAGCACTCACGTAGATGACCTCACGCTTTTCGTTACTTAGAGTCAACTGCCAATTTTCGCACCATTCAGATATCTTTTCTGAATCGTTTTGCAATTTGTTTTGATCTTCTCATGACTTTATTAGTCTATGAAAGACAGAATCATCTGCAAACAACCTAATATGGCTGCTCAGTTTGTCGCCCAAATCGTTTATATAGATAAGGAACAGCAAAGGGCCTGTAACACTACCTTGGTGAACGCCAGAAGTCACTTTTGTTTAACTCGATGACTTTTCATCAATTACTACAAACTGTGAAATCACAAATCCAGTCACATAACTGAGACGATATTGCATAAGAATGCAATTTCACTACGAGCCTCTTGTGTCGTACAGTGTCTAAAGCCTTCCGAAAATCCAGAAATATGGAATCGATCTGAAATCCTTTGTCAATACCACTCAACACTTCATGTGAATAAAGAGCTAGTGATTAAAGAGGTTTCTCTTCAACAATGACTTCTACATCACAGAGGAATTTTTGAGTAAATTTAAGCAGTCATTAAAAGAATCTATGAAAGACTAGCTTGCACCATTACGTTTTTATTTATTTAGGTGCATATAAGTGTTCTGTGTGTGTTCTGTTGACACCATCCACACCATAACGTTTATCTGAATTTGATATATGAAACAAGTAACTGTCTGACTAACAAACAACTTTTCACAAATGTGTGACTCACATATATTTCAGGAAATCCGTCAATGAACTCTCCTGACATACATCAAGGATTTTAAAAAGCACTGAATACACCTTAGGCTATAGGCATGGATTACGTTTCCAAGGAATATGCTTAAGTCAGATTCTAATCTTCTGGGAACACGCAAGGCCGAGAAATATAATAGACTGAACAAACACGCTGCACATGACAGACCTGCGGCTATCTGCTGTCGACATGCTACTATTTCACTGCGGTGGAATGACTTACATCCACATATTTCTGGAAATTTGATCAAATCTCCAATTCCAAGTTTCAGGTTTGCTCATGTGTCATATCTGCGCACATTTCTGTCCCATGTGCAACGATTTCTCTGGGAAGAGATGATATATGCAGATATTTTAGAAGGCATATCGTTTCATTCGGTACAGCCTTAACCAAGACCACCTACAGGTGGTCTTGCCTTAACTTAACGACCCATTTCTTGGGTATGGCTTCATCACAGAAGGTTTTACAGGGAAGATTTCGTCCCTCACGATCGCTGACGTTTTTGGTATGAGTGAGGTATTACCCCATATCTCTGTGTTCAACAGAGAGCGAGAGAGCAAACAACCATCGGTTCTTGTTTGCGTGTTGGAAACAGTAGTTAATGTTAACCAGTGACGCTAAGGTGATCCTGAAAGTTCTTTTGTAACTGAAAAATGTGCAGCCTGCTTTTCTTGGACACTTTATCATCAGGTGCTTGTCATCTACAGCTTCAGTGTACCCTAGAAAATTACATCTTGATTCAAATCCCTGCTCTGTCTTCTTCCATTCGCTTTCACTGCAAGGTACCTAGAAAAAGAAAAAAATGAAGTTACACATCTGATAAGATGCACACATTAACACGTTACAGCAGTAATAATTTTTATCAAATCTGTTGTAGTTTATGCAGATTAGCACACCTAAATGACAAGTAACAACTTTGTAAATACCTCTTTCATTATTTGCAGTAGCTACAATATCACCACAAGAATCTATCACTTTGGCTCCCTCTATATCGAAGAAAACTTTATTACACTTCTTTACTGTTTCGATTACTGACAACAAATTAGTTGCTATATTCTTTACATAATGTACACCATGAGCAGTAACAATTTCCTTTTCCCCATTCAGAAGCAAATTAAGATCCACTTTTCCTGCGAGTTCACACCTTAACTTAGATCCATCAACTGTGTAAATTCCAATGTCAGTCCTTGACTGGACATCATGCAAACCTGACGGAGCTTTGATAATGTGCACAGATGCTCCTGAATCTAGGAACCATTCTGCATGATCATCGCTCACTTCATTAATAGAGTAAAAAACAGAAAATGCCTCACCTTTATGGGTAGTCTTTCTCCCAGGACTACTAGAATTAACATGCTTCTTTTCTTTTATGCTTAACTTTTCGTTACACTGTGAAGCAACATGTACAATTTTCTGGAATCTGAAACATCTTATTGGCTTCTTCTTCTTGTACTTATAGTATAAAGCCGACGCTGTTTCTTTTTCTCAAACATTAGAATCTGGTTGATTCTTCACGTCCTGTAGAATCTTTACTTTAACACTATCCGCTGTAATTGGTATTCCCGAACTTTCCAAATCCATAATCATTGGCGAATATATCTCTGGTAGTCCAGATAACAATAAAGTTCCAATCCATTCATTCGCAATTTTGAAACCAATATTCCTCAGACGATTGGAGATTGAAATTATTTTATTCACATATTCATCTATGCTTTTACACTTACTCAATCTTATGGTTATCAGCTCACGAGGTAATCCTACTTTTCTGATTAAACCACCATCGTCAAATGCGTTTTTCAGTTTGCCCCATACCTCCTTTACTGATGCAGCATTTTCAATATGAACATAATTCACTGGATTAATCAAAAGGATTAGATTTGATTTCGCCTTCCGATCCTTAGTAGCAAAACTTGATTCCGTAGGTTCCAATTTACCGTTTACGACGTCCCGTAAGTCATCCAAGTGCAAATACACTTCAACGGAAAATTTCCAGGTCGCGTAATTTTCGCGCCCTACAAGCCGCTCTATTTGCGGTATTTGTGTTGTACTCATTTTACACTTATTTTTCTTCTGTGTATAGCGTACAGAATCCAACTTTATACAAACTTCCACGCACTTTTTGCGCAAGTACAAGTCACCTTAAAGGTTATCACTTCGCTTTAATCCAGTAGCTAGGCCCATAACCTGTTGTCGTTTATGCTAATTAACGCTTCTAAATGACAAGTAACAACTATTTAAGGGACAAAACAAGCTTTTGCTTTATTCGCACAACACATATTAATACATTTGGCTACGCAAATATATTACGTTGCCCATCAACAAACACGTAACATGTATATTCCACAGAGTCTAATGCACTCTGCACATCATATCTTGTGCGCCACTACGTACGCTCGTAAGTGCTTGTTCACAAATCCCCAACAAAATCACTGACATTATGTCTGCTTTAAATAAATTCCTATAGACTATACATGATCTATGGTGTAAGACATTGATATGTACACTCTCTGGTTGTCAAGTTCGAAACGCGAATGTTTTGGCGGGAATCGGCTTGTGAGCTTGTTCATAGTGTTTCAAGCTTTTTGGCAGGCGTGTACTAAACTTTTATCTATATTATCATGGATGAACAGTGTATACCAGAATTTCATATTCCTTCTTCAGCAGATGACCTTACAAGTGATCGTTGGAAAAACGCAGGAAGATATACTGTTGAAACTGTTCTTGGTATCGGAGATTTGCCAGGAAAACTTGCTGGTTAGTTCATGCCTCATGGAGTGATGCCAAATTGACATCATATTTAGTGGTGCATTATACGTGCGTGCCCATTACGATGCTGTTATTTCAAACTACGAACCTAGGAATGTCTGCTACATACATGTATGTTTGAGAGTTATAAGAAGAAATTGTGCTGTGTTTATGTGCTAATACAATACATCGTATCGACAGTGACTTCTGCAAATCCATTCTTCCGGCTCGTATAGCCTGAGACTAGGTGTATGCTTTCCAATTATGTACTCTCAAGGGCCCATTGTTGAAAAATATAAACAAATCGTAATGGGTGAAGTATCTTATGTATACAGTAGCGAAATATATAATTCATTTTAATTTTAATGACAGAAAACATGTTTTTTGAAGCCACTGTAATAATTTAACATATAGCTGGTTTATTTATATTTTACACTGCACGCACAGTTTCTTATACTTACAAGATCTATCGCCTATTCCAGAATGCCGGGAAGCCATGCACGATGTTGGTATGCTGTTCGTCCTAGACCATTTTGATTCACTGTTCTCGGTGATAGTCCACTTCAGAAAACTGGAGTGGAGTGTGTTAACAAAAGCATGGGGTGCTGTCATGCAAGGTAATACCTACCAAATTTCCATATTAAGTAAGCAGAGTAGGTCCACCTTTCCTAATTTTGTACTTAGTAAATTATGTTCTTAATATTTGTGGTGTAGAAAGTGGAGAAATTATTCAAAAAGTATGTAATCCCATTTGCATCTGTACTGTGCAGAGGACAGAGCATAATTTATTTATTCATCCAAGGACAATCACAATGATATAGGAATTGTCATGGTAATAAAATGATCATCATTGGTTCAAAATATACATAGGCACAGAAATTACAAGTATTGTTTAAGAGAACAGAATAGCTGGTTTGCTGTAGCCTTGATGAAGGATCCATCCCGGAATTTGCGTGAAAGGATATAGGGAAACCTAAATTGAGATGGACATACAGAGCAGCCTCCATCCTCGTGAATATGAGGCCAGTCTCTGACAGCTGCACTACCTCATTCATTTGGTGCTTGTTGTACAATGTTGTATGATTTACATACAACTTGCCGCCTGTGTAGAGCAGCGGTAGCGTTACTGGCTTCCATGCAAGGGGCGTCAACTAAAAAGACTTGCAATACGGCGGCTGAACCCGTAAGGGGATATCCCGACCAATAAATGCCATACAATCATTTCATTTGTTTTTGCTTCAGGCAACATAACATAAAACATGATTTGCACACACTGGGACACTGGTGGCGGTCGCCACTGATGGTCACCCGTGACTGTGATGAACACTCCTGAATCACTGGTGTCCAACACCGCAGGTGTTGCTAAGTGATTAGTTACTGAAATGGACTCGTACAGGAGTAGCAACTAGGTTTTGCTAGCCTTTTATGGTCTGAAAAAATAAGGTATTAAATTTAAAACAAGAACATACAACTTAACAATTTATTTATTTTTTTCCTCAGCCATGTCCTTCTAATTGAAATCAGGCACAAACTTTGTTATAATTTCTTGCCCAAATTCATTTTCATCACTTTGTTGCTATAATCATCCCTTTTCACATCCCAAATAGCAGGATGACTTTGTGCTACTTCATCAGAATATACAGTCACTTAGGAATAAAGTAAGAGAGCTTGAAATCTTGCTACCAAGTGAAGATACGTTAATATACTGTGCTTAACTGAACACTGGCTGAAAAAAAATGAGTTAAAGACAGTGAAAATAACGGATTATGTGTTAGCAGCACAAACGTAGAAATTGGTTTACACGTGGAGGGCACGGCATATACATAAAGAAAGATATCGAATTCAATAACTTAGACAATGTTGAATCCTTAAACACTGAGAAAGATTTTGAAATATCAGGCGTAGATATTCCAGCATTCAAGTTGTTAATTTTTGTCATGAGTGAGAAGTGCCTGACTTGCCATAGAATTGTTAGTTCCGGGGTTTGGTGTGATGGATGTAGTAGTTTTTTTCACTGGGGGGACTGCAGTGGTGTGGATGTTGGGAAAGTGGATCAGTCTCATCAGTGGTTACGTAGGTTTGCAGCAGAGATAGGAAGATAGTGGAACAGGAGGGGAAAATTGCTGCCCTTCAGGCTGAGCTAGATCAGGCTAGGGAAGATCTGGACAGGTTAAGGAGGGAGAAGGGCAAAGAGAGGTGGGAAGTGGCAACAGGTAGCAGAAGGAACAGGCCTAGAACTAAGTCTGACAGTTTTGTGGTGAATGTCAAAAATAAGTTTGACCTGTTGCTTCAGTTAGAAGCTGATGAGCCTCAAGCAGAGGTAGGTGTAGACAGGACACAACAAACTTTCAATAGGAAATTGAAAAAGAATGTAGGAAAGTCATCGAAAAGGAAGAAAGTTTTGTTGTTAGGCAGTTCTCATGCCAGAGGTGTAGGCCAACTTCTGCAGGTGGAATTAGGACCAGAATACCAGGTCACAAATTTTTTCAAACCAAGTGCTAGTCTGGATCAGGTGACAGAGGATTTAGGTTCACTCTGTAAAGGATTTACCAGGGAAGACACCGTGGTTATTGTGGGAGGGCCAGGGAACAGCATCGACAGAGATCCTGGGTACAGTATAGTGTGTGACCTGGTAAAGATTGCGTCGGCATCGAGACACACCAATGTTGAATTTGTATCTGTCCTGAGACGCCATGACCGGCCTCATTTGAACTCTTCTGTTGGGAGAGTTAATTTGGAGTTGGAACGGCTGCTTGGGTCGGGTGCGGGGGCTCATATTGGTGTGGTTCCTGTTGATTATCTCAGTAGGTGGGACTATACCAGGCACGGCCTACATCTCAACAGGAAAGGGAAGGGGAAATTGGCTGGGGTAATAGCAGGAAATTTAAGGGGGGGAGGCACTGCCATGAATGGTAAAATACCAGTGGTTACAGGTGTTGGAGCAGCACCTTTTTTAGGATAGGTAAGACAGAAAGATGTCAAGTTCTACGAGAGGTCAGGATTGAAACAAATCTTCAGTTTAGGAAAGGAATTAAACAGCACAATTCTAGCACATTTGATCACCAATCACAGCTATCAATTATAAATTTTCACCAATCACCAGAAATTTTATCTCCAAGTTGTATCTCAGTCCTAGGTAATTGCACTGATGAATTAAAGTCACCCAACCCAGTTGACATAATCTGCCTCTCTGAACACCATGTGACCACTGGTATAGGAACTAGGCCTAAGCACAATGAGAAACTCGGACAGGAGAGTACTGCAAATGTTAGAATAAGGAAAGGTTCTCATAAAAGTATAATTAAAAATAATGTAAATATATTTCATCAAAATATTGGGAGTTTAAAGAATAAAGTAGATGAGCTTCTGATTTGTTTAGAAGATTTAGAAGCTGAGAATGAAATAGATATACTATGCCTGTCTGAGCATCACATTGTTACTGATATGGATAAGGTAAATGTAAGTGGATATAAGCTCTCTGCACATGTAATGAGAAAAAATATGGAGAAAGGAGGAGTTGCCATATATGTCAAAAGTTATCATTGTGCAAAAAGTATGGAAACAAAAAAGTTTTGTGTAGAGAAACATACAGAAGCATGTGCCTGTGAGCTTAAATTAAATAAAGGCACATTTATAATTGTAACTGTATATAGGTTCTCATCAGGAAATTTTCATCTATTTCTGAAAAATGTGGACTCCTTGTTGTGCTGTCTGTCAGACAGGGGGAAGCAAATTATTATTTGTGGGGACTTCAATCTAGATTCTCTGAAAGAGGGTAATAGGAAAAATGACCTTGAAGTATTACTCGGTTCTTTCAATTTGACACCAGTTATTGATTTTCCTACTCGGTTAGTAAAGGATAGCAGCTCACTGGTAGATAACTTCTTTATAGACCAAGATAAGTTTAACCAGATAAATGCTCAGCCTGTTGAGAATGGTCTTTCTGATCATGGTGCACAGCTAGTTACAATATATGACATAGCTCCATTCAGCAATACTAAACAGTCCTCCAAAGTAGTACGTTCAGTCAACGATTTAACAATTGCAAATTTCAGGGAAAGCCTACAGCAGTTAGACTGGGATGAGGTGTACCGTGAACCTGATGCCAATTTAAAATATAATTTATTTCATGACATTTTTGCAAATGCATTTGAAAACTGCTTCCCCAAGAAAATAGTTAAATATACTCGTAAGAAACCTTGTAACAAACCATGGCTTACTAAGGGTATAAAAATATCTTGTAACCGGAAAAGGGAAATGTATCTGACAGCAAGAAAGAGTAGTGACCCAGAAACTATCAAAAATTATAAAAACTACTGTGTTATATTAAGAAAAGTTATTAAAAAATCCAGAAGTATGTGTATCATGTCTGAAATCAGCAACTCTGATAATAAAATTAAAACAATTTGGAATATTATTAAATGAGAAACAGGTCAACCAAGAGCAGAGGAAGACAGTATTACCATCAAATTGAATGAAAACTTTACGAACAAAAAGTCAGAAGTTGAAAATATTTTTAATAATCATTTTCTGAATGTTATGGATATAGTAGGATCCAGGTGTTCATTAGAAGATGCTAGGCTGTTAATGGAAGAGGCCATACCTATGCAATTTGATACAATTGAAATCTCACCCACTTCTCCCTCTTAAATTAGGAAAATAATAAACTTGCTTAAAAGCAAAAACTCACATGGAATTGATGGCATTTCCAGCAAAATACTAAAAGCTTGTTCTCAACAGATAAGGATTCTCAGCCACCTGTGTAATAGCTCTCTGGAACAGGGCATTTTCCCTGATAGACTGAAATATGCTATTGTTATACCTTTGCATAAAAAGGGGGATAGATCTGATGTCAACAATTACCGTCCAATCTCCCTTCTAACAGCTTTATCCAAAATTTTTGAGAAAGTAATGTATTCAAGAGTAGCTTCACATATCTGTAAAAATGAAGTACTAACAAAATGTCAGTTTGGTTTCCAGAAAGGTTTTTCAACAGAAAATGCCATATATGCTTTCACCAGTCAAATTTTGAATGATCTGAATAACCGAACACCACCCATTGGGATTTTTTGTGATCTCTCAAAGGCTTTTGATTGTGTAAATCATGAAATTCTGCTAGACAAGCTCAAGTATTGTGGCATGAGTGGGACAGTGCACAAATGGTTTAATTCGTACCTAACTGGAAGAGTGCAGAAAGTTGAAATAAGTAGTTCTCGTAACATGCAAAGATCAGCACATTCCTCAAACTGGGAACTATCAAGCATGGGGTTCCACAAGGGTCAGTCTTGGGTCCTTTGTTGTTCTTATTATATATTAATGACTTGCCATTCTATATTCATGAAGAGGCAAAGTTAGTTCTCTTTGCTGATGATACAAGTATAGTAATCACACCTGAGAAACAAGAATTAACTGATGAAATTGTCAATACTGTCTTTCAGAAAATTACTAAGTGGTTCCTTGTAAACGGACTCTCACTGAATTTTGATAAGACACAGTACATACAGTTCCGTACAGGGAATGGTATGACGCCATTAATAAATATAGACCTTAATCAGAAGCATATAGCTAAGGTAGAATATTCCAAATTTTTAGGTGTGTCCATTGATGAGAGATTAAATTGGAAGAAACACATTGATGATCTGCTGAAACGTTTGAGTTCAGCTACTTATGCAATAAGGGTCATTGCAAATTTTGGTGATAAACATCTTAGTAAATTAGCTTACTACGCCTATTTTCACTCATTGCTTTCATATGGCATCATATTTTGGGGGAATTCATCACTGAGGAATAACGTATTTATTGCACAAAAGTGTGTAATCAGAATAATAGCTGGAGTCCACCCAAGATCATCCTGCAGACATTTATTTAAGGATCTAGGGATATTCACAGTAGCTTCTCAGTATATATACTCTTATGAAATTTGTTATTAACAAGCAAACCCAATTCAAAAGTAATAGCAGTGTGCATAACTACAATACTAGGAGAAAGGATGATCTTCACTATTCAAGATTAAATCTAACTTTGGCACAGAAAGGGGTGAATTATACTGGCACTAAAGTCTTTGGTCACTTACCAAATAGTATCAAAAGTCTGACAGATAACCAACAAGTATTTAAGAAGAAATTTAAAGAATTTCTGAATGACAACTCCTTCTACTCCATAGAGGAATTTTTAGATATAAATTAAGAAAAAAAAATTAAAAAATAAAAAAGAAAAACAAAAAACACAAAAAAATAAAGTTGTTATATTAACTTAAGTATGTTGTTAAATTAACCTAATTATGTCATGTATTAGAAAATTCGACTCGTTCCACATCATTACGAAATATCGTATTCATGATCCATGGAACTAGTATTAATCTAATCTAATATGTTTATATAGATCTCCAGAGACCCACCTAAAAAAAATTCAATACTCGGCTTGATACTTTACTAAATAAAGTAGTAACAAATCAAAAAACAGTTTTTATATGTGGATACCTAAATGTAGACTTTAATAAGCAAAGCAATTCGAAATCTGCCGGTATAGATGATATACCTGATTTCATTATAAAGAAGTGTGGAGACTTGATTACTGAGCCCTTAACCCACCTATGTAACCTACCTTTTGCTACAGGAACTTTTCCTTCATGTTTGAAAATAGCAAACATAAAGCCATTATACAAGAAAGGAAACAAAGATATTTCCAACTGCAGACCACTGGCACTTCTGTCTGTTTTCTCAAAAATGTTAGGAAGGCTTTTCAATAAGAGGCTAACAGTCTTCTTAGAGGTAAATGGCATTCTGCCAGAATCTCAACATGGATTTAGAGCAAACCGCTCAACCGAATCTTTCACTCCTTTCTATTAGAGGCACTGATAGCATTAGACAACAAAAAACTTACCATGGGCATATTTTTAGATGTGTCAAAGGCATTTGACACCATAAATCATGACAAATTGCTACACAAGCTAGAAAATCTTGGCATTAGGGGAACAGCTAACAACTGGCTCAGCTCTTATCTTAAGAACAGGGAACAATATGTGGAAATAGATCAAGAAAGGGACAATGTCATTAGGCAATATAATTCCAAGCTACTGACTGTTAAATATGGAGTGCCACAAGGATCAGTAATGGATCCTGTTCTGTACTTACTCTATGTAAAGTCATAGGACCGTTGCTATTCACAATATACATAAATGACCTTGTGGATGACATCGGAAGTTCACTGAGGCTTTTTGCAGATGATGCTGTGGTGTATCGAGAGGTTGTAACAATGGAAAATTGTACTGAAATGCAGGAGGATCTGCAGCGAATTGATGCATGGTGCAGGGAATGGCAATTGAATCTCAATGTAGACAAGTGTAATGTGCTGCGAATACACAGAAAGATAGATCCTTTATCATTTAGCTACAAAATAGCAGGTCAGCAACTGGAAGCAGTTAATACCATAAATTATCTGGGAGAACGCATTAGGAGTGATTTAAAATGGAATGATCATATCATGTTGATCGTCAGTAAAGCAGATGCCAGACTGAGATTCATTGGAAGAATCCTAAGGAAATGCAATCCGAAAACAAAGGAAGTAGGTTACAGTACGCTTGTACGCCCACTGCTTGAATACTGCTCAGCAGTGTGGGATCCGTACCAGATAGGGTTGATAGAAGATATAGAGAAGATCCAACGGAGAGCAGCGCGCTTCATTACAGGATTATTTAGTAATCGCGAAAGCGTTACGGAGATGATAGATAAACTCCAGTGGAAGACTCTGCAGGAGAGACGCTCAGTAGCTCGGTACGGGCTTTTGTCAAAGTTTCGAGAACATACCTTCACCGAAGAGTCAAGCAGTATATTGCTCCCTCCTACGTATATCTCGCGAAGAGACCATGAGGATAAAATGAGAGAGATTAGAGCCCACACAGAGGCATACCGACAATCCTTCTTTCCACGAACAATACGAGAATGGAATAGAAGGGAGAACCGATAGAGGTACTCAAGGTACCCTCCGCCACACACCGTCAGGTGGCTTGCGGAGTATGGATGTAGATGTAGATGTAGATATGTAAATGACCTAAACATAAAGAAGCCACTGACAGGCTAATATGTTACTTTGATGACAATGACTTTATAATAAACACTGAAAAAACTAGCTGTGGATATACACACAGCACAAACAAAAAATCTGATATCACCCAATCTAGTGCTATACGGACTGACAATCGCCAAAACAGCCTGTACCAAATTTCTTGGGCTTCATCTACAAGACAACTAAAAATGGAAAACACATATCGAGCAAATGAACAAAAAATTAAGTACTTCTTGTTTTGTGCTGTATACGTTAAAAAATTGTACCAGCTACAACGTCCTTCAGTATGTATATTATGCAGTTGTACATTCTTACCTCCGGTATGGGCTTATGTTCTGGGGAAATTCTGGAGATGCCATCAAAACATTCCAAATTTAAAAAAAATAAAAATTATAAGAATAATGGAAGGGGTAGATAATTGCAAATCATGTAGACCATTGTTTCAAAAAAGGATGATCCTGCCACTTCCTTGCATATATATATATATATATATATATATATATATATATATATATACTTGAAAATATAATGTATTTAAAGCAGAATTTACATACAAAAAGACCACTCATCATTCAAAATCACACAATACACAGCTGTGATACAAGACAAAAATTGGATGTACATGTTCAAAGTGCCAACACAAAGTTATTTCAAAACAGCCTTATCCATCCTAGTATCAAACTATACAGTGCCTTACCAGATACGATTAAACACATACAAAACATTGGTCACTACAAATCTCAATTGAAGTTGTACTTAGTTGATCACTGCTTTTACACAGTAAATGAATACCTACAAAACTAAATTTTTGTGTGTTTACCCAATGTAGTCTCATTCAGAAGAACATTTGTATTTTATCTCTCTGTATATAGCATAACAACATTTATTTAAGTATTCATCGTTAATTGATATATTAATGTGTGTTATTATGTACAAAGGTATATTATATGTAAAACTGTTAATATTAACAAAAAAAATCCAAATATCTCTTGCACATTGTGTAGATGAAAATGGATCAATAAATCAACAAAATCTTCTGTGTTAATCAAATCTAAACTCCTGACTACAATGTATACAGTATAATGTATGTTTTGAGTAACTGTCTCAAAAATGACTGCCTGTTGGTTGGGGAATGTGCAGCACTGTGTCTGTGATCTGTGTTCCAGTGTGAACACTCCAATTCAAACTAATGCATGTCTGGCAGTGACTGCTGTAAACACAGTCACCTTGTCCGTCACATGTGGCGAGGGTAAGTCACTGCTGGATCACAGTGGCTCGGTGAGGCAGGCAGTGTAGTGTCCCAGTGTGAATGCTCCAGTTTAAATGAATGTATTTACATCTACATCTATACTCCGCAAGCCAACTGACGGTGTGTGGCGACTGTCACAAGTGTCCCAGTGTGAAACAGGCCTTGGAACACCGACTGGTGATTCCTTCACCATGAACATGCTGCTATGACCCTTGCACTAATTAGTCTGGAAAATTGACTCCAGGCTCAAAACAGTCAGTTATAATGGCACCCCATGTGTCTCTTCATGTCCTCACCTCAGTTCGCCTGAAAAACGAAGTCTGTGTCCAGTCATGATAATTGAGATGTTGCACTCAGGAGAATGAAAAGACGTTACCAACATGCACTTCAGATCTTCTACATGTGATTTTCTTTTAAAAGTATTACACTGTGATAATGTAATGTGACAAGGTGTTTGTAGTTATTCCCTTTTGTTATTAACCACTACTTGGTCTCCTGTAAGTAATCTTCAGTTGTATAATATCCATTACTTATGATGATCATTTTAGCTCCATTTTTAAACAGGTATATTTTAGTTAACTTTTTCATTTCATTGGGTGCTTTATTCTAAAATTTTATTCCTTGATAGAAAACAGTTTTCAGTTGTTACTTTGATTTTCCTTGGAAAATATGCGGTAGGTCCATGGCTTTTATGCTGCCCATGCACACCTTCAGAAAAGAGGCTGGAACTTCATCTACCCTTGCTGACTTCTTAATTTCTAAACTTTTTTCGTGACTTATAGCTATGTTGTGTTTGCTGTCTTAGTCATTGTAGGTGCTGCATGTAGGAAGATTTTGCTGCAGCTTCTCCGCAGTAGCAGAGAAATAATCATAAAATTTGCCAGTTTCTCAGATTTTCCGCTGTTCTGCTTCCATATTAGGACTTAAATGTTGTTATAATTGGATCTGCCTTTTCTGTTTCATGTTTTAAAACATTCTGGTACTATGCTGTTGTTTTCTGCATTACATGTTATTTTATCATTGACTTTTTTTCCAGCAAGCAGTACCCATGTATGCCATCTTTTATACCTGTGATAGTAATCTAGGAGCTGTGGATTAGTGTAGTGCTTTTGCAAAAAACTGAGAGATTTGAGTGTCTTGGATGACTTTCTAATACCCACAGTTATCTATCTATTTGTAAAATGCATCTCTCCTCAAAAATCCACATTGTTTGCCATATACACTTCATCCCAGATTTGATTTGCCATTATCCAATAAAAGGTACATACTTCAAGTTCTGGGAAGATCCTTTTGTAGACCTGCAGTTTTATGGGTTTTACCAAGCACCTTTTTTTAGCTTTGCATAATGATGATGATCAGGAAGGCCAAAATACATTCATAAATACTATTCTTTCCAATTTTCCCTGTCATTGTGTATAAGTATAGGGTCCAAGACATACTGAGCTTTTTGGTACCCTGTTGGTAACATTCGTGTCAATAGTGCTCAAAATGTTAGAAATATGTAACTATTTTTATCCTCAAATACTGTGTCTACTTTTGGAGGCTAAGGCTCTTTCCATGAATTCAGTTAATTTATTGAAGAATGTGTCCACATTACCATTAGGTGAGCTGAACACACACAAAGAATGATTTACTTCCTATGAATTCTAGTTTTGTTAGTTCAGTGATTGCCAATTCAATATGTTTATCAACACTCATGGTGAGCAGATCTCCTCTAGCTTTAAAAGTGTGTGCCACCTCATAGTATACACATGATTCTCCACCTTTTAAGGTAGATTTACTTGTGCATAAATTTTAATTTCACAAGTTTCACTGGGACAGGTAAATATGCGTGGACTGTGCCTGTTTCATTAAAACAGTGTATTTCACTTTATTCAGATATTTTGCTTTCTGTGTGGTTTAATCACAATAACTTTAAATTCTAAGTTCTGTTGACTAGTACATTTTAGCTACTAAATTACTTTCAACTGAATGTTTGTAAATGTTGTGGTAGTATATTAAAGGAGAAAAATTCTAAAGCTTTCAGGATTAGTGTCAAAGAATTGGATAAGACTATTTGTGACTCAATGGAAGCAGATAAGCAGCACAAGTACCGTAATGCCACAAAAATGATGGTGTATTTGCTTACACAATATATAAAAGGTTTTGAAGACAGACTGGCCGGGTGTGGCAAGGTAAATTTTAATTTTCCAGCATTATGGTATGTTTTGCACTGCTGACCACTAAAATTGCAACACCAGGAAGAACAGCAAATTATGAAATTTTATTTACTGCGCATACACATTAGAGTAGGAATAACTCACAAATTTGTAGCTGATTTGGAGGGTATGCAGCGTGGGACATTTAGTACACAGAACTGGCGTCACAGTACCTCTAACATGACTGGACATTGAGCCAAACTGTGCTTGGGTGACAGATGGGGATATGTCATTCCCTACTGCTTCAGCTGTATGCCAGAGTTCATCAGTTGTCGCATCTTGGAAGTGAATGCCTGCCAGTCTCTTGACAGAGTACGTCCAGATTTTTTTCAGCTAGTGCAAGATGGGAAGAATGTGCTCTCCAGAGCATCAGTCGAATGCCCTGTGTGTGACGGTTGATCAGAACAATGTGGGCAACATGGGATCGTGCTTCATGTTGTTGAAAGAAAACATCAGAGAGACATTGAAAATGGAGAAATCATTGCCCATTAAAGTGACAGCAATGTAATACTGATATCCAAATTACTGGCTATGCGAACCAGAGGTGATCGTGTTGTGCACCCCACTGGTACCACATACCATTAAAGTAGGTGCTGGGTCTGTATGACACTGATAAGTGCAATCTGACAAGATTCATTCTCCATAGAGCCTGCACACTGCAGCAGGATCATGGCAGTTTATTGCTCCATGGTATTTCTGCTTGCATTCGTTAGGTTGCCCGACTGTCACACGCAGCTGAAATCAAAGGGTCAAGAAGACAATACTCATATGGTATGCAGGACCTCAATAGTACCACACAACTAGAGTTGTTTGAAAAGCCTATATGTTTCACACGTGTCCACTGTTTTTTGCCGCACTATGGGTGATGTGCCTCTCTAGGTTGTCACATCAGTGGAAACTGCAGTGATTGTCATCTTGTTGATAGCCCACAATGCTCCAGACAGCATCACGCTTTACTTGTGGACACTTGATTTGCTGCAAACAGGCCTATTACGTAAATCATGTCGCTGTGGAATTCTCTGTGGCCAAGTGAACAATATGTCTACAGACAGGTTGTCTTGGTTGGTAGTCACAAGGGGCCATTGATATCCTGCATGGCATTGAGTATTGCCCTCTTGTACCAACTGCTTCTACATACATTGTGTGTTGAATCCCAAGAAACATGAGCAGCTATATCACAGAACAATAAACTGCGTTCTCAATAGACTATGATCCTGCAACTGTCAAATTCTGACACATGCTGGCAGATTTTTCTTCTTCTTACACGAGTAACAATAACAATAATAATAATAGCAATAGCATGCATCACACATCATGCCAATCTAATAAAGATGCCACTTTTGTGGTGTTGTAGTTTTATTGGCCAACAGCATATGTGAAGAGTGTATCTATAGAATGTTACTTTCTATGATTTCAATCCTATTGCTTGTAATTATGTACTTGAATGTAACGTAATTGAAATAACTTTGTGATTGACAGAGATCAGATGGGTGTTGTGTTGGGCTAATACACAGCATGCCAATAGCTCATGCAGTTGATATAAATCTTATTGTTTTGTTCTCCATCTCATGTAACTTGACTCTATTGATAATGCTCTGCATACACCCGCAAAACAGGCAGCACCACAAGAAAATGGAGAAGAAATAACCCTGAACAGATGGTGCCTAGGTCCTACCATTTGTCAGCTACCTTAGTGACAATCAATCAGAGCATGAGTCTGGTCACTCTCTCCTATACTGTACAGGCTGCACACAGTTTTTGTTTTGCTCTGCTACCTCAGCTCTCAGTTAAAAGTCAGCTGCGGTTTATTGCTGTCTGTAACATTACTTTTGTAATTTATTCTTACATGCTGTGTTTCCCAATGTGTTGTGTATCTTTTATGGAACGTGTGTAGCTAACTGTGAAAGTGCTTAGGGAAGTGATAAGATTATTATGATCCTGCAAATGAGGACTAAATGCTGCGTGAATGTAGAAAATGTATGACTGTACAAAGTACAGAACTGCACAGCTGCTGCTATTGGAGCCATATCACTGCAACACCTAATAGATAACCATTGACATCCCCTACTTCCTTGTTCAACTGTCAATCATTGTGTTATCCAGATCCAGGTATATTTGCTCAAAAAGAGTCAGGACTCCTGAAATCGTATCTAGAAACTTAACTTTGAAGTCAAAGGCAAAAGTTAGTGACTCGTGGTCCGTGACGAGTCGGAATTTTGTTTTGTGTAATAAAACATTGACTTTTGTGATGCTATAAATATATACATCAGAGGTAAAATTGCGCTCATTCAGATCTCCAGGCAGTGGCTACTCAGGAGGCTGTCTTCATCAGGAAAAGCAATACTGACATTCAATGGGTCAGAGCGTGGAATTTAGATCGCTTAATTGGGTAGTAAATTAGAGAATTTGAAAAGGGAAGAAAAGGATAAGTTAAAGTTTATTGGAATTAGCGAAGTGCAGTGGTGGTGAAAATAGCAGTCCTGGTCAGGTGAGTACAGGATTACAAGTACAAAATCAGATATGGATAACGGAGGAGTAGGTCTAGAATGAATAAAAATAGAAATGTGGGTAAGTATATGAACAACATATTGAACATGTTAGTATAGCAAAAATACAATGCCAACACCCACAACAGAAGTAAAAGTTTATACGCATATTAGCTCCGCAGTTGAAGAGATTGAAAGAATTTGTGGTGAGATAAAAGAAATTATATAGATAGTTAAGGAAGATGAAAATTTGATTGTGATTGGGGACTGGAATTCATTGTAGGAAAAGGAAAAATAGTAGAACATGGACAGAGGCAAAGGAATGAAAGAGAAAGTTACATGGTAGAATTTTGCACAGAGCATAATTTACTCATTGCTGTTACGTGGTTTAAAAAATCAAGAAAAGGGGTTGTAAACATTTCAAGTAGAGTATGTCATGGTAAGACAAAAGTTTTCGAAACCAGCTTTTAACCTGCAAAATGTTTCCAGTGGCAAATGTAGACCCTGACTGTAATTTACTGGTTGTAAATTGTAGATTAAAACTGAAGAATTGCTTTGGTGACAAGCCCATGCATAGCTCGGGCCACATTCTGTTTGTTGAGTGACTCAGGAATTTTGGAAGCTCAATAGGAAGAAATTGCTCAATAACTCATCTCATACTCCCTCTCCCGTTTCGTCATAATTTTTTTAAAATTTTTAATCTATCAAAGAACTTAAGTAAATATGAAAAATAAATCTTGAAGCTTTGTCTGTTTGTAATGTGTGTTACTCTTGAAGATATATCAATTACATATGCACTAGTAACACTTTACATAATGGCATAAATTGCTGTTTTGTAGGCCTGACATTGTTCTAAGTGGCTGGTCTTCAGAGTTTTAAAAGATAGGTAATTATGGAGGTGGGACCTGAATAAGTTGAAAGATGCAAGGATTGTTGAGAGTGTCAAAGGGAGAACTAGGCAGCAATTGGCTGAAACAGGGGTAGGAACAAGTGTGTAGCCTTGATGGATGACATAGTGAAGACAGCAAAGGATCAAATTGGCAAGAAGACAAAGTCCAGAAGAAATCATTGGCTAATGCACGAGATATTGAAGAACTTATTTTACTGAAAGAGACAGTATACAAATTAGGAAGACAAAAAGGGAATACAGATGACTAAAAAATGAGATTAACAGAGTGCAAAAATGCAAAGCATGACTGATTAAATGAGAGACATAGGGATGTAGAACAGAGGTAGCCAACATTTTTTATCTATTTTCCACTTTTGTGTCTGTTAAAATTTTATAAAGCCCACCAGTTCCACAGTAATAGTGATTTAATAAGTAGGGAAGTAACTGTACTTTATAACATTTATAAAGCAGGGTTGAAACAAGTTTAAGTATATAAAAATAATTACTTACAAAGTACTTTGTCAGAATTTCATGAAAACCTGATGAAAATGTTTTTGATATGCCTGCCTTCCACCAAGAAATCTGGAATGCCCCCTTGTGAACTGTAGGGACCATGTTGACTGCCACTGGTGTAAAAGCATTCATAATGAGGGTTAGGGGTAAGATAGATGCCACCTACATAAATATGTATACATTTTTAAAAAACTCCTTCTCGAGAAAATAGCTGTAAGCGTTCCCCCTGTGGAGTAATGGGCTAGGATAAACCCGCAGTTATTCCTTGCCTTTCATTAAAGGCACCTGAAAGGGGTCTCATACCTAACGAGTTGTTTACATTGCAGATTTGGCCATTATTAGGACACCCATAAGTTTCACAACCTTCTTCATTCAATTACTTGTGTTCCCCTTTTAGAGTTCGACCTCCAATATTCTAAATTTCACTGAAGTATGGACCATTCTAGGAATGGAATCTTACATAGTGCGTAATCTATCCACCATGCACTGTAATCTTCTGCATCTACTACTGGAGTGGAGTTCTGTTAGCACCCAAAATCCAGCTGGTTACTAAACCGTCGTGGGAGAATCATCCTGTATTCTCACAGCATAGCCCCCTGACAACCCAGGGGTAGCACTGATCTCACATATGCCAAGTTGTAGGTGCATGTTCAGTCTGGCACACAGGACCCTGGACAATGGATACTAAGCCAGGTAGCCTTTTCATGACAGGGTGGCACCCATGGGGAGAGCCTCCAATTTGAGTGAATGGCATCAGGACAGACAGTGCACACTGAAACAGATCAAATTCGTGAATACTGGGCACCATATCAACACAGCCGTCTCAGCGGATCGAAAGTGAGATTAATGCAGAGACTTACAACCTCATGACATTTCCAAATTTGACTATGCCATGGGGTGATAGTCTGACAAGGAGAAACGGAGTTGAGCAGTTCACCAGTTCTTGGCATACTGTAGAACTACTTTTCGTGAAGAATATTGGGGACTGATTTTAGTTGCTGCAATAGAGAATATAAGGATCTTTGTTGATTGAAACATTGAATACTGACAAATCACAGGCACTTCAGTCCTTTGACAAGTGTTGGGAAGTACCAGTTGCCATCTCTATTCATATCAGACTCAACAGGATTCAAAATGTCATCGTCCAGCAGGACAAATGTTAACAGACACATAAAGAACTGTGTGCTAACCTAGAGTGGTTGAAATCCAGTTTGTTAGTTACATTCAGAGAGGGCCTGAGAATAGTTGGGTGGACAGAGGAGCTTTCATCCTAACCTTTGATGGAAATGTTTTACCTCAAAAACTTAAGATTTTATGGTTTTTGAGGCCTGTTCAAAAAATTCCGGAATATTCATAATTTTGTGCCAATGGTGTGTTGGAGCAAAATGCAGTTGGCAACCCTGCACATGCCTGTGTTTATGTGTAACTGCTGGAAGTTTCATTGTTGTAGGTCTGTTAGTTATTGTTCAGTGCTGTATTAAATAGATCATTGTGTCACACCGTTTACAAAATTCAAGATGGCAGTTAGAGAAGGAATGCATTAAATTTTGTGTGAAGTTAAAGAAAACCTTTACAAAGACATACCAAATGATGCAGGAAGCCTACAGTAATGAATGCTTAAGCAGTACTCGGTGTTATAAATGGTTCACACGGACGGAAAGTAAAGGTGACTCTCGTTCAGGATGCCCTTCAACATCTACTGACGACACTCAAGTCAGGAACGTCAATGAAATTGTGTGTGCCAATCGAAAACTGACTGTCAGAGAGATTGCAGAAGAATGTAACATTTCAGTTGGATCACGTTGTGAAATCCTGACACAACATCTTGGAATGAATTGTGTTGCTGCCAAGTTCATTCCAAGGGTCATGAGCAATATCAGAAAGACCTCTTCCTCGCAATGTGTTATGAGCTTTTTGATCACGCAAATGAGAACAAGGTATTCTTTAAGAAAATCATAACTGGTTATGACACATTGATCTACAGTTATGATGTTGAGATCAAGGTTCAGTCTTCATAATGGGTTGGGACAGGTTCTCCAAGACCAAAAAAAGCTCATCAGATCAGGTTACGTCAAATGTCAAAGCCATGCTAGTAGTTTTCTTTGACTTTGATGTATTAGTTCATCATGAATTCGTGTCAGAGGGACAAACTGTTAATCAGTGGTACTAGCAGGACATGTGAGAAAATGTGAGAAAGAAACAGCCTGAAATGTGGCGGGACAATTCATGGCTCTTGCATCACGATAATGCACCTACACATTCATCCCTGTTGGTATGTGGCTATTGCACAAAAATACAAAATCACTGTGCTGCCTCATCCTCTGTACTCTCCAGACCTGGCCCCGACAGACTGTTTTTTATTTTCAAAGTTGAAAACCCTGTCAAAAGACAAGAAAAAGAAAATTCACGAACAGCACTTCACACAATCCAGCAAGAGGCATACCAAGACTGCTTCCGTAAAAGGAAACTGTGTTGGGGGCAATGTATGAATTGTGGAAGGGAGTATTATGAAGGAGAGCATGCATAATAAATAAAAGGTAAGCATAGAATAATTTTGTGTACAAAGTTCCAGAATTTTTGAACAGAGCTCATATAGATGATATGCCAAGCCCTTTCCTACTCCTCTGAGATTTTTAAATGTCAAAGTTCTGGACATACATTGTTCTGCTGTATGAATGAGACGTGCAGCAGGACAACGCGTGAGGACAGTCTTTGCGAACAACCTCCTACTTGTGTAAACTGTCCAGAACACCATCCCCCTTGTTTACCAACATGTTCAGTTTGCAAGAGGAGAAACAAAATCCAGAAATATAAAACACTTAACTGCCTGTCTTACCAAGATGCTAAAAAAAGTTTGAATGACTCCTTTCAACCAATATGACATCAAACTTTGCTATCATTGTGTCAAAATTCACATCTAGCAGGGTAACTAGCTCTCAAAACTGCAACTCCTGGCCCTAGCCACATGTCAGTGCCTGTTTTATAGTCGTGGAAGGGGGCACAAGCTCTCTCAACACCCACACTCACATCATTGATAGTGACCACCCCATCAGTGCAGCCAGAGATACCTCATGTTCCTCTGATATCATCAGGGAAGAGGACACCTGCCAAGATGCCCCCTCCCCCCAGGATGAACCAGACCAGCAGGCTGCTCCCAACCAGGGGCTAACATAGCCACAGGATGCAGGTCCTCATTTGTTCCAGAAGTTAAAGACAGGAAAGTCCTCACAGACACTGAAACCTCTTATAAGGACAAGGATGATAAATCAAAAGTTAAACCGAATTATGCTGCTCTAAATTCAGTCCCCCACCCCCATAGGTCAAGCCTGTGAATACTGGTGAAGAACTACACTTTCAGGTATAATGCAACTCAGCAGCAACGTAATTTGTACTTCTGTTTCCTCTACACCGCTTTCTCATATCTCGGTCTGATATTTCTTCAGTGGTACTGCAATAGCTGCTATCACCACCAGGCTAATTACTCTACAGTTGGCATGGTGCTTCATGAGGCAAGGTTCTCAGAAACCCAAGTCCTTACTATTAAAAATCCTGTATCAATTGTATTAACACCGAGAGGGCTTGTGGAGTCTGCATGCTCATGTAATCAGGCTTCTTCAGTGAGCAAATGCCACTAACCACAGTGTTAAACCCCATGGCTTTTCATATCTATTTCTCAGTTAATATAATAATATTTAAACCCCCACCTACCGCTGACAAATCTGTAATATATCACAAGTTGGTGGAACTAGCGGACCAGCTGCCTCCAACTATCCCCCTCCTAAGAGAGTTCAATGCCCACAATTTGTGTGTGTGTGTGTGTGTGTGTGTGTGTGTGAGAGAGAGAGAGAGAGAGAGAGAGAGAGAGATTAAAATGGAAAAATTAGAGGATAATACAGTTGCATTATTATTAAATGTTCTGCATGTACGGAATTGTTTATTCACTTTATCTTGTGTCATTTCTCTTTTTTACTGTGTCCATCACTGAGTATATTTTAATTATATTTGTCGTCTTCTGAAAGGTTCTCTTTCTAGTTAATGTTGTGAAAATATGACCGTGGACTTCCTTTCCTACATTTCAATTATAGACGCAGGCAGCCGACTCCAGGGAACACCAGTGCCTCTCAAGATAATATAAAACATGAAGGAAATTCTCCCAGTTTGGCTCCACTGCACTTCAATTAAAAATACTTAATTCTGTTATTAGGTCTTCTTATTCGAAATCACATACAATACAAAACACTCCTAGCACATTATACTGCGAGCAATACATCTTAACCATCCTTCTAAATATGAGAGAGTGAAACAAAATCATGTACAAATGTTTTTTGCTAATTTATCTGCACCTTACTGCTCAATCATAATTAATGTCTTTGCTGACACTTATGGTTGGTCTTTGATTCTGTCATTATCGCTTTTTCCTTTTTTTTAGTAAAATTTAACTTTACCATATCCAGGGAGGGTCTTTCACCATGTACCTATACAAATCCTCTGTGGGGCAACCAAACCACATCTAGCAGGACCAAGTAATAGAACAATTAATTTCAAAACTAGAAGTCTGTGTCCTTAACACTGGAGCTGCAACACATTTCAGTACGGACCATGAAACATACTCAGCCAAATATGTTATGACTGCAGCCCAAGTGTCTCATCCTTAACCCAGTGGTCCGTCCATGGCAACATTTGTGACAACGGCCACTTTCACATCACACTCTTTTCTCAAACCATCAACCAATGGAACATATACCACTCTTGGTCACTTTGGAAAGCTAACTGACAACCTATTGCCTCCAAAGTGACATTTGAAACCAGCCCTGAGAGGGGTATTGAAGGAGTGGTACATGATATTATTGACACGACTATAAAAACTGCAGAAGCAATTATACCCTTTTCTTCAGGCTCTTCCCAATGGACAACTGTGCCACAGTGGTACAAAGAAGTAGCTGTAGCTATCATAGTGTCATAGGGCACTTTAACAACACAAGCACCATCCTTCTATAGAAAATTTACTAGCTTTCAAGAGACTTCGAACAAAGGCATGGTTTTTAATAAAGAAGAGAAAGCAGCTGTGTTGGAACATTATGTATCATCCATGAGAGACCACATCCCACTGCCTCAAGTATGTGCTAAACTACTCTGCATTTGTGGGCACTCACCATTCACAGCAGTCCCTCATATCTCCCATAGTGGTGGTAGTCTGCAGTAATTCGTGAATGTTTTGCAGGACACTTTGCCAAAGTGTCTACATGCAGAAACTATCATCCTACTTTCCTGACCAGTAAACATCTGGAGCAGCAAAATTCCTTATCCTTCCCTGTACATGGCTTTGAATAATACAGTGTTCCACTTAATGAATGGGAGTTCATTCCACAGTGCTTAAGCAGTGTGTTAAGACACACACCCCTTGACTCAGTAAAATCCACAAGCACCTTAGCAACAGCATAGAAGACATTCTCAGGTTTTTCAGTCATATTTGCTGGGAAGGGGAGTTTCCCTCCAATCAGTGATGGGTGGTGGATTCCTATTCTGAAACCAGGAAAATGGCCTGAAATTTTGACCAGTGATCAACCAAACCAATCTTTCTAAGAATGGGTTGTGTAAATTATTCAAAAGAATGGTCAGCTGATGACTGTGTTGGTGCCTGGAAGCCAGAGGATCTTTACCACAATTTCAGAGTAGCTTTTCGTCGTTTGGTCCACCATGGACCAGCTGATTATCCTGGAATATGTAGTGCACAATGCTTTAGCCCATCGCCAACACCAGGTTGCTGTGTTCTGTAACTTACATAAGGTGTACAGTACCATCTGCTGTTATCACATCCTATATACTCTGCATGGGTGGTGCTTTTAGGGCTGTTTACTCATTTTTATCTAAAATTTTCTATCCCTCGGACTGTCCCAGATCTGGGTGGGTTTGACCCTCAGTAACAAATATGTACAGGAAACTGGAATCCCTCAGGTTTCGGTTCTGAACATAATCCTCTCTGCCATTTGCAATCAGTGGTATTGTGGGTGCATTGGTGTGCAGTTGGTGACTAGAGCCTTCCCTATGAGCCTTGTATACAGTCTACTGATGGACGATGGTGTCCAGCATTGCAAGTCTAATGCCAGCAACTCTTGGTAACTATGCTGTCACAATCTGTCAAATGCATGCGTATCCATGTTACATGACTTTGTTTCACAACCAGCAGGCTGTTTATGAATCACTTAAAACTGGATAGGCCAGGTGGGATAAGACTGCAAGTTCTGTGCAAGGGCCTCAGACTGCCCTCTCGTCTGTGTGCATGCAGTTCCCCCAGGCACCCATATGGTGTGTATAAAGTCCTCTAATTCGGATGGCCTTCTTCTGTGGCCCTAAGAAAAAAGGCTAATCCCACCATTCTTGGACACCAATTCTGTTAGAGTCTTCATGATTACCCAAACTCAACATGCATCTACAAACATAATCAAAAGTCAATGACAAGATTGTTTATGTGTTTGCACATGCAAGGGAGCACGAGAATTATTGTTGTCAAATACATACAGTGTATATGCTGCAGAGTTGGTTGCCATAGCACAGGCTGTGTGGTACATTAAAATTTACTTCACAAAGTATTTCCTTATTTGCAGTGACTCAATGAGCTGCTTACAAGGCATACAGAAATTTATTGGTCGCTAAGCTCAAAGACCTACTGTTTGCCTTCCACAGCTCCAGAACCACTGTAATACTAATCTGTACCTCAAGCCACATGGGTATTCTGGGAAACGAACTTGCTGACAAGTTAGCTAAAGAAACGACAACAGAAGGCAAACTTGGACTCAAAGTACTGTGCAGATACCTATGATTGCAAATACGATATCAGATTTTAAACCTGGGATACAGAAAGGCAGGCTAGTACAACCCTAAACCAGCTGACAGCAATCAAGGGGACTGCTGGGGTGTGGCATACTTTGCTCCAAGCCTCTCTAAATGTTGCTATCATACTTTACTGACTATGTACGAGCCACTCCAGACTTATCCATGACTTCATTTTACATCAACAGGACCCTCACCGATGCAGTTGTGGAAACCATCTCACTAGTGCCTACATTCTCTGAGTGTGCACTGCTGGCTGACCTGAGATGTGCCATTAGCCTGTCTACCACTCTACTCCAGACCCTAGCAGACATTTGGATTACAGCTAACAAAACCATATATTTCCTATGGGAAAGTAGACTTCATACTAAAATTTGATGCACCTCAACTTACAGTGTGAGGGGTGGAAGTGTGGCATGGACATCTCGGTTTGATGTGTGCCCAGTGGCCTGCAACTACGTTCTCCTCCTACTCTGTCACACATTTTTAAATTTTTGTGATTTTTATATATGTTTTTTATTTATGTAACAGTTTGAACAAACTAAATGACTATCTCTCTACAGTCTTCTTTTCCTCATTTTAGTTGTGCTGACTATAACTAGAGCCTGAATTCCCATGCAAATGTATGTAGCATGCATGTTTGCAAAGTTTGGTTCTGTTGCTTAAAATACTGTGTTGTATTTAAAAGTCCAAATCTCATGATGATTTTCTCCTTACCACTGTAGGGTAAAAATAAAATCAGCAAAGTGTCAGAAAGCAAAGACTGGAACTGGAAAGAACGTAACCATGAGGCACTGATTGAAATATATAATTGCTTGCAGTTACCACTGCAAAATCTTTGGGATCCAGCTGTCTGTGAAGAACCATTTTCAGAGTAAGACTTGCCCATAGTCAGTATAGAAATTATTAGAGGCTACAATTTTAGTTACATATAAAAAGGCATTTTAATTAATATGTAATTTTATTATTATTACAGTATTATTGGAAATGCTTGTTTCAAATCACTAGAAGATCCAGGAGTTACACAAGTCAAGATGAAGCCAATGTGTGAGACTATTTTTCAAATTATTGGTACGTTGGTGAAAAAGCATGGATATGGTTTCAGTTGCATTGTGCGCATTGGCCAGGTGAGTGGAATACTTATTAACTATTGGATCTCAGTCCCAGTCTCTCTCTCTCTCTCTCTCTCTCTCTCTCTCTCTCTCTCTCTCTCTCTCTCTCTCTCTCTCTCTCCCCCCCCCCCTCCCGTGCCCCCCTCCCCCCCCCACCCCCACCCCCACTCTCAAATATATGGTGGGTGGTTACCTCCTTCCAGAATAAACACAAAAAATTTCCTCTGTATTGTATACAGGAATACTTAGAATAAAGATCATAGTTTTCTGGATGAAGATAAAGGAATTATGCCTATAAGTTTGTGAAAATTGTCTAGTTTCCTCACATTGTAGTATGTGGTCAGAATTAATGTACTGCCTCTAGGATTGGAAAAGGTGGTGATTAATTTGGAAACAGTTGTTAGCCATGGTCCCCCTTTTTTTCCTCTTTTAATATCTTGAATGCTGTAAATGCTTTGAGGCAGTGCTAACTGCAATAGGCCATGGTGGGCTGGGGAAAAAAAGACATTGTGTCCCATACCATCAGTTTGTCTATTACTGTTGCTGTTTGTGACTGTCATCAGCAGATTTAGATTGCAAAAATAATACTTAAATTGGAGAACTGCTGTTTATTACTGTAGTAGTTCACACACTCTTAATCTGTTGCTACTTCTTTGTGTCTCATGTAAGTGCTTTACCTGGTGTGATTTTGAAGCAGTTTCTTGTTTTAGCCGCAGGCAGCTCACAGAATAATTCCCAGTCGCTTGTAGGCATCTAAATCCTTGAAATAACTGTAAAATATGTTACTTCAAGGAAAATTTTTACATAACAACCAACTAGACATAATTCTCTAAGATTTACTGAATAAGTGCAAAACAATTTATGATTATATTGGTGTGGTATCAAAGACACCTGTTTCTTGTGCTGAAAGTGCAACACTCAATTGTTTTTGAGGAAAAGTGCACCAAGAGATGGTGAGATGTAGTCATGCAGCAAGGAGATGGCAAAATGCCTGAAATTGAATTCAAACATCAGTAAAATGAGACTTGTGTAATCAACATTCATATAGGCACTTGCTCTATTTATAAACGATTGGCATAATATCCTTAATATGCAGTTCGCCATTAAATTTTATACTTAATATTATTCTTCCCATAAAGCCAGAAAGTTAGTATTGTGATATAAATGTTGCACAAAGCATGTATATTGGGCCTAGGAGCCACACTTGGAATGTTTGATGAAATATTTATGAAGAGTTGTATATTATTTCTGTGATACATACTGTTTCATTAAAAGTCTCACCTCCTGTGCCATACGAACAGCTGGAATGTGTCCTGGAGATAATATTTGACTCTACAGGCCACAAGTGGCCCATCGGGACCATCCAACCGCCACGTCATCCACAGTGGAGGATGTGGATAGGAGGGATGTGTGGTCAGCACACCGCACTCCCGACCGTTATGATGGTATTCTTGACCGAAGCCGCTACTTCTCGGTCGAGTAGCTCCTCAGTTGGCATCACGAGGCTGAGTGCACCCCGAAAAATGGCAACAGCACATTGTGGCCTGGATGGTGACCCATCCAAGTGCCGGCCACGCCCGACAGCGCTTAACTTCGGTGATCTCACAGTAACCGGTGTATCCACTGCGGCAAGGCCGTTGCCTAGGGGAAGAGAAATTGTAAAGAAAGGTAGATTGGAAAATTAACACAGATTCATTTTCTGACAGAAAATTTTTAACACATTGAGACGAAAATGATTTATAATTGCACAGGTCTTTTTATAGAAAGCTTAATGTAGCTTCATATTTTGAGAAATGAAGGGAAAATCGTACCAACAATTTGAGCTTATGTTTGATGAACCTTATTGCAAAATGAAAAATACAGGCTGAGTGCACTCAGCCTCATGATGCCAGTGTAAGAGAGTTAAGGAATTAGTAGTAGTGAACCCAAGGTCTAGAAAGTCAGCAACAACTGGGAGTGTAGTGTGCTCTGATCCCATGCCACTCAACACTGCATCTGATGAATTGAAGATGACACGGCAATCAGTTGACTGTCATGTGGTCTTCAGCGTCTGATGCTGCTTTTTCTTTTTCTTAGTCTTCTTCTTTGCCTCCTCCTCTCTCTCTCTCTCTCTCTCTCTCACACACACACACACACACACACACACACACACACACACACACTGTTTAAAGAAAAGAAAGAAGAAAAGTTTTCAAAAAGCAATCCATCTCTGCCACTCACCCCCTTGCAGGTTCGGAGGTTAGAATAGGCCCGCAGTATTCCTGCCTGTCATAAGAGGCAACTAAAAGGAGTCTCAAATGTTTCGGTCTATATGTGGTGGTCCCCTCTCGGATTTGACCCCCATATTTCCAAATTCTTCCGAAGAGAGAGCCAATTGGGAAAGGGTGCCTTACATGGTGCATTGTGCCCATCACGCATTGAGACCTTTAGCCAGCTTTCTCATCGCCACATTGCCGTTCCACTCGTTCTCCATTTCTTGGGCGAGGATACATTTCTTGGTGCGATATCCACCATGCACTGTGCAGTGTTGTTTTTTTGTGGAGACAACAACCATGGACTTCCTTGCACCTAATATCCAGTATGGTGGCCAGTTCGTTGTGGTGGAGCCACCATGTACCCGTTGGTTGTAGCCCCCTGACAACACAGGGATCACTGCTGATGCCTGCACCATTAACTCCCCATGTATGCCAAGGAGTAGATGCCTATCTCCCTGTGGAATCGGCACTCCCGGCAATGGCCGTCCTGCCAGGTGGCCCTTGCTGATGCTGAGTGGCACCTGTGGGGAGGGCTCTTGGTCGGAGTGGGTGGCACCAGGGCGGATGACCCACAATGAAGCGTGGTACGTTATCTTTTGCTGGTGGCCAGTCGCCAGTAGTCTCTAAGCGTTCTCGGGCTCAATTCAACGCTCAGAAATATGATCCCAAATCGTTCCACTCCTGGCCACACCGTGGAAGGAGCCCCAGTTCTTAGTTTGTACGAGGGCTGATGGGGAGTCTTTCATGTCAACAAAGCCTCAGTTCATCATAGAACATTTAGAGGTCAAGTTTGGGAAGGTGGAGGGCTTGTCCAAAATGCGTCCTGGGTCAATATTGATAAAAACGGCATCCCTTGCCCAGTCATGAAGGTTACTTGCTTGTGACAAGTTTGGGGATGTTTCAGTTACCATCACACGCCATAAGAGTTTAAATATGGTCCAGGGTATTATTTTCCATAGGGACCTTCTTTTGCAGTCTTACGACGAGCTGCGCGCCAGTTTAGAGCGTCAAGGTGTTCGTTTCATCCGGTGTGTTCATTGGGATCCAAAGGATAATCAGATTGCTACCGGTGCCTTCATCTTGGCCTTCAAGGGTGATACATTACCGGAGAAGGTCAAGATGAAGGTTTACTGCTGCAATGTCAAGCCCTATATCCCTCCCCCATGTGGTGCTTTAAGTGCTGGAAGTTCAGCCATATGTCTTCCTGCTGTACTTCCAGCCTCACATATTGAGATTGCGGACGCCCATCACGTCCCACTACTCCATGTGCCCTGCCTCCCATCTGTGTCAACTGCGGAGCGCATCATTCACCTTGCTCGCCAGGCTGCAGGATCTTACAGAAAGAGTGGAAAATCATGGAATATAAGACCCTGGACTGACCAACCTATCTGAGGCTAAGAGGAAATACGAACGACTTCGTCCTGTGTGCATGACTTCTTCATATGCTGCCGCTACGACAACCGTGATAGCCCCATCAGTTCAGCGACTTCCAGTCGGCTCACCGAGCCGTACAACTCCACATGCCCCCTTGCCCAGCTGGGGCACTACCCACTCTGTTGCTCCTGCGCCACCTACCTCAGGAGCAACACCCCCCTACCCATCGGGAACATCTGTCCCCGCTTCTAAGCCGGAGGAGCATCCAACTTCTTTGACTCCTCTTGCTCGCAAGGGGTCCCTTGGGTCCCTCCCTTCCCAGGGTTCCACAAGTGGGAAGGATGACACCCGACAGTGGCATAAGTGCCCACAAGCAGCTGGTTGTAGGGCTTCGCGATCCTCCTCCGACCTGGAGACTGAATTGGTGAAGCCGTCCCAGCCAGTGAAACACAAGGAGCAGCGAGAAAAGCCCAAGAAGACCACCTCTAAGACGAAGGAACTTGCGGTGGCACCCACCCCACCGCATCCTACTGCGTCTGAGGGCGAGGTAGAGATTCTGGTGTCCACTGAGGACGTATATCTCGCCGGACTCTCACACAATGGATGTCATTTGCATAGGTACTCAATCAATGGCAGCAGCTGACCCACTGGTGTAATCTGCCTCCTTGGTCCCTTCATGCCTTTCTTGGCTATGGACAATGTCATCCTCCAGTGGAACTGCAGTGGTTTTTTCCACCATCTTGCTGAGCTCTGACAACTTCTCAGCCATCACCCTTTCCTCTGCGTTGCTCTTCAGGAAACTTGGTTTCTGTCGATGTGAACCCCCGCCCTCCATGGCTATTGGAGTTATTATAGTAACCAGGCAGCTTATGAGAGGGTATTGGAGGGTATCTTGTGGCGTCTGCATCTGAGTCCTTCACTCCCTTTACAGCAAGTCTGTCCCTCTACAAACTCCTTTAGAGGTTGTCACTGTTCGGGTGTGGACGCCTCAGGCTGTTACTGTCTGCAGTCTCTATCTTCCACGGGATGGTGATGTCCCGCAGCATGTCCTGGCTGCGCTGCTAGCCCAATTGCCGCCACCTTTTCTGTTACTGGGTGACTTCAACGCCAATAACCCTCTGTGGGGTGGATCAGTGGCAACAGGCTGAGGCAGCATCATTGAGCAAGCATTGGCACAGCTCGACCTTTCTCTTTTAAATAATGGTGCCTTCACACATTTCAGTGTGGCGCTCAGCACGTACTCAGCCATCGACCTTTCGATCTGCAGCCCTAGCCTGTTACCATCTGTCCAATGGAGTGTGCATGACGACTTGTGCGGTAGTGACCACTTTCCGATCTTTCTGTCACTACCACAGCGTCACTCTTCTGGGCGCCCCTGCAGATGGGCTATGAATAAGGCTGACTGGGACTCGTTCACCTCCATTGCCTCTTTCCAATGATACCATTGATGCGGTGGTTCACTCGGTCACCACCGGCATCGTTACTGCCGCAGAGTCTGCCATTCCCTGTTCTTCTGTCCCCCTGCGGGTCCAGGGGTACGAATAGGCCCGCGGTATTCCTGACTGTCGTAAGAGGCGACTAAAAGGAGTCTCAAACGTTTCGGCCTTCTGTGATGGTCCCCTGTCGGGTTTGACCTCCATCTCTCAAAATTTTTCCGAAGAGCGAGCCGATTGGGGAAGGGCGCCTTACTTGGTGCATTGTGTCCATCTTGCGTTGAGAACTTTCGCCAGCTTATCCATCGTTGCGTTGCAGTCCTGCCCACTCTACATCTCTTGGGCTTCGATACGCTCCTGCGTGCACTCTCTGCCAAGCAATGTGGGGGGCCACTTTCGGCACTGACAGCGACCGTGGACCACGTGTCACCTAACATCCAGCATGGTAGCCAGTCCGTTGTGGTGGGGCCGCCATGTACCCTGTTGGTTGTAGCCCCCTGACAACATAGGGATCGCTCTACTGACGCCTGCGCCATTAACTCCCCACGTATGCCAAGGAGTAGACGCCTATCCTTTTGGGGTATCGGGACTCCCAGCAACGGCCATCCTGCCAGGTGGCCTTTGCTGTGGCTGGGTGGCACCCGTGGGGATGGCCCTTGGTCGGATTAGGTGGCATCAGGGCAGATGACCCGCAATGAAGCGTGGTACATCATCTATCGCTGGCGGCCAGCCGCCAGCAGTCTCTAAGCGTTCTCGGGCTCAATTTAATGCTCAGAAGTACGATCCGAAAACGTTCCCCTCTCTGGCCACGCCGTGGGAGGAGTGTAAGTCTCAGGATGGAGGTAACAGTCATTCGCCCCGATTCTTAGTTTACACAAGAGCTGATGGGGAGTGTTTTCTATCCACAAAGCCTCAGTTCTTCGTCAAGCATTTAGAGGACAAGTTTGGGGAGGTGGAGGGCTTGTCGAAAATGCGCTCTGGGTCAGTACTGATACAAACGGCATCCTCCGCCCAGTCACGCAGGTTACTTGCTTGTGACAAGTTGGGGGATTTTAACGTTACCATTACACCACATAAGAGTTTAAATATGGTCCAGGGTGTTATTTTCCATAGGGACCTACTTTTGCAGTCTGATGACGAGCTGCGCGCCAACTTAGAGCGTAGAGGTGTTCATTTCGTCCGACGCGTTCATCGGGGTCCGAAGGACAATCAAGTTGCTACCGGTGCCTTCATCTTGGCCTTCGAGGGTGATACATTACCGGAGAAGGTCAAGGTGATGGTCTACCATTGTGACGTCAAGCCCTATATCCTTCCCCTGATGCGGTGCTTTAAGTGCTGGAAGTTCGGCCATATGTCTTTTGCAGTCTGATGACGAGCTGCGCGCCAACTTAGAGCGTAGAGGTGTTCATTTCGTCCGACGCGTTCATCGGGGTCCGAAGGACAATCAAGTTGCTACCGGTGCCTTCATCTTGGCCTTCGAGGGTGATACATTACCGGAGAAGGTCAAGGTGATGGTCTACCATTGTGACGTCAAGCCCTATATCCTTCCCCTGATGCGGTGCTTTAAGTGCTGGAAATTCGGGCATATGTCTTCCCGCTGCACTTCCAGCCTCACATGTCGAGATTACGGACGCGCATCATGTCCCTATACTCCATGTGCCCCGCCTCCCATCTGTGTCAACTGCGGAGAGCATCATTCACCTTGCTCGCCTGAATGCAAAGTCTTTCAGAAAGAGCGCAAAATCATGGAATATAAGACCCTGGACCAGCTGACCTATACTGAGGCCAAAAGGAAATATGACAGACTCCATCCTGTGTGAATGACATCTTCTTACGCAGCTGCTACAACAACCGTGCTAGCCCCATCAGTTTCGAGACTTCCAGCCAGCTCGATGAGCGTTATGACTCCTCCGGCCCCCTTGCCCGTGGGGGGGCTCTACCCAACTGGTTGCTCCTGCACCACCTACCTCAGGAGCAACATCCTCCCACCCATCGGGGACGTCCGTCCCCGCTTCTCAGCCAGAGAAGCGTCTAACTTCTTCGGCTACTCTCACCCGTAAGGGTTCCCTTGGGTCCCTCCCTTTCCAGGCTTCCACCAGCGGAAAGGATGACAGCCGACAGTGGCAAAAGTCCCCACCAGCGGCCGGGCGTAGGGCTTCACGATCCTCCTCCATCCCGGAGACTGAATCGGTGAAGCCTTACCAGCCGGTGAAACCCAAGGTTTAGCGAGAGAAGTCAAAGAGAAAGACCTCTAAGGCCAAAGAACTTGCGGTGGCACCAACCCCACCGCACCCTTTGAGCTCTGCTTCTGAGGATGAGGTCGAGATTCTGGCGTCCGCTGAGGACCTTGATCTCGCCGGTCCCTCAGACGCCATGGATGTCACTCGCACGGGTACTGAATCGGTGGCAGTGAGTGAACAAGCGGCGTAAATTGCCTTCCCAGTCCCTTCACGCCTTTCTCAGCCATGGATAATATCATCCTCCAGTGGAACTGCAGCGGTTTTTTCCTCCATCTAGCTGAGCTCCGACAACTTATCAGCTTTCACCCTTTCTTCTGCATTGCTCTTCAGGAAACTTGGTTTCCACCAATGCGAACCACCGCCCTCCGTGGCTATCGGGGTTATTATAAGAACCGGGCAGCTTATGAAAGGGTGTCTGGTGGCGTCTGCCTCTATGTCCTTCACACTCTGCACAGCGAGTCTGTCCCTCTCCAGACACCTTTAGAGGCTGTCGCTGTTCGGGTGTGGACGCCACAGGCTGTTACCGTCTGCAGTCTTTACCTTCCACCGGATGGTGATGTCTCGCAGCATGTCCTGGCTGCGCTGATAGCCCAATTGCCGCCACCTTTCTTGCTACTGGGCGACTTCAACGCCCATAACCCTCTGTGGGGTGGGTCAGTGGCAACAGGTCGAGGCGCCACCGTTGAGCATTTATTGTCGCAGCTCGATCTCTTGATTTTAAATGATGGTGCCTTCACACTTCAGTGTGGCGCATGGCACATACTCCGCCATTGACCTTTCGATCTGTAGCCCTAGCCCCTTACCGTCTGTACACTGGAGTGTCCATGACGACCTGTGTGGTAGTGACCACTTTCCGATCTTTCTGTCACTACCACAGCGTCACTCTTCTGGGTGCCCTAGCCGATGGGCTATGAATAAGGCTGACTGGGACTTGTTCTCCTCCACTGCCACTATTGAGCCTCTCTCTAATGATGACATTGATGCGGTGGTTCAATCGGTCACCACAGGCATCGTTACTGCCGCCGAATCTGCCATTCTCCGTTCCTCTGGGTCCCCTCGGCGGCGGACTGTGCCTTGGTGGTCGCCTGAGATCGCTGCAGCGATTAAAGATCGCCGGTGGGCGCTACAGCGTCACAAGCACCATCCCTGCATTGAACACCTCATCACCTTCAAATGGCTGCGTGCGCGGGCCCGCCGCCTTATCCGCCAAAGCAAGCAGGGGTGCTGGGAGCGGTATGTATCCACCATTGGCCTCCATGTCTCTCCATTGCAGGTCTGGGCCAAGATCCGACACCTCTATGGCTATCGGACCCCTGTCAGCGTCCCTGCGCTCTCGCTGAATGGAGCAGTTTGTACAGACTCCGACGTCATTGCCAACAGCTTGGCAGAGCATTTTGCTCTTAGTTCCGCTTCTTCCAATTACCCACTGGCCTTCCGCTCCATTAAAGAGCGGATGGAACATCGGAGCCTTTCGTTTCGCACCCACCACCCAGAATCTTACAATGCTCCATTCAGTGAGTGGGAATTCCGCAGTGCCCTTGCCGCTTGTCCTGATACCGCTCCTGGGCCAGATAGCATCCACTGTCAGATGCTGAAACACCTTTCAGTGGCCTGCCAGCGACGCCTCCTCGACCTTTACAACCGTCTTTGGGTTGAAGGGGAGTTTCCGTCGCAATGGCGGGAAAGCATTGTCATCCCCGTTTTGAAACCTGGAAAGAACCCTCTGGAGGTGGACAGCTACCGTCCCATTAGCCTCACCATCGTTCTTTGCAAGTTGCTTGAACAGATGGTGAGCTGACGCTTGAATTGGGTATTGGAGTCTTGGGGCCTTCTGGCTCCCGTCTCAGGGTGGGTTCCGTAAAGGCCGCTGCGCCACCGACAGTCTGGTGAGCCTGGAGTCGGCCATCCGTACTGCCTTTGCCCGCCGTCAGCACCTGGTCGCTGTTTTTTTCGACATGCGGAAGGCGTACGATACGACATGGCGTCATCACATCCTTTCTACGCTTCATGGATGGGGTCTTCGGGTTCTGTACCGATTTTTATCCGCAATTTTCTGTCGTATCGTACCTTCCGTGTGCAAGTCGCGGCCTCATATAGTTCCTCCCACGTCCAGGAGAACGGTGTGCCACAGTGTTCTGTTTTAAGTGTCTGCCTGTTTTTAATAGCCATGAACGGGCTCGCTGCGGCGGTGGGAAATTTGATTCCCGGCTGACTTGGCTGCCTCACATTCGGCAGCTTAAACAGGCGTGTTGGCGGCATCTGAATGCTCTGAGATGCTTCAGCCACACCTGCTGGGGCGCCGACCGATCTACCCTGTTACGGCTCTACCAGGCGTTAATCCAGTCTCGTTGGATTATGGGAGCCTGGCTTATGGCTCCGCTTCCCCATCTGCGTTGCCGGTGCTGGACCCAATACTACACAGTGGGATACGACTTGCCACTGGTGCCTTCCGCACCAGCCGTGTGGACAGTATACTTGCGGAGGCAGGTGTCACTCCATTGCGGTTCAGGCGCCAAAATTTATTGGCCGCTTATGCTGCCCATGTTTTTAGCTTGCCCGGGCATCCAAACTATTGTCTCCTATTCCCACGATCGGTCATCCATCTGCCAGAACGTCGGCCCCGGTCAGGTTGTACGATCGCGGTCCGCATCCGAGAGCTTCTCTCCGGGCTTGGGGCTTTACCTCTTCCGCCTCCTTTCCGGGCACCTCTGCGTACACCCCCGTGGTGTGTGCCTCACCCTCACCCTCGCCTTCAGCTGGAATTGGCACAGGGCCCGAAGGACTCAGTCCCTCCAGAGGCCTTCCACCGCCGCTTTCTTTCCCTCCTTGCAATGTCTCAGGGCTCTGGCATTGCGTACACTGACGGCTCGATGGTTGCTGGTCGTGTCGGTTATGCATTTACTCTAGGGGACCATTCCGAACAATGTTCATTGCCGACTGGCTGCAGCGTTTACACTGCTGAGCTGGTCGCCATCTTTCGTACCCTAGAGTATATGCGCTCCTGCTCAGGTGAGTCCTTCGTGATCTGTAGCGATTCCCTGAGCGGTTTACGAGCTCTTGACCAGTGTGTCCCTCGTTCTCGTCTGGTGATGGCTATCCAGGAGTCCATGTATACTCTTGACCGTTGCAGCCGCTCTGTGGTCTTTGTTTGGACCCCAGGCCATGTTGGGATACCCGGCAATGCGAATGTTGACCGCCTGGCGAAAGAGGCCATCACTCAACCACCTCTGGAGACTGGCCTCCCAGCGACTGATTTGCGGGCACTATTACGCTGCAAAATTTTCGATTTATGGGACGCTGAATGGCGCAACCTGCCCGTACCAAACAACCTCCGTCGTATCAAGGCGACGACGACTGTGTGGCGGTCGTCCATTCGGGTCTCCCGCCAGGAGTCTGTTGTCCTCTGCCGGCTGCGCATTGGGCACACTCAGCTGATACACGGCCACTTATTGCGCCGTGAGGACCCACCTCTGTGTCGCTTCGGCTCCGTTTTATCTGTGGTGCACATTTTATTGGAGTGTGCGCTTTTAGCTGTGCTCAGGCAGACGTTCGCACTGCCTGACACACTCCCTGCCCTTTTATCTGATGACCCTGCTATGGCTGGCTTAGTTTTACGTTTTATTCGGGCAGGGGGTTTTTATCATTTAATCTGAGTGTTTGTGTTTTATTTTATTGTTTTGTGTTGATTCTGGCCTTTGGCCTACGGTTTTAAACTCAGTTTTTAATGTGTTCTCGGTGGTTGGCTTTTCCTTTTTTTGTTCCTATGATCGGCCGACCACCGTCACACTCTGTGTGATTTTAGTTCGTTTTGCCTGGTCTTTATCTACGTTTCTCTTGTTCTGTGTCTGTGCTCTATTATGTTAATCGTTTTTATTCTCTGTGGGTGTTTTTAGGATTTGGAAAAAGGGACCGATGACTGTAGCAGTCTGGTCCCTTTAATCCCAACCAACCTTCCCTGTTTTTCTGGGTCTCCTCAGTGGAGGACTGTGCCTTGGTGGTCGTCTGAGATCGCTGAGGCGATTAGAGATCGCAAGCGGGCACTCCAGCATCACAAGCGGCATCCCTCATTGGAGCACCTAATCGCCTTTAAATGGCTCTGTGCCCGAGCCCACTGCCTCATTTGCCAACGCAAGCAAGAAGGCTGGTAAAGGTATGTCTCCACTATTGGCCTCCGAACCTCTCCATCGCAGGTTTGGGCCAATATTAGGCGACTCTATGGCTATCAAACCCCCATCAGCGTACCTGCGCGTCCACTGAATGGAGCAGTCTGTACTGACTCCGTCACAATTGCAACCCGCTTGGCAGAGTATTTTGCTCAGAGTTCCGCTTCTGCGAATTACCCACTGGCCTTCCGCTCCCTGAAAGAGCGGTTGGAACGTCAGAGCCTTTCATTTCACATACAATGCTCCATTCAGTGAGTGGGAATTTCAAAGTGCCCTAGCCGCTTGCCCTCATACAGGTCCCGGGCCAGATCGTGTCCGCTGTCAGATGCTCAAATGCCTCTCGGTGGACTGCCAGCGACGCCTCCTAGACCTTTCTAACAGTATCTGGGTTGAGGGTGAGCTCCTGTCGCAATGGCGGGAAAGCGTCGTAATCCCCATGTTGAAACCTGGCAAGAACCCACTGGAGGTGGACAGGTACCACCCCATTAGCCTCACCAATGTTCCTTGCAAGTTGTTCCAATGCATGGTGAGCCGGAGGTTGAGTTGGCTACTTGAGCCGCGGGGCCTTCTGGCTCCATCTCAGGGTGGGTTCCGTAAGGGCTGCTCTGCCACCGATAATCTGGTGTGCCTGGAGTCGGCCATCCGTATGGCCTTTGCCTGCCGTCAGCATCTGGTCACCGTCTTTTTTGTCATGCGGAAGGCGTTCGATACAACATGGCGACATCACATCCTCTCTACGCTTCATGGTTGGGGTCTTCGGGGTCCGCTCCCGATTTTCATACAAAATTTTCTGTCACTTCATTCCTTCCGTGTGCAAGTTGCGACCTCCCATAGTTCCTCCAGAGTTCCGGAGAATGGGGTACTGCAAGGATCTGACTTAAGTGTCTGCCTCTTTTTGATTGCAATTAATGGACTCACTGTGGCAGTGGGAATGTCTGTCTCATCTTCCTTTGTATGCTGCCAACTTCTGCCGATACTATAGCTCCACTGGCACTGCAGCTGCTGAACAGCAGATGCAGGGCACTATCCAGAAGGTGCTGTCTTGGGCTGTTGTGCGTGGCTTCCAGTATTCGGCTGCCAAGACCTGCGTTATGCATTTCTGCCGGCGACGCACTGTTCACCCTGAGCCATGGCTTTATCTTGACTGCGAACCTCTTGCTGTGGTGGAGATGCATTGGCTTTTGGGATTGGTTGTTGATACCTGGTTGACTTGGCTACCTCATATTCGGCAGCTTAAACAAACGTGCTGACGGCATCTTAACGCTCTTCGTTGCTGGGGTGCTGATTGGTCTACCCTTCTACGGCTGTACCAGGCGTTAATTCAGTCCCGTCTAGATTATGGGAGCCTGGCTTATGGTTCGACATCCCCTTCCGCATTGTGGTTGCTGGACCCCATCCTTCACAGCAGGATCCGACTCGCCACTGGAGCTTTACATAAAAGCCCTGTCAACAGCATACTTGTGGAGGCAGGTGTCCGTCCATTGCGGTGCTGGTGCCAGCAATCACTGGCCGTTTATGCTACACATGTTTGAAGCTCGCCCAAGCATACCAATTATCGTCTCCTGTTCCCTCATTTGGTCGTCCATCTTCCAGAACGGCAGCTTCGGTCAGGGTGTACAATTCTGGTTCGCGTCAGAGCTCTTCTATCTGGGCTTGAGGTTTTCAGTCTTCCACCTCTTTTCCGGGCCCCTCTGCTTATACCCCTGTGGTGTGTGCCCCACCCGTGCCTTTGGCTCGATTTTGCACAGGGCCCGAAGGACTCAGTCCCTCCTGAGGCCCTCCGCAGCTGCTTTCTTTCAATCCTTGCCGCATTTCAAGGCTGACGGTTCGATGGGTGCTGGTTGTGTCAGTTATGCTCTTGTTCTAGGTGATTATTATGAACAACACTCATTGCCGGCTGGCTGCAGTGTTTTTATTGCCGAGCTGGTTGCCATCTCTCGCACCCTAGAGTATATCCGCTCCTGCTCAGGTGAGTCCTTCGTTTTCTGTAATGACTCCCTGAGCGGTTTACGAGCTATCAACCAGTGTTTCCCTCGCTCTCGTCTGCTGATGGCTATCCAGGAGTCACTCCGTACTCTTGCCCGTTGCGGCCACTCTGTGGTATCTGTGTGGACCCCGGGTCATGTAGACATCCTGGGGAATGAACGTGTTGACACACTGGCCAAAACAGGCTGTCGGTGCACCAGCCTTTGAGATTGGCCTTCCGGAGAGTGACCTCAGGACAGTTTTGTGGCAGAAGGTACTTCGCACCTGGGGTGAAGATTGGCGCGTCCTGCCTTCACCCAACAAACTTCGGGCCATCAAGGAGGCTACCGGTGCATGGCGCTGCTCCTTGCAGGTCTCTCGCAAGGACTCTGTTGTCCTCTGCCGGCTGAAAATTTGCCACACCTGGATAACGCACAGCTATGTATTGCACCGCGAAGACCCACCTTCATGTCGCTGTGGGTCAGCTTTGACTGTGGTCCACATCTTGTTGGACTGCCCGCTTTTAACTCTGTTCAGGCAGACATTTGCACTGCCTGATACACTTCCTGCAGTTTTATCAGACAATGTTGCGATGGAAGATTTAGTTTTAAGTTTTATTTGTGCAAGGGTTTTTATCACTTGATCTAAGTGTTTCTCCTTTTTTGTGTTGAGTCTGGCCTTTGGCCTATGATGTTAGACTGGGATTTTTAGTGCATATTATTTTTTTTTTTTTTTTTTTTTTTTTTGTGGGTGTGGGTGGTCAGCCAACCACTGTCTCACTCGGTGCGATTTTAATTCCTTTTGTCTGCGTCTTTCTTGTCCTGTGTCGTTGGACTCGCATTCGGGAGGACGACGGTTCAATCCCATCCTGATTTAGGTTTTCCGTGATTTCCCTAAATCGTTTCAGGCAAATGCCGGGATGGTTTTTTTGAAAGGGCACGGCCGATTTCCTTCCCAATCCTTCCCTAACCCGAGCTTGCGCTCCGTCTCTAATGACCTCGTTGTCGACGGGACGTTAAACACTAACCACCACTCCTGTGTCGTCTCTTGTTATCTCCATTGTTTGTTTTTATTTCTATTGGTGGTTTCAAGTTCATGGAAAAAGGGACCGATGGTCCTAATTGTCTGGTCCCTTCAATCCCACAAACCAACCATCTGCCACTCATGTGATCTTAAGCAGCAGAGATACATTGTGTCTTTCTTAATTATTAATCTGTGACTGCTACCGATTGTTGGCATCCCACCTTTACAAAAAAAAAAAAAAAAAAAAAAAAGTTTGAGGCATACAAAAGTTGGTTTACATTATGTAAGTCATGGCCTTTGACACTGAACGTTAAATCTTCTAGAGTGTTACGGTGTGTCATATTCCTCTAGTATTTCTTCTTGCACAATCAACCCCTGTGATGGGATTATCAGTTAACCAGGAACACTAGAAGATCCCAGCAAAGGAATCGAAACATCGATTGTGTAAGAAGAAATTCAAAAGGAACACGATTTAGCCTAACAGCCTATAAGGTCTTAACTTTCAGTAGTGCATATTGTTGTAGGACAGTTATAAAACAACCTAAAGTGTCAGCTTAGATGTATAATCTAAGAAAAGCAAGGTGTAGGTTTCCAAGTAAATGAAGTCAGTTCTTTTAAGTACAACAATCACTGTAATTGTTAACATGTAAGTGGTAGTACATTATACAGAAAGCAATCAGAAAATAAGTTACATTGGGGGGGGGGGGGGGGGATATTGGTCTAAGGATAGCGTCTTCGACTATTAATCCCAAGTTCTTGGATCCCAGTTTCAGTCCCAACCGCTGCTTAGGCACTGAATAAAAATTATCAGCTATGGGGGTTGAAGACTTTCGGTGTGGGAAGTTGTCCACATTCTGCCAGTGGCCATGTCAGTAGTCAATGGAAGAGTGGATAGAGATTCAGGATACCCTCTTGCTCTTCCAATGTGAAACTGCCTCTAAAGGCAGAAGAATCAGTAATGATCAAAGGTAAGATGATGAAAAAATGAATGGAAAGTGCTGTGTTAAAGACATCTAATACACTTCAACAGGGAATGTTTTCTGTAGTTGGCAGAAGATTCTGAAATAGTCCCACCATTCAGGTATTCAGGAGAAAGGATTGCCAAAGGGAAGATGACAAATAGAAAAAGTTTGAAAATTCACATAAAGGGTAACATTTTATGAGTTGGAAACTGAAATGTCAGAAGTCCAAATGTGGTAGGGAAACTCATCTCATCTGACATTTGGGACAGTCTTGTAGGAAATAACTGCTATTCCCAATGCTTATTTATAGCTCAGAAAAAAGCTTTAAGGCTGATCTGCAAGGTCTCAGCTAGAATTCATTGTAGAGATTTATTTATTAGGTTCAGCATTATGACCTTGCCATATATATACATATTCCAGTGTCTGTTATACATTAAGAAAAGCTTCTCTTGTTTCACTTTAAAATATGGTGGGCCTAGCTATAATAAACAATGTTATAATGGCATAACAAAGACTTCGGTTTTTGTACTGTGACTGGACATCTTTATATCCAGATTTGTTAGGTTATTTGATAAGCTACCACACTGAGTCGAGTCTAAAGCTGGAAGAATTATGTGAATGTAATGTTTAATAATAGTTTAATTATATTTATGTTTATAGTCTATTGTGTCTGTATATTTACTGAATGTGCTTATGCAAACTTCACACTCACGTAAATGTTGTGGTTTGGGGTCATAAAATCAGTTCAGTTCAACAGAATCTGAAAATGGGAGTGCAAAAGCTGAAATTAAATGTAATGTGGATCAGTTAAGTGAAATGTAAAGAACATGAAGTTATCAGAGAAGATTGAATATAAGTTTGTTCTTTTGTAGTGTTCTGTATGTCAAATCGAGGAGATCCTTCAGAAATATGAAGTAGATCAGTGTATACATTAACAAAAGACAAGCAAATTGTAGAAACTATGTGTACACTGCTTTAACAGTGAATTTCCACTGTATTGCTTAATGCTATTTGTGCTTATGCCATATAAATTTAACTGAGTGAATTAGAAATAAACGTGCTACATTGAAAAAAGTTTGTCTCCTCTTGTCCCTTTTTCCTCAGTGGGCAGATGGTAAATTTGAAAACAAAAGGTGAAGGAAAATACTATATTTAGAAAAATTTATTTTTAACATATTCAGAGTAATCAGAATTACAAGCTGTTATATTGACAAAGTATCGGCCTAAAAATGTAACATTATACCTATTCTAAGCTTATCTGCATTTTGATAATACAAAGAGAAATAAAATTAAGAAATAGAAATGGTTTACAGTAATTTGTGGTCCTTTGCTAGCATTTTGCTAATACAAAGAAAAATTAAATATGGAATTAGAAGTGGTATACATTAATTTAACAGCATTTTCTTTTCGATGCTTTTTGCTTACTAACCCTGATATGTGGCATCTCTATTTTTAATCATCATCATCATAATAACACAGCTGTGAAATTTCTGTCTTCATTGACACAAATATTTGGCAGTCTCTTCTGAATATGATGCAATTGCTGAGGTTGTGGTTATGTTGGGACCTGATAACACAGTTTCCTCCCTCACCCCTGAATATATACTGAATTTCATACCGTATTTACTCGAATCTAAGCCGCACCTGAAAAATGAGACTCGAAATCAAGGAAAAAAATTTTTCCCGAATCTAAGCCGCACCTGAAATTTGAGACTCGAAATTCAAGGGGAGAGAAAAGTTTTAGGCCACACCACCAAATCGAAACAAAGTTGGTCCATTGTAATATGAGACACAATTTAGGTGGAATGAATGACGATACAGCTACAGTAGGTTCGAGTCGTAAGCTTAGAAATTAAAGCTTTACTAGGTAGCCATTGCTATGCGCCACACACTCCGTCCGTATTTATACGGGTACCTTTCCTTTTTCATGTACTTCGTCTGGTTGGAATCGATTGCTCATTTTGCTTTGATCTGGTAAGTGCCGATCTCTTTGTTATAGGTGTTTACGTCACTCTAAGCTGAAAATGCGTTACTGTACTGTGTCATGAATTGTTTGTCGTGTTCTGATAATGAGTGTTTACGGCCTGTCCCCGCTCGCGGCATGTCTTGCTTTTATGCTTGCTACCGCTGCTTACAATAAAAAAAAAGAGAGGAATCGTCTCATTAGCAAAACAATGGCAAGAGACTGCTATTTGTTGTTACTTACACTGCTGCTTTCTTTGATAATGATCAACAAGAACCAAATAATAGACGGCTTATTATAGAAGACATTCTGAACGAGAGTTTAGCGAAAATTTTTCTCAGTTTGAAAATATTTGCAGGCGCTTCTTTAGTACATTACATTCTGCACAGAAATTAAGAGTCATCTTAGATTTAAAAATCTAGTCGATTGCTGCTTCATTTCTGACTGTATCGCTATTAGGCATAAGAATATAAACATGACATGATATGTATATTCTTCTGCGTTTGCTGCTGTCTCACCCTAGTTTCGTAGTTTATTAGGCAGACAGGATTTAAATGAGATAGCAGCAAACACGAAAGAATACATGGCAAAATTTTTATATTCGTATTATTCTTATGGCAAAGAGAATACTGCATATGATTCACAATTCATAAAAGTTCCTATTTGCAACCATCTCTTCTCACAGGTAGGAAAAAATTCAGAACGTAGAGTTGGCCATATTGACAAACATCCCAAACAGTCTTGCCAGTCGGATTTTCGTAGTACATTGAAATGCTGCTACATTCGAAGATAAACAATACGGAATTTGTATTTACTTCGTTGGATAATGTATAAAATGCAGTGGTCGAAACTCGGGGCGGAGAAGAAATGTCGTCTTCCACCTTCTTCTTCTTATTTCCCCCCCCCCCCCCTCCCCCCCCTGACGCGGAGGTTTTGGCGCCAGTATTTATCTTTGTGCCTGCAAAGCATGCCTGTGCAGCGCTACATATATTCGACGGCAGAAGTTAGTTGTGGCGGCACCTACCAACATTTTTCAGAACTTCCACTTACTTTGCACTCGATTCTAAGCCGCAGGCGGTTTTTTGGATTACAAAAACCGGAAAAAAAAGTGCGGCTTTGATTCGAGTAAATACGGTATCTTATACCGGCATGAGAATATTACAGTGTCTCTTGCCTCCAAACATATCGTCTGACTGTTGCTCTCTCATTGGCTGCATAAAACCAACTGCTGACACATCCCATTTTGTGCGGGTCATACATCATGGTGAGTGTCAACAACATTGCTGCATGTAACACATGAGAGCACCACTGGCCCCTGTCTAGACTTTACCATCTCTTGCAGCAATGAATGCTGTTGTTAACTATTTGTCCAATTTTATATATTCAGCTCAATTCCAACTGCAAAGGAATTCAGACAGACTGCAGTTTAAATGTGGTAGATGTTCATAAAAAAGCCAAAGTATGGGGCGCAGATTCTTTGGTTGGTAACACAATGTAATTTGCTGCCCACTTACTACTCACCTACCCACACTCGTTCTAAATTTTCAGCCAAGCTGGCGACACTGTTCCCGTCCAATCCTTGCTTAGTGCTATGCTTGAACAACTGTGAAACATGAATTGCAGTATCTTGTAGGATGTAAGTCATATGTAACAGCAGTAACTATACATAAACAAAGGATCGGAATCACAATTCAGTCCAACTTTCATTCATCCTGTGATCTACTGAAGTCTGTTGGTACTGTCTCCATGACGAATCTTGCCTGTCTAATTTACTTTGTTTGTTAAACATTTCATTCTGGACTAATCTTCCTTTTTGTTTAATTTGAGTGTGACCACCAAATACTAAACTGATTAAAAGCTGGTTGCATTTTACCTGGTACTCCAATTCATGAACAGTGACCAAATTTCCCATTTGCAACCCACTTAGTAAATCAATATGGTCTCTCATAACCTAATGAAATAGGAGTATGGGTTCAGAATTAAATAATGTTTTCTGAAGAACAACATTTTTGCTTTTGAATGTTAATTTAAAAAAACAACATTAATGTTTGTATATGGTATCCATACCTGTATAAGAACTTTTATTGCAAACCTGTTCAAATATAACAAGAGTTCGCAAGGTGATAGAATCTAATGCTATTTCCTTCTGTTACACAAAACTGTCAAATTTTTAGCAGAGCAGGGACTAGTTCATAGTTTCTCACATACCTTGCACTATCACTGCACTATTCAAATGTCACATAATGGTTCTAGTAGTATCAGTACGGTAATGAGCATTTCAGTGTTCTGGGAAATCTTGAGCTTGATCGAATGAGAGTATCATTTGCCCATCCCTGCCCTTCTGAATGCTTCAAAATAAACCTGCTCTTGTCCTCAATAGCCAAAGCTTCATCTTTAAGTGTAAGATGACTCGTGTATACTCCATTAAACAATGTTAAAAATTTTGACCTCAGCAGCAGTGGTTTAGTCTGTGAATGTAAGATGGCTGTGTATTTTTCAAATGAGAATTTGAGAAGAAACTTTGTCTTATGATTGGGTAAATATGGCAGTCACATTCTCACATTAATATAGATGCAAACAATACTATGTATTTGGGGAGGAGGGGGGGGAGACACAGATTCAGAAGCAACAGCTAAATATTTGTGGCAACCAAAATTATAAATATTATTGGTGCCCAGTTGCAGCAATTTCTTCTGTGCTATTAATATTACGATTAAAAACACTGATACCACAGTCAATGGGCTGAAATAATAAGCAAATAAAGTGAAGATAGAAATTAATGTAAATCATTTCTTTTTGTTTAGTTTATTTCTCCTTATATTATCAGAATGTAGGCAATCCATAAATTGCATAAGTTAAGAACAAGTATAGTGTCAACTTTTTTAAATGAATGCTTTGTCAATAAAATGGTTTGTAATTTTTACTAACCACAATATGTCAAAAAAGGGTAACTATGGTATTTCGTAATTTATATATTCTACCCATTCACCAGTGAAATTAGAAAACCTTCTACAGTCTTACATAGTAAAAGAATGAACTTCTTTTCCCATATTTGGAAGAAATTCTTCAGTTTTCTACCTATTATGATTTCTGACTTTTTAAATTTTATGTAAATACGACTGGTGAATATGAAATCATAGGGATCTGGGCTCACATAATATTAATCTGCTCATGGGGGTGTCCTTCAGGGCCAATGGATGACTGTTTTTTAAGATTATTTCAGATGTAGATTCCCTGTAGTTTTCGTAAAACACTTGAGGCAATTGCCGATATAGTACCTTTGAGAAAATCACTACCAGTTTCTATCCCTGTCTTTGCTGAGGCAAAATGTGGTTGTGTATGGAGAATCAGACCATGGTTTTTCTTCTTTATTCTTATAAGCATGTGCCAAGGATTATTAATGTGCATGAAGGATGAGTTTTGTTTCAATTCCTTGCTATTTCAGATGTGGGTACAACATTGCTATTTGTGCAACTCACATCCCTGATCAAAATCAAATTGTGCCTTCCATTTCAGCTTTCCAATGTACTTCATAGAATTCTAGGGTTGGGGAATGGGTAGTGACAGTTAAATTCCATTTCATATATATTAATATTTCTCTCCTTCCTTCTTACTTACTGTGCAGATTCAGCTATCTGTTTCATAAATACAGCATTTTTCATGTTCCATATCATGACTGGTTTTACACTGTTATTCACTTTCTTTCTGTCCTGTGACATTCATCTCCATATATTCTACAGCCAGTGTCCATAATGTGTTTGTCAGATCAATGAGCTTTGTTTCCCATTCAAGATGTTTTTCAGTGGGAAACTCAAGGGCTCTCAATTTTCTTGTTTCTTCCCTTGTAAGCAGAAGACTTTGTTGACACAGGTTTATTATTATTTTATCGCAATATTGACCAACTAGGATAATGTAACATTTTCAGTTCCTCTCTTTGCCAGTTAATCCTTCAACTTCTCTTCATAGTGTTTTAGTTTTGTTTTACAGATATGCACATCTTGGTGTAGGTATTTTTTGTCAAACCATATGCTCTTTTCATCTTAGTCTTTTTTCGTGATCCATTCTGCTATAAATTTCTCAAAGAAATTTAAATTTACTAACTCACTGTCTTACTTATTTATGTTCAAAAGTATTTTGGTGTATTTTTAATTATTTGTTTATCATGAGGGTTTTTTATTTATTTTTTATTTTTATTTTATTTTATTTTATTTTATTTTTTTTTTTTTTTTTCAAGAGAAATCTTGAGGCCAGTCATGTATGCTGTTTTTTTTTTTCTGGAGATTTGAGTGCAGTAATTGCTTTTGTCAGATTTTTCTGAAAGTGTTGCAGAATCGTCTGCAAAACCTGAACAGTGTACCTTAATTCAATTTGTTTTCCTTGGTTCAGTTTTGTTGCTTTTAGCTCAAAATTCCATTATCTTAGAGTTTTTAAAATGCAGTTAAATTGTAGAGGTGACAAGCTGTACCCTTGTCTAACACCAGTTTTCATTTCAAATGGTCAAGATACTTCTCCTGTAACTTTAACTTTATATACTGTATTGCTAAGAGTTTCACAAATTAGTAAATATAAATTTGATTTAATACAAACTACTCTGATTTTATCTATTGTTTCTCTGTCTACTTAATCAACCATTTTCTTGAAATCGATAAATCATACTATATGATTAACATGTGATGAATTATTTGTTTTTGAGGTAAATTTCTTTTCTGCACAGGAACTTCCCTTTCAAAAATCTGATATTCTCCCAGTTGTTTGTCTAAAGTTCCTTGGACTTTGATCAAGACTGTTCTGATTTTTTTTTTTTTTTTGTTTAGCAAGCTGATGAAGAATCTCCTGAACCCAACATCTGGCTCAGGCTAACGTTGTTTCCTCTGTCCAGGCCAGTTGCTTCTAGTAAGTGGGTTGCCATTTTTGGTGTGGAAGGCACACGCTGTTGGAAGCTGTGTGTAGAGATGGCAGTTGCCACATCGCACGTGTGTTGTCTCGCATGCTATTCTGCAGATATTCAGTTCCTCTCCAGTTGCTGTCAGGGTTACCCCATCAGATGGTTCTCAGTGTCGGGTGCCTGATCGTCACCCCTGGTTTGGTAAGCCGTTTGCCCGAAGTTACACTATAATATAGAGTGGCTTGTGCCCTAGGTTTGAATGGTATTGGAGGCTACTGGACTACCCAACAGTGGCAGTTACTGTAGGCTGTCTTCTATCATCTTTGTCTACAGATTATGCTCATAAGGTGGCAGGAGTATGACCGGTACTGGAACAGTCTCGTACGCAAGAAGTCAGAACACAGTAATCACAGAATTGAGTGTGAATGACATGAGTGCAATCGATACTACTGATCGACTGACTGTAGCTTATCGAGGTGGAGTATTTGTGCATCAAGGGTAGGCCTTGCTTTTTGATGTCATTTGTCATGACCATATCAGTTCCACTCTTTACGAGTTGTCAGTGGTCTTCCATTCTGCAACTTTTGCTTTACCATTTGTTTCAGTGTCTTAACTGCCCTATCAAACCTCTGATACATGATGCTGTTTCCTCCTTATCATTTTTTACTTAATGTTATGAGAGTAACAAAGGCATTTTCATGTACATTGGTTTAACAATTTTCCTCTTGCACTCGTACACAGCAGAATCGATGCCGCACTCCAGTGGTTGACTATGTCAAATTGTTTACGCCTAGTGGCTGCCTCGTGTTAATACTTTCTTGCGCTTGAGCAGTGGTGTTCCATTCAGATTTAGAAAACTTCACTGTCCTGTTTTTTTACTTTCTTGATGTGTGACAGTTCTCAAAATGTAAGGACAAGATAGAATGCTAATTTCTGTAAAGAGGACACATTAAGTTGCAGACGGGCAGAAAGAAAGACATTTGCACATTACCTTTGGTCCACAGCCTTCATCCGATTAAGAAAGAGAAACACACACACATTCATTCAAACAAGGGAGCACACCTCACGCACACATGACCACCATCTCTTTCAGCTTGGATCAAAATTCTTGTCTTTTTAGATGTGCTTATCTGCAACTTAATGTGTCATTTTTACTGTAAGTAGCAATCTATCCTTTTCTTACGATCTTGAGTTTCCATAGTTCTCATAAAGCAAGTATAGATCACTTATATTCTTTGGTTGTGACCATTTCGATAATCTTTCTATAAACTACTTTATTGTTTTTGAGTGTCTTGCTGACTTTGTAAAGTTATAGCTCTGTTAGTGGGAATTCTTCCTCCAGACCTCCTGGTATTGTTGAAAAAACTAATTTAACTGTTGGAACTGGACAGTTTAAGAGCCTGTCAAAAAATTTTGCAAATATTTCACAAGTTTCTGTGTTATTAAATCATAGAAATAAATATTTGTGCTTTGTACCCCTTAAGTGCAGTACATGTTTAAAGGTTTGGCTAAAATTTCAGCTATTATTTTTGTGAAATTTTGTTTTATTTAGATAAGGTGAGATTTTTCAAAGGTTCTGATTATTATTATTATTATTATTATTATTATTTGCATAAAATGTTGCTCCAAACATTGGTTTGCCTCCATTCTTACTGCTAGTTTCCCTTTATATATTCTGTAATGTGTATCAATCATATTCTCATCTAAGAATCTAGTTACTTGAATTTCTAAAATTTGTATATGCCGCTTCTGTAGAAGTAATCCAATGCCTCCTATTTTTCTATTTTCAGAAGGGAATTTACATTTAGTGTTAAAAAGTGGTAAATCTTCTTGAACTATACTTAGAAGGCATTTTAGTGTATTCCATTTCCTGTTTTCAGTGCAAATGTTGGGATTCCTGAGAATCCCAGATTCCCGTGCATTAAGAGATCCGTTGGTGATTTCTTCATTAGAATTATAACCTGAGATAGTATATCCATTATATGAATATTCTATTTTGTAATTTGAAGTTGTAAATAGTAGAGCAGGAAATCCAGGGTCATCTCTGAATTCCCAAACTAAACTAAATTTAGCACTGGAAAATGGGCTGCCTCTTTCACCAGTTCTACCATTCCAAAGTCCATTTTTTCTGCCTTCACTGCTGTTGAGGTCTTCACCATAACCCTGTCAAGTGAAACTTATGTAGTACTGGCAGCTAGACCTGCAGAACTAAGTTTTCTTTAAGATATGTTACTCTGTCACTCTTTCTTTATCCTAGGATGCTGCAAACAACCTTGGAGCTCTTAGGCCCCAGGTTGATAGAGGTTATTATTATTATTATTATTATTATTATTATCTTTCCTTTCTCAGACCTTAGGTCTGGTTCGGAATGAAAGTGACGCGGACCTTGATCAAGCGTCACTTCCTTTTAACTGTACGGTATATGTTACATTGCGTTTAGGAACTTTCGGGTAATTGAACATGTATCAATAATTACGGATTTCTGAAGTTGTATGTATAAGTTTGGATGTAGCTGTATTGCATTGATGTACTGGTGGATATTGCGTGGTATGACTCCTGTAGTTGAAAGTATAATTGGTATAATGTCAACTTTATCCTGCTGCCACATGTCCTTGACTTCCTCAGCCAGTTGGATGTATTTTTCAATTCTTTCTCCTGTTTTCTTCTGTATATTTGCTGTATTGGGTATGGATATTTCAATTAGTTGTGTTAATTTCTTCTTTTTATTGGTGAGTATGATGTCAGGTTTGTTATGTGGCGTTGTTTTATCTGTTATAATGGTTCTGTTCCAGTATAATTTGTATTCATCATTCTCCAGTACATTTTGTGGTGTATACTTGTATGTAGGAACGTGTTGTTTTAAAAGTTTATGTTGTAAGGCAAGCTGTTGATGTATTATTTTTGCGACGTTGTCATGTCTTCTGGGGTATTCTGTATTTGCTAGTATTGTACATCCGCTTGTGATGTGATCTACTGTTTCTATTTGTTGTTTGCAAAGTCTGCATTTATCTGTTGTGGTATTGGGATCTTTAATAATATGCTTGCTGTAATATCTGGTGTTTATTGTTTGATCCTGTATTGCAATCATGAATCCTTCTGTCTCACTGTATATATTGCCTCTTCTTAGCCATGTGTTGGATGCGTCTTGATCGATGTGTGGCTGTGTTAGATGATACGCGTGCTTGCCATGTAGTGTTTTCTTTTTCCAATTTACTTTCTTTGTATCTGTTGATGTTATGTGATCTAAAGGGTTGTAGAGGTGGTTATGAAATTGTAGTGGTGTAGCCGATGTATATATGTGGGTGATTGATTTGTGTATTTTGCTAGTTTCTGCTCGTTCTAGAAAGAATTTTCTTAAATTGTCTACCTGTCCATAATGTAGGTTTTTTATGTCGATAAATCCCCTTCCTCCTTCCTTTCTGCTTAATGTGAATCTTTCTGTTGCTGAATGTATGTGATGTATTCTATATTTGTGGCATTGTGATCGTGTAAGTGTATTGAGTGCTTCTAGGTCTGTGTTACTCCATTTCACTACTCCAAATGAGTAGGTCAATATTGGTATAGCATAGGTATTTATAGCTTTTGTCTTGTTTCTTGCTGTCAATTCTGTTTTCAGTATTTTTGTTAGTCTTTGTCTATATTTTTCTTTTAGCTCTTCCTTAATATTTCTATCATCTATTCCTATTTTTTGTCTGTATCCTAGATATTTATAGGCATCTGTTTTTTCCATCGCTTCTATGCAGTCGCTGTGGTTATCCAATATGTAATCTTCTTGTTTAGTGTGTTTTCCCTTGACTATGCTATTTTTCTTACATTTGTCTGTTCCAAAAGCCATATTTATATCATTGCTAAATACTTCTGTTATCTTTAGTAATTGGTTGAGTTGTTGATTTGTTGCTGCCAGTAGTTTTAGATCATCCATGTATAGCAAATGTGTGATTTTGTGTGGGTATGTTCCAGTAATATTGTAACCATAATTTGTATTATTTAGCATGTTGGATAGTGGGTTCAGAGCAAGGCAGAACCAGAAAGGACTTAATGAATCTCCTTGGTATATTCCACGCTTAATCTGTATTGGCTGTGATGTGATATTATTTGAATTTGTTTGGATATTAAGTGTGGTTTTCCAGTTTTTCATTACTATGTTTAGGAACTGTATCAATTTAGGATCTACTTTATATATTTCCAATATTTGTAGTAACCATGAGTGGGGTACACTATCAAAAGCTTTTTGGTAATCGATGTATGCGTAGTGTAGCGACCTTTGTTTAGTTTTAGCTTGATATGTCACCTCTGCATCTATTATCAGTTGCTCTTTACATCCTCGTGCTCCTTTGCAACAGCCTTTTTGTTCTTCATTTATAATTTTGTTCTGTGTTGTATGTGTCACTAGTTTCTGTTTAATGACTGAAGTTAATATTTTGTATATTGTTGGTAGGCATGTTATGGGGCGATATTTAGCTGGGTTCGCTGTGTCTGCTTGATCTTTAGGTTTCAGATAAGTTATTCCATGTGTAAGTGTATCAGGGAATGTGTATGGGTCTGCAATGTAACTGTTAAATAATTTAGTGTTGAGGTGAATGTGTTGAGGTGAACTTCTTTAACCAGAAATTTGCTATTCTATCTTTTCCAGGGGCTTTCCAATTGTGAGTAGAATTAATTGCTTGGGTGACTTCATGTTGCAAAATTGTCACTTCAGGCATTTGTGGTATCATCTTGTATGTGTCTGTTTCTGCTTGTATCCACCGTGCATGCCTGTTATGTTGTACCGGGTTTGACCATATGTTGCTCCAAAAGTGTTCCATGTCTGTTGTGTTTGGTGGATTGTTTATTTCAATGTGTGTGTTATCTATTGTCTGGTAAAATTTCTTTTGGTTTGTGTTGATTGTTTGGTTTTGTTTCCTTCTATTTTCACTTTTTTTGTATCTTCAGAGTCGTTTGGCGAATGCTTGTAATTTCTGCTTCTTTTCGTCTAATTGCTCTGTCGCTTCTTGTTGTGAGATTTTACCTAACCTTTTTCGTTTTTTTTTTCCGAGATTTCATTTCTTATAAATTGTGTTAGCTGTCCGATGTCTTTTCTCAGTTTTTCTATTTTGATCTGTAGCCTGTGTTGCCATGCTGGTTTTGTGGGTTTCTTCTGTGTGTTGGTTGGTTCTGATCTCTGCCTAGTGTGTATATTTAGTGTAGTGAGTGCTCCTATATATACCAGTAGTTGTAACTCTTCCATAGTTGTGTTTTCATTTATTTTGTTGTGTATGATTGTGTTGATAGTTTTTATTGTTGTTTCGACTTGTGGGTTATTTGGTGGTCTATGCAAGAATGGTCTAATGTCTGTATTTGTGTCTTTGTATTCTATATATGTTAGCTGAAATTTTTCTTCTATATCTAATATCTGTGTCACTTTGTGTTCTATTTGTGCTTGTTCTGGTGGCTGCCTTAAGATTTCGTTTTCCTCTGATTGTTTAATTGGTGCGTGTTGTTCTTTGTTTGCTCTAGGATGTTTGAGTCCATTACTGTATTTTCTTCTTCTTCTTCTTCTTCTTCTTCTGATTGCACATTATTTTGTTCCAGTATTTGTTGTACTTTTTGTTTGATGTTATCTAATTCTGACTGGGGTATCCTTTTAAATTTTATTATTACACGGATCTGATCAGCTAGTCGTTGTTCTGTTAAAATTTTTAATTCTGGGTATCTGGTAATAAATGTTGTGTATACTTGTGATCTGTATCCAGTTGTGTTGGTTCCTAGGTTTGTTGCTTGGTAATAACAGAACATGAGGTGTCGATTAACTTCATCTGACCATCTCATCCTCTGTCTTTGTTTTCCTTCTAGGGTGGTTGCAGGAAGCATATCCTGCAAAACACCTCTATTTGGATTTAAATCATTTTCCAGTTGGCTAGCAGTGTCGTTACCATTGTGGGCGGGCATAGGGTTCAAGCGTCGTCCCCGACCATGACGGCGCTTGTCCGAGGCTTCATTAGTTCTGTCCTGAACCAACTAATCACACTAAAAGGGGGGTTAGCCCTATTAGTGGTTTGTTCTTTTCGTCGCCTTTTACGACTGGCAGAACATACCGGAGGCCTATTCTTTTCCCGGGCCTCCACGGGATATTATTATTATTATTATTATTATTAAAGTGTGTATTACTCAGTCTTTCTCATACAGAACCAACATAGTATAGGCTGTTCTAAATTTGCTCTGCAAAGATTTTGTTTTGCTAGATTACTTCTTTTTCTGTTCTTCACCATGTATAATGTGTACTATTAAAATATTCATATGCACATTCCTTTGTCATTCAACAGATGTTACACATTCATGAACATATGGTGAGTCCAATGGTGCGCTGTGTGGTTGTATTATTCAAAGAATTCAAGTGTACTCGCATTGTCCATGAAATTCTCCAAGAAATCTCAAGGATAGACACTGAAGTGGATGCAGATTCAGAGGAGCCTGCAGCTGGAGTGGGTGTAGCAAAAACATATGGCCAATTTATTGCAGAACTAGCAGAATCTGTTCCTGAACTAGTATTGCCTCACATAGATTTACTTAAATCTCTTCTTGATATAAAGGTAAGAACATGTGTTTGAGATACTGCTTTTGAAGTAAATAAATTATTGTAGTGAAAATGGGTTTTCAGTTTAAGGATGTGATGTATTGAGTTTGGGCAGCAAACTAAACAGAATTGTTGTGTATCGTGAAGATGAGAAAAAAATTCGAAATATATAACATAGTGTAAATAATATAATTGTTTCAAAGAGGGTATCATTAGAGATGTTACAGAGCCATGTTGTATATACATGATCTGTGCATTTTCTCAAATTATTTGTACCATAATTTTTTTTCCTTGTCCGCGAATACACCCTGGATGAAGTACATTTGATTTACTTACAGATACCCACACCTGCAAATGTGTTTTTGTAGAGTCTGGTATCAAACAATTCAGTGCAATTAAGGTGATAGCAGAGCAGTATGTTATGTACCATTGATCTATCATGTGTGAAGGTCAGCAGATACTGGAATTATATAGTGTAAACAATAATTGTTTCTTACATTCCCTTATAAAATGTGTTCTAAAGCAGTCTTCTTAAAAGTATTTTACTGTTTCCGTTGTTCTTGATGTATTTCTCTTTTTTCTTGCTACATTTGCTTCCTTGATGTGGCTTTAAAAAAAAAAGTGTTGTAACACAAGTAACATTAGCCATTGCTTTATAAACTAATTTCGTCTTTTCTAGGCATATGTGATGCGCAACTCAGTCCTGTCTGCATACAGTATAATAGTGCAAAAGTGCCTTAGTGGTGAAGATCTGTCTGAGGAAGAGAGAAATAAGAGAGATGACTTACTATGTGATATGGAAGATCACATACATGATGTAAATGCCTTTGTGCGATCAAGGGTGAGTAAAGTTTACTTGTATGCTGTTGTTACGATTTGCATGTTATGTAATATTGTGGAGAAGAGGAAAGAAATTCCCCTTTTTATTCTATACAGCATTCATTGTCATGATCTGTCTTCCCCTAATAGCACTTCTCTAGTGAGTGCTGCCTCCTGGCAGGCCTTCTCAGATCAGTCTTTCCAACAGATTGTTATTGAGACGCACATCAGCATGTCTGTAATCCTGAAGGAAAAGTAACTGATTTCTGCCACAACATTCAGGGTATATTGTGAACTGTCATAACAACTGCAGAATAGAGGAGACTGGTACTTGGACTATTACTTCTCCAAACACTCCTTCAACAAGCTATATGTTACAAGGTGCTAACTGTATTATTTAAAATCTAAAATTGAAGCAACTATTTACTTAAATACAGATATTTATTTTGAATGCAAATAAATAAATAAATAAATAAATCTAACCTACCTGGAAGATAAGGGCAGAAATATTAAAATTTAAGACGAAGATCCACAGTGGTATTGTTGATAAATGGTGTTAACTCACTATGCAACATTTCTTAGGATTGCTTTTTAGCATTCTTACTAGCTTTCTGAAATGTGCAAAACCTGTGTCAGAAACTATGGCAGATCTGAAATATATTAAGTTAGCCTGTTTCTATTGTCTTTTAAAGTTTAATCATCCCCTGTCCATCCTATCTCCCTCATTTACCACATTTTTATACTGCTTCCCCCAACATTTGCTTTCGGTGATTGATTGTAAGCATAGCAGGGTTGAATTTGAATTTGTAATATTTTAAGCCTAGAATTTTAAATTTTCTTTCTATACATTTGAGATTCTCATTATATGGTGTTATAAAAATGTATGATTATATTAAATGCCACTGCTAATATAACAATTCATTTGAATGTTGCAGGTGCTGCAGCTATGGCAAAACTTGGTGAAGGAGCATGCCGTGCCTATTTCCTTCCATGCTAGTGTGCTAGAGAGAGCAGTGGGTCGTTTGCATGACAAGAGTGCATTTGTCAAGAAAAGTGCTGTGCAGCTTGTTGCATCATTCCTTGAACAAAATCCATTTGCTTCAAGGGTAATTTTGTTGTGTTATTTGGTGCAATAGATGACCATTTTGTATTGGGGGGGGGGGGGGGAGTAATTTTTGTCTTTAAAAAAACTGTAAAACAAAAGCTAACATCATGGACTAGAGAATTGAATGTTTTCTTATATTACAATATATTTATGAAAGTGCGTATATTCAGCAATCTCTCTTCTGAATTTCATGGTTGACACATAAGTACAGTCATTGGTTGCATTAAGACACCTTTCTCTATTACCTCTTGACACTGGAACTCAAGACTGTGACATTAGTGATAATTAGGACCTTTGATTCTGAAAAAGGACAGTTGTAGGATAATAATGATTCACTTAATCAACTGTTTTTGCTTTTATATGGTTCAAAGCTGCAGAAACAAATATTACAATTATTACTGGGTTGCCACAGGTTCTGGAAATCTGGGAATTTCAAGTCCATCAGGGAAGTTTGGGGGGGACTGAGAAATCTCGTTTTTGTCTCAGTAGATGAAATGGTTTGTTTACTGTGGTGACATGCAAGGTTTTTAGCTGGGTGCAGCTGAGTAGGTGTGCCGCTTCCCTACTCCCTCATTCCTACTGCTTCTCCCATTCCTACCACTCTCTTCATGTTGCACTCAGTGCTGATGCCATTTCTTGCCTAGCAGTTGCCGATGAGAGGCAGGAGACATGAGGAGTGGCTTGTTTGGATCTGATTGTCAGAGACTGGAGATGCAGCAGTCATGTGTGCCTGAGTTGTGTCCAAGTGAATGTGTGTGCGCTCTCATTTTTTGATAAAAACTATGACTGAAAAATTAGTTATGAGAGTGTGATTGTCTTTTCTACGTGTCTGTCTGTAGCTCAGCAATCATCTTTATGGGGAGTTGCTACCTATCCTCATTATTATTGATTGTCAGAGTATTTGAACAAGTAATCTGTTGCAGGGATTGATCAACGTGGTCTCATTTCATCAACATGCTGTCTATGGCTCGTAAATAGCTGACCACAGAAATGGGTTTTTGCGATGGCCCAAAATCAGAGGCCGTTTCTGCGGGTATCTGTAATGGATAGGCCCTGCTGATCTGAAGCCATTCAGTTCCCGCTAATGTACAAGCGCTGCCCGTCAAATCTAATCTCACTTATCTGCCCGTAGACCGGGTCTGTTCGTGTGTGGCACAATGCAGTGGATTTTCAGGGTTTGTCTGTGGACACAGCATTGCAGTGCTCCTCAGCAGGCCAGAGTGTGCTCCCTGCCGTCGTTGGATAAGCAGCTGCAGCAGCAAGTCGTATACTCCTAGCTCACTCATTTGTTACGTAGTTTAATTCTTAATTTCTTTGCGTGTTTTTGGTACTTGCATTGTTTAATTCATAAATTTCAGGCGTATTATAGTATTTGAGAGTTGTAGCATCGCGTTTTAGTACCTGAATAGTGTAAAATCGCGTAGTCTCCTTCCCCCGCCGAGCCGTGTGTCAGCAGTGCGCAAGTAGCAGCATTACTGCATTTACTAGGCAATCTTGTATTTTAATAACCGTTTAAATTTTGTGTCGATTTGTTTGCGCTCTCTGTAGATTAGTTCAGACGTTCTTTGCACAACAGTTTTTAGCATGGACAGGGACTGCAACTGCTGTGTTCGGATGCAGGCTGAGTTGGCATCCCTTCACTCCCAGCTTCAGGCAGTGTTGGCTTCGGTCACACAGCTTGAGGCTGTTGCCAATGGGCATCACTGTGGGGTTCCGGATGGGGGTTTGTCGGGGACGGCCAGCTCGTCCCACGCATCCCCCAATCGGACTAAGACTGTGGTTGCCCGGGATACTGCCCGCATTGAGGCTGATCCCTCACCTGTGGTAGAGTGGGAGGTCATCTCAAGGTGTGGCAGGGGGCGAAAGACATTCCGGAGGGCTGAATGGAAGGCCTCTCCAGTTTGTCTGACGAACCGGTTTCAGGCTCAGTCTCAGGCTGATACTGATCTTTGGCCTGACATGGCTGCTTGTCCTGTTCCAGAGGTTGCCCCTCAGTCTGCAAGATCTGGGCGGTTGCAGAGGGTGGGCTTACTGGTAGTTGGGAGCTCCAACATCAGGCGCGTAATGGGGTCCCTTAGGGATATGGCAGCAAGAGAGGCGAAGAAAACCAATGTGCACTCCGTGTGCATACCGGGGGGAGTCATTCCAGATGTGGAAAGGGTCCTTCCAGATGCCATGAAGGGTACAGGGTGCATCCATCTGCAGGTGGTCGCTCATGTCGGCACCAATGATGTGTGTCGCTATGGATCCGAGGAAATCCTCTCTGGCTTCCGGCGGCTATCTGATTTCGTGAAGACTGCCAGTCTCGCTTGCGGGATGAAAGCAGCGCTCACCATCTGCAGCATCATCAACAGGACTGACTGCGGACCTTTGGTACAGAGCCGAGTGGAGGGTCTGAATCAGAGGCTGAGACGGTTCTGCGACCGTGTGGGCTGCAGATTCCTCGACTTGCGCCATAGGGTGGTTGGGTTTCGGGTTCCGCTGGATAGGTAAGAAGTCCACTACACGCAACAAGCGGCTACACGGGTAGCAGGGGTTGTGTGGCGTGGGCTGGGCGTTTTTTTAGGTTAGATGGCCTTGGGCAAGTACAGAAAGGGCAACAGCCTCAACGGGTGCAGGGCAAAGTCAGGACATGCGGGGACCAAGCAGCAATCGGTATTGTAATTGTAAACTGTCGAAGCTGCGTGGGTAAAGTACCGGAACTTCTAGCGCTGATAGAAAGCACCGAAGCCGAAATCGCTATAGGTACAGAAAGCTGGTTGAAGCCAGAGATAAATTCTGCCGAAATTTTTACAAAGGTACAGACGGTGTTTAGAAAGGATAGATTGCATGCAACCGGTGGTGGAGTGTTCGTCGCTGTTAGTAGTAGTTTATCCTGTAGTGAAGTAGAAGTGGATAGTTCCTGTGAATTATTATGGGTGGAGGTTACACTCAACAACCGAGCTAGGTTAATAATTGGCTCCTTTTACCGACCTCCCGACTCAGCAGCATTAGTGGCAGAACAACTGAGAGAAAATTTGGAATACATTTCACATAAATTTTCTCAGCATGTTATAGTCTTAGGTGGAGATTTCAATTTACCAGATATAGACTGGGACACTCAGATGTTTAGGACGGGTGGTAGGGACAGAGCATCGAGTGACATTATACTGAGTGCACTATCCGAAAATTACCTCGAGCAATTAAACAGAGAACCGACTCGTGGAGATAACATCTTGGACCTACTGATAACAAACAGACCTACCTGAACTTTTCGACTCTGTATGTACAGAACAGAGAATCAGTGATCATAAGGCCATTGCAGCATCCCTGAATACGGAAGTTAGTAGGAATATAAAAAAAGGGAGGAAGGTTTATCTGTTTAGCAAGAGTAATAGAAGGCAGATTTCAGACTACCTAACAGATCAAAACGAAAATTTCTGTTCCGACACTGACAATGTTGAGTGTTTATGGAAAAAGTTCAAGGCAATCGTAAAATGCATTTTAGACAGGTACGTGCCGAGTAAAACTGTGAGGGACGGGAAAAACCCACCGTGGTACAACAACAAAGTTAAGAAACTACTGCGAAAGCAAAGAGAGCTTCACTCCAAGTTTAAACGCAGCCAAAACCTCTCAGACAAACAGAAGCTAAACGGTGTCAAAGTTAGCGTAAGGAGGGCTATGCGTGAAGCGTTCAGTGAATTCGAAAGTAAAATTCTATGTACCGCCTTGACAGAAAATCCTAGGACGTTCTGGTCTTACGTTAAATCAGTAAGTGGCTCGAAACAGCGTATCCAGACACTTCGGGATGATGATGGTATTGAAACAGAGGATGACACGCGCAAAGCTGAAATACTAAACACCTTTTTCCAAAGCTGTTTCACAGAGGAAGACCGCACTGCAGTTCCTTCTCTAAATCCTCGCACAAACAGAAAAATGGCTGACATCGAAATAAGTGCCCAAGGAATAGAAAAGCAACTGGAATCACTCAACAGAGGAAAGTCCACTGGACCTGACGGGATACCAATTCGATTCTACACAGAGTACGCGAAAGAACTTGCCCCCTTCTAACAGCCGTGTACCGCAAGTCTCTAGAGGACCGGAAGGTTCCAAATGATTGGAAAAGAGCACAGATAGTCCCAGTCTTCAAGAAGGGTCGTCGAGCAGATGTGCAAAACTATAGACCTATATCTCTGACGTCGATCTGTTGTAGAATTTTAGAACATGTTTTTTGCTAGAGTATCATGTCGTTTTTGGAAACCCAGAATCTACTATGTAGGAATCAACATGGATTCCGGAAACAGCGATCGTGTGAGACCCAACTCACTTTATTTGTTCATGAGACCCAGAAAATATTAGATACAGGCTCCCAGGTAGATGCTATTTTTCTTGACTTCCGGAAGGCGTTCGATACAGTTCCGCACTGTCGCCTGATAAACAAAGTAAGAGCCTACGGAATATCAGACCAGCTGTGTGGCTGGATTGAAGAGTTTTTAGCAAACAGAGCACAGCATGTTGTTATCAATGGAGAGACATCTACAGACGTTAAAGTAACCTCTGGTGTGCCACAGGGTAGTGTTATGGGACCATTGCTTTTCACAATATATATATAGATGACCTAGTAGATAGTGTGGGAAGTCCCATGCGGCTTTTTGCGGATGATGCTGTAGTATACAGAGAAGTTGCAGCATTAGAAAATTGTAGCGAAATGCAGGAAGATCTGTAGCGGATAGGCGCTTGGTGCAGGGAGTGGCAACTAACCCTTAACATAGACAAATGTAATGTATTGCGAATACATAGAAAGACGGAGCCTTTATTGTATGATTATATGATAGCGGAACAAACACTGGTAGCAGTTACTTCTGTAAAATATCTGGGAGTATGCGTGCGGAATGATTTGAAGTGGAATGATCATATAAAATTAATTGTTGGTAAGACGGGTACCAGGTTGAGATTCATTGGGAGAGTCCTTAGAAAATTTAGTCCATCAACAAAGGAGGTGGCTTACAAAACACTCGTTCGACCTATACTTGAGTATTGCTCATCAGTGTGGGATCCGTACCAGATCGGGTTGACGGAGGAGATAGAGATGATCCAAAGAAGAGCGGCGCGTTTCGTCACAGGGTTATTTGGTAACTGTGATAGCGTTACGGAGATGTTTAATAAACTCAAGTGGCAGACTCTGCAAGAGAGGCGCTCTGCATCGCGGTGTAGCTTGCTCGCCAGGTTTCAAGAGGGTGCGTTTCTGGATGAGGTATCGAATATATTGCTTCCCCCTACTTATACCTCCCGAGGAGATCACGAATGTAAAATTAGAGAGATTAGAGCGCGCACGGAGGCTTTCAGACAGTCGTTCTTCCCGCGAACCATACACGACTGGAACAGGAAAGGGAGGTAATGACAGTGGCACCTAAAGTGCCCTCCGCCACACACCGTTGGGTGGCTTGCGGAGTATAAATGTAGATGTAGATGTAGAGTCCATGGGCAATGGATTTCAGGAATTGAGACTGTCTCACTGCAAGTCATTGTACAGTGTGGCATTTTATAGACATTTTATTTGTTTTAGTACATTTTGGCACTTTAAAAGTAGTTTATATGTTGGAAAGTATGAATGGTAAGAAGAAGAAATTTGTGCCAGTCGCTGGTAGACAATTTGTAAGCTATTTATTCATATATTTCTTGAAAGAAAAATCACACAATACCTCTAAAATAGTACATAACACAGTGGGTAATAATCAACAATAACGAACATAGTGGAACCAACATTTTTTTTGCAGTCACCTACAGTGTTTTTTCCTTCACAATTCTTGCCTACCTTATACACTTCTTTCAAGAGGTGTACTTTTTTCCGAGGTTGTTTCTGAAATCAGTGAAGATATTTTAAATCTGTCTTGCAACTCCAAGGAAATGCGTATTTTTGTCACCAAATGTTTCATTTTATTGAAATAAAACAACATCAGTGGTCTTTATTTATGGTATCCAAGACATCACTTTTACAAAATCTTTAAGATTAGAATATAGAGAAAACATAAAGCGTAAAGCAACACAATACATGGTAGTGAGAAAAGTGAATATTAAATAAAGCCAAATACAAAAACACAGGAAACAATGTTAATTTCAAAGAGCGGGTATGATTCTGTCTGGGATTACAATCTTCGTATCCCATGCCAAGCCCAGTACATGGCAGCTTGTATGGCCCTGTCATCTGCTGTTAATAGGTCCTGTATCATGCAATTTCCTACAGGCTAGAAGGTGTTGTGGGTCTTTGAATTCTCCACATTCACAGAGCTCATCTGTAGCAATACAGCCCCATTTCTTCAGGTTTACTATGCATCGTGATACTCCTGATCCTAATCTATTCATTGTGTTCCAGATCACATATGGAAGTTCATATCCAGATACAGGTTCTCCCCTGGAGCTATTCCCTGGTCTTCCTGGTTCCGAGTTTCGCCACAGGCCGTAAAGACATTGGATCAGTTGCTTGTAGTAAAATCTTCCTTGATTAGTGTCCAAACATTGGATGCCTGGGATCTGTTTCTTGTTTTTGTTTCTCGGTTTCTGCAGCAGTTCCTCCTCCTGATTTATGGAGGGGCTACGCCCGTAAGTTAGTCCAGCAGATTTGTGAGAGTTGGGCAGAGGCAGCCTGTTACGTAGCGTCCTGTCTCATTCAGAGCTATATGTACTTGTTTTGCATGGGTGGATTTTTGCCATACAGGTGCCGAGTACTCCGCAGGGGAGAAACATAATGCTAGAGGTGACATGCAGAGAACAGTAGGTTTTGCTCCCTATCTACTATTTGTAAGCTTGTGGATGTTGTTGTTCCTGGCATTCACTTTCATCTTTGTGTCCAAACAGTGATCCTTGAATGTGAGAGTGCGGTCGAGTTTGACTCAAAGATATTTTGGTGTCACAGTGAGAGATGTGCTGTCTCCTCCAGCATATGTTGAGTTTACTCCTGGCCCCTTTACTGCTCAGGTGAAAAGTGCAGACCTGGGTTTTTGCTGGGTTCGGCTGGAGGTGGTTATCATCATAGTAGTCAGCTATATTCTCAAGCACTGTTGTCAATTTTCTTTCCACCTCTTCAAATGTTTTTCCCTGAGCGGGAATGACTGTATGTATCATCTGCGTAGATGGAGCGAGCATCCACTAATTGGCTGGTCATTGGTGCATATGGTGTAAATCAGTGGAGCGAGGACACTACCTTGGGGTAGTCCATGTTTCTGGGTTCGGCATTGGATGCTCTTTGTCTGCAGTGTAACAAAGTAGCGTCTGTTCTGCAGCAGGCACCGGATCAATTGCGCCAGTTGGTAATCCTTCGTGGTGTTATATATTTTTGATATAAACTTATGATTAATGGTGTCATAAGTGGCTGTAAGGTTGATAAAAGCTGCACTTGTGATTTGTTTCAATTCTTAGTCATCTTCTTTGTTCTGTGTGAGGTTCAAAATTTGTCCACAGCATGACCTCCCAGGTCGGAACCCCGCTTGCTCTTTAATAATATTCTGGTCTGCATGTGCAGAGATGTGATTGAGGATCATTCTTTCTAGGACTTAATAGAGCTGGCAGAGGAGGGAGATAGGTCGAGAATTTTTGGAGTCTGCAGGGCTCTTTAAAGCTTGTGGTGTAGCTACTATCTTTGCCTTCTGTCAGATCTTGGGAATCTTCATTTCAAGGGAGCATTTGTTCATCATACTTAATGACCACTGTCTGGTAGAGGGTCCAAACATTTTTATTTGCTCTGGGTGTAGTTCAGCTAGGCCAGCAGCTTTACTACTCTTTATTAGAAAGATGGAGTCATCTAATTCTTCCAGGGCAAAGTAAGTACCTGGATGGTCTTCTTGAGTGAATCTCTCTCAAGCTTCTTTCTTGCATGTTTGCTGTTGGTTTTGCCATTTAGTAGGAGCTGATGCGCTATTTGATCTGGTGTGACCTTATATTAATTTTGGGTGTTAGTTGAGGGTCATTAACAGTGTTTTTAAGAAATTGTCTGGCCTTTTAGCTATTCTGTTTCGTGTCTAGGCTTGTGAGTAAGTTAGATGTTAGTACTTGCGATTTTTGCACCATTCAGGAAACGCCATCTGCTTGCAACTTTTTTTTTAGATATTTCCTCATTTGCACAATTGTTTCTTGTACTGTAGCTGCAAAGACAGATTGGCAGCTTATGTCTCAACTTACCCTTGAGGTCTCAAAATGTGTCAGGAAAAAATGCTAAAAATTGTCTGGAAATCAGGGAATTTCACTTGTGGAAAGTTCTGGCATTCCTGTATTGATACCTACATGTATAGTACTGGTACTAAGCTTTTGTAATCATCGACACTCACTGGAACACATTCCCCTAAAAATTAAACTGTACAAAAGGTTAAATAAAATTCCTATGTAGATGTTGAGCATTCTTTAGCCCACTAATATTCACTACAATGGATATTCTGGTAAGACAAATTTTGTTTGAAATCTTTAAAACATGAATAAGCAGCATACTTACAGCACAGATGCCAGCATAAGGCACTAAGAATGTCTCCTGGAAAGTTCTTGGCCTTGCCTGTAGCTCCCAGCACTAGGTGCAGGATTTTCTTCCAACCCGAAGAGTGCCCAAAAAGTGCAGCTGAATCAGAAATCATTGAAGAAATTCACAATGCAAAGGTGGCTGAAATAGAAGTTGCCAGGATCATAGGGATTACAAATGACTGAGTAGGCTAAATTTTTCATGAAGAATTTCACATGAGAAAGCTTTGTGCAAGGTGGCTGTCACACCTACTTATGGCATATCACTTACCAAAAGAACACACACACACACACACACACACACAAAACAGTTTTTAACAGTAATTGATGTGTTTCAATAAAATCAGTTTTCTGCATTGGTAAGTGACAGTAGCAACACTACAGATAAGACGATTCTTCAGCTCCAGGAAGGCAGACAGTTTTACCAGCTGGAAAGGTCATTGCATTGGTGCTTTGGAATTCCAGTGCTGTTCTGCTAATTCGGGATATTCAGATAGATAAAATAATAACTGGGGCTTCTAATGTATCTGGATGAAAAAAATGCAACAAAATTTCATCAAGACAATTGACTACTTCACAGAAGTGTATTGGCATTGGAAAAGTTGAGCGATCTGTGCTTGATGTTGTCATACTATTTCACATATTTTACTCTATCGGACTTCAGTCTCTTCCCAAAATTCAGTCTCTTCCCAAAATTCAGTCTCTTCCCAAAATTCAGTCTCTTCCCAAAATTCAGTCTCTTCCCAAAATTCAGTCTCTTCCCAAAATTCAGTCTCTTCCCAAAATTCAGTCTCTTCCCAAAATTCAGTCTCTTCCCAAAATTCAGTCTCTTCCCAAAATTCAGTCTCTTCCCAAAATTCAGTCTCTTCCCAAAATTCAGTCTTCCTTACTGGTCAATGTTTTATGAGCAACCAAGAAGTGACTGTAGCTGTAAACTAGTATTCTGCAGAACTTCCACAGGAACAATCTTGCAGAGAACCTTGTCAGACATAAAAACACTAAGTTGGTCCTGTATGGAGGAAGCATAAATTGGCATCCGTGTCACAGAGAAGCAACTGAAAGAGTTGAAAACAAATAAGTTGCCAGGTCCACAAGGAATCCCAGTACTCCTTTACGGAGAGTACTCTGTGGCCATGGCCTCTTACTTAGTCTGCATTTATCGTGAATCTTGCCCAGGGCAAAGTCCCAAGCAAATGGAAAAAAGCGCATGTGACTCTTGTATGTAAGAAGGGTGAAAGAATGTACCCACATAATTACAGACCAGTATCCTTAACATTTGTTTGCTGCAAAATTCTTGAACACATTCCAAGTTTGAATATAACACATTTCCTTGAAACAGAAAGATTTCTGTCCACAAATCAGCTTGGATTTAGAAAGCAGCATTTGTGCAAAACTTGGCTTGCACGTTTCTCAAATGATATCATACAAGCCGTGGGTGCAATACAACAAGCAGCTTTGTTATTTCTAAAGTGTTCACCAGAGACAATGTTATCATCAGGAGTGTCCCAGGGAAGTGTGATAGAACTGCTTTATTCTATGTATACATAAATGACTTGATAGACGGGGTGAGCAGCAATTTACAGCTGTTTGCCAATACGCTGCAGTGTATGGTAAGGTGTCGTTGAGTGACTGTAGGAGTATATAAGATGACGTAGACAAAATTTCTAGTTGGTGATGAATAAGCAGTTGCTCTAAATGTAGAAAAACTTATGTTAATGCAGATGAGTACGAAAAACAATACTGTAAAATTCAAGTACATTATTAGTAGGATGCAGCTTGACAAGTCACTTCACTTAAAGATAGAGGTGTAATGTTGTGTTAGTAATATAAAATGGAATCAACATATCAGGTTGGTAGTAGGGAAAGTGAATGCTCAAATTCATTTTATTTGGAGAATTTTTGGAAAGTGTTGCTTATCCATAAAGGAGGTGGCATATATAATGCTAGTGCCACCAGTTCTTGAGAACTGTTAAGTGTGTTTGGGATTCCCACTATATCGGCTTAAAGGAAGGCATCAAATAAATTCAGAGGTGGGCTGCTATATTTAATGTCAGTAGGTTCAATCCCTATGCAAATATTATGGAGAAGCTTCGTGAACTCTAATGGGAATTCCTGGAGGGAAAGCAGTGCTCTTTCAACAAGGCACTATTGCACAAATTTATATTTTAGGCTGACTGCAGAATGAGTATACTGCTGTCAGCGTCCATTTCACATACGAACCATGAAGATACAATGTGGGAAGTTAGAGCTCTTATGGGGGCTTTTAGATAGTCGTTTCTTGCTTGCTGTATTTGCAAGTGGAAAAGGAGAGGAAATGACCAGTAGTAGTACAAGGTACCCTCCACCACGTACTGTATTGTGCTTTGTGGAGTATGTATGTAGATGTAGAATAATGTAGAGATGGAATAATGTCACTGGAACACCCTTGAATGATGTGTTTTAATGTCAAAGCAGGTGATGAAGATAAAAGCCCATTGTAGGACCGAAGTCACTCCAGGTGGATATTAGAATTGATTTGGCTATATTCAAAGGGAAGAAGTAGTTCATAACTGTATCAGTTCCTTGCACAGAAGCTGCAAAAAGTGGTACAATTGCTATCTCATAATCTTATCATCACCACAAACTCCTTCCTCCTCCTCTCGGAATACTGTTACATTCCATCCTGGGTTTTCCATTGTTTGATTTTCCTCACAGTATTCCTTTACAAGAATTTCTCACATCTAACTTACTTTAATTTCTGTTATGGACATTTCCAGGGGACGCCACCTCATCATAGGCACCTTCAGCACTGGGCAGGGACTCCCACGCCAGAGAAGCATCTGAAGAGGGGCCTGATAAAGAGTGTACCGTAACTAAGGGAAGGATGAACTGTTGGAGAACTGGGGCATGAGAAGGATCTGTTTCTTCTCGTGTAATGAGGGGGGTCTAAAGTCATCTGTTCTCCATATGAGGAGCAATCAGCTCTGACATACTGTTCAAAGATTGGACCAGATTCATTATGCTATTATGTCTGGGAGCCGAAGGCAAGCTCCTGTCTCGTTTAAGCCAGAACTGATTTGATGGGCAGTACTCTGCCACTTGGAAGGAGGCAATATTAATTCCCTTATGGAAACTAGGCAAGTGTCATACCAACTCATAATTACAGAAGTGTAGCCCTTACCAACAATATGGAGAAGTGCGCGCTCAACTGTGGAGGCATCTGGCCCCCCGAATACCAAGGTCATCTATGCTGCTCCCAGTGCAGTTTCAGCCACTACCATTCCGCCCTCGACAACTTAATTCTGCTGGAGATGGCCATACAGAAGACTGTCTTGTGCTGAAACAATTTGTTGGGTGTATTCTTTGATCTTGGAAAGGCATATGACAGCACTTGGAGGTATAACGTCCTTCATCAGTTTCATGGATGGGTGCTACGTGGACGTGTGCCATTTCTTATTCAATACTTCAAGGACAGGTGCTTTGTGCATTGGTGATACTTCGTCTAACCATTATGTTCAGAAGTATGGGGCCCCGCAAGGCAATGTACTCAGTATCACAAAATGATGGCAAACAATCAACAGCATGTCCATTGCAGTTAGAAGCCCGGTTACAAATTCTCTTCTTCATCTTCTTCTTCTTCGTCTTTTGATGACTTTACGACCTTCTACATCCTCTGATACTACAACAGCTAACCATTGGGTGGCTGGAAACTTTGGCCAATAAAACTGGTTTTAGGTTCTCACTTGAAGATTTCTCATGTAAATTTTAACCTTGCTTATTGAAGTTTTAACCAACCAGATCTCATTCATTCAGACAAGGTTTTAAATTTTAAGGACACTTTTTGGGCCTACTGTTTGACATGAAATTAACCTCGCTTTCACACATGAGACTTATGAACAAAGAGCATCCTATCAGAATATTTTTAACTGCCTCAGTAGAAAGGCATGGAGAGTTAACAGGTCCTCCTTCCTGCAGCATTATAGGGCATTTTTCAGCTCATGATTGGTTCATGATAGCATGATTTATGGTTCAGCAAGTACTTCCTACTTCAACATGCTGTATGCTGTCCACCATGAGAGCATTCAAATCTCAATTGGAGCCTGCCGAACCAGCCCAGATTCAGCACTGAGGCAAGGGGGTGGTCTTTTGCTGGGCAGCAGTGTTTTGACACACTGTGTGCAGAGGCTGTTGAACCAATACTCTGGACTCAGTAGCAGCACCTCCTCCCAACTAAGCAGATCCTGAAAATCACCGACATTGCATTAGTCATTAGCATTTAGTGCACCAGTCCACCACAATTATGAGGGGCTGTTCAGCAATTGGTACCATGTGACCAAGCCTTTCAGGGTCCAAGTTACAGACTGTCTCTAGGATCTAGAGATATCACACCTCTGAATACACAGTCAGGGATGCCTTGGCATTTTCAGAGTCCCAAAGTGATTTTAAACTTGATAGAGTACATGAAAACTTGCACTCCAGATTGTTTTTATAAATCTGATTTCTTTGATTTTTAACTACGTGTCACAAATTTATCACTGTATCTTCAGATGGATCCCAGCAAGGAAATGCATTGAGTTGTTTAGTTGTTTCACCTGATAGACATTTCCAAATATGCTTCCAGAATAATTTACAAATTATGATATGGAGTTATATGGTATTGAAATGGCACTGGAGTGGATCCAGAGGCATCACAGTACAAATTTTCTCGCCTTTCCTCACTCGCTCAGTGTGTTACAAGTGGATCAGAAACTGAAAGAAGTAGTTGTGTATTTGTATGAGTAAATAAGCTTTAGACATTGTGTAGAACATTACCTTTCTTTTGACTCCCTGGATTTTTATACAGTGCAGTGTATGACAAAGAAAACTGGTGTTACAAAGACTTTGTGTAATTGGTATTTCTATTAAATGTTAAAATAAATGTGATTTATGTATGGTACATAACATTTCAGTTGGGATTGGAAGAACTTCAAGCTCAGCTAGAAAGTGAAGAAAAAAAGCTACAAGCTATTGAAGACTCTACTGCAAAACTGCCTCAAAAAGTAGAAGAGGAATGGAATGAATTAGAGCCTGATCTGAAAGGAGGTCTGACAGAAGTCCTGGAGGCAGGTATGTACACACATTTTCTATTTTGCGCGTGCGCACACACACACACACACACACACACACACACACACACACACACACTGTACCTAGTTGTGTAATTTTGGTATAAAGTTATTCAAATGAGGGGAAACTGTATTTTAGGAACATGTCCACTGCTTCGTGACAAAAATATGCTTTGACTATGTAGCGGTTTTACATGGGGGGGGGGAGGGGGGGGGGGAAATGGGTTGCATGCAATTGATTTACTAAAACAAATTGAGGGACAGTACATGACCAAAGATCTAGAAATGATGCACTCTCCTAAAGGGTAGGTTTGTCTTTGAGAAGAATACAATGCAAAAGCAGTAATCCATGTATGTGTCAGAGATATGTGCCTTCATTATCAAAAATACCTTAACACAAAAGTTTTTGTTTCTTGGAAGAGTTAATTTGACTTCTATATGGATATGTTTTACCTTCATACAGTAATGACATTGTTCGAAGTCTTTTGCATGGGTGAACATTTGTCAATGCTTCCATGCAATAAAGATCTTTTAAGTTTAGATATTTCTGATGCTGAAGGCATGTACCTTAGAAACACACGAAAATTAGTGCTCTTTCATTGTGAGTTATTCAGCCTGCATTTTAGCTTTCAAGTACTAACAAAAAAATCATTCAATTATTTGTGTTCTGTAGATCTAGTTGTAAAATATGTCAAGATGCTGTTGGAATCTGTTTCTCTAGACTGCAGTAACAATCACCAGTAAAATGTCATACGGTTTTACACTTGCAGTGGCTAGTATTTCCAGTATAAAATTAGAAGAGAAATGTCTTTAATTTTTTTTTAACTGCTACTTTCTCAGCTTTGCAGAGTGTTAATCTATCACTGCTTACTACATAAGGACACTGCATCTGTCAAAGAATAACAACTATCTGCATGCTGTAAGAATAGACTTAAGTGCGCGTCATTTATGTTGGCGGCCGAATTTAGGTTCGTTCTGCGCATCTGACGTCGCAAAACACAGTCAGCCAATGAACAGAGAACGACGCTGCCAGATCTCGACTGCAGTGCATAGCATGGACGAGTGTCTTCAGTATTAGAAACGTTCAGTCATAAATAAAGTAATAGAACAAAAGCAATGTCTTGATAGCAGACTTTCTTTTATAGAAAGTTTGGAAAAAGCGTTCTTTATACCAATTGCTTCATATTCTATTAATTAATTAAACCAAACAAGCAATAAGACTCCTAATTCAGGCGATAGGAAGGAAAGGTGTTTGTATCAATCTCACGAACCGCTTTTTCGCACTAAAGAAGAGCGGTAATTGTTTATTTCCTATTGTACTTCGACGAAGTGTGAGTAATTCATAGTCGTACCAAAAGTGTTTGACAGTACTTTGCGTACCGTGTTAGACTCCTCACTGTGCTCTGTAGGCAGACGATCTGCGTTAGCATAATGGTTAAGGTGTTGGACTTCTATGTGAAAGGTTATGAGTTCAAACCTTGTGCGGAACTTAATATTTTAATTATTTAAAAACAATATCGAAGTGCCTTACTTCATGAATTATTCGTTTGAATGCAATTTTTTGAAATTTCTAGTGCTTTGTCTCTTCATTAACCCTTTCGCTGTTGCAGACACGTGCTCCCCGCATTCCGCGCTGTGTGCAAGTTTGTCATCACTGCACTGCTCGCCTGTGCAGACACATGGTGTTCCCACCGCTTTGACACACTTATCATTCGATTTCACAAAAACTATTTGGCCCAAAAATTTGATTTTTACACGTCTTCTTGACTGATGCCTTTCCCCCATAAATGACTTAATTTTGTTTCGATGTTCAACGCAGTTATTATACAGCATTAAATGTAGTAAACCACTGCACGAAATTTTGAAGAGTTTGCAGAGGTAGAAGTCCATAGCGTATACTTTCCGTATGGTCGATTTTAGTTGCCACAATCTTGAGAATGAAATGTGGACAAGATACCTAAATTTCATATAAAATTTACTGTATAACAATATCTCATTTAATTTAAGTACCACATACGTGTCGTATGTAATATTGAGAAATATTCCGTTTTTTGCGACTGTAATAAAAGTTTTATTTACACCGGACGCGTTTGGCTTTATTTTAAAGCACTTCAATCAATGAAACGTATGGCACATACACAATGGTACTCATGTTCTCTTTCTTGTTTTTGTTCCACAGTCGCAGTTTCACCTATGGTACCGAAATATATTCCTCTTCTGCAACTGTAATAAGCGACTTATTTAGACCAGACGCGTTTCTCTCTTTTGAAGCATCTTCAGTGGACAGTATTTTGTCTCCTCCATTGCCAAGTCACCTTCCGTAGTTTTGTGCTGCGGTAACACAACATTCAACGTTTGTGTTGGCAGATCAGTGTTTTAGCAAATAAATGATGTTTGTGTGTGCCACACACAAAAATTATATTTGACATAGTTCAGAGCACTTCATTGATAGACGGTATATTCAAGTCCTAATGTTTTTGTAAGTCCACAGTTTTGTTTAATGTATTTTGTCTACTTCCTTTTGATTAATTGAAGTGCTTTAAAATAAAGCCAAACGTGCTCAGTGTAAATAAAACTTTTGTTACAGTCGCGAAAGATGGAATATTTCTCAATATTACGTACGACACCTATGTGGTACTTACATGAGATATTGTTATACAGTAAATTTTATATGAAATTTAGGTATCTTGTCCACATTTCATTCTCAGCATTGTGGCAACTAAAATCGACCATACGGAAATATACGCTATGGACTTCTACCTCTGCAAACTCTTCAAACTTTCGTGCAATTGTTTACTACATTTAATGCTGCATAATAACTGCGTTGAACATCGAAACAAAATTAGGTCATTTATGCGGTGAAGGTATCAGTCAAGAAGACATGTAAAAATCTAATTTTTGGGCCAAATAGTTTTTGTGGAATCGAATGATAAGTGTGTCAAAGCAGTGGGAACACCACGTGTCTGCACAGGCGAGCAGTGCAGTGACAAAATCGCGCACAGCGCGGAATGCAGGGAGCACGTCTTTGTAACAGCGAAAGGGTTAATGCTGCCGTGGTGGCTTTACTTCATGAACTGCGCGCTCCCCCCTAAACGTAAGCTTGCAAACTAGTTATACTATGGCGCTGCTTCTCTTGGCGCGTGCGTCGTGTGCAACTGGCAACGCAGCACTCTCCCGTGTCTGGGCGGGCATGCGCGAGCCGCCAAGATAAAAGAATTCAACTATAGTTTACAAAGTACATTGTTACTTACTATGCAGTTGAACAGGAGTTTTAAGTTACTGACTAGAAAATTGGATGACTTGTTAAAGTGACTAATAAAATATGTAACAGAAATACATGATTTCTTGTTTTATGTCTAACGGCAGCTGTTTAATACCTCTGCACCAAAATGCAGGATTTCCCTCCATACCTTAGAAAAGGAAACAATAACTGATTGTTATTATTAGCCACAAATAATATTCGGGAGTAAGTGTGCTGGAAATTGCAGCCTACAAATTTAGTTTCTTATGACTCTTTTCTCCTTGGCGGTAGAAACCCTGCCACAATAGAATGAATGGAACACAGTGAATGACAGAGATGTAATGTTAGCACAAAGATGCTACTGAGATTGGTGTAACTAATTTAGTAGCCAAGAATTTGGATAATGTGCTGAATAACAAGCAGTCACAGAAATTTCTGTTACATATTGATGTCAGTATTGTATGAAAAGTTAGTTGGAATGCAAAAGCAAAGCAACTTTTGAGTAGAGGTATCATAAGCATGAATGAAAACTGAATTTTTCAGTGGTCCAGCTGGTGCAACTTAAAGCTATGTAGCAACTTTTTGATAGATTAAAATTGCACGGAGGTCGAGGACTCAATCCTGAAATTATGACTTTCATGGGCTCTGCTTAAGGATTGGAAAGTATTTATTTTATGCCCATTTCTTGTGTGTTTTCTGCCATTTTTGATGTTACTTTCTTCATATTTTGGTGTTATTTTTGCCAATTTTAGTATTTCCTTATTTTTGCCTTTCTACATTGTTTTTCAGCATTATGTTGAACATGAAAATATAGATATCAATTACATTGTATTCACCAGCAAACAGGTCACATTTATATACATTATTGAAAAAAAAAACAAATTATTTATGTTAAAGCCTTTAAATCTAACCCATTAAAAAAACCTACAACCATAAACTTGGAAGTTTTCCAAAAGAAAGTGTTATCAAAACTTGAGAGGTCTCATCTGAGACATTATGTCACCAATCAGTCAACATAAAACAGCTGCACAGAGTCTATATTTGAGCACTCAAGACAAGCTGTCACCAGAAAAACACCAGACATGTGACAATGTACACATTTCCATCTGGTGTGGAAAGCTGCTTTTTCATTAAATGATGTTCGATAAGCGACCGGCTTGGGGATAATCCCTGCCCAGGGACTGGGTGTTTGTGTTATCATCATTCATGACTGTGGCTAAATTGGATTGTGAAAAAAATTGGACTGTGTCTACATTAGGACTTTGTATGAGCACTGATGACTGCACAGTTGAGCACCTACCAAACCAAACACAACACCAGCATCATCATTAAATTATGAAGGGACTTGTATCCCCTCAGAGTATTTATACTACTGAATCCTGCCATTACAGAACAGGTCCTTTGCTGTATCAGAATTAATGGACTTAACCAACATCATCCTGTTGTTGCAATGAGAACCTATGACTCTGAATACAAACTTACATGGATCTGTGGCCGTAAGAGTTTATAGCCTACTTTGAAAGTGTAGTCCAGTGCGTACCAGTGTTTCTTTCGTCTACTTGAAGTGCTTATGCCTCCGTATTTCTCAAAAGCTTGGTTATTTCATCAGAAAAATTCCTTTCTCCCCAGTAATAACACAATCTTCAGCCCCCGTAACTTGGAATATGCATATGATAATTTTATCTGGCAATGTCTCATTTCTCAAAAATTTTGCCCAACAAACATACCAAAAGTAATGCATTTTTGAGAAATCATTAATGTTGTGTGCCAGTTAAACTGCATGTTTTTCATAGTGCACAAATATCTATGTGAAAACTCCCAAATAGGCACTTTAACTTCGCAAACATGGAAATAAACACTGGACTTGTTCTCTTTGCTTCCATCAACCTGTCACAGCATAGGACACAAGATATGTGTTTGACAAACTACTTATCTGCCAAATTTTGTGGTTTTCATTTTTATAGTTTGGTACTGTGAACATTTGCAGTTTAATTAATGCCCAGAATTAAAGCTTTCTCAAAAAATGCATCATTTTTTATGTAGTTTGTTGTGCAGTAGTGTTGGTAATGACATTTCAGCAACTAAAGCTGTTACTTGAATGGAGTCATTGAAGTAAAGCTATCCTGTTCTTTACATGGGAAATGAAATGTCAGTCTAAGATTATAGATGACAGTCAGACATGAGGAGGAGATCAAAATCAAATTTCAGAATTACAATTAGTTACTAGTAATATTTACCCTGCTGCCCTCAGATTTACTACATTTTTACACAGAAACATTTGCTTGAACCCTTCCAATTTCATTTTATATCACTATCTATTTCCTGTAATTTTTTGCGTTATCATTTATGCAAAAGTTTCCTGTCCCTAGTTGTGGCCTTATGCTTCAGCTACTCAGGTTCAACTCACAACCTCCATTTCTCCCTCCTCCTCCTCCCCCTCCCCCCCCCCCCTCCCCCCTCCACAGCTTCATTTCTGCCAGTACCTCTCCTAGTTTCCAAACATCACAGAAGTTCTCCTTACCTTGTCGGACTGTTAGTTGGGCCTGGATAGGGTAGTCTGTAAGAATGTTCACCAAAGGCAAGCTTTTCATATTCGAGTCCCAGTCTGGCACAGTTCTAATTTGCCACAAAGTTCTGTAACAGTGCGTACTCAGCTGCAGAGTCAAAGATTCATTCTGGAAACAATTGTCTAGGTTGTGGCTAAGCCATTTCTCCAAAATATCCTTCTTCCAGGTGTGCCTGTCCTGCAAAATGTGTAGGATAACATCTTCATCTGTACTCCAGAAGACACCTTATGATGTATACCATTCCCTGTATTACCCAAGAATGGTGCATGGGAAGAACAAGTGTATGTGTTCACAATATACCAGGTGTAGAAGTATAAAACCGGAATTTCCCTAGAGATGGTGCTAGCAATCAGTGTAGGACCCATGAGACCATGTCTGCAGCACCATCTGCTTCCTGTAATGGCTGGCAATGAGTGTCAGCACACAGTAACCTAAGTTCCATTCATCAATATCTGTTATGAATCGGTAAACATGCCGAGTTTTGTGCCTGTGAACTATGATTTGCTGATAGAATTGGTTTTCTGTTATCATTTGAAGAAAACTGCTACAGAATCGCATCAAATGCTTGTCGAAGCTTTTGGCAAAAATGCCCTTGGGAAAACAGTGTTTCAAGTGGTTCAAAAACTTCAAAAGTGGTGATTCTGACATGAGAAACGACAAGCTCAGGAAACCACTGAAAAGTTTCAAAGACAACGAATTGTGAGCTTTATTGGATGAAAATTGTACTCAAACTCAGCAGGAACTCGCAGTACAATCGAATGTGATGCAGAAAGCTGTTTCTCTTCAGTTGAAAGCCATGGGAAAGGTGCAAAAGTGGGAAAATTGGTTCCACATAAATTGAGTAAAAGACAACAAACAAATCACAAGACCATTTGTGAAATGCTGCTCGCTAGATGCAAAAAAAAGTCGTTTCTCCATCTGATTGTGACAGGTGATGAAAATGGATATATTTTGAGAATCCTGTGCATTGTAAATCATGGGTGAATCCAGGAAAACCATCGACATCCACTGCAAAACCAAATCGCTTTGGAAAGAAGGCAACGCTCTGTGGGATTAGAAGGGTGTCATACATTATGAGCTACTAAAACCTGATGAAGCCATTAACATTGATCGCCGATAACAGCAAATGATTGATTTAAATCAAGCATTACATGAAAAACAAACGGAATATGGAAAAGGGCAACACAGTCATATTGCCCCATGATAAGGCTCCATGACACCCAGCAAAAAGGGTCAGGGAAACGATTTAAGGCATTCAGTTGGGAAATACTACATGACGCAGCTTATTCTCCAGACTTTGTTCCGTCAGATTATCATCTAATTGGATCACTGGGACACGCTGTTACTGAACAACGCTTCAATTCGTATGGAAGTGTACGAAAATGGCTTGCTGTTTGGCTCGCTCCAAAAGAAGAACTGTTTTTTTGGCTTGGCATTAACAGCCTGCCCAGAGAGGTGGGAGAGATGTATAAATAGCAGTGAAAATTATTTTTGAATAAAATATTGTTTATCAGTTTCAAACAATAGACATGTAATTATTGCAATCAAATTCCGGTTTCGTACTTCTACACGTGGTATATTGTGAACAGCATTGGCCTAAACACTCCCAAAAATTACTTTTATTCATAGATTTCATTCCATTAAGAATAACATTTTGAGTTCTTTATCCTGTAAAGCCTTGCATCCAGTCACGAATGTGGACAGATACTCAGTAAGCTCATATTTTGTTGGTTAAGTGACAGAGCAGAACAGCATTGAATGCCTTTTAGAAGTCAAGGAGCTCAGTGTTAACCTGAGGGCCTTTGTCTACAGTGCTCTGGATTTCATAGACAAATAAAGCTAACAGTGTTTTGCAAGATCTCTCATTTCCACATTGGTTTTTATAGGAGATATTAATTTTCCAGAAATATCAATACATAAAGATAAAACTCAGTTATGTGATCCACAAAAACTGTGAAAACTTTTGCTCTCTTTCACATGAATGACACTACATGCAGACAGTTGCGGTATACACATTCTGGAGGGAGGGAGGGGGGGGGTGTAGGAAGGGCATCTGGCTACTCGTTAAATTAACATTGCCAAGTCTGTAAATAACAATGCTGACATTGTGGGATGTAGGCACAATCAAAATATCTTTTTCGTGACCATTCTTGAAAATAGAAACGGCCTGTGCTTTTTTCCAGTCTCTTGTTCCACATTTAGATTCTGTTATAACCTCGCCCGAAATTATTGAATTCCTTCAGGCTATAAATTATCCTACCCTATCCTTGCTGTATATATTCCATTTAGAATTTCAGTGTTATTCACTTCAGGATTCAACCATACTGTGTGAGCATAGCCTTTAATAACCCATTCTAATTCTGGAACCTTACCAAATGTTTCTGCAGTTTACTAATATCATTAACATTTTGATCTGCAAGAGTGGAAGCCCTCCTCTGAATCTAATACTTCTGCTCTCTCTTCTTTTTCAGTAAACAGTTAATCATTGACCTTAAGGATGGGTTCCTCCAACCTAAAAAAACACCTATCTGCATGCCATACATTGTTTGTTGCCCAAGTAGTCACTTCTGTTATCAATTGCACACCTGAACTATTGAGGGATGCCCCCTAAAATTCTCAGTGCTCCATCTGATAGCAGACGTTTAGAAATTTGCATTAGAGATTGACACTCATTGTATGAGCCTCTCTGTTAGACTTTCCTCAAAGGTCAAAACCAACAGACCTTCATTGCTTCTAACTCATGGCCGAAGCTAGCTGTCTTGACCAATGCAACCAGCTAGCGAAAGGAACCGAGCATGACCTTAGAACCCAAGTGGAAAGTGCCATTCAGTTGCCAGCAGAGCCTCCTCCAGACCTTGGATGAGATCTGACAAGCATACCAAGTGCACACTAGCTTGATTGCTATTTCCCTAGGGGGCTCCATTACCCGAATAATGCTGGAGCTCCAGTGACCAACAAATTCACCTTCTCAGGTTGTCCAGACTTACCTAGAAATATCTACACAGCACAGCAACTTAAACCTGTTACTAAGGCATAAGGGGAGAGCCAACTGTTCAGTTCCTACTTTCAGCCTCCAGATATGAACCCACCACTGTCTGCCACTGACCCTGGAGCAAGGATAAATCAGTCAGATGTTGCGTATCTGGAGACAAAGTGACATAGGAGTTGCCGGAGGATTCAGACTGTATCAGAAATGTTAAATCCTTCATCGCTGTTGCTGCTGCTGCTGCTTAGAGCAACAGCCTGAAGCCTCTTGACCTTGTCCAACACAGCTTCTCGCTGTTTACAGACAGAGGCCAATCCAGCTTCTGACCTCACACGACAAGTACTGTTCTTATCTATTTCCTACTTCCAAACAAGAAAAATAAAAACTAGCTGGAGTCCGCCGATCTGTCCATACCAGTGGCCAGCCCAGTTACTGCTCGCACTGAAGTTCGTCCTTCACCTATGGTTGAGTATGAGGTCACCTCGGGGCATGGTAGATGGCAAAAGACTTCACAGGGAGCCGAATGTAAGGCAGCCCCAGTTAGTCTGACAAACAGGTTCCAGATGCTGTCTGCAGCCGATACTGACCCTCAGCCAGATTCAGCTGCTTGGCCTGTTTCAGAGGAAACCTCTCAGCCTGCAAGACCCAGACAATCACAGAGGGTGGGATTATTAGTTAGGAGCTCCATTTATAATCATGTTATGGGACCACTTAGGGGCCTGACTGCCAAGGAGGGGAAGAAGGCCAATGTGCACTCTTGTGTGCATAGTCATTTCCAGATGTGGAACGGGCCCTTCCAGAGAGCTGTGAAGAGCACAGGTTGCAGCCAACTGCAGATGGTGGCTCTCGTTGATACCAGTGTTGTGTGCCGCTTCAGAGTGGATGAGATTCTCTCTGGTTTTGAGTGGTTGCCAGTAATGGTAAAGGCTGCCAGTCTTGCTTGTGAGATAAAAGCAGAGCTCACCATTTGCATCATAATCGACAGGACAGATTGTGGATCTCTAGTACAGAGCTGAGTGAAGGGTCTGAATCAGAGGCTCAGTCAGTTCTGTGACCATTTAGGCTGCAAGATTCCTCGACTTGCACCATAGGATAGTTTGATTTGAGTTCTGCTAAATAGGACAGGAATCTACTACATGCAGGAGGCGGCTACACAAGCAGCAGGGGCTGTGTGGCGTGGACTGGGCGGTCTTTTAGGTTAGAGGTCTCAGGGAAACACAAAAAAGGGCTTCAGTGACTAAATGTGCATGTGGAACACAAGAAGAATGTAGATCTAGGAGCCATCGGTATAACAGTTGTAAACTGTTGTAGCTGTGCTGGAAAAATACCAGAGTTCCAAGTGCTAATAGAAAGCTCTGATGCTCAAATAGTTATAGGCACTGAAAGCTGGAGATACGTTCAGCCGAAATTTTTGCAAAAGCCATAACAGTGTTCAGAAAGGTTAGGCTAAACACAGTTGGCAGTGGCATGTTTGTTGCTGTTAGAAGTAGTTTATCTTGTAGCGAAATTGAAGAAGATAGTTCCTGTGAGTTAGTATGGGTAGAGGTCATTCTTGGCAACCGGAATAAAATAATAATTTGATCCTTTCACTGAACTCCCAATTCAGATGATACAGTTGCTGAAAGGTTCAATGAAAACTTGAGTTTAATTTCAAACAAGTACCCGACTCATACAATTGTAGTTGGTGGTGACTTTAATTTACCCTCAGTATGTTGGTGAAAATACATGATAAAATCTGGACATTCGCATAAAACATCATCCAAAATTGTGCATTGATAAAGGATTGTCATAGAGAGACTGAATATTGTAATTCCCAGATCCTTCAAAAAGAAAGAAAAAATATACCTATTCAGAAAAGCAGATAAAAATTCACTTGATGCCTTCCTGAGAGACAACCTCGACTCCTTCCAAATTAACAATGTGCCAGTAAGTATAGACCAGATGTGGCTTGAAGCAGTTGAGAGATTTATACCAAATAAATTACCAAATGATGGAGCAGATCCCCCTTGGTACATAAAACGGGTCAGAACACTGTTGCAGAAACAACAAAAAAGCATGCCAAATTTAAATGAATGCAAATTCCCCAAGATTGGCAGTCTTTTACAGAAGTTCATCATTTAGCGCCGACTTCCATGGGAGATGCTGTCTAAAAACCTGGCAGACAATCCAAAGGCATTCTGGTCATATCTAAAGTATGCTAGTGGCAAGACACAATCAATGCCTTCTTTGCACACTAACAAAGGAAATACTATCTATGACAGTGCTGCTAAAGCAGAGTTACTAAACACAGCCTTTGGAAATTGCTTCACCAAAGATGAAGTAAATATTGCAGAATTCGAATTAAGAACAGCTGCCAGCATGAGTAACTTAGAAGTAGGTATCCTTGGAGTTGTGAAGCAACTTAAATCATTTAATAAAAGGAAGGCTTCTGGTCTGGACCGTGTACCAATTAGGTTCCTTTGAGAGTATGCTGAGGCTATAGCTCCATTCTTAACAATCATATACAACTCCTCACTTGATGAAAGATCTGTACCCAAAGACTGACAAGTTGCACAGGTCACACCAATATTCAAGAAAGGCTGGAGGAGTAATTATTATATTACAGGGCCATATCACTAACATTAATATGCAGCAGGATTTTGTAACATATATTGTGTTCAAATGTTATGAATTACCTCAAAGAGAACATTCTATTAACACACAGTCGACACACATTTAAAAAACATCGTTCTTATGAAACACAACTAGCTCCTTACTCATACAAAGTGGTGAGTGCTATTGTCAAGGGATTTCAAATTGATCCTGTGTTTCTGGATTTTTAGGAGGCTTTTGACGTTGTACCTCACAAGTGGCGTGTATTGAAATTGCGTTGTTATGGAGTATCGATTGTTACGTGACTGGATTCGTGATTTCCTGTCAGAGAGGTCACAGTTCGTAGTAATTGATGAAAAATCATTGAGTAAAACAGAAGTGATTTCTGATGTTCCCCAGGATAGTGTTATAGGCCCTCTACTGTTACTTAGAGATATAAATGATTTAGGAGAGCAGCCGTCGTAGAATGTGCAGATGATGCTGCCATTTACCGCCTAGTAAAGTCATCAGAAGATCAAAACAAATTGCAAAAAGATTTGGAAAACATACCTGTATGGTGCAAAAGTAAAATTGCCAATTTGTCCGAAATAATGAAAAGGTGAGGCCATCCACATGAGTGCTAAAAGGAATCCGCTAGTCCTCAGTTACACGATTAATCAGTTAAATGTAAAGGCTGTAAATTCAACTAAGTACCTAAGAATTGTGATTATGAACAGCTTACATTTGAAAGAATACATAGAAAATGTTGTGGGGAAGGCGAACCAAAGACTGTGGTTTATTAGCATAACACTTAGAAGATGCAACAGATCTACTAAAGAGGCTATGTACATTATGCTTGTCCATCCTCTTGGAGAGTACTTTTACGTGGTGTGGGATCCTTACCAAATAGGACTGACAGAGTACATTGAGCAAGTTCAAAGAAGAAGAGCATGTTTTGTATTATTGAGAAACAAGGAAGGGGTTGTCACTGACATGATACAGGATTTTGGGATGTACATCATTAAAACCGATGCCTTTTTTGTTGCGGTGGAATCTTCTCATGAAATTTCAATCACCAGCTTTCTTCTCTGAATGCGAAAATATTTTGTTGGCACTGATGTACATAGGGAGAAATGATCATCATAATAAAAAAAAGGAAATAAGAGCCCACACGTAATGATACAGGTGTTCGTTTTTTCTGCATGCTGTCCAAGATAGGAGTAGTAGAGAATTATTGTGAAAGCGGTTCAAGGAACACTCTTCCGGATGCTTGGGTATGATTTGCAGAGTATTGATGTTGACGTAGATGTAGATGTGATGTCCTTAAGATGTTGCTAATACTAACCAGTGTCACAAAATGAGAAGTGGGAGCTGACACATTGGCACTAGCTCACTGAACACTACTGCACATCACATAGGCAAACAGCAAAATGCAAGTACTGATTAGCAGCTCTATAATTTTTAAACTATACTGTTATGGCATTGCGGGATAAAGCTACACTTCTAAAACTAGATGGGTCTTTTTGATTTTGCTGAAGGTGATACTACTAAGTAATGTCAGAAAATGAAACCACAAGCTGCTATTTGAGCACTAGAAAACTGAATTTGTCCGTACACCACACGGACAGATCACAAATGTCTCTGAAGCTTGGAAGGTGGGAATAGCTACTGACTGAAGTGATTGTATGAAGTTGCAAGTCGTGAATTATGCTTGGGTAACTCAGCTGGAAGAGCATTACCCTCAAAAGGCAAAACGAAGTGACATGGTGCAGTGGTTAGCACACTGGACTTGTATTTGGGGGGACGATGGTGCAAATCCTCATCCGACCTTCCAGGTTAGGTTCCCCATGATTTCCCTGAATTGTATAACACATTCAGTATGGTGCCCGAGTATCACGAATGCACTGTCGTAGCTAGTGCCAGAGTGAGACTAGAGCGACATCTCAAAAGGGTTAACATGTGATGAAATTAATCTTTCACAAGAATTGAGTCTCCTTTATTGGTATTGGCAGAATCACTTGACAACATTGCCACTTTATGCTTCTTTAGAGGGCTATTGATGTTATTGTCACTGCAAGCATCCTCAGAACCCTAAAAACATGAATTTACACAGTGTTCTCAGTAGGAACACCTGAGTAATCGTTTCAGTAACCTTTAAAAGTATTTCGGATTCATTCATTTCCTTCAGTTTTCTGGAATGCCCATACCTAAAAACAGGAGGAACTTTGAGTATCTGACTTACGAAAATAAAATCAGAATGCTAAATAAGCAAAAAACGCATGAAGGCAATCCAGTTTGATGCACTGAGTACTGGTGTGACCACCTAAATTGACAAAGTCGTTAAAATATAACACAGCAGGTGGCATCTACAGACAGTGTGTAGAAAACGCTGGTTATCTCAAGATACGTCCGTAAAGGATGGTGCGCATCGCGCTGTGTGACAAGGTAAATACCTGAATAGTTCCTTTGAAAGGGCACACACAGTTTTCTTCTCTGCTATGAACTTGTGGTCCATCTCTATTGACCTCATCAACAAGATGTTAAATTCCAATCTTTCTTTCCAAAGGCAAGGTTCAAGTTCCAGTCCAGCAAGCAGTTTAAATCTGTCAAATTGCCTAACAGCCCACACCCCACTGCAAAACGAGTCATTCTTAAAATTAAGACATAAGATACACAGTGGTTTATGCTTTCATTGATGAAATTAATTCTCAGTGAACATCAGATGGATGTTTAAGCTTTGTGAAGTTTTTTGGTCTCAGTCTCAACAAAACTTTAAGTGGTTATGTGCACACGAACTTTTTCATAAATTCAGTACCCTAGTTGTTCCTCCCACCCACTCCCAGTAAATGCCATTCATAAGGAACACAAGAGAGGGGATGTAACACAGTAACTTTTAGTCAGTTATTCAGTATGGTTGACGAAAATCAGCCAACCAGTTGCAGGTATAAAGGTTAATTTAATAACCCTTGACCATGGTTTCAATAATTATAAAATTGTCTCCTTCAGAAGTACATGGATCTACTTAGGAAATTTTTTTACATCATAGTTAAAAAGAATCAAGAGGTAAAGGATTTATAAAACCACTGGATAAAAATATAATAAACAAAATTTACTTACACATAAAATCAGATATTGGCAATGACAAATTTCAGAGGAAAGAAGCAAGGTTTTTCTGTAAGCTGTTGTCAGTGGAGGAGGTTACGTTACATTTGTATTTATTCGCTAATAAGTATTTTATCCTATAGGATACGTTTCCTAGGAAAGAACTGGAAAGTCATTTACTATTTTCCACTTTGTTGGTGTCTTGTGTATTTCTATGTAACATGGAAAATTTGTTAGTGGTTCTCTTGTTGACAATGCCGTCAGCTAAATTTTAGTATCTGTTGTTGATGCTAATAGATTTTGTAACGGCAATTTCATTCTGTAAATTAATCAAGGAAGGGGGCATTGATACAGCACAGTCAGTAGCTGAATGAAAGACGTGTGTGTGTGTGGGTGGAGGGGGGGGGGGGGGGGGCAGAATCAGCTGAAGTAATAATATCCAAATATTTAGGCTTCCAGAAAATATTTAAGTTGCAGTTATTATCTACTGTTGTAATTGTGAAATCAAGAAAATTAAGTGGCATTTTCATTTTGTACTTCATTTGTGTAAGAAATTTACATCATGAAACATGTTGAAAATGCCAAACTACTAATCTAGTTCATGGTCATTGGCATTGAAGACAAAAAGTATGTTGTCGACATAGTGAGTATAGAATTTTGTTTTAGTTAGCAATTCTGAATTGGAAACGGAAAAAAAACTTTAAAGAGGCTCTATGAAAATGTGAGCAAGGATTCCAACAAGGGGCAACCCATTGTAAACTGTATGACTGTTGTACGCATATTTTGCCATTGAAAGCAAAATAACTGTATTTGAGAATAGCTTGTAATAAACTTGTTCGTTCAGCAGTTTGCATTACAGGTAATTTTCTATGTTGCTGTAAGTTTTTCTTGAGGATATTTAATGTCACATCTATGGGAACATTCATGCAAAGACTTACTATGTCAATCAGTCTAGTGCAGGGTGTGCATTGTACTGTCATTTTATGAATTAGGTGAGCGGAGTTTTTGGCAGAAAACTTATTTTCAAAAACAAAGGTCTCTTTGATTTTATAATTGAGATGCCTCGCTAATATGAGATGTGCACTTCCAATGCCGTTAACTAAGGGACAAACTGAATGGTCCTGTTTGGGCAACTTAAATTGACTTCTAAGAACTAGTGGCTATGGATTCATGTTAACAAGCCATTTCTTCTGAAATTTACTGAACATCCTTTACACTTTGATAATTCTTTTTAACTATGATGTGAAAAAATTCCTCGGTAGATCCATGTACTCCTGAAGAAGACAGTTCTACAGTTATTGAAAACAAGGTCAATGGTTTTTAATAAACCTTCATACCAGCAAATGATTTGCTGATGTTCTCATATCAGTCATTTACATTCACTGTTGCTGAGCAGCCTGTATGTTCAAAATTCTAGTATTCAGTATAGCATAATGTTCTTTAGGGAATATGGTGCCACTGATTTTTGTCAGCATCTCACATTGATGAGCCAACTGTATAGCTATGGAGCTACTGCTTTTCTCAGCATTTCAGATTTATTGTTCCAATGCTGCACCTCTCATTGTGAATTTATCTCACTATTTCTTCTTGTCTGCTTGTCTTACTGGTGCAGACATGACAACATACATAATGTCTAGTTTGCATATGTTTTCAAATTTTTTGTTTTGAAAGCACAGTAATGACCATAACTTTAAAAATTTGCATGTCAAATATAGGTACAATTCTCACTAAAGAGCTTAATACTTACCACACAGAATCTAGATCTTTGTCATCAGACACCACTAGAAATTTATTGTAAAACTAAATGGTAGGACTATATTTAACATCAATCTTACTTCTCAAAAGAATTGCCAAATAACCAGAGCCAAAAAGTATAATTTGCAAGAAAGAAGTGAAAGATGACAGTCAAAATAACATTTCACAACAGGGTAGAATTGATCTTTTCTTCCTTTCTCTCTTTCTGGACTCTTTCCAGATTACATCTCTCAGCAACTGGTAGTTAAGAACTACTTTTCCATCTCACAATATAACTGTTTGTACAAAAATGATTAAATAAATCAATTTTAAGATACATTTGTAGTTATAATTTAATAATTAAACATTTTACTTATTTAACATGTGTAGCTTACCTCCAGATATGCAATCACTACGTTTGCATGTGCCGCATCTTCCAAAACATGAAGACCAAATTTCAGAAACCGTTTTTTTCACTGTCCCCTTTTTTTTCCAAGCTTAGTTAAATAAGACTTCTGGCAAACAGCTGATCCAGTTTCTGATTCAGTTATTCCATTCACTTAAATATTGCAGGTAGACCGCTTCGTGCTCAGTCCAATATTTCTGGTTCTCCTTCAATGCACAATAAGTCCATATTAACTGAATATACTGGGAGCAAGATTTAACATTGCAAAAACGGCTGTGTTTACATGCGAGCAAAAATCAATAGCGGAATTGGAAAACCGGCAACTAGAAACAATTTCCAAAATCAATTTTGAAGTGTATACATGACACCCAAAAAGCGGTATTGGGAAATCAGTTTACATAATCTGGTTTTGGTAGGCCCCATGTAAATGAGGTGAATATCTTATTTTCACATTGTTTCTAAAAATATACTGTTTTCTCTCCTATACAGGGACTGGTTACTGTTACGTCCTTCAGTTTCCATCATCATCATCATCATCATCATCATCATCATCATCATCATCGTCGTCGTCGTCGTCGTCGTCATCATCAGTATAGACACAGATACACACAGGGCATCCCAGTGGTAGTGGTCATTATTCGGGGATATAATAGGAACTATCATTCAAAGCAAATAAAGTGTGGTAAACACAGGATCTAAAATACATATGTTAAGAGCTATGAGCAGTGGTTCATCTTAACTCTTGAAACACATCTTTTCCACTGAACAGCTGCTCATAGCTCTTAAAGTATGCATTTTAGAGCCCATGTTCACCAGACTTTTTTGCTTTGAATGATCGTTCCTGTCATACCTGAATATTGACCATTCCTCCTGGGACACCTGGTATATACACTAATCAACCAAAACAACACTATGATGACCTACCTAATAGTCAGTATGTCCATCTTTGGCATGAGTAACAGTGCCGATGCATCATGACATGAAAGCAATGAGGCCTTGCTAGGTCGCTGGAGGTAGCGAGCACCACATCTATGCACACACATCACCTAATTCCTGTAAATTCTGGGGAGGGGAGACAGTGAGCTCTAATGCCACATTCAATCAAATCCCAGATGTATTCGATCAGGTTCTGATCTGGCGAGTTGGGGGGCCAGCACATCAGCACCATGTTCCTCGAACCACTCCATCACACTCGTGGCCGTGTGATATGGAGCATTATCATGTTGAAAAATGCCACTACCATTGGGAGGCATGTTTGTCATGAAGGGGTGTACATGGTCTGCAACCTGTGTATGATATTCCTTGACCATCATTGTGCCTTGCACAAGCACCACTGGACCCATGGATGCCCGCATGAATGTTCTCGAGAGCATAATTGGGCTGCTGCCAGTTTGTCTCCATCCCGCAGAACAGGTGTCAAGAAGCTATTCCCCCGGAAGATGACGGATTCGTGCCCTCCCATCAGTGTGATAGGGAATGTATCGGGATTCATCAGACCATGCAATGCTCTGCCACTGCACCAACATCCAGTGCCAATGGTCACATGCCCTTTCCAATTGTAGTTGCTAATGTTGTCATGTTAACAATAGAACATGCATGGGTTGCTGGCTGCAGAACTCCATCATTTGGAGTGTTCGGTGCACTGTGTATTCACACACACTTGTACTCTGCACAGCATTAAAGTCTGATGTTAGTTCCGCCACGGAACTGCCTGTCTTGTTTTACCAGACTGCCCAGCCTACGAGGTCGGACATCTGTAATGAGGGGTGGGCCGCTCAACCCCATTATGTCTGGACATGGTTAAAATCTTGGTTTCACCACATGTTGAAGACACTCACCACAGCACACCTCAAACACCTGACAAGTTGTGTGGTTTCCAAAATACTCCTCCCCAGCCATCACACCCTGCCCTAGGTCAAACTTAGATCGCGCACTTCCACATTCTACAAATGGACAGCACACCCTCTGATACTACATGCACCATGTGTGAGTCTGGCTAGCAGTTGTGAAATTTAAAATTTTCCTGGCGGACTAAATGTTCAAAGAGATTTCAGTATTGCAGCGGGTCCTCGTAAACTTCATCCCATGATATTTCATCAGGAAACCTGCCAGTCATCTGCAGGTGAGCCATCAAAGACTGACGAAGACTTTCTCCCCTCAGCCTCGTCTAGCTTGCTGATAGTCTTGCCGCGCATGCTTCAGAGTCCGTGACAGAAGGACCACTCTGCCCAGTCCCAGTGGCAGCACCCTAACTGGTGGAACTGCAAAGATTAGCTGTCTGGCATTCCCACTTGCCACAGTCATATGGCATTTGGCGATGATAGGAATTCCATGCATGAATTAACAGGGCATCTCAGCCAAAACCATGAAATGGAAAGTGGATAAAGGGAAGAATGCACCAGCTAAGTCCCTAGCTTTTCTTCCCTTTGTCGGAAATATTTCCTTCAAAATAGCAAGAATCCCTAATAATTTTCAGGTGAAGGTGATTTTCCACCCACCATCTAAGATTTCAGACCTGCTGTTAGCCGGGGTGTCTGTCAGAATGTCATTTCCGTCCAACCAAAACATCCAGGAATGGGAGACAACCATTTTTATGTAATTTCATAGTAAATCGAATTTTCTCATGAATGGCAATTTTCTCATGAATGGCAGTTTTCTCATGAACGGCATTAACATTATGTAAAAACTCCATTAACTTATCTTGCCCATGGGGCCACACTATGCAAGTATCATCTCCATATCTCCTAAAAACAATTGGTTTAAGAATGGCTGGTTCAAGTGACCTTTCCTCAAAATTTTCAAAGAGCACTTCAATCAGCAATTCTTAAACCAACTGGTTCTTGGAGATACATGCATGGTACTTTTGTATTGTGGCCCCAGCTGTTGATCATCATAACTCTAGTCAAGAGAATATTCAATTTGCTACGGCATTAGAGAAAGATAGTTGTCTCCAATTCCTGGATTTTTTGGTTAAATGGAAAAGTGAGGCTTTCTCAGACATTCTGTTTACTGTAAGCTCACCTCACAATGATTTGTACTTAATCTCTTCAAGTTGCCGTCACCCATCACAAACCATGAGTGTGCTTAAAATCTTTGTACCCAGTGCACATACAGTGTCAGATGCAGATATTTTACCTAAAAAACTTGCACATTTAAAGACGTGTTCAGAGAGACAATGGATACTTGACCCAGTAAATTAACAGGGCATCTCAGCCAAAACCATGAAATGGAAAGTGGATAAAGGGAAGAATGCACCAGCTAAGTCCCTAGCTTTTCTTCCCTTTGTCGGAAATATTTCCTTCAAAATAGCAAGAATCCCTAATAATTTTCAGGTGAAGGTGATTTTCCACCCACCATCTAAGATTTCAGACCTGCTGGGATCAGTGAAGGATAATTTTTTCGGAAGGCAGGAATTTACAGAAATGAACAACAATGTCAGAGACAGTTGATCCTTGCAGTTCCACCAGTGAGGGCACTGCCACTGGGACCGGGCGGTGTGGTCCTTCTGTCACTGGGACTCTGACTCACCAGCAGTACTATCAGTGTGCTATATAAGGCGGAGCAGAGAATGTCTTCGTGTCTTCAGTGGCTCACATGAAGGTGACTGGCAAGTGTCCAGTTGAAATATCGTGGAATGAAGTTCACAACGACTGGCTGCAATCCCAAAATCTCTTTGGCTAGCAGTTATTCCTCACCAGGTGACACTGCTATCGCCTGGATGTCTTTATATCGATAATAGGTTGGTGGTCACAATGTTCTGGCTGATCAATGCATAACTTTCTACAGTGTTTGTAAATTCAGTACAGTAATTTGTTTCCTTAACCCTACTATTTCAATACAATCTGAGCAAGTAAGTGTGAAAGGTGTAATCTCAGAGGCATAGTCAACACCAGCAGAGCTCAAATCTACTCGTTATTGAGCTCTCCCATTGTTTTCCTAAATCGGTTTGATTCATACTCTCTTTGTTCCATGAAGTGCATTTCCTTTTTCCCATCTTTTCAATTGCTCTAATCATATTTGCTTACTGCACTATTGGTGTAGTGTTAAACTTTAATGATTGATTAAACAGAATCAGCAGAAGGGAATGACTTCCAAACTGCTGTTACGTGCATTTTCAGTTCTTAGAAATCCTGTGCACCTCATCTGGCTTCTGTATCAGTCCACATTTGGTTCCTCTCATAAACCATGACCAGAAGTGAGATGCCACCATGCTTGAGTACTGTTACCTACAGTCACTATCATTCCAATTGTGAACATTCTCAAGAAATATAAGCAGATGATCCTTGGCTCATAGTCACAGGTGGATTTTTCCTTTATTCTTATTACTTGGATATAAAAAATTAGGATATTACTCTTGTTACTATCAACTGAAGAGCATAATTGATTTTATGTAGCTTTCTTCTTGTTACAAAATCACTTCTTCCCTAGTTCAGCTTGCTGTGGTTCCTCTTTGCCACCTGTTTGTACAAGTTGTAAGTTTATTGTTATTCTGAATGATGACTGTCAGCTAAGAATTCTTAATGTACAACCACCCTGAAAAGTGAAAGTGGCGCAAATTTCATGACAGTTTTGTTTAGGTTAGAGTGTTGTTCTTAATATTCATTAAGAAGATATGGACAATAATTTCTTTAATTGATAAGTCATTGTTAATTCTCAAAATGAGAGCACAAATCTCTTGTTATAAAAATATCTCGACAATGCATAAATTATTCATGATATTTTCTTTTAGTCCAGACCACCTATAAGCAGCTGGACAAAGATTTTGAGATAGTTCTTTCATTTCATGTATCTTCATGAAAGGCAAGAGGAAACAACTGTTTTGTTAACTTAATTTCCATTGCAGTTTTTTAACAAATGTGTTTCCCCACAATTTTAATACATGTCAAGATTTTGCATTTAATCTTTTAACAACAATAAGTCATCCTCAAATGACCAATGGTTACACTTTTTGAGAACATGTGAACAAACAAACTGGATCTCCTGTTTATGGAAGACTCGACATAAGTATGTCATAGTTGTCACAAGACAGTGATGAAGATAGGAAACTGGTTTTAAATTTTGAGCAATAGGAAATCCAGGTTGGAATGCAACTTCGTTTCAACTATCCTGATTCTTTTGATGTTTATTCCTTGATTAATAAAAAACAGCATCCTTATACATTATTCTCCAGTCTTTATTTTTAGAAACCACCCATTGATTCAATGACAAATAAGTTGCACCATTTGGATAATATCCCGAAATGCTACTGTGATCAGAACATGGACCATTGCTTCCACTTTGTGGTTAATGAATTGTGAAGAAATGCTTTCTTGTGATCACAAGCCCATAATTAAAGCAAACTCTTGTCTTTCATTGACTTGCAGGATTTTACTTGCTCCTGCAAACACTAGAGTTTGCTTGAGCTAATTGTTGAGAAAAAACATGATATATTACTTGTAGTTTTACAAATCAGCATGTGTGATCCTTGTGGCTTTGTGCAGGGATAAAAATTTCTGTTGTTGGTTTAACATCTATATCTGCGTAATCACTCTGTTATTCACAATAAAGTGCCTTGCAGAGGGTTCAATGATCCACCTTCAAGCTGTCTCTCTACCATTCCACTCTCGAACGCCACGTGGAAAAAACGAGCACTTAAATTTTTCTGTGCGAGCCCTGATTGCCCTTATTTTATCGTGATGATAATTTCTACCTATGTAGGTGGGTGGCAACAGAATGTTTTTGCAATCGGAGAAGAAAACTGGTGTTTGAAATTTCATGAGAAGATCCCGTCGCAATGAAAAACGCCTTAATACAAAACGAGCTGCCCTTCTTCGTAATTTTTCGAAGTCATCCATCAATCCCACCCGATGCGGATCCCACATCACACAGCAATACTCCAGAATAGGGCAGACAAGTGTGGTGTAAACATTCTCTTTGGTAGACCTGTTGCACCTTCTAAGTGTTCTGCCAATGAACCGCAGTCTTTGGTTTGCTCTACCCACATTATCTATGTGATCGTTCCAATTTAGGTTATTTGTAATTGTAATCCCTAAGCACTTAGCTGAATTTACGGCCTTCAGATTTGTGTGACTTATCGCGTAATTGAAATTTAGCTGATTTCTTTTAGTACTCATGTGAATAAGTTCACACTTTTCTTTATTCAGTGTCAATTGCCACTTTTTGCACCATACAGGTATCTTATCTAAATCATTTTACAAGTCGCTTTGATCATCTGATGACTTTACAAGATGGTAAATGACAGCATCATCTGCAAACAATCTAAGACGGCTACTCAGATTGTCTCCTATGTCGTTAATATAGATCAGGAACAATAGAGGGCCTATAGCACTTCCTTGGGCAACACCGGATATTGCTACGAACCTTGACCTTCCTGACAGGAAATCACGAATCCAGTCCCACTACTGAGGTGATATTCCGTAGGCACACAGTTTGGTTAGAAGATGCTTGTGAGGAACGGTGTCAAAAGCCTTCTGGAAATCTAAAAATATGGAATCAATTTGACATCCCCTGTCGATAGCACTTATTACTTCATGAGTATAAAGAGCTAGTTGTGTTTCACAAGAATATTTCCTGAAACCGTGCTGACTATGTGTCAATAAATCGTTTTCTTTGAGGTACTTCATAATTTTCGATTAAAGTATATGTTCTAAAACCCTACTGCAAATCGACATTAGTGATACAGGCCTGTAATTCAAGGGATTACTCCTACTTCCCTTTTTTGGGTATTGGCGTGACTTGAGCAATTTTCCAGTCTTTAGGTATGGATCTTTCTGTGAGCAATTGGCTATATATAATTGCTAAATATGGAGCTATTGTATCAGCATACTCTGAAAGGAACCTGACTGGTGTACAGTCTGGACCAGAGGCCTTGCCTTTATTAAGTGATTTAAGCTGCTTTGTTACACCGAGGATATCTACTTATATGTTTCTCATCTTGGAAGTTGTTCTTGAATGTAATTCAGGAATATTTACTTCATCTTCTTTGGTGAAGGAATTTTGGAAAACCGTGTTTAATAACTCTGCTTTAGTGGCACTGTCATCTGTGACTTCACCGTTTTTATCCCGCATTGAAGGTATTGATTGTGTCTTGCCACTGGTGTGCTTTATGTATGGCCAGAATCTCTTTGGGTTTTCTGCCAGATATCGAGACAGAATTTCGTTGTGGAAATTATTAAAAGCATCTTGCATTGAAGTAAGCGCTATATTTCGAACTTCTGTAAAACTTTGCCAATCTTGGAGATTTTGCGTTCTTTTAAATTTGGCATGCTTTTTTCGTTGTTTCTGCAACAACGATCTTAACTGTTTTGTGTACTGTGGGGTATCAGTACTGTCATTTATTAATTTCTGTGGTATATATCTCTCAGTTGCTGTCGATACTATCTCTTTGAAAACATTCCACATCTTTTGTACGCTTACACGATCAGATCGGAAGGAGTGGAGACTGTCTCTTAAAAAGGCATTAAGGGCAATTTTAGCAACTTTTTTTTTTTAAGTAGATGTATTTTGTTTGATGGTTGTGGGTGTTACGGTATTCAGCCTAGCAGCAACTGCCTTGTAGTTGCTAATCCCTGTATTCATCACAATACTCACAATTTTCCCAGGTTTATTTTTTACTAAAAGGCCAAGTATGCTTTCACAACCATTTACTCTTAGAGTGGGCTCATGAACTAATTGTTCAAAATAATTTTCTGAGAAAGCATTCAGTACAATTTCGGATGATGTTTTATGCCTGCCGCCGGCTTTAAATGTATAATTTTTCCAGCATATCGAGGGTAGATTGAAGTCTCCACCAACTATAATTGTATGAGTGGGGTACCTATTTCAAATGCAAAGGAAGTTTTCTTTGAACTGTTCAGCAACTATATCTTCTGAGTCAGGGGGTCGATAAAACAATCCAATTAATAGTTTAGTCAGATTGTCTGGTATAACCTCTACCCATACTATTTTCACATGAACTATCTACTTCGATTTTGCTACAGGGCAAACTACCTCTGACAGCAATAAATACTCCACCACCAACTGTATTTAATCTATCCTTTCTGAACACTGTTAGATCGTTTGGAAAAATTTCAGCTGAACTTATTTCCAGCTTTAGCCAGCTCTCTGTACCTACAACTGTCTAAAATTTGCAAATACCTTTTCTCAGGGTTGCATAACAGGACCGACAATTAACTGAACACTGCTGTGTAATAGGTATTGATTCTGTCAAAGCTCCTGTCCAGAATTCAAAGTTTTGAAAGGAGTTTTATTTAGTCCACAGTTGTGAGCTATGTTGCAAAGATAACAGTTGAGATTTAATGTTTTATTAAAGATGATAAAGTTATTGACCATTGTACTTCATGGATGTGGTTTATATAAGAACCAAATATTAACTTCTTAATTAACAAAGAATCCTTAACAGTTCAGATGCATCTTGATACCATTGCATGATCTAGTAAAATCTCTTTACTTTAGCTTTCCCATGTATTGCACCTACACTAATTAGCTCTTCCACATATCTTTTTCGTACATGTATTTAAAAGTTGCATAACTACTTCAGGCAGTTCAACAAATCAATTTCTCTTCTTTATTGAGCTTGGTGTAATTTTTCCTAAGCACTTTTAATTATGTGTTTATGCAATTACTTTTACATTGCCTCACTGTCCCTGATTTAATAGATTTATTACTGTATAGTTCTTCTGGGTTGTAAACAGTGTCATGTAATACAACAATGAACAATTACTTCATCCACTATTGCAAGTGGCCTTCATCAGAGTACATAATACAACCAAGTCGGTGCAAATTATTAATATATTGCCTTAACTTTTCCCCTAGAGTTCCTTTAAAATGTCCATAAAAAAATCTGTCATATGATTGGATGCATTCATAATAGCCATCATATTGGATCCAATCACACACTGAATGTTAATTGTATGTATCTTTTAAGGACTTGTAGATGGAAGAATTATACAGTGTATTAATAGTTAAAATTTACTGTCCCTGTAGAATTACATACTCTCTTGAGACACAGTTACAATAGTGACTGAAATGTTGATTCGTTATTTTATGGCATTACATGGTCTTCGGTGCAGAAGAATTTTCTGGAAACTTTACTGCAGCTGTAAAAGCCTACAGATGTATACTAGATTTATGTCAGGGCAAAACCTTGTCGAATCCTATACAAACACCATAGGCTCCTGCATCGCAGCATCCATTACCAGCAAAAAATATTCCCTTGGCTCACTTTTTGTGTTAGTGTCTGATACACAATTGGTTGTCAGAATTTGATGGTTTAAAAAATATCTTTTTTACTTGTACTGAGGATAGCATTTCTCATTTGCTACTTGAGGACGGTCTTGTTCAGTCTCGGTAGATACTTAAGTTCCAGGAATGTATCGGGCAATATTTTTTTAGTCATCGCCATTTGTTAAGTGGTGCTCCCCCACCAGTTTGTACTCATTGCACTCAGCCTTTGACAGTCCATTATTTCCTCACGGAATACACTTTTTTAAACCACTTAGATTCTCATTTGTGTTTGCTGCCTGAATTCTTGGCCATTTTAGCGAACGACGTATGGACTGTCAACTGTGTTTTACTTTTTATCTGTTGTAGCAGTATGGTGAAGGCCATTTAATTTTTAGTTAGTGACCTCCGTTTCTCTGTGGCATATTTTATAGACCTTTCTCCAAGTCCCTGTTTTTTGCTGTCTTCTCTTCTGTCGATTTGGACTAATATGTAGTCATTTTTAACTCCTCTCTTTGTCTTCGTGTTCTACAGTAAAGTGATATGAAATACAATGAGCACATAAGTACAGTCGTAGGGAAGGTCAATGGTTGACTTCAGTTTATTGGAAGAGTCTTAGGAGAGTATAGCTCATCTATAAAGGAGACTGCTTGTAGAACACTAATGCAGCCCATCCTGGAGTACTGCTTGAGGGTTTAGGATCCTCTCTAGGTTTATACTCAATCTTAGAGCATTCATTTCTTTACTGTGTAGTGACATTAATATTTCACGGCATCTTAGAGCATTCATTTCTTTACCATGTAGTGACATTAATATTTCACGGTTCAGGATCACAGTCATGTGGTGGTCGTGGTGGGGTGGTTTTTTTTTTCCTCCTGTATCTTAAAATCTTCTGGGATGTATCCACAGAATTATCATGTCCATATATTTGGTCTGTCATGAATTGCACCAAATCACTACTCGTGTGTACTGTTTTTGTGAAAATTCATGTCACAAGTAGTGATTTGGTGAGTTTATGTTACCTATGTTAATAGGCCCAGTATACAGATACGATCATGACATACATACATGCTAGAAGTTTTTCAGATTTTGAACTGTGCCAAAGCACAATTATACCACGTGATACTGACCATATAGCCAAAATCGCAGTAGTGCAAATAAATAACTTTTACAGAGAATGGCAACTAAGACGTAATTTACAAAATCATAGGGAGATGTTGGTTCTGGATGGTGATGCTGCTCATCGATTAAAGTTGCTGTTATCCAGCACTAACTGGAAAGGTTTTCCTGCATTAGTTGTCCCCCCCTGCTTCAGTCCCTGTCATGAACATGTTGCCCGCAACTTTTGACTGGCAATACAACTTGGACCTGGTGTTGCAACTCACAGTGCAGTGTTTTACACTCTGTCATTGCAGGAACAAGTATATTTTCTGACCACAAGTACAAGCTCGAACAAATGAATTTTCGGTGTGCCACATGGCAAGAACAATTACAATAGTTCAATGATGACGTGAATTACACACTGAACCAGAACTGAATGAGAGCAAGCACTGAGCAGTGACTGGCTACATTGAAAGGTGCGGTAGGTGATGCTGAATGGAAAGGAACAGTAGTAGTGGCGGCGGGGCCTGGTTGTTTGCTGATATCCAGTCCATTTTGGACTGCCTACAAACACAAAGGTGAGATCAGGGTTGTGGGTGTCTCACAGGACGGAGAGTCTGAAGGCAGGAAAATCTCGGGAGCAGGAGGACAGGGTTCAGAGCGTGCGACGGAGGAAAAACAAATGCCAGTGGCAGCAGTGACAACAGGTGGGGAATGCTGTTGCAGCGGCAGTACCCGCTGAAAACCTGAGAACAGAATCGCAGTTCTTGAGTGCGAGACCTTCAGTAGCGAAGATTCTACCGACTGTAGCAGTTGTGGCTTCCTCACTCATGGACCACCAGTTGACCATGTACAGAAATTTTGAGTGTGCATCGATGACAATCAGCCAGATGATATCCAAGAGGGATCCAGCAAAATCAACATGAATGCTCTCCCATGGGTTGGAGGGTATTGGCCAGATAGGGAATGTCTGCCAGCATGCTGGCTGCTGCTGTTCGTACTGAGAACAGTTGCTAAGAAGATGGTAGACCTGCTGGTCTAAGCTCAGCCAATACACATGACGCCAGGTGAGTAGTTCAGTGCCCAGGACTCTCCAGTGATTTTGCTGCAGGAGCTGCAGTACTGACTGTGGGACCACCGAGGGAGATTGTTGGTCAGTAGTGAGGGGCATCACGCCACCCAGCAGGATGAACCAGTGGCAAAGGGGAAAATAATGGCAGAACAGGTTAGAATCTTGTCCAGGAATTTCGCCAGGTCAGCCTTGTTAGATGTACCTCTGCCCCTGTTGTAAAATGGTGTCTTTCGACATCGCTGCTGCCACATGTGTCATTGTGATAGCAATCGAGCCTCTTCATCCAAATGGAAGCACGAGGTCTCATCTTGGTCGAAATGGGTCAGGGTTCCACAGGAGACAGAAAAGGGTGTCCGTGTTTGCGTGTTATTTGGTATTCTTGAAGTGAATTTCATAGTGGTAACTTTGAGAAAAAGCACCCAGTGCTGGAGGTGGTGGGCAGTCCTCTGTTAGCTTTGCTGCAGAATCAAAGAGGGAGAGTAACAGCTTATGATCCATATAGGAAAACATGGAATTTCTTCAGCACAAAGACAGTCACAAGAGCATCCTTTTCGATTTGCGAATACTTCTTTTGCATAGCACTGAGTATCTTTGACACAAAAGCTGCCCTCGTATCCATTAGTCAGGGAACCCTGATGCCTGTTGTCTCCACCAACTGTTTACATGGTTGAAATGTGGCAAGAAACGGGGCTTGTATGAGGACCTGCCTCAGAGATGTGAAAGCTTGCTCACACACTTCTGACCAGACAAAAAGGATGCTCTTCTTCTGAGGATTGTTTAGCAGACACATAATTGACGCCATACCTGGGATGAATTTGCTGTAATATGTGATCTTCCCCAAGGAAGATAGGAACTCCTTTTGATTCCTGAGGTGAGGAACGGCGATGGTTGCTTCAACCGGCCTGTGTGTGTATTGAATGCAATCGCAGGAGATAAGTGCCCTAGGTATTCCACCAATGGTTGAAAGAAAACTGATTTCTCAAGTTTATGTTTCAGGCCTTTGGCAGCTACCACAAGTTTGCTAAGTGTCCTGTCATTGTAGATCCTGTCACCACAATGTCACTGAGGTAATTTGTACATCCTGGGATGTCCTGCAGCAATTTTTCGAGGAATTCCTGAGAAATGGCTGGGGCACTGGCCACCCCAAGATTGAATTTTGAAAAATGTTGTTCTCCCACAACTGCAGATTTCAGAATGGGATAAATGTTGATTTCTGAAAGTTGACTAACCTTAAAAATTCCACACTGGCACAGTTTTCCCCGTGACTTTCTAACAATAACTACCAGCATTCTCTCACAGATGTGGGTTGACAGCATCCCATAATGCAAGGGGCATAGATCATACACAGAACAAGTTGGGGCATGCTGACTTCTTTAAAGTGATGTGCTCCATAAAGTTCGTCTTGTTCCCCAGACCACCAGAAAAGCTCTTTAGAGTATTCCTTATTGAGGTCATTCAGTTTGCGAAACAGTATTTCTTCAGAGACCAGGTGGGCAGAGTCCTTGATGACAAATTCGAAAGCTGAAGAAGCATCGCGGACTAAAAAGATTCTCTGTATAAGGGCCCTGAACCCCAGGAAAGGTGAACCAGCATGCAGCCTGTTTGTATGATGCCTTGTTCGTGATTTGCCCCTTAAGGCGGATGTTTTATCTATTATATGTCACCAAGTGACAAGCTGTGGCACACAGAGATATAGATATGTTTGAAAGTTCAACAGAGGTGCATGTATTGACATGTAGCTGAACTTCTTTGTCACACAAAGTGAGAGTGATAAACAGTTCCTTAGGGGATACTCCTGGGTTGGAGGAGTCTGATGAAATCGCATTAATATCAAGTTAAATCAAACAATGGAAAAGCCAGAATGGAACGCGTGTGTGTGTGTGTGTGTGTGTGTGTGTGTGTGTGTGTGTGTGTGTGTGTGTGTTCGTACTGCTGACAAAGGCCTTAATGGCTTTCTATTGTGCCTATCGCGGATCAGCATCTCCGCTATATCGTGAGTATTAATATCGAGTTATGGAGACATGAGAAACGGCAGCATTTCGCTGCAATCCAAATAACAGATCCAACCATGCTTAAATCCCTTTTTCATCGTGGAACTCGCGTAGTACGTTCTCAGAGAATCAGCACAACTGACCTTTGTTGAATGTGTGCCTTGTTATCTACCTACTTTTACCACCACTGGTGTGTCATTGCATCTCATGTGGTTTCTTATCGATGTTGTAAACAGCCTTATCAATTGTACCCCACACAAGTGGCCAAGCTGCAGGGACTCAGTAGGAAATAATGTTTTGTGACTCCTGGAAATAAGAAATCATATGCTGAAGTGGTGATTTGGGACACAGTTATTTGGGAGGTTCCTCATAAGGAAGTGTGTCTGAAAGCTCCACAATTCAAAGATCCTTCTTCGGAAAACATTTAAAAATTAATCCAATCATTCAAAGTTCCTTGGGCTGCAGGTCATCGGTTAGATTTTGGAGGTGACGTGGTGGCCATTGCTTTAGTCCAGGAAGAGGAATCCAATCTCGCCAAAGCAGCAAATGCGGAAGTAGCAGAGAGCAAACACTGCCTACCTCTGGTGCAGTCTTGTAAACAACGAAGCAATCTTGGACCTATGACAGGCGTTCGTTTCTGTCGTGATCAGAATGTTTTTGAAAACATGTCACAGATTCCTGATTTAGGTTTTTCCGCGGTTAACCTAAATCACTGTAGGCAAATACCAGAATGTTTCTTTCAACAAGGCCACAGGTGGCAACCCACCCTACCTATTAACACGTTTTTATGTTTGTATATCTGTATATGTGACTTATATTTCCTTGTATTAAGCTAGCAGATCCTGTAAGATTATAAAATGATCCTATAATATATATGTTCTGATGCTAATATGGGGCAGTAATAATTTTTTTTTAATATTCATTTAATGACCTTGTAGGTAGCCAGTGTGAGAATTATTCTTTTGTAAATGTAGTGATCACGTTATTCTCCAATTTTTCTTAAGGCTAAATTTCGTTATGTTGTAAATGTGTTCTTTTATACCCCTACTAGATGACACATCAACAGACATGGAATGTGAGGAAATAGATTTTGCAGAACAATGTGGACTTGTCTGTAAACTGGTTAAATCTAAAGATTACAAGAGTGCCTATCAACAGCTGCGCTCTTTAGAAGAGAAGCTTCCTGCCCAAGTTCACTGCCTAAAGTAAGTAACAATTCCTTTAAGTATTTTTAAAAGTACCAGATTCGACTCTCCTGTCCTCTCCCGTTCCTGTATTCATTTACACTGCATACTACTCTTGGTATGTTAACTGATTTTCGGAATCTTTGTCATTTTTGTTTATAGATACACATTCATAGAATAAATAAAATCTTTGTTTAAGATGAGGAAAGATTTGACTGCTCTTATTTAGTTATTACCATGTGGAAAAAGTTGTTCTGAAAAGTAACATACAGCTTGAATTACAAGAACTCTTAGTCTTCCTGAAACAAGAACTTTTTAAGAGGTCACTTGCCTCAGGCAACAAATTTTGGGCAAAATTTTGCCTTTAGGTTCAGTATAAAATATTTTTTTTGATTAATTTTAATAAAAATAATTAGCTTAGAACTACATGCATGTAAAACAAGTGCAATTAGTAAGCAGCGTCATTCAATATAATTAAAGTTCCTCCAAGTTGACAGGGTCTCTGACTTGATGCGTGCAGCCTATCCCTTCCAGTCAGGTAACATCCATTGTTTGCTAACTGCTAATGTGCCTAGCTCAAGCAATACTCTTCAATAAGTCTAAAGTTCCTGGAAGTTGGGGGGTCTGTGTAGAATCAAATTACTCCGAAGCATTTTTCGGAGAAGAGTTGGCAGAAGAAAGCATCGGGATCATTATAAGTGGAAAGATAATTAACAATATTGGGTACGAGGATGATACTGCAATTTATGTACCTTCACCCCCACACATGGTCAACAATTTTGCCCAGCACAGTGAAGAATTTGGCATGTTTGTCAACATTTCCAAGATCAAGAGAAAATTTCAAACAACCTTGTCAATAATAGGAAATAAAATTGAACAAGTATCTTCCTTTAAGTACTTGGACAATGTGATGGGCGAGCTGTGTAACTGCGAGAGAGAGATCAGATCTAGAATAGAACAGACCAGGAGACAATTTATCATAATGAAAAACTTTCCATAAGATAAAATCTTAGTATGCAACTGAGAATGCAAATGATTTGTTGCTATGTATTCATTTTTCTCTATGAATGCAGAAGCAGGACTCTTATGGAATATGTAAGTAAAAGAATTGATGCTTTTTCAAATGCCTGTATCAATGTCTTACACATTTCTTGCAAACAAAGTAGTCCTTCAATGGGTGAAAAAACAAACAAAATTTATCGGAAAACATATTTTATACTTAACCTAAAAATAAAATTTTTCCCAAAATTTGTCGCCTGAGGCCTACACTCTCTTGTTTCGTGATATTCCATCATTTGCTAGTGCTGTCTTATTAATCTCCATTGTTTTGTTAATATTTGTGTATTTAAATTATTAACTAACTTTTACAATAATGGGTGGTCACAAATGAAATAATGGAGAAACTAGAGGAAGGAAGTGAGATGTCGTCCATAACATGAAAATTGTATTTGTTTTTCAGAAAGCCTAGTGGCAGTAATGAAAAAAATCAGGCAAGACTATACAATATAAATTTGATTTGTAGTGGATATGCTAAAATTATAGCAATAGGTATATTGGCGTTTTACATGTTTTTAAAAACCAGCTATAATTGTTTGTATTCTAATTTTATTGTTTAATATTATCTTCTCTGTAATGATTTCAAGTGATTGAATTTTATTCTACTCACGAGAAAGAGAAAGACAAAGTGTAAACCAAACATCACACCTTGTGGTTCTATTATTTCTGTTTCTGGTTGTTCAAGTCCATTCAAGTTGCGAATCTGCATTATGTTTGCATATATGAAAGATTTGAACAATGTAAGTATCACATAGTTTCTGTTTTAAGATACACAAACGTACAGGTAATTCCACATCAATTCTATGCAGAAAACTGACATTTTCTACCTGACCATCTCAGATTTCTTTCAAATTTGAGGCATCCAACGATCCAGATAAGAGATGTAAAATTACCAATTTGCAGAGGTATTATTACAATTGTGAAGAAAGTTACAGTTCCGAAAAATTTGGAAATTGTGTGAAATATACGCGCTCGTGTGTGTGTGTGTGTGTGTGTGTGTGTGTGTGTGTGTGTGTGTAAATTACTATAATAATGGTTCTAATCCAGATGCAGCAATGAAACTTGTATTATTGAAAAGCTAATGAGTAGAGCTTGACATTGATACGACTCTCTCAAAACATGTAATCTTCAAAAATTTTTTTTTTTTTTTAGAGATAAAAAATACATTGTATTGCTCCAGTGTGTTTATACAGACATGATAAATACGAAGATCATACACCAAAGGTACCATGCCCAAAAATTTATTCTGAGAGCATTGGTACACTATCAAAATGCAGAAGGTAGTACATAAATATGAAATATTAATTATTAAAAAGTGCAATTCATGAGTAATACTGTCCAAAAATATGGTTTATATTGTTGTAGTGGTATTATGAACTATTTAAATTGTAGCTTCAATGAAAAGGTAATGAAACGTGGTAAAATCACATCTCACAAGTCGCCAATTAAACTGTTAATGTTCACCACGTCGGAGGCAGGGAGGCTGTATGTCCTTCCTCTTTGTGTCACTGGATCCAGTCTTGTGAGAGCTTCACATCTTCTGATAACACAAATGATAGAGTTGGTCCATGTGCATGCAAGAAGCTGGCCTGTACTTCACCTGTTTATTCAAAAGTTACAAAACGTATGAAACCTGCCGATAACAAGCAACAAATCCATCTATGTCTGTCAATAGCATTTCATTCACCATAGCAATCACTGCATCTTCTCTACTCACTGAAGAGTAGACTATGTCCTTGTTTCTACTTTATCCTTGGTAATAGGTATTACACAGCGTAGCTTCTGGGTACCCAGAGTCAGCCTCGAATTCTTGAATTCAGCTTCGCAATATCTTCTCCTGGTTGGAAGCCAATGTATAGTGGAAGACACATGAAGGAATATTTTCTTTGCACCACTGAAACAACTGTTGTGGTGTCAAAATATGATTCTCATGAGGTTGCTTGAGACTGGCAAGTGCGGCTGAATCTTTGCAGTCCCTGCAACCCCTTCACATAGTCCTTTTCCAAGTGCTGTATCAAAAAAATACAATTTTGTTGAAATTCTTTTTGTTTTTGTATTGAGCAGCACATCCATCTGAAAACTAGTGAATAAGCTCTGGAGTTGCAAAGTGACATTTTAAGAAGTTGATGAAATTGTGCTGAAAAGAATACACACACACACACACACACACACACACACACACACACACACACACACTCTGCAGTATCAGGCAACTGTAGCAGAGTGGCTACAGTTGCCAATGAAATTCCTGTACTTCATTTTGGATGATGAAACGTAAATTCTTTGCAAAATCACAAACAGCAAGATACTCACTTACTTTGAGGGTTCTTCTTTAGTGATTTTATAGAACTGTGACTGCTGCTGGCTGATAAATGAGTGCGGAAGGAGCTGTTGTAAACTTCATGCAAACATTTCATTAAATATCTGTTGTTTTTGTGTGTCTCCAGAACTACATTGCGTGTTGTTGACCAACACTTATATGTTGAGACCGGATTATATGCATTTGCAAGTTGCATATGCATTCGCATATTTGGCTCCTTTTCACCGGTTATTGCATACTTTAACTAAAATTAGTGACGATGCATATTTTCGCTCTATGTTTACAGTATTTTAAAAATTCAAACGGTCGCTCTCTAGCCCTATCTTTTTTTGATGTCTCACAGATTGACCGTGACATAGAACTGTGTGCAATTGCTAACCTAGAGGCCACTGCCTAGTGAAATCATTACAGAACAGGAGCAGGTAGACAGAGTCAATGCTCCTGCGCCTGTGTCCCTGGTTAATCCCCTTCGCTGTCATACCGTACATGTCGGCAACAATTAAATTAAACCATGCAAGCTTTTAGTTGCACATCCATTGTTACACAGTTAAACCTGTTTACGACATGTAATGTGTAACATGGTGTGCACCTTGCCACCCAAGTAAAGAAACGTCGTTTTGTGCATAGCTGACCATCCTGGAACATTTACACATGACGGAATTGTTTTATATTGTTGAGTTTGTGAGGAAAACGATTTGTGCAAAATAAGTTTTGATCAGTATGTCAAGACAAGTCTTCATATTGCAGGAATGCAGAAGAAAAGACCACGACAGCAACTTCTGATAACAGCAAGTTGCGGTAGCAGGGATTTGTCCAAAGGTAACCAAAAAAACATTGGTTTAACATGGATCTGTGTGAAGCATTCATTGCAAGCAATATTCCTCTTCACAAACTTACAAATCCTATGCTCGAAGGTTTCCTGCGCAAGTATTGCTTAAAACAAAATATACCAGATGAATCAACATTGCGTAAAAATTACGCACTGACAATTTATGCAAATGTTTTGGAAGAAATACGCCATGAACTCAAGGGCAGCATTATCTGGATTTCAGTTGACGAAACTACAGGCACTTGTGGCTGTTACATTGCAAATTTAATTGTTGGTGCTTTAAAAGAAGAGCCTATTTAGCAGCCTGCAAAAAACTTGAAAAAGTAAATCATTCTACAGTCACCAGATTTGTGAATGAGGGTATTAGAAAAATATTTCCAGAATCTTCTGCAGATGAAAGGGCGTTTGTGTTTTTCAAATGCTGCTTCCTATATGATCAAAGCAGGAAAAGCCCTCAGAGTACTTTATCCCAATTTGATTCATGTAACATGCTTTGCTCACGGAGTAAATCGCCATGCTGAAGTAGTACGTTCCACGTTTGCAACTGTAAGTAAACTAATTTCATCCACAAAGAAAGTGTTTCTAAAGGTTCCTGCTTCAAGACCTACAAAGAAAAACTACCAAATTTACCTTTACCTCCCGAACCAGTGGTAACTCATTGGACTATGTGGGTCGGAGTTGTGTTGTTTTATAATTGATCATTTCGAGGCCATTAGAGTGGTAGTAAATGGCTTCGATAGTGCAAAGGCTTTTTCAGTTTGCCAGTACAAGGAAGCTTTTAATGATTCCAATGTTAGAAAAAGACATTGCTGTGATTAGCACTCATTTTTCCCATATACCTGCAAGTATTAAAAAGCTTTAAACTCAAGGTTTGGCATTGAATGAATCCATTCATTCAATGAATAAAATTATTCTAGTGAACTTCTCATTGCTGGAGGTATTCCCAAGAAAATAGACAAGTTTGAAAACATTTTAGACAATAATCCATACTTCGAACCCTTGTGCCAAATTGATAGTTTTAGTAATGGGATGGGTGAACTGTTACCAGAGACAGTAAGTGCCAACATAGCACCCAAATTCAAATACTGCCCAGTTACCTCAGTTGATGTAGAATGGTCCTTTTCTGCTTATAAAAATGTTTTGAGTGATCAAAAACGCAATATTACTACCGAAAATTTGGAGCAGTACTTCGTCATTTATGTTTACAGTAGTAGAAAAACGTAAAAAAATTGTAAATTATGCTTCGGTCCAATAGTATTAATTAAAAGTTAATGCTGTTCAAAAAATTCGTGATTGTATGTTATTTTTTTAATAAAACGCTACGGAGTTTTTGAGCGTGCCCCCTCTGCGTGCAATGTATCTCTAAGTTCTTCCTGTACATATCAATTGTTTCGCTGCGACTAACTCGCATCACATCCGCTTGTTACTGACAACAATAGCAAAGGAGGAACAATTCTTGAAACGCAGTATATGTGCCCGTTTGGCAAATTTTTAGAAAATAATCCCAGAAAGGCCCGCAGAAAGTATTCAGAAAATGACAGCATTCTAAATGTACCAATTTTTCGCATGGCCGTCACTCTTCCATGGACAGTTCAACTTTGAAATATAATTCACACAGTAACTACAATGTTTTTTTATTATTTGATCTTGCATATTTTGACACTTTTCATGCCATTTTTAAACATTTTTTGATGCATATTTTAAGGTTTTTATGAAAGACCTGAGTCGAAACAAGGCCCCCGGAGTAGACAACATTCCATTAGAACTACTGACAGCCTTGGGAGAGCCAGTCCTGAGAAAACTCTACTGTCTGGTGAGCAAAATGTATGAGACAGGCAAAATTCCCTGAGACTTGAATATAATAATTCCAATCCCAGGTGTTGACAGATGTGAAAAATTATCGAACTATCAGTTTAATAAGTCACAGCTGCAAAATACTAACACGAATTCTTTACAGACGAATGGAAAAACTTGTAGAAGCTGACCTTGGAAAAGATCAGTTTGGATTCTGTAGAAATGTTGGAACATGTGAGGCAATACTGACCCTACGACTTATCTTAGAAGAAAGATTAAGGAAAGGCAAACCTACGTTACTAGCATTTGTAGACTTAGAGAAAGCTTTTGACAATGTTGATTGGAATACTCTCTTTCAAATTCTGAAGGTGGCAGGGGTAAAATACAGGGAGCGAAAGGCTATTTACAATTTGTACAGAAACCAGATGGCAGTTATAAAGAGTCAAGGGGTATCAAAGGGAAGCAGTGGTTGGGAAGGGAGTGAGACAGGGTTGTAGCCTATCCCCGATGTTATTCAATCTGTATATTGAGCAAGCAATAAAGGAAACAAAAGAAAAGTTCAGAGTAGGTATTAAAATCCATGGAGAAGAAATAAAAACTTAGAGGTTCGCTGATGACATTGTAATTCTGTCAGAGACAGCAAGGGACTTGGAAGAGCAGTTGAACGGAATGGACAGTGTCTTGAAAGGAGGGTATAAGATGAACATCAACAAAAGCAAAACGAGGATAATGGAATGTAGTCCAATTAAGTCAGGTGATGCTGAGGGAATTAGATTAGGAAAGGAGACACTTATAGTAGTAAAGGAGTTTTGCTATTTGGGGAGCAAAATAACCGATGATGGTCGAAGTAAAGAGGATATCAAATGTAGAATGGGAATGGCAAGGAAAGCGTTTATGAAGAACAAAAATATGTTAACATCGAGTATAGATTTAAATGTCAGGAAGTCGTTTCTGAAAGTATTTGTATGGAGTGTAGCCATGTATGGAAGTGAAACGTGGACGATAAATAGTTTAGACAAGAAGAGAATAGAAGCTTTCGAAATGTGGTGCTACAGAAAATGCTGAAGATTAGATGGGTAGATCACATAACTAATGAGGAGGTATTGAATAGAATTGGGGGAGAAGAGGAGCTTGTGGCACGACTTGACTAGAAGAAGGGATCGGTTGGTAGAACATGTTCTGAGACATCTAGGGATCACCAATTTAGTATTGGAGGGCAGCGTGGAGGGTAAAAATCGTAGAGGGAGACCAAGAGATGTATACACTAAGCAGATTCAGAAGGATGTAGGCTGCAGTAGGTATTGGGAGATGAAGAAGCTTGAACAGGATAGAGTAGCATGGAGAGCCGCATCAAACCAGTCTCAGGACTGAAGACCACAACAACAACATGATGTATATGATCCCCTTTCTACTTATATGTAATTTCATCGTGCAGTTCATACCAAACAGTTCAAGAAGATAATCAGTCAGTTTTGTCACACTTTGGCAATAGGGCCAGGCACACAGTATAACCCCACTTTTACGTTCCTGGAATTAATGTTTTGCCGACATTTACAGCCTTTTTTATTGGTCCTTTAACATTGTGGGCATTGGAAATTTCAATTTGCACCTGATTTTGCGTCAACATATTTATAATTTTCCCACGATTTACGCATTATGAAAAAATGTTTGTGGAGAAGAAATGATGCTGGCCGTGTAGTAGTGTTTACAAATATTGTGTGGTTAAGTTTCTTGACACTAGGGCACTCTACTCAGCTGATTTGAACTGGTAAACGTGTAAAAGTTGGAACAGTTCATGCCGTATCTCCCACAGCTGCCAAGTTCTAATTGGCATTGTGGCTGATGGTAGTAACTAGGTTTGTTCAAATGAAGATATCATGACCAATTACAACCATTTCAAAACTGTCTTTACTGTGGAAAAACAGTTTTTTGTGATCATCGTGACCCCTTTGTCGAACCATATTTAGCGTGTTCCAGCGTATAGCCACTTCGAGCGCTAGTTGACGCTGTCATTCACTTTGCCTTGCTCAAATGTTTTCAGTTTAAACACACTGCAGGTTACATATTTTATTCATGTTGAGCAAAATGTGTTTTGAGAATTTATTCTCGTTGTCAAGTGCAGTATTTATGTATGTATTTTTTGTGATGTTACACAAACAAAGAGCATGAGTGATGGTACGCGCGCATCCGTGTGTGTGTGTGTGTGTGTGTGTGTGTGTGTGTGGGGGGGGGGGGGGGGGGGGGGGTTTCTACATAACTGATAAGGCACAGTATCTGATAACCTCAAAAAGATGACTACAGTGCAAGAGACACAGAATAAAACATATTCAAGCACTACACAAAATACTTATTTACATATTTGCACTTGACAACGAGAAAAAATTTTTGAAACTCATTATTCTAAGCACAAAAAAATATGTAACTAGTGCAGTATTTCATTATTTAAATAATGAATGACAGCTGCAGCCTTTCCAAAACCTTGATTATGACATATGAAATTGAGTCAAACATTCCTATTTCCCTGACAGTTATCAGTTCCAGTTACATCAGTGGTTTTTATCAGATAATAAACCTTCATTAGATAATAAACAAGTCCCTGACAAGTCTTTTGATGCCTGCTATGTACATATATCTTACATAAAGTGCAAGGGGTATCCTATAAATAACTTCTATAGCTTAAAACATTATTTCCCACATTTTACCACGTGTTACACCATTTTTTTGAAAACCCTTGAAAAGTGTAGAAGTGGAGCTTCACTGTATCTTTCAAATATACATTCCTTAAGAGTGTGCAACAGTAGCTGCTTCTGCTTATGTATTTTAATTCCATTTTCTTTCACAGATGTAGGCTTTTCTTCCTGGTATCACACAGTTCACGTTATGATCACAGTGAAAATCACACATTGAATGTTTTCCTCACGCAATGTCTTACCCTGGATTTGGATTTGGTGTCACCAAAGTAGCAAATTCTGCTACTGACTGTTTAGCTGTTTAAACAATGTAATTTAAAGTGGAAAATTCTTTCATGGTTTTCCTTATACTACAGCTCTTTAAATATCTTGCTAAAATTTGTATATTGTCACTCATGCAATCTGAATTGTGAAACTTATCTCTCAGCTGGGCTACAATTTCTCTTTCTCTGTTTATTTCACAGTGTTCTTATTCCAGTTGTGCCACATAAGTATGATCTACTTCTTTAAATGGATTCCAACAATACAATTTTGACTTGAAATCCATTTTTTGCAAACTACTACTGCAACTGTACGCTCTGGGTTGAGTATAGCCATGAAACAAGCTAACAGTGATTGGCTGAAACAAGTCTCTGATTGGCTGTTCACAGCAAGAAATGTTCCCCAATTGGTCAGAATAACAGTGACTGCTGTTGGCTGCTGTTCTGGAAAAAAACGGATACGTAGCTTCTTACTGCATTTTGTTAGTGTGATGATGTAGATGAAATAAAGGTTATGATTCCTTTGGCGTGCCTTCTTGATATTTATCATGTTTATAGTAACATATAGAAGCAATACAATTTTTTTCCAAAAAAATTGAAAGTGGGGTGTTCTAAGATATACAAAGTCAAACGTTAAGATTAATGACCGTGAATGTGAAAGTTCTTAGAAACATTAGATGCTGCATATCAATGTAAAGCTCTAATCATTAGCTTTTCAATTATGTAAGTTTCCTTGCTTTATCTGCGTTAGAACCAAATTACGGTCATTTATACATGCAAATTTCGCACAATTTCCAAACTTTGCAGGCCTGTAACTTTCTTCACAACTGTCATACACTTCTGCAAATTGTTAGTTTCCCATCTCTTATCTGGCTCATTGAATGTACAAAATTTGAAGGAAATCTGGGTGGATTGGTTTGCTGCATTGAAGTGGCCCATACATCTGATATACAGAGGATATAAGAACAGATTTGAATGTTCAAAGAAATGATGTATAGATATTAAATAGAAGATGAAATAGAGTATGAATGTGAATAGCAATTTACTTATGGAAATATGTATCACATGATCATATAGATTTTATCGTACCAGTGGATACGTGTACATAAATTAGTAGACAGTAACCATGTGCAGATAGCTTTCTTCTTGTATGCATTTGTGTGTCATTTTTAATAGGGATTAATGCCTTACGGTTACTGTAATAATACAACAACAGTAAAGGACATAAACAAATTACTCCAGGAGAGTAAATCTCATAAGATTAGTGTGGATTTTATATTTTTTGGTATTAGGTGAGATAGAAGTTAACCACCAAGAGGATACGAGTATGGAGGAAATAGCTGATGTAGTGAAATATGAAACACGAGTTCCTGGACTGTCAGCTGGTCTTCATCAGAAGGGTAAATCTTGTTAATATGGTACTTGGCCAGAGAGTTTCTCTGACACTGGAATTTGTTGTTCTAAAAATGAGAGCAGAAAACAAACATGATCTGGCACCAGTAAAAGCTATAGAGCGGGCAGCAATTTAATTACAGATTGCTTTCAAAAGGAGGTACAAGTGGGACAAAAATTAAAAGATCATGGCTAGTCTAGAATGAGATCAGAAATGCTTTATGTTGTGTGCCCTGCAGATTATTTTCTCACTTGGGTTCAGATGCTGAGTCTAAGTCATCCTTAGCTAAAGAGGAAGGAATGATTATTTGGAAAAAGTTTAGTCAGAAAGTGCTTTGCCATGAAAATTCACTAAACTGTAAGCTTTGTTTTGCTCAAAGAATGTTCTATAGAATCTTCTCTTGGAAATGGGGCATTGATGGAGAGCTACAAGACCATATAAAGAAGAGAAATCTCGTTGGAGAGCAGTGTTGCACTGTATTACTGATGCTGTTCTTTTTTCTAGCAAAACAAGTGTGTCTGGAGGAAAAAAGAAATTAGTGGTTTTGTTGAGCCAGAGAGTGGTAAATTTCTAATTACCATTGAACTCATACTACACTATAGCACCCTCCTTCGTCAGCAAATCAGACACCACAAAACATGAGAAAATTAGCTATTTTTTCAAAAATATGTAAGATAGATTCCTTGACGTAATTGCCAGCAAAATAAGACAAGATATAATTAAAGATATTTTAGATGCTAAATACTTTTCATTGTTTGACTACAGTCCAAATATCAACCACGCTGAGCGGATGATACATGTAGTTTGTTATGTCATGTTAAATGGCTCAGAAGTTGTGGAAACTTCTGTTGATTTCTTTTTCTGGTTAGAGACAAAATAGGAGAAAAATTTTGTCAAGAAATACTGCAAAAAATATAACAAGATGGGTTGAACATAAAATACAGAAGAGAACAATCTAATCTTCCATGAATGAGATGAACTGGAAAGTACAAAGGGGTACAGTCAGGAACACTTGAGAATAATAAAGTGACCTTTTTTGAACCACATGTTACTCTTTAAATTTTGTAACAGTACATACAGCAGAAATGTGTACCAAAGCTCAAACTTTTTTTGAAACTATCTGTCATTTTTATATATATATTCTTTGTGGTTTCAGCTTCAAGATCAGAAATCTTATAAAAACATGTACCCATACCGGTATAAACCCAGAGCAAGAGTATGTGGTCTGCGAGAGTAGAGGCCGCCAAAGCTCTTTATGAGCACTTTGATAGTTATGAAGGGCTATGGAAGAGCTTTAAAATATAACTTTTCAACACCAGAAACAAAAACGGAAGCAAAATCTGTTTTAAAGTGTGTGAGAAAACTCTAATTCATTGATTTAACTTGCTCTTGATATTCAATACTTTTTTTTAAAAAAAATCATCATCTCAATCAGTTTCTGCAAAGAGACAACCTTATGATTGATGTAAATGTGCTTGAATTATTAGAATCCCTTCGAGCTTTCTTAAAGCTTCTAGAGACTCCTGTACCTCCAAAGCTATTTCTGAAGCCAAAGTATTAGCAGAAAGTAGTCAATATCAATGGAATTCTCAGCAAAAAGTATTACAGGAAAGAAAGATGGCCGATGAGCTTTGTGAGGATGAAGTATCCAAACATTCATAGGAAGATTTGTTCAGGCTGTCCCTGTTAGTAATAACTGGCAGAGTAATAATGGAGCTGAGTTTCAGGTTTATGGCACTAAAGAAAATTAGTGCAAAGTTTAGATTCATGTGTGGTGTCAGAATTCAAAAGAAGGAAGTGGAGAATTTAAAATACAAAGCAGCAGAATTTTCAGATACCGTTACCTTTGTACAAGGTAATAACATAGAAGAATTTATGTTTGAAACTTTCACCATATGCTGGCAGTAGAGAAAGGCTTACAGAACTGCATCATCGACATAAAATTTAATTTATAAAAATAAATTGGTAGAAGGAAATCTCAACCTTACTACAGCCTTAAATATGTTCTTCATAATCCTATTCGTGTCTCCTCTGGAGAAAGGAGTTTCAGCAAGCTGAAACTAATTTAAAATTATTTGAACAGCATGATTGCTCAACAAAGTTTACCAAATCTATGTATAATCTCCATAGAGCTGCTTCTGTAAACTATGATGAGATCATGAGCATTTTTTCTGGAAAAATAGCTCAGAAGTGAAAATTTACATTTATTATTTGTACAATGAATTTGGCGTTTTCAGTCTATAAAATAAGTCAGTGTTATGAGATGGTGATATTTATTTTGGAATATATTAAATTACTGTTGTAAATCTCTCTATTTTCATGAGGGGTGGGGTGGGGGGTGAAAGAAGGAACAGCAAAATTAACCTGACCCCTCGTGGCAAAGTCCTAGTTCCAGCCTTGTCAGAAGGCAAGGATTTTCCAGTGTAAGTTCTATGCTCTTAGTGAGGAAAAATGTAATTGCAGACAAAGATCACAGACTCCATTGTCATTCCAAGCTCTTACTTTCAGATTGCATTTTTACAAAACATACTTTACTAGCATGGAACGGCATTAATTGTGGTTGCCTCCCTAGAAAAGTATCTATGTATAATACTATTTACACTATGTGATAAAAAGTATCCAGACACCCCCAAAAACATGAGATTTTCATATTAGGTGCGTTGTGCTGCCACCTAGTGCCAGGTACTCCATATCAGTGACCTCAGTAGTCATTGGACATCATGAGAGAGCAGAATGGGGCACTCCGCGGAACTCACGGACTTCAAAATTGGTCATGTGATTGGATGTCACCTGTTTTATACATCTGTACTCGAGATTCCCAGACTCCTAAACATCCCTGGGTCCACTGTTTCCGATGTGATAGTGAAGAGAAAACGTGAAGGGATACATACAGCACAAAAGCGAACAGGCCAATCTTGGCTCTTGACTGACAGAGACCACCAACAGTTGAAGAGGGTCCATAATGTGGAATAGGCAGGCATCTATCCAGACCATCACACAGGTATTCCAAACTGCATCAGGATCCACTGCAAGTACTATGACAGTTAGGTGGGAGGTGAGAAAACTTGGATTTCATGGTCGCTGTGACGAAGCAAGCTGAGATATTTTTTACTTCCCCTCTTGTTTTACCATCTGCTTCCTTAAAATGAATATAATCTGTATTTTCATAAAAGAGAAACTTTGGCCCTCAGTTTTAAAGAATATAATGCCAGATCTAATTTTGTGCTTAGTTTTATGTATGTAATTGATTTTCTAATTTATTTTGACTATTCCTAGTTAATACTTTTGTTATAGAGTGAAATCAGTAATTGTTTCGTAGCTTAAATTCTATTGTTGATGTATAAATAAATATAAATTCTCTACTAATTATAAATATTTGGAGGAACAACTATTAGTATTCTTAAAAGGTCTATTTGGCTCTATTCGAAAAAGTGTTAACAAAGAGAGCCCTTAATTAATTCCAAAGTAATTTTTAGTTTCGTAAAAAGTATTGTTTCCGTAACTATATGTCTTACTTTCATGATTTAAACAAATAATTCGGCTTAAGCCTAGTAGTAGAAAAAACTGTTAAAAATGCAGAAGTTTTTTATGTATTCAGTTAATTTAATGAGTTGAGTTTTAATTGTAATTTCTGTAACTTAAACTTCGAATAATGTGTAATTTCAGCCCCTGTTATTGTGAGGATATATAAGGCACCAATTTTTGGTCCCGAGACAGTCAGTCCATGGTCGAGTTTCAGACGAGAAACCTGCGTTGGTTAGGACAACAATAATGCTTCAACTTAACTGTGAAATAAGTGTTACACAATTAGGCCATGTGTTAATACCATGACAGTGTCTGCTCCATACGTACCTTTCTATTCTTCAAGAACTGTGAACTTTGTGAGTAGGTTTTTACTGCTCGAAGATGTTCAACAGTGAACTATTGTATGTTTGCCTGCAAACTATTAAGGAGGCTTATCGAAAGTTAAACGATAGTGCAGTGGCCATATTAAATGTGTATTATCGGGAGGTTGTGAACAGTGAAAGTAAAAAAACTGTGAAACGCAAATGTGCACCTGTCGACTATATCATTTAAAGTAGTCAGTTTTCAACTTCGAACCCCCACCCCCCTATTTTTCAGCCAGTATAGCAATGTAGTACATCGCCACCAAGGACAATCAACAAAGAAATAAAGCAGACAAACTGTCAGAGCGGATACTTATAAGCCACACATCACTCTGATAAATGCCAAACGACGCCTCGCTTGGTGTAAGGAGCATAAACGTTGGATGATAGAACAGTGGAAAAACGTTGTGTGGATTAACGAATCATGGTACACAATGTGGCAATCCAATGGCAGGGTGTGGGTATGACGAATGCCCGATGAATGTCAGCTGCCAGCCTCTGTAGTGCCAACAGTAAAATTCGGAGGCAGTTGTGTTTTTCATTGAGACAGCTTGCACCCCTTGTTGCTTTGCGTGGTACTATCACAGCACGGCGTATGCTGATGTTTTAAGCACCTTCTTGCTTCCCATTGTTGAAGAGCAATTCAGCACTGGGGAATGCATCTTTCAACATGAGTGAGCACCTTTTCATAATGCAAAGTCTGTGGCGGAGTGGTTACACGACAATAACATCCCTGTAATGTGCTGCCCTGCATAGAGCTCTGACCTGAATCATATAGAACACCTTTGTGATAGTTTTGGAACGCTGACTTCTGCCAGGCCTCACCGATCAACATCGATACCTCTCCTCAATGCAGCACTCCATGAAGAATGGGCTGCCATTCCCTAAGAAACCTTCCAGCACCTGATTGAACATGTACCTATGAGGGTGGAAGCTGTCATCAAGGCTAAGGGTGGGCCAACACCATGTTGAATTCCAGCATTACCGATGGAGGGTGCCATGAACTTGTAAGTCATTTTCAACCAAGTGTCTGGATACTTTTGATCACATAGTGTACATCCCAAAAGAAATGCTACTGTGGATTTCTTAAAGAAATTGTTTCTCTTGTAATCTTTATGTACCCATTCTTCGTGCTGTCGGTTACTGATCCAGGTATTCCAGGGCCTTATGTGTGTGAGCGAGTGTATACCTGTCCTTTTTTCCCCCTAAGGTAAGTCTTTCCGCTCCCGGGATTGGAATGTCTCCTTACCCTCTCCCTTAAAACCCACATCCTTTTGTCTTTCCCTCTCCTTCCCTCTTTCCTGATCAAGCAACCGTTGGTTGTGAAAGCTTGAATTTTGTGTGTATGTTTGTGTTTGTTTGTGTGTCTATCAACATGCCAGCACTTTCGTTTGGTAAGTTACTATGCGCCTGTGTCTGTATATGTGCGGATATATCTGTGTTTGTGTGTGTGTGTGTGTGTGTGTGTGTGTGTGTGTCTGTGTATATATATATAACATACATATATATATATATATATATATATATAAAACATTCCACGTAGGAAATATATATCTAAAAACAAAGATGATGTGACTTACCAAATGAAAGTGCTGGCAGGTCGACAGACACACAAACAAACACAAACATACACACAAAATTCAAGCTTTCGCAACAAACTGTTGCCTCATCAGGAAAGAGGGAAGGAGAGGGAAAGACGAAAGGATGTGGGTTTTAAGGGAGAGGGTAAGGAGTCATTCCAATCCCGGGAGCGGAAAGACTTACCTTAGGGGGAAAAAAGGACGGGTATACACTCGCTCGCGCGCGCGCACACACACACATATATACAGACACAAGCAGACATATTTAAAGACAAAGGGTTTGGGCAGAGATGTCAGTCGAGGCAGAAGTGCAGAGGCAAAGATGTTGTTGAATGACAGGTGAGGTATGAGTGCCGGCAACTTGAAATTAGCGGAGATTGAGGCCTGGTGGATAACGGGAAGAGAGGATATATTGAAGAGCAAGTTCCCATCTCCGGAGTTCGGATAGGTTGGTGTTAGTGGGAAGTATCCAGATAACCCGGACGGTGTAACACTGTGTCAAGATGTGCTGGCCGTGCACCAAGGCATGTTTAGCCACAGGGTGATCCTCATTACCAGCAAACACTGTCTGCCTGTGTCCATTCATGCGAATGGACAGTTTGTTGCTGGTCATTCCCGCATAGAATGCATCACAGTGTAGGCAGGTCAGTTGGTAGATCACGTGGGTGCTTTCACACGTGGCTCTGCCTTTGATCGTGTACACCTTCCGGGTTACAGGACTGGAGTAGGTGGTGGTGGGAGGGTGCATGGGACAGGTTTTACACCGGGGGCGGTTACAAGGGTAGGAGCCATAGGGTAGGGAAGGTGGTTTGGGGATTTCATAGGGATGAACTAAGAGGTTACGAAGGTTAGGTGGACGGCCGAAAGACACTCTTGGTGGAGTGGGGAGGATTTCATGAAGGATGGATCTCATTTCTGGGCAGGATTTGAGGAAGTCGTATCCCTGCTGGAGAGCCACATTCAGAATCTGATCCAGTCCCGGAAAGTATCCTGTCACAAGTGGGGCGCTTTTGTGGTTCTTCTGTGGGAGGTTCTGGGTTTGAGAGGATGAGGAAGTGGCTATGGTTATTTGCTTCTGTACCAGGTCGGGAGGGTAGTTGCGGGATCCGAAAGCTGTTGTCAGGTTGTTGGTGTAATGGTTAAGGGATTCCGGATTGGAGCAGATTCATTTGCCACGAAGACCTAGGCTGTAGGGAAGGGACCGTTTGATGTGGAATGGGTGGCAGCTGTCATAATGGAGGTACTGTTGCTTGTTGGTGGGTTTGATGTGGACGGACGTGTGAAGCTGGCCATTGGACAGGTGGAGGTCAACATCAAGGAAAGTGGCATGGGATTTGGAGTAGGACCAGGTGAATCTGATGGAACCGAAGGAGTTGAGGTTGGAGAGGAAATTCTGGAGTTCTTCTTCACTGTGAGTCCAGATCATGAAGATGAAGATGTCATCAATAAATCTGTACCAAACTTTGGGTTGGCAGGCCTGGGTAACCAAGAAGGCTTCCTCTAAGCGACCCATGAATAGGTTGGCGTACGAAGGGGCCATCCTGGTACCCATGGCTGTTCCCTTTAATTGTTGGTATGTCTGGCCTTCAAAAGTGAAGAAGTTGTGGGTCAGGATGAAGCTGGCTAAGGTAATGAGGAAAGAGGTTTTAGGTAGGGTGGCAGGTGATCGGCGTGAAAGGAAGTGTTCCATCGCAGCGAGGCCCTGGACGTGCGGGATATTTGTGTATAAGGAAGTGGCATCAATGGTTACAAGGATGGTTTCCGGGGGTAACGGATTGGGTAAGGATTCCAGGCGTTCGAGAAAGTGGTTGGTGTCTTTGATGAAGGATGGGAGACTGCATGTAATGGGTTGAAGGTGTTGATCTATGTAGGCAGAGCTACGTTCTGTGGGGGCTTGGTAACCAGCTACAATGGGGTGGCCGGGATGATTGGGTTTGTGAATTTTAGGAAGAAGGTAGAAGGTAGGGGTGCGGGGTGTCGGTGGGGTCAGGAGGTTGATGGAGTCAGGTGAAAGGTTTTGTAGGGGGCCTCAGGTTCTGAGGATTCCTTGAAGCTCCGCCTGGACATCAGGAATGGGATTACCTTGGCAAACGTTGTATGTGGTGTTGTCTGAAAGCTGATGCAGTCCCTCAGCCACATACTCCCGTTGATCAAGTACCACGGTCATGGAACCCTTGTTCGCCGGAAGAATGACGATGGACTGGCCAGCCTTCAGATCACGGAGAGCCTGGGCTTCAGCAGTGGTGATGTTGGGAGTAGGATTAAGGTTTTTTAAGGAGGATTGAGAGGCAATGCTGGAAGTCAGAAATTCCTGGAAGGTTTGGAGAGGGTGATTTTGAGGAAGAGGAGGTGGGTCCCGCTGTGACGGAGGACGTAACTGTTCCAGGCAGGGTGCAATTTGGATAGTGTCTTGGGGAGTTGGATCATTAGGGGTAGGATTAGGATCATTTTTCTTCGTGGCAGACGTGATAACCGCTAGCCTTGGTGCACGGCCAGCACATCTTGGCACAGTGTTACACCGTCCGGGCTATCTGGATACTTCCCACTAACACCAACCTATCCGAACTCCGGAGATGGGAGCTTGCTCTTCAATATATCCTCTCTTCCCGTTATCCACCAGGCCTCAATCTCCGCTAATTTCAAGTTGCTGCCACTCATATCTCACCTGTCATTCAACAACATCTTTGCCTCTGCACTTCCGCCTCGACTGACATCTCTGCCCAACCTCTTTGCCTCTGTATATGTCTGCTTGTGTCTGTATATGTGTGGATGGATATGTGTGTGTGTGCGCGCGAGCGTATACCCGTCCTTTTTCCCCCTAAGATAAGTCTTTCCGCTCCCGGGATTGGAATGACTCCTTACCCTCTCCCTTAAAACCCACATCGTTTCGTCTTTCCCTCTCCTTCCCTCTTTCCTGATGAGGCAACAGTTTGTTGCGAAAGCTTGAATTTTGTATGTATGTTTGTGTTTGTTTGTGTGTCTTTCGACCTGCCAGCGCTTTCGTTTGGTAAGTCACATCATCTTTGTTTTTTGATATATGCATTGCTCATTTGGGTTACGGACTGCTCACCAGCTGTAGATTTATCAGTGCACTTAAGTTTTCTCATGTGTGAAAATTTATTGCAATAAAACATCAAAGTTTACTTAAATATATTCAGAAATTGTTCAAAAACTGTCTTACATGTCCATCTCTGATCAAACATGAGATGGGTGTGCATCCAAGTTGCACATTGTGAGAGTGTAGATCTAGTCATCAGCTAGTTTCACCAAAACCACCACAATATTACACATTGTTAGGAAACAGTTTGTGAAGATATGCTGTTGAAGATTACGACCGTTCTAAAAACATGCCTGTATAGTTAATTTACCCTATCTTCTCACCATCACCCATCTGGTTTGTGTCATTCATGCACCAACTCTCTTGACTGCGTTTGTACGTCACACTGTGTTGCCAATGTGTTCTGCAGTTGAGCTCGTCTCACATTTTTATGCATAAGAAATCTTCTGTCACAAGGAGCCCCTTGAGTGCGAGGTCACCGATTCAGTCTTTAGTAAGGCTCAATTGAGAGGTGTGTTAACAATTACGACAGGAAAAATATTAGCTGCCAATGACTCACAATGTGCATCAGGAGCGCACAGAAAATAGGTGCCCGGGAGGTGCAGAGGTCAACCTTCTGTGGGATACGTGTAGTACACTTTACAAAATGGATGTCATCAACATTCAAGAAATGTTCTTTGCAAACCATTAACTTGCACCATGAACATCAAATAAGAAATGGTGCACCAAAGTGATCACAAAGGCTCGCATCGTAAAGATCAGACGCGAACTCCTTAGGAATTACAGACAGTGGAGGATATTCAGCTAGTTATCCACTCTTAAAGAATGCATATAGAATCATATTAGTGTAACAAAGTTACGCAAATTGATGGATGTGATGGCTTGCAACCAAATGCAAAATAGTCTGTCATGGTGCTTTACATGAAACTGGCTATCCTTTAAGGAATAGTTTCAGAGTACAATAATATGTTTTAGATATATAGGAAAAACAAACATACAGAGGCCGAATTTGTCCAGTGATTCCAGATGCCATGAATTGCAAGTTCTCACTCGTTTCAGGAGCGGTAGTTTGCTCTAAAGAAGTAGGATTTTTACACAGACAAGGAATTGAGCAAAAGCAAGTTATGGTGACCATTTATTGGCTAAAAGCACCGACCATACAATACATGAGCAGTTTGTATCATGCCAGTCGTAAGATTCTCACTAACAATAAGGTAGTTGTCAGGTAGTTCTCTAATCCAGAAATACCATATCAAATTTTCCAGAAAGTAATTTGATGGCCAGTTGTCTTGTTTGTTGATCATTGTTTTATCTTCTAGGTGAATGATAGTGCAACAGACTTTCACACTTTGTTGAAGGCTTTGATCAAAGTTGATTTGATGAGATACAAGCTGAGGATGGCTAAATTGCGACGGGACATTGCAGGAATCAGAAAATAGCTAAGTAGAAATAATCAAGGAAAGAAAAGCTATGACGCGTATAAAACATAACAGAATATCCTAAATGAATCGCTAAGAAGCAAAAATACCTTTGATGGGTGATCCCGTAGTGAGGAAGGTATTCTGGCAATTGAATAGTGGGGTTATTTAATGCAATAGATGTTAACATTGTTTAAAATTTTGTATATTCTCTTTTCTTTCTCTGCAGCCCCACCCTGTCCCCTCCCACCCATTAACGTTTTATTTTATGAGCTGCTGTGAGATACTTCCTTTTTCTACATTTGTGGTACTGCTATGAGCAGTGCTGCAAGCAATGACTTATTGGGTTGCGTTGTGGCTGACGTACTGCTGGTCGCCAGTTTAAATCCCATCCCAAGCAGATATTTGTTACTTAGTATTTATCATTTCTAAAAGATCCTCAAAATTTCTAACATTTGTTTGTACAAGGGTCAATCAAAAAGATTCCATTTCAAGCATGTACAGCCCAGAATCGTATGCCAATGAGGCAGAATTGCAGTGAGGCAATTGTCCTGCCGACACACCAGGTACAAAAACCCAGTTTGGTGAAACAGTGTGTCCTGCTGCGTGAAGTAGTTCATAACTGCTTGTTCCATGTTCTTGTCATCCAGGAATTGTCAACCTCTGAAGGCCTTTTAAGGGACCAAAGGCACGATAACCATGAGGGAGAGATCAGAACTCTAGGGCAGGTTCTCATGTCTCTCCCACTTGTCCATAATGGATGAGGCTGACTTCCCAGATTGACGGTGTCTCGTGTCGAACCACAACCAGCAAGGAATATGGCACACAATTCTACAACAGAGATTTTCGTCAGACACGCTGCATCATGCATATTCTTTATTTTTCAGTGAATATCTACAGGTTTCCAGAATGAGATTTTCACTCTGCAGCAGAGTGTGCGCTGATATGAAACTTCCTGGCAGATTAAAACTGGCACGATTATTGGTCTACACTTCCCGATAATAAATTGTCGGGCGTGAAACCTCTTCCCTGTGCTTGGACCTCTTCCTCCCGAACTCGTTGTTGGGAGGAGGTAATTTTTACTAGACTCCGGATAGGGCACTGTCTTTTTAGCCATCGGCATCTTTTAACTGGTGACCCTCCCGACTTTGTCCCCACTGCTCTCAACTGTGAGAGACTTTTTACTTCAGTGCCCCTATATTACTCCACTATGTGCCCGTTTACAGCTGCCGCATGATAAATCTTGTCAGTGAAATGACGTTGGTCATTTGAAGCTCTTTTTGGGGAAATCAACCACCCCCCACCCCCCTTCTATAGTGATTTTCTAAGCTTTCCTTCTGTTTTTTAGTTTTCTTACATTTTGAGTTTCGCTCCCATTGCTGTTGATTTCCAATTCGGATATTTATTTATTAACATCTCCCCCTCCCCCCTCCCCCCTTCCCGCCAGGCACAGAATGGGCACTAATCACCATAGCAGTTTTGTGCCCTAAAACCATAACCAAAAAAAACCAACAAAATGGCTGAAAGAATTCAACCAAGTTGCCAAATAAGGCAGGTAACATGACATGATGTGTTTGGCAAATCTGTATTTCTACTTGGACAGCACAGCCGAGCACAACAAAGAGATGCTAAATTGCGGGACAAATTCCAGGCCAAACTGAAGAGAATATTTGAGCATAATCAGCAGCATGACCACCCAACAGAGAACAAGGCGCAGTGTCATAGAGGAAGAACACAGTCTTGTATAGAGAATAGTTTGATCCTATAGCACGTAGTGATTCCGAATAAGAATTCGAACAAAATCTTACATGTGGTGAGAGGGGTAAGGGAAGACAGGAAACATGTTCTTCTGAGAAGTGATTGTGCAACAGTAGAGGAATTCGTCAAGTTGTGTCTGAACTTTGAGGAAATGCAATGGAAGAGAGTGAGATGAAAGTGGCATGACTGACTCCTGAATGTGATCCCTATGACAGTTGTGAAAGACCTCACATCATTTACAAGACAGTTGCTAAGAGAAGAAATACAGCCATTTACGGCAGCCATAAACTCTGGCTATGTATGAGAGTGATTTGAAAAGTTCACAGGATCACAACCTGATGTCAACAATAGCACAGTGAGATTCCATCGTAGTAACAGGTTGTTCTTTGTGAGTAAACATGTGATGTGTCAGAGCTCTGGGTACGAGTCTGTGTTGCAGGTGTCTGTTTTATCCTCTAGTGATTTGCAAAGAGAAATATATGGAAGCAAAGGAAATTTGTGCCATTTTAAGAACACGCTGGGGGACTGTGCTCCTTCGTAGTCAGCTGTTAGCAAGGGAACAGATAAGTTCAAATTTGGTCGACAGCTTAGACGATGATCTGCATAGTGATCGTCCAAGATATGCCTCTACCCCAGAAATTGTTGCAAAATGCAAAAAATTGTCGTGGAAGATTGCCAACTGAAGGTGCCAGAAACTGCTGAAGCTGTAGGGATGTCCTCTGAATGGGCATATCAAATTTTAACAGTGGAATTGGATATGAGAAAATTATCTACTAAATGGGTGCTGTGACACTTAACACAGGATCAAAAACACATCAGACTGTACATGTTTGAACCATTTTCAGAGCAGCCAACAAGATATGTTGTGCCGATTTGCGGCCACAGATTAATCTTGGGCCTATTACCATACCCCAGAAACGAAACAACTGTCAAAGCAATAGAAACATGTTGCTTCACCTCCACCACCACTACTGAAGAAAGTAAAGGCAGTATGGTTGGCTATAAAGGTCCTTGTCAGTTTTCTGGGATCCAAAAGAGATTCCGCGGATAGTTTATCTACCCACCGGTCAAACAATTATGGAACGGTACTACAAGAACCTCGTGGAGCAACTATAGCAAAAGGTGTGTGAAAAAGGCCAGGTTTGCCAAGGAAGAAGGAAAAATTATTTATCAAGATAATGTGCACCCCAACGTCTGTTGTTACCATGGCGAAAATACATAAACTAAGATATGAATTGTTGCCACACCCTTCGCACTCCATCAGACTTCCATCTATTCCCAAGTTCAAAATTTTCCTTAGTGGATGGAGATCCTCATCAAATGATGAACTGACAGCCAAAGTTGATGGGTATTTTGTAGACCTGGAGGAATCTATTTTTTGAGATAGGTTCCAGGCATTACAATAATGCTGGAGTGTGCAGGAAGACTACATTGAAAAATAAAAATATTTACTGAGGTAAGCCATTTGATTCCGCCCATTCTGAAAACTTGTGAACTACCCTCATGAGCAGGAGATAGCAGCCATGAATGTCAACTTCATACATCCAGAAGAAATACAGAATGTTGAACTACCCTCTTACACACGAAACAACAGCCATGAATACGACTTCATTCATCAGGAAGTAATAGAGAATATTGAAGAAGATGTGTATTGGACTCTACCAACTCAAATTTATGCTGCAGCCATCAAAGCCAGCATCTGACCATTGCAGTTACAACCAACTCCTCTGCGAAGTATAATGTCTCACAGAACAACAGACATTTGGAGGACGGAGGACAGCACGTCGGTATATTTCCAATGTGGATATGCTGTGATACAAAAGCGATTGTGCTGAAGGTGGCAAATGAGAAATACGTCCATCCAACATGGTGTTCTATCAGTGACAGAACACAGCCCCTCAAATTTGTTGTTTTAACAGATTGTAGTCGTAATGTTATTCTCGGATGTGTTTTCTTGCGGACATTACAAGCAGTCGTAGATTGTGGAAGATCAGAATTCCAGATTGACAAAACTGTTTCAACAAGCACACATAACAAAGAGTACTCTGGGTGGTCGTTTGTCTTTGAAGTTGTTGTTATCCCACCATCATCAACAAAATAAGTTCCGATCATCAGTCTATGTCCTCAGTTAAACTGGGAAGCTTTTATCGGTTGCAGAAATCTACATACCAGTAATGAAATAAGCACTGCAAGTGGTCAAGGAGAACCTTGGATCACCAATTGTCACAAGCAACTTATCCCTAAAACTATGTGTATAGGAAGAGCCGAACCAGCCCTGGATGGATAACTCAGTACTATCGACATAGAATCATGTACAACTTTGTTTACAGAATCATGTTCCACTACCACTACAGACAATGCAGTGGAGGAACTATTATCAAACTGCCAATAAGATCCGGTCTGACCAAGGAACATCAACATCAAGTGGTAGCCATTCTGTTCCAGTTTTTGAAGCCTTTGAAATCTGGAGTGGAAAACAGACAGAACAAGAGGCCCATAGTGAAACACCACATCAATACTAGGAATCATTCACCAGTTAGACAGCACTTCTATAGGGTATCACTGGCTAAGGCCGGTATTTCACTATCAAATTTCTTTGTCAAACTTACTTTACTTTCTCGTGTCCGGAGATTTGTTTCAAAGCCTTTCAGCCCAATGTCGGGCCAAGTCCAATGTTTCTCTCTTCTCGGACCATAGTTCATCAAGGGTACACCTTGTGGGGCAGATGGAACACTGTAGAAGGTATCCTGAACTTCACCACAGTCGCATTTGTTGTCTCCTTCGTCCTTAAAGCCCCATTTGACTAGGTTTGCTTTAACTGGTGCTACGCCTGTTCTGATGCGGTTCAGTGTTCTCCAAATCTTCCAGCTTGATGTACTGCCACTGGGTATTTCTCGTGTGGCAGGGTAGTCCTTCGGAGGCTCGTTCAATTCACTAGTGAGAAATCTCTTACGGGATTTAAAGTCTGCTACGTCCACATGAAGAACCATGCAGCGGGTGGCCCTCGTCGAAAATCTGTTTAAATTTTTCTGTAAGTTCGTGCGCAATTCTTCGGGATACAGGAGATGAGAATCCAGCTGCTTTTTATATTTTCCCAAGTGGAGTGGGTTTCATGCATCCTGTTGTTAGCCTGCATGTTTCATTAAGGACTGTAGTGACTTTTTTGGCATGTGTGGATCGAGACCATACAGGGCATGCATATTCTGCTTTGGAGAAGCAAAGTGCTTGAGCAGTTGTTCGTAACACAGTCGGACTAGCTCCCCATTTACTATTCGTCAGTTTTCTTAAAATATTGTTCCTGGTGCAACCCTCAAGTGACACACGCAATATGTCATTATAACTTATAATATGGTAAGTTGACGGGCTTCACCTTATAAGAAAGGATTTTGGTGTATATGTTGACCGCGTGTACCTGAATGGAGGCAAAATCAGACTTTCACCCACTCAGCAACAACAATGATATGTCAAGCAAGTCTGAAGTGCAACTACACGTTAGGACGGACAAGAAACAACACAGCAGATGCTACCAAATTGTTAATAATACGGTCGCCAGCCTAATTAGGCATTAACTGAGTTTCTTCCCTGTACAAGTTGATGTACGTTCATACAAAACAACACGTAATAACACTGCATAATATGGTAGATTTTAGAACCAGAAAATCTACTGAACTAATAATTTCACTTTCTGTACTAATATGGACAAGCCATAAAAACACAGCAATACACTATAATGTTTACTACTAACTTCATACTGTCCATTGATCTGATTAAAATCGGGCATAGGTTACCCTAGAAATAGCACTTTCAAAACACACATACAATGTCAATTTTGAAAAAGGTAAAACACTAATAAATTTTGATTTTATATTGACTTTAACTTTGCTGGTCAAGTCAGTTCAGTACACTCCAGAATTTAAATGAATAGAAAAGAAAAAGGGGAGGGGGGACCCTGAAACTGTTACGATCACTGTACTGAAATTTTAATTATTGAGATCATGAAGCACTCAAGATTTCCAATATATTATTTACTACTCTTTTTGTCTTATTTCTTGCTTATTTAACTACCATTATTTTTGTCTCAAATTGACTAAACTTCATTACTAAACCCATTTCAAAATTATCTTCCAACTTTGTCAGACCTATGTTCTTTACTTGTATATTCATTAACAATAAAGTTCTTTAAACATCATTCTAGCATAGATAGGTCTGCAGGTAATTCTTATTAACATAAACTTTAAATCTTCATTTCGGGACACTCGGATTGCACATGTGGAAAGGACCCTGTCTAGGTTAGTGATTAGGATAATTAAATGATAGGACAGTTCTGGTAAAAGTTAAGTTGTTATTGAACAGTCAGGAACCAAAGTAAAACTGGTCCACACGAATACAGTACTAAAAGTTTCAACCTGTTCGTGTTGATGCGGTGGTTGGCGGGCAGCGAGATGGCGAGGCGCACAGCACACGTACTGTCACAGCTATGGCTCTTGATGTATCGGCACTTTGCTTCTTCTTAGCGTCGCAATCCTTTTACATTTAGTGCCTATGGAATATAGCCATGCTGTATAGTCGTCGGAAATGGCACATCCGAGGCTCAATGAAATCACGTTATCCAGGAGAGCCTCCTCGATCCAGAGCGTGTTTCTCAGACCGATGCCCAACTCCAACTACCTCTGTTGAGCCCGTTATGCCGTGCCGCGCCCGTGTGCATTTTCCCGCGCTCGCCTGCCATCCACCTTTTACTGCTCCCCTACAGACAGGGTATTCACCAAAGGTTTTGCATTCTACGTATCCTAATATATTGCCTACGTATGGACCAGGCGCACAATTACAATTTTAAACATGTTACAATAGATTCAACATGGGTTACACTTTAATTCTGTTACAGCATTGCTTGAAATTTGACATAAATATTAATATTCACATCGAAAGTTGCTTACAGTTTCTTTAACATAATGACACGAAAAGAAAATGAAATGAAATCAAAACATTGCTTACACTAATTTATCGAAAATCAGAAGAAAAAATTATTATATGTACAGTTGTTGTTACACATGCCCCTGTTTCCAGTAAATTTTACTAAGTACAAATGTGATGGGAACACTAAAATTTACATTTATACAGTGGTTCTGAATCTTTATGTGAATGTCCCAAAAAAAAATTTATACCACAAACTTCCTTTCACTCACATTATATAGGTCTACACTTTTTAACATATCAAGAACATTTACTTATCGTTTACTTAAGTGCCTTTGGCACAGTCCAATCTCCTATCACAACATTATTTAAATAACAAATTACTCATTTTTACTAAAATTCTCAAAGAAATAATTTCAAAATCTGGAACACAAACATTTAACTACAAAAGCAAATACAAATATCTATATACACTATAAGACAATTTATTGCTGCTTGCATTGAGTGGTAGTCCATTTCCTTACTTACATAAAAAAAAAAAAGCACACACAATAATATGTAGAAAAATCACTACATATTTTTGCTGCCCACTTTGGTTTTCGGCAGTCCCATCTTTATTTGGCTTGCAGCATTTGCTATTTCTTTTCAGCCCTTTTCTCCATACGTCTTTACATTTACAGTACATTTGGTAATCTGAAACTCACATAAGTACATTACCACACTGATATTGGTACACATATACGAGGGCGGTTCAGAAAGTAACCTCCGATTGGTCACAGTGCGGGTTGTGGGGGGAGTAGCGACGCCATCTGTGCGTTCACGCACTCAACAGGTCAGTCGGCATCAAGCCGTGGTCGAGTGAACGTCGTACCTGCGCTAGTTTAGTTTTTGTGGCAGTTTGAAATGTGTGCTGCAATAGAAAACCCCGCCAAATGTGAAGTGCGTGCTGTCATAAGGTTTTTTACAGCCAAAGGATATTCTGCAGCAGCTATTCATCGTGAGCTTTGTGCCGTGTACGGACCAAGAGTTATGAGTGAAGGAGTTGTCCGTGAATGGGTACGTTTATTTAAAAGTGGACGAGAAAACGTTCATGATGAAGAGAGGAGTGGTAGACCATCATTGGTGACTGACGAACTCGTTCAGACAGTTGATGCAAAAGTTCGTGAAAATCGACGTTTCTCAATGTCGGAGTTGTCTACTGGTTTTCCACAGATTTCTAAGACTCTCTTGTACGAGATAGTGACAGCAAGATTGGGTTACCGTAAGTTCTGTGCACGATGGGTGCCCAAAATTCTTACCGACCACCACAAAACTCAAAGAATGGCCTCTGCATTAGACTTTCTGTCACATTATGAGGACGAAGGAGAACCATTGTTAAACAGAATCGTGACTGGTGACGAAACCTGGATTAAGTACGTGAACCCTGAGACAAAAGAACAATCAAAGATGTGGGCACATTCAAATTCGCCTACCAAACCAAGAAAAGCCTCGCAAGATTTTTCTGCCAGAAAACTGATGGCAACGGTGTTTTGGGATGCCAAAGGGGTGTTGTTGGTTGAATTCATGGAACGTGGTACGACCATTAATCAAGACGTGTACTGTGAAACAATAAAAAAGTTACGAAGGGCTATACAGAACAAACGCCGTGGTATGCTGACTTCTGGTATCGTTTTTTTGCACGATAACGCCCATCCTCACTCTGCTCGCAGAACAACGGCCCTTCTTGAGTCCTTCAAGTGGGACGTTATCAACCATCCACCTTACAGCCCAGACCTGGCGCCAAGTGATTATCACCTCTTCATGCATTTGAAGAAATGGCTCGGGTCACAGCGGTTTCATGACGACGAAGAGCTCAAAGATGCGGTCACAGGCTGGCTCCAGGCACAAGCGGGTGATTTTTATGCAGAAGGAATTTCAAAGCTTGTGAAGAGATACGATAAGTGCCTCAATCGCTATGGAGACTATGTAGAAAAATAGTGCAAAGATGTAGTTGTAAGATGTATATATTAAAATATTTTTATTTAACTTGGTGTATTTTTTTAAATCAACCGGAGGTTACTTTCTGAACGGCCCTCGTATTTACAAAGATTTGTTACATTTGGAATAAATTAGTTTCAGCATAAGATACAGCATATTTACTGCAAATTGCTCTCTGAGAGTACTTAGGTCTCTCACTCCTAGGAACATACAGTGCAGGTCCACAACATTTATTACACCTAAAGGTCTTTTGGATTTTGGGTAGATCAGGTAGTAAGCATTATCGTGTGGAATGTTCTGTATTATATACGGTCCATTATAAATATATTTAAATTTGGAAATTTCATGGTTCAGTTCACTAGACTTTTCGTGGGTTTTTAAAAGACCATAATCCCCAATTTTAAATTTTGAAACTTTCAGATTTTTATCATGTCCTTTAAAATCTAGATTCAGCTTTTTGCTTTGCCCTTTTCCTGACTAATTCTTTCTTTTGACTCAACCCCAAACTTGTACAAGGTGGAAATTCTAGTTTTTCTTCTATTAAACTTTTACTTCTACTGCCTAACAAAATTTCTTCTGGTGGGAACCCAGTAGTTTCATGATATAATGTTCATGACATTCTCAAAGTCCAATATAAATCTGCCCCAGACTCTAAATCATGCCCCTTCCTGTTTTTTCCACAACGCACCTTGGTCGACTGTGACATCATCCCAAGATGCGTTCCTGCCCTATGAACCATTTATATCTGGGGGCTTTTTCGGTTTCTGGAGTTCAAAGTCTTTACTTACTTGAACTCGTTGCAAAATAAACACTGAATCGTCCGGTGGCTCTTTCTTTCTTTGTTCAGTCTCAACATCTGGATTTTGTTTTGAAACTTCATCATCAATATATACAATATCGCAATTAACTGTATTTCCATTATTTTCACTATTACCGAAATATTCGTCATCTGAACACTCGTCAGAATCCGACCATTCTGGCTCGCTTTCAGGTCCTAACATAAAAGCTTTTCTGAAACAGGCACTAAGTTCTCCTTCTGCATTTTCGTCAGGCTTTAATTTTAATTCAATATCCTCTTTTGGCAAAACGGCCTCATTATCAGCTTTACTCACATCCACTGTTACTACATATTTAGTGTAATCCTCGTGGACTTCAATTACTTTCAGGTAATTACCTGCCTCTTCCTCACGGTGCCTTTCGGTAGCAGCTTGTACTATTGGCGGATTGTTAACAGAATTTACTTCCTCGTCAATGCTAAGGATTTCATCCTCCAATTCCTTCCTATCTTTAAGCTTCGACCTATCGGCAGCACGCGTACTTTGCGCGGCGCTATTTACTCTCTCCTCTTTAAACTCGGGCCACGTCACCTTATCGACGTCCCTACTATCTCCTTTTTCACTAATTAACTTCCTTGCTTCATACTCCTTCTTAAAATCCTCCCACTCACATTGCTTGAGGCCCTTGTACAGATCGTCGATCTGCACCCGCCAATTACTTACTTCCGCTAATTCATTCTCGCCTTTTACTTTATTGCTAACACTGCTAACCGCACCTCTCTGTGTATCCACAGTTCCATCTATTATTTCCTTCGCCACAGAATTACCACTCGTAATGTATTCACCAGCTCTTACGGCAATGTTCGTATCTAATGCTGCCTCACCACTAGCGGCTTCTCTCTGAACAGCTGTTCAGCTAGGCTGGGCCGTTGCCCTCTGGTGCTCCACTCGCCTGTTAACAAGTATCGCTCTGCGCGGCAAAGATGACTCATTCGCGCTCGCACCTGACGCTTGTTTCGCAACAACACATTGCGTCGTTCCACGCCTGTCTCTAACCTGTCTCATAACTTTACTGTCGGTCCGGTAACATTTCTTAAATCGGGGCCGGTATATACTGTCCGCTTCCATTTGGCCCGCAACGTTCGCGGAAATCAGTTTCCCGCGTCGTTATTATTTTGCGCGGTGTACCCTCTACCGCGACCTGAATAACTTCCTCTTCCTCTACCTCTACCTCTCTGTATCATATTGACGCGAAACCCATCGCCGTCATTTCTCTCGTCATTATTACGGTTATTCCTGTTACTAAAATTTTGATGATTGGCACGACTTTCGCGCCAATAGTCTTCGTCTTCGACCCTTTCGAGAAACGCTTGGAAGCTGCGATTATTGCTTCCCACGTATCTCTTCGAATCGTCTGGAAGCTTTTTATATAGCTCCCATATGATTTCCGAATCGGGTCTTCTCCCTCTTAAATGCGTCAACTTCCGCTACCAATATTCGCAGAAATCTTTCAAAGAATTCCTGCCCCTGTTATCATGAAGCTTGGCCATGATAAGCTCGCGCCATAAATGATCTTGTTTTTGTTCGGACCAATGTTCTTCCGTAAACTTTTGCTTAAATTCTTCGAACGTCATTCGTTCGGTATTCAAATTAATTCCCCAGCGCTTAGCATCACCTGCTAAGGCGCTAATTACTACGTTTATCTTTTCCTGATCAGACAAGTGTTCAGGAAACATCCTCTCACAATTTTTGATGAAATCTAACGATGCCACCCGTTATGTTTCTTGGCGGGATCGAAGCGTTCCTCACCTTCTAACAGCTTCGTAAGTGGTGTGCCACTACAGACAACACCAGGTCTATCTTTAATTTTACTCTCAAGATCGTAAATTTTGCCTTGAATTTTCGAAGTATTTTGTTCACGTTTTTGTACACATCCGGTAACTTTCTCACCTAAATCTCTTTCAGTGTCTGAAACTGCCTTTTTCAATTGTGAGATTCCGTGCTGACATTCGTTTATGATCTCAGTTTTAAGACCGAAAACTTTTTTTCGCCTACTTTTGTTTCAACCAGAGGCTCTACTTTCTCTTGGATGTTGAGGATTTCAACATCAAATCTACTGTTAATGTTGTCAATTTCCCCCTGCATAGTATCCATATTCTTGTGTCAATTTCAAATTTCATAGAATTTGCTACAGAACTTAAATTACCCACTTTTTGTTCTACCTGTTCTATTTGTTTACTAATTTTAATTCCTTGTTCTTCGACCTGTGCTTTAAGCTGCCCAACGTGTGTTTTAAGCTGCTCGTTCTGTGTTTTGAGCTGATTACTTTGTGTTTTAAGCTGCTCGTCAACGTGTGTTTTAAGCTGACTAACCTGATTACTGACTTGTTTTTGAAGCTGATCATTCTGCGTTTTGAGCTGCTCTGCAACGTGTGTTTTAAGCTGATTATTCTGTCCCGCAATTTGTTTGGTTAATTGTTCAAATAAATCGTTCATGCTTAAAATTTTCACACTGTTTTGTTCTACGGAATCTGTGTGTTCCGATCCTACTTCAAAAGTTTCTTTTGGTTCTTTCTTTATCTGTGGAGAATCAAATAAGTCAGTGGATTCATTCACATACCCACTATCATCTACAAAGTCACCCTCTACTTCTTGTTTTATCCCTTGCTGTGTTCGAGGCACTCTCGGCATTTCAATCTGTTTGTTAACATGTTCGTGATATTGTATGTACGCCAATTGTCTACCGCTAACGCCATCTGTTATCTGGCTGCGTACACTCCTGTCATTGCCAGCCGCATTTTCCATTACGCTCGGCACACCTACTGTGTCTACGCTCCTGTCCATACTGAATGCAAATTACACCCCACTCCACCGTACTTGACGTTCACTGCTATTTACTTAACTAAATATTATTGCAATTCGTGCCACTGAACATCCACTGTTTGGTATCCACATTAATTTTTGACCGACAACAACTGGATGTCCTGTCACGGTCGCCACTTGTAACCCTCAAGTGACACACGCAATATGTCATTATAACTTATACTATGGTAAGTTGATGGGCTTCACCTTATAAGAAAGGATTTTGGTGTATATGTTAACCGCGTGTACCTGAATGGAGGCAAAATCAGACTTTCACCCACTCAGCAACAACAATGATATGTCAAGCAAGTCTGAAGTGCAACTACACGTTAGGACGGACAAGAAACAACACAGCAGATGCTACCAAATTGTTAATAATACGGTCGCCAGCCTAATTAGGCATTAACTGAGTTTCTTCCCTGTACAAGTTGCTGTACTTTCATACAATACAACACGTAATAACACTGCATAATATGGTAGATTTTAAAACCAGAAAATCTACTGAACTAATAATTTCACTTTCTGTACTAATATGGACAAGCCATAAAAACACAGCAATACACTATAATGTTTACTACTAACTTCGTACCGTCCATTGATCCGATTAAAATCGGGCATAGGTTACCCTAGAAATAGCACTTTCAAAACACACATACAGTGTCAGTTTTGAAAAAGGTAAAACACTAATAAATTTTGGTTTTATATTGACTTTAACTTTGCTGGTCAAATCAGTTCAGTACACTCCAGAATTTAAATGAATAGAAAAGAAAAAGGGGAGGGGGGACCCTGAAACTGTTATGATCACTGTACTGAAATTTTAATTGTTGAGATCATGAAGCACTCAAGATTTCCAATATATTATTTACTACTCTTTTTGTCTTATTTCTTGCTTATTTAACTACCATTATTTTTGTCTCAAATTGACTAAACTTCATTACTAAACCCATTTCAAAATTATCTTCCAACTTTGTCAGACCTATGTTCTTTACTTGTATATTCATTAACAATAAAGTTCTTTAAACGTCATTCTAGCATAGATAGGTCTGCAGGTAATTCTTATTAACATAAACTTTAAATCTTCATTTCGGGACACTCGGATTGCACAACATTTGGAAAGGACCCTGTCTAGGTTAGTGATTAGGATAATTAAATGATAGGACAGTTCTGGTAAAAGTTAAGTTGTTATTGAACAGTCAGGAACCAAAGTAAAACTGGTCCACACGAATACAGTACTAAAAGTTTCAACCTGTTCGTGTCGATGCGGCGGTTGGCGAGATGGCGAGGCGCACAGCACACATACAATCACACCTATGGCTCTTGATGTATCGGCACTTTGCTTCTTCTTAGCGTCGCAATCCTTTTCCATTTAGTGCCTATGGAATATAGCCATGCTGTATAGTCGTCGGAAATGGCACATCCGAGGCTGCATGAAATCACGTTTTCCAGGAGAGCCTCCTCGATCCAGAGCGTGTTTCTCAGACCGATGCCCAACTCCGACTACCTCTGTTGAGCCCGTTATGCCGTGCCGCGCCCGTGTGCATTTTCCCGCGCTAGACCCTGTCTAGGTTAGTGATTAGGATAATTAAATGATAGGACAGTTCTGGTAAAAGTTAAGTTGTTATTGAACAATCAGGAACAAAAGTAACACTGGTCCACACAAATACAGTACTAAAAGTTTCAACCTGTTCGTGTCGATGCGGCGGTTGGCGGGTGGCGAGATGGCGAGGCGCACAGCACACATACAATCACAGCTATGGCTCTTGATGTATCGGCACTTTGCTTCTTCTTAGCGTCGCAATCCTTTTCCATTTAGTGCCTATGGAATATAGCCATGCTGTATAGTCGTCGGAAACGGCACATCCGAGGCTGCATGAAATCACGTTTTCCAGGAGAGCCTCCTCGATCCAGAGCGTGTTTCTCAGACCGATGCCCAACTCCAACTACCTCTGTTGAGCCCGTTATGCCGTGCCGCGCCCGTGTGCATTTTCCTGCGCTCGCCTGCCATCCACCTTTTACCGCTCCCCTACAGACAGGGTATTCACCGAAGGTTTTGCATTCTACATATCCGAATACATTGCCTACGTATGGACCAGGCGCACAATTACAATTTTAAACATGTTACAATAGATTCAACATGGGTTACATTTTAATTCTGTTACAGCATTGCTTGAAATTTGACATAAATATTAATATTCACATCGAAAGTTGCTTACAGTTTCTTTAACATAATGACACGAAAAGAAAAAGAAATGAAATCAAAACATTGCTTACACTAATTTATCGAAAATCAGAAGAAAAAATTATTATATGTACAGTTGTTGTTGTTACACTGGCAGCAACTTTTGGCAGGTTTTTTCACAGTGATATCTGTACGTCAGTGATCTATCCAGCACAACACCAAGGTATGTTGGTTTGTCCGTATGGTCCAGTTTGTTGACATTCCAGGTGACGTTCAGCTTCCTGTTTGCCTGTTTTGTGTGGAGGTGGAAAGCGCTAACCTGTGTCTTAGATGGATTTGGTTTGAGGGAGTTCTCTTTATAGTATTTAGACATTAGGTGTAGCAAGCTTTCTAATTTCCCTTCTACTTCCTCAAAGCTATTTCCTTGCGCTGTAATGGCCAGATCATCGGCATACAAGAAATGGGTAGTACGTTCCAGTGTTGGTTGATTATATAGTGTATAGGTTAAAGAGTAGGGGGGGGCCAGCACACTGCCTTGGGCGAGACCGTTCTTTTGTCGACGCCATCGGCTTTTTTTTTCCATTCAGCATTACATAGAACTGTCTGTTTTGCCTCAGAGATTCAATGATTTTTGTGAACTGATGATCCTTGAATGTACAGTACAGTTTTTCCATGAGCTTTCTGTGGTTGACAGTGTCGTATGCAGAACTTAATTCCACCAATGCTACACCTGTTATTTGTTTGTTTTCAAACCCTTCCTCTATGTGTTCTGTGAGTGCTAGGATTTGACTGGTGCATGATTTCCCGGGTCTGAATCCAGCCTGTTGGGAATGAGCTTTTGGTCTGCGATATTTGCTATGCGGTTTAGGATTATTCGTTCATACAGTTTGTACAGATGGCACAGGAGTGCTATTGGGCGGTAGTTCTTAAGTTGACCTGCGTCTTTCCCAGGTTTTAGTAGTGCCACTACCTTTGATTTCCTCCACATCCTTGGGATCTTACAAATTTTTAAGCAATGATTAAAGGGCTGTAGGATCCATTGCTTGGCACTAGGTCCGAGCTGTTTGACCTGTTCCACGCATATATCGACGACTCCTGTTGCTTTCCCGCATTTCATTGAGTTCATTCCATGATTAAGATCTTTCATGGTAAATGGTATTTCAAACATGCTTGACTCTTGACTCTGAAGTCTGCTGATTTTTATTTTCTGACATTTCTTGTTGTGTTTTCCATTTAGTAGGAGCTGATGGGCAGCTTGCTTGGGTGTTACTGAAGAGCATTGTTTAGCTGTCCCAAAGTCACAATTAAGTTCTTTTATTAAGTTCCAAGTGATTTTGCTACTGTGGGTCATATCCATTCTTTCCAGAGTTTCGACCCATTTCCTTTGTCTTGATTCACTAACCATTTCCATTAGTGTTCCTCCATATTGGACTACTTCTTCACTAAAGGGGTCCTGTTCGTAAAGCATTTCGTACTCCCTCAGGATGTTCTTTGATTCGTCAGAGAGACCTGGGATGAAATGCTCTCTGCAGCCTCGGGGTATGTGTCTTCGAGAAATCTTTTGGAGGGTCTCTACAAAAATTTGATAATTTTCTGGAATTGGGTGTAGATTTTTTATTTCTGCATCCAGTTCCACAGCATATTCTGTCCATTTAGCTTTTTTGAAGTTGAAGCGTCTGCGGAATGGTATTCTCGTTGTTCTCAAAGCAGCTTATATTTGAATTCCGATAGGTCGGTGTTGTGTTTTAGGAAGAGGTGCATATGCAGTTTTTAAGCATCGGTCTTCCACGTTTGCGCTTACAAAACAAATATCAGGGTTGTATTCACATTCCAGATTTTGTTGCTGAACGAGCATGGCAGCTTGGGATCATGGATCAGGGATAAGTTATTTATTTCCGCCCACTGCTCTAATTTATGTCCGTTGTCGTCTGTATGTTTGTAGCCCCATGATGTGCTGTGGCAGTTGAAGTCTCCTAAGATGAACTGTGTTTTCTGGCTGTTGAAGTTTGGCGGCAAAGTCAAGTTGAACTTCTCTCTGGGCGACTTGTATACTGATGTTACAGTGAAAGTGCTACGCTCGACAGTCAGTAATTCTATGTTATTGTATGTAGTTCTGTTAGTTGATATTATGGCCATCTCAGGTTTTGTTAAGACAGCGATGCCATATTTGGGATGTGGATTTGCTATGGCTAATTTCATTCCTTCTATTTCTGGTCTTATTGCCCCTTTTTTCTTATGTGTTTCTTGTATACACAGTATGTCCCATTTGTGCGTGCGGCAAAGTTGTGATATGATTTGTTGTTTGTTTTTGGTGATACCCTCTACGTTTAGGCTTGCAATCATCAGAGTTGGCTCTGAGAAGGGCCCATTCTTTTTGCTTTTCCAGTGTTGGAAGGATTTGCCATTGTCTTTTATTGCAACGTTTTCGGGGGACACCGGCTTTATCTGACAGATGATTCTCAGTCTCTTATCTCGGATAGTGCACGCGTGGAGGCTCCTTCCATGTCCTTTCTTTGTCAAAGAAATTGGATGGTGTAATAGGGAACTTTGTCAAACCTAGTCTGTCATCAAATAAATTTGATCAAATCTAGGGCCTCTGTGTAGATTTGATCAAAGAAGTCGCATGTCTTCTGTTCACTGCAATGTGACATGTTACCAAGTGGAGCGCTAGCATCGCTGCAGCGTCCTGTTATCTGTAGTGTTTTTATAAACATTGCCTGTAAATACAATTGGTGTGCACCGACAACTACAAAATTAAGAGATGTATTAAGCTGATGAGGCACTTTACAACGTGAGGCACACACCAGGATGCCAACTGCCTTTCAAGGAATCCTTTGGCAGAACACAGTAGTGTGAATGAAGTCTCTGTCATTGCTGCATTAAGTGATGTTGCTGAACGGAGGGGAGATCTACCACTGCTGAAAATGACAGAAGCCTTGGAAGAAGAGGAAATAGGTAGACTTACAATACATGGAACATACGAGGAAGTATAAGCCAATGCCGTGGAAATGCATGCTTGTCATCTCAGCTCATCTGTGGCCATCTGTCCTGAAGAATTTCCACGATACTCCAACCCTTTTTACTTAAGATGTGTGAAGGTTTTAGATAGAATCTGACACGGGTATCAACAAACAGGTCTCTACCTAACCACTAGACTATGTGAGTCACTGTAAGGAGTGCCAACAATGGAAGTATGTGCCGCGGTTACTGCTGGAGCATCTGTTACCAGTTGTACCTGCAGCAGCACCATTCCACTGGACTGAAATCGACCTCTTGCTGAGTTTCTGAAAGATGCCGAACAGGAAATGATTAATAATAGTGTGACGTGGCTATTTCATTTGTTATGCTGTCATCAAATTTATGCCCCCCTCAAGGGGGCTCACCCCTTTTTGGCGGGTTCGTGCTTGGCTACCACAGGGCCCCAGCCTTTGTAGCATTTTTTCCCTTCTGTGCTGCATGTTTATCCTCTTACTATTCTTTTTCCCCTCCCTTAGAGAACATGTCTGGGGTATTCTTGGGAATGTTTGGCATTCTGTCGCTGACGTGCGAACAGTCTCGCCTCTGTTTTTTGCTCCCTTTTCCTTTCTTTGTTTCCCTTCTCCTCTCATTCCTCCACTTCAACGTTTGAGGATCCTCTTTTTTCTTCTTTCTCCCTGTGCGTTCCGGAGGGCTGGCCCACGTGACTGGGTAACACGTAATTCCCAGACCCAGGTCGACAGGTAGGGTTCGCACGTACCCCCTGGTACAGGCCAGGCCCAGGGATGGGTGATTCCCTGAGCTGTAACTTTCCCATATTGCCGATTGGTCCCTCAATCAGGTGTTCGTGAGATGTGACCTGAGGTGTGAACAATCACCTAAGGTGGGTGCTCCACTTGTGAAGGGGTCTCCAGTTGGAAGGAGCGCGCCATCGGTGACACTGGCAGTCATGGAGATTTCCTCACAATGAGTCAATTATCTTCCCTCTCCACTTCTACAAAACATAAATGCAACAAGGCTAATGAGTCAAAGACCCTTCCCGCTGCACCACAATCCCTCACGGTCTCGCATACTGAAGACGATCAGTCCTTCACCACAGTAAATCCGTTTATTATTCAGAAAGATTTAGATGCAATTGCTGGCCCTGTGAAATCCTGCTCTCGTTTAAGAAATGCCACTTTGCTTTTGGAGTCCACTTCTGATTCTCAAGCACAACAACTGCTTGCTGCCTTGCTTCTCCACGGTTACCCTGTTCATGTCGAGGCCCACAGAACTGCGAATTCTTCCCATGGTGTAATTTACACCAGGCTGCTCGGTGGTCTGACCGAGGCCAAAATACAATCTTACCTCTCTGTTCAGGATGTCATTGCCATTTATCACGTAATGAAAAAGGTAGATTCCTCTTAAGTGGCCACCCCCACTCTATTTCTCACCATTGATAGAGTGGTGCTTCCATCCAAGCTCAAAGCAGGCTATGAAATTACCACCGTCTGGGCATACATTCTGAAACGATGCACTGCTATCAGTGTCATCAAATTTAACCACACAAGAATGAATTGTCGACATCAGCCAAACGTGTCACCTATGTTAGGAATGCGCACGAGGGCGATTGTCCACTTCCTTCTCCTCACTGTATCAACTGCAAAGGTGGACATGCTGCCTCCTCTCGGGAGTGTCCAGTGTATCTTGATGAGCAGGGTGTTCAAGAGATCCAGGTAAAGGAAAAGGTGCCTTATCCAGTTGCTCACAAGTTACTGACTAGTCACAAACCCTGTGTTCTCCCGTCTGGTACCTATAGTTTTGTTCTTGTTATCCCTTGCTCCATGAAGGATATAGCCACGTGACCTCCAGTTCATCTCTGAGTTTGTGAAATAGCCCATTGTCATGGTAGCATCGCCATCCCCCCATCCAGCTGTGCAACAAGCCGTCGAACTCTCGCCTCTAGGGGCGAAACCACAAGCTACATAACCGGTAGGCCAGAAATGCTCGAAGAAGTCTTCCAAAGGCAAACTGTCTTCGATGTGTCGGCATGAGAAACCTTAGCCCAGCCAGCCTCCGTGTCACCGGTGTGCACCAACAACCATTTTTCGGTGTTGGACTCCACAGACTGACCGCTCAAGCAAGCTGATGCTTCTGTGAACCCCATGGAGCAGGATTCTCCTACTTCTGTGCCCCATTGTAGCACCTCTTCCCCAACTGTCACTCAGCAGCTGCTGAGGTGACATGCCCATGCCTCTTCATCATGACTCTCCTCCAATGGAATGTTCGCGGCCTTTGATCCCACAAAGAGGATTTACAGGTGCTTTTAGTGTTGCAGCGTCCCTTTGTGCTCTGCCTCCAGGAAATGAAATAATGCCCTCACGACCGCTTTGAGCTTTCGCATTTCTTACCGATTCGTTATGACCTTCCCCCTGAGGTCGTCATTCCCTCTCATGGGGGCATCATGCTTCTCATATGGGATGACAGTCTTAGTCAACCCATCTCGCTGATTACCAATCTTCAAGCTGTGGCAGTTCGCCTTTTCCTTCCCCACCTGACATTTTCCCACTTTACTGTATATGGCCCTCCATCATTCACTGTCACCAGGGCCGACTTCCTTCAATTCATTGGGCAGCTGCCTCACCCATTTTTGTTACTCGATGACTTTAATGCACATCATCCCCTTTGGGTTTCTCCCAGGACCTGTCAGAGAGGTGCTCTCTTGGCTGACCTCCATAACCAACTTAACCTTTTCTGCCTTAACACTAGAGCACCCACTTTCCTTTCCGACTCCTTGCACACCTATTCCTATTTGGACCTAACCTTCTGCACTGCCCAGCTTACCCATAGTCTTGAGTGGTTCGTTCTTTCTCACACCTACTTGACCGACCATTTCCCGTGTGCTACCCATTTGCTGTCCCCTACCCCATCCGCATGCACACCTAAATGACAGCTTCCCAGGGCTGACTGGCTGCTTTACACCTCTCTGGTGACCTTTGAAGAACAAGATTTCCCCAGTTGTGATGAGCAGGTCGAATATCTAACAAACGTTATCCTTACTGCTGCAGAACGTTCCATCCCCTGCACTTCCTCTCTACCATGTCGTGTCCCAGTCCCTTGGTAGGCTGAGGCATGTTGTGACGCAATTCATGCACGTAGACATGCTCTCAGCATTTTTAACTGCCACCCTACTTTGGCAAACTGCATTCATTATATACAGATAAGTGCGAAGTATTTTCGCGTTCTTCTGGATAGCAAAAAAGCTAACTGGATTTCATTCACTAGTACTTTTAACAGTTCCACACCTTCCTCTGTCATGTGGGTCAACCTGCGACGGCTCTCGGGAACCAAGATCCATTCCCCAATTTCCGGCCTGACAGTTGCTGATGATGTCATCATGGACACTATTGCTATCTCCAACACCTTGGGCCGCCATTTTGTGAAAGTTTCTAGCTCTTCCCATTATTACTCTGGCTTTATCTATCGGAAACAAGCAGAGGAGGCTCCAGCGATACCCTTCCCTTCTCCGAATTGTGAATGCTACAACTCCGCCTTTACTAAGAGGGAGCTACATCGTGCTCTCAGTTCATCCTGATCCTCCACCCTAGGGCCAGACGCTGTCCACATTTAAATGTTGCAGCACCTTTCTCTAGCGGGCAAGCACTTTCTGCTTAACATGTACAAGCGCATCTGGGCAGAGGGCCCATTTCCTGGATTCTGACGTGAAGCCACCATCATACCCATACCTAAGCCCGGTAAGGACAAAAACCTTCCTTCTAGCTACCACACCATCTCCCTTACCAGCAGCGTTTGCAAGTTGATGGAACGTATGATTCATGCCCGGCTGGTGTGGTGGCTCGAGTCTCGCTAGTTATTAACAAGTGAATAATGTGTATTTTGAGTGTGGCGTTCCGCAGTTGACCACCTCGTTAATTTGTCCTCTCATGTCATGAATGGTTTTCTGCAGAAATCCCAGACTGTGGCCATGTTTCTCGATTTGGAGAAGGCCTATGACACCTGCTGGGTAATTGATATCCTCCGTCCTCTTTACATGTGGGACTTTCGTGGGTGCCTGCCTTGTTTTCTTCAGGCATTTTTACAAGACTGTGTTTTCAAGGTGCGTGCGAGTTCTGCCTTGTCGGATTCCTTTATCCAGGAAAATGGTGTGCCTCAGGGTTCCATCATGAGAGTCATCCTCGTTGCTATCGCCATTAACCCTATAATGAACTGTCTCCTGTCGGGCATCTCCAGCGCTCTTTTTGTTGACAATCTTGCCATCTACTGCAGTTCTCCATGGACCTGTCTCACTGAGCAGCATCTTCAGCACTGGTCTTGGTCTTCTTTACTCCTGGAGCATCGACAATGGCTTTCGCTTTTCCCCTGACAAAACTGTCAGTATGAATTTCTGGTGGAACAAATGGTTTCTCTCTTGGTCCTGTTGACATTCCGTTCGTTGAAACTATGAAATTTCTGGGGCTCATGCTCGATAGGAAACTCTCTTGGTCCTTCCATATGTCTTGCCTTGCAGTCCGCTGTACACGGTTCCTCAGTCTCCTACATGTCCTCAATGGTACTTCCTGGGGTGCCGAACGAACCATCCTCCTCCGTTTGTACCGGTCCCTTGTGCATTCCAAACTCGACTATGGTGGCTTTGTTTATGCGCCTGCACACCCATCCCTCTTACGCTGTCTCAACACTATCCATCATCATGGCATCCATTCGGCCATGGGCTCCTTTTACACCAGCCTGGTTGAGAGTCTGTATGCTGAAGTTGCTGAACTACCACTGTCCTACTGCCATGACTTTCTCCTCAGCAGGTATGCATGCCGTTTGTCTGCCATGCGTGGCCACCCCTCCTATGCTACCTCCGTTGATGATTCTTTTGATAGTCAGTATGGGGCTCATCCCTTGTCTCTGTTAACTCCTGGAGACCGCATTTGCCACTTGCTACAGTGGCGTAACTTCATACTATCTGCAACTTTTCCAGTGGGTGTGAACCCTTCACCACCTTGGCTTCGTGAAGCAGCCCATGTTAACCTTGGCCTTCATTAGCTTCCTAAGGACACTTCTCCAGCCTCAGTCTATCACCTCCAGTTCACGACCTTCGCATGGAACTTTGCTATAGTATCTTTGTCTACACTGATGACCCTCGGACTGACTGTGGGATTGGGTGTGCGTTCATCATTGGCACCCGTGGCTTTTGATATCGGCTTCTGGCACACTCCTCAGTATTTATAGCCGAGCTCTTTGCCTTGTATGAGGCCACGGAGTACAGCCAGCAACACAGCCTTTCCTGTTGTGTCCTCTGCTCGGACTCACTCAGTGCCCTCCAAAGTCTATGTGCACTGTAAACTGCTCGTCCCTTAGTGCAGCAGGTCCAAGGTAACTGTCACTTGCTCTCTCTTCGTGGAGCTAGTGTCATGTTTCTGTGGGTCCCTGGTCATGTCAGTCTGCCAGGAAACAAGGCTGCAGGCCTCGTGCCGCAGCCTGCGAGTACCTGTATTCTCTCCGATGATATCTGTGTTGCCGTCTGTCAGGAGGTGGTGTCCCTTTGGCATTGCCAATGGTCCTCCCTTCACAGGAATAAGCTTTGGCTTATTAAGCATCTCCCAGCACATTGAACGACCTCTTCAAGGCCCTTCTGCTGGGAGGAGGTTATTTTAACTCGGCTGAGTATTGGGCACTGCCTTTTTAGCCATTGTCATGTGCTAAGTGGCGCTACCCCACCACTTTGTACACATTGCACCCAAGTTTTAACTGTCTGCCACTTCCTGCTGGAATACTCTTTTTCTGACAATTTACGTTCCAGCTTGCGTTTGCCTTCTGATTCATCAGCCATTTTAACGACCGACGCACAGGCTGTCGACCGCATTGTACTTTTTATCCACCAAAGTAGTACGTTGAAGGCCATTTAATTTTTAGTTTTGGACCTCCATTTCTGTATGGTGTTTTCTCTAGCCCTTTTTCCATGTGCCTGTTTTTAGCTGTCTCCTATTCTGTCCATTGGGACTGACATGTAGTCGTTTAACTACTCTTGGTGTCGTGTTCTATAGTTTTGACTTGGGCATGTATGACCCCTGTTGTTTTTTGCATCCTAAAGCAAAACACACACACTTCAAAGTTGTGCCAATTGCCAAAGCTCTGGAGATTGCAACATTCCTTGTAGCAGACTTCATTTTGAAGCACGGAGCACCCTATTTGATGATCTTTGACTGTGGAAAGGTTTTCCAAATGAGAATAGTATCAGAGGTAATTTCATGTCGTGGCACCACTCTCGGAATGACAACTATCTACCTCCTACAGATGAATGACCTCACAAAATGCTTTAATAAGATGTTGGCAGACGCTTTCAAGGTATGTTGATGTCTGACAAAAACTGGAATATAATACTGCCTGTTGGGACACACATATAATATTGTGAAGGAGGCCATTATAGGCTTCACACCGTTCTTTCAGCTCCACAGTCAGAAGGCTAAAACAACAGTGGATACAATGTTCCATTTCAGTGGGACAATACTCGGGAGTATTATGTGAAACACATCACTTTCAGGACTGATGAAGCCAGAGGGATGGGTTGCATACAATCCCGAAAGAAGGACTGAAAGCACTATAACACCAAGCACAGGCCAGAAGACTTGGTATGGTTTTTTACACATCCTGTATGGAAAGTGGGACTATCAGAAAAGTTACTGAAACAATGCTTTGGGCAGTATTGTATTCTTTATTGATTGTCAGATGTCACACGAAGTCAAGGATTATGACCCTTCATCAAAAAGACAAAAATAAAGAGGTGTCCTGCATATGTAGCCCTGCTTCAGTTCTGAGGAACATATCAACAGATCTCGCTTAGGGAAATTGAAAGCCTACTTGATGATTGTGAAACTTCAACAGAAGTTAACTTTGCTACTCATCATAGTGAAGAGAATGTGACAACACGACCCTTCATCTGAAGCAAATTGATGGCCACAAATGTCTTTTTGGGGCTCCAATAATTTGGAAATTGCGTGGGGAGAGATCAGGACTGTATGGAGAATGTGTAATGGCTTCCCACCAAAACTTCTGCAGCATACTCAAAAAACCTTGGCAACATGTGGGACCACGGTCCCAATCTCCCCCCACGCTATTTCCGTAGTTTGGGAGATCTGAAGAAAGACATTGGTGGCCATCAATTGGTTGAAGAGGTGCATGCCTGGGTGCTATCGTGGATCCTTAGACAACTGCAAACATTTTTCATTGTGATCATCTTGTCTCACAATTGAATAAATGTAGTAACAGTTACAGTAATTACTTTTGAAGTAATAAACAGTTTACTTATTTCCTTCCATCTTTCTCGTTTTCATTTGGCTGGCCCTTATATTTATAATATCGAGAAGGTGTTCTAAATTTCTTATGTTTATAATGTTTACAAGTTCTGGGATATTTGAGGTTTGTATTAATGACAGCTCTCCCCATGCATTTCTGTTTGTAAATTTATGTCTATAATACACATGCTTTCAGCACTAATTGTTGTGCTTTATTGACAACTGTGTTTTTAAAGGTTACGACAATAGAGTATTATGCTAGTTAATACATATTTTACTCAGAGAAAGTGTTCTAGTGAAAGAGGTTTTTAGTAAATGAACTGAATAAGTACTTGCTCATTTCACACTTGTTTATTTTCAACAAAGAGAGGAAGTAAGCATTGATTTCATTCGGAGATTGTCCAAATCGTAAATACGTAGCTTTTTCCTATTTGTGGATCTGAGACAGTTTTCATATTCAGAAAAGTCCAAGTGGAGGAAGTGTAAGATATAGAGAAGAAATTTAAACTAGCTATTATGGATTTTCAGTTGTTAATGTCAAATATATTCATGTCTTACACGTTATAAACTGTTAGTCTAGTAGTTACTGTCCTGAACTGATCCTATGTATATGTTGTATGAGTGCTAATCTCTTAAGTGCACAAAAGGGAAGAAAGAATTTCTTCTTACTATTGTAACAACTCAGTCCCTAATGACAAGACAAAATTACACTTGTAGAGAAGTTTTATCTGCTCCACCTAGTAGAGAATAGCAGTCAATTGCCTACCAGTGGAAAAGAGTGAAGAACAGTTGACCTAGGAGGCAATAAAAAGGTAGAGAGGAGGAGTAGAAAGGTGAAGGGAGAACCTATGGGGATGGAAGTTGATCTGGGTTGATGTTGCTGCAAGGTTGATAAAACCTGAAGTATAATAATAAATTCCGTTTATGGTCTTGATAGCACTTTTATTACGCCAACGTACATTTCAAAGCCACAGCTTCATAATAATTAAGGGTTCAGTGGGAGCTTCAGTGTGATGTGAACACACCAGAAACACAGATCTGTATATTTTATTTTATTTTGTCTGTGTCATCTCAATCAAGCAACTCCCACATGTTCAACATACACAGTTTCAAATACAAGTCTCATGTGGCCTTTTGATATTATTTAGTGAAATAGTTTCTTTATAATATGAATTATTTATTTTACTTACTATTTTCTGTTCTTACAGGAACAGTGTTGATATAGAAGAACTTCATGATAACTGTGTGAAATTATTCCGTAAAATTCATTTTATGTATCATGGTGAACCTGAAGAGAGTGAAGAAAGTAAGGAACTTAAACGTGTCATTGCATTTTTAAAGGTGAGTTCATTTAATATTAAAATATTTTTAATTTTTATCAGACATAACCTATGAAAAAGATGTGCTTGTCAAATGCACCACTGAAAAGTTTTACGTTCTTAGGCTGTGATGCAGCAAGTTGCTGGATTTGGACGGGTTACTCCTGTAACTGAAATATCAGATCTGAAGACGGTTCTGGATGAACTGAAACCGCTCATATGAATAAAAAGATTTTTTGCAGTCAAGACGGATTATAAGTAACAGACTCATCATCCACAGAATTACAATATCCAAATGTTCCAAAACTTGTTAAGTTTCTGTTACATTGCCCCATGGAAATGTGAACATTTATGAGAAATTGGATGCAAAGTCAGCTTTGGGTTTACTCCTCATCATTTCAAAGTAGAGCAGCTGTCTGTTGCACCCAAAATTCAATAAAGCGAAAGATTTTGCCACATTTTACTTTCGAGAGTTCCTGTATCATACATCAATGACTTTGAACTTGGATCTATTTCACACAGACCTTCCTAGAACACTCTAAACAAATCAGAACTTCATGCTGTTGACAGAGAAATCTTGTTTTCCTCATCAGTCAAGAAGGGCAAAAGCCAGATCTTTTTTTTGTTTTTTGGACCATTCTTTGGGTGTCTGTGGCTCACCTTCTATGTGAAGTGTTCTGATGGTGTCACTCAACTCTCGTGGCAAGTGTCCAGTTGAAAGTGTGATTCATATGAGACTCAGCAAGATCTCTTGCTAGAGAAGATCAAGCTCACCTTAACTTCTGTGTTTGAGTAAACTTGATGCACGGTGGATAAGAATTCACACCATAAGCAACATCTACTGACTTGAAGGAAATGGCCAAAGGCCATCTTCTTGTCTGGCAACTTGATGAATAAGCTGCATGCATTTGGTCACGACAGTCCACACCACCTTTTGTCATATTGTAAAAATTGGTTATCTCAGGTTTTCCCAATTTAAGATCATTGTTTACTGCATGGTGCATAGAAGTAATCAGTTTTGCACCTGTTGACTCTTCAGGCACAGAGGATAGCAGTGTCATGTCTTCTGTAACAGTTATCTTCACACCTTGTTTATTATTAGATAGAACCTGCTGTGGTATCTCCTTTCAGCATGCTCACGTATGTGAGGCCCTGTGTGGGAACATTGTGACCTTTCCTCTAGTTTGAAAGGGTGTGACCATCTCTGCCTTTTCCGGAATAATGTAGGCATTATACAAGTAATTTGTACGAGCTTCAGTCAGGCACTGAATTTTCAAGCCATATTTTGCCGGTTTGCGTGGCATATAAATTCTAAACCATACCTTCCACGGAAAGATGCAAACATTGCATCGACACACACTGATTCTGAAAACATCTGTCTGTCCCTTCAGTTGCGAACAAGATGTAAACAGATTTGTTGCCCGATTTGAAAATGGCTGTATACACCAATAGACCAATTAGTGCCTTCAATTCAGTGACATCAACACCTTGTAGATGGATAAGCAATCATTGGTATACTGTGCTCTTAAGCTTAGATATTTTCAGATTTGAATCTTCAGGTTTTGGCGGCGCAAAGACTGTTCCATTAAGTTTCGGGTGTGCAGCCGCAAGAAATCTCCTTCTTCTTCTAATATTTCGGCCGTATAACGTTCAGCCATCTTCAGAGTGAGCCGCAAGACTGCCGCTCCAGTGCTCGCTTCGTCCCTTTATACTCGTGTACCGAGCGACTGCGCATGCGGCCACAGATGCAAATGCGCCAGAGACGGTCGGCGGCAGAGACGTGCATAATGCGCGAGTTGTATCTATGACTCCGCAGTCGATCTGTGTTGGCATGTCGATGTATCATTGTGAGCTGCAGTGTGACGACGTCTTTAAGAGTTCATTACAGCAAGTGCCGGATTCCATGATTTATCACAATTGAAACCACAATATCTATTTATTAAATTCATCGTCAAGTGAATTTCAATTGCCTCCTTCACTATCGAGTCCCAAACGGATGATGTAGTTGCCAAAATTTTGACGTTGTCATACAACATACTGTGACCATTATCAATACAGTGCTCTGCCACTGACGACTTGTTAGGTTGTAAAAGCCGTGTGTACCTCCGGTGTTCTGTACATCTTTCTTGGACAGTACGAGTTGTTTGTCCGATGTAAGGAAGGCCACATTCACATGGAATTTTGTAAACTCCAGATTTTCTGAGCAGCAAATCATCTTTGATGTAGCCCACGAGTGCAGCTGTCTTGGGTGGAGGATGAAAAAATTCCATGTGAAAGTGGCGCTGTAGGCTGCATGATGCACAGCTGCACTCCTGACATCCATGGTGAGGTCTATCTTTGCAACCATGACACCATGCAGTGTGGTACAGATGAGTCCAACAACATGCCTAATGGACCACTCAGGATTGGCATCACGTTCTCTTCGCCGAAGAGTGTTGCATATGCCTTCAACCAGACAATCATCAGAGACATGTTTGGAGGAAACCCAATCAGGCTGAACACCCTAGACACATTGTCCAGCTAGGTGGAGGTTCCCTGCTGCTTTGGGGCGCCATTATGTGCGGCAGACGCACACTGCTGTTGGTCACAGAAGGCGCTGTAATGGCTGTACGATACGTGAATGCCATCCACCAACCAACAGTGCAACCATATCGGGAGCATATTGGCAAGGCATTTGTCTTCATGGATGAGAATCTACACTCCAATCGTGCACATCTTGTGAATGACTTCTTTCAAGATAAAAGATAACATCATCACTCGGCTAGAGTGGCCAGCATGTTCTCCAGACATGAACCCTATCGAACATGCCTGGGATAGATTGAAAATGGCTGTTTTTGGACGAGATGACCCACCAACCACTCTGAGGGATCTACGCCGAATTGCTGTTGAGGAGTGGGACATCCTGGACCAACAGTCCCTTGATGCACTTGAAGATAGTATGCCATGACGAATACAGGCATGCATCAATGCAAGAGGACATGCTACTGGGTATTAGAGGTACCCGTGTGTACGGCAATCTGGACCACCACCTTTGAAGGTCTTGCTGTATGGTGGTACAACATGCAATGTGTGGTTTCCATGAGCAATAAAAAGGGCAGAAATGATGATCATGTTGATCTCTATTCTGATTTTGTGTGCAGGTTCCAGAACTCTCGGAACTGAGGTGATGCAAAACTTTTTTTGATGTGTGTATATCTTATTGAAGGTTAAGGGAATCAACCAGTTTAGATCCCAATAAGCAGTTCACATATTATTGCCACACAGGTGTCAATACACGTAAGGTAAAGACTGTAATGGATCGCTTTATGGGGAACAAGTATGGATGGGCTGCTTATCAATCCCCACAGCAGACAATGTGGTAAGTTGGTGTACTGGAATATGCTCAGCATGTGACCTAGAGCACTTAGATTTTGAAGCACACGGGACATGGCTGAGACTGATTGAGCACAACCCTGCATTTACATGTATACTTCGCAAACAAAGGTGAAGTGCATAGCAAGGGTACTTCCTACTGCATCACATGTTAGATTTTCTTCCACTTCTATTTGTGCATGAAGTGTGGGAAGAATGACTGCTTAAATGCCTCTGTGCGCACATTAATTAGTTAAATCTTGTCATTGTGGCTCTTAAGAGAATGGTATGTAGGGGTCTGTAGTACATCCCCATCAAGCTATCCCACTGTTCAGATGCACTGCCAAGCTCTTCGTACCTTGGCATGCAGGTGTGCCATGGATAGGGTTGTTCGAGGGCGTGATGCTATGTGCAGGTATTTGAGACGCAGCAACTTCTGCACTTTCACCTTGGAACAAGTAGTTTGGCTGAGTAAACAATTGCATGGACTTTGGAAACCATATTGTTTCTACTGCTTCTTATTTAATGACAATAAATCAGCAAACTTTAGCAACTGCAGGGATACTAATGAAGTAATATTAAATGGGATCTAGTAGGATTACCAGAAGTGTGTCACAAAAAATGATGACAGAGGGACACAAGGTGGGAGGAAATTCATAAGCTGATGGAAAAAAATCGCAACACCAAAAAATAATTAATGCAGAGTGACGACATCTCAGGACTATGTTTGCCAAGGTAAACATATTCAAGTGATTAACATTGGATGATCACAGGTTAATGTAAGCATGAGATAAGCCATTGCAAATGTGAAATGCTGGTACATAAATAACTGGTGTAGCGGCCAGAATGTTGAATGCAAGCATGCAACATGTATTCATTGTGCTATACAGGTGCCATAGATAAGTTTATGGGATGGCTGTTGCATTTGGTCAGTCAATACAGGGGCGGTTAATGCATGTTGTGGATGATGCTGGAGTTGTCATCGGATGATATCCCTGTATTGGAGACAGATCTGGTGATCAAGATGGCCAAAGCAACCTGTTTACACTCTGTAGAGCATGTTGGGTTACAACACAGCAGTATGTGGGTGAGCATTATCTGGTTGGAAAACACCCCTTGGAATGCTGTTCATGAATGGTAGTACAACAGCAGACTGATGTACAAATTTGCACTCAGAGTGGGTGGGGTAATCACAAGGGAGATCCCACTGTCATAGACCAGGTTTAAGTTCAGTGTGTCTAGCATTCAGGCAAGTTGGGTGCAGGCCAACTAGACTCCTCTTAACCAACACGTGGCCATCACTGGCACCATGAGAGAACAAGCGGTCATCAGAAAAAACAACAGATATCAACCCTACCCTTCAATGAGCTCTCAGTTGACACCAGGGAAGTCGGAAATTGCGGTGGTTTGAAGTCAGAGCAATGCACGCTGCAGAGCATTTGGCTCGGGGCTGTACTTCAAGGACAGTAACCGATTTATAACAGTTCGTTGCGTCACTGCCGTGCCAACTGTTGCTCAAATTGCTGCTGCAGATGCTGAACATCATGGTCTTCCCTAGCAGTAGTGCCGTGTGGCCCTTTGGCGCCTGGTCGTCTTGCAACTGTACATTCTCATGATCACTGCTGTCACTGTACATGTACAGTGGCTACATTCCTGCTGAGTCTTTCTGGAACATCACAGAAGGAGCATTCAGCTTCTTGTAGCCCTATTAAAAGACCTTATTCGAACTCAGTGAGGTATGGGTAATAGTGTCTTTGTCACCTTAAATGCAATATTCGCTACCAACAACTCACCACTTTCCAATCTCAAAGCTAACTAACTCTCATGACCATTACATTGTTTATTTAAAGCAAACCTGAATTGTGTTCTCATACTGATGCTACTAGCACCATTCTTACGTGGATGGTGCAAAATCTGTGTAGATATCATCTTTAAGCTGTAGAAACACATCCACCAACTTTCATTTATGTCACACAGCTCCTCCTTGGTATTGCAATTTTTTACACATCAGTATATGTATACTTCATTGTACAAAGATATTTAAAAAATTTCAAAGACTTAAAGAATGTAGGAGAGAACAACATTCGTTTTAAAAATAAAGAAAAGATGTTGCACAGAATCATTCGGGTCAATTCATCAATGTGGATTCAGATGATCAGGTAGAAGCGAATTACCCTAGTACTCGTCATCCGGTAAGCCTGAAATGTGTTAAGTATGCAGCAGATAGTGTCTGGATAAAAAAAAACTTTACAACAGACACATACTACCAAGCTTAATTACCCTCTTTTAAATTAGGTAAACAGTCCTAAGACCTGACACTATATAGCATGTGAAAAACGTCGGAAGATACTTCTATTTATCACACTGTGGTTTTCCGATATACATACACAGCAGTTGACAGCAACTATGAGGAACTCCTTGATTCTTCAAAGTAGATGTGAGAGATGGAGGAAATGGTGCTATGCCAGGATTAAACAAAGTGATAGAGGAGCACTTTTTGAGTCATCAGCTAATGCTGCTGCCATGAATACCTCCCCTAAGCCAACCTCCTCATCTCAGAGTAGCTCTTGCACCCAACACCCTGAATTATTTGTTGGCTGTAATACAATCTCTGTCTTCCTCTACAATTTTCACTCTCTACAGCTCCCTCTAGTACTATGGAAGTTATTCCCTGATGATGTAAAATGTCCCATCGTCCTGTCCCTTCTCCTTGTCACTGTTTTCCATATGTTCCTTTCTTCGTCTATTCTGTGAAAAACTGCCTCATTCCTTACTTTATCAGTTCACTTAGTATTCAACATTCTTCTGTAGCACCACATCTCTAACAGTTAGATTCCTTTCTGTTTTGGTTTTTCCCTACTCTGTGATTCCTTAACTTAAAATGATGTGGTCTAAATGTACATTTTCAAAAATTTCTCTCTCAAACTGGCCAGGAACATACTCTGTTTGTGCTAGTCTGGTTCCTTATGTCCTCCTTGCTTCGTATGAGATGCGTTATTTTGTTTGCAAGGTAACAGAAACCCTTGACTCCATTTACTTTGTGATTATCAATTCTGATGTTAAAGATCTCGCTATTCTCATTTCTGCTGTTTCTCATTACTTTCATTTCTTCGGTTTGCTTTAAATCCATGTTCTGTGCTCATTAGCTGTTCACTTCATTCAACAGATTCCATAACTCTTCATCTTCACTGACATGAGCAAATCTTACAGTGATATCCTTTAACTCCAAATTTTAACTCCCTATTGCACCATTCTTTTATTTCCACCATAGTTTCTTCTATGTAGGAGATGTGAGAGAGAAGTAATGAGACACATTTTTTATCCACTAAAGTTTTTTTTGAAATAACAATTTTGTCATCTTGTGCAAGTAGTTCCCTTTGGCAGCTTTTCCCAGCCTTGGTAGCAGCGCCAACAGGCTTCAACTGGTAGGGTCTTTAACATATCTGTCACATTTTTGGGATTTTCTTGAGAGTCACAAAATAGTACCCTTTTAGTGCATTTTTAAATTTCAGGAAACAAAAACAGACACAAAGACTCAGATCAGGTCAATATAAAGGCTGTGGAACAACAGGAATGCCTTTTGAGGTCAATGGGGCATTACCATGATGCAGCCATCCACTCATCTACAATGTTCGATCTCCATCGATTCACCCTTTTTGCTAGCCTTTAAAGGACATCTTGGTGAAGCACTTGGTCGTAACTCGATGTCCTGTGGCTGCACGAAAAGCATTATTCAACATGGTGGCATTGCTGTCAGGGTTCCTCCGAGCCATAATCCATAAGTAGCGCTCATCCACTGCAGTAGTAGCCCTTAGGCAGCCTGAGCGAGACACGTCATCGACAGTTCCTGCCTCTCTGTACATCCTCCATGTTTGAACAGCATTGATTTGGTTCACTCTGAGACACCTGGACACTTGCCTTGTTGAGAGCCCTTCATGGCACAAAGTAACAATGTGGACATGATCGAACTGCAGTATTGACTGTCCAGGCATGGTTGAACTACAGACAACACGAGCTGTGTACCTCCTCCGTCTAATAGGCGCTGCTCACGCGTTTTTGTTTGCATCTTTGGGCGGGTTTAGTGACATCTCTGAACAGTCAAAGGGACTGTGTCTGTGATACAATATCCACAATCAACGTCTATCTTGGAGTTCTGGGAACTGGGGTGATGTAAAACTTTTTCTGATGTGTGTAAAACTCCCAAATTGACCTCCTCCTGTGTCCTTAACACAATATCCAGCTAAGATAGATAGTACCACAATTAACAGCAACTAGTCACATGATCCATATATTCTCATTCTTTTCACTTTTATTAATTGTTTTGGTGGAAAAATACTTCTTGCAGGCAAGTATGCTCTTTTACAGTGTCGTGGTATGGGAGTTGGTACCCAATACGGGGCCAGTTGGAGGGCACAAGCCGCTGCTTGGGGTGCCAAGCTGAAAGGGATGCCAGATGCACCACAGCTGTGTAATTCCTATAGATTACATATCACAATTAGTAATGGCCGTTTAGGGCACCAAGTTGTGTGGGACACCCCAGTGAAAGGTTTGTATACAGTGTGTTTCCCAATTAGTGGTGGAAACTGATGTGGGTGGTTGAAAATGTATGAGGGGAAAAGAAGGCGGGAGAAGGTGCCAAATGAGAAGTCGCTTATATGCAGAAAGATCCTTGAACTGGCTGTGGTCCAATATTATCCTTGGGTTGGATGAAATTGTGCCAAATGATGAGTCGCTTGTGTGTGGACAGATTCTCGAATCGGCTGTGGTCCAGTATTATCATTTGTTGGATGAAATAGTAACAAACAGTACATATAAAGAGAGACTATCAATTCATTCTACAGAAACAGTATTTTTAAGGGTGACCCTCTCGAAAATATATGTTAATGAACAAATATTGAAATACTCCAGGTAATTCCCACATGTTCACTTCCACCATTCCCCACATACATCTCTTTAATTTCAAATTAATTTTAGTCAGTGTTGTTGTGATCCTGTGTCCAAAGGCATCCCCTGATGTGTCAGAATGTGTCATATTAACCAACCCCTTCTTTTGGTTGAGTTGTGCCACAAATCTCGTTTCCCCAATTCTATTTAGTACTTCCTCATTAATTACGTGAGTGACCAGTCTGATCTGCAACATTTGTATGTAGACCACATTTTGAAAGCTTCTATTCTCTTTCTATCTAAACTGTTTATTGTCCATGTCTCATTTCCATACATGGCCACATCCCAGACAAATACCTTCAGAAAAGACTTCCTAACACTTAAGTTATATTTGATGTTAACAGATTTCTCTTGCCATTGCCAGTCCACATTTTTATATCCTCTCTACTTTGGCAGTCATCAATTATTTTGATTAATTTGCTGCCCAAATAGCAAAACTCATCTACTTTAAATGTCTCGTTTCCTCATCTTATTCCTTTAGCGTCACCTGATTCAATTTGACTACTCGGTCATCCTTGTTTTGCTTTTGTTGATGTTCATCTTATATCCTCTTTTCAAAACAATGTCCATTCCATTCACCTGCTCTTCCGAATCCTTCGCTGTGTGTGACAGAATTACAATATCACCAGCAAAGCTCAAATTTTTTCTTTTTCCCTGAATTTTAATTCCTGCTCCAATTTTTTTTTTATTTATTTATTTTTTTTTTTATTTTTTTTACTGGTAGTTCATTGTCTAGATTGAATAACTTTGATGATAGGCTGCAACCTTGTCTCACTCCCTTTTCAGCCAGTGCTTTCCTTACATGCCCCTGACTCATTACTGCCGTCTGGTTTCTGTACAAGTTGTAAATAGCCTTTTGCTCTCTGTGGTGTACCCCAGCTACCTTCAGAATTTCAAAGAGAGTATTCCAGTCAGCATTGTCAAAAGCTTTCTACAAGTCTACAAATGCAATAAATGTAGGTTTGCCTTTCCTTAACATGTAAGTTCTTCGTCTATTAACTAAAATACTACAGTGTACCACACTGGTTACTATGCAGCAGACATCACCTCATACATTTTGTCATATGCTGTTCCAGGATTCAATAGCATATGTGGAGCTAATGAACAAAGCCTTACCAGTTATATGTTCATTGCTAACTTCAATGCAAACAACAGATATAGTGGAGGCAATTGAATTCATCACCAGTGCTTACCAATTTGGTTTATCTCAGGCAGAGAACAGCATGCGAGAACTATTGACTTTGGTGTTGTCTGGAAATGAATCTGTTCTGTCTGCTGTATCTGAAGCTTATTACCAGGTTTACCTTAAGACAGAAGAAACTGATTCAAGGTTAGTGATTTATATTATGTTAACAAACATGTTTAACATTTCCTTTTTGGCATAAAAATATGAACTGTTTAATTGTATTACTACAGGAAACATTCAGAAATTGTTGTGAAGAACTTGTGCCACTTAGTGTCAACAATTAATGCTGGACAAAAGGCAGCATTGGACAGTCTGCTGTTGGAATGGCTTAAGAAAGGCTACATAACTCCAGGTGACATACAGGTAGGTTAATTAAATTGCAGTCTTGTTCAAAATAAGTAACACATTAGTTCTTGAATGCCCATTGCATATCATCTATGAAAGAGCGCCACCATTCTGAGCACAGGAGTTACAAAAAATCCATACCAGGAGGAAGCCTAGAAGAAGGAGGAGGAGTTGTTAATTTATTGGCAGTTAGTGAAAATTAATTGGCCACAGTAAAAGCTATGTGATCATGTAAAGACCTTTTGAGGATTTACACTCTTTATTACTCTTAAATATGAAATTACTTTGTCAGTCATGAAAGGACCTATTAAGTACAATACTAAAAGTTCTGGCGCTCTGCTTTGTGGGATTTCGTACCTATAAAATGCTCTCGGTTAACTTATGGATTGTGTTCCAAGCTTTTGATGATATGTTCTGTTGTCTTTGTTAGAAAATCAATTTAACTGTCAATGAGGTCATGAGAATCCACAAAGATGTGATGTACTAAAACCTTCTGTGCTCAGAAGCTGCACTGGCACCAGTTATTATACATCGCATACAACATTATTTTTATACTAAGATTCACAAATGATGGCAGTTTGGACAAAATGAGACACAGGTGGGGATTGCAGTATATTCTGTTCCAAGCAACACTTCTGGTAGGTGCATAAACATGCTTTGTACTTCAAATAAGCATGTATCTCATAAATTACGTCTCTCACATGCATATGTAAAATTTGTCACTACCATCATTACCAATGACAACTCGAAATAAATGGAATGAAAATTCACTAAATAACGTGCTGCAATCATGTTAATGCTCACATTGCCCAAAACATTTACAGCAAAGCGCTCCAAACACTACTAAAGCTCACTGGCTATTGGAGACTGGATGGCACAGGTGCATAGAACAATCCTAAACTCAACCACTATCATTTGTGACTCCCAACTCTAGTACATTACAAAATAAAATGATACTCCCCTGTAGTCTCATAGTATAAAGTGCCTGCTTTCATGCATTGTTGAGAGCATGAGTCGTACCTCCATTAAATTTGTTAATGCAGTCTAATTTTCGTCAAATGTTAATGACTTCATCACAGTAATCTGAAGAGTGGGATAGATTACCTATCTCCTCAACCAAAACCTTATGATCATTCATTAGTTTATATATGGCCGCTCTCATGTTCCTCATTGTGGCACCTCAGAATTTGTATTTTACTTGATGGCTGTCTGATTTCTGGAAGTTAATTAAAGTTTTCCCTCTTGTCAGGTCATAAGTTTCTTCTTCCAGTCAGGCTCTGCTCTTTATGGGTGCTAAAACTATAGGAGTACAGAATTTCATTTAACTCGTGATTCATGATATCGGTAATTAAATAATAACTGTATGATGCAACCACCTGCTTATTTGAAGTGCTAAGGATTCTTCTTCATGTATAATAAGCCACCTGGTGCTAGTAGACAAAAACTCAGGTTTCTGTTACCACAACTAGAATGCAATGGAACAAGTAATCTTTAAAAATCTTCATCTGTTTATGAAACAAGTTAAGTTTGAAAATCTTTAACACATGATATTAATATTACAGCTGGAGCCTGCTCCACTCACGTTTTTGTTTCACATTACAGTTAAGCCACATGCTTATCAGCTGTGCCGCACTACACAAAACCAAGGAATGAGGGTTGGCACAGCATGACACATCTGGTGTGGACAGCACTGTACTGTACTGCGCAGCGGCACAGTTGGTAAACCAAACAGAATGGTACATTTGTGTATCCTGTGTTTGGATAGTGTTTCTCGTTTTCCATTTTTACTGGCATTTACGCTGGAACATTGCTGTGAATCTATGAACAGTCTGTGCAATTCTGCCTTGGTCTGTGCCTTTCTGAGCTGCTGTGCACCATCCATTTGTGCACAGCACATCCAATGTGGACATGGCTTTGTACTGCCCCAGTGCTGGTGTGTCAAAAGTTTTGTTCATGGTTTGCCGGTGCTTCTATGCACTGCTTGTAAGTGTTGTTAAACTGAATGTTATTGGTGTGGTAGGTGATTGAATATCCTGTCCCAGAAATCCTTCCTTCCCAATTCTACTGCTAGGTGCTGGAAAGATGCGGCCCTCAACAAATTCCTTTCCTGTGCCAACCTCTTCATCTCAGAGTAACACTTGCAACCTACATACTGTGTCGATTGACAGTGGCAGGTTGAAACGATGATGGCACTCTTTATGTCATTGTGTGGTACAAGAGCTTGTGTTGCCAGTGAACATCGCTGTCACTGCCAATGACAAGTGAACTTCTTTAGGCAGAAACTATGTCAGTAAAACATTTTGTAATTTAGATTAGTGGGATTATGTTTAAAATAAAATCTTCCTTAGGAATGTCTTTAAAAAATGGGAGAGTCAAGCTTACATTTGGATAAATACGGCAACATGTTGTTATATATTAGTTTATAACATTGTAGCGTTCTTGATATCTATTTCATCATATTGTTAGTAGAAGTCTTCTGCCTGTCTCTTTTTTCCCCCCAAGATATGAAACTTGATACTTCAAATAATATAGATTCATGGATTTTCGTTTGTTCCAGATTATGTGGGAGTGGGTGGCTATGGCAGAACCGGAAATAAGTGCAGAGGACAGCAGACATGCTTTGGTTTTACTGGACATACTTGCTGTGTGAGTTGGATTTCACACAAAAGAGATTTAATGGAAAAAAAACACTTTTTCTAGTAACAAAACGGAAATGTTATGTTAACAAGTAATATGCAGCTGTCTCTCAGCAAAGACTGTACAGACCAAAGACTTTGACACAGGTGTTTGTGTTGTCCTCTCATTTCATTGTTATCATCATTCGTGGCCGTGGATAAATTTGAATGTGAAAAAAACTGGGACTTTGTATGGGCACTAATAACCACACAATTGAGCGCCCCACAAACCAAACATCAACTACTACTTTGACGCACTTAAATGAAAAGCACATAACTAGCAGCAGAAATGTAATTTTCTTTCATTCTTCTTTGATAGATACACTTGTTTGCATGGTCATTCTAATATATTCCATTTTAAAGCCAGCCTATACAAATTCTGGGAGTTGAGTTCTGTGAGGGAGAGTAGTAGCTTACCCTTTTTTTCCAGGAACTTACTTATGCTTGCAGAAATACAAGGCGACATATTAATGAAAGGAGGACTCATTGGGTTTGAATTGCTCATAATCGTGCAGAATTTTCCTCAGTAACAGAGCCAAAAACGCCATTCAAAACACCGGTTTTTAAAGACAAGCTCCTAAAGAGTTACATTTCCTACTTGGAGGTAAATGTTGGCATGCATTTATTAAAAAATTCCACTCCTTCTATATTTAATGTTTTCCCCGACCCACTTTGCACTCCATTTTTTGTGCCTGCATTGTAGGTCAGGTCCATCTATCGACACTAATCATACTGGTGTCCAAACTTAAAGCAACAAACGGGAATTGTGCAAGATTGGTTCATTTTTCCATAAAACCATATAAACAGATGACAGCAAAGTAGAAACAGGGTAAAGGATGCAGAACATAAACAATTCCAACATGCATAAAAGTAAACAAAAAGTTCTTTGTTTTTTCCAACTTAACAGATTTGCTCACACATTCTGACAAAGAGTTAACGCACTCACTATGGTGTGTGACCACATCTGGCACTAATACAGGCCTGACGACAACTAGGCATGTTGTGAATGATGTCATCAATTTCATGTTGAGGCAATAACGCCCATTCCTCCTGCAGAGATGCTCGCAAGTCTTGGAGAGTGATTGGCAGATGCTGATGTGATACGGAATTCAAACTGGGAGAACAAGCAGGCCATGCCGTGCGTGCAGTATCTTCCATTTCCAAGAAAACATTAGCCACCTGTGCTCTGTGACGTCGAGCTTTATTATTCATAATTACGAAATCTGGGTCCACACCACCTCGTAACGACCGCATATGATGTCCCAAGATCTCGTTACAATGCCTGACAGCAGTTAAAACCTGCCACTCCACCTGCACAATTCCATGATGAGGTATTATGAAGATGTATTAGAGCGATCAGCATAATGCCTGCCCACACTATTGTATCCTCCTCAATACCGGTCTCTTTCCACAATGTCTGGATCCCAGAATCATGTTCCATGTTACCTCCAATCACTCTCCAGATCAAATTGGGACTCGTCTGTTAAAAGAACATTTACCCATTGTTCCAACATTCAGTTTGCATGTTGACGACTCCACTCTACAGACATTCCCTTCTGTGGGAACGCATCAGAGGTTACATACAGAAGGTCTCCAATAACTCAAGCCACTCTGCTGAAGCCTTCTATATGCTATTTGCCTCTATACAACACGTCCAGTTGATGCTGTGAGGTCAGCAGCCAGTTGCCGTGCAGTATTAAGGCAGCACTGTCGTGCTGTTACAGCCAAATAATGTACTCTCTTTCTGATATCACATATGGTCGGCCCGGAATTGGTCTTTGGGAAACAGTTTTGATCTCTATAAACTGTCACAACAAACAACAGAACGATTCACATTAAGCCATCGGGCCGCATCAATTTGCAACTGTCCTGTTTTCCTTCTTCCTACAGCCCTCTAGTGCAGAGTTTGGCAGGCATATTCTCCATACCATGCTGCACCATGTGTGACTGTGTACACAATGATTGCAGATGTGGGACTGTTGTGCAAACGCTACCCCTTTGATAAGTGCACTGACGTCGTCATTAGTGTGGTTGTCCATTCACCAGAATGCCATCTTCTGTGAAGAACACAATCGTTCAGACATATGTTGATAGATTCTATGATTATATCGTGAATTGCACATGGGATGGGGAAATAGTAGTTTGTTGCTTTAATGTAGGACCCTAGTGTATGATATCCCTCCAAAACAGAATTGAAAGAAGATCCTACACACATGTAGTATAGTTTTCTTTCTGTTTTGTGATACATATCAGTATCTGATTGATCATAGATCTTCCTTTTGCTACCATTTTCTCAAACAACTAAGTTACTTTTTAAATAACTTAGTTTCAGTAATTTTGAATCAGAATCTGACTTTTATTACCTTATGACAGTATTATGAAAAGGGTAGATTGGTGTTCCCTATATAGCAGAGATGCTGCATCACAGATAGCCACAAAAAAAAGATTGTCAAACAAGTAAGCTTTCGGCTAAAAAGGCCTTCATCGGAATCAAACACAAACACACACACACACACACACACACACACACACACACACACACGACCACAGTCTCTGGCTGCCGAGGTCAGACTGCGAGCAGCAGCACATCATAGAAGAAGTGATGCGCACGATGTGCAAAATATGCCCAATCCACCCACCCAGCACTTCCTATTCCAGTCCTGTCACAGGTTTATCCTACCCCATCAGGGGCTGGGCCACCTGTGCCATTTACCAGCTCTGCTCCAATTGTTGCACAGCTTCTTGTATTGGTATGATGTCGCATGCTGGCCCAGGATGCTGGAGTTGATGGTTGTGTGTGTGTGTGTGTGTGTGTGTGTGTGTGTGTGTGTGTGTGTGTGTGTGTGTGCGTGCGCGCGCGCGTGCGTGCGTGCGTGGGTGTGTGTGCGTGCGCGCGCTCACGCGCGCACTCTGATGAATGCTATGGCCGAAAACTGTGAGTGAGTGTCTTTTAATCGTGCCTGTGTGCAACTTGACGTGTCTTTGCGGTAAGTAGCAGTCTGTCTTTTCCTACATTGTTTTTTCTTGAAGTCATAGGTATCATAAATTGTACTTTCACCTTTTGGAAAGCCAAACAAATTTTTTGATATTGTATTAAATTTTTTTACAGAAATTTTGAATTTGACTTGCAGCAATATTTCAGATATTTCAGGAAATAAATAAATAAGGGAAACTGTATGGTGCTTTCCGTTATATCCTTTGGATCCTTTCTTAAATACTGGTTTCTCTTTTGCATATTTCATAAAATCTGGATAGTAGCCTTCTTCAAATCATTAACTATTTTGGACAGGGGGTGTGCTATCGTATTCGAATCTGCTTTCATCATCTCGATAGTCTACCTTAGCTTTGAGTTTTGCTATAGTTATGAAGAACTTATTAAAATTTTCTGATATCTGAGCAGGATTTCTCTCTCTCTCTCTCTCTCTCTCTCTCTCTCTCTCACACTCACACACACACACACACACACACACACACACACACACACTTGCTAGATTTGATTCAGATTTGAGGTTTGACACCTGTCCACAGAGACTGTCATTTATTTCTGTGCTCTTCAATTAATTTAGTGTTTGGCATTTTATTTGGTGCTTTCACAACCTCTTAAACCATTTTTGTGTGATTTAACATAGTTAATAAACACATGACTCATCAAATTTCATCTCAGTGCTTAGCTGTCTCTTCCTATTACCACATGTTTGTTATGCCAAAACCATTCCATTTTAGTTTATTTGTTATGTTTATTTGACAGACTATGGATGGAAATGTTTCATTGAAAATGTGTAAAAACCTGTTGAAAGACTTATCAGAATATTTTGAACATGAGCCGTGATGTTTCACTAACTAATCTACAGCATATTTTCCTTACTGAACTGTCTGCTCGTGGAACATCTCTTTGCATTTTCTTCATTTATCATCAGTAAACTAGAGAGATCTGAGTGAGTGTCTAAGTCCAAAGAGAATTTGGCAGAGTTATAAATGTATACAGTAATTTGTTAAAATATTTGCATATTGCTCCCTGCTTATTTACCATAGTGAAATTTAGTCTTATAGTTAGGTTCATGACTTAAGAAATGAAGTTGAGGTGCTTGTTTGTTTGCTGTATATAGGATAAAATAAACATAAATTGCTATTTTACCACTCTTTCCTGTTGTGAGTTTATGTAGGAGACACTAGAATTTATTTAAAAATAATTTCATTATATCATGGAGATGATAATAGTAATAGGAATTCTATCATTCTAATTCTACTCAGCCACTTTAAAATAGAAGGTCTTCATTCAGTAATTTAAAATTGGCTCTTTTTATTGTAACAAGTTGTTAATCAGTATACAAGAGCATCCACGAGTTTCCTACAAAAGCTACTAGTTAATTGAAGTTTTGCTTTGTTTAAAACTGTGATGGAATATTTTATAACACAGTGTTTCTTTAGGTAAGTAACTTCGACATCTTTTTCGTCTCAAAGAATGATTTGCAACTCATCATTTTTTGTGGTTTTATTCTGTGGATACATTGCACTTCCGCCGTTTATGTTCCATTGCATTAAAAATGAAGACATACACTTGCAGTTTTGAACATATTTACTTAAACATTTTGCTAAAAGGTAAGGAACTTAATGCATTTAGATGCAAGCCATACTGTGCTTTACAACTCGTAATAATAAACTTGTTTGAGTCTACAAATATTGCTCCTAATCCATTACACTCATCTTGGTTGCTGTAGTTTATTTTCTCTTTACATCTGTCAGTCACTGATCTTCTGTCCAATATGCCATGCAATATAATTTTTTAATGTGGGTAAATACTTTTTGCTGATCAGGTAATCTTCATTGTTTCGCAAACCAGCTCTTCTTTATTGCAGCCCGCCTTATGCTCTGAGACAATATTACTTCTACTGTCCAAACACTTGAGAGCATGCTCACATACGTGACACATAGGTGAGAAAAGGAACAGGCCCACCTGACAAATCAGTCCTCTGCCAGAAAGTTTGTCGGCTCATAATTAATGACACAACACGAACCGTAATCCATCCCAGACTAACAGTTGTCTTTATTGCCAGTTATTTGCAGGGTGGAGTGGCTTTAAGCAAACATACTTGGTTCCATTGTTCTTGTATAATATATGTACTTTGGTTCCCAACCAAAATATCCACATCTAGTAATTAGTTTTCCATTCTTTAGCCACAAATATCCGCTGGTAAATAATTATGCTTCAGACCGTAGTACTGCAGGTAGTCTCAGTGAGTCACTTGGAAATTTACATCTACATCTTCATATAGAGTCCGCAAGCCAACATACAGTGCGTGATGGAATGTACTTTGTGCCACTACTTGTCATTTCCTTTCCTGTTTCATTCACAAATGGAGCGAGGGAAAAAGACTGCCTGTATGCCTCTGTAGAAGCCCTAATTTCTTGTATCTTATCTTCATGGTCCTTATATGCAATTTATGTTGGCAGCAATAGAATTGTTTGGCAGTCAGTTTCAAATGCTGGATCTCTAAATTGTCTCAATAGTGTTTCTCAAAAAGAACATCACCCTCCCTCCAGGGATTCCCGTTTGAGCTCCCGAAGCATCTCCATAACACATGTTGTTTGAACCTACCAGTAACAAATCTAACAACTCTGAATTGCTTCCTTGTCTTCCTTCAATCCGACGTGGTACGGATCTCAAACACTCAAGCAGTACTCAAGAATAGGTCACACCGGCATCCTATATGTGGTCTGCTTTACAGTTGAACCACTTTTTCCTCAAATTCTCCCAGTAAACTGAAGTCGACGATTCACCTTCCCTATCACAGTTCTCATATACTCTTTCCACCTCATATTGCTTTGCAATGTTAGGCCCAGATACTTCAGTGACTTGACTGTGTCAAGCAGGACCCTAGTGATACTGTATCTGAACATTACAGGATTGATCTTCGTACTCGTCCCCATTAATGTTCATTTTTCCACATTTAGGCCTAGCTGCCATTCATCACACCAGCTGGAAATTTTATGCAAGTTGTCTTGTATCTTCCTACAGTCACACGCCTTCGACACCTCACCATACACCACGGCATCATAAACAAACATCAGAAGATTGCTGCCCATCCTGTCTGCCAAACCATTTATGTATATAGACAACAACAGTGGCTCTATCACACATCCCTGGGGCTCTCCTGACAACACCTTTGTCTCTTATGAACACTCATCATAGAGGACAACGTAATGGGTTCTATTATTTAAGAAGTCTTCGAGCCACTCACGTATCTGTGAACTTATTCCAAATGCTTGTACATTCTTAACAGCCTGCAGTGGGACACCATGTCAAATGCTTTCTGGAAATCTAGAAATATGGAATCTGCCTGTTAGCCTTAATCCATTGTTCACAGTATATCATGTGAGAAAGGACAAGCTGAGTTATGCACAAGCAATGCTTCCTAAAATCATGCTGATTTGTGGACATAAGCTTATTGTCTCAAGAAAGCTTATTGTGTTTGAACTGAGAAGATATTCAAGGATTCTGCAGCAAACAGAAGTTAGGGATATTGGTCTGTAATTTTACGGATCCATTTTTTTACCCTTCTTATATAGTGGAGTCACCTGCACTTTTTTCCAGTTGCTTGGGACTTTGTGCTGGGCGAGAGATTCATGATAAATGCAGGCTAGGTAAGGGGCCAATGCCGTAGAGTACTCCATGTAAAATCGAACTGGGATTCCATCCAGCCTGCTGATTTATTTGCTATTACATCTTTCTGTTGTTTCTCTATGCCAGGTATGCTTATTACTATGTGGTCTATATGGGAGTCTGTCCGATGGTCAAATGGCGCTGTGCTTGTTTGATTTTCCTGTGTGAATGATTTCTCGAATATGATATTTCAAACCGTCTTTCATTTTGCTATCTTCAACTGCCGCACTAGACTGGTCACTAAGGGACTGAATGGAAGCCTTAGACCCACTTAGCGATTTTACATAAGACCAGAATTTTCTCAGGTTCTCAGCCAGATCTTTTTTTAAGGTGTGACGTTGATGGTAGTTTTATGCTTTTCCCAAAGGTCTTTTCATACACGCACAAATCTCTACTAACCTCAGCTTGTTGTCATTTGTGCATTCCACTTTGAACCAAGAGTGGGGCAGCCTCTGCTTCCTCAGCAAACGCCAAATTTCTTTATTAAACCATGGTGGGCCATTCCCATACTTTATCCACTTTCCAGGCACATAACTCTCCAGACAATGGTTTACAATCTGCTTAAACTTTGCCCGTAATTCCTCTACAGCCATCTTACTGGAACTAAGTGATGCCAATTCACTATCAAGTGAGATGCTAATAACTACTTATCTGCTCTATCTAGCAGAAACACTCTCAGCCTTCTTTACTGATTTATTAACTTTCATAATCGTAGTTGTCATAATGACATCATGATTGCTAATCTCCGTTTCTATACTGACATCTTCAATAAGATCTGGCCTAGAATGAAATTTTCACTCTACAGCGGAGTGTACACTGATGTGAAACTTCCTGGCAGATTAAAACTGTGTGCCGAACCGAGACTCGAACTCAACACCTGCATGGTGCTTCTGTGAAGTTTGGAAGGTAGCAGATGAGGTACTGGCGGAATTAAAGCTGTGAGGACGGGGCATGAGTCGTGCTTGGGTAGCTCAGTTGGTAGAGCACTTGCCCTGCGAATGGCAGAGGTCCTGAGTTCGAGTCTCGGTCTGGCACACAGTTTTAATCTGCCAGGAAGTTTCAAGGTTTGGCCTATTTGTAGCTACAAAGTCAAAGATATTTCCATTGTGTGTGGGCTGCTGAACTAACTGCTGAAGACAGTTTCCAGAAAACATGTTCAGAAGTATTTCTCAGGGCTGGTTGTCTGTACCCCCTGCAGTGAACCCATAGACATCCCAGTCTATACCCAATAGGTTAAAGTTGCCTCCAACTAGTATTGCGTGATATGGGTATTTACACGCTATCGACTGTAGACTTTCTTTGGCTGACTCTAGAACTGTCACAGTAGCATCGGGTGGCCACTAAAAAATCCAACAGTTAACTTGGTTTTGCTTACACCTGTTATATGCAGCCAGATGACTTCACTGTTAGATTCAGCTTTGACATCACTAGAATAGTATTTTTGTCAGCTGTAATTAATACACCCCCTCCTATGGCCTCAAATCTGTCTTTCCTATATACATTCCAAGACCCACTAAATACATCAGAGCTTTCTACTTCAAGTTTCAGCGAGCTCTTGGTCTCAGGAATAATTTGAGTATGAGAACTTTCTTGGAGGGCAGTGAATTCGGGAACTTGATTACGAATACTATGACAGTTTACTGATAAAATTGTGACAGTTGAAGTGTCCTTATTCCAAACACTCTTTGACTTCCCTCACTGCATATTCTTTTGACAGTGTTGCTGCTCTCTGTTAGTAAAACAGTGCCCCATATCTGTTTTTAATCCATTTATTCACAATGATATATTGAATTCTCTCTCTCTCTCTCTCTCTCTCTCTCTCTCTCTCTCTCTCTCTCTCTCTCTCTCTCTCTCCCTCTCTCGAAATAAACACTGGTTTACAGGAATGGATTTCAAAGTAGACAACAGCATAATTATATTAATTTTCAACATTTACAAGTATTAGAAATAAACTTTTATTTAAATTCATGCAAATTCTGTCTCTGAGATTTGGTTATGCTTGTAAAGCGAGATTTGGTTATGCTTGTACAGTGGTAAAGCACTCTAGCAATGTCACCTTGAGGATTCTAGCATTACACGTATACAAAGTCACGCTAGTTGGTACTTAGATGGCACATATCCAACCATTCTGACATTCATACCTCAAGTAACCTTCAGGCACCAGGGGAACATTAATCAAATGCCTCCCAAGGTATTTCATTCTACTAATCTTAGTCTCAGAAAAATGAGACTCCTTGACATGTCACTAGTTAATAGTCCCTTCATAATTTTCACAGTGCTGTAATAGTATCCATAGATAGAGTTTACTGGATCTGTTATTTCTATCCAACAAATCACATATGTTCAAATAAAACTTTTCTGTTAAGAATGGGAATTCGAAATTACTGTTTAATCTTATTAGAGAACATATTAGCATTATGTGTATTGTCGGCAGCTGAGAATTATGTGCAGTATGAATATGGGCATGAGTGGGCTGATGTGGTCTAAACCAGTGTTCTGCAACCTGTTACTCATGGTACCTCGAGATGGGCCCAGATTTAACAAAACACACAAAAATGTCCGCCTCTAGTAATATAATTATAAATTATTACATTGTTATGTAATCTTGTATTATTGTTGTTGTTATTGTTTTTATAAAACAGCAATAATACTCATGCACTTTTTAACAGCTTATTAACTTTAGTTCACAGTAGTAAATAGACATTTGCAATATGAATTTTAAAGTAATTAAATCCATTTATATCTTCAGTGAGATACTTGAGTCTGGTTAGCTGCATACAGACGCTGATTTGTGGCAGAATTGTGTACAAAGCAAGCTCCATTTCTTCATTGATTGATTTGAGTCTCTGTTTGATGTTTTAATTTTAGTCAATGTTGAGGAACCGAGTTCACACAAATATGTAGTTGAAAATAGTAATAACATGTTAACTGACATCTCAGAGATAGGCGTTCACTGCTCATTGACAAACATAATGTACCCAACTGCACCATCAAAAATTTTAATTTATATGCTCTGTCTGCTTTTAAATGTATCAGTACCAATTGTAAGCAAAAACATAAATCATTCAGAAGATGTTTTGAATCCATGAGTGGATCACGAACCCAGTCAGAATCTTCAATACTCTCTTTAAAGGAATCTTCAGTAGCCTCCTAAAAGTATTTTTTGAAATTCTGTTGCAAGAGTACTAAATGTTCTGTAAGTAATTGCGGGATGTGGGTTTCCACGCCTTCGCCTGTACATACAGTTGAGAACTTTTCACACAATCCATTTTCAATCATCTATATCCACAAATTTAAATTATTAATAAATCATCGAATATTATTCATACTTCTCAGAATATTTTTGTTTCTATCTTGCATTTGTGTACTTAGTTCGCAAAAATATTGGGAAGATATGCCAACTTAGATACCGATTCATCATCTGCAAGTAAATCTTCATATTGTTGCCTCTCAGTAGTCAAAAATGCTAGTACCTCATCTATAAGTCCAAACATTCACATTAACACTGTACACCAAGATAATGATAATACTTTGGTATAAAGCAGAAGTGTAGTGTGCTTGGATCCCATTTCTTGACACAAAAAGTTAGAAAGCTGTGTATTTTGGGACCACAATTTGATGAAGTTCATGGCATTTACCACTTTTAAGTCATAATTTTCGGAGTAGATGGCAATGACTAAGCAACAATGGCTTCGTGGTGAATGAGAGAATAGTCGTTCATAAGTTAGGACTAACTTCGCGTACTTCACCCACAAACCCTTTCACTCAACCTGTCATAGAAATGGCTCAGTCTGTATGAACACTAATGCAATTCCCCATTTTAATTCATTATGGACCAAATATTCAATAGTTACACAAACTGTTTCTTCAGTGGTTGCTTATTTGGGCTCTTCTTTGCAATAAAAGAAAATACTTGTAGTTACATCTGTAGACATACTCTATGTGATCAAAAGTATCTGGACATCTGGCTGAAAATGAATTAAAAGTTCGTGGCACCCTCCATCAGTAATGCTGGAATTCAGTATGGTGTTGGCCCTTCCTTAGCCTTGATGACAGCTTCCATTCTCACAAGCATACATTCAATCACGTGCTGGAAGGTTTCTTGGGTAATGGCAGCCCATTGTTCACGAAGTGCTGCACTGAGGAGAGGTATCGATGTCGGTCGGTGAGGCCTGGCACGAAGTCGACGTTCCAAAACATCCCAAAAGTGTTCTATAGGATTCAGATCAGCACTCTGTGCAGGCCAGTCGATTACAGGGATGTTATCGTCATGTAACTACTGTGCCATAGGCCATGCATTATGAACAGGTGCTCGATTTCCCCCTGCGGGTTCGGGAGTTAGAATAGGCCCGCGGTATTCCTGCCTGTCATAAGAGGCGACTACAAGGAGTCTCACAAGTTTCGGCCTTATGTGATGATCCCCTGTCGGGTTTGACCTCCATCTCTCAAAATTCTTCTGAAGAGCGAGCCGTTTGGGGAAGGGCGCCTTACGTGGTGCATTGTGTCCATCTTGCGATCAGACATTTCGCCAGCTTATTTGTCGTTGCATTGCAGTCCTGCCCGCTCTCCATCTCTTGGGCGTGGATACGTTCCTGCGTGCCCTTTCCACCTTGCGCTGTGCAATGCCACTTTCTGCACTGACGGCGACCATGGACCACATGTCATCTAACATCCAGCACGGTAGCCAGTCCGTTGTGGTGGGGCCGCCATGTACCCTGTTGGTTGTAGCCCCGACAACGCAGGGATCGCTCTACTGACGCCTGCGCCGTTAACTCCCCACGTATGCCAAGGAGTAGATGCCCATCTCCCTGGGGCATCAGGACTCCCGGCAATGGCCATCCTGCCAGATGGCTATTGCTGAGGCTGAGTGGCGCCCGTGGGGAGGTCCCTTGGTAGGAGTAGGTGGCATCAGGGCGGATGACTCGCAATGAAGCGTGGTACATCATCTGTCGCTGGCGGCCAGCCGCCAGCAGTCCTAAGCGTTCGAGGGCTCATTTTAAAGCTAATGTGTATGACCCAAAATCGTTCCCCTCCCTGGCCACACCGTGGGAGGAACGAAAGTCCATGAATGCCAGTGAAACATATTCGCCCCGGTATCTCGTCTGTACCAGAGATGATGGTGAATCCTTTGTATCTGTGAAGCCTCAGTTCTTTGTAGAACATTTAGAGGGGAGGTGGAGGGCTTGTCCAAAATGCGGTCCGGTTCAGTCTTGATAAAAACAGCATCCCCTGCACAGTCATGGTCCTTGCTCGCTTGTAAGCAGCTGGGGGATGTTTCAGTTAATATCACGCCCCATAAAAGCTTAAATATAGTCCAGGGCATTATCTTCCACAGGGATCTCCTTTTACAGTCCGATAACGAGCTGTGCGCCAACTTAGAGCGACGAGGTATCCATTTCGTCCGGCGCGTCCACCGGGGTCCGAGGGATCATCAAGTTGCCACCGGTGCCTTTATTTTGGCTTTCGAGGGTGACGCATTACCTTGGAAGGTCAAGGTGATGGTGTACCGTTGTGATGTCAAGCCCTATAAATAATGGAAATCAAGACCCTGGACCTACTGACATACACAGGGGCAAAACGGAAATTTGACTGGCTTCATCCTGTGCGCATGACATCTTCTTATGCCGCCACAGTCACTCCTGCTACAGTTGCGTCAGCTGCAACACATCCAGTCAGCTCTGAGAGTCGAAGGACCAAACCTGCCCCCATAATCGGGAGGGGGGGGGGGCACTTCACTTCCTGTTGCTCCTGCTCCATTTACTTCAGGAGCAACGGCCCCCCAACATTCGGGGACATCAGTTTCCCCTTCCCAGCCGAAGAAACGTAAGACTTCTTCGGCTCCTCTCGCCAGGAAGGGGTCCCTTGAGGACCTCCCTTCACAAGTTCCGACCAGTACAAAAGCAGACAGCCGCAAGTGGCTCAAACAACCACCAGTCCCTGGTCGTAGGGCCTCATGGTCGTCGTCCGTCCCTGAGACTGACCCAGTGAAGCCCTCCCAGCCTGAACCACCGAAGGCAGAGCGAAGTAAGCTGAAAAAGAATAAGGTACCCAAGAATCCTGCTATTGCGGTGGCACCCGTCCCACCGCTTCCAACAAGCTCAGCGTCCGAGGACAAGGTCGAGATTCTGGCGTCTGCTGAAGACCTGGATCTCGCCGGTCCCTCAAACGCCATGGATGTCACTCGTGCAGGTTCTGAATCGGTGGCAGCGAGTGAACAAGCGGCGTAAATTGCCTTCCCAGTCCCTTCACGCCTTTCTCAGCCATAGACAATTTCATACTCCAGTGGAACTGCAGCGGTTTTTTCCAACATCTAGCTGTGCTCCGACAACTTGTCAGCCTTCACCCTTTCTTCTGCATTGCTCTTCAGGAAACTTGATTCCCGCAATGCGAACCGCCGCCCTCCATGGCTATCGGAGTTATTATAAGAACCGGGCAGCTTATGAAAGGGTGTCTGGTGTCATCTGCATCTATGTCCTTAACTCTCTTCACAGCGAGTCTGTCCCTCTACAAACACCTTTAGAGGCGACTTCAATGCCCATAACCCTCTGTGGGGTGGGTCAGTGGCGACAGGTCGAGGCACCACCATTGAGCATTTATTGGCACAGCTCGATCTTTCGCTTTTAAATGATGGTTCCTTCACACATTTCAGTGTCGTGCATGGCACGTGCTCCGCCATCGACCTTTATATTTGCTGCCCTAGCCTCTTACCGTCTGTCCAATGGAGAGTGCATGACAACCTATGTGGTAGTGATCACTTTCCGATCTTTCTGTCACTGCCACAGCGTCAGTCTTCTGGGTGCCCTTGCAGTTGGGCTATGAATAAGGCTGACTGGGACTTGTTTTCCTCCACTGCCGCTATTGAACCTCTCTCTAATGATGACATTGATGCGGTGGTTCAATCGGTCACCACCGGCATCGTTACTGCCGCAGAATCTGCCATTCCCTGTTCTTCTGGGTCCCCTCGGCGGCGGACTGTGCCTTGGTGGTCACCTGAAATTAAAATTTAAGATCACCGGCGGGCGCTCCAGCGTCACAAGCGACATCCCTCCATTGAACACCTCATCACCTTCAAACGGCTGCGTGCGCGGGCCCGCCGCCTTATCCGCCAAAGCAAGCAGGAGTGCTGGGAGCGGTATGTGTCCACCATTGGCCTCCGTGTCACTCCATCACAGGTCTGGGCCAAGATTCGATCCCTCTATGGCTATCGGACCCCTGTCAGCGTCCCTGCGCTCTCACTGCATGGAGGAGTTTGTACAGACTCCGACGAAATTGCCAACAGCTTGGCTGAGCATTTTGCTCTGAGTTCCACGTCTTCCAATTACCCACTGGCCTTCCGCTCCATTAAAGAGCGGATGGAATGTCAGCGCCTTTCTTTTCGCACCCACCATCCTGAATCCTACGATGTTCCATTCAGTGAGTGGGAATTTCACAGTACCCTCGCTGCTTGTCCTGATACCGCTCCTGGGCCAGATAGCATCCACTGTCAGATGCTGAAACACCTTTCAGTGGACTGCCAGCGACATCACCTCGACCTTTACAACCGTATTTGGGTCGAGGGTGAGTTTCCGTCTCAATGGCGGGAAAGTATTGTTATCCCCATTCTAGAAACCAGGCAAGAACCCTTTGTAGGTGGACAGTTACCGTCCCATTAGCCTCACCAACATTATTTGCAAATTGCTTGAACGGATGGTGAGCTGGCGGTAGAATTGGGTACTGGAGTCTCAGGGCCTTCTGGCTCCCTCTCAGGGTGGGTTCCTTAAAGGCCGCTCCTCCTCCGCCGCCAATCTAGTGAGCCTGGAGCCGGCCATCCGTACTGCCTTTGCCCACCGTCAGCACCTGGTCGCTGTCTTTTTCGACATGCGGAAGGCGTATGATACGACACGACGTCATCACATCCTTTCTGCGCTTCATGGATCGGGTCTTCGGGGCCCTCTGCCGATCTTTATCTGCAATTTTCTGTCGTATCGTACCTTCAGCGTGCAAGTCGCGGCCTCCCATAGTTCCTCCAGAGTCCAGGAGAATGGGGTACCACATGGATCTGTCCTCAGTGCTGCTTCTTTTTAATTGCAATAAACGGCCTCGCTGCAGTGGTGGGAAATTCTGTCTCTGCTTCCCTGTATGCTGACGACTTCTGCCTTTACTACAGCTCTATTGGCATTGCAGCTGCTGAACGTCAGCTACAGGGCACTATCCGTAAGGCGCAGTCTTGGGCTGTAGCTCATGGGTTCCAGTTGTCGGCGGCCAAGACCTGCGTTATGCGTTTCTGCCGGCGACGCACTGTTCACCCGGAGCCACGGCTTTATCTTGATGGTGCACTTCTTGCTGTGGTGGAGTCACATAGGTTCTTGGGTGTGGTTTTTGATGCCCGGTTGACTTGGCTGCTTCATATTCGGCAGCTCAAACAGATGTGTTGGCGGCATCTCACTGCTCTCCGATGCTTGAGCCACACCCCCTGGGGTGCCGACCGATCTACCCTGTTACGCCTCTACCAGGCGTTAATCCAGTCCCGTCTGGATTATGGGAGCCTGGCTTATGGCTCAACATCCCCATCTGTGTTGCGGATGCTGCACCCCATCCTCCACAGTGGGATACGCCTTGCCACTGGTGCTTTCCGGACCAGCCCTGTGGACAGCTGGACAGCATACTTGTGGAGGCAGGTGTCCCTCCACTGCAGTTACGATGCCAACAATTACTGACTGCTTACGCTGCCCATGTTTTTAGCTTGCCCGAGCATCCAAATTATCATCTCCTGTTCCCGCAGTCAGTCGTCCATCCCCCAGAACGTCAGCCCCAGTCGGGTTGTCCGATCGCCGTCCGCGTCAAAGAGCTTCTCTCTGGGCTAGGGGTTTACCCTGTTCCACCTCCTTTCTGGGCCCCTCTGCATACACCCCTGTGGTGTGTGCCCCGCCCTCGCCTTCAGCTCAAATTGGCACAGGGCCCGAAGGTCTCAGTCCCTCCAGAGGCCTTCCGCCGCTGCTTTTATTCCATCTTAGCCACGTATCAGGGCTCTGGCGTGTTTTACACTGACGGTTCGATGGTTGCTGGTCGTGTCGGTTATGCGCTAACTCTAGGGGACCATTCCGAACAACTTTCATTGCCGGCTGGCTGCAGCGTTTACACTGCTGAGCTGGTCGCCATCTTTCGAGCCCTAGAGTATATCCGCTCCTGCTCAGGTGAGTCCTTCATTATCTGTAGCGATTCCCTGAGCGGTTTACGAGCTCTCGACCAGTGTTTCCCTCGTTCTCGTCTGGTGATGGCTATCCAGGTGTCCCTGCATACTCTTGCCTGTTGCAGCCGATCTGTGGTCTTTGTTTGGACCCCAGGCCATGTTGGGATACCCGGCAATGAAAATGTTGACCGCCTGGCGAAAGAGGCCACCTGTAAACCATCTCTGGAGATTGGCCTCCCGGCGACTGATTTGCGGGCACTATTTCGCCGCAAAATTTTCGATTTATGGGACACTGACTGGCGCAACCTGCCTGTGCCAAACAAACTCCATCGTATCAAGGACTGTGTGGCGGTCATCCATGCGAGCCACCGCAGGGACTCAGTTGTCCCCACCCGACTGACACACAGTTATTTACTGTGTCGTGAGGACCCACCTCTTTGTCGTTGTGGGGCGGCCGTGACGGTGGTCCATATTCTGTTGGAGTGCGCCCTTTTAACTGTGCTCAAGCAGACTTTTGCGCTGCCTGATACACTCCCTGCGCTTTTAACTGACAACTCTGCCATAGCGGACTTAGTTTTGCGTTTTATTCGGGCAGGGGGATTTTATCGCTTAATGTAAGTGTGTGTTTTTGTGTTGATTCTGTCCTCTGGCCTAAGATTTTAGTCTGCTTTTTTAATGTGTTTCTCGGTGGTTGGCTTTTCCTTTTTTGTTTCTATGGTCGGCCAACCACCGTCACACTCTGTGTGATTTTAGTTTGTCTTGTCTGGTCTTTGCCTAAGTTTCTCTTGTTCTGTGTCGTCTGTCTTCTCTTCTGTTGATCGTTTTTATTCTCTGTGGGTGTTTTTAGTATTTGGAAAAAGGGACCGATGACCGTAGCAGTCTGGTCCCTTTAATCCCACAAAACAACCAACCAAGGTGCTCGATCGTGTTGAAAGATGCAAACGCCATCCCCGAATTGCTGTTCAACAGTGGGAAGCAAGAAGGTGTTTAAAGATCAATGTTGGCCTGTGCTGTGATAGTGTCATGCAAAACAAGTGGTGCAAGCCCCCTCCATGAAAAACGCAATCACACCATAACACCACCACCGCCTCTGAATTTTGGCACTATATAAACCGGCAGACGACGTTCACTGGGTATTCGCAATACCGACAACGTGCCATCGGATCGCCACATTGTGTACTATGATTCGTCGCTCCACACAACATTTTTCCACTGTTCAGTCGTCCAATGTTTACACTCCTTACACCAAGTGAGGCTTCGTTTGGCATTTACTTTCATGATTTGTGGCTTATGAGCAGCCACTTGACCGCGAATTCAAAGTTTTCTCACCTCCCACCTAACTGTCATAATACTTGCGGTGGATCCTGATGCAGTGTGGAATTCCTGTGTGATGGTCTGGATATGTGTCTGCCTATTACACGTTACAACCCTCTTCAACTGTCGTTGGCCTGTATACTTTTGTGCTGTACGTGTCCCTTAATGTTTCCGCTTCACTATCACGTTGGAAACAGTGGACCTAGTGATGTTTAGGAGTGTGTAAATCTCGCGTACAGATGTATGACACAAGTGACACCTAATCACCTGATCATGTTCAAAGTCTGTAAGTTCTGCGGAGTTCCCCATTCTGCTTTCTCATGAAGTTTTATGACTACTGAGATCGCTAATATGGAGTATCTGGCAGTAGGTGGCAGCACAATGCACCTAATATGAAAAACATATGTTTTTGGGGGTGTTTGGATACTTTTGATCACACAGTGTACCTAATGCGGGAAGGAAACTGTACATGACCATCTATATTGCTGCACATCAGTGACAAGTGAGAACTTCGAACCATTCTTTATTTGCTCCTTCAAAATATTTTCAATGTCACTAAGTTGGTGGCTGATTGTGTCAGCAGAGAAAGGAATGTTTGAACTTCAAGTAGCAGCGTCTGAACCAAGGACGATTTTTACCATTTTATTACTCACAAGCAATAACAATGTTTCTGCTATTGTTAGTTCTTTCCCAATTGTGATGATAAGTTCAGATACCTGTACTTTTTACGAAACATGTCCCAATGTAGCCATGAGCGTTTCTTCCAAATTAGCAGACAAATGTCATTTCAATTTACTGTGAACCATACCAGAATTAATGAGTTTCCAACCTTCCACCCCCCCCTCTCTCTACCCCACTCTTCCCTCACTCTCCCTACTACCCCTATCCCCATGGGCTCAATGGTTTCACTACTTGGAATCGAGGATGGTCCATTCCGTACAGTGAACTTATAATTATTGGGGACAGGGGACTATTAGTGTTTAAAAACAAAGTAATAGAAAATTCTACTGTAGCAATCACAATATTCGCCCTACTGCAGAGCACAGCTGTGATAAAACTGACTGAAATACTAAAGACTCCGGAAAGTCCAGGGTGGAATAAGAACAACAATATTATGAGTTTCCTTTAATTTAAATCTATGGTCACAAACTTTTTGTTAACAGATTACCGGTTTTAGTCTATAATGACGATCATCAGATCTACAGAAAAAAATTTTTGCTGCAGATCTGATGATCATCATTATATACCGAAACTGGTAATCTGTTAACAAAAAGTTTGTGACCATAGACGTAAATTAAAGGAGTTTTATTGTATATATGGGTCAATGTTTTATTCCCGACAATGTCGCAGCTTGTGGAACAACAATATTGTTGAACGGAAATACGTTACTGTTGTTTGACGATGTCCAAATGCGAGTGGTGAACAAAAAGAGCAATAAAATTTAAGAATTGGCTTCAGATGGGAGCAAATATCAAAATAAGGCAACAAAAGTAATAATAGAGGGACACTTCTCGATTCCCAGAAATTTAGGGAAAAACACGGACATCCAGCCATGCACAAAAGGTGCAGTCTTACAAAGTAGTGTCACTCTAGTGGCATTGCCAGTCCAGTGGTACAGGCAAGAATACAATTAACTTCCGAAAGCAAAAATATAACAATATTGAATAAATAAATTACATTTAATATATATGAAAATGTAACCGTTGTCAACATTTTTTAATAATTAAAGAATAAGTAAGCACATTCGTCCCTAAAATCAAAGTAAATAAATTACATTTAATTTCTTTGAAAATGTAAAGTTTCACGGTATCTCCAAAATCAAAATCCCTAATTTCTTAAACTTATTTGTTAATGTTTGTATCACACCCTTCACTTTCTGGAGGCACACCATTGCAGAGCTTTAGACAGATAGTGTGCACTGTTCTATAATCATTTTCAAGAATGCAGTTATGTGAAATAGTAACTGCCTGATATGAAGAGATTCGGCTGATATAAATATGTCAGATCATCCGACATCTTAAGTGCACTACTAGTTCCAAACTAATAGCGGTCAAATTCACCAATTGTTTACTGGTATCAGTAAGTAACTACTGTATAAATATTTCATTAATATTGGTAATGTGTATGCAACTACTGAGGTGTGCCTCGAGGATGTTTTCTTCCTTTTAAAAAAATGAAATTACTAATGGTAGGATTTTCTCTTCTGTTTCCTTCTTTTAGTGTAGATGTGATGCGTGCATTCAAGTTTCACTTGAATTTACCCTTTTGGCCTTGGAGCCATAAATAAAATAGTCAAACTGTGATCATAAACAGTGAACAGTGATATGCAAGGCTGACAATCTAGTCTGCTGGTAAGGCAATATTTTACAGACAGCCAATATCTTGTTTCCTGGGTAGGTGTAGCACGAAATCCCCCCTCCCCCACAGGCTTTCTTTTCAGCTGCCTACTGTAGTTTTGTTGCGTTACACACAAGTATTGTTCACTGAAAAAGATGGGAGGTGGGGCACTGCCCTGCATTGTATGGAAGTACTCCCTGTAAAGCAACAAGAAGTATCATCATTCAGGGTGTATACGATCCAGGAAAAAACCGGGAATTTTTTCATCCGGGAAAAACACGGGAATATTTTAGAATTCAGGGATATTTTTTTGTTTTAGTTTTAAGTTAAATTTTTGTAATTTTGACTGCTAAGAAATAGTACTCTTAACAAAGGATATTACTGCATCCCGCTGCTGCAGAATGATAATGCAGTAATAAAACATGAACGAGAGAAGAAAACTAAAATAAAACGTAAGTAGCGAAGGAAATGTGCCATGTACGCAACAAAACACAGTGCTCATACAAGTGTCTGCCAATAGCAAAATGTGTCAAAGGCTTTAGGAAGACTATGCAATGCTTTCATAACAACAAATTGCCACCGATGAACATGTCGTCACAACTGTTTACATTAGATTCGTGTGAGCAGTTGCGAGCGGCCATGCACAGTTGAGTCGCGCGTGTACCTTCTCCCACTTCTGGCCACAAACGTGTGGCTGTTAGCTGTATAAGCAGGCAGCAAGATGCTACCCGGAAAAATTTTACTGGCACGCACAAGCTACCATATTCACTGGGAGCAAACTGGGGTATCTGCCCCAGGCGGCAATTTCAGTCAGGCATTAATCGCCTTGCTGAACAATGAAGTTATTTTTGTCGGTTTGCTAAAGAAATATGGCTTTATTAATCTTTTCCGCTGAGGCAGTCAATTTATTTGAAACGAAGTGTTTAATTCCACACTATTGGGTAGTTCCATCTGTTCACTTCATTTCAAAAGAGCATGCTTTCATCTTCTAGCACGTATGGCACTATGCCATAATAAAGAACCAAAAATGAGATAATACAGTACTGGTACTTCAAGAAAATTTACAACCGAATCTGGACATGCGAATGTGCACTTTAATCCGAATTATGCATTTTAGTATGGTTCACGAAATTCCTCTGATGTCTTGTTTCTTTTATGACATAATGTAAGACCTTTTAATGTTTTACACATATGAACATACGGGCTTCCTGCATCATTGTAGCTGCGCAAGCGCGGTGACGCCTGTTATCTGGCGCTCTCTGGAACTGCTGAAACGAACCTCTTTCTAACAGGTCGCGGGAAAATTTCGCGAATGATTGATTGAAAAGCGTTACTTTCAAAGTAAATTTCCTTTTACACAAGATGAACGAAGTGCGGTGAATTTCTTAAATCACAGAGCATTTTACTCTCATTGAAAAATCAACTATTTGAGGACGGCCATTTAGAAAAAAATTCAAGCCCAGAAGATCAGACATTTATGTCGGTATTAAAAATTTTACTGGCACATTTGTGTGATGTATCTCAAAGTGTAACACGCGCAAAAAAGATCAACATTATACGTGAAAGTTTAGCTTCTCTTGCTGCTTATTAATCATCGAGACCATTATTATATGTGAAAGCTTTGCTTTTCTTGTAGCAACACGATGTATATTAATTTGCACCATTAACTTTCCACTATTTGTGTGTATGCGCCACTTATCATTGATAATGCTATTAGCTGACTACATCACGTGTCCTAAGCTCTGAATATCTGCTGTATCGGCTGGCGAAATCACGTGACATGAGCTATGACTGGCTTACAAAAGCAGATCGCAATCTCGATTTCAATGCTTTCGAAAGTAACATGTAGTGTTTGGTGGAATTCGAATTTATACTTTCGTAATACGGAAATATGCAGAGTACATGGCCTTTTTTTCTGAGTTTCATTTTCTAAACATCTGAGAAACTTTACGCTGGTGTATAAAACCATTACCATTCAAAGGATTGCTAAGTTTTATAGTTAAGAGGAAAAATATACTGTCACTTAACACGGAAAAAGTGTATTTTAACCCAGGAGAAAGTGTGTTTTCAACCGGGAAATCCGGGAAAAATCCAGGAATTTTTTTTTCCTTGTCCGCATATACACCCTATCATTCTGTTGGGTCATTGTATTGTGTATGTTTTGAATTATAGGTTGAACATTAGGTATGATTTCCTTATTATTGCATGTTTAATTATTGCAATTTTGTTGTCCTAGTGCCATTAAGAAAACATACTTTATCATACATAGCATATGATTGCCTTCACTTGTTTTCATCTGTTGTCCAAGAAATCATTGAAAGCAGAAATAGAATCCACACAAAATACAGGCCCCAGTGTTGCCAGTTGCCCCAAGAGGCCAGCCAAAGCACTTGGTGTGGAGCTAAGAAAGAAAGTAAATTGTTGATGTCACACTGTATTATCTGTTTCCCTCTACGTATAACACATCAGTTGGCTACATTCTAGATGCATATTACTCCAGTAATCACCTATGATTTATAATTGGCCTTTCTTCCCCACAGAGAGAAATCAGATATGATGAAAACAAGATTGCCATTTCTCCTTGCTGCTTGTCTAGGAGAACGTGGTCAAAAGGATTTTCTGCTTGTTACCATTACTTGCCGACTGATTGCAAAATCTCACAGAGATTCTGAAAGGTAGGGAAACACTGATATTTGTTAGCAATATTTTAACCTGTTTGATAGATATAGTTGAATCTAGGAATTCTGTGATTGTGTGCCAGTGTTTGTCTCAAGATAGGATTTATAAAAAATAACACGAAGACAACTTTCCTGTGAAAGGATGAACTTCCAGTCAGGGACGCACACAGACCTCTTGTGTACTCCAGTTTTTTAAATAGAGATGAAATTTTTGCAAGAAGATATGACAGTAGAAAAACGTGGAGGATAAATCAGAGCAAAAGAAATGAAATGCTTAAAGGTGACAGTTACCAGTTGTCTTTGAGTAGGCACTTACATTTGAAGGGGTTTATGGCATAATGGTGTTAAATCAGTTTTGCACATTTTGAAAAATAAAACATTATGTGAAACATTGTACAGGAAGACCACGAGTCCTAATAAAAGTAAGTATCAAGATATTTAGTCAAATAAAGAACAGGATTGATACTGGAACATAAATTGTAGTAATACTAATATTATCACTATAATTATTATAAATTCAATGAATTTCACTTTGAATTAACAACGCTTGAACACAATTAAGTGTAGTAATATTAATATTGTCATTATAATTGTGTATTAATTGAATGGACTTCAGTTTGCATTAGCACATAAATACATCCCAGTCATCTTTGTTCCTGAAAGTTACTTTCAGAGAATGGAAAAAAATACATGGTGAACAGGAGAGATGTATGGTAACAAGTGTATCACATCCCCTCCTCTTTTAGTTTACTGCCTGGTCATATTTTATGGTACAGTAGTTCCTGTTTTATTCTGTTGAGCTGGACTGAACAGCCCTTCTTCCCATTTTGTAAGCCCTTATCAGCATTCAAAGTTGTCGTGTAATTTACCTTCGATGTTCTGATCTGTCATAGCTTATTAGTGCCTGGCTATTTTTTAATATTGACCTATGTACTTAAAGTGTACAAATTTAAAATAATTTAATCACCCTATAGGTTGTTGATGAGCAGTTGGTTGCAGTCATGTACTTGTGCTCCAACTGATTATCTCGTGCACAATGTCTGATACTAAAGAAATTATACCTTTGCAACACGCTTCCCCGATATGTTCAGGTAGCAGTATTCACCTACAAAGTTGTGCCCATTTGAGTCGATGGCTGTCGCCAATCATTCCTTCAATAGTAAAAAACATTTCTACTTGTAATTTTCCACAAAGCTGCTCGGGAGTTTGATAATTTTTGCCATCTGGCAGAATACAAAGTCATGCCAGTTATAAACTCTTCCTCCACTTGTACTGAGTTAACTGATTGGTTTAGATTTAACAACATAAGAACACAGCATAAAATTAATAAATCACCTCATTTGACAATACCAGATGCCTGATGACTATTCATGCCATGAATAAAGTCGACCAGCCTGTGTTGCAGTAAAATCTCCCCCTGAGAGACAAACACCTAGAAGTAAACAATGACTTGTTGCTGTTTTAGAGCTTCAGTCGTTCAACCTAAGATCGTTTTTTAAAAAAAGAAGTCCAGGATGCTTTCCGATGGTTCTAGATGCATGGTATGCTCATGTTGCAGATATTTTCTTACTGGGTCATCCCTTTGTAGTCGGATATTATCATTCATTGGATAAAATGAAGGGTCACATTCACCAAACAAAAAGATGCACATAACATTGTAGGGTCTCATACCTACAAGGGCTTTTCGGAAAGTGAGGTCTGATCAGTCACGAAAGGGAAACCACAATGAAAATCGAAAAGTTTTATTTGCGACAATTTGATATACCTTCCAGCTACTTCTCTACATAGTTGCCGCTCTGACTTAGACATTTGATGTACCTTTATATGAACTTTTCAATACCGTAGTCATAGAGGTAGCCACCTGTGCTTCCCTATTCTTTTCTACACTTCATTGTCTGCGCCAAAATGTTGTCTTCATACCCATTGGTTCGTGTGAGCAGAGATGAACATCAGAGGGAGCCAAGTCCAGGCTATATGGTGGGTGTTGAAACACTTCCCGTCAAAAACACAGCAGTATCATCCTCATTGCCCCTGCCGTGTGCGGAAGAGACTTGTCATGAAAAAGGAACTGCCTGGCAAGTGTGTAGATGAAGTTGCATGAAATGAGGTGAAACACTGCAGCCAGCACCCGTAATTGGCGGAAGACTCTATTGTTATAGGCATCTTTGCTTGCTCACTGTTCACATATGATCGACAGGCACACTGCCCAACACGTCTGTTCAAAGCTTCATCAGCTTTTCACTGTTGTTTCCATTTTGCGACTTTCTGAATAGCTCTTCTATACTCCGCATTTGTAGTACAAATAGGAAACACATCCAGTGGTGATCATGCTCCTAAGATGATTCTGCAACAGATGATAACACTGGCACTGCAATGGTGGTCCTTTTCCACAATATTATCAGAGTTGTGTTGTGTCCTAAGGGAGCACCAGATGAACACAGTGAGACTCAATCTCAAGCTGAACTGCAATCCACTTATAAACAAAACATTACTTCACTTCTTTTTGGGCACTCTTGCTGGATAAGACACTACATTCACTGAGCCACTTACTGCCTCTGTGAGTAAGTAATGTATTTGGTTGGTTGACAAGTACCCAGAACAAACTCTTGGAATTAAAAATGAGATACATGAACCAGAGGCTGCCATAAAGTCACTAGCCAATGAATCTGCTGCACTAGCTAAGCCTATTCACGCTCTTAAGCCACAATGGTCCTCCAGGTTGTGATATATAGTCCACATTGAGTGTATTGCCATTCACAACTGTAATGCCATGGGTGTGAAATGATAGTATAGGCATAATTTAACTCCCAGCCCACCTTGCTCCAGTTGTTGACCACTAATCTGCAGCAATGATCTGGTTATTCATAACGTACACCAGATGTGTTTACTATGTCGTCATGCTTCTGTATAATTCGTATATTGTGTGCAAAATGCTCACAACTACTAATCTTGAGTCCTGTGCCCATGGGAACCATTACAAGCACACTAAGCTTTCTTGTAATGGTACGCCCTGTGTGTCACTTGTTACCACATTGTCTTTCGAAAGCTGCATCAACACAGTATCGTTGTGATGGAAGTTTATTTTCCCTTGTGACCTTGAAAACTGCTTAGCTCCTGCAGAAAAATGTCACAAACAGGTATCTAAATAACATGCACAAACAGCTTTCATTGTGCTTTTCTCTTGATTTATGGAAAACATTAAAATATTCATAGTTAAATTTTATTAATGTTCTACACAGTTTCACTTTCAAAACCGTAACTGAAAATTAATTAGTTGACATCTTATCATCTAGTTCCATATTTGTCATATAAGTTTTACTTTTGGCTTAAAAATGCCCTCCCAAACACTATTTTCAAAGTAGTTTATACTGGGTGTCAGTAACTTCTTTGGGTGTTTTTTCTTCCCACCTGTGAAGAAAACTATTCCTTCCAAAAATGAAGGAGAGATTTATGGGATGCTAGAATTTATATCCCCAATTCTGTTTTGTGTTTGATGATACATATACTTAGCTTCTTTGGAACTTTTTGTTGAGTCACCCTCATATTGAATAGTAAAAGAATGTCATAAATCCTGAATTTGAATGAATTCATATCGGATTCTGTATTTTAAAAGAAAAATGAATATTCAGATTGTTTCTTTTTATTTTACCCAGACATTTGATAGAAGAACACAGAAAATCATTAAACACTATAGGTGCTTAATTTTTACAATCATAATCCACAGTATTTGCTCCTTACAATAAAGGAGAAAATGACTTATTTTTGGAGTGGAATGATAAAAACTGCTGATGCAAAGAGCTGCTTAAATACTCCAAAAAGTAGAGTTGCCATTTTTTATTATTATTGTTTTAAACTCATATTTTTGTGTGCCTGCTAGAACAATGCTATTCCTTTACTCTGTTTTTTAAATAAATTGAAGCTTTTAAAGTAGATACTCATCATCTGTCTTGATTATTATTTTCACTTACTGTTTAAATTTAAATTTGTCAGTAAGTTATTATAGAATCCTTTTCATTTGTAAAATCTGACGTTTCACTCTTACATAAGAAGGCCATTGGAGAACTGGCCTGTTACCAGAAAATAATACATTGTTTGGTTTTGTTAATACCTGCTTCCCTGATTTTCTTTAGGTTACCAGAGGATCATGTGATGTTCTCAAATCTTTGTAAGATATTGCGTGAAGGATTCCCAAAGAAGGACTGTCCAAATTATGTGGTCATGGCTGAAGCTGCTATTGAATTAATATACCAGGTACAAAAATTTTCTTCTCACACTCCCCATCCACTCACCCTTTTTTCCCCTGCTGATCATAGAATCTTTTCCTGTAACTTGTCTCTTCACGACTTCTGATTTGTCTCTTTCTTTTGTAGTTGTCCATGAAACCAGTTGCTGAAATGGAATCATTGGTGATCAGTTTATCAGAGCAGCTTCAGAATTGTAATCTAAATAAGGACTCAGGTAACACTTTCCTGTGTACATTTTTAATAGTCTTAAAATATCAGTGATCTCTGATCTCTGTTTTGAGCATTTTGCAGGAAAACTTAAGAACTACATTTCCATAGCACTTTTTCTGGCTGCTGTAGCACAGTGTAATATTAAGATCTGGTGCAAATAAATGGCACTATCCCTTGACCCAAGGATCTGGGTGACTTATCCAAACTCTCCTCATTTCCTAAACCTCACCACTCTTTTCCCTTCACCCCTCTTCCTTCCCCTGCATCTCTTCTGCCACAAGAATGAGCCCCTGGTTCCAAAGGCTCACACCCTTATGTGTGTTCTGTTGTCACTTGGTGAAATAGATTTTTTTTATGTATCCAATCACATTATGAAAATAACTTGTGTGTTGTTTAAACGAGGGGAACGTAATCAATCATTCCTACTGCTTTTCATAAACTGAAAGAAACACTGCTGCATAAAAAAATTGCTACCCCAACCCCAGCCACCAATCCAGTAAAAATATATTACAAAGAAAAATTTTAAGATAAGGTTCTTTGGAACTGCAGAAATGTTTTACATTGGAGTTGAATGTGTGTTGTGTGGAATATTTATGTACTGAGTAATAGTACAGTACAAAATCATTAAAATACAAGTTTCAGAAAGATTTTTTAATCAATAATTGATGTCATCTGGCAGTTTAAACCATAAAAAGATTTTACCTTCCACAACACTTAAAAGCTGATATAATTTTCGTTATAGGGAACCATATACTAGTAAAAGAGGGTGTTAAAATCATAATTACGGCATTCATGCATCCAAGTTTCTTTCTTCTAGATTTGGTGTGTCTTATAAGAGTCAGTTTAAATTATTACTCGCCCAAGAAATGATAATAGTCGTGGTATACTATCTATTTACTATCCTTTTAAAAAATTCAATAAAAATACTCTTGACGCCTTTTTAAGAAACAGCCTCCACTACTTCCATTCTGATCACGTAAGGATAGAAAAGATGTGAATGATTTCATAGAGAGAGTGTCAACAGCAATACCACATAAATTAATAAGTGATGGTATTGATTCCTCATGGTACGCAAAACAGTGTCAAATTGCTGTTGCAGAAGCAACGAAGAAAGCACTCCAAATTTAAAAGAATGCAAAATCCCCAAGATTGGCAAAGTTCTCCAGAAGTTCAAAAGATAGCGCATATTTCAATGCGAGAGGCTTATAATAATTTCCACAACAAAACTCTGTCTCAGAATCTGGCAGAAGACCAAAGAGATTCTGGTCACAAAAAATGCGCACCAGTGGCGAGACACAATCAATACCTTCACTGCGCGATAACAACGGTGAAGTCACTGATGACAGTGCCACTAAAGCAGAGTTATTAAACATGATTTTTCTAAATTACTTCACAAAAGACGACGAAGTAAATATTCCTGAATTCCAATCAAGAACAACTACCAAATGAGAAACATAGAAGTAGATATCCTCGGTGTAGCAAAGCAGCTTAAATCACTTAATAAAGGCAAGGCCTCCGGTCCAGATTGTATACCAGTCAGATCCTTTCACAGTATGCTGATACGATAAATCTTTATTTAGCAATTATATACAGCCACTCATTCAAACACAAAACCAGTACCTAAAGACTGGAAAATTACTCACACCAATCCCCAAAAAGGGAAATCGGAGTAATTCGCTGAATTACAGGCCCATATTACTAATGTCAGTTTGCAGTAGGGTTTTGGAACATATACTGTGTTCAAACATTATGAATTACCTCAAAGAAAACGATGTATTGACACACAATCAGCACGGATTCAGAAAGTATTGTTCTTGTGAAACACAACTAGCTCCTTATACTCATGAAGTAATGAGTGCTATCAAGAGGGGATGTCAGATTGATTCCATATTTTTAGATTTCCAGAAGGCTTTCGACACCATTCCTCCCAAGCGTCTTCTAACCAAACTGCATGCCTATAGAATATCACCTCAGTTGTACGACTGGGTTCGCGATTTCCTATCAGAAAGGTCACAGTTCGTAGTAATAGACAGAAAGTCATAGAGTAAAACAGAAGTAATATCCAGTGTTTTCTAAGGATGTGTTATAGGCCCTTTATTGTTCCTGGTCTATATTAACGACATAGGAAACGATATGAGTTGCTCTCTTAGATTGTTTGCAGATGATGCTGTCATTTAGTGTCTTGTAAAGTCATCAGATGAGCAACATAAATTGCAAAATGATTTAGATAAGATATCTGTATGGTGCGAAAAGTGGCAATTGACCCTGAATAAAGAAAAGTGTGAAGTTATTTATATGGTTACTACAAGAAATCCTCTGTATTTCAATTAAGTGATAAGTCACACAAATCTGAGGGCTGTAAATTCAACGAAATACTGAGGAATTACAATTGCAAATAACCTAAATTGGAACGATCACATAGATAATTTAGTAGGTAGCGCAAACCAAAGAGTGCAATTCGTTGGCAGAACACTTAGAAGGTGCAACAGGCCTACTAAAGAGACTGCTTACATCACATACATCAGTCCTATTCTGCAGTAGTGCTGTGTGGTGTGGGGTCCGCATCAGGTGGGACTGACGGATGATATTGAAAAAGTTCAAAGAAGGGCAGCTCGTTTTGTATTATCGCGAAGTAGGAGAGATAGTGCCACAGACATGATACGTGAATTTGAGTACCAATCATAAAAACAAAGGTGTTTTTTTGTTGCGACGGGATCTTCTTATGAAATTTCAATCACCAGTTTTCTCCTCCGACTGCTAGAACATTCTGTTGGAGAAATAAAATAAGAAAAATCAGGGCTTGCGCAGAAAAATTTAACTGCTCATTTTTCCCACATGCTGTTCAAGAGCAAATTGGTAGAGAGGCAGCTTGAAGGTGATTCATTGAATCCTCTGCCAGGCACTTTATTGTGAATAGCAGAGTAATCGCGTTGATGTAGATATAAATGGATCTGTTGGAGCCTCACTAAAATCAAATTTATTGGCAGAATAAATAAAAATGGTTTTTTTAAAGGTCAGTTCTCTATTTGTGACAGTTGGAAATATTCAGATTACTCCCATTTTCATGACTCATTCCTTTGCTTGTGAAATATGTGAAGTTTAACCTTTCCATTCAGGCTTTGCCATTAACATTGCATTTTATTGTTAATCATGCTTTTTTTCTGCCTATAGGCTCAGAGTCCGGAAAATATCCTGCAGAAGTTCTCTCACGTTTCTTGTTTGTTGTGGGTCATGTATGTTTGAGACACATGATTCATTTGGAAGAGTATGTTTACATCAAACTGAGAAAAATAGCAACAAAGAACAAAAGGAAGTCAAAAGCTGGTGACACTTCAAAATCACGAGAGGTATGTGAGGTTATTGGACAGAATGTTTTATTAAAGTTGTTGTGCTTTTGTTAATGTCCCATTAATAGAATGTCAGTGCTGTAGTACCCTTGTTTACTGTATTCAAGCTTCAATCCCTCTGGACAAGTTTTACCCTCCAGACTTCCTTCCATTAATGGACAACAATTCCTCGATGCCTCAGGATATTTCCTGTCAACCAGTTCCTCCTTTTAGTCAAGTTGTGCTAAAAAAAATTTCTGTAATTTGGTGCAGAAGCTTGTCATTAGTTATTCAATCCACCCGTCTAATGATCAGCATTCTTGTGTAACACGTAATTTCAAACGTTTCTTTTGTCTCCTTGTCTAAAATATTTATTTTCCATGTTTCACTTGCATACATGGCTGCATTACATACAATACAGTCAGAAAAATTTCTGCTATATAGATTTATATTCAGTGTAAATATTTTTCCCAGAACTAGTGTTATTGCTATTAAAATCTGCATTTTATACCCTCTCTACTTTGGTCATTATCACATTATTTACTGCCCAAATAGCAAAACATGCAGGCTACTTTTATTGTGCAATTTCTAATGTAATTCTATCACTGTCACCCGATTTAACTTGAGTGCGTTTCTTTGCCCTTATTTTGCTTTTGTTGATATTCATCTGCTAAACTCGCTTAAAGACTTAAAACATTCTGTTCAGCCAATCATCAGTGTCCTTTGTATGTTCTGACAGCATTACAATGTTATTCCCAAATTTTGAAGTTCTTACTTGTTCACCCTAAGTCCTACCAAATTTCCTCTTTGTTTCTCTTACTGCTTGGTAATGTAGAGAAACTTCCAGATTCATTTTTGCTCCCTGCTGTCTACAGCATTTCAAAGAGTGTATTCCTAGTCAATGTTGTCAAAAGCTTTCTCTAAATCTTTAATGTTTACATATACTATTCATATTCCTGCAAATTTTAATGGCAATAAGCAGCCTAAAACAAGTTCCAGTTTTCAGAACTAGTTGATTGTTGTTGTTCATTTTTACTTCCATAACTATCTACTTAAATTCCATTGTGTTCAAGCTATTCCCTTCAACTATTGCAACTCAAATACTTTTGGAAAACAGTGTTTTCATTGCTTTCTTTCTATAAAATTAAAAAAAAAATAGACTATCGTAAAGTGATTGTTTTTCCTCTTTCTCACATAGTGTATATAAAATTAATCATTCACTATGAAGACAAGACTTCCATTACATAAAAGTTCTATTACTTCTTACTCTTTAAAAAAACTAAATTTTATGTTTCTTATATAATCTGATTGATGACTATAGTAATTGTTTCAGGCTTCTCCATCTGGTACACAAGCAGAAGATAATGAGTATGAGCAAATCAGAATGTTGTGTGAGAAACATGTTGTGACTGGAACAGATATGCTTGCTCTCTGCAGGTAATGTTGTAGAGCTATGCTGCAAATGTAGCTATGAATGTCATGCTCATTCCCAATGGTAAAAATTTTCTATTTTGAGATACTGGAAAACCACACATTCTACAAAGTAATGAGTCCTTGGCTCACAGCTGTAACTGCTCTTTCACAACAGTAAAGAAAGATAATACAGGATACGGACAATTGGTATAATTTGTGCCCATATATATATGTGTAAACAAAGATGATGTGACTTACCAAATGAAAGTGCTGGCAGGTCGATAGAAACACAAACACACACATACATACACACAAAATTCAAGCTTTCGCAACAAACTGTTGCCTCATCAGGAAAGAGGGAAGGAGAGGGAAAGATGAAAGGAAGTGGGTTTTAAGGGAGAGGGTAAGGAGTCATTCCAATCCCGGGAGCGGAAAGACTTACCTTAGGGGGAAAAAAGGACGGGTATACACTCGCTCGCTCGCGCGCGCACACACACACACACACACACACACACACACACACACACACACACACATCCATCCACACATATACAGACCTGTACCAGGTCGGGAGGGTAGTTGCGGGATGCGAAAGCAAATAACCAGAGCCACTTCCTCATCCCCTCAAACCCAGAATCCCCCACAGAAGAACCACAAAAGTGCCCCACTTGTGACAGGATACTTTCCGGGACTGGACCAGACTCTGAATGTGGCTCTCCAGCAGGGATACGACTTCCTCAAATCCTGCCCTGAAATGAGATCCATCCTTCATTAAATCCTCCCCACTCCACCAAGAGTGTCTTTCCGCCGTCCACCTAACCTTCGTAACCTGTTAGTTCATCCCTATGTAATCCCCAAACCACCTTCCCTACCCTCTGGCTCCTATCCTTGTAACCGCCCCCGGTGTAAAACCTGTCCCATGCACCCTCCCACCACGACCTACTCCAGTCCTGTAACCCGGGAGGTGTACACGATCAAAGGCAGAGCCACATGTGAAAGCACCCACGTGATTTACCAACTGACCTGCCTACACTGTGATGCATTCTATGGGGGAACGACCAGCAACAAACTGTCCATTCGCATGAATGGACACAGGCAGACAGTGTTTGTTGGTAATGAGGATCACCCTGTGGCTAAACATGCCTTGGTGCAAGGCCAGCACATCTTGGCACAGTGTTACACCGTCCGGGTTATCTGGATACTTCCCACCAACACCAACGTATCCGAACTCCGGAGATGGGAACTTGCTCTTCAATATATCCTCTCTTCCCGTTACCCACCAGGCCTCAATCTCCACTAATTTCAAGTTGCCGCCACTCACACCTCACCTGTCATTCAACATCATCTTTGCCTCTGCACTTCCGCCTCGACTGACATCTCTGCCCAAACTCTTTGTCTTTAAATATGTCTGTTTATGTGTGGATGGATATGTGTGTGTGTGTGTGTGTGTGTGTGTGTGTGTGTGTGTGTGTGTGTGTGTGTGCGCGCGCGAGTGTATACCCGTCCTTTTTTCCCCCTAAGGTAAGTCTTTCCGCTCCCGAGATTGGAATGACTCCTTACCCTCTCCCTTAAAACCCACTTCCTTTCGTCTTGTCTTTCCCTCTCCTTCCCTCTTTCCTGATGAGGCAACAGTTTGTTGCGAAAGCTTGAATTTTGTGTGTACGTATGTGTCTGTTTGTGCTTCTATCGACCTGCCAGCACTTTCGTATGGTAAGTCACATTATATATATATATATATATATATATATATATATATATATATATATATATATATATATATATATATATATATAAGTTCCCTTGATGCTTTTATATATATGTGTATTGTCTCTATCTTCCTGCATTTTGGATGTATTACAATGCAAATGTGTATTCTTACTTAGCTACATAATTAGAGAAGTATAAAAGTAAATGTAATTTGGATAGATCGTAAACATGTATGTTAAACAATGAGGTGGAATATAATTATACAGGTGTTACAGTAAGCATAGAGAAAAAGATGAGGATAGGAAAAGGGATGGCGATTGTGGTAGTGATACCAAGGTCAGCTGAACAGAGGAAGTGGGTCTTACAGTGAGTAGACTCTTCTGCGCCACATTCACAGTCTTTTTTATCCTAAACCAGTGTGTGTGTGTGTGTGTGTGTGTGTGTGTGTGTGTGTGTGTTGGGAGGGGAGGGGGGGGGGGGGTTTGGCGCGTGTGTGGCCATGCGCACAGGGGCGGGTGGGGGAGTGTACACGTTTCCAGGATAACTCTGAAATACCTGTAGTAATTTCAACCAAACTTTGTACTCATCTGACGGCAAGCCAAGTAGCAGTTGATTTGGTTGTAAGGCACCCAAGCAGTAGTGTTTCTGAGCATGGAAGTGGGAAAGTTGTGATGAGTAAGCAGGACTGTGGAACACATGGAGCCATTTCAACAGACTTTGTGTATATATTACTTGTTGTGGTCTTCAGTGCAAAGACTGGTTTGATGCAGATCTCCATGCTACTCTGTTCTGTGCAAGGTTCTTAATCTACAAGTAACTACTGCACCCTACATCCTTCCGAATCTGCTTAGTGTATTCATCTCTTGGTCTCCCCCTACGATTTTTACCCTCAACGCTGTCCTCCAATACTAAATTGGTGATCCCTTGATGCCTCAGAACATGTCCTGCCAACTAGTCAAGTTGTGCCACAAATTCCTCTTCTCCCCAATTTGATTCAGTACCTGCTCATTAGTTATGTGATCTACTCATCTAATCTTCAGCATTCTTCTGTAGCACCACACTTCAGAAACTTCTATTCTCCTCTTGTCTAAGCTGTTTATCGTCCATGTTTCTCTCCCATACATGGTTACATTCCATACAAATACTTTCAGTAAAAGACTTCCTGTCATTTAAATCTATACTTGATGTTAACCAATTTCTCTTCTTCAGAAAAGCTCTCCTTGCCATTGCCAGTCTACATTTTATATCCTTTCTACTTTGATTACCATGAGTTATTTTGCTGCTCGAAAAGCCAAAGTCATTTCCTACTTTCAGTATCTCATTTCCTAATCAGCTTCCTTCAGCATCACCTGATAAACTCAACTACTTTCCATTATCCTTGTTTTGCTTTTGCTGATGTTCATCTTATATCCTCCCTTCAAGACTCTGTACATTCTGTTCAACTTCTCTTCCAAGTCCTTTGCTGTCTCGTACTTACATTACTTACTGTGTGGAAAAATATGCTTTTCACGTAAGACAATCCAGGTACCATTAGGTGTTGATGGAGCTGGTGTAAAACTAATTAAAGATTAGCGGTGAGTCCTCACTTTATTGGGGCCACTGCCACTGATTGTCATTAGTCCCGATGTTATTTAACCCTTGGGGTAGGGGTTGTGACAAAAACGAGTTAAATATAATACACACCTCTGGAACACATGGAGAAATTTCAACCAAACTTTGTACACATATCAGTTTAAATATAAATGTTGTATGGTTAAGACACTGTTTGCACCCCTACTTGTGGCGGTGGAAGTGTGAAACTTTCATCATGGATGCTTAACTGTAGACCACCTGGAGCATCTAGAACCAATCTTCATTACAAATATGAGTTAGTGTCTGAAAAAGGGCAGTAGATGGAGGGGGAGGGGGGGGGGGAGTATAATATACCTGTAATGCTGCTCAGAGTGAGAGTGAGGTTGAAATTGAGAGGACGTGATAAAATATTGGGGAACGACTGCTGTTGTTAGTACCGTATCTATTGTTTTTTATGTTGTTAGCTTGACTGGGGAAAATTTGATGACATTTCACCTCTGAGATGATTTTGGTGGAGTGGGAAAGAGATAACAAAAATTGTTAGAAAATAACAAATATTAGTGTTATACCCACACTATTTGGTGTTAGGCTAAGAAGTAACAGATATAACAGCAATTGACACACAGTGTGGGCTGATGAGTGAGTGATATGGCAAACAATCAAAAATTACTAATACTAGTGTTACATCCAAAGGCCTTAATGGTCATTTGGTGGTAGGTTACAGTCCTGATGACATTTTACCAGTACTCACATGGTAACGATGGGAGTAGGTTGACATAAAAGTAAATGAGTAATCAGCGAGTGAAACATATACCTGGAAAACTGTATGGTATTCTCCATAGACTCACTGTCTTGGTCTAGAGAGTGACTAGGCAGATAAATTTTTCCAGTGACATTGCTTCGGCAGAACACGAATGCCGATAATCAGTCCACGGCAAGAGGGAGAGGGGTATTGTGGTTGCTAATATAATTTCTTATTGTTGTATTAACTAAACTCTATTTAGTTGCATTAGGAGTGCAGCTTTGCACAGCTCACATTGATTTGTAAAATTTACCCTATGGATAGAAGAAATGTTACCAAAGACAAGGGAAGACACCATCCAGAAAATGTTTGTGTTGCTACACAAGTGTTCTGTTAAAATAAATATTCCCATAACTATCAGAAAATTACAACTAAGTTTAATAGGCATGTAAAGTTGTCTGTGCTGGGGTAAACCATCTTCATGAAGAACCACCACAGCAGTGGTACACATTTGATTTATTGTTCGAATTCTAAGACTAGGCACCAGCTATTCTTTTACACACAGTTCTCCATATTTGCACCTTCAGCAAATATTGAACACTTTTGAAAGATAAAGTATCTCAGTAATCTAGTGAATTTCATTTAATTTGTGGGTGGCCAATGCTGAATTGAAAATCACTAATGGATTGTCAGTACTGTTTACCATGATATGCAATACAATGATCAAGTCACAGTATCCAGATTTAGGTTTGCTCTGATTTCCCTAAATTACTAAAGGTGAAGGCTGGGATGGTCCCTTCAAAAGGGCATGCCCAATTTTCTTCCACACTCTTTCTCAATCCTGGCTTTTACTCCATCTTTATTCGTCTTGTTGCTGAAGGGATGTTCAATCCTTATCTTGTTTTCCATCTCCTCCCCTTCCCTACAAAATGACAAATTGCTATTTACCCTCAGAAAGTAATTCAGAAGTTTTGTCCAGAGGTCTTTCGCAACTTTTCTCTATACTTCTACGACACTATCGAAGAAACGCAATGATGACCCATGTTATATACAAGTACAAGGTGTTCTTCGATAGCAGTCTGAATATTTGAATCCACCTCCAAGCATTTATGGGAAATTTCTGTATGTTCCCAGATTGCACAGTATTCTCACTAGTGACACTGATATGCAGAAGTCGTGGGAACATCATTTATATATAGTTCGTTTTTGGTTTAATTTTTGCCATTACATCAGCCTCATTTGAACCAGTAGCAAAGTAATTTTGAAGATAAAATAGTTCCCCTATAATCTCATGGTAGAATTGCGGAACATAATGTAACAGAAATAATGAGGCAACTAAGCTTGAGGACTGTCAAAGCAGCTGTCAGTACACTTGATGTCCAGAACTAAAGTATGGTATGCAGACACGGATCATTGGTCAGGAGTCCCTACAGCCTTACAAAACTGCTGAAAGATGGTGGGATTTGGTCTCTGTATCAGAGGTGGATGCACCTCCCTTAACTCACTTAGTTTCTCTGTCTGTGCTGTTGTCGTAGACGTTCCTTTATGTGCATTATATTCAACAAAATTGTAATAATGTTTTGGGCCTGTTAAATTGGCTGGAAAAAAAGTCTATTTTGAAGAAATGCTTAACTGTCAACCATCATAGTAGTGCACAGGAGAGGGATGTGCTGCTTCCACAATCATGAAAATACAGAGAAACTAAGAACTACTGCAGGATAATGAAACTATTTCCTAATTTCCATAGTCTGCTACCTTTTTTCCATGAACGCCTCCTCCTCTAACAGTCCTTTTTATACCACAGTGTGAAAACTTGTTTCAGACAGTAGTAATCTCTTACAGTCTGCATTCTCTTGCACATTGCAGTGCTATACATGGTCATTAAGTGCAACTGTGACCAGATGCTCTTCCCGTTACCTAACATATATGCTACGCATTGGGAAGAATTTTTTGCATCATATCTAAAAATGTTATAAACATTTTCATGTATTTAATCTCTGTAAATTGTATACTTAAAGCAGAAATGGTGTGCCAACATGGTATTATTAGACAGGTTATGGATGCCTGCATAAAAACAATACACAGAGTAAAAAGAGTGAGGCCAGTAGCTTCTAATTCAGTGCGTAGATACACTTCATGTCGCTCTTCTTTATTTGATGCTGTTAGTGCAGGAAGTTGTAGAAAGTTATCCCTCGACACATTTTCCTATATTAACCAGCCTGTAATAATAAAATTTTTCAATTATTCTTAATGTAAACTGAAATTATTTTAATAGTTTCTCACTTTTTGCAGCAAGTTCGTTGTTGATATATGCTCCAAGCCAAAGGAATATGATGGAACCAGTGTTTTAACATCTGCATTTTTAGCATTATCCAAGATGATGGTAGTATCAAGTGAGTTCTGTGCAGAGCATATACAACTTTTCATGACTGCATTGAAAACATCAACTGATGAAAAGTTACGTGCAAATTGCCTGATAGCCTTTGGTGACATAGCTTTTCGATTTCCAAATGTTGCTGAACCCTGGACTGGATATATTTGTGACAGGTATGATTTTTAAATTTGTTTTGTGGTCATATTTAGAATTGGAGGTTCATAATTGTGGATTTGTGCTTTTATCTTACACATTTCTGCCTGTAAAGCACACACCATTTTACACTTTCAGAAAACAGCCTAACAATTAGGTGGTAAACAGTTCTACAAAAACAGTTGTGGTGAAGGTCAGAAGTAAGAAATTGTGTAACTGTGGTTACCGTATTTACTCGAATCTAAGCCGCACTTGAGAAATGAGGCTCAAAATCAAAGGAATAAAAAATTTCCCGGCTCTAAGCCCCAACTGGAATTTGAGACTTGAAATTCAAGGGGAGAGAAAAGTTTTAGATCGCACCTCCAAATCAAAACAAAGTTGCTCCATTGTAACATGAGATACAATTTAGGTAGAATGGATGAAGATGCAGCTACAGTAATGGTTAATGGGGCTATCTAATCAACATATAAACATATATATTCTTCAGTAAACTAATATGGGATGAATCAACAGTGTCTTGTTTCTCAATAGCTGTAACTATTTTGTTGAAGCCACGCGGATTGTCTGCGCGGTTTGAGGCGCCATGTCACTGATTGCGCGGCCCCTGCCGCCAGAGGTTAGAGTCCTCCCTCAGGCGTGTGTGTGTGTGTGTGTGTGTGTGTGTGTGTGGTGTTCTTAGCCTAAGTTAGTTTACGTTAGTTGAAGTATTGTGTAAGTCTAGGTTCCGATGACCTCAGCAGTTTGGCCCTTCGCGAATTCTCTCACACACACACACACACACACACACACACACGTGCTGTTAAATTTGCACCCGCTAACTATACAATGCCAGGACCGTGGTTCTGAAGACTGCACAGTGTAGCCGTATAGTTAGCGAGGCTTGCGGGGGTTGCACTTCAGCTCGGAAAAAGATTCTTCCAAAAGATAGAACAGTTTTCACTCTTATTTAGGTACTTGTTGAGGCTCGACGTTTCTACTACTCAAAATAAAAATGTCGAATCAAAACACCTTCAGGTGTCTGGATTTACAGTTCTTATTTTATTGGGCAACCAGTTTTGGCACTACATTATGCCATCTTCAGCCCCCCTGACCAGCATGTATGGAGAATCTCACCTCTGGTTAAGTCAAAATAGGGGCAGCAATCAGTGACTGGTATCCATAGATTTTTGACACAGCGATCAAGTGATGATTGAAGTAATAACTGTCAAAAATCTGCAGATACCAGTCACTGAATGCTGGCCGCTATTTTGACTGGACCAGAGGTGGAATTTTTCCTCCATGTCAGTCAGGGGGCATGAAGATGGTGTAATGTAGTGCCATAACTGAGTGGTCAAATAAAATAACAACTAGAAATTCAGATGGCACAAGATGTTTTGATTCAACATTTTATATTGAATAGCTGTGGTCCCAGGATTGTCTTCTTTAGAAATAGTCACACCGTTTAGTTTTTGTCGTTATTCTTCAAAGAATCACTCATGAAATTTGTTACATGCAAAAATTCAGCACTGTTGGAGGAAAAAATGTAATACTGAGCTGCTGTACTTTTTCCTCTTGGTGTAAAATGGCTGGCTACCCACCATTTCTTTGATGCTGTGATTTCTGTTGTCATCTTACATGATAGAATTAAAATGGATAGGACAACAAATCAGTAACATACTTTCTTTCTATCTTTCTTTTTGTTCCCTTGGCTGAAAGTATGTAAAAGATTCTTGCTTTGAAGTATATTTGAATGCAAAGAAACAAGAATGGTGTACTGATACCTTTTTGTCATAAATATTAGTATTTATTTACTCTTGTTACAGTTTAAGAGATACAACATCAGATACAGTGCGTCAAACAGCAGTACTGATTCTCACTCACTTGGTGATGAATGACATGGTGAAGATCAGGACTCAAATAGCAGACATAGCTTTATGTTTAACAGATGCACATCCAGAAATTTCATGTAAGTATTGTACATAAGTATAACTGTCTATCTTTTTCACCAAAATCAAGTACACCACTCTGTAAAGTTTAGTTTTAATGATGTTCATTTGCAAAAGACATGGTTAGTTACGTAAAATGTTGTTGTTTTTTCCCCTCCCCGTGTGTAATTTTGGGGGGGGGGGGGGGGGGGGAGAGATAAGAGAGAGATTCTCATTTACATCTTGTCATTCCTTATTCTCTTACACATTCCAAGTACTATTCCCTTTCCAATTATGTTATTCCATCTTTCTGCCAACATCTCGAACTTAGTTTATATTTTCTGTGTTCCCTATATCAGGATACCATTTTAATTTTTAAGTCCTGAAGTGAAATAGTATGTTTCTGAAAAAGAGCCAAAACATGTAAGCAATGTGTTGGAAGGTTTTTATTGCTTATATATTGTCTTCTAGGTAAATGGAGATCAGTCACCTATCTGGCAACTCTTCTGTAAAACTTGTTTTCAATCTTTCCTCTGTTTGTATGTAATTTATTTCACTGTGGGAAAAAATGTTTATTGCCTTGTCCTTTTGCAGCCTCTATTTTTGAATTACTTGTAATTCCGTATGGTGAAATTGTAATATAATCCTGTTATATTCCACCCACAGATACAGCAAAGGTGTTTTTCTATGAACTTTCACAGAAGGGTAATGCCTTATATAATACACTACCAGAAATTATTTCAAAGTTGACACATCCTGAAACTAACCTTGATGATAGTAAATTTCGCACAATTCTGAAGTAAGTATAAATGCTGTACACAATGTTGTGAAGTACAGAATCATGAATTTGAGCCACTAAATGTTTGTCACGTTCATTTCATGTTCAATTCGTTTTCAGATTCATATTGGGACTAATTCACCGCGAAAGGCAGTTGGAAACTTTGATAGAAAAGCTGTGTCAACGATTAGGCGCTGCATCTACTGAACAGCAAGCAGCTAATCTAGCCTTTTGTATGAGTTTGCTGACTTACAATGAGAAATCTCTTTATCTGCTCATTGAAAACCTTAAATGCTATGCAGATAAACTCCATCACAAGCCAGTATTTGACTATTTCATGAACATTGTCAGCAGTTCGATGAAAAATCCGAAACAGGAAATCAAGGTACTATGCATTACACCACTTGTATCTTTGCATATTTATTGGATGTGTAGAGAGGTTGTGTTAAGATTTGAAATAAAGAAGCAAAGAACACATTACTTACTTACAAGTTACATGGTGCCATGCCTACACACACACACACACACACACACACAGTCTTACTTTGGTTTCTCTCATCACAGTTATGGCTTATAATTGGCAAAATGTTGTATTCTTTTGAGTTACTTATAATTTGTGATTGTATGTGTGAACATTTAGACTGAAACATCAATATATAATTCTTACTGTTGTCTGAACATACTATTTTAAACACAATTATTTTGTTTATTGGCACATGGTAATTGTAGGAATGATTCTTGACTGATCAGACCAACAACAATGAAGATGATGTTATGAAAAAATGTGCTAATGAATTGGAAACTAATAACAAAAATAACATAAATAATGAATTTCCCTTGTTTGTGAAACACTGTAACTGATAGTATAGTGTATTTGGACAGATAATAAAATCTGCTCACCAAGTGGTGGCAGGAGAACACGGTATAAAAGAAAGGTTTTAGGCATGCAAGCTTTCAGAGCGAGTGGCTACTTCTTGCGGCAGAAGGGTAAAAGAGGAAGGAAGAGGGGTTGAGGAAAAGGACTGGAGAGGTTTAGCAAAAGGGGTAAAGTTTGGAAAAGTCACCCAGAACCCCAGGTCAGGGGAGACTTACCAGACGAGATGAGAAGGAAAGATTGAAGATACAAAAAAACATAAGTTTTTCATAAATGAGATTATGATTGACATGGCTTTTCTGGCACTCTGAGTTAGTGAAAAAAGTTACTAAAATCTATCACTCTTCCCTATTTGATCAATTTGTTTTGTGATATTTTCATTGCCGAGTCTGACTGGAAAGAATATTCACCTGATTCCTAGAACTGACTTCACTGACAATACAAATTCAGTATTCCATGAACCCCCACCTATGCTTCAAATTTTGCACTGTCTTCTGTAAATTTCAGAGACAAGATCTATAACATTCAGTCATGTTAGTAGAGATGTCTAACACAAAGAAAACAATACTTTTGGTTAGATACTAAGAAGAAGTAGATAGCTTTGGCATACATGTAACAAAATATCAGCAAAAATGTAACAAAATCTTATTAGCATTTAGCAAGTGTGCACTCTACCTCTGTTTTGGAATGTAAATAATTTGAAAATAAAAGGAGTTGCCGAAATATGAGCTTTCAAAGCATAATTGTGGAGGAAGAATTTCATAGATTGCAGGGATTAGATGATCATTTGTCAGATTTGCCCATTTGCGATACAATACATGCTTCTTAATAAAAGAAAAGAAAAAGTGGTAGTCACAGGTAAAATAATGTGTATTAAACTACAGTGATGACAAGAAGCTAAGATTATCAAATGTGGTAGCATGTAAGTATTACTGAATAGTATCTGATAAAAGAATTTAACTGGATAGATAACAAAACCTACTCACCAAGCGGCGGATGAACACACACATAAAAAACTGTTGTGATTGGCAAGCTTTCGGAACCAGTGGCTCCTCCTTCAGGCAGAAGAGTTGAAGGGGAAGGAAGAACAGTGAAGGAAAAGGACTGGATAGATCTAGGAAAAGGGGTGGATTTTGGGAAAGTCACCCAGAACTGCGGGTCATGGGAGACTTACCGAACGGGATGAGAAGGAAAGACTGATGAATCAGTCTCCGGGTCAGGGGAGACTTGCCTTACGGGACAAGAAAGAAAGACTGATTCATCTGTCTTTCCTTCTCATCCCATACGGTAAGTCCCCCTAACTCGTGGTTCTGGGTGACTTTCCCGAAACCTAGCCCTTTTCCTAGACTTCTCCAGTCCTTTTCCTTCGACCTTCTTCCTTCCCCTTCAACCCTTCTGCCTGAAAGAGGAGCCACTGGCTCCGAAAACTTGCCAATCATAACAGTCTTTTATGTGTGTGTTCTGCCGCCACTTGATGAGTAGGTTTATCATCTATCCAGTTACATAATTTTATCAGGGATTGATTGTTTTCCTTGAATAGCATCTGACTATGACACGGAAAAAGCTGGAGCATAGCTGCATGGAGTTACAAGAACATGCTGTCATCATTTTTGTAAAACACCATTCCTGATCATCGAAATCACCAGGCTCTGTGATAAGAGATTCATCAGCAAGGACTAGGTTTTCATGCTGTAATAATCCTCTGAATATGATTGAAAGGCATATATAAACTGAAGAGCCAAAGAAGATGGTACCCTTTCTAATATTGTGCTGGGCCCCCGCGAGTGCACAAAAGTGCCGCAACATGACGTGGCATGTACTCAGACTGATGTCTGAGGTAGTAATGGAGGAAATTGACACTATGAATCCTGCAGGGCCGCCCATAAATCTTTGAGTGCGAGAGGGTTGAGGTGTCTTCTGAACAGCACATTGCGAGGCATCCCAGATATGTTCAATAATGTTCATGTGGAAGTGTTCAAAATCAGAAGAGTGTTCCTAAGCCACACTGTAGCACTTCTGCACGTGTGGGGTGTCACATTGTCCTGCTGGAAGTTCCCAACTCCATTGGAATGCACAATGTACATAAATGGATGCAGGTGATTAGATAGAATGCTTACATACGTGTCACCTGTCAGTCATATCTACACGTATCAAGGGTCCCATATCACTCCAACTGCACACGCTCCACACCATTACAGAGCCTCCACCAGCTTGTAGAGCCCCCTGCAGACGTGCAGGGTCAATGGATTCATGAGGTTGTCTCCATACCCGTACAAGTCCATCTGCTCGACAAAATTTGAAGCGAGACTCATCCGACCAGGCAACATGTGTCCAGTCATCAACAGCCCAGTGTCTGTGTTGGTGGGCCCAGACAATGTGTAAAGCTTCGTGTCGTGCAGTCATCAAGGCTACACAAGTGGGCCTTCGGCTTGCAAAGCCCGTATCGATGTTTTGTTGAATGGTTCACACGCTGACACTTGTTGATGGCCCAGCATTGAAATCTGCAGCAATTTGCAGAAGGGTTGCACTTCTGTCACATTGAACATTTCTCTTCAGTCATCGTTGGTCCCATTCTTGCAGGATCTTTCCCCAGCCGCAGCAATGTTGCAGGTTTGATGTTGTACCGGATTCCTGATATTCTCGGTACGCTCGTGAAATGGTCATACGGGAAAATCCCCACTTCATCGCTACCTCTAAGATGCTTTGTCCCATCGCTTGTGTGCTGACTATAACACCACGTTCAAACTCACTCACATCTAGATAACCTGCCATTGCAGCAGCAGTAACCAATCTAACAACTGCCCCAGACAGCTGTTGTCTTATATAGGTGTTGCTGACCACAGTGCCGTATTCTGCTGGGCTTACATAACTCTGTATTTGAATATGCATGCCTGTACCAGTTTCTTTGGTGCTTCAGTGTGTGTAACAAAGACTAGCAGTCAGTTCCTTGATTGTCAGTACATCTTAAGCAGTTGAGTTTTTGGCTACACTTTTGGAATGAAATGTATTCACTTAACTTTCATATGTTTTTAATTATCTGATACAGAAAATAATTGCTTACAAACATGAATTACAGCATGTCGTCAAAGTTCTCGGAAGGTAACACTTCATGAACAGGCTTAAAAGTCCCATATTATCTCCATAATATATTGTAGACCATGGTTGTGGCATATGAAATGAATTATTTTATGGTTTGCAAGTCTGCCTGCTTAGCTGACTGGTAACATGCATACCACGGGCCCGGGTTCAGTTCCTGGCCAGGTTGGAGATTTTCTCCACTTGTAGACTGGATTTGTGTTGTCATCATCATTTCATCCTCATCACTGGCACGCGAGTCGCCCTATGTGGCATTTACTGCAATAAGACTCGCACTTGGCGGCCGAACGTCCCCGGATGGGGCCTCCCGGCCAACAGTGCCATATGATCATTTCTTTTTTTTATAATTGTTTACAAATATAACAATGGAAAAACCTGTATGGAATAACAATAATACAGAAAGGATATATTGCTACTTGTTTGAGGAGGAGGAATTGTGTAGCAGACAGGAAAAATGAGGAAGACTCCTAAAATATTAAGTTTCTGGACAAAGTCCTCCTTCCAAAATTGAAAAAAAAAAAAAAAAAAAAGTAATACTACGGCCACAGCCTCCAGGCACTGGAGCCTAACTGTATCTGCTTTTGAAATGAGTAGCAGTCCATAATAAAGAAAATCCTGTGCAGAACTCAAGTTCTACTGGATTTGTTAATGGTTCCAGTTTTTGCATTAGGTGATACAGTTCAGGATTTCCTGACAAGAACATGAATTGAAAATTGACAATGAGAGGTGGTAGTATAGACCGCAACAAGGAAAAAAAAATCCAGCAAACAGGGCCTCTAAAATGCATGCTGTAAGAACTATGAGCATTTGTTCACCTTCACTACTGTGAAACACATCTCTTTACTGCAAGCTCTTTACCATCACAAATAACTTGCGGATTATAGTAAACAACTGAGGTCACATTCATCTTGTTATTGTCCAGGGATGTGGCATGCAATAAACATATCTCACTGTATTTACTGTAAATCAGTTCTGGGTAATTGCAGTGCATTCATCAATTCTAATGGAACTAGGTTGTGTTCTGATAAGTGCGTGAAATGCTTTTACAGTGTAGTTTTATCATTACACAGGCCAGCATTACCACTTACCTGGTTCCATTAAAACTAATGTATCTGCTGCACTTACCAGAACTGTGAATACAGTTTACAGTGCCAACACTAACAGTTATTTAACACCCTGTGTAACTGCAATCGTAGGTAGCAAGCACATCCACTCATCGTGTTGTTAATTAAAGGATGAAAAAGCTATTTAACACAGGTGATGCAGAAGATCTACCTGCCACATTCACTAACGCTTGCACTGCCTCTGGTACAGCTATCAGCTCCTGATAACCCTGCATAGTTTGCATTAAAAGTTGTTGTAAGTGTTCCATTGTTGAAACAAACCTGGAGACTCGCCTAATTATGAAAATTTTCATGGTTCAGTTAACACATGTTATGGATACTGAGCCATTGCCACTTTTGTAAAGGCAAGTTACACATAAGCTGCCAGCGGCCTGCCTGGGTTTATATACAAGAAGGGTTGCACACGTGTTGCTCCTCAGAAATGATGTTTAACACCTTAGCGAAACATCCATCACACTCCAAGACAGACTGCATCAAAGCCTACTCAGGCTGGCTTATTTGGCAGATTTCGGACGGTTCCATTAGGGGGCACTCTTGATAGTCAGTATCCTCTGGGTAGTGGGGCAAAAGCATTAGCCGCTAATGTTGTACCAGCTACTCAGTTTCCATATTGACATTGGGTGGTGCAGCTACATTGTACATCTGTGTGTTTTTTGTTTACTTATGACTTCAAGAAATGTATTCGACTAAATCAAAACTCCAAATGTCAATTTCATTTATAAATTATTTGCTGTTTAGTTTATGAAATCTCATTTGGAATTCATTCTTTTGTATTTCAGGCTGTAAGCAGTGAACTGGAGTCATATATTCAGGATATTGTAAATGGAACGGGTGAGAAAAAGCAAGATGGTGACGAGCAAGAACCAGGCAGGCCACCAAGAACAACAAAGACACCGTACCGTCGCAGAGGTATGCCTCCTTTTGTATGATTCTCATTCCATTCTATAAGGTGAAATTCATTACTTTAGAAAATGTTTTAGTTCAGTTCAACCCCATTATTTTCACCAAATGACAAAATATGATAAATTTAAATATAGGGTTTAAAAAGGAAATGTTAGTGTACAGTGTATCAACAGCCACTTTCTATGTAACGAACATGTGCCTCATACTCCAATTTACTGGCGAAAGGTCCTGGTAGATATGTTGCAGGCTATTCTGCAGATTACTACGCTCCCCTCCCCCCCCACCCTCCTCCCCCTGAGATAACCTTAAGTGTGAGCAACTGATTAAGTCTTCATTCAAATAAAAGAAACCTTGCTGCACATGTAATATATCTGGCTTTGCACCTCCAGAGAAGTCATTTTCATTGTGACTCAGAAAATCAGGAACCTTCCATAATTTTGAGTGAGCCAGATTGTATACACCACTCATCCCATAAAAAGTTTTATCTGGACCTCGCAAATTGTAAGATTTGTTATTACCATCTCTATTGGTGTTATTGAATCTTGATTTCTTCTCCTCTCCATTGGCTCTACTGTGCAGATTTTATCATAGCTGAACATTCCATTGTAGGTAGTTTGTGCACCTGCAAACTGTTTTGAAGCACATAGCTGACGGTACTTCCCATTGTACTGGTTAGGGTTTCTTCAAATTCCATTCATGTATTGAGTGAGGGACGATTGATTGCTTACACCCGTCAATCCACACCCACCCTTCCATAGTTGCAAACAGTAATGTTGTAAATCAAACCAGAAACCATCTTTGATGATGATACAGTATGTTTTTCTTTCTCCTCCCAACCCTGTGCTGGTGGCATCTTTTTTAGTAAGACACTGTTATAGACTAATGACAGGTAGCAAGCAGTGACCACTGGCATCTCAAGCACTAGATTCATGCCTCAGTCTCACCTGGGATGTATGTAAACATTCTATAAGCTCCCTTTGTTGGGAGTATCTTTAAAAAAATTCTCACTGTTATGTGCTTGCCACCCTCTGCCTCATTCTGTGTGCCCATTGTAATCTTACCTTCCAAATGTCACCATTAAAATTCTCTCTCTCTCTCTCTCTCTCTCTCTCTCTCTCTCTCTCTCTCTCTGCACAAGTTTTGAAAGCTTCAAGAGGAGTAAGATATACAAAAGAAAAACTTATCTTCATTTTCTCTTGCTGTTGGCTCCAATTTTTGCGTCTAGGGGTACATTATTGAGACTGAAATTTTGACTTACTGTGTTCCAGAAGACTAAATAATTGATGGACTACTATCTGTTGCTGTGATTTTCTTTTAGTTTATCCCATTTGTCTATATCACACTGACTTCACAATCTCCTTTTTCATAAAACCGTCAATTACATTGTTGCAAACAAAATTAAAAATACATGTGCATTTCCATACCCACATTCTTTGATACTCAAAAATTCCAAAGAGTTTACAAAGCAAAAGTGTTTACAAACTTTCTTGACAAAAGAAGCATCATCACCAAGCTATAACGTTATTTTACAAAGTGGATCCAGAAATAAATTTAATAATTAGTGTTAGATTGTGCCATTACTAATATGAATTTTAAGTATGCCTGTTATTTCGTAATTTAAAATATTTCTACAAGAAGAATAATTTTAACTGTATCGATTGTAACAACTTTGACAGTGAAATTGCAAATCTGAAGTCAGCCTCCCCCTGTACTAATAAGTATGGGGGAATCCATTTGTTGCAGGCAACAAATTTGGTAATTGGGTAGCCAGATGTAACAAAGCCTTTTACAATTGTCTTATTTTATGTGCTTACTATTCAAAGCCTGTGTAACAACCACCTGCTTCTCATCTGTCTCACATCTCGGAGAAGCTGTTCCTTCTTTGGAAGCCCAATACCACAGAACTTCCAATAGGAGGATCTTCATGGCATGGTGCTGCAGTCTCGGAGACGTATACTTGTTATGACATAAGCATGTCAGGGGGCTGTCTTTTGTCACTGTACAACGTCCCTTTAGCACCTCAAATATTAAAGAATGCACAAGCATCATGGCAGATTAAAACTGTGTGCCCGACCGAGACTTGAACTTGGGAACTTTGCCTTTCCCGGGCAAGTGCTCTACCATCTGAGCTACCGAAACACGACTCACACCCGGTACTCACAGCTTTACTTCTGCCAGTATCTCATCTCCTACCTTCCCAACTTTGCAGAAGCTCTCCTGCGAACCTTGCAGAACAGCATCACTAATGTGCCATTATTACACAAGTGCCATTCGGGCTCATTGGTCTCTGGATTCAAAATCCATTATCCTAACATATTACCTGTTATTGCCCACTATGAAAGCTTCTGATATCCTATTTTGCCAACCAAAGGTTTGTTTTTCGTACATACTTATATATTTACAGTATAAATTAGAGCCGTGCACTCTGTGGCGCTTTGTCACGGTCCTTGCGGCTCCCCCCCGTCTGAGGTTTGAGTCCTCCCTCAGGCATGGGTGTTTGTGTTGTCCATAGCATAAGTTAGATTAAGTAGTGTGTAGGCTTAGGGACCGATGACCTCAGTAGTTTGGTCCCATAAGACCTTACCAGAAATTTCCAATTTTATAAATTGGAGCAACTACTAACCATATCCCTCTTGTTCCCTTGACTCAATACTGTTAATTTATGGTTAGGCTGACTTCTGGCAAAAATCCATAAGTCTTGTATACTTCACTTGCCTTTCTTCCTGCCTGCTTCTAGGTCAGCTAATACTGCCGTTTTCAGATTAAGCAGTCTAGTAACTGCAAAAGGTAGTCCATAGAACTCTCTTATTAGTTTATCACCTTCACACTTCTCTTGTGATTCATAACTAAGACAGCATTGCCAACCTGATGCAATACTGGAACTCTCTTTTCCCATCTCTTTCTTCACCTCTCTCTTTCCTTAATCAATGTTCTCTAATATTTACTCCCAGCGTGCACATATCATCCTCACCCTCTGCTGGCAATTCAATCTTTAGTTACAGCTTCCCCTTCAGCATGCTTCTCTATTAGTGTTATTGGTGAAATCTGCATTACAGAATGTGGCAATTCATTCATCACCTGCTCAAGGTCTGTTACCAAATCTACCTGCTTAGAAGGTTTATTGGCATAATAGGTTCTCCCTAATATACTCTATTCTCGCATAATTCTCTCGCGACTGGGTTGGCTTGTGGGTGGTATTTTGAAATCAATATGTGATTCACACTTCCTCAAGCCATAAATTCATGGAATTGCGTAGCAGTAAACTGGGCGTCATTGTTTGATTGGTCAAACTTCTACTTGAAAAAGCTGTTCGGCAATCTCTGTATTTCATTTGGTAAATGTGGCCATAATCTGATGCACCTGTCACTAAGTGGAATGGTAAATTGAAATCTGGACAGACTACAAGTGATACTGACACTACTCTCTCCTTTATTAATTGAATTCTGATTTACAGTCTTGTGTTCATTTCAAGGTGAGTTATGTTCGAGTAAATGCCATCAAACACGACTCATTTCATACACAGTCTTCTATAAATTTTCTATAAATTTTCTATAAAATCCAACAAAACCTAAATATGATTTAAGTTGTCTCTTGTTTGATGGTCGTAGGCAGTGGCTAATTGCATCTAATCTGCTTGGGTCTGGTTTAATCCCTGGCATGTTTATAACATGCCCCAGAAATTTTACCTCACCGCTTATATATTTCATTCCCGCTAATCTAGTTAGCAACTCCTCAATGACGGGGGTTCTCTCACATTCAGTTTCATTTACTCTGTTCACTGTTTTTGCTCAAGTACCAGTCTTACTGATCAGTATAATTTATTAATTGCAACTAAATGGCTACTGCAACAACTGTCAGATGTTCAATAACATTCCTTGTTAACATTCTGTTAATCTCATGACTTATAGATGTTTTTGCTGCCACTGATATTGGATATAGTTTTATAGAATGTGATGTACCAGGCAGTACTTTTAACATACAAACAAAATCTTTAATAACTGCTGGTCTCAGCAAAGAAATACTCATATACTTACTTAGAAAAGCTAACAAATCTTTCTTTCCCTGTGTCATTAATCCCAAAGATTTACTTGTATTAGTCTTAATGGCCTCTATACTTCTTCAATGTAAGTCCATTCCACATTATTAAGACCTTCAGTTACCTGAGCTAGAGCAATAAGTGTTACAAGAACGAAGCCTATAAATTGTAAGATGCAGGACTGCCAAAAGTTAGTTGCCTTCTTTTACATGTCTAACTCTGTGTGTGACATATTTGCATTTTTTTGTGCTGTGATGAAAAAAATTTTCATTTTCTTCCCACATTTTACTCCTCCATAATTTTGACATTAGACCACCACAGCTTGGCAACGGAGGTAGACTTTTGCTTACTTGGGTGACGACTAACCTGGTACGGATTTTTTTGTCGCCTTTGGAACCGTGCCGATGCCTTGGCAATGTATAAAGCTTTCACAAAACTACAGGATGACCTTTAATTACATGTATTTGTTTACCTTTTTACAAAATTTGAACCATTTTGCAAAAGTTTGAAACATAGAAGTGGTATGCTTCAAAACCCTGCCAGAAAAACATGTATTATGTTTAGCTTGACTTTAAATCATCATATCTTGGCAACAGGTAAGGATTGTTTGGTAAAAATAACTATATTTTTACTTTATCCGTTTATCTACCTTCGTGCAAAGTTTGAATCGATTCGTAAAAGTTCAAAATAGAAGTGATGCACTTCAAAAACTTCCCCAAAGCAAGTGCTTTTTGCATGTTTTTATATGTAAAATCAAAACAGTGCACATAAAAATGCTGCTATTAGCTAAGCATTAATTTCAGCCCTATTAACTTTTTTTACAAAAGTAATGAATCAATTTGCACAATTTACCTGGTCATCATTCAAACTTGGCTCAGTATGCTGTAACATAGGTACAGGAAGAGAGATATTCAAATTGCTATACAAATAGCTGGTGGTCCAAGCTAAACAAAAACTTTGCCTCCACGCTGTAATGATATTAGAAGTAAATGTGATAACTATTGAAATACAATCTCGCAATATCTTCTCCTTTGCCCTAAGGAAATGTTACACTGCTGTGTTGAAAGCTTAAGGTAAGTTTATGGTCTGTCAACCTATCAGTGCCTAATATTTCAAGTACGTTCAGTCCTGCTACCATGTACATGGCATAGTGAAATATATATTCATTTAGCTTAAGTGTTACTAGTAATTCTGATTGGATTAGTTTACCTACTGATCTTGTAATAACCATTACTTATATTCCAGTCACCGGCACACTGGAAATGCACGCATCATATCGGACTGTTCTAAAAAGTTCTGGACAACACACAAGTCACTTCCTGATTATAAAATAATACACTGCTATGTTGCCTGTCGATCCTTGTCATTTAGGCTGGACGTATTTCTTGGTAGAGTCTTCCTTTTTTGCTCTAGTAATTCATTTCCTTTAGTAGTGCTGTTATTGTATCCTAATAAATAGGAATTCAAATTTGCGGATCGTTGTCATTCACTTTTGGAGACTGAGCCTCACTCTGGAGACACATAATTTTTCCATTTCCCTTTTACTAATATTCAGGTGATTAACAGCTCTACTGAATTGGTTTCCATTATCGGGGTTATGATTATTTCTCTCTGTTTGTCTCAACCTGTTTCCCTGTTGGTCATTAGTGTCACCTATAGGATTTCCCCCAGACTGCATGTTGTTGTTACTATTTGTGGCGTTATTTGTTGCTCTGTTATTGCAATGCTGTCTATTGGATTTTTTTTCCAGAGTATCTCTTTGTTCTAGGTAGTCTAAAAGATTATTTACTTTACCCTACTCTGTCTCTATCAACTTATCATGCGCCTTCCACGGTAGTCGACTTAAAATAACTGTCAACAAGTACCTCTAACGAATTGGGCCACCAGAGTATTTTGCTTTACTTAATTGATTTTCTGCAAATGCTCTGTATCCTTTGTAATTAGTATTGTTATGTGTTTGAAATCCTAATAATTCCATTCTCAATTTCTTCTGCACTTCTTCACGCCAATATTTACCTTCAAATTCTAATTCAGAGTTATTGTAAGCATTAAATTTGTCAAATTTTAATATATCCTGTTGTGCAGTGGTCCTGTAAGATGACTTACCAAGAACCTGGTTTTAATGTGGTCTGTCCACGTAGTGGGTAAGACATCCCCAAATGCTTTAAAAAAAAAAATGTGAAAGTACTGATGTAAAATCATCGCTTACACAATCGTTAAGTTTATCTTTATTTCTATTCATCGCATTCTTCCCTTTCTTGTACGTGAGTATGACACTCCGTCTTCAGGCCACAAATGGCCCATCGGGACCATCCGACCGCCGTGTCATCCTCAGATGAGGATGCGGATAGGAGGGGCGTGTGGTCAGCACACCGCTCTCCCTGTCGTTATGATGGTTTTCTTTGACCGGAGCCGCTACTATTCTGTCGAGTAGCTCCTCAGTTGGCATCACGAGGTTGAGTGCACCCCGAAAAATGGCAACAGCTCATGGCGGCCCGAATGGTCACCCATCCAAGTGCCGGCCATGCCCGACAGCACTTAACTTCGGTGATCTGACGGGAACAGGTGTATCCACTGTGGCAAGGCCATTGCCTGTACATGAGTATAGCCCTTACCTAATTTAGCATGTTGATTATTTCCAAGTGCACTGTGTATATTATAATGGGTAAAAGAATCACTAGTAATATTTGATGCAGAAGTTATTGCCTGAGGTATCATGTTCTGGGAAATATTCAAACCAGTCTTTAATGTTGGCTTCCAGTTACTATGAAAGATATATAATATCAACATGCAAATTGTTGTGTTTTGCAAGGCTGAGCTACAGTCATTAGCAGACATTATTAGCATCAGAACACAGCCCATAGACCAGGTGCTAAACTCCTCATGCAGCAATACTTGAGATACCTTACAGATTATTGGTATTGTACCAATTAAAGTACAGGGGCATACTGGACGTGTGAGATGACACTTCCCACAGCATGTTGTTTTTTAACAAACAGGAGCTCCTTCCCCACCCCATGCTCGTGTGGGGGCAGTAACTATGGTGATCAATATACTTACAGCTTCTTCAGTGTTCAGTGAACTTAAAACGGTGCAGTAGCTAAATGTTGGAACTGTGATTTCTATTTAAGTGACAGTGAAAGAATCTCCAAAAATTGTCTTATATTTTGTGTAGAAATAAAGAAGTTTCTTCACAAAACACACTGAGTAGGAGACAAATTTCAGTTGGACATTATGTGAGAATTTTCAAAGCACCACACACACAAACAACACTGAAAAACTTTCCTTATGTTTGTGTGTGTGTGCGCGCACACGCATCTGCAAGTGTCTTTTTTGTGGGATGTGTGCACGCATACGCAAGTGTCTTTTTTTGTGGGGAAAATAGTCATGTGGGGCATGATATACAAATGATAACTTCATAAGGAATGGTTTACCTGCAATTATTAGAAGTATCTAGTGAAGCATTGTTTCACTCTCAAGTGATAATTTCCTGTAAGTAATAAATACCATGGTTGGTTGCTTTATTGAAGGTACCAGACAGGCACCATCAACAGTTAAAAAGCAACCGCAAAAAGGGAAAACTCCTAGACGAAGAAAACCAAAAACACCTTCTTCTACATCTGAGAGTAGTGACCTGGAAGAATGAGAAACCTTTTAGGTATGTACACTATTGTCCACAGACATACTGTGAATGTACTCTTAAGAGCCACCATTGAGACAGTAATAAGTAGATAATTTAATAATCCGTCTGTGGTAAAAGTATTGCAGTAAATAAAAGCTCTTTTTTCTTATTATCATGGAATACATTGCAACCTTCGGGATTTGCTGTTGAGTTTTGAATACTACGTAATTTGTGCTAGCTTGTAACTATTTCGCTACCTGTTAAAAAATATTTTTAGTTACTGAATTTGTTACACTGATTTATAGAAGCATTAACGGTAAAATATTTCAAATGAATAGCATTTGTATTTTTGAACTGTAGAATTGTTTTTAAATGATGGCACATTTTACACTTATCTTTCAAATATAATATATTTGTGGGGAATATATATGTGTCAGCACTGTAGAGATTTCAAAGCTATTTTCATGCACAAACATCCAAAGCTACAATAATGGCCAGCAAATATATTTAATGAGAGAATGGATCATATTTGTTACGTGTACACTCTCTCTCTCTCTCTCTCTCTCTCTCTCTCTCTCTCTCTCTCTCTCTCTCTCAGCCTGACTGGTTAGTTTCCAGATAGGAAGCATGCATAAGAGAGAACTAATATTTACAAATGTTGTTGGACCAGTAATGCAACTGGAAGTGTGTTTCTATTTGTTCATTGCCCCTGTTCTCTTTAATGTATGTTGGGTTACCAGAAAATGAATATTACTGCTAGTTACTGGTTGCAGGGTGTATTTGCTGTTTTTGTTATTAAGATGTTAGTACTTGTGTTTGTGTTACTGCAAAACTTCGCATTACACAATATTAAAGTCTGGTAATAATTTCAGTGATGTATCTTTGTTTGTTTCAGGTTTTATTTATTTTAAATGACATAGGGGAAATTCTTCCTGCAATTAAGCCCATAATTTATACATTGAACAAAACATGACAAAGTGCAATATGTACAATCATAAGAAGGGCTACAAATGCTTTCATGCTGGCACACAACTATTTTAATGTGTCAATATGCATGACAACTTTAAACTGCCTTTTTGAAAACAGGAATAATTATTTTATTAATTTTTATATTTAATCTCCACCGATTCTCCGCAAGTAGGGCTCTGTATTATTGTATAACTGACCTGTTAGTTCTAAATGTACAGGATTTTATTTAGTTAACTGGTCACTGAATTAAATGTACAGTATCTCTGCATAGTGATAAAGTGCATGTGCACATTTTATGTATTGCTGCCAGTATGAATGAATTAGTTTTTACTAGTATTATAAGTGTCTTGTTATTTTATTGTTATCAAACAAGTAGTTGAATATGACTTTAAGACTTGTGTTGTTGTGTTCTCTAACCGAATTCTACTTTTACTGCGTTTTGAGACAAAACATGTTGAGCTACAGATGGTTAAACACTTGTCATGTGCTGAATGTGATGGGCCCAGAGAAAACTTACTAGATATACTTAAGGGTAGTTGAATGTTACACATGATTTAGAGGCAAAGGGAAGCAAATGAGATGGGCAGGGGGCAGCAGAGGTACTGTGTAAGACAACTGAGAAAACAGTACGGTTGCAGTCCATATACTCTCAACACTCAATGAAAAGTCGCAAGACAGGCTAAAGAGGAGAAAGAAATTCACAGAGCAACAGAATAGGTAGAGAATATGGGCTAGTGAAGACTTGAGTCCAGTAGAGGTTCAGTACTAAATGATGCTCTGGAGGGATGTGCAGCTTAATGGAATTGTGTTTTAGTTGGGAGAGAAGTTAGAGATGGCATAGGCTACAAAGCAGGAACTGAAATCAAACACTGCTTGCTGTGTCTTTTAAATGTTGAATTACATTTGGTCATAGTTGACTGGTTGGCCTCTCAGAAAATTACACATTAATCTGCAACATTTTTATCTTTAAAGCATAATATGGTATCTATATTTAACATTAATGTTGTACCTTTTCAGTAAAGGTAGTTGTCCATGTAGACTGAAAAAATTTAGACAATTAGTATTTTATCAAAGGTGCATACCAAATGGCCATTGCATTTTTTCTTGCATTGAGACTCCTGCTTTATGATTGTCTTTAAAGAATGAGATGCGTGACTTAATTAATTTAATGTATTAATGAATTTCAGTATACAATGTATCTGTAGGAGCTACTCACATAGATGTTCAGTGGAAGGCTGGCATATTTCACATCACAAAAAAATCCCTTGAATATGATCTGTGGGTATACTAAAAAGAATTATGATTGGCACAGTCATACAGCAAACGCAGGATCTTAATCATTCTTTCAAACAAGCAGAACAATGATACAAGCTGTATTGATTCAACACAGGCAGGAAAAACTGAACAAAAAATTAATGCAAATAATGAATGATAGGATACTAAAAGAATGGCACAGAACCAAACAACAGAGACAAAAAATAACCATAAAAAGATGTGCATAAATTAGCCACAACCCATACAAGGACTTTATACAAACAAATAGGATAAAGATGGCAACAGGAAAATCTGGCAACAAAGGAGTTCTATGGTTTACAAATATAAATTCACAATAAAAAATAGTCACAATGCAATGAGACAAGGAAATAAACATATTTACTCAAACTCGGATCTTATGTCAAAAAATCTCCCTAAAATAAAAATAAGCACATACTTATACCATAAATCAGTATGTTAGGAGAAAATTAGTTTAGACGCAATTAAGTTGCACATTTAATATGAAATATACAAGAGAAAAACTGAAAGTTAGAAATAAGGCGCAGTCCAGTGATGTTCAGATAAAATGGGTATGTGACTCAAACCTTAAACGAGAAGTAAGTTGTAGGTGGGACATTGACAAGGTCAAAGAGGAAGAAAAGTCTTACGAAGATGCTCTGTGATAGGCACCATACAGTTACAGAACAAGTACTTCTTGAATCAAAACTTAACATGACAGGTCAAAACCTTTTCCCATTTGGCAAGTGAGAAAAGAAAATACTATATTTCCTACATTGTGCATCCATTCATACACTGTGTTCCATAGATGCAGTGAGAGGGGGAAGTGGACCAAGTCCGCCATGGTCCTCTTAGAAATCATTCTGACATTAGCCTGGAATAGTTCGGGAAACCCAAATCAGGTAGCTCATTACAGAAAATACTGTATGGTCTTTAGAGATGTTTTTAGATAGGCCAAGAATATGATCGTCACATGAAGGAGAAACAAATCTCGGATTTTATTTATATTGGTTATTTCCATTCCAATACTGGTAATACTGTGTGTGTGTGTGTGTGTGTGTGTGTGTGTGTGTGTGTGTGTGTGTGTGGGTGTGGGTGTGGGTGTTCGATGACGATGATGATAATAGAAGCAAGAGAGTAAAACCTTGTTGCAGCACATGGCCTACTCCTTGTAAATAACATAAAGGGGACTGCCAAGCTTAACATCCCCATCCAATAGGAGGATCACCATCAATAATGTCACACCATCAGTTCATGAGACAGTGCAGAGAGGTACGGTATTTACACCAGGACATTGACCCAAAGCCTGGTGGTCAGAAACTGTGCGCCAGGGGCGGGCAAACGTTGCATGCTGCTCATGAGCGCACAGCACTGCACATGTGCTGTTGGTGTGCAATCATCGACCAGGGCAGTGGCGACAGCCAGCAGGTTGCGGCAGTGTAGTACCAGGCTAAGCTGCGGACGTTGATCCAAAGCGACCACTACATAGTGAACACTGTATTTCAAGATCTGGAAAATGCAGAGTGAATCAAGGAAATGGAGAAGTGGAGATTTGCTATCTTTTAAAAAGGAATGGGAGAATCATGTTTTCTTTGTGGAAAAACATGAAAATTCGAAATGTTTAATACATGGCAGTATTCTCGCTGGTCAGCGGAAGTTGAGTATTGAACGCCATTATAATAAATTTCACAAGGACGAGTACAATTTAGTGTTGGATTCTAAGCGGTAGGGGAAATTGACTGAGCTTAAGAAGAGCAATCTGACGATACTATATGAATCTGACATAAGTCGCTGTTGTCACGAGAGATCTGCGACTTTCTTTCGTCATGTCTCTCATCTGACCGATTCAACATTTTATGGAGCACTGTTTTCAATTTTTCAGGACGACAACAATGATAGCCCAGCAGTACGTGCAAGTTATAAGATTGCGCTTAATGTAGCAAGAGCAGGAAAACCATTTGCTGAAGTTGAGTTTATAAGGGAGTGCATCAATGACACTGCTGATTTACTTTGCCCACTGAATGCAAATCAGTTTCAAGCTATCACTATTTCTCAGCGAACTGTAAGTCATCGTATAAGTGCCATGGCAGGAGACATTTACTGTCAATTAAGGAGTGCAGTGCAGGAATTTATTGCATTTTCCATCTCACCTGATGAGTCCACAGATATTTCAGACACCATGCAATTAGAGATTTATGTCCACTGCGTGGACACTGCTCTACACATAACAGAGGATTTTTTAGATATGAAATCTTTAAAAAGCACAACCACCAGTGCGGACATCCTAAAAGCCTTTGAAGAAGCTGTCAGTTCAGCTAGCTTAAACTGGGGACGTTTGGTGTCGGTGACAACAGAGGGAGCACCTGCAATGAAAGGGGATCAAATGGGATTTGTTGGATTACTAATAAAAAAGCTATAGCGTACAGAACAATCATTGTACAGTATCCACTGCATTTTGCACCAAGAAGTACTCTGTGCAAAAGAAGAAAAGCTGGGGGACGTCATGCAAGTGGTTATTCGGGCAGTCAGTTATTTGAGATCCCACGGACTTACACATAGACAGTTTCACACATATTTAGCTGAAATTGGGGAAGAGTACGGTGACATACCATACCACAGTGAAGTCCGCTGGCTTAGCCATGGTAATGTACTCAAGAGATTTTTTGAGCTGAGAATAACAATAAATCAGTTTTTAAAGGACAAAGGAAGGTACGGCCCCAAGTTAGAAGATCCAGAGTGGGTTGCTGACCTTGCATTTTAAGTGGACATTACCGGGCACGTGAATGCATTTAACACAAGTTTGCAAGGAGAAAATCCAGCTAATCTGTGAAATGGCTGAAAAGGTGCAAGCTTTCAGTCGCAAGCTTGAGCTGTGGGAACGACAGCTCTCGTCAGGGAACACAGTGCATTTCCTTACTCTGCCTATTGTGCGAGAACAGAATTGCAAAGAATATGTTTCCGTACTTAGTTCAATAAAAGAGGAATTTCTCAAGCGATTTGGAGATATATCATATTTATCCCAAGCTTTTGAATGGTTCTAGAGACCATTCGCTGTTTCTGTAGATGATATTCATCCCAATTTGCAAATTGAATTAATAGATCTACAGTGTAATTCTCGTCTGAGAGACAAGTTCTTTTGGCAAGACGTGTAATAGACTTTTATCACGACTTTCTACTGCAAGAGTTTCCTCATCTCCATCGAAAAGCTGCGTAGATAATGTCAGTGTTTAGCTTGACATATGTTCGTGAGAGATTTTTTTTTTGTAATGAAAATTAGTAAGTCTCAGTTAAGAGGAAACATCAGTGATAAAAATTTACGTAACTGTTTGCGTTTGTCTGTATGTAGAAATTTTGTTTCAGACATTAAACGTATTGTAAACTCTTCCTGTGATAATTCAATAAAATGTATCATAGGTAATAGGTACTCTTTCAAACCATGATTTCTTTCAAGCACTTCTACTAACCTTATTCCTTCATTTAATAAAGCAAGCTAGGAAAGAAAACGCTTTACAGAGGAAGGAGTAGAGAGACGGTATGATTGGAGAGAAGCGGGTGGCCAGCTTGCCCATGTGCATGCAGAACACCTGTTAACTGCACACGTGCAAGTGCACCACACACGTGCAGGATTCCGGCCCACCCTTCCTGTACGCCACCACCTCTCCTACCCTTGCCCGCCAAATACTGGCAGTGAAACTTTTTTCCACCACCAGAATTCAAAGTGTTGGATTCAGACTGTTTTAGTAAGAGGTGTCAATGAAATTTTCATTGTCACTACAAATGGTTCCTTATTACTTGCAACTTAATTGCATCAAAACTCATTTTCTCCTCACATATTGATTTGTGGTATACATGAGTGCTTCTTTTTACTTTATGGAGATTTTTTGGCATAAGATCTGAGTTTGGATAAGTATGTTTATTTTCTTGTCTTGCTTGCATTGTTTCTATTTTTTATTGTGAATTTATATTTGTAAATCCATAGAACCCAAACAAACCAAGAGAAGTGTGCGTTAGCTACCTCAACCACAGAGACAGATCAAATCTCGGATTGAAATTGAAATACGAATATGTGAGGTATCTGAACAACAACAAGAAAGTTCAGTTTACTAGATCACAAAATAGGAAAACAAGAGCTATTAGTTACATTACTGAGGCAATTATGTTGTTACTGTGGGTAAAATTTCTTCCACACCCCCAATTACAAATTATTTCTTACCAAACATTTTATTAATATACAAACAGATGATACAACCATTTGAATGAAATTGCAAGAAAATTAAGGCACTATTAAGTGAATTAAGTGTAAACATTCATATGGTTACTATCTGATGCAAAGTAGTATAGTGAAAATTTGTACGGCATATGTAAATGGGCTATATTGTTTCAAGAATGAACCCTTCACAGTGTCGTGTAGTCTGTGCAGTAGTGAAACTTCCTAGTAGATTAAAACTGAGTCGGACCAGGATTCAAATCTGGAAGTGCACATGCTTCTCCATAGTGCAAGACTGAGCCACAAAAACTTTAGCTATACTTCATGAATTACCACAAAATTAAGTACTGTACTGTAAGACATGAAATTGAAGTAAACAATGTGTGTTAGTGTTTTGATTTTTTCGTCACCTTTGGCTGGCAACATTCACGTGACAAAGATTTGATAGTTGTATGGTATGCCGCTCTCAAATTAATTTATTGTCAATGTGAAATCTGAAGAATATAACACTGTTAGTCTTTTCGATCTCCATATTTTCATATTTTGTACTTATTTTGGGTGAAATTGTTCTAAACTGCATATGGTGAGAAGCACAATGACAGTTAACTTGTTAGGAATCATTTATAGTGACAATGAAAATTTCATTGACACCTTTTACTAAAACAGTTTATCACACAATAATATTGATGAAAGTCATTAATGTAAAGAAGAAGTAGTAAATACTCATCAGATTATTCCTGTTTCCAACCACAATGTGATTCCCACAAAAGGTACAGTACTGGTGTTTTTCACACAACTGCAAAGGGTGTTATAGTTTCTCCAATATCTTCCAGGAGAAGAGACTGCGCTTCATGAGTTAATTTTTGTTTACCTTCTGTGTTTCATTTTGAGCTATCACTAATATCTGTGAAGTGCTCATCCTATACTGTTTACCAAACAAGCCATTCCTTTGTGTAATACACTTTTTTGTTGTATTTTTATCCTTCTCAGTGCTATGTGTAAAAAACAGGGGAATCTTCAAGGAGTTGCTGCTGTCGCCTCCTCCCCCAGCCCCACCGCCATCCTCACCCTGCCCAAAAAATCATTTCATCACTTCCTCCCTTGGTAGTTCTTTTATTTTGTTTTCTGTAACTGTGGCACATCACTTGTGGCATTCATTTGTATGTGAGCTTCAAATATAGGTAAAATCAGTTTGTAGTCAATCTATATTGCTGTCGATATTTTCTGTTTTGTATAATCTGTTGTTTAGAGAGCAAGAAAACTAATTATTTACATTGAGAAAATATGAAATGGATGGTGGGTACTAACTACTAGAAATTACCTGTTCAAACTGCACCTTTACAAGCTGGCCTGAGTGGCCGAGCGGTTCTAGGCGCTACAGTCTGGAACTGCGCGATCGCTACGGCCGCAGGTTCGAATCCTGCCTCAGGCATGGATGTGTGTGATGTCCTTAGGTTAGTTAGGTTTAAGTAGTTCTAAGTTCTATGGGACTGATGACCTCAGTAGTTAAGTCCCATAGTGCTCAGAGCCATTTTGCACCTTTACATTACCCCTCCTCAGCAAAAATCTAAGTAGCTCTTTTTCTCTTGTGTGTGGAATGTTTTGCTGACTTGCCTTATGACTAGTTTGTGACAGCATTGTTCAAATCGTATTCCTGTAAGCATAGTGTGATGCTATCCAAGACAAAGATTTATAACAGTGGCATTGATGTCTTTGAATGCTGCATCCTGGTAGCATCCATGATTCATTTTTGTCTGATACCTGTTGTGCAATCATCAGTAACCTAAACCTCAAAGTCAAATTTCAGCAATATAACATCCCAGAAGGTTTAGCAGAAGAAATATTCTATTAACCTAAATACTTCAGATTTCATGTTATAAAAACTGTACCACCTCATGTTTTTCTTTGTTTATTCAGCTGTAATTTGATACTTTGTTACTGACATATATTAAATTATTGGGTATAGTACTTGTCTTGTGATTGTACAATGTCACTTACTTAAAGTATTACAGTATACTGTGTGGGTGGGCGGGCGCGCACGTGGCTGCGTGGCCATGTGCAGGTGCAAGCATGTGTTTTGTGATATCAAGTTGAATAGTATTCAGGGAAAGTGCTTATCTATATGCCACACAAACAATAGATTGCAGTGTGAAAATGTTTGCTGTTTTTTCTTGTCAAATGACCATTGCTTCCATTTCTTAGTAGCCTCATTCAACTGTACAGTAATTCCCACTTGCAGCTCTCTAGTCTATAACTAGACATCTGCTGGGTGGCTCTTCGTCAGTCAAATGACCTCTCATTCGTCTCCGAGTTTCTCTACACCTCTTATGGCAGTACTGGAGATAACCACAAGGAGTGCACTTTTTGTAAACTCCAACTTACTAGCCACCTAACTGGGTGTGCCGACCAGCTCTGGTTAAGTCTGTTTTCCATATGTTTAAGTGTACATACATATTAAAAGTTCACTAAAACTGAATGAAAGGTAAGTATTTACTTGCTTTTACTCATATCACCCTTATGGGTTATGTCCATAATAATAATAAAGCAAAACAAGCAAGAAAATATACAAAGGAGCTGCATTATTTGGCATGGCCTTTATTGTGAATAAAGACGTCCTTGACTGTTGTAGATGTAAATCAAATCAGCAACAGACTAATGACCATAGGAATTAAGCACACCAACAAAGCATATATATTTTAATGTTCATTTACCTACTAACATTGACATTGACAACAAAAAAGAATCTGTGAAGGCAGAAAAGTTTTGGGAAAAACGTGAAATTGAAATGTCCAAAATTCCAGAGGGGGACATTAAAAAAAAATTCTTCTTGGTGATTTCAACGCACAAATTGGTAAAGAGATGACATCAGGCTCATTGAGTTTTGCCAACAGCACAATCTAAAACTCATGTCAATATCACTTCGAAAAAACTCTAAGAAACAAAAAATGTGGTGATCTGCAATCCTTCAGCTAGGTGAATTTCAAATAGGCCGTATTGCAATCTCCTGTGATTTCCAAAAGAAAGAAACAGTGTTTAAAGTCCACAGAGGGAGATTCTGACCATTATCTTATCAGATTCAAAATTAAATTCACACCAACAGGGAAATGCCAAAAGAAAACTCCACTAATTCCCAAATTTGATTTAGAAAAAATCCAAGAATCAGTAATTACAGAAATATGACAAAACAACCTACAAACAACTGGAGATATTTCCAAATGAAAATTGTACAGAAAACAAGAGAATTGCTCCCATTAAAGAAAAAAATCTGAACGTTCATGGTGGGATTCAGGTTGTGTTAATACAATAAGGGAGATACAGTGAGCCTTCTTAAATTAAAATTGTGACAAATTGGAAATCACACTACATAAGTCGGAAAACAAAATACTTAAACAAACTGATAGAAAATATCTTAAAGAACAGCTAAACTCAATTGCAGAAGACTTCAGAAACCACAAAGCAAATGTCTTTTCCAAAACATTTGCAAATCAAACCAAAGAATACACTCCACAAAACATGTTTCAGGAAACAAAAGAAAAGTGTCAAGAATTAGCCTAATATTTCTTACAACTTCTAAATTGCTCACAACCAAGTACGAGATTCGTCAGATTACAACTGGAACACAAGAATGAAACTTAACTACTGCCAATTCAAATAGAAAATTTATAGTCACATTAAAAAGCTCAAAAATAATAAAGTCATCAGGAGAAGATGGAATTGTAGCAGATTTGCCAAAGAACCTTGGACCAAATTCCTTAAGGAACCACTCAAATCATCCCAAGAAATTTGGCAGACAGAAAATATTCCAGAGGACTGGAAATGTGCACAAATTCGCCCATTGCAAAAAAAGGGAGAGAGATAAGATGTAAACAGCAACAGAGGTATAGTCAATAATAAAATTTTGTCCGCATGTCTCTTAAAAGAGCACAAGAACAACTGAAAGATACAATTTCAGATTACCGGGCAGGCTTTTGATGTAATAGATCATACCCGGAACAGATCTTCAATCTTAAAACTATTTTTAAAAAATCAAGGCACTCAAGCCGAACTCAATACACAAAGTAAATAGTTTTAGACAAAGTAGCCTATCCCTGATGTTATTCAATCTGTATATTGAGCAAGCAGTAAAGGAAACAAAAGAAAAATTCGGAATAGGAATTAAAATCCATAGAGAAGAAATAAATACTTTGAGGTTTGCCAATGACATTGTAATTCTGTCAGACAGCAAAGGACCTGGAAGAGCAGTTGAACGGAATGGACAGTGTCTTGAAAGGAGGATATAAGATTAACATCAACAAAAGCAAAATGAGGATAACAGAATGTAGTCAAATTAAATCGGGTGATGCTGTGGGAATGAGATTAGGAAATGATACACTTAAAGTTGTGAATGAGTTTTGCTATTTGGGGAGCAAAATAACTGATGATGGTCGAAGAAGAGAGGATGTAAAATGTAGACTGACAATGGCAAGGAAAGTATTTCTGAAGAAGAGAAATTTGTTAACATTGAGTATTGATTTAATTGTCAGGAAGTCGTTTCTGAAAGTATGTGTATGGAGTGTAGCCATGTATGGAAATGAAACGTGGATGATAAATAGTTTAGACAAGAAGAGAATAGTAGCTTTCAAAATGTGCTACAGAAGAATGCTAAATATTAGATGGGTGGATTACATAACTAATGAGGAGGTATTGAATAGAATTGGAGAGAAGAGAAATTTGTGCCACAACTTGACTAGGAGGAGGGATCGATTAGTAGGGCATATTCTGAGGATCGATTAGTAGGGCATATTCTGAGGCATCAAGGGATCACCAACTTGGTATTCGAGGGCAATGTGGAGGGTAAAACTCGTAGAGGGAGACCAAGGGATGAATACACTAAACAGATTCAGAAGCATGTAGGTTGCAGTAGGCACTGGGAGATGAAGGAAGCTTCCACAGGTTAGAGTAGCATGGAGATCTGCATCAAACCAGTCTCCGGACTGAAGACCCGAACAACAACAATGAAAGAATGGAAGTAAGAAAACAAAACTTTTGGAAGCCAGTCGAACTAGGAAGAAGTCGAGGAAAAATTGAATGTTCCATATTTAGCATTTGCAGATGAGCTAACAATTGTAACAGACAGTAAAGAAACAGCAGTAAAAGAAATTGAGACCCTCAAAGGATGTGAAAAGAAAGTTGGCCTGCAAATCCCCTTTGAGTGGACTGAATTAATCTGTTCCAAGTACGTACTCCGAAACTTAAAACAAATTATGGTGAAATTGGCAGAGTCAAACATGTTAAGTATCTCAGTGAAATTATTGAACCAACAGGACTTGAAAAAATAGCACAAAAAATCAGATTGTAGAAAATCGAGAAAGCATCCAGGCTTGTTCAAAATTTGTGTAACAAAAATGTCTGTCAGAAGGCACTAAAATTAGACAGTACAACACAGTAATCAAGTTGGCAGTCACATAAGCAAGTGAAACACTCTCATTGACTTGAAAACTAGATTTATAAGAAACTAAAAAAGTAGAGAGAGAGAGATCATTAGAAAAATTATGGGACCGCAGTACACACAAGGTGGATACAGATTGCAAACCATCGAGATGACAGAAAAAGAATCAAACATCGAAACTGACATCGGAAAGAGATGAAGTTCTATGGATGGCTAGACAGATTACCTGGAAACAGAAAACAGACTAACTAAACATCTATTGGACTGTATGCTGGTAACTGAAATTAAAAAGGATTCGACAAAAGCAAAAATTGATATAACACAAACTTCAGACAGGGATACATCCAGAAGCAAACTTGACAGGTGGAAATTTACTTCCCAGACGGAAACAACCAAGTGGGCCAAGGAAATAAAGAAGGCCTTTGGGAAGAATATTAAGAAATATTGGGAAAATAAGAACCACCTTAAGAAAGATTGAAAATCGCGTGCTTATCTTTCTCCAATGAGGACATTCGTTAATAATGTGCAGAGAATAAAACAAGGCTTCCAGTTCCCAGAAGATCAGGGAACACTTAAAAAATTCTGACAGCCAGTGAATATAGGGGGCATTTTTGGAAAAGTAGGGCAGTGTTTTAAATTTGGTTGTTTTGTATTAAAAATTGAAGTATAGTAAGAACTATTAATAGATGTACCAATATAGTATTATGCCATATTCACGTAATCAAGCATACTATTGTAGGCTGGTAAATCTTCTGTTTCTATTCTTTTTTTGTCGGCTGTGTAGTGAAGTATGTACCATTTTTGCACTAAATTTTACACTTCTTTCATTTTGGATAATCAGAACTATAAGGTACTTTGTAAAGTTATCAAACTGAATTTAGACTTTTGAAATGGAAATACAACAGTTGGGGGTGGTTTCTCGAAAACAAAAAATTTGTTGAAAGCATCATGAGCAAATTTAAGTGCTCAAGGAACAGTAGAAAATGCAATAAGATTCCATCAAAGCAATCAGAATATACCAGTTACCAAAGCACTGTTAACCACTCCAAAGAAGGTATCATATTAGGAAAACCTGAGAATGTCTAGAAAAGTTGAAAGAAAGTAGAGTTTTACCTACAGAAATCAATAAACTTGAGAAGTTGAAGAAATCAAAGTAACTTGAAGCTTTAAAAGAAGAAGATAAGATCAACTTAAAATAGAAAAATTATGGGTTTGTGCGAGCTACATTTTAATAATGTAATGTACAAAAATATATAAAAAAAAGACAACATAGGTTGACTATTGTGATAGTGAAGGCTAGTAAATAGAAATATATTTATTTCCTTGGAAAGTCTGTTTGCTTTGGTTGTTTCTTAAGCTCATGAAGACTTTTACCCTCACATTGCCTTCAGCAGTTTCTACCAGAACTTTTCCTTTAATTAAAATATCGGTATCATTTACTGAAGTAAAACACCTGCAAGTGTGAAGCAATCCTTGCGATATCAATATAATTTCTGTGAATGAAGAGGAAAAAGCAAGGACTGTAATTTTTTGTTACTAGCTTGCAAGATGTAGGTCTGAATGCATGACTGTAGTATCAGACATAATTGCTGTATAGTTGCCATAATGTAAATGCAAATTAATTCTATGATTAGGTCCACCTCTGGACATTATATGAATAAGTCAACCTGTGGACAGGAAATTGAGAATTTAGTGAAAGTAAAGTCAGCCATTTGTGCTCGAATGATCGCAGAATACATCATAAGTTTGAAAGGGTATGCATTTCTCGTAATTCATGACTTTTGTGTACCTAGTACTTAACATTGGCTTACCTTAAGATCGCCAGGTTTAAGGGATAGTAGATGATAGAACCTACAAGCCTTTTTTTAATTTCATTTGGGAATATGAATCGTTCTGCTACAATACAACTAATATCAAAGGCTGTTCTCCACTTTCTGTTGAATCTGTACATGTCCTTGCAGTCTTAAGAGTAATGAAAGTGCTTTTCCAAATTGCACACTCGAAATAACATTAATTTAGGAAGTAGCTTTTTCCAGCAGCCACGTAGAAGACTGACCCAAAGAAATCAAGAAAGATCTAAATACACAATAAAATTGCTCGTTCAACATTTGCAAGCTTTTAAGTTGAGTCCACACGATGCCTTTTTGTGTTCAACTTTACGCGTGCATAATTTCCTGGAAATGGAGGCCGTGCATAAGCGCATTGTTACTCGCCCTCGATGGGAATCTTTGCGCTATTTAGCAGACAACAGGTAGCTGGAGTCGATATTTGTTTGATTATGTTGTGTGTTGAGGTTATGCTGTAAAGCAATTTATGTGCAATAATATCTGTTGACTCCTAAAGTTGCGGGTCGGGGTTCCGGTATCAGCGGATTCCCCAATGGCTGACATCGGCCGGAGATAGCTGATCTTTTCAAATCAGTACGCCACTACGTGCACGGTCACACTATAGCCAATCCTGGCTTCCGAACATACAGACTTAGGACAGTAATACGTAAAATTCAAATCAGTTTGTTCTCTTCGGTCAAATGGGCCGTTCTCCCACACGAAATATGGAGTGTGAGAAACTGATAAGTTTACTCGAATAATTCGGACTGAAATCGCAGGTTTATTCGAAACCTCGAATAGGAAAAATCTTTATTGGAAATTTTAATCATAGATAATAACCTCAAAGAAACAAGTTGTTCAAGTGAATAGGGCGCATCCTGTAGATTTGTAGGTACTGTATTGCATTTTCTTTTTTTTTAGGGTGACATTAGTTTTATGCAAATTATTATTAGTGCTTAGTGGCGTTTTATGCCAGTAGGGTAGTGATTCTGTTAATGTGGTTTGCAAATGTGGTGTACGATATGTACTTCCATCTTTAAGTGCTTTAGGTTTTCAGAACTACCTTAACTTGCACTTTGCGCTTGTCTTTCACTCGAGTACTAAACGACAGTCATTGAATGTTAAGTGACTTACATCTTCACAACTTTAAATAAATACCAAGAAATAGAGTGTTTATAACGTGTTTTTCAAGGTCACCATGAATTATCTCGAGTATGTACCAGAACGTTTCTCCCGTCATCTCATATATTCGTAAAACTTGTCTTGTTATTACAATAATTAAGGACAAGGGTATAGTACTCACTACATTCTTTATGGGACAAGAAAGATCATTCACATGCAATCGGAGTCTCTCTAATTAGAAGCCGCTATGCAGCAGTATCCAAGCACAGAGGTGTCGTGGTATCCATCCCACCCTAAGAAGTTAAAATTTAAGCTACTGCATACATAGAATAGATTCTAACCTAACCGAACCTCCTTGACCTTGCCAATAAACTGACGGAGGAGATCGGACGCACTATGACCGCGCTGCTGGCCGATGTTACCATGCGACCTCAGGCGACGGTGTCTGACGACCGTTGTCAGCACATTGAACGCAACCTAAGGAAGCAAGCTTAAGTTTATAGATGATTACAGATATAGAAAAAAGTCGTGTGAAATACCTCTCCTGAAGATCATTTGAATAAAAATTCGAGATGTTGCCCTGAGCGTCACGTATTAGTTTAAAAATCTCCAATCATATTTGTGCAAACAATAAGATACCATAAATTTTGAAGTAGGAAGTGATTATAATAACCCAAAAATTTATGTAAAGTGCTTATGAAAACTGTGGACGAGTATTCATGCTATGGCTACTTAAAAGGACAAGAAGTGAGGAGCATGGCATCTGAACAGAGGAACACTGGGCGACTCGCACGTCGGTGTTGCGGATGAAATGAGGATGAGGACAACTCTACACCCAGACCCCGAGCGGAGAAAATCTCGCAGGCGGACTGAACAAAGGCAGGAAATGGTTATGTGTAGCTCCTCAACAAACTACTAAAAAGAGAAATGAAGCACACTGATAGTGCAAAAAACAAGAAATTGAAAAACACGACCTCGGTTCCAGTGGATTCTAGCAACTATGAAATTCCTAAGTTTGTTGAATCTGAGGATGCTAATCTACAAATCATATTTCATGACTTAATACAAATGACGCATTGAAAGTAAACTAACCCTCACATAACAACTAGGAACCTCCCTTAAGTGTTTCTTAGTTTCAGGAATAACAATTTTCATTTTTAATTATTTATTCTTATTCCGTTGATCCAGTATGAAAGGGAACTGCATGGATGTGGAACAATTCATAATTGTACTTGAACACAGTTCTTAGAGATGCTAATAATTACAATTATTCCACATTACATGTTACAAATTTGATAGAATTGAAACGCGACGTATTGAAATGAGGAATAAATAAATCAAACGAGTATATAAGCCACCAGTTACTAACCAACAAAACTTTATTGCCAGCTTTAATGCTGCAGTTTACCAAGCAGAAAATCTAAAATATCATCTGACCTTCCAAAATTTGCAGACTAGATGTCATCACTTTGTATTTCTCATTTCTCTGTTGGTACGTCTTCTTTACCTACAGGCTCTTTTGCATTTTCCGTTTCTGTCGCCTTTATACAAAATACACAGGAGAACGTAGAAGCGTTCTTTCCACAGATGTTTGTGCATGCCCTTTTATTCCCATGCGCCTGCGATTGCACATGATGAAAGAGGCATAGTGTGCACAGACCTTAACATTCAGATATTACGAGGTCATACACGGTTCTTAGTGGGGATCACACAACAGATTTGGTGCAAACTGCTTTAGACTCTAGAAATGAAATACTTATACATAAACCCTAAATGAACTTCGTGTGTGAAGTGAGAGGCCAAAACACATGTAACTCAAGTAATTGTGAAATAATGCGGGAAATAGGATGGCTTCCTTCTGGATATCATCGGGAATATCATTAATGTAGACTACGAAAAGTTATGGCCCCTGTTCAGTTCATTACAGCACACCATGTACAATCTCCACCATATGAGAGATACTGTATTTGTACTCCCCTCATCTTCTATTTAATTTAGCTATGTGCAATTATGTTATTGAGTTGCAAATATTCTGCGCCCTTTCACGGGAGCACACATTTTGTCATACAGATGTAATTTTTCGCTAAATTGTCGTCTGTCAGTTGACACATGTTTTTGTTATGGTTTTGCTAGAAATTGCAGTCCATTTAAAAATCGTCTAGATACTCGTCACAAAGTGCCATTGGTTTGTAATATGCCATTTGCTGTTTTTGTAACAATTGGTTTTCTGATTCACACTGGATCACAACAACCCATAAAACTGTATGTTCACACTGGACAAAACAAGAACATTACGTCATATCCAAATCCCAGAACTAATTGAGCACTCAGCTCCCATGTTCTGGATTCGTAGAGGTTGGAAGACTTAATGGTGCTAGAGTTTTGTGTCTGGCGATTGCCATACTTACAGACTGCCGGCCGAAGTGGCCGTGCGGTTAAAGGCGCTGCAGTCTGGAACCGCTACGGTCGCAGGTTCGAATCCTGCCTCGGGCATGGATGTTTGTGATGTCCTTACGTTAGTTAGGTTTAACTAGTTCTAAGTTCTAGGGGACTAATGACCTCAGCAGTTGAGTCCCATAGTTCTCAGACCCATTTGAACCATACTTACAGACTTACAAATAATAATACTGTGTAAAGCATCGTGTTACGTCTGTTTGTTACAGAATGACAGATAAAACAATTAGGAGCCCATCGCAAATGTTATCTTCTCATTCACGAAACTCTTAAGCAATTGTTACTTTCATTTGCTCAGTATTGAGCACATGCCATACATGTAGCACCAGTACTGTGCACTGCAAGCAAGCAAGGTGAAACTTACTTCCCAGAGGTGTTTGCTTCCTCCGCACACTGGAATCAACAGTACTACCCGAATTCATTAAGGGCCTAAACAAAATTCGTAAGTGATGTTCTTGGAAAAGGTCCTAAACATAGCTGTGAAATGTATAGAAAAGTGTTATGCAAACATTTCAATACACCAACGTTTATTTGCTCAGCAAATGGAGAACAATATTTAGCAGTGTGGTAATCATAGCTCATTTTCTTTATCGTCGGCATGTACTCACTTTTTTCACATCTGTCTCATTTTCATTAGACTGTCTCTTATAGTAATAAATTTGAAGGTTTTCAACGGATGTAGATATAGGTATAAATCAGGGTAAGCCTTCAAAAGGCAAAGATATACTTTCATTATAGGACAATCTGGACATTGTGCACAGTTCTCTAATTAATACGAAACTATTCCAACTCCATCTAGCAAACCACATCTCACCCTCAAATCAGCAGCTATGTACTTAACTTGGATCCCACAAAATGGACCGACAAAATTGAGGATTTTGCTAGGACAATCTTTGTCAGAAGAGGCCCTCCAGAACAAATAACTGAATTAGACTGTTGTTATGAAGATGATTCTAATCGTAACTTTTCTTGTAAAAAATACAATTACAATTTGTGCAATAGTGAAATTGCCCCAAAAATAGTTTGTTCAAAAAGTGCAGACGTGTTTTGTTTTTTCCGCTGCAAACTCCTTTCGAATATTAAAATATTACTCACTTCAGGTGGGTACAATAATGGTGGCACATTTCTGAGGTAGTATCTAGCTATGGTAGGTCCCTAGTGCTCTTGTAATAGTACCAAAAGTGGGTGGAACTCTCCAGAAGACTCATATCTGGCAATGCTGTCGATGCAGGAACTATGCACTTACTGATAGCGGAAACCCAGCATTGGAAAGGTATAATCGAAATCATTTTCCTTCAAGAGGAACTTCAAACGATTCACTCACAAGAATGCTAATTTCTTGAAGGAGGTCGAATTATTTGGAAAATTTGATTCAGCTCTTAATCGAATATATGAGAACAACTAATGGTGAAAGTAAGTCTCATCATTGTCTGGCAGAAAACATACATAATTCATATTCTTCACCAAAAAATTAAAAACAAAGTATTGTCTTTATCGAATGCTGCTAAATATTGTAGCATAATTGTGGAATGCACCAGATATTTTTGGTCTTTAACAAATTACAATGATATTTCTTTTCGTTAATGTGAAGTCTACTGATGTTGAGACTTGCAATATAAATATTAGTAAACGTTTTGCTTTTTTTACCTGAAAGCGATGCATCTGTTTTGAGGCCGACAGAGGTAGGCTATTTCACATACTGTAGTCAGTTTACTTTTTCTGATTCCCTGGGATCCAAAGTTCTACTCAGAACTCGTTGAAATAATTCAGAACGTTATTTGGTTTTGTAACTTACGTCATAAAACTCGATCTACCTATGTTCAATACTACAGTGAACAGCCGCAGTGACCAGTGAAAATGGGTCCATTTGTTTCTTTGTCGTTGTGGCATGCTACGAATATGTACCGCACTTGAAGATTCACATCTGTGTAAATATACGCATTCACAAAACCATTCCTCTCTTGCGCCTCATTTACTCTACACTAAGCAATCGGTACGAGCGTGCTGCGAGAATACTACTTCCCGTTCCGTTTGTTACTCAACCTGCGGCGGTCATAATTCTCCCTCTGTCTGCATGCATGCCGCCGCCTCCCCCCCCCCCCCCCCCCCCCTCCCCCACTTAGGTAACGAGAAAAGGTTAACAGACTTAAGCTATGTACTCTGCGGGTGACATAATTCAACTTTGGAAGTATAATTCAAAATGTATTACTCTGTTGGTTGGTGACCCACACCTGGCTCTTGTCTCAAGACTTATTCACATGCAAAAGACCATGAGTGAGTGTGATGTGTGAAACTGAGATATCGTCGATAAATGACATTGTAAAAGATGTTGACCACGGTAAGTCTGAAAATGTAATGAGGCGAGGAGGGGCGGCGCTTGAACTTTTTGCCCTGGACGGTAAAATCTCTGGAGCCGGCCTTGCCGGCAATTTATTTCAAGTGCGGGTCTTCTTAACATTCTCAGTTGTTAAGATACAAAGGAATTACAGACATCGACTGCGAGCAGTCATTGATCAAAATCAATGGGGAAAATTGAAAACTTGTGCCGTACGGGATTCGAACCTGGGTCTCCCGGTTACTACACATATTCTCTGACCGCTAAACCATCTGGACATAGTGGTCGTTGTAACTGCATGGACTACCCTAGCACGTCTCCTGTCAGATCCAAATTTTCAACTACCACTGTGACCAAATGGCTTAGTGGTCACAGCATCTTCCTGATAACCAGAAGACCCAGTTTCAAATCCTGATCCGGCACAAATTTTCAACTTTCCCCATTGATTGCAATCAATGCCCGCTTGCAGCCAGTGTCTGCAATTCTTTTTTGTGTTAATTCATAATGGTTGCTGGATCAAAATGGTGTCTGTTCTTTTGTACACGTCGAAAAAAAGCATATACATTTCTCAATAGCGTTTCATGAGAGATGCGTCTTCTCCCTCCAGGAATTCTCATTTGAGTTCACAGAGCATTTCCGTAATACTCGCGATCAAACCTACCAGTAACAAATCTAGTAGGACACCGAATTGTTTCAATGTTACCCTTTAATCTGACCTGGTGTGGATCCCACACTATCGAGCGATACTCACGAATGTGTCGCACAGGTGTTCTGTACACTGTCTCCTTTACATATGAACTACACTTGTCAACAATTCTTCCAATAAAACTGAGTCGACCATTCGCCTTCCCCACAACCAACCTTGTGTGCTCATTCCATTCCATGTTGCTTTGCAGCACTACGCCTAGATAATTAATTGAAGTGGCTGTGTCAAGCAGCACACGGCTAATCCTGTATTCCTACCTTACACGACGGTTTTTTCCTACTGATATTCATTATCTAGCATTTTCCCACACGTAGACCAAGCTGCTACTCATCACGCTAAATAGAAATTCTGTTCAATTTATCTTGTATCCTTCTAGTCACTCAATGACGACAGTTTCGCTTTCACTACAGCCTCATCAGCAAACAGTGACAGAAACCTACTCACGCTACCTGTCAAATCGTTTATGTATATACAGAACATGACCAGTCCTATCACACTTCCGTGGAATACTTCCGATGCTACCTTCATCTTCAATGAACGCTCGCCTACTTGGACAATGTACTATCATTTAAAAAGTTTCGTGACACAGAGTCAGGAAATCTAGGAATGTAGGGTCTGCCTGTTGCCCTTCTTCCGTGGTTCGCAGGGTATCTATCATGCAAGAAAAGGCCGGGGGCAGTGGTTGAATGTACCTAATATTGCGATAGGTGGGAATACACAATGCACCCAGGAGCATTGTCGAATGTGATCGTTTCACTGGTTCGGATGTTATGGTGTGGATATGCATAATGACTTGCAAATCTCTGAACATGGTACACTCACCGGTCAACATTATTGTAACACTATACTCCTCTCCCATGTGCGTCTGTTCAGGAATGTGTTCGGTCCTGGCGTCATTTTTAAGGATGACAGTGCATGACCGAATCAAGCAGCACAGCTGGAGGAGCGCTTGGAATGAGGGACCGGCATGCCCGTTCCTCAAATAATATCCCATGCAGCACATCCAGTGCACCAACGACTACCAGCAGCTGTTAATCGCGCTGGCCTTGTGGCCAGCATGGGAGTATGTTGCAGAGTGTGCATTACCGTCCGTGGTCATCACACGCCCTACTAACAATCATAGCCCGCCTTTTGTAATATTCAGGAGAACATGAAGAACCGTGGTGACGTCAGTGTAATTATCATCTTGAAATATAAATGTCATTTCTGTACATCTCATTGCGTATTTCTTTCAGTTACCTTCCGTACTACAATGTAACAGTTTTTTGTGTATTTGGTCCAATTCCATCGAGTTATGTTTTATGGCAGTGACATATTGCGAAAATTACTTTCGTCCTTAAGTTTTGTACACAAGTGTAGTTTGGGCATAGTTATGTCATGGCTGAAGGTAATTCTTAAATAATGATCAGATGCAATGAATTGTTCTTACTTCCTCAGTCATACTCCAAACTTCAAGATGCTAGGCATAATATAATGTTGTTGAAAGAGGTCTACCAGTTCGAATTATACACGCATCAAAAAGTTTTACATCAGATTAACATAAACATCACTTCCGCCCCTTTTTATTGCTAATAAAAACCACACATTGCATGCATGTTGTACTACCATACAGCGAGACCTTCAGAGATGGTGGTCCAGATTGCTGTACACACCGGTTCCTCTAAAACTCAGTAGCAGGGCCGGCCGGTGTGGCCGAGCGGTTCTAGGCGCTTCAGTCTGGAACCGCGCGACCGCTACGGTCGCAGGTTCAAATCCTGCCTCGGGCATGGATGTGTGTGATGTCCTTAGGTTAGTTAGATTTAAGTAGTTCTAAGCTCTAGGGGACTGCTGACTTAGATGTTAAGTCCCATAGTGCTCAGAGCCATTATTGAACCCAATAGCAGGTCCTCTTGCATTGATGCATGCATGAATTCGTCGTGGCATACTATCCGCAAGTTCATCAAGGCACTGTTAGCCCAGATTGCCCTACTCGTCAACAGCGATTCGGCGTAGATCCCTCAGAGTGGTTGGTTGGTCACGTCGTCCATAAACAGCCCTTTTCAATCTACGCCAGGATTGTTCGACAGTGTTCATGTCTAGAGAACATGCAGGCCACTCTAGTCGAGCGATGTCGTTATCCTGAAGGAAGTCATTCACAAGCTGTGCACGGTCTACTATTGAAAAAGCTGATTCACACAAAGACTGCAAGATAACGAATTCATTTTCTGGCTATCATTTTTCTGTAACTTTTAAATTATAGATTGCAGCGATCAGTCGTCCTTTTTAAACTTTATTGTGCAGATCTAGATTTCGGCTAGAAGCATGCAAAACAACCAATATATTTTGCATTTACAAGGAAAATCGGTTTTAACGGATAAAGAGGTTAGCACCCTCTATATCTATAGCGGAATAGCCAAATTGCACCAATCATGCATCTGACTGACATTTGGCGCCATCTATGAACTATTTAGTAAATATGATGAACAATATACTTTTATATTTTAATAAAGGGAGATATAATATAAAGATAAATATATTTAAGCCATATCAACTAATAGGCGTATACACTACGTGTCGTTTTGTGTTTTATAAATTTTAAAAAAGTTTTACCGACCTGACGTTATTTAAATGTTTTAATAATAATAATAAGGGACTCACAAGGAGTGAACATGGAAATTTTATTACTTACTGGCAAATATGAAAGAAATCGGACGACAATGTAAGAATTTTACTTATGTTTCGTTTTGTGTAATTCTCATGCAAATTTGAAATGGTTTACTTCCCTTGAAGTTTATAGACGTAGTTCACGTAGATTGCGCAGTGTAATCAACCGATGTGTTCTCCATATAGCCTGCCTTCCGCAAACAGTGGAATTCAATGAACTGTGAATGAAGCCCAATCATCGGGGAATTACGTGCATTGAGCGAAAATAATAGTGGTATGTAATATACAAACCATATGAGTTAAGCCATTACTTGCAACTTTTTATTACATCATCTAACTATGTACTTCTTATATTCTTAGCATTGAGAATGGCTAGCTTCTTGCCGAAATCTAGATCTGCACAATCAAATTTAAAAAGGACGACTGATCGCTGCAATCTATAATTTACAAGTCAATATAACAGTCGCTGAGTGCAACAGCTTCCTGAATGGAAGGTAACCTGATTTTTTTTCTATAAGATAATGCCTCGTGTACTATTTAATCAGCCACCGAAGAAGATAATCGAACCTACCAAAGCAAAACAAGACAACCAGAACTTTGAACCGGTAATGCAAAACATCGGAGATGACGTTGACTCCATCCTTAACAAGATTAGTTTCGAAAATGACGAAAAGATGCCTGTCAAGAAGCCACGGATTCTTCATGGACATAAAAAAAATGCTTTGGAAGTGTGCGATGCCGTCCTTCATGAAATAAAATTATATTTTCAGTTCACAGGACACTTCTTTGATGTAAATCAGTTTGATAAATACAATACCGATTTTCGAGACAAATACCTTGAAACTAAAGACACACATTTCTGGAAAAAGCAGTTGAAGGGTGAGCGTCAAGTCTTTTATGCTACGCCTAAGTTGAGAGCAGTTCCGCTTCTTTCGCTGATTCTAGAGGATGAACTTCGTGACACATTCGACGAGACTGTTAAGTTTTATAACTGCTAATCACGACGCCTATCTCGACTTCAGAAGCTGAGCGGTGCTTTTCAGTGCTCAAGAGAATTAAAACTTTCCTACGAAACACCTTGAAAGGAGGACTGAATGTCTTGGTGATGCTATCCTGAGAAATGTCATTCGTGTGTAAAGTTGAACATTTCAATTGAGATGACGAATTTATTTGCGAACAAGAAGGAGCGACGAATCGATTTACAATATCCTTCTACTAATTATTTTGAACCTGTCTTCCCAGAGTTGCTGCTTTTGGTTAGTACAGTGTTTATAGTTTTAAATGTAGGTAATTTGTTTAAACTCGCTTCGCAAAATCCACATTACAACTTCGAATAATTTATCATTTAACATCGGTTCTGCCTTCCCAGGAGCACAGAACACGGACGTAGGCTTCCGGCCCTGTGAGATGGTGGTGTGGCTTGTCTCCCCCACTCCGCTCTTCTCCTCTCGACAGATAAAACTCTGTATTGTATTTATGTTCGCGGCCGACTGCCAGAAAAGTGTCCGGTAACATGAGTGTCAGTATGAGAAATAATAGAGCATGCATAAATTATTCGAAGTTGTAATGTGGATTTTGCGAAGCGAGTTTAAACAAATTACCTACATTTAAAACTATAAACACTGTACTAACCAAAAGCAGCAACTCTGGGAAGACAGGTTCAAAATAATTAGTAGAAGGATATTGTAAATCGATTCGTCGCTCCTTCTTGTTCGCAAATAAATTCGTCATCTCAATTGAAATGTTCAACTTTACACACGAATGACATTTCTCAGGATAGCATCACCAAGACATTCAGTCCTCCTTTCAAGGTGTTTCGTAGGAAAGTTTTAATTCTCTTGAGCACTGAAAAGCACCGCTCAGCTTCTGAAGTCGAGATAGGCGTCGTGATTAGCAGTTATAAAACTTAACAGTCTCGTCGAATGTGTCACGAAGTTCATCCTCTAGAATCAGCGAAAGAAGCGGAACTGCTCTCAACTTAGGCGTAGCATAAAAGACTTGACGCTCACCCTTCAACTGCTTTTTCCAGAAATGTGTGTCTTTAGTTTCAAGGTATTTGTCTCGAAAATCGGTATTGTATTTATCAAACTGATTTACATCAAAGAAGTGTCCTGTGAACTGAAAATATAATTTTATTTCATGAAGGACGGCATCGCACACTTCCAAAGCATTTTTTTTATGTCCATGAAGAATCCGTGGCTTCTTGACAGGCATCTTTTCGTCATTTTCGAAACTAATCTTGTTAAGGATGGAGTCAACGTCATCTCCGATGTTTTGCATTACCGGTTCAAAGTTCTGGTTGTCTTGTTTTGCTTTGGTAGGTTCGATTATCTTCTTCGGTGGCTGATTAAATAGTACACGAGGCATTATCTTATAGAAAAAAAATCAGGTTACCTTCCATTCAGGAAGCTGTTGCACTCAGCGACTGTTATATTGACTTGTAAATTATAGATTGCAGCGATCAGTCGTCCTTTTTAAATTTGATTGTGCAGATCTAGATTTCGGCAAGAAGCTAGCCATTCTCAATGCTAAGAATATAAGAAGTACATAGTTAGATGATGTAATAAAAAGTTGCAAGTAATGGCTTAACTCATATGGTTTGTATATTACATACCACTATTATTTTCGCTCAATGCACGTAATTCCCCGATGATTGGGCTTCATTCACAGTTCATTGAATTCCACTGTTTGCGGAAGGCAGGCTATATGGAGAACACATCGGTTGATTACACTGCGCAATCTACGTGAACTACGTCTATAAACTTCAAGGGAAGTAAACCATTTCAAATTTGCATGAGAATTACACAAAACGAAACATAAGTAAAATTCTTACATTGTCGTCCGATTTCTTTCATATTTGCCAGTAAGTAATAAAATTTCCATGTTCACTCCTTGTGAGTTCCTTATTATTATTATTAAAACATTTAAATAACGTCAGGTCGGTAAAACTTTTTTAAAATTTATAAAACACAAAACGACACGTAGTGTATACGCCTATTAGTTGATATGGCTTAAATATATTTATCTTTATATTATATCTCCCTTTATTAAAATATAAAAGTATATTGTTCATCATATTTACTAAATAGTTCATAGATGGCGCCAAATGTCAGTCAGATGCATGATTGGTGCAATTTGGCTATTCCGCTATAGATATAGAGGGTGCTAACCTCTTTATCCGTTAAAACCGATTTTCCTTGTAAATGCAAAATATATTGGTTGTTTTGCATGCTTCTAGCCGAAATCTAGATCTGCACAATAAAGTTTAAAAAGGACGACTGATCGCTGCAATCTATAATTTAAAAGTTACAGAAAAATGATAGCCAGAAAATGAATTCGTTATCTTGCAGTCTTTGTGTGAATCAGCTTTTTCAATAGTAGACCGTGCACAGCTTGTGAATGACTTCCTTCAGGATAACGACATCGCTCGACTAGAGTGGCCTGCATGTTCTCTAGACATGAACACTGTCGAACAATCCTGGCGTAGATTGAAAAGGGCTGTTTATGGACGACGTGACCAACCAACCACTCTGAGGGATCTACGCCGAATCGCTGTTGACGAGTAGGGCAATCTGGGCTAACAGTGCCTTGATGAACTTGCGGATAGTATGCCACGACGAATTCATGCATGCATCAATGCAAGAGGACCTGCTATTGGGTTCAATAATGGCTCTGAGCACTATGGGACTTAACATCTAAGTCAGCAGTCCCCTAGAGCTTAGAACTACTTAAATCTAACTAACCTAAGGACATCACACACATCCATGCCCGAGGCAGGATTTGAACCTGCGACCGTAGCGGTCGCGCGGTTCCAGACTGAAGCGCCTAGAACCGCTCGGCCACACCGGCCGGCCCTGCTACTGAGTTTTAGAGGAACCGGTGTGTACAGCAATCTGGACCACCATCTCTGAAGGTCTCGCTGTATGGTAGTACAACATGCATGCAATGTGTGGTTTTTATTAGCAATAAAAAGGGGCGGAAGTGATGTTTATGTTAATCTGATGTAAAACTTTTTGATGCGTGTATAATTCGAACTGGTAGACCTCTTTCAACAACATTATATTATGCCTAGCATCTTGAAGTTTGGAGTATGACTGAGGAAGTAAGAACAATTCATTGCATCTGATCATTATTTAAGAATTACCTTCAGCCATGACATAACTATGCCCAAACTACACTTGTGTACAAAACTTAAGGACGAAAGTAATTTTCGCAATATGTCACTGCCATAAAACATAACTCGATGGAATTGGACCAAATACACAAAAAACTGTTACATTGTAGTACGGAAGGTAACTGAAAGAAATACGCAATGAGATGTACAGAAATGACATTTATATTTCAAGATGATAATTACACTGACGTCACCACGGTTCTTCATGTTCTCCTGAATATTACAAAAGGCGGGCTATGATTGTTAGTAGGGCGTGTGATGACCACGGACGGTAATGCACACTCTGCAACATACTCCCAAGCTGGCCACAAGGCCAGCGCGGTTAACAGCTGCTGGTAGTCGTTGGTGCACTGGATGTGCTGCATGGGATATTATTTGAGGAACGAGCATGCCGGTCCCTCATTCCAAGCGCTCCTCCAGCTGTGCTGCTTGATTCGGTCATGCACTGTCATCCTTAAAAATGACGCCAGGACCGAACACATTCCTGAACAGACGCACATGGGAGAGGAGTATAGTGTTACAATAATGTTGACCGGTGAGTGTACCATGTTCAGAGATTTGCAAGTCATTATGCCTATCCACACCATAACATCCGAACCAGTGAAACGATCACATTCGACAATGCTCCTGGGTGCATTGTGTATTCCCACCTATCGCAATATTAGGTACATTCAACCACTGCCCCCGGCCTTTTCTTGCATGATAGATACCCTGCGAACCACGGAAGAAGGGCAACAGGCAGACCCTACATTCCTAGATTTCCTGACTCTGTGTCACGAAACTTTTTAAATGATAGTACATTGTCCAAGTAGGCGAGCGTTCATTGAAGATGAAGGTAGCATCGGAAGTATTCCACGGAAGTGTGATAGGACTGGTCATGTTCTGTATATACATAAACGATTTGACAGGTAGCGTGAGTAGGTTTCTGTCACTGTTTGCTGATGAGGCTGTAGTGAAAGCGAAACTGTCGTCATTGAGTGACTAGAAGGATACAAGATAAATTGAACAGAATTTCTATTTAGCGTGATGAGTAGCAGCTTGGTCTACGTGTGGGAAAATGATAGATAATGACTATCAGTAGGAAAAAACCGTCGTGTAAGGTAGGAATACAGGATTAGCCGTGTGCTGCTTGACACAGGCGAACAGTAGCACAGCCATAAACAATATTTTTATTCATTCTTCATTACTAGAAGGGCATTCTGTTAGTAAAAGGATGAATGGCTTTTCAGACCATGATGCACAAATTTTAACATAAAAGGCTTTCGTACTCAAACAAATGTCACATATAATTACAAGTTATATAAGAAAGCTAATTCAGCGGCAACAGAGCGATTTTTAAACCTCGTTAAGGAACAAGAGTGCCAAAATGTTTATAGCGCCAATAACGTAGATGACAAATATAATGCTTTCCTTAACACATTTCCCATGCCCTTAGAGAGTTGTTTTCCATTAGAACAGTCTAAACAGGGTACTAGCAGTTAAAGGCAGTCTGGGTGGCTGGCTAGTGGGATAACGATATCATGTAGAACAAAGCTGGAATTATGTCAAAATGTTAGAAGTAGTCACAATCAAGCTACAGTAGCCCACTACAAACAGTATTGTAAGGTTCTCAAAAACGTTATTAGGAAGGCAAAGAGTATGTGGTACGCAAATAGAATAGCTAATGCAAAGGATAAAATTAAAACCATATCGTCAGTTGTGAAGGAAGTGTCTGATCAGCAGCCCATGGTTGACAACTTAGTCAGTTCCTAATAGTAAAAGTACTTCTGTTATTGACAAGTCAGATATATGTACAGTAATTAACAATCATTTTCTGAGCATTGCTGTTGAATTAAATAAAAATTTGGTTTCTATAGGGAATCATATATCTCTCTTGGCAAATGTCTTTCCTAGACTGATGTATGAAATACTACTCTGTGATACTGACAAGGGGGAGACTGAGTCAACAATTAAATCACTGAAGACTAAGGACTCTCATGGATATGATGGAGTGCCTAGTAGAATATTTAAGTACTGTGCTGTACATGTTTGCACTGTACTTAACCATATTTGTAATTTTTCCTTTAAGAACGGTCAGTTTCCTGAACGATTAAAGTACTCAGTAGTAAAGCCGCTTTATGAAAAGGAAGAAAGGGATAATGTAGACAACATTAGACCTATTTCTGTGCCATCAGTGTTTGCTATAGTTATTGAAAAGGCTGTGTATGTAAGGATAATTGATCTTTTTATATCACATAATTTGCTATCAAATGTATAGTTTGGCTTTAGAAGCCGTTTAACAACTGAAAATGCTGTATTCTCTTTTCTATGTGAAGTACTTGACGTATTAAACAAAAGGTTTCGAACGCTAGGCATAATTTTTGATTTAACTAAGCCGCTTGATTGTGTTGATCACGAAATATTGCTCCAGAAGTTGGACCATTCCGGAATACAGGGAGTAGCTCACAACTGGTTCACCTTTTACTTCAACAACAGCCAACAAAAGGTCATTATTCACAGTGCTTTGCCCAAGCGTTTGTGAATATTCCCACAGTTTCTTTCTGTGCAGTGAGAAATTCGATGACGGCATGTTGCTTGTAACGTACATCACCTACAGACGCCATTTTGACAGTGGCGGTTTTGCAAATAGGCCCACTAGGACTAGCGGCGTCACCTTAAGAGGGACGGCATTTTTTGCTCTGTACTCATTTTAACCTTTTACAATTTAAAATAACTGCACTTACAAAAGACAAAAGTTGTTAATAGTGTTAAACAACTTGCTAGTTCAAATAAGCCTTAAGAATTAAATTCGACAGTACAAGCTTGGAAATAAACAGCTTACTTGGTGACTGAATGGGAATTTAACATTGGGTTTCTGTCTGGTATCATCTTCATGATTGTTTAAAATATTTTGAAGCAAGCTGTCAGGACGGCAATCAACAATAGAATGTTTGAAACGTTATTATTCCGAGAATGATGTCGGCTTCAAGTAACCCTACCATATTTTCCCCGTGAAAATACCGGGACCCCTGAAAAGCTGTGATAAACTAGTCAGCAGTTTCTTAAACACTGTAGCAAGTGTGGGCCTCAGTATGTAAAACCCGACTCTACATAAATTTCTTGTAGAAATTACAGGGAAGAACCAAGCCAACCCTCCATTACTGTAATTAATGTGAAAGCTCTGTGGTCTTCAGTATCTGAGCTTTGATTTAATGACATCCGTTTCACAAAACATTTTGACACCATGAATGTTTTACTTTTTAAAAGCCGGCCGGAGTGGCCTTGCGGTTCTAGGCGCTGCAGTCCGGAACCGAGCGACCGCTACTGTCGCAGGTTCGAATTCTGCCTCGGGCATGGATGTGTGTGTGTTAGGTTTAACTAGTTCTAACAAGAGAATGGTCAGATTTGTCATGTCGAAACCTGTGTTGATTTTTTTACTACTGTGAGTTACATTGTAAGAAGTCTGTATGCAGAATTTTAGCTGCTGACATGACCTGGAAGTCTGTAAGCAATTTTATGAAGTAAGACATTTTTGTCGCATGGTTTCCGCGCTTATAACTGCCTCTTGTACAACCCTGACCCCTCTCGCTACGTTATACCAACGCCATCTAGGGACAAGGTGGCGTTAGCTACGCGCTGCTCTCTTGCCACAGTAGTGTTGTTGTTGTTGTTGTTGTTGTTGTTGTCTTCAGTCCTGAGACTGGTTTGATGCAGCTCTCCATGCTACTCCATCCTGTGCAAGCTTCTTCATCTCCCAGTACCTACTGCAGCCTACATTCTTCTGAATCTGCTTAGTGCACTCATCTCTTGGTCTCCCTCTACGATTTTTACGCTCCACACTGCCCTCCAGTACTAAATTGGTGATCCTTTGATGCCTCAGAACATGTCCTACCAACCGATCCCTTCTTCCAGTCAAGTTGTCCACAAACTCCTCTTCTTCCCAATCCTATTCAGTACCTCCTCATTAGTTATGTGTTCTAACCATCTAATCTTCAGCATTCTTCTGTAGCACCACATTTCGAAAGCTTCTATTCTCTTCTTGTCCAAACTATTTATCGTCCATGTTTCACTTCCATACAAGGCCACACTCCATACAATAACTTTCATAAACGACTTCCTGACAATTAAATCTATACTCGATGTTAACAAATTTCTCTTCTTCAGAAGCGCTTTCCTTGCCATTGCCAGTCTACATTTTATATCCTCTCTACTTCGACCATCATCAGTTATTTTGCTCCCCAAATAGCAAAACTCATTTACTACTTTAAGTGTCTCATTTCCTAATCTAATTCCCTCGGCATCACCTGATTTAATTTGACTACATTCGATTATCCTCGTTTTGCTTTTGTTGATGTTCATCTTATATCCTCCTTTCAAAACACTGTCCATTCCGTTCAACTGCTCTTCCAAGTCCTTTGCTGTCTCCGACAGAATTACAATGTCATCAGCGAACCTCAAAGTTTTTATTTTTTCTCCGTGGATTTTAATACCTACTCCAAATTTTCCTTTTGTTTCCTTTACTGTTTGCTCAATATACAGATTGAACAACATCGGGGAGAGGCTACAACCCTGTCTCACTCCCTTCCCAACCACTGCTTCCCTTTCATGTCCCTTGACCCTTATAACTGCCATCTGCTTTCTGTACAAATTGTAAATAGCCTTTCGCTCTCTGTATTTTATCACTGCCACCTTCAGAATTCGAAAGAGAGTATTCCAGTCAACATTGTCAAAAGCTTTCTCTAAGTCTACAGATGCTAGAAACGTAGGTTTGCCTTTTCTTAATCTAGCTTCTAAAATAATTCGTAGAGTCAGTATTGCCTCACGTGTTCCCATATTTCTACGGAATCCATATTGATCCTCCCTGAGGTCAGCTTCTACCAGTTTTTCGATTCGTCTGTAAAGAATTCGCGTTAGTATTTTGCAGCTGTGACTTATTAAACTGATAGTTTGGTAATTTTCACATCTGTCAACGCCTGCTTTCTTTGGGTTTGGAATTATTATATTCTTCTTGAAGTCTGAGGGTATTTCGCCTGTCTCATACATCTTGCTCACCAGATGGTAGAGTTTTGTCATGACTGGCTCTCCCAAGGCCATCAGTAGTTCTAATGGAATGTTGTCTACTCCCGGGGCCTTGTTTCGACTCAGATCTTTCAGTGCTCTGTCAAACTCTTCACGCAGTATCTTATCTCCCATTTCATCTTCATCTACATCCTCTTCCATTTCTATAACATTGCCCTCAAGTAAATCGCCCTTGTATAGACCCTCTATATACTCCTTCCACCTTTCTGCTTTCCCTTCTTTGCTTAGAACTGGGTTTCCATCTGAGCTCTTGATATTCATACAAGTGGTTCTCTTTTCTCCAAAGGTCTCTTTAATTTTCCTATAGGCAGTATCTATTTTACCCCTAGTGAGCTAAGCCTCTACATCCTTACATTTGTCCTCTAGCCATCCCTGCTTAGCCATTTTGCACTTCCTGACGGTCATTTTTATATTTTCTCCTTTCATCAATTAAATTCAATATTTCTTCTGTCACCCAAGGATTTCTACTAGCCCTCGTCTTTTTAGCTACTTGATCCTCTGCTGCCTTCACTACTTCATCCCTCAAAGCTACCCATTCTACTTCTACTGTATTTCTTTCCCCCATTCTTGTCAATTGTTTCCTTATGCTCTCCCTGAAACTCTGTGAGTGAGAGAGCTGATTCCCCTAGTGAAAGCGATCGTATGATAATTAAACATTCGTTGACAAATATGGCTGATACGTTATCTACAACATTCTTCCCAAATAACTGTGAAATAGACACAAATAAATGTACGGTTTAAAACACGTCCAAATTTTATTTCTTCTAATTACCGCAAAATTGCGAAATATTGGTACAATGTTCAAAACATAGGTTTTTTGTGCACCAAGATCATACAAGCAAAGACGACATATGACAACCCTGCGAATCACAGGCGTTGTTAGCTGTCCGTAGACAAAACTGGGCTGGTGTTAGGAATGAATCAGGCCTGGTATCAGTATATTTCGAGGAGTGCCACGAATATTTAATCAAATTCTGAAACCGTGGGGAGGAAAATTGATAATGTACTACTGATTGCAGCTTGAGAATATTGTCACGGTGATGGACAGGAAATTGCAGTAATCTGTACACAATTTTCTCTGTTAGTTTTCTGTAAAATGCCTTCTGTTGATTGCTTCATTTGGCGTCTGTGGTATATCTCCATGGCAAGCAGCAAAACATTTACAGGGTTCGCCATCACCTGTGAGGGGAGATTGAATGTTCACCGTAAAGTGGCTTGTACAGAACATCTTTCACATCTCTAACCAGTTTCAGGATGGTATGTTTCGAAATACGTACCAGCAATTAAAAGGACGTGCATGCCGCAGAAACGAATATTCGTTTCCGCTTTCCACCAAAACCGTGCAGCGATATTCCTCTTTAGTGAACGCCGCGAAAGACGGACGCACTTCCCGACCATGCGCACAACGCTCGCGACTCGCCATTTCCAGGGGTGGCAAGCCGTCACTGCAAGCGCCAAGCAGGAAACACAGCCATGTTCGGAATTTTTTTTTATGTGACTTCCAGTTCATGTCAGCTGCTACAACTTTGCATATAGACCTTTTGCACAGTTAAATAACAGTGCTAAAAAAAGCAATACATGTTTCGGCATGACAAGTCTGACCATTCCCTTGTAAGTTCTAGGCGACCGATGACCTCAGAAGTTAAGTCGCATAGTGCTCAGAGCCATATTACTTTTTAAAAACATGTTTAAACGAAAAGAACATAAGAAGAGTATCTAATAATGTGTGAAATAAACGTCGCAACAGTTTAAAAATTTTATTTATTTAGTTAGTTACTTTTTATGGCGAAAATGAAGAAGAAACTAACTTTTGTTTGTCTCAATTATTGTGCTGCAGCCTGCACGATATCAAAGATCCCACTCTGTGCAATCTAATAGTACGTGCCATTGCAAATTTTATATTAAACTTCTTAACTAAGCTTTTTTTCTTAAAAAGAAAGTTATTTTCATTTTATGTTGGAACAAAAGGTGCATTTGCATGTAGACATAACAGCAGCGTTCACACAAATGACATCACACCACATCAACTGCCAACAAGACTACTTAAACTTTATAGTCTCATTGTACAAATTATTTGCTTTTAAATTAGAAAGAGAGTGACAAGAATATTCAGAACATATTTGCGTCCCAGCTAAAATTCCGGCGACGCGGGAAACAGAAGCTAAAAACGGGACTGTCCCTTTTTTTTACGAGACGAATTCCAGCCGGCACGTGTGCTTCTACTGTTCACTGACAAACAGGCGACCAGCGTTGCCAACCATACGATAAATTATCGCGATATACGATAATTACAACGTGAACACGATATAGGATAGTACATTGCTGATAATTGCGGAATCTACGATAATTTTTGTGAAGATTTAAAATGAAAATAAATTGATATTTGTAGTAGTTTCATACGTTAATAATCTGTTTTCATATATTTAAGTCCATACTCCATTCAATATAAGCAATTTCCTCTTTTTCGCTCGTCCACTCCCCGCAACAGTCCAACGACTCTGAACACTGTATATTCGCTTCCGGGGAATACCCTTACCGCCTAACAAATATTCAACAATATGGGCTATTAGGGCTAGGCCATCATCATCAGTTGCTGGTGAAATTGGGACTTGAATGCACGGGTAGTTGTCTTTGTGCTCTTAAAAGAATATTAATTTTTTGTTCTTAAGGGAAATTAAAGTGTGGTGTTCTTTAAATAAATACTGTAGTGGTGTATTCAAATATAAATAATGGAAAGTGACAACAGTGGTGTAGATTCTCCGCGGACCCCACAGAAGAAATTGAGGCTGCGTGGTGAGTTGAAATTAAAACGTTTGAAACAAAAGTTAAGAAATAAATGGTTGACTGATTTATCTTTCATGGATTCGCTACAACCTGTTAGTGATGATGCATATAAAACTCGGTGTAAAGTTTGTAGATGTGAATTCAGTGCTGAGTTGACTGTAGTGAAAAATCACGCTAAAGGGAAAAAACACTTAAGTGCCGTAAAATATGTCTGGCCTCTACAAAAAAACTTGACTTTTCATCACAATCAAAATCGTCTGATACATTTGATAAGCAGGGCAAGAGGGCTGAAATATTGCTATGTGGATTTTTGGCAGCACATAACATCTCTATTAATACAGCCAATCACTTAACAGATGTAATTAAAAGTGCCTTTCCCGATTCTAAAATACACTCCTGGAAATGGAAAAAAGAACACATTGACACCGGTGTGTCAGACCCACCATACTTGCTCCGGACACTGCGAGAGGGCTGTACAAGCAATGATCACACGCACGGCACAGCGGACACACCAGGAACCGCGGTGTTGGCCGTCGAATGGCGCTAGCTGCGCAGCATTTGTGCACCGCCGCCGTCAGTGTCAGCCAGCTTGCCGTGGCATACAGAGCTCCATCGCAGTCTTTAACACTGGTAGCATGCCGCGACAGCGTGGACGTGAACCGTATGTGCAGTTGACGGACTTTGAGCGAGGGCGTATAGTGGGCATGCGGGAGGCCGGGTGGACGTACCGCCGAATTGCTCAACACGTGGGGCGTGAGGTCTCCACAGTACATCGATGTTGTCGCCAGTGGTCGGCGGAAGGTGCACGTGCCCGTCGACCTGGGACCGGACCGCAGCGACGCACGGATGTACGCCAAGACCGTAGGATCCTACGCAGTGCCGCAGGGGACCGCACCGCCACTTCCCAGCAAATTAGGGACACTGTTGCTCCTGGGGTATCGGCGAGGACCATTCGCAACCGTCTCCATGAAGCTGGGCTACGGTCCCGCACACTGTTAGGCCGTCTTCCGCTCACGCCCCAACATCGTGCAGCCCGCCTCCAGTGGTGTCGCGACAGGCGTGAATGGAGGGACGAATGGAGACGTGTCGTCTTCAGCGATGAGAGTCGCTTCTGCCTTGGTGCCAATGATGGTCGTATGCGTGTTTGGCGCCGTGCAGGTGAGCGCCACAATCAGGACTGCATACGACCGAGGCACACAGGGCCAACACCCGGCATCATGGTGTGGGGAGCGATCTCCTACACTGGCCGTACACCACTGGTGATCGTCGAGGGGACACTGAATAGTGCACGGTACATCCAAAACGTCATCGAACCCATCGTTCTACCATTCCTAGACCGGCAAGGGAACTTGCTGTTCCAACAGGACAATGCACGTCCGCATGTATCCCGTGCCACCCAACGTGCTCTAGAAGGTGTAAGTCAACTACCCTGGCCAGCAAGATCTCCGGATCTGTCCCCCATTGAGCATGTTTGGGACTGGATGAAGCGTCGTCTCACGCGGTCTGCACGTCCAGCACGAACGCTGGTCCAACTGAGGCGCCAGGTGGAAATGGCATGGCAAGCCGTTCCACAGGACTACATCCAGCATCTCTACGATCGTCTCCATGGGAGAATAGCAGCCTGCATTGCTGCGAAAGGTGGATATACACTGTACTAGTGCCGACATTGTGCATGCTCTGTTGCCTGTGTCTATGTGCCTGTGGTTCTGTCAGTGTGGTCATGTGATGTATCTGACCCCAGGAATGTGTCAATAAAGTTTCCCCTTCCTGGGACAATGAATTCACGGTGTTCTTATTTCAATTTCCAGGAGTGTATTTAGGTGTAGGTGTGATGGATTTCATGAGCCAATCTAAAACATCTCACAAAAATCTAAAGTGACTGAGTTCTACTACAGAGTGCAACAGTTTCTAATACATCTTGTTGTGAGATAAAAAAGCGGTATGATTTCAACAATTATGTTCTAAAAATGTTGAGTTGGTTAACACCAGAAATAGCATTGTCAAAAGTGCTGCAAGGCCGTCAACGCTTGTTCCACTTATAAAGTCGGTTCAGAGGATTTCTCCAAAAGGCAAAAGGCTTATGCAAATGATTGATGATCAGTGGAGAGCATTGCCACATGCAGAATTTCCCGAAAATCTACGGTCTAAAGAGGTGGACGAATTTTGGGTGTTCATAAAGAACGCTAGGGACCTTCATGGTAACCAAGAGTTCCTCCAATTAGTAATCTTTGTGCTAATGTGGAGTTCGACAATGATGCTTACTAGGGTGAGTTTAATTATGTTATTACTTTTAATTATATTACGTACACAGTGCTACTTTTCGATTGGGGTTAGCGAATTTTCCTTGCATAAAATCTGTGATGCTTTGGACACTTCCGAGTTTATCTGGTTCTGAATGTATTTTTAGTACTTAGCATCGCGATTAGAGACGTTTTGGTTCGTAATTAGGAGGTTTTATGGATAAAAATTTTAAAAGATGAGATGACTTTCCCATTCGCGATTGAAAACAAATATTGTGTACGTCATATTATCAGCATTATTGTTTTTGTTTTTTTAAGATTATCAATGTACGATAATTTTAGATAAAAAACGATAATTTTAAATACAAAATGCCATAATTTTATCTTCTGGGGTTGGCAACGCTGCAGGCGAATATGAGATTAAATTATTCTGCGTTGTCGTTCTTTTATAGCACTAGTGATGGACTAAACTGCGATTTTCCGATATCAGTGATTTCTGTGAATGCTACTTTTCAGTATGTTATTCTTAACTGTGATTTGTCGCATTTAAGAGTCGCAGTTAAGGAACATAGGTGTATTCCTCCGCCACTGCTGTTTCTGCGATTCTGCTACTTCCGCGATTTCTGCGACTTCTGCGATTTCTGTGACTTCTGCGATTTCTGTGACTTCTGCGATTTCTGTGACTTCTGCGATTTCTGTGACTTCTGCGATTTCTGTGACTTCTGCGATTTCTGTGACTCCTGCGATTTCTGTGACTCCTGCGATTTCTGTGACTTACCACCGTATGAAAAAGTTACATCTGTCAACACAGAAAATTGCATCTCAACAAACCTGTCATTGGCAAGTATGTTTTACGTATTTTCTTCCATTGGCTTTAATTTTGTATTAAAGAAACAACTGTGAAAATATTAATAGTGTAATTAATATGTAAGTAGCCGTACAGTACCGTAATAGTTCGTGTTTAGAAAATGAATTCTAACATACTGTTATGTTCACAGGTACCTGAACTACAGTTCAGCCACTCAGTAAAGTGATAACTCAAAATATCATTGTCAACAGAACTGAAGAAATTGCCACTGCGTCTTTAGACCGTTTTCGTCAGACGAGAGGTTAGTTTCTAAGCGTTTCGATGGACTTAATTACTTCAGTGAGATCGTTCTTGCAAATGTGGTATTCCTTATAGCAAATATTAGCAATCTACTCTGTCAATTATATTGCTAGTAATTAGTGACAGCAAAAATTGTTTAATAATCCTTGTGTTTTTGCAGACGCATTTCTGACTCTGATTACTGATTGCTGTACGTATCTGTCCACATCAAGGCAGTTGAGAGAGACTCGTGAAGATTTAAGACAGCTCTTAGAGGATTTGCAGTTTAAAAGTGAAATAATTGTGAAATAAGTGTGTGAATGATTAAACTGTGTTTTATTGAAGTTGTTGTGCGATTTTAAAGGAATAATAAATGTTACATACAGTGAGTGAATAATAAAAATCTCATTTTCCACATGTTAAGCCGCAATATTCCACCACTTACTTATTGGTAAAAACTTGTTGGATAGTGACATGCCACCCCCCCCCCCCTTTCTCCATAATCTTGGTGTGACACTGACCTGTATCATATCCCGAAGTCTACAATATGCATTTTGAGGCTGTTGATATGAAAGTGGGAAGTACAGATCTTCCAGTTAAATCAGGAATAGCTTAAGTGCATTACTTGAAAGTAGCTCAGGAAAAGCGTACTTATGTAGGTGGTAGTAGTGTCGGCAAAAAGTTCTTGTGTGTAAAGTTGCCATGTAGAACACCAGGTGTAAAACTTTTCTCCAGAGTCTTGAACTGGGTTGGAATAAAAGTGAGGCATTCATATGACTGTTTTCATTTCACTACACTTATACAGATGTCTGAGTTCTGCTGTGTTAACATTGCAAAATCCTGTAGGCATGTGGAGTAGTAACCAAAACTGTCATATTGGAAGCAGAATCAAACACAGTTGTTACGTTACTTGATATTTTCGGGAGAAAAAGGCAATGTTGCTTCTTATTAATATAATACATTCAGAGTCACAGCAGTATTTGACCAATCATAACTGATGCTGAATGTGCATGTCGTCATATAATATGAAGGGCTTATTTCAATAGTGGTACAAGTCCATTACCTCCACTTTTTTGTCTATAATGCTTCTGAAATTAATGATCCAAACAAACATAAATAAAGGTTCATCTCTAGCAAGCATATACTTGAATATTTCTGGTATCTCAACTGCAGATTTTTCAGCGCTCATTTAACTTTACGACTCTGTATCTCAAAATGAACAAAAATGGACTTGTACCACTATTGAAATAAGCCCTTCATATGCACACACAGCACAAGGCTCTCACAACGAAGTACGTACGTCGGTCAACAGATGGCACTAGGAAAAGTATGTTAACTGCGCTTTTTAGTTGCTACTTGCGACTCTTAGTTGCGGTTTGTCACAGAAATCGCAGTTTGACTCGGTAGCGAATAGCGTAGTATGAACTTTGCTCAACAGATGGCAGTGCTAACTGCGCTTTTTAGTTGCTACTTGCGACTCTTAGTTGCGACTTGTCACAGAATTCGCAGTTGGACTCGACAGCGTGTCGCAGAGATGAGCGTAGTACGAACTTTGGCCAACAGATGGCATTGTTAACTGCGCTTTTTAGTTGCTGCTTGCGACTTGTCACAGAAATCACAGTTGGACTCGATAGCGTGTCGCAGAGATGAGTGTAGTACGAACTTTGGCCAACAGATGCCACTGCTAACTGCGCTTTTCAGTTGCTACTTGCGACTTCTAGCCACGACTTGTCACTGAAATCGCAGAAAGGAGTATGGAATTCGGCCCACAGATGGCTCACGGCGTTGAATGTGAAATGCTACTTCCGACTGCTAACTGTGACTGAAATCGCAGTTAGATTTTGTAAAGTTATTATTGTGATATCTGTGACTTCTTAATCACTGTGATTTCTAACAGATACGCGATTTCCTGCCCATCACTATATAGCACAGTTACGTCGAGTAATCCGAGTTGGTCAGTCCATCGCTCTGTGTCTAAAGGAGAAAAATCTTTGTGCTCGTGTGCCGTGTTTAAAGTAAAAAACTTGGTGCTCATGTGCAGTGTCGCACGATTAAACTTTTTTCTTTTGTTTTGACTGTGAAAAAAAGCAAACGTTCAAAATTAAGTGGGGCAGCATTTCGAAAATTGTCGAAGGAAAGGCGAGATCGTGAAGCCAATGTTCTGAAAACGCTTGGCAGAGTAGATAAATTTTTCGCAAAAAATGTTGCTGGTTCGACTTCGAGTTCAAATGGTACGGATAATATTTCTGGCACTGCAGTTGTTGTAAAAGAAGTAAATTCAGCCGAAACAAAAGTTAACAATGAAGAAAAGCAAATTGTTCCTGACTTCGAGTTTAACGAAAAACTGAGTGCCCAGTCAGACATTACAAAAAGAAATAACCTCGTTAGTGATGATCCTGCCGAATGGTGTGTCAATGAATCTACAATCGACATTCTCTTACAACGTGGCATAAATCGAAATTGTAATGGTTATTTTTCTAATTCAAGGAGATCAATAGGCGATAAAACCAGATATTTGAACATAAGTTTATTTTATCGTAAACTGTTAAATGGTGAATGAACATTGCGTGATTTTCTAGTATACTCCTGTAGCACCGGTGCTGTTTTTTTGAGCACCATGTAAATTGTTCTGAGGTAAGGCTGAGATTGCTGCTAATGGTATTGAAGACTGGAAAAATATTTCTAATATTTTATCTAGTGAGAATTCATTTGAACACACGAATCTTAACAATTCTTAACAATTAAACCAATCTTAACAAGAAAAAAGTCACTTGGTACAATAGATAACCATTTCGAGTCATATGTTAGACAGAAAAAAGTACTGGCGCAGTGTGTTGAAAAAATTGTTTGCAATAGTGAAGAAGCCATCAAATCGTGGACTTCCCCTACATGGTCACGTTGAAAGATTCCATTCATTATGTAATGGTCAATTTATGATGTCTTTTGAACTTATAGCTGAGTTTGATCCTTTTCTCGCAGAGCACAATGAACGATATGGAAATCCAGGACAGAGGCATACAAGTTATCTTTCATCAACAATCCGTGATGAAATAATAGAGCTTCTTTCTGAACGAATAGAAAGAATTATCATAAGTGACATAAAAAGGCCAAATTTTCTCTATAATAGCAGATTCTACAGTGGACATTTCACATATTGATCAATTATCTTTCATAATAAGATATGTGAACGAGAATAGTGTACCAGTTAGCTGAGACCGTACTAAAAGTCCTGTCTGCAAATTCCATTGATATTACTGACTGTAGAGGCCAGTCATATGACAACACAAGCAATATGTCAGGAACCTACACTGGTTTGCAGGCACACATTAAAGAACGAAATTCGAAAGTGCATTATGTCCCTTGCGCAGCACATTCTTTGAATTTAGTCGGCACTGGTGCTGCAAGCTATTGTAGGGAAGCATGAGATAAACTTCTTTCTTTCATGAAACCAGGAAGCAAAATGGTATAAAGTGTATCAAAATACGTTGGTCAGCAAGAGAGGAAGCGTGTGTAAGTCTATATGAAAACTGGGAGGGCGTTATCAACGCCCCCACACTTATTGCCAGTAATACGTTTGAAAAACCACTTGTGCGAAATGAGGCTTCAGCTTCATTGAATCAACTCAGCAGACTAGAAACATTATTCATGATGACAATTTGGAAGGACATACTCCAGAGATTTAATAGTATAAATCTGAAATTGCAAAGTAAATATTGATACTAAAATAGTGAATGAACTACATGAATCACTTGTAGGATTTATTGCATATATTCGTGGCATGTTAGATTATTATGAAAATAAATCCATGGAGATTGTGACTGATGTAGACTATGAATGCACCCATAAGATCACAAAAATGCAAACTTCGTGATGACGAAGAAGCGGACTCTGTAGAAGTTTTTTTAACTGGAAGGGAAAAATTTATTAGAGTCGAAGCATTTCTCCCAGTACTCGACAACTTGTACACCGAATTAGTGAGGAGGAAGGAAAGCTGTAGAACTCTGTTGGATTCCTTCACAGGTTTCAGTAACCTTCAGAAGAGTTCACTTGACGATATTGCTGAACGTGCAGCAAAACTTCGAGGGTCCTAGGACACAGATTTAGAGCCTTCCTTCCCTACTGAATGTGTACATTTCACAGAACTTTTGAAATCTTCTGAGATTAGTGATATACCGGTCGAAATGAGTAAATTTTTACGGAAAGAGAGGTTACAGTCCGTGTTTCCGAATGTTGACATTGCTCTTAGAGTATTTCTATGTATGGCACTTACAAATTGTTCAGCAGAACGCTCGTTTTCGGTTCTTAAAAGACTGAAATCGTATCTACGTTGTGTGAGGAGAGATTGAACGCCTTGTCCATTCTTCATCGAAGCTGACCTAATTGATAACCGTCTGAACTATGAAGATATGATCAACGAGTTTTCTGCCGTCAAAGCCAGTCGCCAACTTTGCTGTCTGGTGGGTTTGCTTATTTATTCATATTAGTTTTAAAAATTTAACATTATAATGTGATTTTTATTATAACTTAGAGCACATTCATTGGAATTACAAACTATCTATTACCTGTTTATTTTGCAATTGCCGATGGCAGAACTCGGAACTAAGCCTCGTGCACGTGCAGACGTGACTGAAGGCGCCCGATAATACGAAACCATACCCGAATGACCCAGGCCGCTCGGCGCTGTATTGTCAAGTCATATTGATACTGTAGTATATTACAACTGATGCGTATTTTCGGCGTCTGCTGAAATGTATAGTTATCGTGGAAATATACGTTATCGCTGTTCAGCCCGTCCATGGATTAAAGGTATTGTGTACACTTATTATGCAGCTTCTAGCTACACGGACCCTAATGCTTTACTCGTTAACTATTAGATTATAAAACAAATTTGGTTTTTCCACACTAGTCTGTAAAATTATGTAATAGCAAATCCAGTTCTGTGTTTATTCGTCTGTATTTAGTTATTAGTTCGTGCACCGAAATCTCTATCTCATTTTCATTTCTTACGCTTTCCTATAGATTCACGTATTAATACCGAACGTGTTTCTTTTTTTTATCAACTACACATTCAAGTTATTAGATTGTAAAACGACAGTTTAATTTTTAACGCTTCTGTGTAAAAGTACGTATTAATTATAATTGTATGACACGTTCGCGTCAATTTGTAGATCGTAACAAAACTTTTTTATTTTCATTTTCGACGCTTTCGTGTAAAAGAACATATTAAAAGTGAATGTATAACAAAAAAATCCGTTGTCTCCTACACTCTATTCTGAATTTTTAGGCCATAAAAGAAAAGTTATTTTCTTTGTGTTCGTTTCTGTTGTCTTTCGACAGAAGAATGTGTTGACACAATGCAGTTTTAAGTTTGTTTTATCCGCTGCCGTACACCAAGTTCAGTTCAGGAACCATATTACATTTTGATTTAGCGCGACTAGACCACTGACGTGGCCTTCAGAACAACGAATAGCAGAGTACGGAAACAGCTCACAAGGTTTGGTTAGGGCGCTCTCACCCAAAACGGCATTTGTGAAGTGATCAGGTAATAGCTATTATTTAAAACATGTTTTTTTGAGGAACGCATATAATATGGTGTGCCAAGGAGCGCAAAATTTTTTAATCCGCCACTGCATTTTAAAACTGTCCTGCAGCTACGCTACCTGTGGGAAGTGACGGAAACTTTGGCACGTTCGCTCACGGGACTTCAAATAATAGATACGTAACGTTTCGTAGCATTGTTTTCGACTGAGAAGAAAAAAATGCGGTGCATTACCGTCTGGGCAATTCTCGTAGCTATGTCGCAACGAATTCCGACGTATTTTAATATAAGATGTCGCGTTCATTTGTTCGACAAGCTGTGTCAAAGAGGCTTTGTATTTTCATTACACCGCTGTGTCCATTCTTGTCTATTGTCGTCAAGTCATTTGAGGATCGCTCTAATAAGAACGAACTAGGAAAGACAGGCCAGTAGTAGCTTTTATTTTCTTATGATAGCTGCATGTCACTTCCACATGGACTATAAAGCAGAGTACAGTACCAATTTATGTCTATTTGTACTTCTGCGCTGTTATATTACATAGGGGCAAAAAAAAAAAAAAAAAAAAAAAAAAAAACCAGAGCAAACCGTGACAATGTCGCACAATCATTTTATCATCGATGCTTGCTACTAGTTTTTAAAGGAATACCGCTATCGAGCAAATGAACGCGTATTATTGCGCGCGGCTGGTAGCTGTAGTGAAGTATTTTGTCGTGGTTGTATTAAGTGAACCGCACACAGCATGCATTTACTTTTGAAATTGAAGTATTTAAGAACGGCAATGTAGTGACTGAATGTTACGTTTATGTATATTACATCGTATTATAGTGAGCTTCTCAAATATAGCAGGCTAGAAAACAGCGCCGCGAATGTCATTTCAATGACAAATGGCTACAAGAAACAGATTTTTCGGGGTTGCTTTCTGATCGAGATGAATATACCTGACATTGTAAGTTTTACAGTGAAATACGACTCAGTGAAAGCGGTAATGCATCATGCCTGTAGGAAGACTCGTATTGATAAGGTGTGGGATGTGTTTAGAAACTCCACTTCTCAAAGGCATTTCGTGCCAGCGGGAACCAGTCAGGAAGAGGAAGTGTTAGCAACAGAACTTATATTAAAATATCATGTAGTGAAACATCATCACAGTTATCTTACAAAAGACATTGTAAATGCTATATTATCTCACTTTTTGTTTCAAGATTCGAAATATCGTCCAAAATTCACTTGGACGGACAAAAGCTGAAACTATAGTAGAGAATGTATCGGCTCTATATTCTCTACAACAAAATCTTTAAAAAAAATCGTAGAACTCCAATCTCGATTGCATGTGATGCATCAAATAAACGAAATATGAAATTATTGCTAGTTGCTATCCGGTACTTCGAGCAAGAAATGGGAACGACTTCAGCCGTTATCGATTTTTACGAAGACGCTGACGAAACATAAGCCCCCATAACCAAGAAGCTTAAAGACAGCACCATTAAGACTGGACTTTCATGAGCGCAGTTAGTCGTTATGATGTAGACAACCGTTTCGTAAATAATGGGAAAAACCAAACTCATTTCGTGGAGTTGAAAAAAATATTAAAAGCACCACATTTTATTGCAGGATATTGTCACATACATGTAATGCATAATACTGCGAAAAATGGACTAAAACTACTGTCATACGATGTGAATCGTTGGTGGTTAAGGTATTTAATGAGATTTCTTCAAGTGCGAAGAAGGTGAGTGAGCTGAAGAACTTTGTGGAGTTACTGCGGTCAGAGTACTCCACACCACTCCAGCATGTTCCTGCACGCATTTCGACTCATTTTTTTCTGTTGTAGATAGATTGCTCCAGAACTGCCTTTGTTGAAGACCTATTTTCTAAGCCAGCGTGAAGACAATACTGCCAAACTTATTTGGACAGTCCCAGAGATTTACATGTACAGGGTTATTACAAATGATTGAAGCGATTTCACAGCTCTACAATAACTTTATTATTTGAGATATTTTCACAATGCTTTGCACACACATACAAAAACTCAAAAAGTTTTTTTAGGCATTCACAAATGTTGGATATGTGCCCCTTTAGTGATTCGGCAGACATCAAGCCGATAATCAAGTTCCTCCCACACTCGGCGCAGCATGTCCCCATCAATGAGTTCGAAAGCATCGTTGATGCAAGCTCGCAGTTCTGGCACGTTTCTTGGTAGAGGAGGTTTAAACACTGAATCTTTCACATAACCCCACAGAAAGAAATCGCATGGGGTTAAGTCGGGAGAGCGTGGAGGCCATGACACGAATTGCTGATCATGATATCCACCAAAACCGATCCATTGGTTTTCCAATCTGCTGTTTAAGAAATGCCGAACATCATGATGGAAGTGCGGTGGAGCACCATCCTGTTGAAAGATGAAGTCAGCGGTGTCGGTATCCAGTTGTGGCATGAGCCAATTTTCCAACATGTCCAGATACACGTGTCCTGTAACGTTTTTTTCGCAGAAGAAAAAGGGGCTGTAAACTTTAAACCGTGAGATTGCACAAAACACGTTAACTTTTGGTGAATTGCGGATTTGCTGCACGAATGCGTGAGGATTCTCTACCGCCCAGATTCGAACATTGTGTCTGTTCACTTCACCATTAAGAAAAAATGTTGCTTCATCACTGAAAACAAGTTTTGCACTGAACGCATCCTCTTCCATGAGCTGTTGCAACCGCGCCGAAAATTCAAAGCGTTTGACTTTGTCATCGGGTGTCAGGGCTTGTAGCAATTGTAAACGGTAAGGCTTCTGCTTTAGCCTTTTCCGTAAGATTTTCCAAACCGCCGGCTGTGGTACGTTTAGCTCCATGCTTGCTTTATTCGTCGACTTCCGCGGGCTACGCGTGAAACTTGCCCGCACGCGTTCAACCATTTCTTCGCTCACTGCAGGCCGACCCGTTGATTTCCCCTTACAGAGGCATCCAGAAGCTTTAAACTGCGCATACCATCGCCGAATGGAGTTAGCAGTTGGTGGATCTTTGTTGAACTTCGTTCTGAAGTGTCGTTGCACTGTTATGACTGACTGATGTGAGTGCATTTCAAGCACAACATACGCTTTCTCGGCTCCTGTCGCCATTTTGTCTCACTGCGCTCTCGAGCGCTCTGGCGGCAGAAACCTGAAGTGCGGCTTCAGCCGAACAAAACTTTATGAGTTTTTCTATGTATCTGTAGTGTGTCGTGACCATATGTCAATGAATGGAGCTACAGTGAATTTATGAAATCGCTTCAATCATTTGTAATAGCCCTGTATTTTGTCCACAATATCATGCATTTATTTAATACAACTGTAAAACACGCTGAAAGTGATTATATACAGATAACTGAAACATATTGTTATTCCTGAAGTTGTGTACAGAAATTATTAATTGACAAAGAAATAATTTCTTCAGATTCAAGGTAGTACAAGAGCTGAAGAAATGTCCGCAGTGTGAAAAGCAAAATTCGTCAGAGAAGCTCAACAAGCCTATACCAGGATTCTGTAATATCTAGAAAAATGTTTTGACTTCGTCTATACCAGGATTCTGGAATATCAGGAAAAATGTTTTGACTTCATTGAAGATTCTGTTTTCAAGCTTAGCTCCCAGTTAAATCTTGGAGCCACTTAAAGTGGAGAACATAGTGAAACTTACAGGTTACGTAAGCATAATTATAAATGGCGACGAACTGTTTTCTGAAATATATGCACTGAATGTCATCTTGCCATTCATTAAGAACTTATCAGACACAAACATTTCAAACAAATGGGTGACATTTTTTTAAGAGATGCAAAGCTCATAGTTTTCTGAAAGTTGTTCAACATCCACTAGCAGTGGCGCCGTCCAGCGCGTTTGTAGCGCGGATTTTCAGTGTGTGTTAAATATCTGGAACAATGAAAGAAACAGACTGAAAGTGGAAATGGTGAATGCTGAACTATTTGTGAATTTTACTACCGTATGAAACGTGCCGAATTTGCTAAATTTTGTCAAATACAACAACGGGAAAGAACTTGTTAAAGCTGTGAAGTAAGAAAAGAAGTATAACTCTACAATATATAACTAGCAAAGAAACTAGAGGCACGTAAAAATGACTGGATTCACAGTATTGACAGTGAGTATCGTGTTAAATAAATGCATGTATGCGTTGTGAATAATACTAACAAGGGGAGGCCGCCAATTATGAAATTCAGATTCGATTCATACTGTGCAGAATAAAAGCTCATGGCCAGAGGTGTAATGTGGCAAAGCACCAAGATGCACTTCTCAGCCGTTGTCGAGAAAATCAACAATTAAAATAAACCGTTGCGGTGAAATACTCTCTACGATTAATAATTTTCCACAGCGCCGTGGGGCAGCGGTAAGCGCTCGGGTTCGTAATCCGAAGGTCGCCGGATCGAATCTCGCGCCATGCAACTTTTTTTTTTAGTATTTGTTTTTTGTAATTCAAATGTGTGTGTATACACACACACACACATATATATATATATATATATATATATATATAATTCCCGGCAATCAGTTGCAACAATTATGCATATAATAAGTTGTTGAAAGTCGTTTGTCGTGGAAAAACTGGCGACTTCGAACATCATTATGTTTTCCGCCAACAAAGTTGTATTTCACAAATGTTATTGTCTTCATAATGTTAACAACGTATAGTTAACGGAAGACGTAGAAACGATATTCCGAAACGAATACGTATAGCGTAAGTCAAACGTTCGAATTAGAATATAAACCCCACGAACACAAATTTGCTGTGGCAGGTATGAAATATAAACTCCGTTAATCGCACGTTACACTTGAAGGACAGATGTTGAATGGGCCGAAACGAGCCGCCGCATAACAGCGTAATTGCCTGCTAACTTCGAAAGAAGGTAGATGCGGTCCCTAGCGCAACTTATAACATCGTCGAAAATCAGTGCGGACGTGAGAGCTTTGGTACACCCTGTTAAACAAACGGAAAAATGGAGGCGATACAATTGGAGAGCGACCCGCCTTCTCCAACATGCATAAGCAATTCATTATATATATATATATATATATATATATATATATATATATATATATATATATTTGAATTACAAAAAACTAATAATAAAAAAATGTTGCATGGCGCGAGATTCGATCCGGCGACCTTCGCATTACGAACCCGAGCGCTTACGCTGCGCCACGACGCTGTAGAAAATTATTAATCGTAGAGAGTATTTCACCGCAACGGTTTCTTTTAACTGTCGATTTTCTCGACAACGGCTGAGAAGTGCATCTTGGTGCTTTGCCACATTACACCTCTGGCCATGAGCTTTTATTATGCGCAGTATGAATCGAATCTGAATTTCACAATTGGCGGCCTCCCCTTGTAAGACATTTTTAGTTGTTCGGTTTTGGCTCCTGTTAAAGTTAGAAACCTATCTTCAAGTGCAAAGCACATGATGGCGTATCGTAACTATCGCTTGGGACCGGCAACAAATCGAATCATGTCCATACCGCGACCTGCATGAACCACCAACATTCACGAGTCTGGCCTCCACTTCGCAAATACTGAAATCAATATGTCAACTGCTGTTTCCTTCTGTCAGCCAGTCACAGCCCAGGTCATTGTGTCGTCACACGTTAGTGTTGGTTCTCATGATTTTTTTTGAATACTCTTACCAATTATATGATTTTTATGAGTGATAATTAATCTGAACTTAGTACTCTGCAAGATGTTCTCACGCCTTCACTTCTGTGACATTGAACCAAAGGAAATATAGCTGCAATTCTTCTCAATCAGAGCCCTGAATGTAACTAGTTAAAGCTATGAAATACAATAAACGTAATAAGAGATTAAACTTATTCATACTATAGAATTTAGTAGCAATGCATTAAATAAAATATAACTATAGACAGCTCCTACTGTAAATTATATATAGGCCTATACTCCGATGTGCTAAACTTAAGGACAAACTATTCATCATTTGGATTTGCAGCTCCTCGTGTTACCGTGTTTGCGGTTAAAATTGTAGGATGTGAAGTCCGCCAGTTATGCAAAACACCGTTTTTTACCAAGTACCCAAACATGTTTCAGCATATTGTGCCATCATCAGTGGGTTTCCGTTTTACTTAATCTGTCATGTGAACATTTTTACTAAATGATTACAAAATTATGTGGGTATTTAGTTCAAACAGTAGTTCGTTTCTTTTGTTAATACCTTTACACTTGCTGTGCATGATTTTTCAGGACCACTTTTGTATTATTTATAACAGGTATCCTTAGTAAAAATGTTCACATTACAGATTAAATACAATGGAAACCCACTGATGATAGCACAGTGGTGCTGAAACATGTTTGGGTACTTGGAAAAAACTGTGTATTGCATTACTGGCGGACCTCACATCCTACAGTTTTAAGGACAAAAGTAACTTTCGGATGATGTGTCACTGTCAAGTAACAAGCTGGATGAAACTTAGACCATACATAGGAAGAACAGCTTACCTGGTGGTACAGACGTTAAGTGTAAGAAATACGCAATGAGACGAGCAGTAGTGACACTTACTCAAAGGCAGTAATTGCACTGAAGTCACCTTGATTTATAGTGATTCCCTGGTCACTTACAAAAGACAGGACACCGTTCATAATAGATTGTGTGATCTTCATGGATGGCAATGCAGGCTCTGCAGCTTGCTCCAATCCTGGCGACCAGATTGATATGGACGTTTGATTCCACAAGCAGTGCGGTTGACAACTGCTGGATGGGCGTCGATGCATGTGGACGTGCTGCAGTACATGTGCCCAACGCTTCCTAGATGTGCTCGTTGGGTATTAAGTAGAGGGAAACGTGCAGGCCAGTCCAATCGCCGAATATTCTGTCGTTCCAACGCCTCCTCCAGCTGCGCAGTTTGATGTTAAGTCTGGGACCTCGTTACATTGCGTCGAAGTTACAAGCGCTGGCGTCAGCCACTAGGCCACTTCTTCAGCAGTAAACGACTGATTGTCACGATCGCCAGTCAAGGAGATGGAGTTAGTTGATGTGTAGACACGCCTTGTCTCCTATGACTATGATGTTCTGCTTTCTCGGTGGATAACTATTTTCGGACACAGGTTTCCATCCACAGTTTTTTTGTTTTTTTTTTTTCCCCCTCCCGGAACCCTCCAAAATCTTCACTGTTTTTCTGTACAAAGAGTACATGGTTCAAATGGGTCTGAGCACTATGGGACTTAACATCTGAGGTCATCAGCCCCCTAGGACTTAGAACTACTTAAACCTAACTAACCTAATGACATCACACACATCCATGCCCGAGGCAGGATTCGAACCTGCGACCGTAGCGGTCGCGCGGTTCCACACTGAAGCGCTTAGAACCGCTCGGCCACACCGGCTGGCTATGCAGAATATATAGAGCATCATGCAAAAATTTGCAGTAAATCAGCCAAGAACTTTTCCAGATTTTTGTCATTGCTTCGCAATTACTGTATATGTATGGGAACTGGATATACGTCCTAATGTTCTTCTCCCTCCTCTCCTCGTCCCCCCTCCGTTTGTCCATCTGCTCCTCATCCCCGCTATCTCTGACCATCACCTTGTAACATTGCACTGATGCAGGCAAGCTAATTGGCCGCCTAGAATTGCTACGAGGTAACGAATTTGATGTACAGCTCAACGCTAGTGGACCCAGGGCTGAGGGGCGGATCGCAGCGGACGCCCCAAGCCATCCGGGTTCAAAAATGGCTGAAGCATTATGGCCCTATGGGACTTAACATCTTTTATTAGAGCATCTTGTAAAAATTTGAAGTAAATCGGTCAAGTACCTTTCGAGATTTTTGATAACAGCGTTTCCACTTTCTATATTAAATTTGTATTTCTATATTACAGACGTTAAAAATGTGTAGTTTATATCCGTCTGAATGTTCATTAGAGTACCATGTAAAAATGTGAAGTAAATTGGTCAAGAACTTCTCTAGATTTTTGGTAAAAATATTAAACAATCGAAGTGTCTTAATATGCTAGTGTAGATTATACGCTGGACCGCCTTATGAGCAGCGGTCGGCTGAAATACTACTCTAAGATGCAGACTCTTTGGTAACCGAGGACGATAAACGGTGATTATAACCTTTTGTAGCGAAGAACTACTGGACATCGTAAAAGCATCCGCGATGAAAATGACATATGGTTCACGAATGCCCTCCATACTAGTGTAACATTCAACTCTGAAGTGTATTGTACTACCTTCAGGAAATTGAAGAAACAGCTTCAGCGTGTTCATAGTCAGAGAAATGCAAACGAACTTCTCCTTCTCCGTGACAATGCAAGGCCTCACACAAGTCTGCGCTCCCAAGAGGAACCCACAAAACTTCACTGGACTGTTCTTCCTCTTCCACCCTACAGCCAGGATGTTGCACCTTCCAGATTCCATGTGTTTGGCCCAATGAAGGATGCATTCCGCGAAAAGCTGTATGTAGGATGATGGAAACGTTATTGATGTGACAAGAAGCTGCCTCCGACGTCGACCAGTAGAGTGGTACCACGCGGGCATACGGGACCTTCCAGTAAGGTGGCGTAAGGCAATCACATTGAATAGAGATTATGTTGAAAAATAGGGTTTTGTAGCCAAAAGAGTGGGGAATAATGTGGTGTATTGAAATCCTTAGTAAAATCAACTTGCTTTCAGAAAAAATAGTGTTGCGCGTCTTATTGAACGCCCCTCATATATACTGTACTTGAATTTTGTAAAGATTACACCAGAAGAAATCAGAGGAACAGTTTCGGCAATATGCTAAAAAAATATTTCAGAGACATTTTGATCAAACATGAACACCACTTGCCGACTACATAAACAGGTTCGATTCAGTGTATGTCATTTATATAACGAATGTTATCAATTCCGTACCAATCTTATATTTAATCTTTCTCTTTTAACTGCTATATGTAGATGACTTGACATTTATTTCATCACATCTTTACTGCTCTGACAAGTGACAGCAATGGTACTTTTATTTATTTCTGTGAAGAACAAGATGATTAAAGCAGGATCAAATTATTTACATCATCTTTCTTTAAAGAACACAAGAGAAAAAAATTCTTGTTATCTGCAACTGTTAAGAAGATTTTTTAATTAGTTCATTCGTTAACCTGAAGAAGCACTCGTTTATTTAATCCAGAAGCAATGGCGATTTGATGAAGAACCAAGTATTTATCTCTGTTGTAAATTCTCTACCTTCTACTAATAACAAATAGGAATTACGCATCTTAAAAAAAAGAGAATTATTTTGCTTAATATCAAAGAAGCCAGACCAAAGAAGACAAAAATGGCGAGCGTTGAAGGGGTGGACGGAGACCTGAAAAAGAAGGGAAAAAACGGGAAATGTAAGTCGAGCAGTTGCCCACGAAAGGCATAGAGCTCAGGTTTGAGTAACGGTCTTGCACTAAGTTTTTATGTGCCAGAAAGTTCCACTTATTACATTTTTAGTTCATGTAAGAAGTTTTACCGAGATCTATACGTTTCTAAAAATATCCCAAAAGTTCTATAGATTTGTAATCTAATACTGGATTTAAATGTCAGTTATACTGTAGCTAGTTGATGTATCGATCCCAAAGAATATGGATTTGACACTAAAGTCGACAGTTTTCCATTATATGTGTCTCTCACCCCCACTTACATAGTTGCTAGAAGTGTTCACAGTATATTTCTTCTATGTCGTAAGTCACATGCGTACAGAGTGTGGTTGACATTGCACAAAGCATTGCGCAACTATGGTGGACCACACACACACACACACACTTTTTTGTGAATATAGTTAGATGACAAGCCAAGAAAAACTGTTTATAAAAGTGTAATATTTATAGTTTCTAGTACGAGGGTGGTTTGAAAAGTTCTCGGAATCACCACGAGAGGTCAGCGCTAGCTCAACGAGTTGTTCACGTGATACTCATTGGACTGTTACTTCTAAACATGTCCCACGTCAGTGTTCTTAGAAGAGAGCCGTGGCGGTGACGTGGTTCTGTTATTGTTCCCACGCAGTGATTTGCGAATATGGAGGGAAAAAAATCGAGATTCGAGCATTGATTGAGTACTTCGTAAAGAAAGGTATGAAAGCAAAGGACATTCATGCCGATTTCCAGAATACACTGGGGGACTGTGCACCATCGCATTCAATTGTTGCCAAGTGGACAAGTGAATTTAAATTTGGTCGAGAAAGAACTGATAGCCGGAGTTGACAACTATTTTGCTGGCCTGGAGGAAACACGAGATGGGATCAAGGAAATGGAACATCGTTGGACAAAGTGCATTAATCTATAAGGAGACTACAATGAAAAATAAAAAAAGAAGTTTCAGAGATGTAAGTACTTTTTTTCTATTCCGTTCCGCGAACTTTTTAAACCACCCTCGTACGATTGGCAATTGCCGCATTGATCGTTTGGCAGTAGGTGTTGCAAGGTGTTGAAAGCCATAGAGGAGTTCGTGTAAAACCTGTTCCCTTCAGTCCTTATTTGAAGGAAGATGCTTGTTATTCAAACGAAACCGTAATGTCAAAAATGGCTCTAGCACTATGGGACTTAACATCGGTCATCAGTCCCCTAGAATTTAGAACTACTTAAACCTAACTAACCTAAGGACATCACACACATCCATGCCCGAGGCAGGATGCGAACCTACGACCGTAGCAGTCGCGCGGTTCCGGACTGTAGCGCCTAGAACCGCTCTGCCACCACGGCCGGCACTGTAATGTCCATGAAGAAGATGCAGAGAGATAAATGTGTGGAATATATATTTCTCGCTCTGTCCTCCATGAGATTCATAGGGCTGTAGACAACGGCGTTCAGGTTGATGCGGTGTTCCTCGACTTCAGGAAGGAATACGATACTGCGCCGTACTGCCGTTTAGTTAAAAAAAAAAAAATACGAGCCTTCCGAGTATCGGACCAGATTTGCGATTGAACTTTCCTGCAGATAGAACTTAACATGTCGCTCTTAACGGAATGAAATGGTCAGATGTAAAAGTAATTTCGGGAATACCGCAAGGTAGGACCGTTACTGTTTACAGTATGTGTGAATTATCTAGCAGAAAGCGTCGGAAGCCCTTTGAGGCTGTTTGCAGATGATGCGGTTGGCTGTAGGAATGTAGCAACGCCAGAGAACAGTAAGGATTTACAGAAGGGCGTGCAGAGGATTGATGAACGGTGCAGGGACCGGTAGTTGACCCGGAACGTAAGTAAATGTAACATTAGTGCATTCATAGGCGAATAAATCTGCTGCTGTACAATTATATTATTTGTGAAGAATCACTGGAAATAGTAATTGCCTTAAAACATCTAGGATTAACCATCTTGAGTGACGTTAAGTGGACTGACCGCATGAAACGAATGGTAGGAGAAAACAGATGCCAGACTGAAATTCAGTGGGAGATTCTCAAGGAAATGTGATTCATCCAAGAATGATCTGGCTTACAAAATACTTCTTCGAGCAAGTCTTCAGTACTCCTCATCAGTCTGCGACATTCACATGGTTGGATGGATAGAAGAGAGAGAGGAAGAAAGAAGATCCAAGGAAGAGCGGCGCGTTTCATCAGGGATCCTTTAGTCGGTGCGAGTGCGTTTCGGAGATGCACAGTGTGGCAGACCCTACAAGAGGCGCTGTGCATCACGGAGAGATTCTAAGAGAGTACTTTCCCGAAAGAGTCGGACAGCCTCTGACTTCCTCCCACATACATCTCGGAACATAAGCACAATGAGAATATTTGAGAAATTATAGCTAATACGGAAGTATGCCAGCAGTGGTCCTTTCCACGCGTAATTGGCGAGTGGAACAGGGAAGAGGGGAATAGTTAGTGATATCAAAATCACCCTCCGCCACACACCATCAGGAGGCATGCGCAGTATAGATGTATATGTAGACACAAGTTTTGCTACTTCAGAACCCAGCAATGTGAGTAAAGCCTCAGAGAAGAGACTTTCCACGTTCATAAGAAAATTGATTTACATTTACACCGATGATCCAAAGCATTATGACCACCTGTTTAATAGTTTGTTTGCCCGTCTTTGGAACAAATTACATCAGTGATTCTACGTCACAGGGATGTGACAGTTTGTTGGTAGGTTCTGGAGGTATTTGGCATTAGGTCATGTGGTTCGCGTAAATACAGGAGCGCTGATTTGCGTATGCGATGATGGCTCCCGATAGCGACCCAGATAGGTTCCATAGGATTTACATCAGACGAATTTGGTCGCCGAGACATGGACGGGAGTTTACTATAATGCTCCTCAAACAACTGTAGCACGGTTCTGGCTCCAAGACGCAGATAATTATGCTGTTGAAAGAGGACACCACCGTCGGGGGAGACATCAAGCATGCAGGGATGTAGGCGATTCGCAGCTGTCAATGTCTTCGATTACTACCACAGATGTCATTCAAGCACAGGAGAATGTCTCCCATAGCATAATATTGCTCCCACTGGCCTGCGTCTGATGACGGCGTTTGTGGAGATCACAATTGACTTAGTGTAGCAAATATGTGGTTCATCTGCCCACTACAATCCAGGGTTGCCGCAGGTTCTGGAAATCAGGGAATTTCAAACACGTCAGAGAAATTTGAAAAAAGAGCACTGGAAAAATCTCAACTTTGTCTCAGTAGATGAAATGGTTCGTTTACTGAGGTGTCATGCATCGTCGTTGGCTGGGTGCAGCTGAGTACGTGCGTCGCTTCCCTACTTTGTCATTCAAAATGTTTCTCCCCTTCTCCAAGGCTTGCAGTCAGTGCTGCCGCTACTTCTTGTCGCTAGCCTAGCAGCTGCCGACGAGAGGCAAGGAGGTGTGAGAGTGATTTGTTTGGATCTGATTCCCAGAGACTGTAGACGCACCGATCGGAGGCGGCGGTCATGTGTGCATAAGTTGTGTCTGAGTGATTGTGTGAATGTGTGGGTGCTCTCGTTTTCTGATAAAAGCTATATCTGAAAATTTAATTGTGAAAGTGTGACGGTCTTTTCTATGTGCCTGTCTGCGACTCAGCTACCTGTCCTCATTATTATTGATTCTCAGAGTATTTCAACAAGTTTTTTGTTGCATGGATTGATCAACGTGGTGTCATTTCATCAACATAATGCCTGTGGTTCGTGAATAGCTGGCCACACGAGTGGATTTCCACGATGGGCCAAAACCAGAGGCCGTTTCTGCGGACATCTGCAATGGATCGGGCCTGCCGATCAGAAGCTATTCGGTTCCCACTAATGTGCATGCCCTGCCCGTCGGATCTAGTCTCACCGATCTGCCCGCAGACCGGGTCTGTTAGTGTGTGGCGTAATACATCGGTTTCTCATGGTTTATCCATGGACCCAGGAGTGCGGTGCTCCTCAGGAAAGCAGAGACCATAGGCGATGAATTTCAGTAATTGCGACTGTCTCACCGCAAGTATGTTGTACAGTGTGGCGTTTCATAGACATTTTATTTGTTCTCTTACATTTTGGCACTTCAAAAGTCGTTTATATGTTGGAAAGTATGGACGATAAGAAAAAGGAAATTGTATCAGTCGTTGGTGGTTTGTACCCTATGTACTTATACACTACTGGCCATTAAAATTGCTACACCACGAAGATGACCTGCTACAGACGCGAAATTTAACAGATAGGAAGAAGATGCTGTGATATGCAAGTGATTAGCTTTTCAGAGCATTCACACAAGGTTGGCGCCGGTGGCGACACCTACAACGTCCTGACATGAGGAAAGTTTCCAACCGATTTCTCATGCACAAACAGCAGTTGACCGGCGTTGCCTGGTGAAACGTTGTTGTGATGTTTCGTGTAAGGAGGAGAAATGCGTACCATCACGTTTCCGTCTTTGATAAAGGATTGTAGCCTATCGCGATTGCAGTTTATCGTATCGCGACATTGCTGCTCGCGTTGGTCGAGATCCAATGGCTGTTAGCAGAATATGGAATCGGTGGGTTCAGGAGGGTAATACGGAACACCGTGCTGGATCCCAACGGCCTCGTGCCACTAGCAGTCGAGATGACAGGCATCTTATCCACATGGCTGTAACGGATCGTGCAGCCACGTCTCGATCCCTGAGTCAACAGATGGGGACGTTTGAAAGACAACAACCATCTGCACGAACAGTTCGACGACGTTTGCAGCAGCATGGACTATCAGCTCGGAGACCATGACTACGGTTACCCTTGACGCTGCATCACACACAGGAGCGCCTGCGATGTTGTACTCAACGACGAAGCAGGGTGCACGAATGGCAAAACTTCATGTTTTCGGATGAATCCAGGTTCTGTTTACAGCATCGTGATGGTCGCATGCGTGTTTGGCGACATCGCGGTGAACGCACATTGGAAGCGTGTATTCGTCATCGCCATACTAGCGTATCACCCGGCGTGACGGTATGGGGTGCCATTGGTTACACGTCTCGGTCACCTCTTGTTCGTAGTGACGGTACTTTGAACAGTGGACGTTACATTTCAGATGTGTTACGACCCGTGGCTCTACCCTTCATTCGATCCCTGCGAAACCCTACATTTCAGCAGGATAATGCACGACCGCATGTTGCAGGTCCTGTACGGGCCTTTCTGGATACAGAAAATGTTCGACTGCTGCCGTGGCCAGCACATTCTGCACTTCTCTCACCAACTGAAAACGTCTGGTCAATGGTGGCCGAGGAACTGGCTCGTCACATTACGCCAATCACTACTCTTGATGAACTGTGGTATCGTGTTGAAGCTGCATGGGCAGCTGTACCTGTACACGCCATCCAAGCTCTGTTTGACTCAATGCCGAGGCGTATCAAGGCCGTTATTACGGCCAGAGGTGGTTGTTCTGTTTACTGATTTCTCAGGATCTATGCACCCAAATTGCGTGAAAATGTAATCACATGTCAGTTCTAGTATAATATACTTGTCCAATGAATAGCCGTTTGTCATCTGCATTTCTTCTTGGTGTAGCAATTTTAATGGCCAGTAGTGTATATTTCTCGAAAGACAAATCACCCAGTACCTGTAAAGCAATAGATATAACACAGTGGGTGATAATCGACAATACCGAACATAGTGGAACCAACTTTTTACTAACGGTCATGTGCAGTTTTGGTTTACACAATTCTGCGCCGCCTTATACATTTCTTTAAGCTTTCAATAGACTTACTTTTTTCTGTGGTTATTACTGAAATCAGTGAAGGTATATTAAATCCGTCTTGCAACTCCAAGGAAACGCGTAGTTTTGTCACCAAATGTGTTTCGTTTTATTGAAATAAAATAACATCACTGATGTTAATGAAACACATATATCTTTTGGTTTGCTTTCTCCATCTAAAAACAGTTCATTACAAAATATGTTGATGTTAGTACTTAAGATTTTACTCACACCAGGAAACGCTATTTGCCTGCAATTTTTTTTTTTTTTTTTTTTAGATATTTCGTCGTTTGGACTTTTGTTTCTTGTACCGTAACGGCAAAGGCAGATTGTGAACTTGCGTCTTAACTTACCCTTGAGATCTCAAAATTTGTCAGGGAAAAATGCTAAAACTTGTCTGGAAATCACGGAAATATCAGGAAATTTCACTTGGGGAAACTTGTGGTAACCCTGCAATCGTAATTGACGTTGTCGTTCGGTCAACATGTGAAAACTGGGGGTGGTCTGCTGTGGGGCTGCATGTTCAACAATGTACGATGAGCGATGTGTTCCAAAATACCTAAACACGCACCACCATTGTGCTCTTTCGGCAGGGATACCACGGATCACCACCTACCCTATTTTACAGTGCATACAAATCTCCGAACCGCACGTTCTGTGAAGATCGTAAACGTCCAACCATTTAGCGCCTAGTGGTAGTTTCACAGTCCTATCTCTTTCTGTAGATGCTCACGACAGTAGCACGTTAACATTCGACCAGCTTCGCCGCTTTCGAGATACTCGTTCACAGGCTCTGCGTAATAATAATCTGCCCTTTGTCAACGTCGCTTATCTCAATGGATTTCCCAATTTGCAACCCTTATATTCGCTAGGGTGATTCCCCGTCCGTGTCTGCTCTGCTTACATACTTTTGTTACCGCGTCACGTGTCCGCAACGCGTCCAGGCGACATCCAATGTCGCAGTGGGTAGTGGTCAGTGTTTTGGCTTATCAGTGTGTAATGACATTTCTGAAGATGGTATCCTTTCGAAAATTCCACGCTTAAGAAGATTTATGTAAGCAGCCAAGACCCAAAAGAAGAGTATAGTTGGACAACTACAAGTTTTATACAGTTCGTGGCTGAATATGAATTTTCCGAAACTGTTGACAACTTCATTTTGGCGTTAAGATTTTTCTTAACTTTGTGTGTTACGGTAACGTCGTGTGAGAGGAATTTCTCAAAACTCAGCTTAATTGAGAATTGTGCAAGGTCCACCGTGAGACAAGCACGACTCTGTACTCCGCGGGCCGCATAACTACGCATGGCGGAGGGTACACCCTGTACCACTACCTAATCACGCCTTCCCTGTTCCACTCGCGAATGGCGCAAGGGAAGAATGATTGTCGGTCAGCCTCTGTGTTAACTCTGATAATCGCGAATTTTCTCGTCATGGTCATTTCGCGAGATGTATGTGGAAGAAAATAACATGGGATGTGATCGAAAAGTAACGGGAACTCTTTTAGTGTAGCTAAAGTATCGATTCTGATGACGCAGTTTCAAAGCTTGTAACAGAAAAAGTTAGAAGGAAGAGATTCTAAGCTACAAATTAAAGTCAATATCACTAGAAGATGTTTGGTTATTTGTACTGCTCTGTTAATGATCAAAAACATTTTGTTGTTTTTAATGCGTTTTTGTTTTGTTTCCATTCATAAAAACAGATGACAAGAAGTTGACATTATACTTTACTTACTTAACTTTTATCAAAAACCGCTACCTCAAAACAGTTATTTGATGTTTTTGTGGGGCTGATAGACGTGATGGGCGACAAGACAAAACTCCACACCAAGTGTCAAACTGCCTAGTTATGCCACTGCTTACCGGGTAGGACTGACGGAGGACACCAAAAAAGTTCAAAGAAGGGCAGCTCGTTTCGTACTGTCGCGAAGTAGGGAAGAGAGTGAGACGGATATGATGTGCGAGCTGGGATGGCAATCATTAAAACAAAGGCGTTTTCGTTGTGGCAAGATCTTTTCGCAAAATTTAGGTCACCAACTTCATCTCCCAAAAGCGAAAATGCTTTGTTGACACCCATCTACTTACGGTGAAATGAACACCGTAGTAAAATAAGAGAAATCAATAGTTTGCAGCCGGCCGGGGTGGCCAAGCGGTTCTAGGCACTTCAGTCCGGAACCGTGCGACCGCTCCGGTCGCATGTTCGAATCCAACCTCGGGCATGGATGTGTGTGATGTCCTTAGGTTAGTTTGGTTTAAGTAGTTCTAAGTTCTAGGGTACTGATGACCTCATATGTTAAGTCCCATAGTGCTCAGAGCCCTTTTTTTGAATAGTTTGCAGGGAAAGATTTGAGTGTTGATTTTTCCTAAGTGTTATTCGAAAGTGAAACGGTCATGAAATAGTCTGAACGTGGTTCTATGGAACCTCTGAAACACTTGGAAGCGAACTGCATAGTAGTGACGTAGATGTATTCCGGGCAATAATAAAGGCCGATAAACCGTGGCAGAATCCGAAAAAGATAGTGTCGAATAAATAACGCAAAAAGGGCGCTGCAAACGAAAACGACTGTCACAGTTCAGACATCACACGAAAGCAGTGACGCAACATTCGAGCCAGAGTAAAAATACTGGCATATTTATAGCTGAAACTAATTTTAACTAGCAAATATTTGTCTGACAGATGAGAAACCTTTGCGTTGCGGTCGAAGCGGAGCACAAGTCAACATGTTAGCATTTCGGTTACAGCCAGTAGCAGTTAGTTCGCGTAACTGAACCACGGACGTAAGTATACTCATAGGGGCTCCAGGACCAATATCTAATATGGGGCCCTTCGCTTCCCGTGCCTACCCACACCCCACTCCTTTCCCAGCCCAACAAAACGTCCCCCCCCCCCCCCCACTCCCCGTAAGGTATACACAGTACATAACACTATTAACGCGGCCGCTCTCTTCTCACTTGAATCAAAGTAAGTTAGAACAAAAATCTATTTTATTTAAAACGCTTAGGTGAAGAGAAATTTAATCCCGATAATTTTTCCCCGATTTATCCTGACATGAAACAACTATTCGTCCTTGCATCATGCACACAACAAACACAGCACACTATCCGACGTACAGTTTTAGTTAAATACGAAACCAATCTGTCTCTAAATCTGCATTCTGTTCGGCAAGCTACCTAATAGTGTGTGGCAGAGGATACATCTAGTATCACTAACTTACCCCGTCTTCCTTGTTCCACTCGCAGAATGGCATGTAGGAAGAAAGATTTTCAATAAGCCTCTATATTAGCTCTAGTATGAACTTTCTCGTCGTGGTCATTTCGCGAGATGTATGAGGGAGAAAGTAATACGAGATCTGATCAAAAAGTAATAAGAAAATTTGTTACTCTTAAGATATCTTTATTTATTCATAAACATCAACTTTGTGCCCTTCGGAGTCATCCACATCAGATAGAATACATTGCTACCGGTGCTTGTTACAATCTTGGAAGTACTTCTTTTCGTTATGGTGTTCAATTCCTTCAGCGATTCTGTTTTTATCTCATCAGTGGCGGCAAAACTACGTCCTTTCATGGTTCTCTTCAGCCCGGGAGTACAAAGAAGTCGCAGGGGGCGATGTCCGGGGAATGCGGTGGCTGAGGAAACATAACGGTTTTGCTTCTTGCCAAAAAGTAACGGACAAGCATTGAATTCTGAACGGAGACAGTATCGTGATGCAGGTTCCGAGAGTGGTTTCGCCACAATTTTGGTTGTTTTCTTCGGATTGTTTCACGCAGGCGGCGTAAAACTTCCAGGTAGTATTTCTTTCCGATCGTACAACCATAAGACAGGAATTGATGATGCACTATCCGATTGTAATCGAAGAAAACAGTAAGGAGAGCCTTCACATGTGATCGAACTTGTCGAATTTTTGCGGTCTTGGGACAAATTGGGCCTTGGTTTCGACGTCATACCTGTATGCCCATGTTTCGTCGCCTTTTTAATCTTCTTTAAAAGTTCTTGATCGTTGCCTTCTTCATGCAGCATTTCCTAAGCAATGTATACGCGACCTTGGTTTTGGTTGAAATTCAACAGTTTCGGAACAAACTTTGCTGCTGCACGCTTCATGCCCAAAACAATCGAAAAAAATTACCTGATATGAGCCAAGGATATGCTGGCTCATCAGTAATCTCTCTGACCTGAACTATTTTCTTTACTTCTTCCGTCCGCAGCTCGTGGTCGTGCGGTAGCGTTCTCGCTTCCCACGCCCGGGTTTCCGGGTTCGATTCCCGACGGGGTCAGGGATTTCCTCTGCCTCGTGATGACTGGGTATTGTGTGCTGTCCTTAGGTTAGTTAGGTTTAAGTAGTTCTAAGTTCTAGGGGACTGATGACCATAGATGTTAATTCCCATAGTGCTCAGAGCCATTTTTTTACTTCTTCCACATTGTCATCAGTAATTGATGTGCTAAGCCGTGCAGGGCGGTCGTCGTCTTCGCCATCTCGATCCTCTTTGAAACGTTTATACCACTCGTAAACTCTTTTATTACTCGTAGTAGATTCCCCAAATGCCACAGTCTACATTTCGAATATCACATGGACTTTATTCTATTTTTCAAGCAAAATGTAATGCAATTTCTTTGATTCGTCTTTTTCGTAAGTAAAAATTCGCCGAGCATTTGGAAATACATATAACATTTTAGACTATCAAGCAAAATAAATAAATAAATAAAAATTTAAAATCGCTGAAAGTGCATAACGTACATTAGGAACAAGTTTTGAAAAGCCGATGTAAAAATTTAAAAAAATCCCGTTACTTTTGATCACACCCCGTATGTTGTCAGACTCTTCCAGGAAAGTGATCTCTCCAAATTTCAGTGGTAAACTCTCCGTAATGCACGACGCCTCTCTTGTAACGTGAGCCACTGGACTTTGTTGGGCATCTCTGTAAAGCTCTCGCACCGACAAACGACCCCGTGACTAAACGCGCCGCTCTTCATTGGATCTCCTCTATCTCTTCAACCAGTCCTATCTGGTAAGGATCCCAGACTGATGAACAATACTCAAGAATCGCTCGAACAAGCGCCTTATAAGCCACTTCCTTCGTGGATGAGTTACATGTCCTTACGATTCTTCCTATTAAGAATCTCGAGTCTGGCGTCTGCTTTCCCTACAATTCGTTCTATGTTGTCTTTCCACTTAAGGTAGCTCCGGATGATTCCTCCAAGGTATTTTACGGTAGTTACTGTTTCCAGCGGTTTGTCACCAATAGTGTAATTGTACAGTAGAAGATTTATTCGCCTATGTATGCACAATATGTTACATTTATTTTCGTTCATAGCCAAATGCCTGTGCCTTTATCGTTCATCAATACTCTGTATGCCATTCTGCAAATCGTTACTGTCTTCAGGCGTCGCTACTTTTTCTTATAAACATCCGCATCATCTATGAACAGACTTAGAAAGCTACCGACGCTTTTTATTATATCATTTATATTTACTGTAAACAGAAACGGTTCTATGATACTTCATTGGGGTACTCCCGGAATTACCTTTACATCTGTCAATTTTATTCCTTTAAGAGCGACATGTTGAGTTCTGTCTGCAAATAAGTCTTGGATTCAGTAGTAAATCTTGTCCGATACTCGGTAAGCTCGTATTTTTTGCACTGTATGGCACTGTGGTGTGGTGTTAAATGCTTTTCTGAGGACAAGTAACACGGCGTCAACCCGAGCGCCGTTGTCTACAGCGCTATGACCGTCAAGAAGGAACAGAGCGAGCTGAGTTTCGCAGTATCTGTCTGCGGAATCCATGTTGATATTTTTATACACTGAAGAGCCAAAGAAACTGGTACACCTGCGTAATATCGTGTAGAGCCCCCGCGAGCACGCAGAAGTGCCGCAACACGACATGGCATGGACTCGATTAATGTCTGAAGTAGTGCTGGAGGGAATTGAAACCATGAATCCTGACGGCTGTCCATAAATCAGTAAGAGTACAACGGGGTGGAGATCGCTTCTGAACAGCACGTTGCAAGGCATCCCAGAAATGCTCAACAATGTTCATGTCTGGGGAGTTTGGTGGCCAGCGGAACTGTTTAAACTCAGGAGAGTGTTCCTGGAGCCACTCTGTAGCAATTCCGGACGTTTGGGTTGTCGCATTGTCCTGCTGGAATTGCCCAAGTCCATTGGAATGTACTATGGACATGAATGGATGCAGGTGATCAGATAGGATGCTTATGTATGTGTCACCTGTCAGAGTTGTATCTAGACATATTAGAGGTCCCATATCACTTCAATTGCACATACTCCACACCATTACAGAGCCTCCACCAGCTTGAACAGACCTCTGCTGACATGCAGGGTTCATGGATTCGTGAAGTTGTCTCCATACCCGTACACGTGCATCTGCTCGATACAATTTGAAATGAGTCTCGTCCGACCAGGCAACATGTTTCCAGTCACCAACAGTCCAACGACCGATCAGGCAACATGTTTCCAGTCATCAACAGTCCAATGACGGTGTTGACGGGCCCAGGCGAGGCATAAAGCTTTGCGTCGTGCAATCATCAAGGATACACGAGTAGGCCTTTGGCTCCGAAAACCCATATCGATGATGTCTCGTTGACTGGTTCGCAGACTTACACTTATTGATGGCCCAGCATTGAAATCTGCAGCAGTTTGCGGAAGGGTTAAGGTCGGGACACACACGTCCGGGCCGTGTCAGGGCCGAGCGTCGGACGAGTGACGTCCGTTCCTGCAGGGGCCACACATGACCTGGGCACCTCCGTGTCTTTGTTGTTCCTTGTAGTGACTCGGACGCGGTGATCTGTGTTTCTGTTTGTGAAAGCTGTAAAACATGTTCACTAATTTTCGTAATAGTGAATTAGGACTTATAGCACTTGCCTTAGACGAAGGGGAAAAAGAACGAAGGCAAACAAGAAGAAAATTATAGATCCACAGTGCCTGGAAAACAAGAGCAGTACAGGGAGAGTTTCGAACATTATTTTCTCATCTCATAGATAATGAGAATAAGTTTTATGAATATTTTAGGATGTCGCAGTACACATTCTGTGAACTTTTAAAGAAACTAGAACCAAGACCGAGAAAAGCGACACTTTCTGGACAGTGTCAGTTTCACCCAAAGAACGACTGGCTGTTTTTTTTAAGGTAGGTTAATGAAAAGTACACAGAACACAAATAAATAAGAAGTTTTAAGGACAGCATTTTTATTTTATTACTTTAGTAATTGAAAGATAAATACATAAGTTAGTAAATAATACAGTTAAATTTCTACTACCCTAAGAAAAACAAGTGAGGACTATTCAGTGAATTGGTTTCTGAAGCTGATGAGGATGCAGGGGAACTTGCAATTGTCTTCCAAACTCTGTCTTTGTACTCGATATTCCTGTAGTTTTCACTTCCCTGAACGTAGAGAATAGGAAACTTACGACCTTCTTCTATTAGTCGTTCCACATCTATGTTTTGTACACAGAACAGTCTTGCGCAGTTGCACAGCTCACTAGACAATTCTACCGTCAGGCCGTGTCCGTCACGTGAAAAATTAAACACGGCGAATCCCGCCCGGCCCGGCCCCGGCCCGTTGACGTTCCCCGTGCACGGCCCGGTCAAGTGGGGCCCGCTACATTTGTTTTAATGATGAATTTCGTTGTCCGGGTGACGGCTGATACTCGGACGTGTCTCGGCACGGACACGGTCCGGACATGTGTCTCCCGACCTTTACACATCTGTCACGTTGAACAATTCTCTTCAGTCGTCGTTGGCCCCTTTCTCGCAGAATATTTTTACGCCCGCAGCGATGTCGGAGATTTGATGTTTTACCGGATTCCTATTATTCACGGTACCTCCATGAAATGGTCGTTCGGCAAAATCCCCACTTCATCGCTATCTCGGAGATGCTGTGTTCCATCGCTCGTGCGCCGACTATGACACCTCTTCTATCTCAGTTAAATCTTGATAACCTGCCACTGAACTAACAACTGCAACAGTCACTTGTCTTATACAGGCATTGTCGACCGCAGCGCCGTATACTGCCTGTTTACATATATCTCTGTATTTGAATGCGAATGCATATACCAGTTTCTTTGGCGCTTCAGGGTAGAAGACACTTTCGTTCTTCAAAAATGTCATAATTCTTGAGCATAAAACATGTTTCATAAATCCACAATAGATTGACGTCAGCGACATAGGCCTTTAACTATGTGCCTCTTGTAGTGTACTCCTTATTAAAAATAAGAGATATATAAAGGGGTGAAACAAAAAATTCTTCCGAAAGCTAATTGTTCAAAAGTGAAATACATCACAGTGACCTCAGCAGTAATATAACAAAGAAATATATGTCATTCGAATTTCACATTCCATTGCAGCTGAACCTCCTATTTGATCAAATGGCTTTGTTCCCTGCTAATTGCTAGTATCATTCTTCCCTTTGTAGTCAACTGCAGAGTCGTTATTGGGGAGCAGATAAGCTTGGTGACGGCGGACCATGATAAAATGCAGGCCTATAATGCAACAGAATAATGTACATTATACATAAAAAAACAGCAGCCGATCTTCGTGACAATAAATTTAGATTGCAATGTTCGAATCGCGAAAAAATGCTAATGTATGTGCACTAAATTTTGAAAAAAAAAACTATATACAATTTTGTACAGTAAATGGCATAACACCATTGATAAATATAGATTATGAGCAGAAGGCTGAACAGTCACAATTTCTGGGTGTGTGCATTGATGAGAAATTGAATTGGAAGAAATACATCAATGACCTGCTGAAACGGTTAGGTTCAGCTACGTATGCTATTAGGGTTATTGCAATTTTTGGTGATCAGCATATCAGTAAATTAGCCTACTATGCCTATTTTCATTCGCTGCTTTCATAAGGCATCGTATTTTGGGGTAATTCATGATTAAGAGAAAAAGTATTCATTGCACAAAAGTGTGTAGTCAGAATAATAGCTGAAGCCCACCCAAGATCATCTTGCAGACGTTTTTTAAGGAACTCGAGATATTCACAGTAGCTTCGAAACGAACCATATTTGCGCGAGTCTAATGCGCCATCGAATGTAATACGCAGTCAAATATTAAAAATTAAATTAATAACAAAAAAGGAATTTTGACACATCGCTGGTAGGGTATTTTTGTATTGTTGAAATTTATTTTACAATGCTAACTTTGTTTCGAACAATAGTGAATGTATGCATGAACTATGAAAAACAACAATAATTTATTTTTACGTTACTCATTACGATAATAAGTGACATTTTCACTATTAAAAAAGAACGCCTAACTTGATAACCTACATGACATAAAAAGATACATACTGCAAATTATAAACGTTATCCATCCTTATTCACTAATGTCATAAAACTGGAATCCTCAGAAGAGTCTACAGCAGAATTTGATTCATTTCCTCCTTCCCCGCCATCCTCGGTGTCATTCCAGAGCACATCATCTTCATTGCCATCCAGAGTATTTGAAAGACAGCGTTTCTTGAATGATTTTACGATCCTTGGTGCTTCGATGCGTTTCCAGGTAGCCAGGTAGCCGAAACACAGTGCACAATAATGTAGGGTACAGCACGTTTAATTTTTCCTGACGGAGTCTGTTAACGATTTTACGTGCTGTTCCTGAAGGTAACCCTTGAAAGGTTTATTTGTACTAATGTCGAGGGTTGTAATACAGAAGTCATTCCTCCAGGAACAATAACAAGGTCACTGGGTAGACTGTGTATCTTGTTTTCTACGTCGTCAGTGAGATGACCACGAAATGCATCAAGACAAATCATTGATGGTTGCTAGGAAAGCCCACAAGGACGGAGTTCCCACACGTTTCGGAGCCAGTCAAGCATCAAAGATTTTTATTTTTAGGAATTTTGTGGCTTGTTTTTCACTTGAAGATTAAAACGGGGGGAAGTTTGTTCCCATCTGCTGTGCCTGCCAGCATTGCTGTTACGCGTTGTTTGTGCACCCAGATGTTTTGATGGGAACTTCTTTTGTACCTTTCTCGTTAATCGTGTAATTGCGTGGCATATCAAACCAAATTGGAGTCTCATCAGCGTTGCCTATTTGGCCCGTCGAAAAATTCTCTTCCCAAACTGTGATAACTAGAGACCGGATTATATGCATTTGCATGTTGCATATGCATTTGCATATTTGGCTCCTTTTCACTGGTTGTTGCATATTTTAACTAAAAACTAGTAGCGATGCATCTTTTCGTTCTGTGTTTACAATATTTTAAAAATTTAGGCGAGCGGTCTGTAGCTTGATCTAGTTTTGATATCTCACAGATCGACCGCAACATAGAACTTAGTACAACAGCTAACCGAGAGGCCACTGCTTAGCGAAATCATTACAGAAGATGAACAGGCAGACAATGACAATGCTCCTGCGCCCGCGCTCCACGTCGGCGACAATTAAATTAAACTAAGGTAGCTTTTAGTCGCACGTCCATTATTTCAGTTTGGCTTTCTATTTACTGGTACACAGTTGAACGTGTTTACGACGTGTTGTGTGAAACCCGAAAAAAGAAACGTCGTTTCGTGCATAGCTGAGCATCCTGGAACATTTGCATATGACAGAATTGTTTTATATTGTCGAGTTTACGAGAAAAACGTTTTTTGCTAAAAGCAATGTTTCGAATAGACCAGAATGTCGAGACAAGTCTTCATATCGCAGGAATACAGAAGAATGGACCATGTCAACAACTTCTGACAACAAGCAAGTTGCAGCAGCAGGAATTTGCCCAAAGGTAACCAAAAACGTCGGTTTAACACGGATCTATGTGAAACATTCATTGCAAGCGATATTTCTCTTCACAAACTTACAAACCCTGTCCTCAAAGGCTTCCTGCGCAAATATTGCTTAAATCCAAATATACCAGATGAATCAACATTGTGTAAAAATTATATACCGACAATTACCCAGGACCCTGTCCCCTCCGCTGGTGGACCAAACTTCGATTATAGAATACATGTTCAGACGTAACGCCTGGTTGGTCCACCTGCGAACCCTATCTCAGATGTGACATGTGGTGGATCCGCCTCCGAACATCGGTCCGGATGTATAGCCCACGACAGATCCACACTCGAACGCTAACTCGGATCCGGTATATTGTGGATCTGCATCCCGACACCGCTTCGTACATTGTGCCTGGCGGATCCACCTTCAAACCCTATCTCGTGCGCAGCATATTGTGGATCCGCATCCCAACATCGCATCGGATATAACGCGCGGCAGATCCACACTCGAATGCTACCTAGGACATACTGCGGGTCCTGGGAGCCATCCGCGACACATGTGTATACACTGATATACAGAAAACAGAGCAAACGCTCTCCAAATGTGGGTACAATCGAGTACAGTGCTATACTACAGATCCCGATCAGTGCATTTGGACCAGGTGTTGGCAGTCGTTCTACATTTACAAGCAGCTTTAGAACACTGAATGGTAGGTTATGTCACGATCGTATGGACAGACCTGGTATAAAAACATCGGCAGAATTAAGATAAATTACGGGGAATAGGTATAACTTGACCGAATATACACTGAAATGCGGGGAAATTGAGGAAGGAGTTGCATATCTTCTGGTTCGCACAGAACAGTTTGTACGTGGGGGCAAGTATGCAGCAGCAGTAGGAATCCGAGAACGCGTCGACATGGAAGCGAAGGGAATCAGGGAAGCAGTCACTTTTTTCTCCTTCGAGGTAGCATTCTACTGTATGTCTACTGAGGTACCACTGATACACGCGAGTTGACTACCGTATTTCGCGCTTTTCAGGAAGACAGAGAACCATTCGCCTCTAAACTTACATCCGTCTGCGTTAAAGAATAACATAGAATGGACAGATTGATCGATTTAGATGGCGCTGTAACGATGTACGATATAATGGTAGACTGATGATGCATTCTAGAGAGTGAGGGAGAAGTTGCTACAGGTCAATTTTTCCACTGTTCTGTCAGGATGCATCAGTCGCCTGCGTTCGACTCGTATACAGCCACGTGTTCTGTATCTGATTTAAAGCACCGTCTACTTGCTAACGTTAACAGTAAACCTCCCCGTCATCAGAGGACTTCCATCTCACGTGTGATGAAGCGTGACACATTCCTCTAAACGAACTTTGATTTATGCAGTGAACTCCATCCCCATGTCGCATCTTGGGAGTAAAATCGCGACTTCAGCTGCATAACTAAGTTAGCGACAGGTGCTTGTGAGGCACTGCAGTTCTCGTGTAAACATTTACCTGACAGATGTGCGGAATGACTTGCAATCTGCACATGGCGGACTCTGCTGCTATGCGTTTATCTGTTTCCTTCTTAGAGGTATTCGCCGTTACTGACGATCATTTTATATATCTGAGGCATGCATAGTATAATTTCAGAACCGTGATTGGAAGTGAACAATGTCTTACGAAAGTTTTTTCGTTTTACGGTGCAATAACATAGTTCATCGTAGAGAAACCTGGAAGAAGGATGTATGTCATGCGCTTGAAACATTTCTTACACTGGAATACTAACAGCGCTACATTCCATACGAGCGATAGCTCAGAAACGCCAGCGATCTAACATTATGGCCCGTTTTAAATGCAGAACGTTGTAGCATTAGGAGTGCGTGTGTTTTATGTTCTCTCTTATCTATACACGATCCTAGACTCTGGGATAATACTTTAAAATTGATAGCTTGGTTGATTTAGGTAAAAATGCATCGAACTCCAACCATCTGGAGCTCCATCGCGCATAAAAATCATGCATATCTTGTTCTTCTGAACTATCTGCTATTACATGACGACACTTTCAAATATGTTAATAATCACCGATAAGGAGTGCTAACCTCCTCGGCATGGGCGCGTCTCGACAAAAATTTTACATTTGGATGGGTGAGGGCTCGGCAAGCTTCATTCATTCACGAGACGTCGAATCTAGCGGTCAACTTTTGGTCGGTTGCAGATTAAAGCGGTAATGGTGCTGCAGGGCGGGTGGTTAATGACAGTGTAAGGGGGGTCTAATTTTACCCTAAGACTGTAAGAATGCTCTGTGACTACCATCAGCATAAAGGTAGATCGTAAATTAAGTACTGTGCTCGAGGTGTTAGAAATATGTAGAGCGTTGTCTGATGTACTTTGATCATGTATGTGTTCGAGAATTAACAATGAATGGACATACTGCACAGTCATCTATCCACATTCGAAATGATACTCCCAAAGTGAAGTAAAAGGGGTGGTTTAGCTGTGATACTGAAATTGGGGGCCATGCTGTCACATCATTGGTCGTTGTTGAAATTATTGTAAAAGTGTTAAAATTGTTCACACTATGAATTATAATGCTTATTATTAGAGTATATCGGTGGTGGCTTTTCCATCCCATCCGTACGCTGACATGCTGTTGGTTACGAAATAATGATTGAGTGACAATGCTTGTTTGAGTTGGAGGGGGAGTTTTGGTGGGTGGGCTATACCTTCTGTGGTGGATAGCACCGAAACAGTGATCGCGTACATGAATGCAATGTGATGAATGAATCGAAATGGAACGTAGAGTTATCAGCTATTCCGTCAGTGTGAGAGATGAGTCTACATGTAGAGCTCGTGAATCACCTTCGGACTGTATTTTGAAGACTCTACACAACGCGAGCAAACTCTTTCGCTTTCCTTATGTTGTAGCTGTCTTTTATTTAAAATAATCCGATGTGTGGCGTGTTATGGTAACAGCCCTAAGAACATGACTTATACCATGCAACATCTACTTTCCTGCGAAAGCCCGTGGATCAGAACTTCTTAATGTCAGTTTAGAACCTGGCGCAGGGGTCGAAGTCGTGGCAGAAAAACGAAATGTTTGGCAGTGTGCAAAGCGTGTTAGAAAAAAGTGTTTCAAACAACTAAACAAGACCACAGGGGGCGTTTCTTGCGATTTACAGTATAGTAGAGATCATTCTCCTAGAGTAAGAGGTGATGAAACTACAAACTACCCTCAATACATGTGTATTTAATAGATTCGTTCCACATAGGGAGCAGTACCAGCAGAAGTTTGATAGGTAAATTAAGTGAGGGACGAGATATGCCGTTAGGAATGCTTGGAGTGCTGCACACTGTGCTATTCTGGGAAGCATTGCGAAACCTCTCTCTCTCTCTCTCCCCCCCCCCCCCCCCCCCCCCCCCCTCCGCGCTCGACCCCCAACGCAGCTATGCGTCATCGCGCAAGTAATGGCGTCTATGTGAGTTCTATACCGGCTGAAGTTATTTGAGCTTGTATAGTTGTTAATTTTTCTTTGTTGGGGGGGTAGAGAATAACGATGACAGCATGTTGGCCAGATAGATTTGAATCGACGTGGATCTGTAGTACTTGTATGTACACTCCTGGAAATTGAAATAAGAACACCGTGAATTCATTGTCCCAGGAAGGGGAAACTTTATTGACACATTCCTGGGGTCAGATACATCACATGATCACACTGACAGAACCACAGGCACATAGACACAGGCAACAGAGCATGCACAATGTCGGCACTAGTACAGTGTATATCCACCTTTCGCAGCAATGCAGGTGACTTACACCTTCTAGAGCACGTTGGGTGGCACGGGATACATGCGGACGTGCATTGTCCTGTTGGAACGGCAAGTTCCCTTGCCGGTCTAGGAATGGTAGAACGATGGGTTCGATGACGGTTTGGATGTACCGTGCACTATTCAGTGTCCCCTCGACGATCACCAGTGGTGTACGGCCAGTGTAGGAGATCGCTCCCCACACCATGATGCCGGGTGTTGGCCCTGTGTGCCTCGGTCGTATGCAGTCCTGATTGTGGCGCTCACCTGCACGGCGCCAAACACGCATACGACCATCATTGGCACCAAGGCAGAAGCGACTCTCATCGCTGAAGACGACACGTCTCCATTCGTCCCTCCATTCACGCCTGTCGCGACACCACTGGAGGCGGGCTGCACGATGTTGGGGCGTGAGCGGAAGACGGCCTAACGGTGTGCGGGACCGTAGCCCAGCTTCATGGAGACGGTTGCGAATGGTCCTCGCCGATACCCCAGGAGCAACAGTGTCCCTAATTTGCTGGGAAGTGGCGGTGCGGTCCCCTACGGCACTGCGTAGGATCCTACGGTCTTGGCGTGCATCCGTGCGTCGCTGCGGTCCGGTCCCAGGTCGACGGGCACGTGCACCTTCCGCCGACCACTGGCGACAACATCGATGTACTGTGGAGACCTCACGCCCCACGTGTTGAGCAATTCGGCAGTACGTCCACCCGGCCTCCCGCATGCCCACTATACGCCCTCGCTCAAAGTCCGTCAACTGCACATACGGTTCACGTCCACGCTGTCGCGGCATGCTACCAGTGTTAAAGACTGCGATGGAGCTCCGTATGCCACGGCAAACTGGCTGACACTGACGGCGGCGGTGCACAAATGCTGCGCAGCTAGCGCCATTCGACGGCCAACACCGCGGTTCCTGGTGTGTCCGCTGTGCCGTGCGCGTGATCATTGCTTGTACAGCCCTCTCGCAGTGTCCGGAGCAAGTATGGTGGGTCTGACACACCGGTGTCAATGTGTTCTTTTTTCCATTTCCAGGAGTGTAGTTTGGGAACGCACCACAATGCGCGCATTTCCGCCGAATGGTCAAAACATGGCCTGTCGCACTAACTCAGTTCGCTCGAATTTCTAGATGGGTTGCAGAAGGTGGTGGATATGGCTTTGTCCGACTTCTGCTCAGTTCCGACTTAAAATGGAATGATCACATGCGCAAATCTGTTGAAATGGAAGCAGTTGCAAGATGTGTAGGGACTGACTAAGACCATGTTGGATTTTTACTATAGCAGATAGGTTTGAGAAAGGTGACTCGCATCGTGATATGAGAGCGCCAGAAATATGATTCACTTGTGGCTGTGATCCAGTGCAGGTATGTGGCTGAATGGGAGGACCTGATTCCAAAACATAGACATCATTTCTAGCGGATATTGTAACACTAGAGATCTGAAAAGCTAGTGTACATTGCTTACGACCTCAATAAGCATACGATTTACCACTGTTATGATCCTTCTCAATCAGTCATCGTCTATAACTCAGTAGATATATAGCGCAACCTGTGACATGGTATCGAGACAGAGTACATTACACATAATAGATAAATATCTAGCGTGAGGGAGTTGCAAATACCGGTCATATACCGCGTTCCTTAGGCGAATTACTTTCAAAATTCACCGATTTTATCATGAGGTTGCGTCGTGGGCTACGTGTTGGTCTAATAATACACATTCCTACAATCACCGTCGTGGTATTTGTTCGGAACTAGCCCCCTCATTCAGAGGTAATGTCATACCTCCATTCGTAAAGCGGGTATAGCTTTTAACAAGCATACGTGTGTGCACTTGTAGAACCAAGATCGCTTGTGACAGTAAAATGCAGTAGTTGTTGCGATCGGATTTTTTTAACATCTGGCCGATTATGTCTCTCTTTCTAAGACACAGTGGTAGCACTCGCAGGAAGAAATCTAAGAGACATGCACACCCATATTTGATTTTTGGTCAGTATTATTTAGTGTCGTAGACACTGAGTTATTGACGAATTATTATACTTAGTAGTAGTAGGAGATGAGTGATAGGTTCGCGTTTGAGCGTCAGGCTTATAAAGTATGTGTTTGTGGGAAGGAAGTGACTATGTCCAGTCGTAAGGAGGGTACGGTTTTGACTTGGAGTACTGTGATAGCAAAGGGAAGAGTATGTCAAGTCATAAGAATGCCATTCAACTGAGACCGCAATCGTAACATTTAATTGCAAGTATAATGGTGAAACATATATGTGACCGATTTTCTAGAACGATTCTGTGTATGCATGGACTGTGGTGGGAATGATTCACGTTTCCCATTAACGGCAGCAGCCATCCGAATGCAGAGGCCTGTAGGAGTGTGGGAATGTATCTGAGTCGACTTCACCGTCCTCTAGACGACCGAATAGCGAACTTATACATAGTCTGTGTTGGGAGGCTTTCGTCATCATGTGAAAATTTGAGAAGATTGTGTATGGAGGTGCATTTACGCTGCACCGTTATTCCCTCCCATGTAAATTTAGTTGAGAGAAGATCGATTGTGGTGTGTGCATCTAGCATGTGGAAGACATGTTTGGGCTAGACATGGGAAAGACGTTAGTTGGCTTGTAAATTATATTGGTGATGTGGAATCTGTTACATCATCGACATCGGTATTCGAGAGTGGAAATATCAGTTTCCTCTATTTGTTTCTAGTTACTCAGTGGTTTACAGCACGCTGCACCTCGCTAAAGTTTGGGGTTTGTAGAGAAATAATTTCCAGTGTATATCATGGGAATTACGTTGCGCTAGCGATCGGTGGGATGCTGCCTAGTGCTTGATATCTAGAAGTACCGTGAAAATGGTATAATATTATGGTGAACCATGTGAAAATACGTGTGTTCTTGTAATCCCCGAGTCTGGAGATGTACGTAGAAAAGCGAGCAAGCAAGGAAGCAGGTTCGGAGCAGAAAGAGTAACGCGATTGTGCCGAGGGGAAACGAGTGCACGTTAGTACACGTCTACGTATGTGACAGTCTTCCCTTGAAATATACCACTTGGAGTTTATTCTATCGTGTAGCTGTTGTAGCTCAATATTCAAGCTCCTGTCCTCAGTGGGAGAGCAGTGTAATTGAATAAGAATCTTTCCGTATTTGACGATATGTATGGCACTTTGTGAGGTTTAGTTGTCGGTGCAATATGGTGATCACTGTAAAAATAATCTCTGAAAGTCTCGTCTGCAGAAGGAAAAAAGGCTCATGGTGCCTCGATACAAGCGGCATCGCCAGGTAAATTCGATAAGAGACAATCATAATGCTCAATTCATTCACATCCTTTGTATTGGGATATAGGAGCCTCTATATAGCGGAGGGAACGTTTGTGTGTGTTGAAAGCAGGAAGGGTAACAAAAAAAATGGCTCTGAGCACTATGGGACTTAACATCTGAGGTCATCAGTCTCCTAGAACTTAGAACTACTTAAACCTAACTAACCTAAGGACATCACACACATCCATGCCCAAGGTAGGATTCGAACCTGCGACCGTAGCAGTCGCGCGGTTCCGGACTGTAGCGCCTAGAATTGCTCGGCTACAACGGCCGGCGAAGGGTAACACATGATGGACTGGGTACCACATTAGGTCCGTGAGGAAGACTGCATTCGGCGTTATTCCGCACTATTTTGCCGGCCGCTGGTGGCCGAGCGGTTCTGGCGCTACAGTCTGGAACCGCGCGACCGCTACGGTCGCAGGTTCGAATCCTGCCTCGGGCATGGATGTGTGTATTGTCCTTAGGTTAGTTAGGTTTAAGTAGTTCTAAGTTCTAGGGGACTTATGACCTCAGCAGTTGAGTTCCATAGTGCTCAGATCCATTTGAACCATTTTTGAACCGCACTATTTTCGTAAACAGTTTCTGTTAGGGGAAGAATTTTCGTGCATACAAGCTCAGATATCAAGAAAGCGAGCGTTAACTATTTCTCGGACACTATACAATTCCTGAGAGGTCTACTCGGTTCTTATATTTTACATAGTCACGTGGTATAAGATTGAGAACCTGTCAGATGCGCTTGCGACGGCTTATAGCTACGCGCACGCACTTCGCGGTGTTGCGTCAGTCATGCTGGGCACTTAATCAGGGTTAAACGCGTGTCTCATGTCGCATTAGGACCAATGCGCTCTGTGCTACTCTGGGAAGCATTGGAACATCTCTCTTGGTGCTGGACCGTACCACAGCTATGCGTCATGGCGTATGGGACCAGCGTGCCCGCGGCTTGGAGTTCTGTCACGTCAGTGTAACACTCGAAGAATTCTAATTGTAAGCACGAAAATTGACCCAACTTTCAGCTGCAGCTGTGTGAGAGCCATGGCTCGCGCTGCCTTGCGTCTGGCAGTGGCTGGCGGCGGCGGCGGCGGCGCCTGGCGTCGAGTGGCGGGATGTGTTTTTTTATTAGCCCTCTTTTGTTTAAACTATGTTCGATCGATTTCATCGACCAATAGGATGCTGCGAATTAAGAAAAACTACTCCATAGATGTGAAGAATACCGATTCAATTAATTTACACTAACTTTTTATATCAACATAGTCTTAGCGGTACAGTATTTAATGGGAGGGAGTGTGTGAGTGGTTGACTTGGAGCAGAAGAGCAGGTTATGTGCAGAACACTACTTTAATTTGCATAATTTTTATGTAAAACACAGTACAACAGTTTAAGGGTGTGGGTGACAAAGAAGAATGCGTCAGAAGTGGCGTTGAAATTTCGAAAAATGTACCGGAAAAAGGTGGGAGGATATAACCGATTACTTAATTTAGTATCAAAGGCGGTACAATAGTTTAAGTGCGGTTACATGGAAAATCACTTAACAGAACAATAGTTTAAGTTCTGACAAAGGCCCAAACATTAGGTTAAGACAGCCAGAGTACAGTGCCTAACATTGGGTTATGCAACATGTTTGCCCCACGTAACTGCTTCTTGCAAGACCTACATGCTCCCAAACAGCCGAGAATGATGAGCAAGAGAAATCCAACCCCCACAAACGGTTTTTTTTTATAAATAAACAATATACCATTTCCATATATTCCATACATTGTCTAAATTGTATAAACAATATTCCACATAGAGCAATCGAATTCTCTCCAAATGATCGATCAACTGAGTCTTTTTCCCGCCAATACCTAGGAAGAGGTGGCAGTCAGATGACTTAGGTTAGTAGAGTTAGCCAAATTCCCTTTTTTTCGCGCCAAAATTCAAACTTCCACCCAGGGGGTTGTGTCACTTGTGGCATCAACTGACATAATGGCCGCCATCTTGGATGAGGTCGTGCACTCTGCACATTAGTACATGTTACTGCACATTAGTACATGGTAGCCCAGCAACATGGGTTGGTAAGGGGATGTGGCGGTCGGTTGAGGATCATGGTGGAGAGTTCAACTATTTCATTCCAAGCTCAGGTGGGCATGGCGCTCCCAAAAATCTGACAAAATTTCGATTTCCCACCTGAGAGGGTGGCGTGGTAGGGGATGGGGGTGTCACTTTCCCACCAGAAAGGTTAATTAATTGATCAGTTTAAATAAGTAGTCAATCAAATTGATAAGAGTGAGAGGGGGCCCTATTCCAATAACTCAGACCTGAAAGTGTACCTGTAGCAGTGAGGGGGGGAGGGGGTTGGGGGAGAGGGTGGGGGGGACAACAGGTTAAGCACCTGTCAATCAAAAGGAAATGAGGGTGACATGAAAAAGCACTTAACAGCATAATAGGTTAACTCAGACCTGGAAGTATACCCGTAGCAGCGAGGGGGAGGGGGTGGGGGGGGGACACTAGGTTTGGTGCCTGTCAATCAAAAGGAAATAGGGGTGACATGGGAAAGCACTTAACAGAACATTAGGACTGCCTCTGAGTGCATACCTGCCCCTGATGTAGACAACCTGCACTACCAAAATGCGCCAGCATCCCCTTCCTGAGTGGGGGGGGGGGGATGGGAGGGGTACAATAGGTAAAGTGCAGCAACATGGAAAAGCACTTAGCAGAACAATAGGTTAAGTACCTGTCAATCAAAGGAGAACAATAGGCTGACATGGAAAAGCACTTAACAGGTTTGCCCCTGAGTGTGTACCTGCCCCTGATGTAGGCAACCCGCACTAACAAAATTAGCCAGAACATAGCTTGGCCCCCTAGTCGCGTCGTCTATCTGCAAGTGTGTCCCACTTCAAACTTTCAATGAGACTTGTAATGCTCTCACGATGGCTAAATGTACCAGTCATGAGTCTTGCCACTCTTCTTTGGACTTTCTCAATCTCTAGAATCAGACCCAACTGGTAAGGGTCCCATACATATGAAAAATACGCTAAAACTGGATGAACTAATGTATTGTAAGCTATTTCCTTTGTCGAAGGACTGCATCGCTACAGGATTCTACCAATAAACTATAATCTAGAGTTCGCCTTGCCTGTTACTTGTGTAATCTGATAGTGCCATTTGAGATCATTTCGAATAGTCACACCCAGATACTTGATGGATGTTACTGCTTCTAAAGACTGGGCATTTATTTTGTACTCGTACATTAATGGGGATTTTCGCCTTGTTATACAGGGTGATTCAAAAAGAATACCACAACTTTAAAAATGTGTATTTAATGAAAGAAACAAAATATACCCTTCTGTTATACATCATTACAAAGAGTATTTAAAAAGGTTTTTTTTCACTCAAAAACAAGTTCAGAGATGTCCAATATGGCCCCCTCCAGACACTCGAGCAATATCAACCCGATACTCCAACTCGTTCCACACTCTCTGTAGCATATCAGGCGTAACAGTTTGGATAGCTGCTGTTACTTCTCGTTTCAAATCATCAATGGTGGCTGGGAGAGGTGGCAGAAACACCATATCCTTAACATACCCCCATAAGAAAAAATCGCAGGGGGGTAAGATCAGGGCTTCTTGGAGGCCAGTGAAGAAGTGCTCTGTCACGGGCTGCCTGGCGGCCGATCCATCGCCTCGGGTAGTTGACGGACAGATAAGGGCCAATGTGGTGGCGCTCCATCCTGCTGAAATATGAATTGTTGTGCTTCTTGTTCAAGCTGAGGGAACAGCCAATTCTCTAACATCTCCAGATACTGTAGTCCAGTTACAGTAGCACCTTCGAAGAAAAAGGGACCAAAAACTTCATTGGCTGAAATGGCACAGGAAACGTTCACCTTAGGCGAGTCACGTTCATACTGAGTTGTTTCCCGCGGATTCTTAGTGCGCCATATACAGACATTGTGACGGTTGACTTTCCCGTTAGTGTGGAAAGTTGCTTCATCACTAAACACAATCTTTGAAACGAAAGATTCATCTGTTTCCATTTGAGCAAGGATAAAATCACAGAAATCGATTCTTTTAATCTTATCAGCTGCAGACAGTGCTTGAACCAATTTCAGACGATAAGGTTTCATAACTAACCTTTTTCGTAGGACTCTCCATATAGTTGATTGTGGAATTTGCAGCTCTCTGCTAGCTCTGCGAGTCGATTTTCCTGGGCTGCGAACAAATGCTTGCTGGATGCATGCTACATTCTCATCACTCGTTCTCGGCCGTCCAGAACTTTTCCCTTTGCACAAACACCCATTCTCTGTAAACTGTTTATACTAACGTTTAATACACCATCTATCAGGAGGTTTAACACCATACTTCGTTCGAAATGCACGCTGAACAACTGTCGTCGATTCACTTCTGCCATACTCAATAACACAAAAAGCTTTCTGTTGAGCGGTCGCCATCTTAGCATCAACTGTCGCTGACGCCTAGTCAACAGCGCCTCAAGCGAACAAATGTACAACTAAATGAAACTTTATAGCTCCCTTAATTCGCCGACAGATAGTGCTTAGCTCTGCCTTTTGTCGTTGCAGAGATTTAAATTCCTAAAGTTGTGGTATTCTTTCTGAATCACCCTGTATATATTAGTTTACACTTACTAATATTGAGCGGTAACTGCCAGTCATTACACCTCACATTTTTTTTTCTGGAAATCCTCATTGATGTGTTCACAACTTTCGTATGATACTGCCTTCCTGAATACTGCAGCATCATCGGCAGACAGTCTAATTTCGCTGTCAATACCATCAACCAGATCGTTTATGTAAATCGTGAAAAGCAGAGGACCTATTACGCTGCTCTGGGGCACACCTGAAGTTATGCTTGTTTCTGTTGAAGTCACCCCATTCAGGACGACAAACTGCTCTCTGTCTATTAGAAAACTTTCTATCCAACCGCATATGTCATCGGATAGACCGTAAAAGCGCACTTTTAGGAGCAAGCGACAGTGCGGAACTGAGTCGAACGCCTTTCGAAAGTCGAGAAATATGGTTTCAACCTGCCAGCCAGTATCTAGAGCCTGTTGTATATTATGCACAAAGAGGGGTAGCTCTGTCTCGCATGACCGCTGTTTCCTAAAACCATGCTGGTTTCTGCAGATGAGCTTCTCAGAGTCTAGAAAGGTCATTATGTCTGAACACAAAATATGTTCCATGATTCTACAACAAATCGATGTCAGTGAAATTGGCCAGTAATTATGTGCATCCGATTTTCTACCCTTTTTATAGACAGCTACGACCTGTGCCTTCTTCCAGTCCCATGGAACTTGCCACTGTTCCAATGATCTCTGATAGATGATGAATAAGAATGGTGCTATATTTGTAGCATAGTCAACGTATAATCTTACGGGGATACTGTCTGGGCCAGATGTCTTCCTGGCATTTAAGGATCTTAACTGTTTTACAATCCCAGATACGCTAAACACTATGTCAACCATCCTTGCGTTTGTTCGATAATTGAAAGGGGGAATGGTGCTGCAGTCCACTACCGCAAACGAGTTTTTGAAAGCTAGGTTTAGAATTTCGGCCTTCTGTTTATCATCATCCGTTACATTACCCGTAATGGGTGTAAATCACCAAGCAGTACATTCTATTATTCATGATCATGGATCTGACATGATTTAAGTATTGCAGTTTTCTGGTTTTGATGATGTGAATTGTGCAATAAATCTTTTTATTCGAGCTGGGGAAGTAAATGGGTCTCTTCCATGGTATTGCAGATTATGTTCAAGGGATAGGAAAATAGCGGAACTGGAAGGGAAGATTAGAGCTTTTCATGCTGAACTGGATAGTGCTAGGAAGGAACTGATGAGGTTAAGCGGGGGGAAGGGTGAAGACAGGTGGGAAGTGGTAGCAAGGAACAGGGACCACAGAAAGAGAGCAGTAGCTGACAGTTTGATCATTCGCACAAACAACAGATTTGCCTTGTAACCTCAGTCAACTAAGTAAGAGGCACAAGTAGATGTAAGTGTAGTCAGCACTCAACAGACTTTCATTAGGAAACCAATTGTTGCAAAAAAAGTAGAAAGTAGCAAGAAAGTTCTGTTGTTAGGTAGTAGCCATGGAAGAGGTGTGGGTCGGATGTTGCAGGAAAAATTAGGTGACAGGTACCAGGTCACAAATATTTTCAAGCCCAGTGCATGTCTTAGCCAAGTGATAGAGGATGTAGGATCGTTGTGCAAGGGTTTTACAAATCAGTATCATGTTGTGGTAGTGGGAGGAACAGGAAACAGTATTGATAGGGATCAAGGCTAAAATAGTGAGCGTGACCTGGTAAAAATAACAGCTACAACAACCCATTAAATTTTGGCTTGGTTCCTATTTTCATGCAGTATGATCAGCCCCAATTGAACAGCTCTGTCAGGAGGCTCAGTATGGAGCAAGATCAGCTGCTTTGGGTGGCATAGGTTTGGTTCCTGTTGATGGTAGTGATAGGTGCGACTTCACAAGACATGGCCTGCATCTCAGTAGGAAAGCAAAGGGTAAACTGGCTGGGATGATAGCAAAATCTTTAAGGAGGGCATTGAAACTCAAGCAAGTACTTTTTTAGGCTAAGATCAGTGTGCAGTCATCCAATATTGATTGAAATTAAACTTAATGAGAAGTTTAGATAGGCAGGTACTAGAGATGTTAAAATATCACAAGAATCTCATAACACTACAGTGAAAAACAATGTTAGTATGTCACAAGATTCACGTAAAACCACAGTTAAAAATAATGTTAGTATATTGTATGAGAATATAAGGGGATTAAAAAACAAAGTAGATTAGTTTCTTGCTTGTTTAGAAGATTTAGGAACTGAGGGTGGAATAGATGTACTATGCCTGTCTGAACATCATATAGTCACAGGTATGGAAATGGCAAATGTAAGTGGATATAAGCTTTCAGTACATGTAAGTATAGACATTATGAAGAGAGAACGAGTTGCCACATATGTTACAATCTGTCGTATTGTGAAAAATTTGGAAACTAAAAACTTTTGCTGTAGAGCAACATATAGAAGCATGTGCATGTGAGCTTAAACTAAATAATGGCACTTTTTTAATTATAGCTGTGTATAGGTCCCCATTAGGAAATGTTCAACTATTTTTTAAAAACTTGGAATCTTGGTTGTGCTGTCTGTCAAACAGAGTAAAGCAAATTATTGTTTGTGGGGATTACATTGTAGGTTTTGTCAAAGAGTCAGCAGCTTGACCTTGAAGTATTACTTGGTTCTTTCAGTTTGACATCAGTCATTGAGTTTCCTACTTGGGTAGTACAGGAAAGCAGCACACTGATAGATAATGTTTTTGTAGACCAAGATAAACTTAATCATATAAAAACTTTTCCTGATAAGAATGATCTGTCTGATCATGATGCACAGCTATGGTGTGCCTGATTATGATGCACAGCTAGTTACAGTATATGACATAGTTACATATAATAAAGCAAAACAGTCCTCCAAAATAGTGTGATCAATTAACGATTTAACAATTCAAAATTTTATTGAAGGCTTGCAACAGTTAGACTGGGGTGAGATGCACAGAGAACATGATGCTAATTTAAAATTTATCCTATTTCATGATACCTTTGTGAGCATATTTGAAAACAGTTTCCCTAAGAAAACAGCGAAATATAATTGTAAGAAACCATGTAAAAGGCCATAGCTCACTAAAGGGATAAAAAAATCTTTTAAACAGAAAAGGGAAATGTATCTTATAGCTAGAAGGAGTAATGATCCCGAAACAGTAAAACATTATAAAAACTGCTGCACTTTATTAAGAGAAGTTATTAAAAAATCCAGAAGTATGTGCATTATGTTTGAAATTAGCACATCTGATAATAAAATTAAAACAATTTGGAATATTGTTGAAAGAGAAACAGGGCAACTGAGAGTGCAGGAAGACTATATTTCTATCAAACTCAATGAAAAGTTTGTTAACAAGAAGTCAGAAGTAGAAAACATTTTTAATAATCATTTTTAAGTGTTGTTAGGAAAATAGGATCCAGCTATTCATTAGAAAATGCAAGGTAGCACATGGAAGAGGAAGTACCTATACAATTTGATAAAACTGAAATTCAACGCATCTCTCCTACTGAAATTAGGAAAATAATAAATTCACTCAAAAGTGAAAGCTCACATGGAATTGATGGCATTTCCTACAGAGTACTAAAAGCTTGTTCCCAACAAATGAGTAGGATTCTCAGCCATATATGTAGTAGCTCACTGAAACAGGGCATTTTTCAGATAGACTGAAATACGCTATTGTTAAACCATTGCATAAAAAAGGGGATAGGTCTGATGCTAGCAACTACTGCCCAATCTCACTTCTGACAGTATTATTCATAATTCTTGAAAAAGTAATTTACTCAAGAGTAGCATCACATATTTCTACAAATGAAGTACTAACAAAATGTCAGTTTTGGTTTTCAGGAAGGCTTTTCAACAGAAAATGCTATATACACTTTTACTGATCAAATATTAAATGCATTGAATAACTGAACATCACCTATTGGGCTATTTTGTGATCTCTCAAAAGCTTTTGATTGTATGAGTCATGAAATTCTTCTAGATAAGCTTAAGTATTGTGGCATGAGAGGGACAGTGCACAAATGGTTTAATTCATACTTCACTAGAAGAATGCAGAAGGTTGAAATTAACAGCACAGATAATCTGCAAAAATCAGCAGAGTCCTCTAACTGGGAAAGCGTCAAGAATGGTGTCCCACAGGGTTCAGTCTTGGGTCCCTTATTGTTCTTAATATATATGAACGACTTGCCACTCTACATTCATGAAGATGCAAAGCTAGTTCTTCTTGCTGGTGATACAAGTATAGTAATCACACCCAACAAGCAAGAATCAGCTGAGGAATTGTAAATTATGTCTTTCAGAAAATTATTAAGTGGTTCTCTGCAAAATGAACTCTCACTAAATTTTGAGAAAACACAGTTTATACAGTTCTGTACAGTAAATGGCATAACACCATTGATAAATATAGACTATGAACAGAAGTCTGTTGCTAAGGCAGAATACTCAAATTTTCTGGATGTGTGCATTGATGAGAAATTGAATTGGAAGAAACACATCGATGATCTGCTGGAACAGTTAGGTTCAGCTAGTTACGCTATTAGGGTTATTGCAAATGTTGGTGATAAACATATCAGTAAATTAGCCTACTATGCTTATTTTCATTCACTGCTTTCATATGGCATCATATTTTGAGGCTATTCGTCATTAAGAGAGAAAGTATTCATTGCACAAAAGCATGTAATCCAAATAATAGCTGGAGCCCACCCAAGAATACCTTGCAAATATTTATTTAAGGAACTCGGGATATTCACAGTACCTCCGCAATACATATATTCACTTTTTAAATTTCTCATTAATAACTCATCCCAATTCAAAAATAACAGTGAAGTGCATAGCTACAACACGAGAAGAAAGGATGATCTTCACTATTTTGGATTAAATCTCACTTTGGCACAGAAAGGAATGAATTATGCTGCTACAAAAGTCTTTGGTCATTTGCCAAATAGTATTAGAGGTTTGACAGATAGCCATCCAACATTTAAAAACAAATTAAAAGAATTTCTGAATGATAACTCCTTCTATTCAGTAGATGCATTCTTACATATGAAATAGTAACTGTAAAAAAATATTATTTTATGTAGAGGAAACTTATGTTAAAGTGACACATTCTACATCATTGATCTGTGGAACAAGAATTAATGTATGTTTGTATGCTGCTGTTGTACCACAGTAGCGGCTTCTACAACTTACTGTTAAACTGAAAAAAACTGCCACCCATTTCAATCATTCCTTGGTCGCACAAACCAAGCAGGCAAAAATTCAGTGGGAACGCCTTAATCAACTTGCTTTATCTGTCATTTGGGATTGCCCAACACTGTAAATATTGTTAAATATACATAAATGAATTTCAATTTTATGGCACAACTTTAGTGTAAGTATCGTGTGTTTTGTTTTTACGAATATACTGTCTGTTAATTTAATTTCTTCTATTTCCAGCTGGAATAACACGTTCTATATGATTGGAGGGAACGATTTTCAAAGCGCAAGGATTCGCTAGTTTTTTACTTATGTTCAAATTTAATCAGAATGATCTCCACTGAAGACTGGATAAGTGTTCAAAAATTTCTAGAAGAAATGAAACCATTCTAAGAAATAACTAGAAACTTACACAGTTCTCAGACGAGCATTTCATCAGCCATACAGCCAGTTCAAGTCCTTGGGACTACCTTACAGCAAGAAAAAATAAAAACTGATACTTAAGAACAATTCCAAAATTTTACAATATAGTTACATGACGAACTGATGTCAAGCACGAGGTTTGGAGCACTGAACAAAAACGATAAGTACCCAATTGCGACGTATTTAGATCCATGATAAAAGTCAAAATTTTTCTGTGGCATCGTCACAGAGCAAGTTGAGTACGAAATACTTAATTTGATGACGATGAAAGGCAAAGATACAAACGTATCGCAAGATTACTGTATACCTGCTACCTCTAAAAGCTGCCGATTTGTAAATCAGCCTTCAACAAGTTTTGGCTTAATCACATAATCTCTGTTAAAAACATCGCTACAAACATTAGAATTTAGATAAATATGAACTAAGGTCAGCAAGACCCCACTATGACTAACGAAAACGACAATTTGCTTTTCATGCTATAATCAAACCTATTGGAGTACAAAAAGGAGGAAAGACTTCCTGTAAAAGATGATGAGCTAATATGGTGGAAATCAAATGGACACAAGTACCACTATCTATTGCCACTAGCTCGCCGGTATTTCACAGCTCCTCCCAGTAACATAGCCACTGAACAATCATTCAGTGGAGCTGTCCTCATATGCGAAGAACTTCGAAATAGATTGCAGCGTGAAAAGGCGGCAAAATTACTTTTTGTTAAGTATAATCTGCCATTGACAAATGTTGAGTATTAATATAATAAAAAATAGTGTCTAATAAAGACGCTTCTGCTTTTGTTACCACACTTCGTCACATCACTAGTTAAATGAGGCATCTTTTATTGCATCAAAATCTCTTTTGCAGTTGCTTGTCCATATCTGTGGAACATTTTTTTCGGTAAATTTAATAGAACAGCAATATTTAAAAGCTGATTTGGCATGAACATTCGAAACAGTTGGCGAGGAGCGAGTAGGACTCCACACAAAGACAGTTTATCTATTCCAGGAATTGAGGATGTGAACTATTTTTACCTGTTATCAATATTGATACTGGTAAGATATTAGACCCACTAATTCCAAGACTTTCGAGAATGTTTTAATTTCAAGTTTGAAGTTGGATAATAAGTTACAAAAGAATTTTTTTGTGTAATATCATTACAAATTTCAATTTCAGATTTTTTTTCCTTTAGATGCCCTGTGAGTTCTAGGTAACGGAAAGTATCCTATCGGTTTGGATAAGTGAGTTTTCGATTGTAAATATATGTGAAATAAATGTCCGTATCTCTTCACTTAATTGATATAGAAACTTAAAATTTTTACATCACCAAGGGACCAAAGACGTAAATATGTGATATAAATTTGAACGTGATACGTCTACTTGTTTCCGAAAAAAATGTTCCTAACAGATGGAGAGACAGGGGGACCGCCAGATGGAGAACGAAACAATCCTGTAAGAGATCCGTTTTTAAAGATTGAGACACGGAATGCTAAAAATGAACACAAGCCAAAAAATGCTTTATGTTTTTTTCATGCTGGAATAAGGGAAATGCTTTATTGCACTGATTTTGTTTGGATCTGCGTGGTTTTATAGATGAAACTATGTTCCCAAGAAACTTAATTTTGTTTCTTATAAATTTCGACTTTTTCAGGTTTGTGGTAATCCCTCCTACAAAAAATTTGTGTAACGTCTTTTCTAACAGATCTACATGTTCTTCCCAGGTGTGGGTCGCTAATAGATTAGATTAGATTAATACTAGTTCCATGGATCATGAATACGATATTTCGTAATGATGCGGAACGAGTCAAATTTTCCAATACATGACATAATTAAATTAATTTAACAACATACTTAAGTTAATATAACAACTTTTTAATTTTTTTGTGTTTTTTTTTTAATTTTTTTTCTTAATTTATATCTAAAAATTCCTCTATGCAGTAGAAGGAGTTGTCATTCAGAAATTCTTTTAATTTCTTCTTAAATACTTGTTGGTTATCTGCCAGACTTTTGATACTATTTGGTAAGTGACCAAAGACTTTAGTGGCAGTATAATTCACCCCTTTCTGTGCCAAAGTTAGATTTAATCTTGAATAGTGAAGATCATCCTTTCTCCTAGTATTGTAGTTATGCACACTGCTATCACTTTTGAACTGAATTTGGTTGTTAATAACAAATTTCATAAGAGAGTATATATACTGAGAAGCTACTGCGAATATCCCTAGATCGTTAAATAAATGTCAGCAGGATGATCTTGGGTGGACTCCAGCTATTATTCTGATTACACACTTTTGTGCAATAAATACTTTATTCCTCAGTGATGAATTACCCCAAAATATGATACCATATGAAATGAGTGAAAATAGGCGTAGTAAGCTAATTTACTAAGATGTTTATCATCAAAATTTGCAATGACCCTTATTGCATAAGTAGCTGAACTCAAACGTTTCAGCAGATCATCAATGTGTTTCTTCCAATTTAATCTCTCATAAATGGACACACCTAAAAATTTGGAATATTCTACCTTAGCTATATGCTTCTGATTAAGGTCTATATTTATTAATGGCATCATACCATTCACTGTACGGAACTGTATGTACTGTGTCTTATCAAAATTCAGTGAGAGTCCGTTTACAAGGAACCACTTAGTAATTTTCTGAAACACAGTATTGACAATTTCATCAGTTAATTCTTGTTTGTCAGGTGTGATTACTATACTTGTATCATCAGCAAAGAGAACTAACTTTGCCTCTTCATGAATATAGAATGGCAAGTCATTAATATATAATAAGAACAACAAAGGACCCAAGACTGACCCTTGTGGAACCCCATTCTTGATAGTTCCCCAGTTTGAGGAATGTGCTGATCTTAGCATATTATGAGAACTGCTTATTTCAACTTTCTGCACTCGTTCATTTAGGTACGAATTGAACCATTTGTGCACTGTCCCACTCATGCCACAATATTTGAGCTTGTCTAGCAGAATTTCATGATTTACACAATCAAAAGCCTTTGAGAGATCACAAAAAATCCCAATGGGTGGTGTTCGGTTATTCAGATCATTCACAATTTGATTGGTGAAGGCATATATGGCATTTTCTGATGAAAAACGTTTCTGGAAACCAATCTGACATTTTGTTAGTACTTCATTTTTACAGATATGTGAAGCTACTCTTGAATACATTACTTTCTCAAAAATTTTGGATAAAGCTGTTAGAAGGAAGATTGGACGGTAATTGTTGACGTCAGATCTATCCCCCTTTTTATGCAAAGGTATAACAATAGAATATTTCAGTCTATCACGGAAAATGCCCTGTTCCAGAGAGCTATTACACAGGTGGCTGCGAATCTTACTTATCTGTTGAGAACAAGCTTTTAGTATTTTGCTGTAAATGCCATCAATTCCATGTGAGTTTTTGCTTTCAAGCAAGTTTATTATTTTCCTAATTTCAGAGGGAAAAGTGGGTGAGATTTCAATTGTATCAAATTGCATAGGTATGGCCTCTTCCATTAACAGCCTAGCATCTTCTAATGAACACCTGGATCCTACTATATCCACAACATTTAGAAAATGATTATTAAAAATATTTTCAACTTCTGACTTTTTGTTCGTAAAGTTTTCATTCAATTTGATGGTAATACTGTCTTCCTGTGCTCTTGGTTGACCTGTTTCTCTTTTAATAATATTCCAAATTGTTTTAATTTTATTATCAGAGTTGCTGATTTCAGACATGATACACATACTTCTGGATTTTTTAATAACTTTTCTTAATATAACACAGTAGTTTTTATAATGTTTGATAGTTTCTGGGTCACTACTCTTTCTTGCTGTCAGATACATTTCCCTTTTCCGGTTACAAGATATTTTTATACCCTTAGTAAGCCATGGTTTGTTACAAGGTTTCTTACGAGTGTATTTAACTATTTTCTTGGGGAAGCAGTTTTCAAATGCATTTACAAAAATGTCATGAAATAAATTATATTTTAAATTGGCATCAGGTTCACAGTACACCTCATCCCAGTCTAACTGCTGTAGGCTTTCCCTGAAATTTGCAATTGTTAAATCATTGACTGAACGTACTACTTTGGAAGACTGTTTAGTATTGCTGAATGGAGCTATGTCATATATTGTAACTAGCTGTGCACCATGATCAGAAAGACCATTCTCAACAGGCTGAGCATTTATCTGGTTAAACTTATCTTGGTCTATAAAGAAGTTATCTATCAGTGAGCTGCTATCCTTTACCACCCATATCATCAACGTATACTGTAGCTCTGTCTAGTAGTTCAGGCCCTTGTACAGTATCTAAGATAGTAAAGAACATTCCTGAACACACATTTAGACCAAATTGTAATAGGCTTACACTAACTGATAGCTTCTTCCTCTAAAGATAAAGGCAGCATATTTTCTAGATTCCTTAATAAGACACACTGCCAGTATGAATTACTCAGATCTATGCTAGTAAGATATTTAGCTCCATGGAACTTCAGTAGCTGTTTGTCAAAGTTTTAAATTCGAGTTCTTACAGGAATAGTGATCTTATTAACGGCCCTCACACCCAAAACTAGATGAACACTCCCATCACGTTTTGCCACAGCTAATATTGGACTACAGCAACATGGCAGAGAAGGCTCAACGATTCTCCAGTCGAGCGTTTGTTTTATCTAATTTGTGGTGGCTGCCCTTTCGGTCCATGGAATGGAATATATGTTATGACATTAGATCTCCTGGGGATACTGGTATCTGTTGATAATACCAGGCTTGCTTATGAACACATGGGCCTACTTTAATAGTAATTCTTTTAAGTCTTTTTTGTTGCAGTGAGTCAATGGTTATAGACTCTATGATCTTACCTTTAACGAGATTTGCAATCTGACTACAATATGAGGGTGTGCTACTGGTGTCTGTTTTCCTTGTCTAAAGTAATTTTACTCATAGGTCCTGGCAGTATGTACCATTTGTTTTTATTAGACCTACTACAACCTTCTGGCCATCAGTGTTTAAAGAATATTTACCTAAAAAGAAGTAAATTGCTGTGTCATTCTCTTGTAGGAAATCAGTGCCAAGAATGCATTATACTACCAATCCATTTGTAACATAATGGGCATTTTGTCTCTCTATTTCCTGTTTTACCTCCACTGAGGTTTCATCTAGACATAGCTTGATTTAACGCAAATGGCTTCGATGATTTTATAGTTTTTACAGGATATATGGCTACTTTAGTGACATCATGAATTTTATTCAATAAATTGGACAATATAACTCTCATCATAGTACTCTTGTCTATTACAACTGTAGTTGGTATCTTTATCACTTCTGCAGGTGTCATGTTTTGGATAATCACTTCGTTCTGAACATGCCATTTAAAATGGTTGGAAGTTATTTCGTCACAGATAAACGCGTGATCATTGTAACACAATAAATTTATTGTATTATCTTCGTTGCCCCCGAACCACGTCACGGCCAACATTCGAGGGCACAGTGTGATTGAACTTACTTTCTTGACACTGTGTTTAGTGGGTTGTGGCCCTTCTGCCACTTTAACGATGTGTATAGTTGGCTTCTGTGTGCGCCACTCACTTTCAAATGTTTGCTTTCGTACTGGAACATAACACATGTTATCATTGTTATGCAAGGATGGTTCATTGTTATTCGACATACTGTTCTTGTGGTTGTTATTGTGACTCAACCAATGCCCATTAGCATTATCGTAAGAACCTGGATGATAGTGGTTGTCATTCTGTCTCTTTTTACGTGAGTTCAGTGGGCCTTAATCTACTCCTTGTGGAGGCTGTCCCGATTGCGTCACATAACTTTATGCAATTCTCTCTTCTCCTGCTGAGCTTATACTTCTGGGAGCGAATGGAGAGGGTTGTGTGCTGTACTGTTGATGTTATGATTCCTCAACTTTGCATCCTATTGTATGAGGTCAGGTGAGTCCAGCACAGACATGAAGTGTTCAAGATCGTTTCCAGATACTTGGACCACTTCATCCCTGAGATCCAGTGGCAGTTTAGCCTTTAATATCCGAAGAATGTCACGATTAGATACGGGTTCATCCCGATATCTTGTTTTATTTAGGTACTTACCAAAGTATTTGCGATAGCTGCCCTGTCTGCTATTGAAATTTTCCAGATCAAAGACCTCCTTTCAGAGTCTTTCCTGGACATATCTTGACCAGTACCTAGCTAAGAACGCTTGCTCAAATTGTGCGAAATCTTGACAATTTTTCGCAGTCTTAATGGTCCAGGACGTGGTCACTCCTTGTATAAACCTATGATTACGTGAATTGTTTTTGGCCAGTCCAGGACCTGGGTAGTACACCCTTAAATGACTTAATGAAAACAAAGGGCGGAACTTTATTTAACCAGCGTGAACATTTTTGTCGAACAATGCAGGGCCAGGTGACATTTCTATGTTATTTAAATCACTGCCCAACCTTTCCTCATATATTTTACGACATATGTGATCATCTACTACTCTAGCAGGGGGTGTTGAGTTTGTATACTCTCTGTCTAACTAATATTAATTTCTGATGTACGAAGTGATGTGTTTGCTCCACTTCCGTAAATCTTTGTTTAGTGCTGTTTTAATTTGGTTTCACTCCTTGTCAATAGTTTCTTCAAACGTTCTCCCTGTGATAATACATCGTTTTCCATTTGTTGAATAAAATGCGGCAATTCTGAATTCAATCTTTCGTTAATAGGGATTTCTCTGTTTGAAATCAACTCAGAATAATCTTTCCCGAAACTTTCTCTTCGTATGTCAAATTTAATTTTAATCTTAGCAATATGCTCTGCAGTGAAAGTCTCTACTTTGAATCTAGCATGGGAACAGACTCTTTGATTTATAATTGTTCGTCAGACAGTTTGATTGTTTCGGACAGGCCCTGGTATGCATCTCTCAATGCAGCTATTTCAGTAATTAATGTGTCGCATTGTAAAGACAAATTTGTCATTTCAGTCTTCATAGCATTTTGCTTTAATGTTAAATAGATGCAGTGGTGGTTAAGCTTTTATTTGAGAAGAAATTTCATTATAGAATGATCACAGTTCAGACTTCGTCATCTCCGCTGAAGTGCTAAGCCTTACAGAAGGCCTATTTGGATCTTGCAGTTTGCTGATGGTGAGACTAAACTTAGGATTAATTATTTGAGTTTCAGCTCGCAATTCAGTGTCGCGAGCCGAAGCACCTACACCATCTATAGCCACGCCAGCGGGACTCTCTCTCATCAGCACCAGAATCTATCTCATGTAGCATTTCGTCTTCCATTTTGGACAGTTTCCTGATCTTTAACATTACACGTAAAATGACTGAACTCACGTATGCGAAATCAGTTCATCCAAATTAATATAAGCACGAAAATGATTTAATGTTGCTGGACAAGAACGTTCACAGAAAAAAGTTAACTGTGGTAACATCATAATTACATTATTATACTGCAACGAATCACTGGTGGTCATGGGCCCCTTACTCCAAAATATTCAGAGAAACCCCTAAATAACATACAGTATTTTGTCGGGAAAGTTCAGCTCATCCTATATAGAAAAAGGGGCAATGTCTGAAGTGAGGCGCACTATATGGACACAGATGAACACAAATGATAAACAAATCACAAAAACTATAGTTAAATTCTTTTATCTTGGCGGTTCGCGCATGCCCGCCCAGATGCGGGAGATTGCTGCGTAGCCAGTTGTACGCGCCAAGAGAAGCAGCGCCATAGTATAGTTCGCAAACTTACGTTTAGGGGGGAGCGCGCAGTTTATGAAGTGAAGCCACCATGGGCGCATTAACCCTTTCGCTGCTACAGAGACGTGCTTCCCACATTCTGCGATGTGCGCGTATTTTGTCATCATTGCGCTGCTCGCCTGTGCAGACACATGGTGTTTCGACTGCTTTGATACAATTTATCATTCGATTTCCCAAAAAATATTTGGCCCAAAAATTAGTTTTTTACACATCTTCTTGACTGATACCTTCCCCACATAAATGACTTAATTTTGTTCTACGCAGTTATTGTGCGAAATTTTGAAGAGTTTGCAGAGGTAAAAGTCCATAGTGTATACTTTCCGTATGGTCGATTTTAGTTGCTACTAGAAATTTCAAAAAATTACATTCAAACGAATAAAATTCATGAAGACACTTCGATATTGTTTTTAAATAAACAAAATATTAAGCACCGATCAAGGTTTGAACTCAGAACCTTTCATATACTTTAACCATTACGCTAACGCAGCTCTTCATTTACTATATCTCCCGGAGGACTTTAAAATATCACGCAAAATACCGACAAACACTGTTGGTATGATTATGAATTACTCATGTTTCGTTGAAGTACAATAGGAAATAAACAATTACCGCTGTTCTTTATGCGAAAAAGCGGTTAGTGAGAATGATAACAAACACTTTTCCTTGCTATCACCTGAATTAGGAGGCTTATTGCTTGTTTGGTTTAATTAATTAATAGAATATGAAGCGATTGGTATAAAGAATGCTTTTTCCAAACTTTCTATTAAAGAAAGTCTGCTATTAAGACATTGCTTTTGTTCAATTACTTTATTTATGACTGAACGTTTCTAAAACTGAAGACACTCGTCTGTGTTCTGCACCGCAGTCGAACTCTGGCAACGTCGTTCTCTGTTCATTGGCTGACTGTGGTTTGTGACGTCAGATGCGCAGAACGAACCTAAACTCGGCCGCCGTCATAAATGACGCACACTTTAGTGCGAAATCATACATCGGATGGACACAACGTTGTATCTCGTTACACTGAAATGATCAATGTAACACTGACAAGGTAATAAAATTGCACCAACTACGAACAGTTTGAAAGAAGAATACACATTTCATTACAATATACGTCGATTATGTTTTGGGAGGCTCGTTTCTAGGACAACGTAGCTAAGACTCAATCGAAATACGATTTGCCTTCATCACAGCTTCACAAACCGATCTGGAAGCAATGGGATGAGAACGATGTCACACAAAATCTGGGGGTAAGACAAAATATCATCATAGCCAGGAGAGTTTCTGTTTTTTGTGTTACAATCTCTGCATCACAGTGCATGATGTAATTCTCAACTTCGTTACATTATTTTTGGCCTATTACTGCGTAGTCCCGAAATGAAAGGCAAGCTGAGAAGAACATCGTGTGGTCCTGCTTTCAAGCATAAAGTAGTTCTTTACGCTGAAAATATGCTAACAGGAGGGCAGGACGAGAGTTCGATGTAGCTGAGGATAACTTTCGCTTATGGAACAAACAGAAATTGGCATTATTTGCAACCACCGCTAATAGAAAGAAATTCACTGGCACTCGCAAATGAAGACAGCCAGACGTTGAAGTAAAAGTTTTGGAATACGTCCATGATAGGCGGAAGAATGGGCAACCTGTGGCTAGTGATACAATAAGAAAGAAAGCAAACATGCCAGCACACTTCGGAAAGAGAAGAATTTTCCGATGGACCAAACAGGCAACACAAATGAGACACCAGTTTGGTTTGATACGCCACGTAATTACACGGCTGACGAGGAAGGGACAAAAGCTACCATCAGAAACATCAGAGTGCGAAAAACAGCGCATAACTGTAATGCGGGCAATCAAAAGACCCATAAGAATGAAAAGCTATTCATTGATTAAATCATTGTTCGAAATCAAGAGAAGGGATGGATGACAAACTTTAATGCTTAACTGGCTCCGAAACGTATGAAGATTCCGTCGTTGTGCGCTTTCCAAACTCGATGCATTTCGTGGTCATTTCACTGACGAGTAAAAAAAGAACATCCACGGCCTAGCCATTGACCTTGCTATTATTCCTAAGGTAATTACTTATGTGTTACAACCCGCGGACGTTCGTATAAATAAATCTTTCAAAGGTTACGTTCAGGGACAGTACGGAAAATGGTTTTGCGGACCATATCGTGGACTGAATCCGCAGGTAAAATTAAGCATGCTGCACCCCACATTATTGCGCGCTGGGTTTCGACTACATGCAAAAGCATCGAAGCACCAATTATCGTGAACTCATTCAGGTAATGCTGTATTTCAAATACTCTGGAAGACAGTGAAGATGATTTCCTCTGGAACGGCACCGGGGATAATGGGGAAAGAAGAAATGGATCTGTTCCTGATGTAGACTTCTCCGAGGATAACAGTAGTGATGACATTGGTTAATAATGATGAGTGCGCCTGTAATTTTTCGGTATGTTTGCTTGCATGTCGTGTAGGTAATCAGTTTAGGAGTTATTTTTTGCCGGCCGGAGTGGCCAGGCGGTTCTAGGCGCTTCAGTCTGGAACCGCGCGACCGCTACGGTCGCAGGTTCGAATCCTGCCTCGGGCATGGACATGTGTGATGTCCTTAGGTTAGTTAGGTTTAAGTAGTTCTACGTTCTAGGGGACTGATGACCTCAGATGTAAAGTCCCATAGTGCTCAGAGCCATTTTTGAATTCTTTTTTAATAATTGTTGTCATTTTGATAGTTCATGTATATATCTATTTTTGTGTAAAATGTAGCCTACCAGTTGTGCCCCAACAAACTCTTTTTGTATGATTTTAATTTTTAAAACTGGGGTGCGCATTACCTTCTCGGCGCGTTAGATTCGTGTAAATACTGTAGTTAGTTTACTCTATGTACATGACACAGCCGGAAACCTTTCGCCCAGTATGGAAGAAAGAGAGGTAGGCTGGATAGAATGTACTCTCAAATGATAAAGGTTTGAAAATTAATTACCTCCATCTGTTGAAGCGAAAGTTCATTACAACACATTTTATTTAATTGGGTCTTACTTTTTCTGATTAATAACTTTTTGTTCCCAAGCAACTAATCCTTCATTCATAAAGATAGGCTCACCAGATGTCCGGTTTTGCCGGGACAATCCCAGTTTTCATGTATATATCCAGGTGTCCCGAGAAAATCATTCCAATCACACAACTGTCTCGGTTTCTAATCGAGGAACAAAATGCGTGCAGAAAATATATCCAGGCTATTACAATAAAAAAGTATGCGTGTTCCTTTCCAATGCACAGATACATCTACATCTACATGGATACTCTGAAAATCACATTTAAGTGCCCGGTAGAGGGTTCAACGAACCACCTTCAGAATTGTAGAATGAAGGCTTTCACGACCGGGTGACATGGCTGTTGATATACTTTCCGGGATGTGAGGTCGTGGTCCAAGAACGTTTTTGCTCCTTACGTTTCCGCTGAGTCTTGCCGACTGACTGGTCGGGTGTCTGAGAGCGACTTATATATTGTGAGAAAGGAGGGCGTGGTTCAGGTGACACGTGATGAGCAGTGGTAATCCATAGCAAAGATAAGGTTGACTATCGATTACCACCTTGTCAAAGATAAAAATTGTTAGCAATTTTGTAGAGCCACTGATAATCCATAGCAAAGATAAGGTTGACTAACGATTACCACCTTGTCCAAGATAAAAATTGTTGGCAATTTTGTAGAGCCACTGTCCATATATCGCTAAGTTTCATAGCCTCCTCTTTCCTAATAAAATTCTCGTGATGTTTATAAATTTCGACAGCTTCTCTATATAGCCGTGGATAGTAATTTAACGTTGTAGATAAAACTTCGGTATCCGAAAACTTCACTTGGTGGTTGCCTGGTTGAAGAGCATGTTCCGCTACAGCTGACTTTTCTATTTTTCCAAGTCGACAAAGACTTTTATGCTCTTTCAGTCGCGTGTTTACGCTTCTTTTGGTAGTACCAATGTAAACTTTACCACAGGTACATGGAATTTTATACACACCACATGTCGACAGGGGAGGGCGTTTATCCTTCACAGATCGTAGTACTCTGAGGAAGTCCAGCGCAGTTCTGGACGAAACGTAAGGAGCAGAAAAGTTCTTGGACCACGACCTCACATCCCGGAAAGTATATCAACAGCCACCGTCAGAATTCTCTACTATTCCAATCCCGTATAGCGCGCGGAAAGAATGAACACCTATATCTCTCCGTATGAGCTCTGATTTCCCTTATTTTATCGTGGTGATCGTTCCTCCCTATGTAGGTTGGTATCAACAAAATATTTTCGCATTCGGTGATTGGAATTTCGCAACGAAAAACGCCTTTTTTAAAATGATTTCCAGCCCAAATCCTGTATCATTTCAGTGACACTCTCTCCGATATTTCGCGATAATACAAAACGTGCTGCCTTTCTTTGAACTTTTTCGATGTACTCCGTCAGTCCTGTCTGGTAAGGATCCCACACCGCGCAGCAGTATTCTAAAAGATGACGGACAAGCGTAGTGTAGGCAGTCTCCTTAGTAGGTCTGTTACAGTTTCTAAGTGTCCTGCCAATAAAACGCAGTCTTGGGTTAGCCTTCCCCACAACATTTTGTCTGTGCTCCTTCCAACTTAAGTTGTTTGTAATTGTAATACCTAGGTATTTAGATGAATTTACGACTTTTAGATTAAACTGATTTATCGTGTAACCGAAGTTTAACGAGTTCCTTTTAGCACTCATGTGGATGACCTCTCACTTTTCGTTATGTAGGGTCAATTGCCACTTTTCGCACCGTTCAGATATCTTTTCTTAATCGTTTTGTAGTTTGTTTTGATCTTCTGATGACTTTATTAGTCGATAAACGACAACGTCATCTGCAAACAAACCAAGAAGGCTCCTCAGATTGTCTCCAAAATTGTTTATATAGATAAGAAACAGCAAAGGGCCTATAACACCAACTTGGGGAACGCCAGAAGTCACTTCTGTTTTACTCGATGACTTTCCGTCAATTACTACGAACTGTGATCTCTCTGACAGGAAATAACAAATCCAGTCACATAACTGAGACGATATTCCATAAGCACGCAATTTCACTACGAGCCGCTTGTGTGGTACAGTGTCAAAAGCCTTCCGGAAATCCAGAAATACGGAATCGATCTGAAATCCCTTACGTCACTCATGTTGGCAGCTGTTCTCGAGTCGAATTCTGGAATATTTACTTCGTCTTCTTTTGTGACGGCATTTCGGAAGGCTGTGTTTAGTAACTGCTTTGAAGCACTGTTTTCGGTAGTATCTCCATTGCTGTCGCGCAGAGAAGGCATTGATTATTTCTTGCCGCTAACACACTTAACATACGGCCAAAATATCTCTGGATTTTCTGCCAGGTTTCGAGACAAAGTTTCGTTATAGGCATCTCGCATTGAAGTCCGTGCTAAATTTCGTGCTTCTGTAAAAGATCGCCAATTTTGGGGATTTTGCGTCTGTTTAAATTTGGCACGTTTGTTTCGCTGTTTCTGCAACAGTGTTCTAACGTGTTTTGTGTACCAAGGAAGTCCAGCTCCGTTGGTTGTTAATTTATTTGGTATAAATCTCTCAATTGCTGCCGATACTATTTCTTTGAATTTAAGCCACATCTGGTCTACAATTACATTATTAATTTGGAATGAGTGGAGATTGTATCTCAGGAAGGCGTCAAATGAATTTTTATCTGCTTTTCTGATCAGGTATATTTTTCGCTTATTTTTCGAGGATTTCGGGATTACAATATTCAATCTCGCTACGACAACTGTGTTCACTAATCCCTGAATCGGTTTTGATGCTCGTTATTAACTCAGGATTATTTGTTGCTATGAGGTCAAGTATGTTTTGACAACCGTTTACTATTCGCGTGGGCTTATGAACTAACTGCTCGAAATCATTTTCAGAGAATGCTTTTAGCACAATTTCGGATGATATTTTATACGTACCTCCGAAATTAAACATGTATTTTCGCCAACATATCGAGAGTAAATTAAAGTCACCACCAACTATTATCGTATGAGTCGGTTACGTGTTTGAAATCAAACTCAAGTTTTCTTTGTACCTTTCAGCAACTGTATCATCTGAATTGGGAGGTCGGTAAAAGGATTCAATTATTATTTTATCCAGGTTGCCAACAATGACCTCTGCCTATACTAACTCACAGGAGGTATCTACTTCAATTTTGCGACAAGATAATCTACTTCTGACAGTAACAAACACGCCACCGCCAACCGTATTTAGCCTATCCTTTCGGAACACCGTTAGGTTCTTCGCAAAAATTTCGGCTGAGCTTATATCCGGCTTTAGCCAGCTTTCAGTGCCTATAACGATTTGAGCAGATAAATTCTTGCTGTGGGTTTTTCAGCTGCTGCATCGGCATAGGCCTATTATCGATTTCAAAATATCACGATAACTGACAAGAAAGTTAGGCGGGAGTGTAGTAATGAAGTTACGTATGACGTATAAGCACTTTTTTTCGCTTTTAAATCTAGTCATCCTACACAAAAAGCTTCATGGAACTCTTCTGTAACACGTGAAGTAATCCCATCGTTTGTTGTCATTGTAAATGTATCCAGACGTGTCACATACAGTTTTTATCTTCAGAGTGGAGAGAATGAGTTGGAGTTTTGCTTTGACTCACAATTGACATTATTTAATTACGCAAAGCAACCGAAAAATACTTCCAAAATCCCAAACACATCGTCAATAATACGTCGAGCTCAGTATAATGGGTAACTGTGGACATTTTCGTTTCATGCAGTTCAAATCTTTTTGCCTGTATGGCTTGTACATGCAAGTCCTCCGAAAAATAGGGTTGTCCTACAAAAACATAGGACGGTTTTCGAGACCTATTTGCACCTTTTGTCTCTGTGAGAGCTTCGTACTCCGCAGAACATCTCCATCCGACACTCTGCCATTGGTACAGAAAGCAAACGATAAATCTGTAATTCGCGTTGCAGTGACGAGAACTCTAACTACATGAATGGCGGTTCAGACTTCCGTCAGCCTATCCAGGGTTAGGTTTTTCGGTGATTCCTTTGAAAGGGCATTGTCGATTACCTTCCCCAGTTCAAACTTATCCTCCTCCATCTCTAAGGAACACGTCGCTTACGGGACATTAGATCCTAATCTTACTTCATACAGCATAAATGTTTGTACGCTGGTGTGTAGAACGTAAGGACGAAAGTAACTTTCGTACGATGTCTCACAGCCACGTAACGTAGCTCAATGAAACTTAGTCCATCTATAAAAAGAACTGCTATAATGTAATACAGAACTGCGCAGTGAGGCAAACAAATATAAGCCTGCTAGTCAGGATGTCACTGCGATTCATGGTAGTCCCCAGGATATTAAAAACGACGGGACATTGTACCTAATATGGTGTGTGGCACCATGGACGGCAACGCAGGCTCAGCATCGTGCTCCCAAGTTGCTCACAAGATTGATAAGGTGTTCTTGTGGTCTGGCGTTCCGTTCCTCCATCAGCGGGGTTAAAACTGCTTGATGATCGTTGGTGCACGTAGACGTGCTTCAATAAGTCTCCCCAACGCATCCCACACGTGCTCGAGGGGATTTATGGTGGGGGGCCGGGCAGGCCAGTCCATTCGCCGAATGTCCTCTCGTTCCAAGAGCTCCTCCATCAACGCTATTCGATACGGTCACCAGAGTCATCCATAAAAATAAGGACCGTGTACACCCCTGAAAAGACGCACATGGTGACGGAATGCAGAGTCACAATAACGTAGACCGGTGGTTGTACCGTGTTCAAAGATTTGATCATTGCACCCATGTAACATTATGCCTCCCCACACCGTCTGGACCACAAAATCGATCATGTTCCTGGGTGCACTGCGCGTTGTAACATCTCGCCGTATGAGGGTACGTGCAGTCACTACTCAGACTGAGTCTTCTCTCATCCGAGAAGAGCATTCGATCCCTCTCCTAGTTGTTCCAGGGCGAACACTTCTGGCACCATCCAAACAGTGTCTGTGGTTCGCAACGCTCCCCATGCATGTGAAACAATTCTGCGAGCAATACCAACCTCTTGGGCTACACTCGGAACACTTTGTCCTCCATCCAGTTTCCCGATGATTGTTCCCAGTGTGAAGTCAATCATATATCTTCAGGCTATGCTGTAAAGAAAAACACCACCACCATTAGTGCATTGTAACTGCTCGCTGTCTTTTCCGTTCCTGCCTCGTGTTGTAGAGCCAGCCCCATTTGGCGATATAATTACGCTCACCTCACGCTATGTGACGTGGCAACAAGCTCCCACAGTTTCATTCATTTCCACTTAGTTGTTTAATTTACTTTATCTAGCGCGTCCTTAAGTTCTGCAGAGCTGTGTATTTATAATAACTTAAGCCATTTCCAGCCGGAGGTATCATCTCGACGTGTTTCTCATCAACACTCCCGAGACAATCAGGGGAGTTCTAGATATTTTAGAACTAATTCGTCATTGTGGTCCACTCCTCTTCAGATTATGAAACGTAAATAAATTAATACCACGCTAGAAAGATTACATTTAATAAATAAATTAAAATAATAATTGTAATATCACATTTCATTGTTTCTGAGAACTTTCACAACATAGTAGACACAGTAAAAGTAAATTTTACATAAAGCAGCACTAAAAACATTATTAAAGACATTTTAGGATATTATCATTTTCAGTACGAAGCTGGAAGAGAATATGACCAATTCGAATACGTTCTAAAAGATACAGAGGAATTTAACCTATATACACTGACGGAAAACAGTTGCACACCAAAAAATAATTAATGTAGAATAATGAATTTTATGGAATACATTTGTCTACGTAACATATTTAAGTGATTAACATTGCAAGATCACAGATTAATGTAAGCTCGAGATAAGCTACTCCAAATTGAACTGATGGTACGTTAATAATCGATACAACGGCCAGAATATTCATGTTTTGTGTTGGACAGGTGCCAGATGTTAGTTTGTAAGATGGAGTTTCATGCATGTTGCACTCAGTCGGCCAATACAAGGACAGTTAACGCTTGCGGTGCAGTTGTCGTCCGATGATGTCCCAGACTGATGACCATAGATGTTAAGCCCCATAGTGCTGAGAGCCATTTCATGATGTCCCAAATGTGCTCGATTAGAGATAGCTCTAGTGATCGAGCTGGCTTACAACAGCGGCGTGTGGGTGAGCGTTATATTGTTGGAAAACGCCCCCTGGAATGCTGTTCATGAATGGCAGCACAGCAGCTCGAATCATCAGATTGGCGTACAAATTTGCTGTCAGGGTGCGTGGAATAACCACGAGAATGCACCTGCTGTTACGTGGAATCGCGTCCCACGCCATAACTCCTGGTGTAGGTCCAGTGTGTGTGTGTGTGTGTGTGTGTGTGTGTGTGTGTGCAGCTCCTCAACTGGCCTCTCCTAACACACGGTTTCACTGACACCGAGGCAGAACCAGCTTTCGCTAGAAAACAGAGCAGATCTTCACTCTGCCCTCCAATGAGCTGTCGCTTTGCACCACTGAAGTCGCAAATGGCGATGGCTTGGGGTCAGGGAAACGCACGCTACAGGGCGTCTGACTCGGAGCTGTCCTTGAAGTAACCGATTTGTTACAGCTCGATGTATCTCTGATGCACCAACTGCTGCGTGAATTTTTACTGTAGATGCAGTACGATGCGCCACAGTCATACGCCGAACACAGTGGGCTTTCCTCTTGGTAGTGCGACGTGGCCATCCGGAGCTCGTTCTTCTTACGACCATATACTCACATGACCACCGCTGCCAGCAGTCATATACACTGGCTACGTTCCTACCAAGTCTTTCTGCAATATCGCCAGACAGCTGGTGCATTCTCGTGGTTATTCCACGCACCCTGACAGCAAATTTGTACACCAGTCTGGTGATTCGAGCTGCTGTGCTGCCATTCATGAACAGCATTCCAGGGGGCATTTTCCAACAATATAACGCTCACCCACATGCCGCAATATCGAGCTTCACGTAGCTCTATTATGCGACCTCGTTCAAACTCAGTCGAGTGTTGATAATGGTGTGTTTGTCGCCTTGAAGGCATTCTTAACTGACATGAAATCATCAAATGCAATCTCAACGGTTCCTAACGCTCACGACCGTTACAGGATGTATTTAAAGCAATCGTGATTTGCATCTTCACAGTGGCGTTACTAGCACCAGTCTTATGCGGCTGGCGCGAAATTTGAATAGAGGTCATCTTTCAGATGTAGAAACACACCCATCAGCTTTCGTTTATGTCACACAACTCTTTCTTGGTGTTGCGATTTTTTTCCGTCAGTATAGAAAGTGAGGAATGTGCTTCAGTTACATACGCCACTTGTGGAAGAAAGTGAGCTGCTGTTCTGGCACCAAGTAAAGAGAAGTAGCGAAATCGAGCAGTTGATCCTTCTCTTCGATAAATGCCTACCCATTGCTTCTTCTCTGAGCCATCCCTTCTTCCGTTGGTCCCCTGCTACCTTGTCCTTCCATCTCTGTTTCGGTCTTCCTCTTCTCCTTGGTCCTTCGATTTCTAGATCTTCAATTCTGCTCCCCATGTAGTACTCCCCTCTTCTCTGCACATGTCCACACCATCCTAGCCTACTTTCTTGGATCTTCTTCCCTACGGACCCCACTTTCGCTGTTCCCATGATGTACTCATTCCTTAGTCAATCCTTTCGTGCCACCCCACTCATCCACCTTAATATTCTCATTTCTACCACTCCCATCTTTTTCTCTTGGGCTTTTGTAATTGGCCAACTTCCTGCGCTATACAGCATCGCAGGCTCACCACAGATTTGTAAAGCTTTCCTTTCATTTTGCAGCTAACCTTCTAATCACACAGTACTGCGCTTAGTTTCCTCCAGTTCATCCATCCACTATTTATCCTGTGTTGTATTTCGGCCTCCAGCCCTCCATCACTTTGCATGTAGGAGCCTAGGTATTTAAATTTCTTGACCAGAGTCAGTTGTTCTCCTTGCAGGTTAATACACAGGTTTTTGGCATCCTTTGTACACTATACTCTGTTTTCACCCCGCTAATTCTCATGTCAAAGTCAATGAGATACGGGATGAGAGCAGATCCCTGATGTGGTCCTACTCTCACTGGAAATGCCTTTGTTGCACCTGCACTGCTCGTGACTTGTGTCATTGCACCTTCATACATGTCTTCTACCACCCCGATATATTTTTCTGGCAGCCATTTACGTCTCAGACATTTCCATATCTCTTGCCTCGGCACTCTCTCATATGCCTTCTCAACATCGATAAAGGCCATACGCAATTCGACTTGTACTTCTCTGTGCGTCGCCATCAGTCGCCTTAGTGCAAATATTGCGTCGGTTGATCCTCTTCCCGGCATAAACCCAAACTGTTCTTCACATACTTCAGTTTCTAGACGCAACCTCTTCTCAATTATCCTTTCCCAGATCTTCATTGTGTGGGACATCGGTTTTATCCCTCTATAATTGCCACAGTTTTGGATGTCCCCTTTCCCCTTATATATGGCAACCAGTATACTGCTCCTCCACGCATGCGGCATTCTTTCTCCTTTGCAGATCTTCTGCATTAGAGCCCAGAGTACATCAGTCCCCTGTTCTCCAAGACTTTTCCATGCTTCTATTGGGATTTGGTCTGCTCCTAGAGCCTTCCCATGTTTTTCATTTTCTTCATTGCATGTTCGACTTCTTCGCTCCTTGTGCGCAAAGAGAGGGTTATGGCTTGTGAAGGAGACAGCTGCCGTGGCAGTCACTAGCCGTTGCAGAGGGAACTTGCGACTGGAAGCCGTCTGTCGATGTGACGAATTGTAGGGAGAGTACGGTCTGTGGCGGCTATTTAAGACATGTGGGGAACGTCATGTGTTCAGCAGCACTGAATTAACCAGATTCAAAGCATTGCCTAGGGCGTGGCTCAACTTGGTGCACTTGACTGAGCCACAACACGGGCAGTAGTTTGAAACTGTTTAATTTGGTTAACGTCGAGCCCACGTTTGAGATGCAGATTCATATCGAGATCTCTCCTTGTTCTAAAAGACTTTGAAACCTTTAACATTTAGTAAATTTGTCTTTTAAGAAAATTTTTAATTTTTTGTAAAGCAGAAATTTGCAATAAAGTTACTTTTAGCATTTGATTAAATTATTGTCTTCTTACGATTAATGTGGCCGAATCAAATTTTGGCTTTGCCAGAGAATTCTCACTGCAATCTGAATGTGAAACGTACAGATTGGGGCACTGTGAAATTCCCCGAAAATAAATGAGCCATGTAAGTGCAATCTCTGAGTGAATAGTCCCAGCCCACTCCGCAGTTCCTCCTGCCTGTACTGGTATATTGTTTTATGTCGGTTGGTTTTGTGCAATGGTGTCAGCTTCAAATATTAATTTTTCAGGACCTCTTAGATGATATGGCAGGTTTCAGGAATTACGTGACCCATTACTTGTGCTGAAATATGCTACATATGATGGGATAAATAGTGATTGCAGAGAGCATTTTACAGAGCATGGACTTCACAGAAACATGAAAGGGAAAGAAGCTATGAGTGCCGAAATATCGAATGCTATTAAAGACTCTAAAGTAGAACGAAACACTATTACCCTGTCTGAAAACGGCCTTATTAAAGTATCAACATTAGCGGAAATAGGAAGAGCTGATGTCCCACAGTCATTGGTAGCAACAGAAGATTCTTTGACGTTAGAAGAAGTAAAAAAATCTGAAGTGTCGTCCAGTACAGCAGCCACATCAGCCAAATTGTCAGTAGTGTCGAAATCATCAAAAACAGCCGAACCATTATCATCAGCAGCAGATGTACCACCCTCCCCAGCAGGTTCAAAACCAAGTCCAGAATCTGTGACTAGTCCACCAATCAGAAGAACAGAGCCAAGAACAGTGGTACAAAATCAACAGAAGAAAAATCAACACCATCGGAGCTTCATTTATCAGCTTCATACGCAGCTTCAACGTCCACAGTAACGTCAGTGCCAAGTTAGTTCAAGATTTAAACGAAAATACAGTTTCAGCAAAAGTTCCAGTATCAATTGGAACATCATTTCCAGTATCAACTGGAACATCACTTACAAAACCAGACTCAGCATCAAAACTGGCAGCATCTCCAACATCCACTGAATCATCAGCTTCAGAAACACCTCCAGCATCCACTGAAACAGCAGCTACAACTACAGATACAAGAAGTATGGTGGCACGTCCAGGGGTAAGAAATACAAGGAGCAGGAAACGTGTAATTCTTAAGGATTTTTGGTACCCAGCCTCGGCAAGGAACAACCGGTAACATTGGGAAACATGAGTACAAACTTCTCTCAATCTAATTCAATAATTTAAAAATAATGAGCCTTAACATACAATGCATTAAAAATAAAATATTAGACCTTGAGATTGCAGCCAGTGAAGCTAGTATAGATTGTATTTGCATTCAAGAACATTGGTGCATGAGTTATGAACTAGAAAATATTTGCATTTCCCCATACAAATTAGTAAGCCATTTTTGCAGGAAGGAAACAAGACATGGCGGTGTTTGCATTTATGTAAAACCTGGAGTAAAGGTTAAAAATATGACTGTAACTGAATCCTTGAATGAAGAAAAACATTTTGAGGCTGCAGCAATACAGTTTAATATGCAAAAGAGTAAATTAATAATAATGTCAGTGTAAAGATCACCATGTGGTGATCATGAAATTTTTAGAAATAAGTTAGAGGCATTGCTCAAAATATTACATCATAAAAAATCAACAATAATTATAAGTGGAGATTTTAATGTCAACTTATTGACTGAAGGTGCATCCAAAGAACAGTTCCTGAATGTTTTACATAGCTTCAATTTGTATCCACATATAACTAACCCTACAAGAATAACAAACTCTTCAAAAAGTCTCATAGATAATATCTTCACAAATATAGATGCCATAGATATAGATGTAATAAATGTTGACCTAGGAATATCTGATCACAACGCACTTATCCTTAAATTTCCCATAGCCCCTGTGACCAAAAATAGTTCATACCAAATGTACAAAAGAACCTTCTCCACAAATAGTTGCAGTCACTTCATAAATACACTGACTAACCAATCATGGGCAGAAGTACTGTTACAAACTAGCACAAACACTGTATATAATGTTTTTTCTTCCCTGTTTATGGGCATACACATGCTAACTCCTGGATCACAACAGGTATTAGAAATTCCTCCAGGACCATGAAAATGCTTAACTATAGACTGAAAAGTTGGACTGACCCCAAGTTTAAAGAATATGTAACAAATTACAAAAAAATATATAGAAAAGTAATTACAAAAGCAAAATTACTAAGTAATGATAAATTAATAAGAAAATCAGGCAATAAATCAAAAACTATTTGGGAAATTGTGAAAAGGTAAACAGGTAAGGGCCTCAAGGATCAGGAAATAGTACTCAAAAATAGTGAAAATATTGAATTAAAAGATGAAACTCTGGCAAATTACATTAATAATTACCTTTTAAGTGTACCAGTGTCATTAAGTAAAAACTTTACTAAACATGAGAAATTAACAGCCCCAAAAGTAGACAGTAGTATGTTGTTAACTCCCACAAATGATAATGAAATATTAAAGGTGATAAAGAGTCTAAAATCAAAAATGTCTGCAGGTGTGGATGAAGTGCCTGTGTCAATAGTAAAAAAAGTTGCCCAACAAATTATAAAGCCCCTGGTACATATTGCCAATTTGTCTTTCAGCGAAGGTGTGTTTCCTGAGAGGTTGAAAATCTCTAAGGTTAGACCTCTGTTTAAAAAAGGAGATCCATACAAGGTAGAAAATTATAGACCAATAACCCTTCTCCAATCATTTTCAAAAATTCTAGAGAAATTAATGAAAACCGGACTCATAAATTACTTAGATGCTCACAAACTTCTAAACTGCAATCAACATGGCTTTCGCTCAGGCCACAGCACAGAATCAGCTATCCATGCCTATACCAAAGAGATTGTCAGGAGTCTCGACACTAAAAAATGTGTAGTGGGAATTAACTTAGATTTATCTAAAGCTTTTGATACAGTAAATCACAAAATTCTGTTAAACAAGATGGAGGCAATAGGTGTAAGCGGAGTTGTGAAGCAGTGGTTTGAATCTTACCTTCAAGATAGAACTCAGGTGGTAGAAATCATCGCAGAGCATAAAAATCAGAAAATCAAGTTGGTCTCAGATGCAAAGAAATTGGAAATAGGTGTCCCACAGGGCAGTGTTCTCGGTCCTTTATTATTCTTGCTTTATATAAATGACATAAAAAATCCTAATATTTCTACCAAAATACTGTTGTTCGCAGATGACACTAGCATAATTATAAGTGATGATAAAAAATCATTAACCACCACAACTGATATAGTCCTGAAATATATTCAACATTGGTTTAATGCTAATGAGTTAACACTTAATCTAAGTAAAACAAATTATATACAGTATGGCAAAGCAACTCAAGATATGGACCTCCAGTTAAAACTAATGGATAAGAAGATAGAGAGTGTACAATCCACAAAGTTTTTGGGCATCCACATTGATCAAAACTTAAGCTGGAAAGACCATCTCAAGTACTTATCCCACAGACTCAATTCGGCATGTTTTGCATTGAGGATATTATCTAGAGTATGCAGCACAGACTGTACTAGACTAGTGTATTTTGCTTACTTTCAGTCCATCGTGTCTTATGGCATAGTGTTCTGGGGTAAAACTAAATCAAGCTTAACAGATATCTTCAAATTTCAGAAAAGAGCTGTACGAATCATAACACATAACTCTCCAAGAACTCATTGTAGGCCCCTTTTCAAAGAACTGCAAATACTCACAATACCATCACTGTATATTTTTAAAAGCATTCTGTGTACAAGAGCACATATGAAAAATCTACGTACAAATGAGGACTGCCATAATTATAATACTAGAACTCGTAAGAATTTGTATGTAGAAAGGGTAAGGACAACACAAACCCAAAAGCATGTAAGTTATTTTGGAATAAAACTCTACAATGCTCTGCCAGTGTACATGAAGGCAATAATAGATGAAGTAAAATTTAAGACTGAACTTAAAAATTACCTTTTAAGGAAAACTTTCTATGACGTAGATGAGTACTTTGATTGTGTGTAAATGTATTGCCAAAAATTTTAATTTGTATGTCTGAACTTTTACTTTTAAAAAATATCTTGAAAGTGATATTCCATTATTATGTCTGTAGTACTTGTACTAGTATGATAACTTTGTTGTGACAATTCCTACATCATGTAAATGATATACAGGAAGATAATAAAATGAAATAAAATGAAATGAAATGAAATGAAAATTATACGTGATTTGAGGTAGTCGTAGGTCTTTGCTGTCGCGAGAAATCACAGTGCCTCCATCAGTCTTTAGTGCCGTGTTATAGCTTTCTTTTTTTTCAGTGAAGGGAGTTACTAGTCAGAAAAGATTCAATAATGGTTCAAATGGCTCTAAGTACTATGGGCTTAACATCTCAGGTCATCAGTCCCCTAGACTTAGAACTACTGAAACCTAACTAACCTAAGGACATCACACACATCCATGGCCGAGGCAGGATTCGAACCTGCGACCGTAGCAGCAGCGCCGTTCCGGACTGAAGCGCCTAGGACCGCTCAGTCACAGCGGCCGGCTGTCAAATATAGCCCTTTTCATTCTTGGTGATGAAGATAATTTTATAGATACATCACCAGTTCATTGACTAAATGTATGTGAGAAATATATCGCTCCAGTTGTCATACCACGTTTCCCCCACAAGTGGAAATGCAGCCAAGGCCATGGCATTGTAGTCAGAGTTCGACGTATTGATTACACTAATTGTTGCAAGAATGCTTGAACTGTGTGGGACATACGGCATAGCGAGGATGGTTTGTGCAGGATTGTGGAAACTGACTGGAATGCATGGTTGTCAAGCGTGTACTAACGTGTTTGGCTACTTAACATGTGCTTCTGTAACGCCGTGTCCGATATTCATGTTCGCCCAGCCAATCTGGGCTCGTTATAATGCTACGTCAATTGAGTAGTTGGTTCGCTAACCGACCACTTTGATCACAAGGACGTGCGGAGTAAGACTGAGCAACTGAGAAGAGTTAACGACAGAGGTTTTCATTCCTTATGAGTGCACACGCGCGCGCGCGCGGGTGTGTGTGTGTTTGTGTGTGTGTGTGTGTGTGTGTGTGTGTATGTGTGTGTGTGTGAGAGAGGGAGAGAGAGAGAGAGAGAGAGAGAGTCAAATATGCGCTTCCGCACGTAATCTTATTTATCATAGTTTGTACAACACTGTCGACTGACTTTGAAACACAAAACATGTAACAGGTTAAATGTCACTATCATCGATCCGCGAACTTTTTACGAACGTTCGTCAAGAATAATGTTCGTAATGGATTTCCTATTGTGGTCATCTTGCCATATAATCTCGGCTACGTCACTAAAGGCCCCCTCCCCCCTCCCAACCATATTCCCCGCCCTCCGCCCTCAGGCTTTACAAAAACAATGTTAGTACTTCACTTTTAGAGATTAAACGAAGGGGCATATGGTTTGTCCCTATTCCCCTCTCGTGATAAGCTGATACATTTTCTTGAAGATGTATAAATGCTGTCTTATCTGTTTGTCGGTGACGTACGGTGTGTCACTCCACTTACTCGTAATATTTGCTGTTCCACTAGTCCTGAAAAAATCTCACTTTCACTTATTTCATTCTACTTCGGCGCTTCTGACAGGCTTACGCTGTCTGTATTACTAAACGGTTAACCTGGGGCATGGTGCTCAGTCCCAGTTACAGATTACCTACCTAACGGCTTCCAGGGGCAACAAAACTTTGTAATTATTGACAGAAGAAAGCACATCCCAAATGAAGGACTTATTCTGTGTCATGGATGCCATCCCAAAAGCAATTGTAAAGTCCTGTTGGAGGATACGAATGCTAAAATTGGAGAGACGACGTAAGTAATTCAAGTGGAAGAGACTGTTTACATTAACTCAACAACGACAATGGCATCAGGCTCATAACCGTTGCAACATCGAGAACGATGTTAATCAACAGCACTAATTTCCAAATGAAAGGATATGCGTAAAGGGAGTTGGGTTTCACCAGATGGTAAAACGGCTGATCAAATAGATGTATTGCAATTGACATCGAAGCAAAGAACTGGGTAATGGATGTAAAGGCAGCACAAAGCGCTGAGTGTAGGAGCGAGGACTCGCTAGTAAAAAGCTGGCTAAAAGTACATCCCATAGCCAGAGTTTGAAACAATCTTATGAAAGTAGTAGGCTACCACGTCGATGCGCTCAAAGATACTACAAAGAAAGAAGAATTTCACCTCCAGCTCAGCAACCACTTTGAAATTCCGCAGGAAGAGGATTCACAAAAGAACCCAGAAGTGAGGAAAGATGATAAGGATGCAGTAAATGAGGTTGCAAATGCACTCAATCCCGTCATCAAGGAGCGAATCATGGGCAAGATCGTTTGGTTTTAGCCAAGAGAAGAAAGTCAAGGAGAGATAGCTATAAGACGCAGATTTTGCACGAAGCAAAGCACAGTTCTAAGAAGTACAGAGAACTCTCCAACCAACCGTTAGGAGTGCAAAGAGAATGTACGTCAAAGGAATTATAGAGGAGGCTCAGTAAGATTTCTTGGGAAAAGAGTCGCAAAAGATGTACCGGTACTGTAAAGTTAACTTCTTTAAGAAGGAGGATCAGAACCGCCAAAAATTCGTCAAGGACGATAATAGGACCACACTCACCAATGTGTTCAACATTACTGAGAGATGGAACAATATTGCAGACAGTTCTTCAACTGTGATGAACCAAAAATCTGTTCGAATTTCAGTATAATGACATTGTAGATTTAGATTATCCGCCACCTATTCTGCAGGAAATAAAGAATCAGATAATGATGCTGAAGAAGAACAAAAGACCAGGAGATGCCAAAGTGAAGCTCGAGAACCAAGTCATGGAGAGCTTCTACATAAACCATAAACACAGTGTTGAGACAGGTAGATGGTGTGTCGCCGATATTTGATCAACTTGGCGCTTGAAAAGATAATGCCAGAAGCTTTCCATAAGGGCATCGAGGGGATCGAGTTAGAGGTTGAGAAAATGACACATCTCGCATTTGCTGACGATGTGGCCCTTTTGTCCAAATTTAAGGGTGAACTGATGCAGATGAGCGACGGCGTGGAAGCGGCAGCGAGTAGAATCGTTCTCCTTGTGAATGAATCGAAGATCGAGTATCTGGTGATGAGCAGGACTGATGCCTATTCAAGAGACCCACTCTAGCCTCGGGTAATCGGAACCCTATCACACAGTTGGGTCCATAATTTTAAATGTCTAGGGATAATATGTACAAAGGACGCATCATGTGAGGCAGATATCAAAGCGAGGATCCAAGCTGCAAACCGATCATACTTCAGTCGGAGTCAGCTTTTTAAATCACACAATTTCTCGAGGAATTACAAACTCTAGCTTTCCAAGACACTGACCCAACCCGTTGGGCTGTATAGTTGCGAAACATGGAGTGTCCGGAAAACAGACTTAAATAATCTTACTCTTTTTTGAGCGAAAAGTGTTAAGGAAGATCTATGCACCAGTACAATAAGTAATGACTGGAGAATCGAGGTTCCGGCGTAATTGTGAGGCGGATGTAATCTAAAATAGACCAAAAATTGTAGGCCTGATGAGAAGCAAGCGGCGTATACGGACACGACATGTCGCTCAGTTGGATGAACACCGATGGCCTTTGAAATCCGTGGATTTTACTCCCTGCCGAAAAATACCACTGAGGAGCTCAAAGGATAGCTGAAAAGATGGAATCCATGAGGACTTGCTGCACATCGGCATAGGGAATGACTGCCCACAGAAGGCACAAACAGAATCCAGTGGAAGAGGAGCCTTGTAACTGCGCGAGGACCCCTGGGCCCGATCGCGCAAAGTAAAGTAATTGACTGAATTTAAAAATTTAAAATGGTCGTAATATACTCATTAAACGGTATTATCTTATGTTAAAGATTAACAGCCGGCCGTTGTGGCCGAGCGGTTCTAGTCGCTTCAGTCTGGAACCGCGCGACCGCTACGGTTGCAGGTTCGAATCCTGCCTCGGGCATGGATGTTTGTGATGTCCTTAGGTTAGTTAGGTTTAAGTAGTTCTAAGTCCTAGGGGTCTGATGACCTCAGACGTTGAGTCCCATAGTGCTCCGAGCCATTTGAACCATTTGGAAGATTTAACACAATAAAACAAGTATTCCAGTTAGAAACTGTATATGCCTTGAGATAGCGTAATTCATCGCGCGCAAATACCCAGCTTTCATTCATCCAATGTTTGAGAATGAGAGCAATTATTGATTTGCAACAAACGTTAGACATAATTTCAAACCTTTGCGAAACTTTTTCTTGCTAAAACCCTCCACAAAATGAGGAAAGGAAAAAATCTTGCTCTTATTACATTTTCGCTGTTCATGCAGTAAAACTGCCGCATCGGGTACGTCGTTTTAATTGAGTACTTTTTTATTAAAAAGAAGCACAAATTACCCATACTAGCGTCTTCCAACGAACTTTAAACGTAATTTCAAAACTTTTTTCTAAACTTTTTCTCGCTTTCATGGTTAACATATTAACTCAGTTGCAATTAGTGATCGGAAGTCTGAAGCTGTTTTACGCATGAGAGATCAATTCTTTACTGTATCGGGCGTTTACAGTAAATTACAAAGGTAGGCCTAATGATGGAAGGACGACTAGCAGGGATGAGACCCGTCTCATTGGATCTTTGTTTTTATTTATTTATTTTATTCACTGCTTAACTCACCAACCCCATAGTGAGTTTTATAGGAATTTATTTCAAGTATAAACGGTTACACCCCCTGCACCCCTCCTACCCCCACCACCGCCCATGGACTATGGACTTGCTGTCGGTGGGGTGGCTAGCGTGTCTCAGCAATACAGATAGCCGTGCCGTAGGTGCAACCACAACGGCTGTGTATCTGTTGAGTGTGGTTCCTGAAGAGGGGCTGTAGTCTTTTCAGTAAGTTGCAGGGGCAGCAGTTTGGCCCCGTAACATCAACCAAATCATTCTTGCTGTGCTGGGACTGCGAACGGCTGAAAGCAAGTGGAAACTGCGACCGTAATTTTTTCCGAGGTGATAAAACTCTGCTGTAAGATTAAATGCTGATGGCATCTTCTTGGCCAAAATATTGCGGAGGCAACTACTCGGGCGGATGACGTCATCGGGAAAAACAAAACTGGCTTTCTATGAATCGGGGCGTGCAGTGTTTATCTCTTAATCGGGCAGGTAGGTTAGAAAATTTAAAAAGGAAAGTGGATAGGTTAAAATTATATATAGTAATAATTAGTGAATTTCGGTGCTGGAAGAACAGAACTTCTGGTCAGGTGAGTACGGGGTTATAAATACAAAACCAAATACGAGGAATGCAGTAGTAGGTTTAATAACGAATAAGAAAAGAGTAATGTGGGTAAGCTACTATGAACAGCATAGTGAATGCATTATTGCAGCAAGGATAGACACGAAGCCCACGCCTACCACAGTAGTAAAAGTTTACATGGTAGCCATAGCATACTAAAAGTTTGGTAACAGGAAAAGGAAGACACGAAAAAACGTAGGTGAACACGGGCTGAGTTCAAAGAACACTTAAGTGTTACGGGGATGCTTCGGGAACTTAAATGGGAATCCCTGGAGGGAAGGCGGCGTTCTTTTCGAGAAACGCTATTGAGAAAATTTAGAGACCCGGCATTTGAAGCAGACTGGCGAACGAAAAAAATGGTTCAAATGGCTCTGAGCACTATGGGACTTAACATCTATGGTCATCAGTCCCCTAGAAGGACAGCACACAACACGCAGCCATCACGAGGCAAAGAAAATCCCTGACCCCGCCGGGAATCGAACCCGGGCGTGGGAAGCGAAAACGGTACCGCACGACCACGAGATGCGGGCGTGCCGAACGTTTCTACTGCCGCCAACATACATTGTGCGTAAGGATCACGAAGATAAGATACGAGAAATTAGGTCTATGGAGGCATATAGACAGTCGTGTGTGTTTGTGTGTGTGTGTGTGTGTGTGTTTGGGGGGGATTGTAGAGGGGAGAACAAGAGATGAATACAGTGAGCAGATTCAGAAGGATGTAGGTTGCAGTAGTTACTCGGAGATGAAGAGGCTTGCACAGGATAGAGTAGGGTGGAAAGCTGCTCGGATTGAAGACCACAACAACAACAGCAACAAATAGTTACCATCTCCTAATGCGAAACGGAAGACGTTGATTACCTAGAACAGCGGTGATCACCGAGACGCTAGTTGCGCTTCCAACTTCAAATTTAAAATTGACTGTAATTGTTTAAATAATTTTCTAAAGTCACTGTTTTATTGCTTGTGAGATCGTACTCAGCTTGAGTGCAAGATATGTGAAGACTTAATTAGACTAGTTGCGCTAGTCACATTACGCAGCGGGTTGTACGCGTGCCGCATGTGATTTAAAATAAGCGGGCTTCTGCGCGCAGCCCACATGCACTAATAGCGAAGCCTGAGGGGCGAGTGATTGCCGGCAAACGTGATGTTGCATGGTAGAGTATTATGTACCGGTAGGACGTTAACAGCAAATTATGCTACTATCATTTTATTTCGGCGAGTGTTGGGAATTCCGCAGAAACGGTACAGAAGCAGTCGGATACCACTACGCGATGCTTACATAAAAACAAAGCGGTTATGTGAATGTAAGTACCCAAGGTCGTAACCCAACCCGAGCCAATTAAAACCCATATTGGCTTACTTGTTCCCCTACCACTTGTCACTTGCAGATAAAGATCAATGCTGCGCAGGGATCATGTACTTGTTTTGCTATACTGGCAGTGTTATGTCTCGAATAGCGAAACCCTTCGAAAAATATTGTTTGATACCCGGAAAGTGTCTTAAACCTTGTGATGCCACCGACCAAATATTGCACTGTAAATGTTTGTCATCAAGCCCCTACGCTCTTGGCCGCGGTCGTTTTCGATGATAATGTAGGTTAGGAGTCGTGAAGCTGAGATGATACCCTGCTACATAAAGGATATTTTATATTTTGATTTGTTTTAAGTGAAATAATATTTAAGGTTTCTGTTGTGTTCCAAGTAATTGAAAGTACGAAGTGATTTAGTGAAGTTTACCGTTGTACTTTGGCACTTTCATGAAGTTGAGCAGCCCTTCTCATTTCCCTAAATATTTCAGTTTTGCATAACGATTACCATGCATTTCATATTACTAGTAAGCTTACAGCTGAGGCATCGTACAGTGAGTGAATCAGGGAATGATTAATGAAGACCATTCCCCGACCAACTTGAGGATATCGTATTATTTAGCTTTTATTTAACATACTGTCTTTCATTAAACCGATATTTTTATCAACATTTTGGATTTGAAAGAGACTGAAGTTACGTCTCATTGAATTAAATGGTATACCAGTTACATGCACATAATTTGGACCGCAAACTGGGCATATTAATTTATGTTTCCCATGGGATCTTACATACTGATAAATGAAACTCTAAATACTTTCAAAACTTAGTGGAATATGAAAACCAAATTCTTCTTTGTCATTCCCATTTCGTTCATTAATAATCATTCTGCTTAGGCCTGGATACTGTGAGAGTAAAATAAGGTGATGGAAAAAGATTATGAGCACCCAAATTAATTTAGTCCCAACTATCATGTGTAGCTGCCTGCAATATGTGACAAATAGTAGCAATGTACTTCCAAAGCTTTGTTTCATGCCTTGCCCCCTCACTCTTTTCACATTACTTGGTACTTCACCACAAAATTTAGTTGCACAACAGCACAAATAAAAAATGACTGTTGAAGCTGAAAAAGAAATGTTCACAATGGACTGCACTGTATAAGCAGTTCAACTTCAGGTACAGGAAACAGTCACAATTTCATAGATCTAAATCTTTTATATATTATCTATTACAGTTGTGATACTCATTATGTCTGCTGATGACTTTGTTTTATTTTTGTGTGTGCATTGAAGCATATAGAGTAAGCAGTCTCATCATTATTATGGTATTAGATAATGGACAAGTCTCTGTCGAGTACTTTGATGCATGGTATGAACATATATTTTACATAAACTACAAAAAATTCTTGGATGATTTACTATGTAACTTTTTTACCAAATAGTTCATGGCGATCGCTTGTAATATTATAATACTACTACTTTTCTGGTTCCTGATCATACTCTTATTATGTTTTCGTGTTACTTCCCTTAGTAGCTTATTCTCATCGAAACTAATGGTTGTTCAGATCCCAAAGTTTGTGTTTAATTGTGGAGGCTACTGACAAATGAATAAACACAATTTTTTTATGTAATTTCTTAGAAGTATTTTACAATTTTATAGTCTGTAAATATGGCAGCGTATCTTCACACCTAATTTAGTAGGAAATACCACAGCTTATGTTTATTTCAGTTCATAGAAAAAAATATATAGATCTATTTCACTGACATCATTTCATCCTCCAGCAGCTTTGAGGTGCACATATAACTCACTGAATTGTTTAGTTGTATGTATGCCATTTTCAGTTCTCATTCCAATGCTTAGTAATTTTTGAGTTAAGTACACTTTTAAATGCACTGCTCAAAGCTTTCCATCTTTATATCAGTGGTGAAAACTTGTGTTTAGTAATGGGAGGATTCTATCTGCATCTCAGTGATGGTCAATAGGCAGTTGCTACTTGAGTTGATACTGAACTTGATTTGTGGGGACTGCCCCAGGCATCATGGTGTGGAAAGCTATGGCCTACAATGACTGAACTCCTCTAGTATTTGTTGAACGAATATTGCACAGTGCAGCGTAGTGTACCTCCAGAATAAAATCCAATCTGTTCTGTTGTCATTCCTACAACAGTGAAAAGGTGCTGTTTTCCAGGAGGCTGTGCACATCTATTGTGCTCTCCATAATGTTGTTCAGTTGCCTGGCCAACATGATCACTAGATCAGGCCCTGGTGAGTACATGTAAGAATGATTTGGCCTGAAATACCGGTAACTGCTCTGATCAGTTATGACAAGAGGTATAAGTAACGTGGAACAAGAGGTATAAGTAACGTGGAACATTATCTTCCTGTTCGGCATATTCATTTCTACTACTATATGAAAATAGTGTGTTTAACATTAAATAAATCTTAAAATATCAAATGGAGAGAGTTATAAATCTGGCCACAGATTTTGTATGTAAAGTACCTACTGAGCTGAATGAATTGAAATTTTAATGTTCATGGTTAGTATGTCTCAATAAAACCCAAGTGTACTGCCATTTCATCCAGTTTCACTTTTCTCATGTTGTTGTGTATTTCTGATTTTATTTGCTTGAAAATCTTTGGGTCCATTTTCCTGTATCCTCAGCGATTTAGTAGCAATTTGTGAAAAACTTTCTTTTAAGACTATGTTCTTCAGCTGTTGAAACATTAAGCAATTTATAACTATTTCCATTTGATATTTTGAGATTTATTTAATGTTAAACACACAATTTAATATAATAAAGATGATTCTACATGTTCAGTGGTTTAAAAGCATTGAGAGAGAGAGTGGAAGTGAGAGGACTAAGGGAGCAATATTTTCGATGTATGAGGTGCATCCAGAAAGTAAGTTCCTATGACTGATAAAGAAAACTAAAACATGAATAAAAAAGAAATATTTATTGGAATATTTACATAGATTCACTGGTAACTCCTCAGCATAGTCACCTCCACTGTTGAGGAATTTATCATAACTGTGCATCAGTTTCCTGTCAGAAAATGCTTCATGATACAGAAGAGACGAGTTACCCAGATTGCGATTGGAGCTGTAGAGTGGATGGTCAGAGATCTACCTTACAAAACTGATTCAACTCAGTTCATGTGGTGTTGGTTGTATGGGGTCTTGAATTGTCAGGCACAAGCATAAAGCTCCTTGTCGACATCCCACGTCTCTTGTTCTTAATCAGCCTCTTCAGATTTTTCGATGACTGGCAATACCAATCAACATTTACTGTCTCCCTTTGTGGTAAAAGCTCACACAGGAGAACACCATGTCCATCCCGTATGACAGTGCACATATTATTATTATTATTATTATTATTATTTTCACAGAGACTGTCTGATTGACTTAATTGTCTTCACAGGTGAACCACTACACTGCCAATGCATCAACTGTTGTTTTGTTTATGGTGTGGAATGCAACACCCACGTTTCATCCCCAGTGATTACATGGTTGCGAAACTTGTCGCATTTCTCTGCTTATAGCTGTAGGAATGTCAGTGCTGCAGCCTGGCATTCAGTTTTGTGTCCATTTGTCAGTTGCCTTGGAACCCATCTTTATGAAAACCAAGCCACTGGAGACCATTTTATACAACACCGAATAACACATCTAGAACTGATGAGAGAGTTCTGAACTTTTGAAGTGCTGATTCTGCAAAATGCTTGCTGCACAGTTTCCATCACTTCTGGTGTCACCAGAGATGGTTGGATACTATGGTCCATGTCATGAATTTTGGTTCATTGTTTAGTGAAGTGCCTGCTCATCATCTGACCATACTGTCACTTGTAATGTTCTGTCCATACATGTGAACAACTGGCAGTGGATCTCTGGTGGATATTGCTTTTGAAGGTGCAAAATCAATGCAGCCATTTTATCTTTGCCTGTGCAGTAACCACTGCCATCACAAGACTGAAACTGCACTGCAGTATTCCCACATACCTCCTCCCTACTCCTGTGCATGCTCATTCATGTCCAACTAGTCATGTCATCTCTGGTTACAATTGGAACTTCTACTTTCTGAATGTACCTTGTTGATATTACCTTTGGAGGTAGTAATTGTTTTCAGGAATGATGTGCCTTACTATGTTTATCATGAGATGCCACCAGAACTTCTGGGATAGTCCATTGCTAGTATCTACCTCTTGTGTGCAGTGCACTCCCTGAGCCACTTATAAAAGAGCTTTGCTGCCCCCAGTACCATGAGCTGAGCTCAAATGTTATAACCCATGATGTCACAGAAGTCTGTCCTTTTGATCTTCCACTCAGTTCAAAACCAATATGAAAATGTTTATCATATCCACATTTTCTGTTAGTAACCAAAAGAAAACTACGTATTATCTCAAAACAGCTCTCACATCATTGTACATGTTCTGTCTTCTGATGACTATGATGTTTTTAGAATTTTTTCTGCACACTCATTCTGTTGTATTGAATACTTTCACAGCTTTGTTTGGAAGTCTACCTCGGTTAGAGTCTGATTAATGTTGCCCAAGACAACCCTGACTTCTTTTTTTAATAAATTATCTTCCAGACTTTTTGGTGTGATTGACGTGTCACGTAAGTAGAGAAATTTGCTACTTAAAGCTCTCTTCTGTGAGGTAGCTCCATTAGATGAATTAAAAAAAAAAAAGTAGTTTAAAATTGAAGTCGTGGGTATTAGAAGCATCACAGAACACACTTCACAAGAATAGTGTACACTGTTCTTCAGAGAGAATAGTGTTATGACAATCTGTATATAATGTGTTTAATTGCCTATCTTATATTAAAGAAAACATAATTAATTATTATCTGAGGATATCTGAAATGAGCACTACACAGGGAATGGATATATAAGTGATATACTGTACACTATTCCAACAAAGATGGCTGTAAATATTTGAACTGGGATACTTGTGCAAACTCTTTAAAAGTGCCTACACAGTGTTTATGGATACATTCAAAATAATTGTAAACAAATAAGTATAACATAGTACATGACATAGTACAAAAATTTCAGAATTGTAGTCCTATAATAAATGACATGGAATTCCAATAAAAGCTATAAATTATGTTTCAGCATGAAAAAGTTAATACAGTCATTGTTATGTACTCCATACACCATTAAAAGATAAATGAAATAAAATTTTGGTATCAAAATGTGCATGAAATTCAGTTTTAATGTTGCCCAATATTTGCGGCACTGTATCATGTCAGTACATTGTGAAAAGCATGTAAAACTGTGTGATGCATTTTCTTCTTGTGTATTACAAATGACAAAATGTGCATTTCAGAAATAATTTAGCTTTGTAAATAACTTCTGACAATGAATTACGTAAGTGGTAAAATGGAAGATGTAAAATAAACTTAACTTTTCAATGTCGATTGCATGTCATGTTCAAAGTCAAATAAAATATATTCTGTTCTATAATTTTCTGTTTTATTCTGTATCCTACACACTTAAACATTAGACTCAATTTTTTGCATAACTCACCATCCAATTATTATGTTACTTTGAATGGCCAGCCAATAATACCTTTTGGACCTTTTCGTACTTATTTGTTCATTAAAATTTTAATTTGTATGTGTATATAGTTATTATTTCACCCATAACTATAAGAAAATACACAAGAGAAAATATTGGAATTTGTTACAGGCAAATTAAGACCTATACTGTTATGAAATATGTAAATAGTACATATTACTTTTCAGCTAAGAAGCTGCCCCCTGATGTAAACCCAAAAGGGGTTTTTGCATGTAATGAACTTGATCTGAAGGAAGTGAAAGTTTATGGCTTCGATTATGACTACACAATTGCATGTTATAAGCCTTCCATGGATTACTTATTATATAATCTTGGGAAAGAAACACTCGTCAACAGATACAAGGTTGGTGGTTATAATTCGTCTACTATTGGAAATGACTAAATTTTGGACAACATTCTAAAACTTATTATTATATATAAAAAATTCTCTGAAATAAATTTGCTGTATCAGCGAAGTGGTGGACTAAAAACTCAGAAAAGATGACCCTTTTTAATAAACTGAATGTGAATGTACATCAGAGATTCTATTTACTTTGTTACCAGGCAATAAAATTGGATTAAAATTACTTGTTAGTTGACATTGCACACCTGGCCAATGGGTGATGCCCATAAAGAGGTGTCATTTAATACCTGGAACACAGCTTTCTCATGTACCGGAAGCCTGTACAATGTTTGATCAAGCCTAAATTGAGGACTAACTAATAGACACAATAAAAACACTAAAGTGGAACATATGTCAACTAACAAGTTATATTAATTACATTATACTTGCACCACAGACATGTACGAAATATAGTAAAAATGTGAGTTTTTACAGGATAGAAAGGGAAACAGAAACTTGTGGAAGAAGTACTTGCAAGGAAAAATCGGTCATGGAAAAGCATAAGAGCTAACTAGGTAAAACTGAAAGAGAAGGAAGAGAAATTGTGTAGACAATGGAAGAAATAGTGCCAAGAAAAGCAACAGAATGAGTTGTGCACAAAAAAAAAAAAAAGGAGCAGCCAAATGGGCTGAAATCTTAATTAGGTCCTCCAGATGTATATTCTCCCTCCCTCCCCCCCTCTCTCTCTCCTCCTTCCCTCCCTCCCTCCCTCCCTCCCTCCTTCCCTCCTGCTTCCCACTACCTCACTCTCTCTCCCTTCGCCCACCCCACCCTCACCTCCATCCCCTGCTGCTACTTTCTACCCGTATGCAAATTATGCCCTTGAATAGCTCAGGGCAGATTTCGTTCACCATATTGTCCAGTCCTTACTAGTGTGTGACGTCATATGATACTTCCTTCCTTGTACCTCACTACTTTCACAACCCATTTCAATGACTGACTGTACATCCATTTTCAGTCTTTTTCTTCGGTTTAATGATTTTTTTTATATTTAATGCACAACTTCTCTTTCTGCTGTTACTTTCTTGCATATGAGCTACAGTTGTTTATTCTTATGTTTCCTACAAATATTTGCCACCTATATCTTTTGGAAAATCATTCCCCTAAATTAAAGTGTAAGTACTTATATGATTAGTGTGATATTTCAATTTTCTACTCTTTGAACAGTTTGTAATTGTGGCACGAACATATCTCAGTAAGGTAAACAGAAAGTTATTTGTTTACTGTTCAGAAAAACATTGCATCAGCCACAGTGCAAACCAATTGTGAAAGCTGTTGATGGACACAAGATAAGTCAGTTGCTGTTAATAAGCAGTTAGAAATTGCATGACTGCTGTCAAGCAGTTAGAATTTGCTGCGAATAGTTGTTGGGCAATCTACTGAGACACATGTACCAAAAACACTCTCTCTCTCTCAGAAGTTATTACTACTTGTTGACATGAGTTGTGATGATTGTGAATGATGAGTTGCTGGTAGGTCTGGGGGCTCTGTACAGGGGAAGCAGGCCCGAAGAACATTCAACATAGTACATACATTTCCCTATCTCTGAAACATGAGTTGCTATCTCCTATCGATTATTGATGCAACAGACTTACCCTGTTGCTGTGTCCTACATTAGATAAATTATGGGCAAAAGGCTATGGTGATCCATAAAATTTCGGGCGTGTAACATGCCTGAAATTCTATGCAACAATCTTTACATTGGAAAAACATGAAGATGAAGATGCCCAAAGGCTAGGGGTCTGTTACTCATTGGCAGTTTGAATGTGCAGTGAATAATGGTGCCCTTTAAGGAAAGGATAGGAAGGAGCACCTTGGCCACTCACCCTATAGAAGGGTAGATACATACCATGTACAATAGTTCATGATAGGCAGGACCGTCCGTAACATACAGTCTCTGTAAATTAACTTCTAAATTAAAAGCAGCTACTGCTCATTGGAACAAACAGTGCTTGTCATTTGACTCAAAGGCCACACTTGAATCATTTCAGTAACTGGAGGAGAAGGCCAACAAGGCCAGCCTTGCTCATGGAATTTCAGTTGTTATGTTGTACAGCATTGCCCCCCCCCCAAAAAAAGGGGGGGGGGCATCAGAGCCTGCTTCTCAGGCAGATGACTGTGTAGGGTGCACACAAGTTTTTATATTAGTCAGCACTCTATTCAGTCTAGATAATGATAGCTACATCCATTCACAACAAAATCTCAGAGTATGTGAAGCTCTCACATGCAATGCTAAAATTTATAGAAGTAAAATTTTTTGGGGAAATCTACATGTACAATACAAGGATGGATTAATGGGAAATGGAAATGATGTAATTATTGCAATGGACAAAAAACTCAAACCCACTGTGATAGAAATTGAAACTGGTGTTAGATTTTTTTGGGTAAAGATGAGTATCAAAGGTGATTATAGAATTAACCAGTCATGCTGTCATCACTGGAGGATACTTCAATCATCCAAGAATTGATTGGGGTAATTACAGTTCCATAAGTGTTGACAATTGTCAAACATCAGGTGAAATAATGCTAAATGCTTTTTCTGAAAACTGCTTAAAACACACAGTTTTGAAGCCCCCTCATGATGGAAATGTATAACATCTAGTGTCGATAAATTAGGATATCTATATTGAAACTCATGTTTGTGATCATGAGGCAATTAATTGTACATTTAGCTCTGCATAGAAGCATTTAGGGAAACAGTATCTCAAGTTTAGAAGAATAATTGACTAAAGTATGGGTAGATATGTACTTTGTAGAATAGTTCATGATAAGAGGAAGATTCCTTGCTACACGGTCTTTATAAAGCAACTTATAAAGTAGAAGTGACTATTGCACAATCGGTGCAGAACCAATCATAGGGCCATAGATAGTGAGAAGCTAACTGAAATGCGAGGAAATTGTGGTCGTGTGTTAAAGCAGGTAGGAGCAAGAAGCAAAATGAAGGGCAAGAAATTGAAAACAGATATACTGAACTTCATTTTCAAATGTACCTTTACATTGAAGATACAGAAGTGCTGACATAATTGTGTTGAGAAACAATTGAAATGACTGAAGTTGAACAAGGCCGCACAACCCATTGGAATCCCTGTCAGATTATGTACAGAATTCGCAAAATAGCTAGCCCCCACTCTTAATCATAATATACTGTGGCTCTCTCAAACTGTATCTACTGGTTGAAAGAAAACACAGATCACACCAATCTACAAGTAGGGTAGCAAAGTGATCCACAAATCTACCATCTAGTATTATTGACACATATCTTTTGTAAAATTCAATAGCATATTCTGAGCTCAAATATAATGAGATACTGCAAACAAAGTAATCTCCTTCATGCTAACCATGATGGATTCTGAAAACATCAGTCATCGCAAGACCAAACAAATAAACAAACATTGTCCGAACAGGCCTTGAAGGCCCAATGGTACTGACCGGCCGCCGTATCATCCTCAGCCCATAGGCATCACCACATGCGGATACGGAATGGCATGTGGTTAGCACATCACTCTCCCAGCCGTTGTCAGTGTTTGTGACTAGTGTCACTACTTCTCAGTCAAGTAGCTACTGCCTCAATTGGCCTCACAAGGGCTGAGTGCACTCCGCTTGCCAACAGCACTATGCAGACCTGAACGGTGACTCATCCAAGTGCTAGACAAGCCGCGACAGCACTTAACCATTGCGAACCCAACTCAAGTTTTTTCGAGTCGACGCCCTAAAAGTTATGAATCAAGGCATTCAGGTGGCTAAATATTTCTTGACTATCACACCAATTGTTACTAACAAAAATATGACCATATAAGGTATCAAATGGAATTTGTAGCCGGCCGGGTTGGCCGAGCGGTTCTAGGCGCTACAATCTGGAACCGCGCGACTGGTATGGTCACAGGTTCGAATCCTGCCTCGGGCATGGATGTGTGTGATGTCCTTAGGTTAGTTAGGTTTAAGTAGTTCTAAGTTCTAGGGGACTGATGACCTCAGAAGTTAAGTCCCATAGTGCTCAGAGCCATTTTTGGAATTTGTAACTGGACTGAAGATTTTTCAGTGGGAATGATGCAGCATATTATCTTAGATGGGACATTATCAACAGATATAGAAGTAACATCAGATGTGTTTGGTAATGACCTGTTGGGCAATATTAATAGGAACCTCAAACATTTTTTCAGAACAGGCAGTTGTCTGTAATGAAGCATTACCAGAAAGAAATATATGTGAACATTCAGGCATATCTTCATGAGATTTCAAAGTGGTGCAAAAACTGTCAACTTGCTTTAAATGTTAAGAAATAAAAAATTGTGCATTTTACAAAACGCAGACGGTTTACTGCGAACACAATTGTAATCTGTAACTCATACAGATACCTGATTGTAACAATTTGTATGGATATGAATGGTGTGATCACATAGATTCTGTTGTAGGTAAAGCAGGTGGCCAACTTTGGTTCACTGGCAAGATTCTGGGGAAATGCAATCTCTATACAAAGGAAAGTGTTTGCAAAATATTGGGTGACCAATCCTACAATATTGCTCAAGAGTATTTGAACACAAAGAATTGCACCATGGAAGGCCAGAAATTCTGAAAAATGTGAGCTTACAGATGGCTGAAGATAGTTGCTGACTATCCAACAAAAACCTATTCATGAAGTTTCAAGAACCAGAAGTAAGTGAAATGTCTAGCAGTGTACTGCAAGCCACTATGTATAGTTTCTGTAGGGGACAGGAAACACAAGATTGTACTAATCACAGCGAGCACGGAGGTATTCGAGCAATCATTCTTCCTGCACTCTCTGTGCCATTGGAATGCAAAAAATCGTAATGTGTGGTATAACGGGAAGTACTATCTGCCATGCTCTTACCTCTTACCAGTGGTTTGCAAATTAAGGGTGTACATCTAGATCAGGTTGTTCCAGCTTGTGTGCTCCTGCTCTGCTTCAGAGTGCTCCCTATGCTCTTGAGCATTCTTGCTCGTTGTGAACAATCAAACGGGCTGTCATGGAGTAGCCTTGTGAACTGCCAGCCATGCCTTACATGATCACTGACCTAATTTTAGTGACATGCTATCATGAAGAAATGAGTAATCAAGGAAATAAATAAGAACTGTTAAAAGGTACTGAGTTTGTTTATTCCGACTCCCAAAATTTGACATTTTCATTTCAGAACCAGAGCAGCAACATCAAGAATCTATGTGTTCACAGCAGTAGTGTGGAGGATGCTCTTCATTGTCACTTCCTAAAGAAAAGACAATTGTCGACTAATCATAAAATCCGTGGTAACTGCCACAACTGCTGTTTTGAGGAAATCGCAAAAAACTTCCAGAAAGCGTTCCTTTTTGATATTCTTTTTTATAGCCTAAACAAATGAAGACAGTTAATCTACAAACATTTTTTAGAGTAAAGTTACAGTAAAACATTTGATAACAACAACAAAAAATTGTTGATGGAACAAAACAAGAACAGGGCTATGTGCAACCTCTCTTAAACTGGGCTAAGTCTACCACTTATATTAGTAAATAAAGGAGTGTGGGAAGAACAATAATAATAATTTTACTTTTATAAAAATCTGGAAACTACTGTTTACAGTTTTTCTATAATAACTATATTATTATGAAAAGTCAGGTAGGCCTACAGAAAGTGCTGTGTTTGCAAACAAACTAGTTAAAGAACAAAGACAAAACCAAGCATCTTACTGGTTCTTGCAAGTTTTATATCAAAATAAATGCCTTTTACAAAGTTCTTGTAACATTTTGTATTAATTTACCACTATTTTATAAGCAAAATATTACAATGTTACAGTCTGTAAACTGCTGCTGTGTTTACTCAGTCATATTTTGGGAAAACAGTTTGTTTTCTTGTTTGAGATAAGGTATCATCTTTTTTTAAGTCATCCTCCCTCTCAGTTTTCAATCTGGCTGTTAGTTCAAGCGGGGTAGACCTAAGCCTTTTATGGTTTCCATCTTCACACCTTTTTTGAATATATTTGTTTGTGTCCACATTTCAACTTCATTGAATGTTTTTTTTGTAAACACTTTTCTGGGCTTGTTTTAGAAACTTTGAGCCAAATGGCCTTGGAAATTTCTAACTTTTTTGTGATAAGGTGTTCTTTAGCTACTTTGGAGAAGTCATAAAAATCATCATCATTCATCATAGTGGTTAGAAAAGGAGTTTTGCTATTGGCATTACACAAAACTCTCACAAGATCAAAGAAACTTCACATTTTTCTACTGTTTGTCTTTTTTCATTAGAGCAAAGTCTTGGTCACAGGTTAAGTATGAGTGTCTAGAGACAACATACTTGTGGTGAACTTCATTAAAGAAATCATTACAGACCAAGTATATCCATAGGAAGAATACCATTTGATTTTTGCTTTGGCCACAGCTGTTGTCAAACCACACTATTAACCTTTTTTCTGGGTAATTTTACTTTTAATCCTCCTTAACATACAGCTCACTATTTTGTTGCCTCCCTTGCCACTCATGCCCTTGTGACAAAGAAACATAAAACCTTTATCATTACCTGCCATATGCAATCCCAAATTGACATAAATAAGACATTTGGCAATGTTACAATGCTGGCAAAGAGAAAATCTGTTGTAAACCTATGGATACTGTGCATGTATCACTTGTAGAAGTGGTAGAATGTACATGATTACGCTTCATCTCTTCTCTAGCTTTTTCAGCACATCTATGATGAAATTTTAGAGAAGTACGATGTACAGCTCTTTAGGTTGAGTCATTCAACATTTTACTTTTAAGCAGATCACATGTGTTACAGGTATCCCTCCTTGGACGGTGAAATCTCAGTTTGGGAAAGTGTTCTTTCAATACTGTTTTGTAGTACAAATATCTAATGTTTGTGTTTGGATAAAGCATAAAAAAGCCTCATACATTCGCTGTAATTTAAATGTTGGCTTATGTAATGGCTTTCGTCATTGGGGAAACTTTTGATGTGTTCAACAATGCTTGGCTTGTGTAATGGCTTTCGCCCGTGGGGAAACTTTTGATGTGTTCAACAATGCGTTTTACGCCAACAGTTATATATTTCCTCTCTCTGTTTTTATTTCCCCTATATTCAATGTAGGTAACATCACCACTCTTTTTTTGCTTTTACCAAGGTTTCCACTCTTCACCTGGTAATTTTGTGTATTTCCAGCAAGGTTTTTTTGCATACTTGAAAATGTCCACCTTCGTCATCAGGAACTGTATAAAAAACACTAGCCTGTCTGTGACTCTCCTTGGGTCCTTCTTAAGAACCACGATTTCTTCTTCTAACATTGCATACACTTATGTTTCCCATCAAATAAGAGTTTTGCTTTACATTATCACCTAGTTCTTAGAACTGATTGAATATGCTTAATTTGTGTCCCAATGCAATGTATCTACATTGATAACTGCACCAGCATGAAACCTGCAACAAACAAATATGGGAATTAGAGGCATTAAATAACTTGTGACTGCCACAAATAACCTGTTTGTTTGCTACTCTGCATAGTTAGTAGGTCTACTATAGCCCAGGAATCAAGCCAAACATAACGTAAAGTGGTCTGCATAATGTAAACATAGGCTAGCTTAAAATGCCACAGAAAAATCATAATCAAGTTAAGTTCTTCAAAAAAGCCTTAGTCCTAAGGCATTAAAGTTATCGTATACACTTAACTCATCAGGTGGAGGTTGTTTTAGAGGTACAGTAACCTTCTTAATGTTCTCATATGGTTTTCCCTTGGCTCTTAGCTTCTTATTCATTTGGGAGACACTACCTTCACCCCTTTTTCGACGTTTTCTTGTTTCATCTTGTTTCATCCATCACATAAACCACAATAGTAAACACAACAGACAGGACTAATCACTGCAACTTGAACACTATCGAACCTCAGACTAAAAACAACAGCACGAGCACATAGCCCGGATTTTGTTTCAAAACAGGTGGCACTTAGCAGCTGGCGCATTCTTGTGGCCATGTTTTAAACCACTTCCACACTGATTACTAGATAGCCCTGTTTTTACTGATATCCCATATTATGATGATAAAACATTTTTATTTTTATTTTTGGCACTTAGACCAGAATTGATAAGTAGTCAACAATTCCTTAGTTTTTATTCTTTTCATGGCTGAAAAGCTGCTTACAGCAGTATGTAAGTCCAGACATGCACATGATCTGTGTGGCATTTTTGTGCAGCTTGGGGAATGTTTTTTGTTCTAATGAATGATATCATCATGACAAAAAGGTCAGCATGTTGTAGTATTTCTTTTTCAATAATGTTGAATTCTGCAAATCTACAATGTCCAACTGGAGTGGTGGCGACTATGCTCTGCATGAAGGCATATATAATGGCACTTAACATTGTTGTTTATCAGAGTTGAATACTTTGGAACATGCAAGACACTGTGGACCTCAGTCCTCATCACTAAATAGAAATAACTCTTGAAATTGAGGCATAGGACTTCCACAATTAACTGTAGCTGTTTGTCCAAACAGTGCTTGTTGCATCAGTTTTTGCATCATGGAATGGGTGGGCAGTGAATTCACTTTCCCTAAGATAGGAGAATTTCACATGTGATATATTCAGTTGGAATATGAGGAAATAGTAGTAACATTGGAAACAGTGAAAAAATCCCAGAAAAACACTCTTATATATTGAAGCAGTGACTGTTCCTCAGGCCACAAATCTCGGTGAAACGTTACTTGGAATACTCATAACATCTGAGGTACTTAGTGTCCTTAGTTTCACCAAGACTTTTGTTTGATGAAACATCATGATGATTTATATTAGTAAATTGATAGATACATGTTAATGATTGAAAAAGGTTTGGGATTGTGAAAATAAGAAAAATAACAAGGATAGTGGATAAGGACAAGGAAAGAACAACTGATTTTACACCAACATTCAGAGTGCCAGATCTGTTAAAATTTTACTTGGTAACAAAATGAATGAATGAGTGAATGAATGAATAACAAGGCAGGATTTCTCCATTGTAAAACTATTCTCATGCACTAAGCATCCTGTGTGACGCTGTAAATGCCAGTATAGTAGCCCTGTACATTCATCTGTAGCATCCATGTGATGTAGATGTGTTGATGGAACACTAGTTTGCATCAATTCCTGTGAAAACCATTCAGTGTGCAATAGAAACTGCCAGTTTTGATTTGCACAAAGGAAGTTAAAAGTCTTGAAGCAGAGAACATATTAAGAAAAAAATGAAACCATTAAGACCTTACAACCATTCATATTTTCTTCTATTAAAGAAAAAATCATCCATAAATTATGCATCTCTAAACTAACAGAAACATCTGATGCCAGTAGATGCTTACCTTAAAATGTAAAAAGGTGAAAGTCTCTTATATGGTATCAGATAAAAATAGCATACGTTTTCTGATGAATCATCAGCTGACCAACTTGATAAATGATATGACAACAATATGAGTTAAGGGTGCTGGAACAGATGTTGATTACGCAAGAACAACCCAAACATCTTGAAATCCTTCCCTCATTCTGTGGGAGGCAAAGTGGAAGAAAAAAGTAGATCTCTCTTATAAGATGGATCCCATTTTGCAGAATAATGAGATTAGTTTTATGCCCCATGTGTTATAATTCTATATCATATTAGTGTGCCTTAAGAAAAGGTGCTTTCAAAATCTTGTAACAAACATTACTTTGGAGGCTTCAACCTCCATGAGTAGTAGTCACAGTCAGAAGTGGCAAATGTTGCAGCTTAGGTATTTATTTCAATATGTAGTTGAATGGAGCCTTAGTAAGTAATAGTGTACTCCATCTGTCTTCCTAAGGAAGGCTGCTCTCTCTCTCTCTCTCTCTCTCTCTCTCTCTCTCTCTCTCTCTCACACTGTACATTCCCCTTTGTACTGAGATGAACTGGAAATACAACACATTCATCTTCACTATTGATATTTGTTCTAAGTACAAGAACACGCAGACAATGACGGATGCAACACTATTACATTTAGAAAAAAGTTGTTACAAGAAGACACTTGCCACAGAGTGGCTGAACTACTAGTCCAGTGACCATAGTCAGAATGTCAACATGTAACTGAGGGTGAGGCTGGCTGGGTCTATATGTATAAGCTGTTGACCAAATGGTGGAGTATACAAAGGAATGGCTGTGCGCGCATGCAATACTGGTGGCTACTGATACTTCTAGCATCTGCCAACTTCTTTGGTGTGCCTTGCTGCTGCATGCCCAGGACTCTCAGGTGTGGAATCTACGCAGATCAGTACACCCCTCCCCTTGAGTGTAGGGTGTCGCATTCCTGAGGCAAGATGTGGTCGGCTGTGATGTGCCCCCCTTCCTCCCGCCATGTTGGAGCATGAGATGTATGGATCGATGATGGCCAATCCAAGACAGGTCCCTGGTGATGTCTGGAGATGGTGTGGAAGATGGAGGCAACTCTGCCATAGGCTGAGGCCACACAAGAGTCATTGTACTGTAATTCTTAAGTAATAGAACCCAGTACGTTGTCCTCAATGGTGAGTGTTCATCGGAGGTGAGGGTATTATCTGGAGTGCCCCAGGGAAGTGTGGTAGGTCCGCTGTTGTTTTCTATCTACATAAATGATCTTTTGGATAGGGTGGATAGCCATGTGTGGCTGTTTGCTGATGATGCTGTGGTGTACAGGAAGGTGTCATCGTTGAGTGACTGTAGGAGGATACAAGATGACTTGGACAGGATTTGTGATTGGTGTAAAGAATGGCAGCTAACTCTAAATATAGATAAATGTAAATTAATTCAGATGAATAGGAAAAAGAATCCTGTAATGTTGATTGGTAGAATTTTGGGAAGATGTGGTTCATCTGTAAAGGAGACCGCTTATAAAACACTAATATGACCTATTCATGAGTACTGCTCGAGCATTTGGGATCCCTATCAGGTCAGATTGAGGGAGGACTTAGAAGTAGTTCAGAGGCAGGCTGCTAGATTTGTTACTGGTAGGTTTGATCATCACACAAGTGTTGCGGAAATGCTTCAGGAACTCGGGTGGGAGTCTCTAGAGGAAAGGAGGCATTCTTTTTGTGAATCGCTATGGAGGAAATTTAGAGAACCAGCATTTGAGGCTGACTGCAGTATAATTGTACTCCCGCCCACTTACATTTCGTGGAAAGATCACAAAGATAAGATGAGAGAGATTAGGGCTCGTACAGAGGCATATAGTTAGTCATTTTTCCCTCATTCTGTTTGGGAATGGAACAGGGAGAGAAGATGCTAGTTGTGGCATGAGGTACCCTCCACCACGCACCGTATGGTGGATTGCGGAGTATGTATGTAGATGTAGATGACGGGCATGTCCACCAGCTGGAGGGTAACTGGAGCTGCTGCTGGAGGCTGCAAAGTCCTAGGCTCATCAGGTGGAGGTGCTGATGCAGATGGAAGAGGAGGCTGGAACTCCGGCAGATAGACAGCACCCAGTGACTGGGGCACAGGTGCCTACCAGATGCAGAGTGGATTTCCATGGTGTGGGACCTCCCAGTCTCCTACCCAGAGGATGCAGACACAGGAGCTGTTCTGACACACAGTGACTACTGGTAACCAATAGGGACACAGACCAAAACCACACACCATGACTGCTGTCTGTGTCGGAAAACCCAGTACAATGTAATATGATGGTGGATGAGATCCCGGATGGAGGAGGGGGAGGAGCATTCTTTGCTGGCACCCGTAGAGAAGCTTTGCAGGGCTGCAGGAACCAATAGGACATATCCGATAGGCCATCAGAAAAAAGCTTTAAGTCCTCCTCAGTGGGGAAGTCCTGCAGATATTTTTTCATTTGAGTCTTAAAAGTGTGAACCACATGCTCAGTTTCCCCATTAAACTATCGGTGAAAGGGAGGCAAGCAAACATGGTGGATGCCTGATTGCACATAGAAATAGTGAAATGCTTGAGACAGGGTCAAGAGTAACCGGGAGACTGTCCATAGAAAAAATTTTTTAAGAGAAGCTGAACAGAGACTTCGGTAGTGGCTGGCATATAGAAAACAAGGATGACAATCACTCAAAACATATTCAGAAATGGACCTGCAAAATCGACGTGGATACCTTCCCAGGGCTGTGGTGCTGGAGGCCATGGGGAGAACGAGCTTGTGGAGCCACCTGAGATTAGCACGCTGGAACACACAGCAACCAAGCTGTAAAACTTCCCACCCCAAATCCCAGGAATAACCACTTTGGAAACTGTGTCGTCCGAGGGGATGAGAATGACTCATCTAAGACTGAGGGACAATGGCACAAGACAAAGTAGTTATGAAGCGGATTGGAAGCATGGCCCAGAGGACAAGAAGACCATCCCTTCTCGATGATATGGATGACCTGCATGAGGGTGAGGTCAGACGCTGTTGCCTTGACAGCTCGGGTGCTAGTGATTGGAAACCCGTCTACCACCTCTTGGTGGGAGGAGATACCAAAGTAAAAACACACAAGCTACTCTAAATCAAAGTCAGGGTCTGGGCCAACGAGCACCCAGTGAGGTGGAAATGAATGATGTAGTTGTTTTTGAAAGGGAACAAGGCTTACTGCTGCAATCTGTGGGCTGCCTTATCGGGGACCAGGGAAGACATACTAAATAACCAAATTAATTGGTTGTGGCCCCTAATTAGTTGGAATTTGGTGCCATACAATAAAATGTGAAATTTGGTGGCCACATACATAGTGGTAAAAGCCTCCTGCCCGATCTGAGAATAGTGGACCTGTGCTGGGATGAGTGTTTTGATTGCAAACACCTGTCAGGAAGGTCGCAGTTCGTAGTAATAGACGGCAAATCATCGAGTAAAACTGAAGTGATATCAGGTGTTCCTCAGGGAAGCGTCCTGGGACCTCTGCTGTTCCTGACCTATATAAATGATCTGGGTGACAATCTGAGCAGTTCTCTTAGGTTGTTCGCAGATGATGCTGTAATTTACCATCTAGTAAGGTCATCCGAAGACCAGTATCAGTTGCAAAGCGATTTAGAAAAGATTGCTGCATGGTGTGGCAGGTGGCAGTTGACGCTAAATAACGAAAAGTGTGAGGTGATCCACATGAGTTCCAAAAGAAATCCGTTGGAATTTGATTACTCGATAAATAGTACAATTCTCAAGGCTGTCAATTCAAGTAAGTACCTGGGTGTTAAAATTACGAACAACTTCAGTTGGAAAGACCACATAGATAATATTGTGGGGAAGGTGAGCCAAAGGCTGTGTTTCATTGGCAGGACACTTAGAAGATGCAACAAGTCCACTAAAGAGACAGCTTACACTACACTTGTTCGTCCTCTGTTAGAATATTGCTGTGCGATGTGGGATCCTTACCAGGTGGGATCGATGGAGGACATCAAAAGGGTGCAAAAAAGGGCAGCTCGTTTTACATTATCACGTAATAGGGGAGAGAGAGTGGCAGATACGATACGCGAGTTTGGATGGAAGTCATTAAAGCAAAGACGTTTTTGTTGCTGCGAGATCTATTTACTAAATTTCAGTCACCAATTTTCTCTTCCGAATGCGAAAATATTTTGTTGAGCCCAACCTACATAGGTAGGAATGATCATCAAAATAAAATAAGAGAAATCAGAGCTCGAACAGAAAGGTTTAGTTGTTCGTTTTTCCCGCACGCTGTTCGAGAGTGGAATAGTAGAGAGATAGTATGATTGTGGTTCGATGAACCCTCTGCCAAGCACTTAAATGTGAATTGCAGAGTAATCATGTAGATGTAGATGTAGATGTGGCTGCTCCGAGCCATCTGCATTCCCGTGGGTGAGAATTGCCGCTGTACTGTATTGCAAGGTGTCTGTATAAAAAATAAAATTAAAAAGAATTGGTTTGCCAGAATCAAAATTAGCTAAAGGTGTTCCTTGAGCATAGTGAAAGCATGGTTGCACGCAGAAGACTAGATCGAAGAAGCAGACTAGTGGAGGAGGAGGTAGAGAGGGTCCGTAATGATGGACACCTTGGAAATGAACTGGTGGTAGTAGGCAATTTTAACTAGGAAGAATTGCAGTTTTTGCAGCTATGAGGGAGGCAGCAGGTCTATAATGGCCCTCACAAGACTTTCCATAGGCCTGACACTCTGCCATGAGATGGGGTGGCCCACATACTTGAGAGATGGTTGGAAAAATTTAGACTTTTGCAGATTGCAATGCAGACTTGCAGCCTGGAGTTTTTGAAAAAGGGCTTGGAGATCATGCAGGTGGTTGCTCATAATACATCCGGTAATGACAGTGTAATCCTTGCAGTTGAAACTGGGTGGAATAGTGGACGTGACCTGTTCCAGATAGCGTTGAAAATTTAAGGGGCACTTGCCATCCCAAACATCAACCATTGCTATTGATACAGGCCAAAACGTGTATTAGGAACTATGATACTCTTAAACTTGTCATCCAGGGGTAATTAGTGATATGCTTCAGAATGATCAAGTTTGGAGAAGAATTGACCCCCTGCGAGATGCGTGAACAGTTCATTCAGATTTGGCAATGGGTACATGTCAATGACAGACCATGAATTCGTGATGACCTTAAAATAGCTGTGAAGCTGGAATTTACTAGATGATTTCTTCGTGAGGACAAGGAGTGTGGCCCATTCACTAGCACAGAGATTCCTATGACTGACAGACGACTTTGGCTGGTAGCAACTGCATGGAGTACATGACTGAAAAGCCAAGGGTCTGAAAGGCATCTCTCCATAAAAAGTTTTGCTGGTCTAGCTTCATGGAAGACAGTAAAGATAATAGGCCGTTACTGATTTATAGGTAACTTCAGCTGTGAACTGGCCAAGCAAAGGGACTTGCTGTTTACAGTAACTATGGAGGTGCCTGTTTATTGGTGACAGTGGTGGAGAGCCGAGGTCCGAATCTGTTTGGGCACTAAGCAAGGAAACTGCCATACCGATTTCTACCTGCAGGCGCAGTTTTTGCAAGAGAACCAAAACCTTGGTAAAAAGCTTGTTGGAATCCTTATCAGGAACAGGCCCTGATGAGAACACTTCCTGGATATCCATATCCATGTTCTCTGTTGTTGTGTTCTGTGCAGTTGAGTGGCAGACCATCACAATGTGGCCCTTTTTTTTTTTTAATCACTGATGACAGGTGGTCCAACAACAGCAGCAGGGAGCGGCAACTTGAACAGCATTTACGCGCCGTATGGAAGCCATCAGGTCAGCTGCCTTGCACCTTTGCTACGTCATCCTCCCCAGATGCAGTGGATGCAGCTGGGCCACCCTGTACCGCTCTGATATCACACCAGGCATCCAGCTGCCGACCAGTGGTGTGTGAGATGTCATATGATTGGGCAGTTGGAAAAATCTCTTCAAGAGGGAGGGTTCTCTGATTGGAGGACCCATTGCTGGACTGGAATTCCTTATCCAGGGTGGAGCAGATGATAACATTGCAAACCTCAGCCAGATGCAGATGTCTGTCCAGTTTCAGCGGAAGCCTCTCAGCCTGCAAGATCCAGGCAGTCACAAAGGGTAGGATTATTGGTAATTGGGAGCTCCAATGTTAGGTGCGTTATGGGGGCTCCTTAGGGACATAGCTGCCAAGAAGGGGAAGAAACCCAGTGTGCACTCCGTGTGCATACTGGGTGGAGCCATTCCAGACGTGGAAAGGGTCCTTCCGGACGCCATTAAGAGCACTGGGCGCAACCAACTGCATGTGGTGGCTCACGTCGGTACTATTGATTTGTGTCGCTTTGGATCAGAAGAGTTTCTCTCTGGTTTCAAGCAGTTCACAGAAGTGGTAAAAGCTGCCAGTCTTGCTTGTGAGATGAAAGCAGAGCTCACGACAAAATGCAGCATAGTCAACAGGACCATTTGTGGGTGTCTGGTACAGAGCCGAGTGGAAGGTCTGAACCAGAGACTCAGACAATCTAGGCTGCAGTTTCCTCAACTTGCACCATAGGATGGTTGGGTTTCAGGTTCCACTGAATATGTCAGGAGTCCACAACACATAGGAGGTGGCTACACAGGTAGCAGGGGCTCTGTGGCATAGACTGGGCAGTTTTTTAGGTTAGAGAGTCTTGGGGGAAAACACAAAAAGGGTTTCAGTCTCAGAGGATACAGACTGAACACAGGAGAAACATAGATACAGGAACCTTCAGTATACCAGCTGTAAATTGCCGTAGCTGTGTTGGGAAGCACCAAACCTCCAAGTGCTAATAGAGAGCACTGATGTTCAAATCATTATAGGCATGAATGCTGGCTAAAGCCAGAGATAAGTTCAGCCGAATTTTTTGTGAAGAACATAATGGTGTTTCGAAAGGATAGGCTAAAAACAGTTGACGGTGATGTGTTTGTTGCTGTTAGGAGTAGTTTATCTTGTTGCAAAACTGAAGTAGATTTTTCCTCTGGGTTGATATGGACAGAGGTCATTCTTGGCAACTGGAATAAAATAATAACTGGACCCTTTTACCAAACTCCCAATTCAGATGTTACAGTTACTGAAAGATTCAAAGAGAACTTGAGTTTTATTTCAAACATGTACCCAACTCATACAATTATAGTTGGTGGTGACTTTAATTTACCCTCAGTATGTTGGTGAAAATACATCTTTAAATCCAGAGGTACACATAAAACATCATCCAAAATTGTGCTAAATGTATTCTCTGAAAATTATTTTGAGCAATTAGTTCTTGAGGCCATGCAAATAGTTAGCGGTTGTGAAAACACACTTGACCTCTTAGCGATAAATAATCCTGAGCTAATAACAAACATCAAAATGGATACAGGGATTAGTGAACGCTGGGTTGTCATAGTGAGATTCAATATTGTAGCCCCCAAAACCTAGAAAAATAAAGGAAAAATATACCTACCCAAAAAAGCAGATAAAAATTCACTGCATGCCTTCCTGAGAGACAATCTCCATGCCTTGAAATGAACAATGTAAGTGTAGACCAGATGTGGCTTGATTTCAAAGAAATAGCATAGGCAGTAGTTGAGAGATTTACACCAAATAAAATAACAAATGATGAAACTGATCCTCCATGGTACACAAAACGGGTCAAAACACTGTTGCAGAAACAATGAAAAAAGCATGCCAAATTTAAGTGGGTGCAAAATCTCTAAGATTGGCAATCTTTTACAGAAGCTTGAAATTTAAGGCAGACTTCATTGTGACATGCTTATAACTGCTTCCAGAATGAAACTTTGTCTCTAACCTGCCAGAAAATCCAGACAGATTTTGGTCGTATGTAAAGTACGCTAGTGGGAAGTGCCTTCTCTGTGCAATAACAATGGAAATACTATCGATGACAGTGCTGTCAAAGCAGAGTTGCTAAACACAGCCTTCAGAAATTGCTTCACCAAAGAAGATGAAGGAAATATCCCAGAATTCAAATCAAGAACAGCTGCCAACATGAGTAACATAGAAATAGATGTCCTCAGAGTAGTGAAACAACTTAAATCACTTAACAAAAGCAAATGTTCCGGTCCAGCCTGTATACTGGTTAGGTTCCTTTTAGAATATGCTGATACAATAGCTCTATACTTAACAATCATATACAACCATGCACTCAAAGAAAGATCCGTATCCAAAGACAGGAAAGTTGCACAGATCACACCAATATTCAAGAAAGGTAGTAGGAGGAATCCACTAAATTATAGGTCCAGATCATTAATGTCAATGTGCTGTAAGGTTTTGGAACACTTATTGTGTTCGAACATTACACATTATCTAGCTCTCTACTCACATGAAGTTTTTAGTGCTATTCACAAGGGATTTCAAATTGATTCCATATTTCTAGATTTCCAGAAGGCTTTTGACACTGTACCACACAAGCAGCTTGTAGTGAAGTTTTGTGCATATGGAATATCATCTCAGTTATGTGACTGAATTCATGATTTCCTGTCAGAGAGGTCACAGTTCGTTGTAATTGATGGAAAATCATTGAGTAAAACAAAAGTGATTTCTGACGTTCACCAAGGTAGTGTTATAGGCCCATTGCTGTTTCTTATGTATGTAAACAATTTAGGAGACAATCTGAGCAGCTGTCTTAGGTTGTTTGCAGATGATGCTGTCATTTATCGATTAGTAAAATCATCAGAAGGTCAAAACAAATTGCATAACAATTTAGAAAAGATATCTGTATGGTGCAAAAATTGGCGATTGACCATAAGTAATGTAACGTATGAGGGCACCCATGTGGGTGCTAAAAGGAATCTGTCAAACTTTGGTTACACAATAAATCAGCCAAATCTAAAGTCGGTAAATTCAACTAAATACCTAGGGTTTTCTATTATGAATAACTTAAAGTGGAAAGAACAGATTGAAAATGTGGGAAAGGCTAACCAACGACTGAGCTTTATTGGCAGGACACCTAGAAAATGTAACAGATCTACTAAAGAGACTGCCAACTCTATGCTTGTCTGTCCTCTTTTAGAATATTGCTGAGCAGTGTGGGATTCTTACCAGATATGATTGACGGAGTGCATTGATAAAGTTGAAAGAAGGGCAGCACGTTTTGTATTATTGGGAAATAGGGGAGTGAGTGCCATTGAAATGATACAGGATTTGGGGTGGACATCATCAAAATGAAGGCGTTTTTCTTTTCGGTGGTTTATTCTCACAAAGTTTCATTCACCGACCTTCTCCTCCAAATGTGAAAATATTTTGTTGACACTGATCTATAAAGGGAGAAACGATCATCACAATAAAATAAAGGAAATCAGAGCTCGCACAGTAAGATATAGGTGTTGGTTTTTTCTATGCTTGATAAGACTGATAGTGCTGCTTCTTGCATTGGTAGGATTTGACTCTAGCTACCATGATGTGCATGCAGTGGTGATAATAGGAATACACAATGAACATATGTTGTCGAATGGCAATGAGGAAGGTTCCCGCTACTGGGACAACTGCTGCAATGCTTAATACAAGGTAAATGGAAATGCCGTGTGGCTAGATCCTCCTGTCGGGTAGACCGTTCGCCTGGTGCAAGTCTTTCGAGTTGACGCCACTTCGGCGACTTGCGTGTCGATGGGGATGAAATGGTGATGAAAGACACACAACACCCAGTCATCACGAGGCAGAGAAAATCCCTGGCCCTGCCGGGAATCGAACCCAGGACCCCATGCGCGGGAAGCGAGAACGCTACCGCAAGACCATGGGCTGCGGTCCCTAATACAAGGTGATAGAAATCCATAACGAAAATCATGCCAAACATACATCTGCATCTGTAACTTGGAAGGCGTGGAAACGTTGCTTCCCAATCTTCCACTGCCTCAGCAAACAGCAGGAACAGAGGAGGAAACAGAGCCGCAGACACAGGTTGAGAGTTCAATGCTGGCAAAGCCTGTTGCATGACTATGGTGAGACCCTTCTTTTGTTGCACCAATGTTTGAAGCAGAGACTCCATGTCATGATAAATATGACAAGCAACTGCACAATGGAAAACACATGCAAATACCACCCTACATGTCACCAATGTGTTCTAACCTCAATAACACGTAGACAATGATGGCCACAACTTGTTACAAGAAGATACTTCCCATGGGGTGGCTACACTACTAGTCTGATAATCGTAGTCAAAATGTAAACATGTAACTGGGTGCAAGACAGGCTAGGCCCGACTCTATAAGCTTTTGGCTGGCCAGAAGAGTGCATGGAGGAACGGCTTCATGCACATCCATTAGTGGTGGCCCCTGATGGTTCTACCATATGCTGACTCCTGTGGTGCACCTTACAACTGCATGCCCAAATCTCAGGTGAGGATTCTATGCAGGTCACTACCATATTCATTCTGTTGTCACATATTATACTCAGTGGGTATTCTTGGAATATAAGTCACCAAAGTGAATGATCAACATCGACATGGCACTGATAGCTATCTTTTTTGGACAGAGATGGCAGTCAGTGCTTTTTAGACCACATGATAAGTGTGAGTCATCAAATTGGTGATGCCTCAATACCTGAATCTTAAAGCCAACACAGTTGGTAACTTACCTATTGATGAAGAGAATACTGTAACACTGCAATTAAATGATTCAAATGGCTCTGAGCACTATGGGACTTAACTTCGGAGGTCATCAGTCCCCTAGAACTTAGAACTCCTTAAACTTAACTAACCTAAGGACATCACCCACATCCATGCCCGAGGCAGGATTCGAACCTGCGGACGTAGCAGTCACATGGTTACAGACTGTAGTGCCTAGAACCGCTCGGCCACCCCGGCCGGCACACTGCAATTAACCCTCAAGCAAGTACTGACCCTACAACGTATCTTAGAAGACAGGTGAAGGAAAGGCAAACCAATGTTTGTAGTATTTGTAGACTTAGAGAAAGCTTTTGACAATGTTGACTGGAATACTCTCTTCAAAATTCTAAAGGTAGTGGGGGTAAAAAATGGGGGGTGAAAGGCTATTTATGACTTCTATAGAAACCAGACAGCAATTATAAGAGTTGAGGGGCATGAAAAGGAAGCAGTGGTTGAGAAAGGAGTGAGACAGGGTTGTAGCCTATCCCAGATGTTGTTCAGTTTGTACACTCAACAAGCATTAAAGGAAATCAAAGAAACTTTGGAGTAGGAATTAAAGTTCAGAGAAAAGAAATAAAAACTTTGAAATCTGCCAATGATATTGTAATTCTGTCAGAGACAGCAAAGGATTTGAAAGAGCAGTTGAACAGAATGGATATTGTCTTGAAAGGGAGGATATATGATGAACATCAACAAAAGCAAAACAAGGATAATGGAATGTAGTCAAATTAAATCAGGTGATGCTAAGTGAATTAGGTTAAGAAACAAGACACTTCTAGTAGTAGATGAGTTTTGCTATTTGTGCAGCAAAATGACTGATGATTGTTGAATTATAGAGGATATAAAATGTGGACTGGCAATGGCAAGAAAAGCATTTCTGAAGAAGAGAAATTTGTTAACTTTGAATGTAGATTTAAGTGTTAGGACATCTTTTATGAAGGTATATGTGTAGTGTGTAGCCATGTACGGCACTTAAACATGGACAATAAATAGTTTACATGGAAAGAGCATAGAAGCTTTCAAAATATGGTGCTAAGACTGTTGAAGATTAGATAGGTAAACTCTCATAATTAATGAGGATGAGACAAGAAATTTATGGCACAAGAGGAGTTGATTGATAGGACACATACTGAAACATCAAGAGATCACCAATTTACCCTTGGAGGGAAGTGGGGGGGGGTACAAATTGTAGAGGGAGACTAAGAAATAAATACAGTAAGCAGATTCAAAAGGATGTTGGTTTAAGTAGTTATTTGGAGATGAAGAGGCTCACACAGGGTAAAGTAGCATGGAGAGCTGCATCAAATCAGTCTGTGCGCTGTAGACCACAATGACAAACATCATGGTAAGGAAATGCGTCTTCATATTTTCACGGCACAAATACTGATCCATAAAATTTCAGGAGTGCAGCTGCATAAATTTGACTTCTTCTTCTAATGTTTTGGCTGAACCATCCAGCCAAAATATTGGAAGAAGAAGTCAAATTTATGCAGCTGCATGCCAAAAATTTTATGGATCATCCTGGTAAGGAAGTCTATCTTTTGGATTTCACTTAAGTTCATTGCTTGCTTTTCTAAGCTGTCTACTATCTTCTTATGAAATATGCCACTGTTCCTTGGAATCCACAAGAAACTTATTACTGTTTCTGCTTGCTTATTTGTAACAAATTCTTTAATAGCGTCTATAATTATAGGCAACACACCTATGTTTCATTCTGGTTTTTTTAAGGCTCTTTATTACACTTAGAGAATCTGTTAATATTACTGTACTTCTTTGTCTGCAAGATCTGCCGAATTTTACTGCTTTTCAAACTGTGATGGCTTCCACATAATAGATTGTTGTCTCTTAGCTAGAGAATATAGGGCTTGATAATTTTGTGCACGGTTGTGTATTGCACTTCATGTCACTGTCGATGGTCTTCTATCCATCTGTATAAGTCTTCATTGAATTCAGGAAAATAGTATTGAATGAAATGTTGATTTCATTCTTCAAATTCGGAGAATCCTTGTACTGTACATGTTATTAAATAGTAGTGTATGTTCTTCTCAGAAATTGAATGGGGCTACAAATTCTTATAAGACATTGTACTTCTGTATTTCATTTTCATACGAGGTCCAACATTCAAGAGCTTTCATGATTATTGGCTGTAATTTATTTCCAGAGAAATAGTTAAATTTTTTGGTGTCTGGCCTACATTTCATTATGCGATTAATGAGAGGGTGTCCTGTCTGAGATTTGCTACAAAATGACATTAGTCACAAGTTTTTCTCTTGTTTCCTTTGTTTGTACCAGTACACACAACATCTTTGCCAATAATGCTAGATGGTTGGCTCATCCCTGAAACCTAGCTTGAAAAAATAATAAATATTAGTGAAATAGTTATAAAGTGTGTTTTTCTTCTGAAATTTCATTGAAAATCTTTAGAACATAACATTATCAATTTGAACATTCTGCAGTTTTTGGTGGATGGTCTTTTCCCATGTCCTGCAATCTAAAAATTTAAAAATTTTCACCAGTGTTAATACAATATTACCAGATATAACATAAAGACAGGGCTGAGACATAATCAAAATTAATTCCATTCCCATTACTTTTGTCTTATTTGTTCAACATAGACTAATTTGGCAGCTGAGCTGAGAACTGAACTGGTTTATACCTGTCACATACAAGAACATGTTTTATAGTCAAAACAGAATACATAATTCATTCTCTTGAAAATGAAGTTTGAGAAAGCCTTGAATAAATCAGAGATATATCTGTAAGTGACCAAAGAAATAAAACTGCAATTTATTCATTCATTCATCATTAAACACATTTTGTTGCTTGTGGGAGAAAAAGGTCTTGCTCATGTAATTATCAGGCATAACACTATTCCATGTAGATTTATTCTTATGACCTTCTGTCTATCATGCAGTGCACTATTTGCATTTTTTTTCCCTTAAGACATGTTAAAGGAATGTCTGAGCTTCACTTCATAGACTATATACTATTAATCATTATGGTGAACATGGCTAAAACTGATTCCTGTGAGACACCAGTACACTGTCAGCAACAATCAAACAGGAGAAAGATGAAGAATTATCTGGACAGATGAAACTTAATCCTCTCACAATAAATAAATCTATTCATTACTTGTATTTGTCTGTAATGTTGTGTATTATTCTTTTCAGTATCCAAACAGTATAAAGTTACTTGAATATAAGCCAGGATTTGCAGTACGGGGGCTACATTATGATATAGAAAAAGGTCTACTGCTGAAGATTGACTCATTCCTCCAGATACAACTAGGCAGTGTGTATCGTGGCTTATCTCCTGTGTCAGATGATGAAGTTCTGAAATTATATAAGAATCGAATTATTCCTTTAGCCTATGTAGAACCAAGGAACTATCAGGTACTTTAATCTTATTTTTAGATCCTTGGCTTATAACTTATTGTTAGAGCTACTTTTTGACATTATTTGTTATAAGGTTTTTATTTACACTTTTACATGTCATCCACAGTACAGGTCATGCTAGATAAATTTCAAATTAACAAAAAATGTAAGTAATTAATACATTTTGTATTTTTCAGGCTGATATTAAAACAAAAATGGTTCAGTTAGCTGACTTATTTTCTGTGCCAGAAATGGGACTACTATGTGATGTTGCAGAATATTTTGAGAAACATCATATTGATTATCACCCTGAAATTCTCTTCAGGGATGTCAAGGTATTTGCTTTTCTTTCTCTGTCTCTTAACTGCAGAGGCTTTTTTTAAATGTTTTCTTTTCTCTCGTAGAGAGTAGGAAGCATGTAACACATGAAAATTATAGGACAAGATTCAAATTGTTAGCTATGGCGTTGACAAATTACATTGAGTTCCTCTCCTTAATGCCATCACTGAACAGTTATCTTGCATCTTGCCCCTTACATTTACTGGAGGATTGCCTATTGTCTTCTCCTTCTACTATTGTTTCATCATGATTTCTGAGTTTTCAAGATGAGTTGCTCTTAATGTTGGCTTTTGGCGCTGTGTAAATTCTCTGCAGAGATGAACAGAATTTCCGTATTAGTAACACTACACCAACAATAACACATAAGTACAATGAGACACATACATCTGTATGCACTGTAACTGTTCACTGGGTGTGTTTGACATGGTTTTCACATAATCAGAAATACCATTTTTTACCATGATATGATGATTTCAAAATGCATTTTGGATTGAAAATTACTCATTGATTGAATAAAAAAAGTAAAATTTGCAACTTTTGAGTAGTTTTTCATTGTACTGATTATCAGAAGTTAGTGAACTGCAGCTGCTTCAGCATGCTGGAAGTTTGTAAATAACATATAAAGCAGACTGTAAGTATGTATGTATTGATTTCATTCAAATTTGGCACACAAACAGCAAAAATTTCACAGGTATCAACGCTGTGGGGTTTCTAACCTCCTATTTCCAATAGGAGTGGAAATATGGACAAACACGTGTTTTTCAGCCCCTGGCATTTAGGCTGTCTTGCAGGACAGGTGTATTATGTGGGAATCGATCTGCTTTGCAGGGCAGCCTACACGTTAGGGGCAAAAATGTTTTATAGCCCCTGATGTGCAGGCTGCTTGGCATGATAAGTATGTTGTGGTGGTAGTATTGGCCTGCTGTATTGACGTATTTTGCAGGGCTATATGTGCGGATGGGCATGCTCTATGCTATCTCCTAGTGATTGGAGAACTCCTACCATGGCAATTCTCACATTGGTCAGGTTTCTGTTGTATCTAAATCTTGGTTGACTTTTCCTGTGGCTGATGTAATATATCCTCGTAACTCAGTAGTTAATTCCTGTAATGTCAGAGTATTGTTCGGTACACCTTGCTCTAGATTTGCCAGTTGTGTGGTATGCCACTCCATAGTCGCCTATTTGCTGTTGGCTCTCTCTTGTACTTGTCCCATTGTGCTGTTTAGTTCCCTGAGATCATCAGTATCAACTGTTCTGAATACTGTCTTCAGTAGACTCCCACCTGAATTTAGCCATCATATCTTCTGAGGCAATTATGTGTGTAGTACTAAGGTCATCGCTTGGTGTAACTGTTCCTGTAAACGCTCATATGAAACCTATAATCCTCGGGGTTCCCCTTAGATGTCCTGCGATATTCCTTTCTGTCTGTGGCTTCAAGATACAATCTAGTGAATGTCTTCCACAGCATCCATACTTCATTCCTCAGTGGCTGGTTAACATGACATTCTGCTGCCTGGACAACAGCACTCCTCCTTTGAGCTTTGATTCCATGGGGTCTCCATTAATTCTCACCTGAAGATGTGTTAGTGCCATCAGAATTACTGTGAATGTCATTGTTGTCCTTGGTGGTACCTGGGCAGGAAAGGTAACTGTTTCAGTCTCCCTTCCCTTTCTTCAAGGATTTGATGTACATGGTTCATAATCACGCAGTGGACCCTGTTACCATAACATACCACTATTCAAATTATTCACGTTTGTGTCTGCGAATCCAATTATGAGAAATAGTTAGAACACATGTAAAATAAATCACTCTTTACTAACAAATTATGATGATTCCATTAATCTAGGACAACACATTTCACAACAAAACTGTTCTGTATACATCATAAAACTCATTACTCACTGGTGCAACAGGAGAGCCTACAGCACTTCGTATACATCCTGCACACTATCTTTTGTTTCCTTCCATCTCTTCTTACCTTACACTTTCTTCATGGGTAATAGCGCTGACAGTTGAGGTAACATGTCCAGGGTACTTTTAAAATGTTTAATGCATCCTAAGTGGACAATGGAAGTTTGCGTCAGTAATTACAACTTCACATTCACAGTGGTGATATCTGTATGACTTGGTACAGCCCCTTGTAGTGTACAAGAAATTTTCTCTTTTTGCTGTTTGAGATGTAAGGACTTGGTATCCTGAGCCGTTGGCCAATCTTATGCTCAGGTTACTTAAAATTACATTGCTAAATTGTCTCCTGCTGCTTGATGGCTTTAGTATTTTCCTTCTTCACCCACTTCCAAACTTCCTTTAGCATTTTTGTAAAATTTTATATTGATTCTCCATTTTCCCAATCATAGGTTTAATAAATTTGAAAGGCACAAAACATTTTTCCACTGTTTGCAACTTCAAATGGCAAAAGCTCAACACTGTTGTGCACCTTTGAATTGTATGTGGCTATGACATACAATAGATAAATGTCCCAGTCATTGTGTTGACTACTCACATAATAAATTAACATTTTATGGTGTATGTTGAACATGTTCAGTTTTCCGGTTTGCCTGAGGGTGGAAGGGACAAGTTCTAAGCTTTTGAGTTTGCAGTAGATGACATAACTTCATAATTAGTTTGGACGTGAAGTTGATGCCCTGATCCATAATTATTGTGCAGGTACACCAAAGTTCAGTAATCAATTGTTCATCATTGCTTGTGCTACTGTACTTGCTTGTAGATTCGAAACAGCAGTTGTTGCAGTGTTTTGTGAAAAGTGGTTATCTGCCAGTGTCCAATAAAATGGACACAAAATGTATGTACCCATCATTCCTAATGATTCAGACACCTCCGGTAATCTCTGAAGCAATAGTCATTGATGGCTCAAGTCACCATGTCGTGCACATGGAACATAGTTCTTGACATACTGATCAATGTTCTATCTTCACATTCTGCACCTAAACCATTCATCTTCCTTGTCCTTTACTGTCCATGCCCTTCTAACATTTGGTTGTGAGCCTCTTTTAATACTCCTTCCCTCAGTGCAGGAGGTACCATGAAGCTTGACCTGAACTTCATAATCTCACACAGTAGCTCATCATGCATTATGAACTGTGGTTGCATCTTGAATATCTGACAGTCCATGTCAGTGGTCTGCACCGTATACCACTCAGCGAGGCTTTGACCAGACACATTTATGACACTGATTTTCCTACTCAACTCATTCGTCTTGTCATGCTTCCTGCTGGGTTTGTGCACTACTTCAATATCAAATTCATTTAATTTTAATGCCCATCGAGTCTGTCTGCTTGATGGATCTTTCAGTCCTAATAGCCATTTTAATGGTGTGTGGACTGTTATAGGTTTAAATTTCCTGCCATATAGGTAACGATGAAAGTAAGTGACACTGTAGATTAAGCTGAACATCTTCTCATTAGATGAGTCAGTCCATTCCGTTTTATTTGATTGCCTTGATGCATATGCTACCAGGTGCTCATTACCATCTACTCAGAACTTATACCATTACCTGGTTGCTTATGTCATAGGGACAAGATAAACTATTTTTCATAATTTGGAAATACTAACACAGGACTAGTTGTTAATGTATTTTACAGTCCCTCAAATGCAGATTCACAGTCAGCTGTCCACTGAAATTTCTCACCCTTCTTCAAAATGGACTAGCAATGGCATCAAACCCTTTGATGAATTTCATATAATAATTACATAACACTAAAAATGACTGCAGGTGCTCCACAGTTTGTGGTGATGAGAAATTATGGGCTTTTCATCTCTGTCTTCACGTCATCATGGCAAATTACATGGACTAAATGGATCACTTTTGCCAATGCAGAGTGACACTTTTCGATACTTTATATTAAGTATGTTGAATACAACCTCTTAAACACTTCTTCCAGCCACTGCTTGTACTCTATCAGGTCTGTAGAAAAGAATGACAATATCATATAAGTAGACCACGCACAAGTGTTTTTTTGATCCCCTCAATGCTCTGTCCAATAATCGCTGAACGTGTCTGGTGCATTCTCAAATCCAAAAAGCCTCCCTGTATATTAGTAAAGCCCTCCTACAATGATAAATAAGTCATCAATCGGTACTCCAGCACTACTGCTAATTGGTGGTTACTAGTTTTCAGACCCATTATTGAAAAATACTTATATTGATCTAGATGTGCAGCTTTTCCATGATATTTAGTATCAGATATGCCTCTGTTGCAGTTCTGGCATTTAAGTAACGCTAGTCACAACAGAGCATGTATTTCCTTGTCCTGTCTGATTTGTTTGGGCACAGTGACAGTGGGGGCTCCTAAGTGGCTATCACTTTCTTCATTAATGCCACCCTCAACTGTTGATTGATTAATGCCTCTATTATTGGTTGCAGGTGCTGAGATATTCTGTATGACTTCTCACAGACATGAGGATTATCCCCCCTTGGGATCCTGTGATGCTTCACATCATGGATGTCACTGGCAACAGTCCACTGGGATTGATCAAATGCCAGAACTGTTTAAGTAATGTTTCCATGACTACTCTACCTTTTCCTATCAGATGCTGTACTTTTTCATGTAATGCAGATGCATTGGTGATTGGCTAATGGCAAAGGACCGCACTTGATCCGTCTAAATCATCTTCATCCAGTTGTCCAAATTAGTTACCAACAACCCCTTTGTTGGTGTCAAATTATCCACACAAACTGGAACCATGTGTTCTCCATTCACTTTCTGCATGTGTGCCTAGCTTCTGTGTATAAAACAAGTTACACATCAAAGTCGTCATTGTGTTTCTATGGCTGTATAACATAAAAAATATCACTCTGTAGGTCAGTACCTAAATGTAACCAGAGTAGTTTATCCATACTTTTTGCCATTTTGTCATGCAAACTGAGCCTTAATGGTTGTGCATACCTATTGTAAACAGTTCCACTTTGTACTAGGAGAACCTTGCACCAGCATATCACTTGCAGCAGTCTCTCCCAGTTGTAACAATGTTCCACTCAATTCGGCAGTGTGCTGCAAAAGATCAACTTTTGTGTGATGCTTATTCAAGAAACCCAATTCCAGGATCATGTGATACCACTTACCGACATGTGGCAACACTTCATATGTTCTAGAAAATTCGTTGCTCCATTGCAAAAAAACTCCTAAAACTCCTAATGGAAGTGACAGAATGTACATCTCCCTTAGATTTGAATCTGTTTAACTGCATACTCTGTGGAAAACATGCATGTCATCTCTCAGCATCACTTGCATTGCTGCTGCACACACATAAAAATGAAAACATCAGTTGGTTCCAGAGCAATGTTTTGGCCCATTTCGAGTTGCATTCGAGTCCAAATATTTGCGACTGGCATGCGACTTCCTTCCAAGATCACACTGTGATTGCTTGTGTTTACAGGATCTGTAATTTGAGTCGCTTGTTTGTTAGCTGTCTGTAGCCACTTCCTGCATCTTCAAATCAAGATTCATGATCTTAGTGCCCTGTTCTTCCTCAATACTTTCAACATTATTAGTACTACTCTCAGGCTCCTGTCTTGTTTTGCTTACTTCTGTAGATAACTCAGTGTGTTTGTTACCTTGTTTTTCTCTAAAATGTGCAAGATCTTGCCTAACTTGATCAACATTAAGTTTTGAATGTGTAACATCTCTTGCTGCAATTTATTAATTACCTTTTTGCGATAGTGAACAAAAATTTGTCTCTCTTCTTTGAACTGCTTAGCTATATTACTCTGCATTTCTTTCAATTGTATATTTGTACATTTTAGATTTCTCCAATTCTAACAGCAAAATCTTTAGCAAGATTAGCCTCACATTTTTCATTTCCATTAGCAAGATTAGCTTGATTTTTCTCAGGGGTTTTTATACTTTTTTCTATAAGAGCTTCATATTCCACAAAAATAACTGCTTCATATTAGAAAGATCTCCAGTCTCTGGATTGTCGATGTCTACTTCCTATTGGTTAGTCTTTGCCAGCAGGGTGGAGGTATTTTTATGCATAGACTTTAGAGTTTTCTGCTTGTATCAATACTATCTTCAGTTCTACTATGCTCTCCAGAACATGAATTTGTCAGCCATTGTGAATTTATTGCTATGCAACATAAAGTGGATCCACACACAGCATAATAAATTATCCTATACAAATACTTATGTTGTTTGCAGCACACTATTTATATAGTTAATAATGCCAAACAGTAATGCAGTGCCATGCAGTACTGTGCCCTTTCCTCAGTTATACATGACACTTACTTTTGTCTGTCTGTGGTGATGATCTGGCCATTGTAGTGAAATACTGCAGAAGCAATGTGTCATAATGCAATCATTCTATACTCTTTTTTCATGCATAATCCAACTGCGATAAAAACACTTCCCACATATGCCCAATTACTGATTCTATCTATTGTTCTGAAATCTCTTTTGTGACATACTGTCTCTATTAAATATCCACTATTATCTCTCCACAAATTTTCACACAATATGTGTTGTCCACTTGCTAGTAAATTATTATCACTGTTCAGTCTGGTGCAGTCTGATCCATTAAAATTCTTTTGTAAAATGTGGCACTACTTTGATTTCATTAAATTTTGATGAATGTTTAATTTCACTTGTATCCAAAGTTTCTTTGCTGAAGAACAGAGTTCTTTCACACTGCAACACATGTACAGTTTCTTCGTCAAAACCAGTCCCTTCAATTGTCCACCACTTTATCTGGAAACTGCATTAATTCTATCCCATCACACATCAACACATGGAACCATCCCCTTTGTTATTTAATAGTTCTCTAGGCTATCACACAATTGAGAGAAAGACGGTTGGTCATTAAACCCAGATGCATAGGCAGTTGCTGAATTCTACCATGTGCCTGAAACCAAACTATGCACTGCTTCCTAAGATTATAGGGATCTATATGTAATGATATTTTGAAATGATGAAAGTCACTTTACGGAAACACAGTTTATTGATGGCCCCTAATTTGACTCATACATAAATTCACAGCACACACTCCGTCTAGCAGCACCATAAAATTTAACTTGAAAAGTACAGTTTGATCGGTTAATCTGATTACTGACACACAATATAACTTCTTCCAAGATCTGATAATATCAGTGGTCAATTTGTGAATGTTGAAACACCCATTTGTTATTAATGGTGGCAACACTCAAAGATGTCACTTCCACTTCTAGAAAATATACTGACAAATCTTCTTCCACAATTATGGAATTACTTCATCCATTCATTGAACTCTTCAAAATGTTAATTATGCAGATATTTCTTCACATTAGCAAAACTGTTCTGACACTGGAGTGCACTTTGATGGTATCATTGGCTGCTCATTTCAGACTGAACTGCTTTTGCCACATCTGCCTAAGTGTGTGATAACTAATGGAGGGTTTCCTGATCTGTTGGTGTCGGCCCTTACATCTGGTACCTTCCAGAAGGCCAGCGATATGATTTCCACTGGAAGTAGTTGTTTATAATCAATTACTTAGTAAGGGTATCAACAGTGGTACTCTTACCATGCTAATTGAACACAAATGTACAGACATAGATGTTAATGGTAGGAGCAAAGGAGATAACTGAAATCCACACAGAAGGAAATGAAGTCATTAGGGAAGGTGCAAATACTACATTTACTTAAATATGTAAAAGAGATAAAGTGAGAAATTTACCAGTCCAGGACAACATGATAGAAGATTACATAAACAGAAATAAGCAGCAGCTGAGTTTTAAGTGCTATAACAGACTAGGAATGGTTATGGTTTCCATTCTGGGTAAGGCTATGACATTTATTGATTGACACCATGGTGCCAAGGCTTTCTAAAACATTTGTGGACTTGATCTCCTATCCTCTTAAATCAACTACTAAATAACACCAAAAGCAAACTCCAAAATAAGATCTATAGGTAATATATTTAGGCATCAGTGTGACATTCCCCAACACAAACCATACTGAAAATGACATGTTTTAGAGAGATATTTAGTGTAGTGTATGTAGCTTCACTGCATGCTTAATGGTCGATAAGTGCTTGAGATGCTTAATGATTTTCATATGTATTCAATCTGTTGCATTTATGAGTTTGTTTGATGATACAATGTGATTCCATGCTATCATGGATCTTTGCTATGATTGGCTGTCAGAATCAAACTGAGCACCTCCCATGTTGATCTTAGTGTTTGCAAAACTAACAAGCCATATTTGTTGTATTTTGTATTTATACTCAATTGTTATGAAACTATAGTGTTGAAGTGATATACCACATTCAAGATACTCCTGAAGTGTGTAATTTTTGGTATGGTTTGTTGTGCTGAAGTGTCAATAAATATGATGTCAGTGGCTAAACTCATTACTGTATCTTGAAAACTGATATAGTCAGTGACATCTACATCTGTAACTGATAATGCTGATTCTCAAGATATGACTTCTTGTAAACTGAACTAAACTCCATCTGAAAAAGCCTTGGAGAGCCTAATTGTACTGACTGACTGGCATGTCATCCTCGGCTGATAGGTGTCACTGGAAGTGAGTATGGAGAGGCATATGGTCAGCACATCACTCTCCCGACCGTTATCTGTTTTCATGACTGAGGCTGTTACTTCTTAATCAAGTAGGTCCTCAATTGCCCTCACAAGGGCTAGTGCACTCTGCTTGCCAACAGCACTTGGCAAACCCAGTTAGTCACCAATACAAGTGATAGCTAAGCCTGACATCATTTAAACTTCAATGCTCAGACAGAAACTGATTTTACCACTGTGGTGAGGCTGTTTGTCTTATTGTGAACTCTTTTTTTGATGTATGTTCTATGACACGTAAATAAAGTGTTGTGTTAGACTGCAAATCACTGCCTACTAATGTCATTTGCAACATAAAAATTAGTCAAATTACCTTCCATTAGGAAAGGGGGATGCACTCCTGGACTGTGATATAATTTTGGGAATGGTAAAGAGCAACAATCGGTTGTCATTTCCATTCAGGCTTGTAACTAGCCATTATCAATGCAATATTTTGGAGTTGTTATATGTGTACTAGTACATCTACACCTGTTTTCAGGCTCTTGTCACATTTCATTAAACATTACTCAAAACTTCTTCCACAATTATGGAACTATTTCCTCCTTTGACTGAACTCTTCAAAATCTTAACCATGCAGATACTTCTTCAAATTAGCACAACCGTACTGACACTGGGGCTGGGGTGGCACTCTTACCATCACCATTGGCCCCTCATCCTAGATTGAACTGCTTCTTGTGGGGTCTCCCCACTTGCTTTTTTTCTTTTATGACCCCACACATAAGGCTAAGTTTAACTGAATTTCACACCATACATTTTATAGTGCCATTTGTAAATCCTTTTGATTCCATTATTGTGCTCTATGCTGCTACTGTAGTTGCACGGTTGGTACTGTAACAGATTATCAGACCTTACAATATGCCTGTAGATTGTTTGTGACTGGTACTGCCATCTGTTGTTCAAGCTGCATACTGCCTTGGCACCTCATGATGCCTGACACAGAGAATACTGATAGCAACAGTCAGTTACAGTGCCAGAAAAAGAGTATGGGCACGACAAAGAGCTAATGCTATACATATTTTGGATGAAGGACACAACTTTAATGAAGCAACTCCCATTGTAGACTATGAATATTCTAAAGTTCGAGTACAGGAGCTATTGTTAACACTAACAGTCCTTGATGACAAAGTACATGATATTCTCAGTGATGCTGATGCATTCAAATGTGATGAATATGTAACTTGCAGCCAAGTGCATTTTTTTAAGCATGTCATGAGGCATAGAAGGGAAACGTGAATTCTGTGGCTCACATTATCATAAGTGATAAACAACCAGCCATGACCATCATTCCAGTTGTTCCACCATCTAATATCAGACTCCACACAATGAAAATTGAGACTTTTCTGGAAATTTTGTGACTTAAGCTCATTTTTGGGAATGATTACAGCAATCGGTTGATCTTGATTCCATGATATCCACCTGCCATAAACAAATATTTATGCATGGCTGCTTAGAAGGGAAGCCAAAGTATTTTGTCAATGGTATCACTGTGACCTCTGACACGTATGAAGAAACTAAGAGAATCCTCACAGCATGCTATGGTGATAAAAATAAATTATGCAAGCTCACTTGGATTGTTTGCAATCTGTTAAACCTATACACTTTCTGAATCCAGAATCACTTAATTCTGCATTTATAGACTGCAGCTGCCACTTTATGTATGCTCTGCAAATGTGTAAATGCTTATGATAATTCTCAGAAATTACCCTTGATGACATCTGCCAGTCCTGGCTTATTCATGTCTAGCAAACCAGTCTTCCAGAGGGTGACATACTTCAGTTGATGGTTTGTATAGGAATGGAGATTGATGCATCACTAGCTTCACAGAAGATCTGCTGTGACAAAAAACCATTGCCTTACACCCCTCAGCTGCAGTCCTTCAAGTCTGTGCTAATTAGAAACCAACATTACCAAAGGGCAAGAAAAATTATGATCAATTTTGCATCTTCTGTGATGAACGAGCCCATTGGGCGCAAGAATGTACTCAAACTGTTTACATCCCCGAATGGAAACAGAAACTGAAAAGTACTAACAGATGTTTTTTATGCCTAAACAGAGGATAAAACTGTCAAATTGTGGGAAGAATGGTAGGGCATTTTGCACTAATAAGAGTAGGGCATTTTGCGCTAATTGTAAAAAGCTGCATTACAAGCTCATATGCGTCGAACGTACAATGCGTAAGACCTCAGCAGCTCAGAGCAACGTCACATCTGTTAGTAAAATAGATGCGACTATGCCAACCTTCACATTCTGACAAACAGCTCACGTGCATCTCTTAGGACCAACAGGACTAAGAAAACTTACTCAATATGTGCTAGACAATGAAGGCCAAGCATCCTTAAGAGAGGGGGGAGAGGAAGAGGGGGAGGGGGAGGTACTGAGGCGGAGAAGATTTGAAACTGCCTGCCATTGACCAATGGTAGCTTAGTGTTTGCATGTTCGAATCTCACGCTAACTCCTCACCACTGTATAGTCTTGTCAGCTTTGAAATTAGAGAAGTTTGAGTAATTCTACAATGGATGAGGGTGGTTTGAAAAGTTCTCAGAATCACCAAGAGAGGTCAGCACTAGCACAATGAGTTGTTCATGTAATATTCATTGGACTGTTGCCTGTAAACACATGGCACGTCAGTGCTCTTGGAACAGAGCTGTGGCGGTGACGTGGCTCTGTTGTTGTTCCCGCATAGTGATTTGCGAAGATGGAAAAAATCGAGATTCAAGCAGTGATTAAGTACTTTGTAAAGAAAGATATGAAAGCAAAGGATATTCATGCCGATATCTAGAATACACTGGGGGACTCTGCTCCTTCATATTCAACTGTTGCCAAGTGGACAAATGAATTTAAATTTGCTTGGGAGAGCTTAGATGATGATCCATGCAGTGGTTGGCCAAGATGTGTCACTGCTCCAGAAATCATGCCAAAAGTGCACCAAATGGTCATGGAGGATCACCAATTGAAAGTGCATGAAATTTTTCATGCTTGCCAGATGGCATCTGAAAGAATATATCACTTTTTAACTGAAGAATTAGAAATGAAAAAATTATCTTGAAGATTTGTGCCACGACTCTTGATGCTGAATCAAAAACGCACGAAAATGGACATGTCGGAACAATGTTTGGCCCATTTTAGGAGAAATGAACAAGATTATTTGCACTGGTTTGTGATCACCGATGAAACTTGGGTGCACTACTGTACCCCAGAGACAAAACAACAGTCAAAGCAGTGGAAACATGCTGATTTTCTGCCACCAAAGAAAGCAAAGAGAATTCCTTCGGTGGCAAAAGGACATGGCAACAGTGTTCTGGGATGTGAAGGGGATTCTATTTGTAGATTATCTCCCTACTGGGCAAACAATTACTGGAAAATACTATGCTAACCTCCTGGACAAATTGCAACTAAAGATACGCGAAAAAAGGCCAGGTTTAGCGAGGCAGAAAGTCATCTTCCATTAAGATAATGCGTATCCGCACACGTGCTGTCACCATGGCAAAATTACATGAACTAGGGTATGAATTGATGCCACACCCACCTTATTCACCTGATATGGCTCCATCAGACTTCCATCTCTTACCAAAACTGAAAATTTTTCTTGGTGGATGAAGATTCACTTCAAATGAAGAATTGATAGCTGGTGTTGACAATTATTGCAGGCCTGGAGGAAACTCATTTTTGAGATGGTATCAAGGCACTGGAACACCATTGGACCAAGTGCATTAATCTACAGGGAGACTACATTGAAAAATAAAAAAAAAAGTTTCAGTGATGTAAGTACTTTTTTCCTATTCCATTCCAAGAACTTTTCAAACCACCCTCGTATATCAGCATCTGTGAAAGTGACCACTGCTTCAATGCCTAGAGTTGCACAAGATATTAAGAACATGGCACATGCCCACACTCTGCAGTTAGCTGATCCACAGATAGATTCCCAAGAAGATATGCCCATCAAAGCTTTTAATTGGTAGTGATCATTACTGAATGATTGTTACCAATAGTCTAGTGATCTACGTTTGTAAGCCCATTGTTCTGTTTTCCAGCATATACATTTGGATCCTCAGTGGGGGAGGGGGAAATGGGGGGGGGGGGGGGGGGAGTTTGCTGTCTGTGTGGAATTTAGCTCTTGTTAGCTTTGTACTTCAGGCTCACATGCACACTGACGACCAATCGACCAATGGAGGCCATTCTGGAGTCTAGAGCCAATTGGTGTAACTACGCATCGTGATACAGTAAAGACCAATAAAGATTCTCTCCTCCTTCAAGGCATCTTATCTTGTTCATGATCACTGAAGAGTTGTTCATGTACCTAAGAAACAAAATATTATTCTACATTATACTAACTGACTGAACACAGGAAGTAGATTTCACAGTTTGCATGAAAGTCTTCTTAGCAAAGTTTCCTTAAGGAACACTTACCATTCTCATATGCTGGACTGCATTACAAAGAAAGATGTAGAACTCACTTCTCCTGATAAACAAAAGTAACACAAATGTTTTACCTTCTGATCAGGCAATTAAGAAGGAGAAACTTGGTAAAATAAAGCACAGAATTGTTATTGATCACCTTCTCACAAGATCAATGGCACCCTCTCTCAACAGCACATCAGAGGCAGGATCAAAGGTTGTGCAAGAAATACTTGCCGTTCTCTTATGGTTTGAATACATCGAGCAGATATTATTAGTGATATCATGCAAGCATACCTGCAACTTGTCTTGCATGAAGATGACAAGGATGTGACAGGATTTCTATGGCACAGCAGTTTTAAGACAGTTATGGAAACCACAACACCAGGAACTAAGTAACAACTAATCTTTTAATTAGACTTCCATTCAGCAGTCCATTCTAGCTTTTAGCAATGCTGAGAGAACCCACTTCTAGACATGAAATTGCATTTCCCATTCCCCCATACATACAAGCCAACAACATTTTTATGGATGACTTCGCGTTTGGTGCAGGTGATGACAAGGAAACTATTGCTATTTATTATGAACTAATTAACAAAATTGGCCACTACTTAAAACTATTTACAAGACATTTGGAGAACTACAGTATGAGAGTTTACTACAGATACTACAGTTTAGACATATATTGGAAGGTGGCAATCTACAGCTTCTACATTAATGTGGATGATGTCACAGAAAAGTTATCTGATGGACCTACTATCAAAAGAAACTATTACAAACTGTAGCCTAATTTTATGACACACTAGGACTATTCTTTCCCATGTTAATCAATGCAAAACTAATATTCCAAGAAATGTGGTGTAGAGAAATTGACTGGAATGAATTGTTCCCCCAATGATCTGGCAAAATAGTGGAATACTTGGGTGTCCACTTTATATTTACTGTCATGCATTCATATCCCACAGTGGATATCAACTACTAAAAATCACGATGTTCTGATTCACATATTTTGTGGTGCTTCAGAATGATCATATGTGGCAGCTCTGTATGTTCACAGGGTTTACATAGCAACACAATGATTCACTTAATCTGTAGCAAGAATAGACTTGCACCCATCAAAAAGATAACAATGCCATGCCTAGAACTTCTAGGTGTACTTGTAGGAGCATGATTACTAAAATATTACTGCACAGCCACAGAGTACAACATTATCTACGCCATCTTGTGAACTGGCACTACAGTGACCTTTGGCTGGATGCACAGAGATGTTAATCAATGGAAGACTTTCTTCTGTAACAGAGACAGAAATTCATACATATACAACACCTAGTCAGTGGAAACACTGTCCTGAACATGGTAACCCAGCAGGTCACTTGACACGGGGACTTATTGGCAATCAAATGAAATCCCAGCATACTGGTGAGAAGGACCACCATGGCTTGCACACCCAGAAGAATTTGGCCAGCTTGTACTCCAGATGTGCATTATGACCTCCCAGGAGAGAGGAAGAATGTAAAACATGTTGCAGCACTTACTACACCCCCCAATCTCATAGACATTTCCGAATTTAGTTCCTACTGGAGATTGACTTGTACAACAAGCTGGATCCTGCACTTCACACATAAGATTCATCACAAAGATAAACTTTGCCGGAGAGTTGGCAGCAGTTGAGCTTACAAATGTATGCACTTAATCGATCAAAATAGTTCAGTTTCATGTAGGAAATCCATGCACTCCAGAATGGTAAATGGCTTGCAAGACTCCAAAATTTGATGCTTTCGTCCATTCATTGAAGATGGACTCCTTTTCTGGGAGGCAGATTACTGTTTGCAGACCTTGCCAATGAGCAATGATGCCCAATACTCCTTGATTGATCTCATTGCTTCATGAGACTCCTCATCTTTCAAACACATAGTAATCTTCATCTTTGTGGTGTTCAGATTATATTATCTGAACTTCGAAAAAAAAATTTGGATGCTTAAAGGTCTTCAAACCATTAAAAAAGTCCTGAATATATGTTTACCATGCAAGATCAGGTGCAGATTTGGTAGGTTCTCTCTACCTCGAGATAGGCATGAGTGGGGACAAGTTCAATATAACAGTGTTCACCTGTGCAACAACATGTGCAGTACATATACATCTCCAGTATGAATACCGACACATTCTTGATGGTTTTACAGAGATTTGCTAGTAGACACAGATTGCTTCACACCTTCTACAACAAAAAAGTGAAGACCTTTCAAGCCATCAATAAAGAATTACTGGGACTGTAGAACTTATTGACTACCTCAGAGACCCATCACTTCCTCATTAAAAAGGGAATTGTTAGGAGCTGCATTGCAACATGGTGTTTGGTAGGGAGATTGGTGGGCACCATCAAGCAGTGCCTACAGAAAGTGTTGGGATCATCAAGACTAAATGCAGAACAACTGTACACCAACTTAGTCTGTATTGAAGCTTCAGTAAATGCAAGGCCTCTCTCTCCAGGAGATAACACAGAATAACTGATGCTGGCACTTCTGGCTGGTGAAAGGCTTTTAAAAGTGCCCACTAGACCAGAACCTACCATCACACAGAATTTGACCATAGAATTTAAACTATGGCAGAAACTAGCAGATGACTTCTGGAAAAGATAGACCAAGTAATATATTACAGAGCTGAGGACTTCATGAAGTTGAATGCACATCTGCAAGAGGTATAGACTTCCAACCAGGTGACCTGCTTTTGATTAAAGAGGACTGATGCCCACAACTTGTCTGGAGGAAATGGAGAACAGAAAGATGTGTACAAGAAAGAGGGAATAAAATAAGGATGATAATACTGCGTACATAAGACAGGCAGCAGATAGCGTGTCTGGTTCAGCTGGTCACACCCCTGGAGGTTGACCAAGATTGGTCGGACATTGGAAATTATATCGTTAAAGACACTTATGACTATGACAGTTAATGCTTATGCCTAAGATACTACTTCTTCTAAACTTTTTTGTTATATTTGTTCTGTGGTTGGCAAATAAATAAAGTGCTTGATAGACTGCAAATATCAGCTTACTGATATCATTCATGACACCTTACAGTGCTTAAACATAATGTAAATGTAAACAACATTAAAGGATTAGGTCGTAGGCCTGTTTCGACTGGCTGACTGCTGCCTACATGGCAATATGAGGACCAACCTGTGATTGTGGGACATCAGTATGTCCCTAGCTCTGAAATATCTGATTCAATACTGGTAATTGAACCCGGTTCCATCCACATTGAATGCAGCAACACAAACCATTTAGATACGGAGACAGTCCTTAATTTCCTCCATTGAAATTATGTATATACCCATGCTTGGATTTGCATTGTTTTTGTTTGTGATTGATGTTTAGACAACATCTGAGCACACCAAATCACTCACTTGCACCTTGAGCACATGTTCCAAGGTGTCACCTAATAAATTACATTGAATTGATATGGTGCTGTTTCCGACTCATATTAAGCTACAGTTTCACAAGAAAGTAAAATTCACAAGAACTCAAGCACAATTCACTTAAAAAACTTGGTAATAACACACTTTAGCCTGCCAAAGCTGTCAGCTTGTGAGAAAATGCTTAGCAACTAAAGATTAAAGAACATGTTTCTCTCACTTATTTCCTTTAATCATGTGTGAAACTCTCACTGGGTGGTGGCACTTACAGTACCATATTCTAGTGCACTTTAGTAAGACATTAAAAACTTAGCATGCCTTTCTTACTGTGGATAGAACTGACAGTGCCAGAAACAAGAACAAAAAAACTGTCCTCAATTCTATCAAATTAATATTAATCATCGATTAATGATGCATCAAAGCATAGTAATGACATACAGAGACAGGAATTCAATAATGAAGGTTCAGCCACTCTGTTGATTCCCTTTCATTATAAACAACAGAATGTGAAAATCCTGTGAAGATTTGTGGAACTCCCGTTGGCCGAATGAACTGAGCCTTTGGAAGGCTCATAGGATCTGTACTTCATAGAAGCCATGTGCCCAAACCTCTGCTACTTGGATCTAACTGGCATGTCAAGATGCAGTCTTAACAAGTTACTACGTGTTTGAAAAATGTCGCTCAGTATGAACAATTCCAAATCATTCACTATCATTATTTAAATCCACGTGTGAAATATTCTAAATATGCCCTGATAATTTAAATCCTGATACATTATTGATAAATATATTTTAATATATATTTTTGAGCTGCTCCTCCTCAGAGCCTTCAATTATGAGTTGCACATATGACAGACCATCGGTATTAAGAGAGGAGACAACTCTGGCATTGTTTGAAACAAACTAACGCTACTTACAGGAAATAAAACTGCAAAAATTGTAATGTGTAGAGAACCTCCAGGTCTCTTTATCAGTCTACGCAATTTTTAACATCCTTGTATAACTCCACATCTCAAATGCTTCAGGCCTCTCCTATTCCGCTTTTCCCACAGTCCACAGTTCGCTTCCATACAATGCTGAACTCCAGACGTACATTCCCAGAAAGGCCAATGCTTAATACTAATAGACTTCTTTTGGCCAAGAATGCACTCTTTGCCTATGCTAGTGTACTTTTAATGTCATTCTTGCTTCATCTGTCATATAATATTTTGCTTCCAAAGTAGCAGAATTTCTTCACTTCATCCATTGTGTGGTCCCCAATTTTGATGTTACATTTCCCATTAATCTCTTTTCTGATGCTTTTCATTACTTTCATTTTTCTTTGGTATACTCTCAGTTGGTATTCTGTGCTCAGTAGGCTGTCCATCTCTTTCAGTGTATACTGTAATCCTGCTTTGCTTTCGCTGAGGATAGCAGTGTCATCAGAAAATATTATCATTGATATTCTTCATCCTGAATTCCAATTTCATCCATGAACCTTTCTTTTATTTCTGAAATTGCATTTTTTTCTTACATGCTTTTTAATCCAAGCATTTCATTCTGGTCGTCCATTCTTATAGTTTCTTCTCAGTTCCAACACATACTGTGTATTACCAGTCTTTCCCTATAACTTAAGTCTGGTTTCCTGGGAGTTTTGAACATCTTGCACTCTTTTACATCATCAAATGCTTTTGCTTTGTTGACAAAGGCTATGAATATATCTTGATTTTTCTGGCATCTTGCTTCCATCATCACATAAAGCACAACATCTTTCTAAAAGCTAAACTAGTCATAATCTAACAGATACTCAGTTTTATTTCCCATTATGTATATACAAACATTTTTTTGTCAGCGGCTTGGATGCATGAGCTGTTATGATGACTGCGTGATAATTCTTACACTCATCTGCCCTTGCTATCTTCAAAATTGTGTAAATGATATTTTTTTCTGAAAGTCTGATGTTATGTCTCCAGTCTTATAGATTCTATACAAGAACTTGAATAACTCTCTGGTTGCTATTTCCCCTAATTATTTTAGAAATTCTAAAGGAATGTTAACTATGCTATCTGCCTTATTAGATTGTAAGTCTTCCAAAGCTCTGTTAAGCTCTTGACGGTAATACTGAATTCCCTAACTTTTCCAAATTTACTTCCATTTCTGTTTCTATCACATCAGCAGACAGTTCCTTCCTCTTGCAGAACCCTTCAGCATATTCTTTCCACCTGTCTGCTCTTTACTCTGTGTTTAGCAATGGTATTACACATTACACCTACTCTTTTAATGATGATACCATTGCTATTTATTTCCCTAAAGGTTGTTTTGACTTTTCTGTATACTGCATGTATCCTCCTGATGATGGTTTCTTTTTTGATTTCCCCATATTTTTCCTGCAACCATTTCACCTTGGCTTAAGTGCTCTTGCTATTTATTTCATTCTTTAGTACTTTCATCACTGTACCTGTCTTTTTCTTTAAATTTTTGTACTTCCTCTGTTCGTCGATCAGTCAAAGTACTTCTTCTGTTACCCAAAACGTCTTCCCAGTTACCTTCCTCAAACCTTTGTTTGTAAGTACAACACCTGCAACTGCCCTTTTTTATAGATGTCATTCCTCTTCAAGTGAATTGCCAGTTGTGGAATTCTGTATCATAGTATCTAAAGCCTTAGAGAACATCAAATGCACCCCATCATTCCTCAGTACTTCAGTAGCCCATTTCTTTCTACATTGAATCTTCTGGATGATTCTATTAAACTTTAGCATACACTTCATCATTACTAAATTGTGGTATGGGTCTATACATGCTTCTGGGTATGCTTTAGAATCTAATATCTGATTTCTGAAACTCTGTCTGACCAGCATGTAATACTTGTGTATATAAATTTACAAATGCCTCAGTGTGGACCGTAATAAAGCTTCTAGAATGTTCTAGAATATTTGTAAGCACAATTTTCAACAACAGCCAGATAAAAGCATCAAGGTCAAAATTTGAAATTGAACATATAGTTGGAATAATTTAAGAACTGAAGGGAACAATAAATAAGGATTCATTCTTTTAAGCAGTAAAAGTTCATATTAAGTAGTTTACATCACTGGAGATTCATTGTACCAGAACATGCATACGTCAGCAGAGCCATTGTGCACATCATGAGACACAGAAAATTACAGTAATCCACAGCTGCAGGATTGAATATCTTCAGAAATATCCAAAAATAATGTGTTTTTCAGCAGTCAGGTTTTAATCAAGGTAATCACTGATGGAATGAATGTTGTAAATTAGAATAGGTAAACAGAAAAGGGAGAGACATAAGCAAGAATAGTTCAGAAAGTAAGTTCTGTTTGGTAATAAAAAAGGAATCAAGTACAGATAAAGAAAGCAGTTTATTTCACAAACATCTATAACATTTACACTGCTTTTCAACATAGCCCCCATAATTTTCCAGCCATTTCTCAGTGTGTGGCATAAGTTTATGTATTCCTTCATCATGGAATGTTGCTGCCTGTGTTGCCAACCATGTGATAACATGTGATTTCACCTCTTCATTTTTGTTGAAGCACTTATTGCCAAGGAATGATTTCAGATGCTGAAAGAGATGAAAATCGCTGGGTGTGAGGTTGGGACTGGATGGAGGCTGGCCAAAAACTGCACAAGTTCATCAGAAACCAAAGATGGATGACCACTTTATTCTTTGTCATGCACTTGATCACACTCTACCTTAAATTGTCAGACTCATCTCACCATTGAAGTATTCATTACATTTTCCCAGTAAACTTTGCAGAGTTGTAGATGAATGTCACTTGGTTTAATGTTCTTATCATTCAGAAATGGATCACAGATCTCAGTTCACATGCAGCAGGATTTTTGATCAACATTGCCATTTTGTACAATCATTGTGAATAACACATGACACAGAGTGAGCTCAAAATGATCATTTTGTTCTTCTTGAACCAGAGACACTACTGTGCATTAGTGGAACTGCGATTGTAGCAGTGCCACAGAGAAAAATTGAAATGGAATTTACTTTCTGAACTGTCCTTATATGTTTGGTTGAGTAAAATACTGCATAAATAATGTTCATATTGACATCCGCATTGCTACATGTAGATGTGTACTTGCAAACTACAGCATAGTGCAAGGCAGAAGATACTTCATGCCAATGATTGTCCAGTTTTGCCCTGTTACCAGGACCTAATCATTTGTGCATAGAATGATGAAGAATTACTATCTTTATGCCCTTGTAAGTACCTAAAACTCTCTTATCTTATTCTCATTTTCCCTACATACATCTTTGATCGAGGCAGCAAATTTGTTTCACAGCCCTCCTTAAATACTATTTCTCTCAATTTTTTTTCCAACAGTTTTGAATTTAAGATACCTGAACATCTCTGTTACAATTTCACATGGGTATACAGACCAGTTATCATTTTAGCAGTATATCTCTGAATTCCTTCAACGGCTCCTGTCAAACCTACTCGACAAGGAATCCAAACACTGGAGCAGTGCTCTAGAACAGTTCACACTAATGTGTTGTAAGTGGTTTCCTTTACTAATGTATCACAGTTTCCAAGAATGCTCTCAAAAGATAGAAGTCTTTCAATCCCTTTGCTCACTACAGATTTCCAGTTTACATTGCTTCACTGTTATACACACAATGTTTAAATGACGTGACAGAATCCATTAAATTTTAGCACTTGTATCTTGTAATTGGATACTATCAGTTGTAGTATGTGTGATGTACACTATTTTGCAAAAGTTAAGCATAATGAAGAAATGAGAGCATTTTTCTTAAGCAGTGTCAGAAGGAAAATCAGGGTAATGCTTCATCACAAGATACTGAGTGTACAAAAGCATATGAAACAAGTTATTTGAAAATTTCTAAAACTCTTCTCTGTGATAGGAAAGAAAGGACCAGTGAGCATGCATCTTCATGTCTACTAATGCATGATGCACATTTGCATAATCTTGTAATTCCAAATTTTAAGAAAATATTCTCTGATTAAATACTTATATTGATAACTAAATAATGATATCAAAAATTACCCATTTAATTCATGTCTATTTACAGAATTCTATAAGAAGCTGCCACCCTATCATGCATGGAATTGTTGAAAAAAATGTGTCTGAATACATAGAAGAAAACAGTTGTATAAGGAAATTTTTTGAAAGACTGGCTGCTGCAAACAAAAATCTATTCCTTGTAACAAACAGTCCTTATCGCTTTGTGTAAGTACTCATCTTCTGTTTTGAAACTGTTTAGTAGTCACTTTATGGCAGGCGACTTTAGTCACTCTTCTGTTGTTGATTTAAGTTCTATTGGGCAATGTGGTATTGATGCCTGAAAACAGATCACTATGGATGCACATTTGTTGTCTGAGTTTTTTGTTGCTCAGCTGTATACCAACAAATTTATTTGCTTCAAAAGAGATGCTGTTCGCATTCTCTTTTTAACCAAAGTTGTTACTTTCTTTATTTCTAACAGAAAGTCTCATGTATCATATAATTATTCTTATATGCTTACTTAGAAGATTCTCTAAAGTTGTATAAATTATGAAGGCTTTTCCGTGCAAGAATTATATCTTGTTTGTAAAACAATGGAAATATATGTCCTATTTTGTCCTTTATGGGTATAAGTATTCTCAATAATTTTGTCCGTAGTGAACATACACAAAGAAGTAGGGACAGAAACCTGTAGGGAGAATAAGTAGTTGCAAACTGTACAGAGCAGATAAAATATATCTGTTCACCAAAATAAATGTGAAGTAGTTCTTGCAGACATACATGAATATCAGAATAATCTCCAGATTTGTGAACTGATATTCGCTCCAAGGTGGGGAGAAGAAAAATTATGTAAAGGACAGAAGTTAAAACGCAGAATTAAATGTGAAGAACTAATTGCTATTAGCTACATAACCAGAAAATAATTTGTATACTCATGCAGATGTTTCCAATTCAGTCAAGATTTATTGTTGCAACATTGCACATGAAATGATTACATTTACTGATCAATAGTGCAAGCAGTTCTTAGGTACCAGGTATCGACCTATGCTGAAACACCCATATTAGTACATGGTGTAGCCTTTACGTGTAGCAATGCAGGCACTGATTCTGGCATCCAGTTGATTGTACAGATGGTCAGTCACAGATGGTCGATCATACAGATGGTGAATACTGTCCTGGGACATGTTATGCCATGGCTGTTCAACCTGCTCATGTAATTCTGTAAGAGTAGTTGGTTAATGAGTCACACACTCACTTCTCATCCCATCTTATCCTAAATGTGCTCAATTGGAGTCAAGTCTGGAGATCATGCTGGCCAAGAAAGTTGCTGCACGTCTTGTAGACCATGTTGAGTTTCCAGGACAGTATGTGGCTGAGCTTTTTGTTGGAACAACACATCAACTTCCTATTACAAGAATGGCAAAAGAACAGGTCTAACAACTTTCTGCATGTACCAAGTTTGATTAACATCCCTTCCAAAAATATTAAAGGCGAATGAGAGTTGTAGATTATCGCACCACAGACTACAAGGTCTGAGGTGGCTCCAGTGTGTCTTGTGTCTTGGATAAATGCACCTACGAGACAATGCTCACCAGGTTTATATCATATGCACAAACGACAATTAGTTGCATGCAGGCAGAACATGCTTTCATCGCTGAAGACCATGACCTGCCATTCCATCTTCCAAGTGCAGTCCTAGAACATATTCTCAACTCAAACATAATGAGTTATCTTGAGCATAATGATCTCCATGCCAACCAGTATGGATTGTGAAAACATCAATCATGCAAAACCCAGCTCATGCTTTCCTCAATTTGCATCTTAAAAACCACAGATCAAGATAATCGGACAGAGTCAGTATTTCTTGATTTCCAGAAAGCATTTGGCTCAGTACTACACCAAAACTTACTAACAAAATTTATTACTTTATTTAGAATTTTGTGATAGGGAGAAAGTGGCATGTTATCTTGGATGGAGAATCATTGACAGATGTACCCAAGGGAAGTCTGCCAAGACCCATGCTGTGCATGTCTTATAGCCCTGGCAGGCAGTGTTAATAGTATTGGATGTGTTTTAAAAATAGCTACCAACAACCAACGTGATAACATTTATCTTTATAACTTTTTATTATTTCTTGTCGTTACCAGTTCAAACATTTTAGTCATTATCAGATGGCTGCATCGTGTTTAAAGAATGAACTGTTAATCAACTGTTAATGCTTTGAATTCCTTGGTGTCAGTGACTGTAACCTAGTTGTTTTGAAGGCTTACAGTTTTTCATGTAGCAAAAAATATTGTATTGGTAAATGTATCAATGTGTTGAATGTTTTTCTAGTCACAATTATGAATACTCAGAGATAAAAGTGTGTCACCATTTGCTCTTATACATTGAACACTCTGATTCTACATTACCATCATGTTTTTTACAAACTCTGATAACAAGCAAAGACACTAACAATGTCATTTACTTGTAAAATAGCTAATTATTAACAGTAACCTAAGATGTTTTGCAGATAATACAGTTATCTGTTATGGAAAAAGTCTCAAAAAACTGCTCACTCAAATATTGGCTAAGATCTCAATACCAAAAATGCCTACTTGTTTTAAATGTTCAGCAATGTAAAACTGTACACTTCACAAAATGCAAAAGCATAGTATCATATAACTAGGATCTCAATCCATTGATCTCCATAGCTGAATGGTCAAATGTGGCTGACTGCGATGCGAAGGACTGAGGTTCGATTCCTGGTACTGTCAGGGATTTTTAGTTGGTGGAAAGACTGGGGTGTGGTGTACTCAGTCTTGCTGATTGAGGAGCTACTTGACTGAGTGATATGGGCTCGAGGCCATTAAAACTGATAATGGCCAAGAGAGCAGTGTGCTGACCCCACATACTTCCATATCACACCCTAAAATGATATTGGCAGAAGGTGACATGGTGGTCAGTTGGTAGCAGTGGGCCTACCAGGGCGTTACAATCTCAATGAATCACATTTGAAATCGAATATAGAACTGTAATACTTTTTATTACATGTATCTCTAGTTTCCGAGGATATTTCCAGTAATGAGCGATTATTAAAATCATTACATTGCAAGTGGGCAGCTGTCCAACAGCTTACTATTCCTTCATCATTTTCCTTTAATATTGAAATATGATTTCTGTATGACAGTGAACAACCTCTAACAACTGTGATGGAATCATTAAATTTGTGTTTTGCTTATGTGTAACATGGTAAACTGCGATCACTGTTTCTAATGAGCTGCACAGTGACAATACCAGTAATTATACTTGTAATTGTGCGAGACATGTCCTCATGTTGGTTCCTACAAGATATTGCCAAATCTTATTACCTATGATAGTTCTCTCTGAAGAAGAAAATGAAATGAATAATAAAAATTTTATAGTGCTTCAATAATACTGTGACTTCAAGTGTCACTTTTCCATCTTACATTTCCTATGCACTTGGATAGGGTGGACTGTTGTGAAACTCTTTCATTATGGACAATTCTTGTTAAGTTGGGCAAGGGTGGTTCAGGATTGCTCAAACACCTTTGTAAGTAGTGGTAAGCTTAGAGCTCCATTGCTTATTATTATTTACCAATTATTTTTAGTGCACTTACTTTCTGATAATACCGGTTGTATTTTTGCATAACAAGTGTAATCAGTTTTTGCCCAAACATTTGAGCAGTACTCAAAAATGGCTGCTTTCCTAAATACAACTAGGAATTAATGTAATATTGCAAGCACTTGACACAATGAAAAATGCCACAAATAAAACGAAAAAGTCACTCAAGAAACAAAATCATTACCAAAATGTGCCATGCAGGTGATAAGTAATTCTAGTTTAGATCAGTCCAAATGCCATGTCATTTTTCAGTTCTCGTAAAGTAGCCAAATGCTTGCTAGTAGTTATTTTCTTAAGGCAGCCGCATGCCTTGTCATTTTTCTGTTCTCTTAAGGCAGCCAAATGCTTGGTTGTCAGCTGTTCTCTTAAGGTAGACCAATGCCTCATCATTTAACTGTTCTCTTAAGGTATACAAATGCCTCACCATTTTTCTTTTCTCTTCAAACAATGGAAAATCCAGAATGGAATGTAACAATATCAGAGAAGGAAAGTTGCTACTCACTGTGTAGTAGAGATGCTGAGTCGCGATAGGCACAACAAAAAGATTCATACAATTATAGCTTCTGGCCATTAAGGCCTTTGTCAGCAATAGACACACATTCACACATGCGCGCATGTGCGCGCCCACACCCACCCACCCACCCACCCACCCACACACACACACACACACACACACACACACACACACACACACTCTTAAGCAAACACATTTTTGCGGTCTCAGATAACTGAAACAGTGTGGCCGAAAGCTATAATTGTGCAAATCTTTTTGTTGTGCCTATCGCGACTCAGCATCTCCACTACATGGTGAGTAGCAACTTTCCTTCGCTAATATTCTTTTCTATTCAGGTTGCCAACTGCCCGTGATCTCTCAGTGCACTTATCCAAATGTGTGGGATTATCTCTTAAAGTAGTCAAATGACTCATTATTTCCCCTTACCCTTAAGGTAGGTAACCAGATGACTTGTCATTTGCGTGGTCTTTTATGGTAGCCAGAGGCATCATCATTTATCTGTTCTCTTTAGGCAGTCAAATGTCTCATCACTGTGCTTTTTCGAGTGAACAGTTTGTTGAGATATGAAAAGGAATGATCGCGTACAGTCAGTCACAATTTACCTGTGACCTTTTGGTTCATTGATAGGATACTGGGAAAACACATTCAGTCTACAAAAGAGATTGCTTACAAAACACTCGTGCAACACATCCTAGAATGTTGCTTAAGTATAAGGTCTGTTCAGAAAATTCCTGATCATTCGTAATTCTCTTCCAGTGGTGTGTTGGGGTGAAATGCAGTTGGCATAACTGCACATGCCTATGTTTAATGTGTAACTGTCGGAAGTTTTGTTGTTGTATGTCTGGTAGTTACTGTTCAGTGCTGTACTGAGTAGAATATTGTGTCACACAGTTTCCAAATTTTGTGATGGCAGAGTTAGAGGTGCAATGCATCTGCATTGAATTTTGCATGAAACTCAAGGAAACCTTTACGGAGGTACAGGAAATGATGCAGGAACCTACAGTAATGAGTGCTTAAGCTGTACTCAGTGTTACAAATGGTTCACATAGTTTAAAAATGGTGGGATGAAAGTTGAAAGATGACCCTCATTCAGGATGATCTTCAATGTCTACCGACAATGCTCATGTCAGAAATGACAACAAAACTGTGCATGCCAATCAAAGACTGACTGTCAGGGAGATTGTAGAAGAATGTAACATTTCAGTTGTGTCACATTGTGAAATCTTGACACAGGATCTTGGAGTGCATCATGTGTCTGCCACATTCATACCACAAAAAATGATGTATTGTATATATTAATACTATTAGTAGGATCTATGGAATGAAAAACTAATCTAATCTAATCTAATCAAAGCTCATGAGTCAAGACCAGAAAGACCTTCACTTTGCAGTCTGTGAAGATCTTTTGGATTGCGTGAATGGGAATGAGATATTTCTTAAGAGAATCATACGTGGTGATGAGATGTGGGCCATTGGTTATGATATTGAGACCAAAGTTCAATCTTCACAGTGGGCTGGGAAATGTTCTCCAGGAATAAAAAAAAGCTCATCAGGTCAGGTCAAATGTCAAAGCCATAGTGATAGTTTTCTTTGACTTTGAAGGATTAGTTCCTCATGCATTTCTGCTGCAGGGACAAACTGTTAATCAATGGTACTATCAGAGTGTGCTGTGATGCCTGTGAGAAAATGTGAGAAGGAAATGGCCTTAAATGTTGTGAGAGAATTCATGGCTCTTGCATCATGATAATGCACCCACACATTCATCCCTGTTGGTGTGTAACTATTGCACAAGAAATGAAATCACTTCATACTCTCCAGACTTGTTGACCTTTTGTTTTTTAATTTCCAAGATTAAAAAAAAACCATCGAAAGGACAAAGTTTTGCTATGATAGATGAGATAAAAGAAAATCCACAGATGTCACTTCGCGCGATCTAGCAATAGGCGTTCCGAGACTGCTCCGGAAGTGGAAATGGAGTTGGGAGCAATGTGTCAACTGTGACAGGACTGGAGTAGAAAGTGCTGTATGGGTGGATTGGGCAGGTCTTGCACCTGGGTTTTCCACAGGAGTATGATCCATGTGGCTATCGGTTGTGATTGGGAGCTGCATAGGGAAGGATGATGATGTTTGGTTTGTGTGGCTCTCAACTGTGTGGTCATCAGCACCCGGACAAAGTCCAAATTTTTACACAGGCCAATTTTTACACAGCCAAATCCAGCCACTGTCACGAATGATGATGATGATGATTAGGAGGAGGAGGAGGATGATGAGGATGATGACAATACCCAGTTCCTGGGCAGAGAAAATCCTGAACGCAACCACGAATTGAACCCAGGACCCCGTAATCCAGAGGTAGCAACACTAGCTGCTAGACCACAAGTTGCGGACACATAGGGAAGGACTGGGATGTGGAGGTTGAGTGGGTGATGGAACACCACTTTAGGAGGGGTGGAAGTATCTAGGGTAGGATGTCCCTCATCAGGACACGATGGTAGGTAATGAAAGCCCTGGCGAATGGTGAAGTTCAGTTCTTCCAGTCTGGGGTGGTGCTGCGTGATGAAGAGGACACTCCTTTGTGGCTGGTTCTTGGGGTGGTAGGAGGATTGGGAGTGTGAGGGGAAATGGCATGGGAGGTCTGGGGGATGATGCTTGTCTGTGGAAGCTTTGGTGAGACCCTCAACATACTGAGCAAGGGAGTTCTTGGTACCGCAGACACTCCGTCCCCAGGTTGGCCAGGCTGTATGTGAGGAATTTTTTGGTGTGAAAGGGGTGACAGCTGTTAAAATGCAGGTACTGTTGGTGGTTGGTGGCTTTAATGTGGACAAAGGTTAGGATGGTGCCATCAAAGAGGAGAAGGTCAACATCTAGGAAGGTGGGATGCTGGGTTGAGGAGGACCATGTGAAGCGAGTGGGAGCGAAGGTGTTAATGTTGTGAAGGAACGAAAGTTGAGTGTCTTGGCCCTGAGTCCAGATCATGGAAACATCATCAATGAATCTGAACCAGACTAGGGGTTTGGTGTTTTGAGAAGCTAAGAAGGTCTCTAGATGGCCCATAAAAATGTTGGCAGGGACATCTTTCACTGGTAACACTAGAAATTAATAGACAGAGGAACTCTCCAGTAATAGTGATAATGGTCAATGCAGTAAACTCTTGTCTCCCACAAGTAACTCTTCTGTGAGTTTACTTAGCAGATGTTATGTAAGTTTTTAGTTTATCTTGCTCACACCATTAAGTGACTTGGCAAGAAATTGATTTATGTATTAGTTTGTGATTGAGTTGTTAAAATTAAATTTTGTAAGCAATATAATTGAGGCACAAAAAGCTTTCTTACCCATCATAAAATTTCTCCTGCACTGTTTAAATACATGCATAAAAAAGTTTTACTTCACGCTGGTTCCCAGAACTCCTGAAGATAGACGTTGACTGTGGGTATTGTATCACAGACTCAGACCCTTTGACTGTTCAGAGATGTCACTAAACCTGCCCAAAGATGTAAACAACCATACATGAGCAGCACCTATTAGACAGAGGGGGTCTGACAGCCAATCAGTTCCAGTCATTCCACTAGGTAGGAGGTACACGGAGGTATTGCCTGTAGTTCAGCCATGCCTAGATGGTCAATACTGTGGTTTGATCGTCTGTGCACTGTTACTTTGTGCCAGGAAGGGCTCTCAACAAGGGAAGTGTCGAGGATCACAGAGTGAAACAAAGCGATGTTGTTCAGACATGGAGGAGACACAGAAAGACAGGAACTGCCAATGACATGCCTCGCTTAGGCTGCCGAAGGGCTACTACTGCAGTGGATGACTGCTACCTACAGATTATGGCTCGGAGGAACCCTGACAGCCACGCCACCATGTTGAATAATGCTTTTCATGCAGTCACAGGATGTCCTGTTATGACTCAAACTATACACAATAGGCTGCATGATGCACAACTTCACTCCTGATGTACATCGCGCGGTCCATCTTTGCAACAACGACACCATGCAGCACGGTTCAGATTGGCCCAAAAACATGCCGAATGGACCACTCAGGATTGGCATCACGTTCTCTTCACCGGTGAGTGTCGCATATTCCTTCACCCAGGCAGTCGTCAGAGTTGTGTTTGGAAGCAACCCGGTCAGGCTGAACACCTTAGACACACTGTCCAGTGAGTGCAGCAAAGTGGAGGTTCCCTGCTGTTTTGGGGTGGCATTATGCGGGTCTGACGTATGCAGCTGGCTGTCATGGAAGGCACCTTAATGGATATATGATACGTGAATGCCATCTTCTGACTGATAATGCAACCATATCGGCAGCATATTAGCGAGGCATTTGTCTTCATGGATGACAATTCATGCCCCCATCGTGCACACGTTGTGAATCACTTCCTTCAGGATAACAACATTGCTCGGCTAGAGTGGCCAGCATGTTCTCCAGACATTGAACATAGATTGTAAAGGGCTGTTTATGGATGACGTGACTCATCAACCACTCTGAGCTATCTATGCCGAATCGCCATTGATGGGTGGGACTATCTGGACCAACAGTGCCTTGATGAATTTGTGGATAGTATGCCACGATGAATATAGGCATGCATCAATGCAAGATGATGTGCTACTGGGTACCAGAGTTACCAGTGTGTACAGCAATCTGTACCACCATCACTGAAGGTCTCACTGTATGGTGGTACAACATGCAATGCGTGGTTTTCATGAGCAATAAAAAGGGTGGAAATGATGTTTATGTTGATCTCTATTACACTTTTCTGTACAGGTTCCGGAACTCTCGGAACCGAGGTGATGAAAAACTTTTTTTGATGTGTGTAGAAATAAGTAAGTAGTGGCTCCTATAATGAAAATACAGGTATAAGAGGAGCTAAATGGCTGTTGCAGAATGAGCTGTCAACATCTTATACATTGCAGATAACACAGAAAATAGGCCTTTACAGTTGGAAAGTAGTAATCATATATATTTGTCACCTTTACATTCAGAAAATAGTAATCATATGCATTTGTCCTCTTGTTTGATAGTCGCAATTGGAATTTTCTTATGTGGTCAGGAGACCTCACTGCAACATTTGATTCTTACTCTAAGAAGATATTGTAATAACTATTCTGATTTTTTAGGCAAGTTGTCAGCATTTATCTTAATCTGCAGCACAAGCAATGATTTGATTTCAATATTGTTTACTGTAGACTTGTCTTTTTCATTGAATGCAAACAGTAATGCTTCTTCCTAAGGTAATTTATTTTTTGCAACATTTTCATGTGAAAAAATTCCAAGTTCAGTTCTGAAAGCAACAGTATAATAGTAAAGATTAGATATGCTTGTTTTCAGTAACAAGGGAATGGAATTGTTGGTTGGACAAGACTGGAGAGACTTCTTTGATGTTATAATCGTCCAAGCACGAAAACCACGCTTTTTCACAGATGAATCGCGACCTCTGAGACTGTATGATATAGATAATGAAATTCATGTATGGGACCGTGTTTTGAATCTTGAGAAAGGAAAAATCTATTGTGAGGTAGGCTGAAGTTTTTTAGTGCTTTTTAATGACATAAACTATATAAATAATTTGTACTCGATCTTATAGAAAAGTGTGGACCTTTCTTCATCTTACTGTAAATTAACTCACTTCTGACATGACTTACAAACAGAAAAGTATGTGAATGTATTGCCTGTTGGATTCTGTCTTGGTTTCTATGGCCAATGTTTGTTTGCTGATTTTTTTGATGTATCGCCAACACAAGTGGCTGGCATTTTCAGAGCTTCACCCTCCATTGCTGCTGGTGGAGTTGAGTTGAGCTCATAGCTGGAGATTACATGTACCTGTTGCACCAACATCTGAGGGGTTTCCCTGATTGTTACCACTGTGCTTCTCTTCTTGCTACTTAGAATGGTCATTTACTGAAATATGGGAATGTAGGATCTGTTCACCATAATGCTTCCTTCTTTCTTGTTGAAGCTAGGAAAGCCTCAAGACGAATGGAATTCCCATATTTCAGCAAATGACTGTTGGTGATGGCCAGAGTAGAACCACAGTGGTGATGATCATGGAAAAGCTGACAGACATTGACATGACAGGTGCATATAATCTCTGGCCGTGAGTTCGACTCCAATCCACCACCAGCAGTGGAGGATGAAGCTTTGATAATACCAGCCACTTGTGTTGGTGATACATCTGAAAAATCATCAAACAAACATGAGACAGAAGGGAACAGGCAATATGACAGCAACAGGTCACAAAAGCCTGAACTATGTAGAAAAGTATATATTCCAATAAATTTAGTCATCGATAAATCCAATGTTAATTAAATCCAGTAGGAACACTATCTAGTGTGATCATATAAAATAATTTATGAGTGAATGTTTTTGACAGTCTTCTATGAAAATCACCATAGAAAGGCTTAGTTGTTATTTGTTTCAAACACTTAAAACTTACTGAAGATTGCTGCTGTTTGTTATCGACTTCTCATATTCCATTGCACTTGTCATTAATTGTCCATCTCTTGTTTTCAGGGAACTGTTAAACAGTTACAGGAGATGACTGGATGGTTTGGACAACAGGTTTTATATTTTGGTGATCACCCATACAGTGACCTGGCTGATGTTACTCTTGAACATGGATGGCGTACTGGGGCTATCATCAGTGAGCTCACGGTAATTATTTTGTAAGAATTAATATTTACAATTTTCATTGTTCTGTAGCACATGATTACACAAAAAATATGAGGCTGTACCCACAAATAAGTGAGCTTCTGTGCAGGTGGTACAAACCTTATAAAAGGGACTGCAGAAAAGTAAATCCAAGAGTGTAATACACTTCATGGAAAAAATCTCTAGTGAAAGAGCAGAAATGAAAAGTATTTGTTTCTAATATTTTGTCACAAAATATGTCGATGACAAGAAGTAATGTTCAGATAGGAATATTAAGTTGCGTACACACTTGTGAACAATATGCTCACTCAGGGAAAAAAAGGTGGATAGAGTCTTGCTTTAGCATTCTGTGGGCCATACTGCCTGTGAGCACATAGGGGCATCTACATCCACATCTACATCTACATGGATACTCTGAAAATCACATTTAATTGCCTAGCAGACCTTCATAATTCTCTATCATCCCAATCTCGCTTAGAGCGCAGAAAGAATGAACACCTATATCTTTCCATACGAGCTCTGATTTCCCTTATTTTATCATGGTGATCATTCCTCCCTATGGAGGTTGGTGTCAACAAAATATTTTTGCATTCAGAGGAGAAAGTTGGTGATTGGAATTTTGTGAGAAGATTCCGTCGCAATGAAAAACGCCTTTCTTTCAATGATTTCCAACCCCAAATCCTGTATCATTTCTGTGACACTCTCTCTCATATTTCACGATAATACAAAATGTGCTGCCTTTCTTTGAACTTTTTTGGTATACTCTGTCAGTCCTATCTGGTAAGGATCTCACACCGCGCAGCAGTATTCTAAAAGAGGATGGACAAGCGTAGTGTAGAAGTCTCCTTAGTAGGTCTGTTACATTTTCTAAGTGTCCTGCCAATAAAACGCAGTCTTTGGTTAGCCTTCCCCACAACATTTTCTGTGTGTTCCTTCCAATTTAAGTTGTTCATAATTGTAGTACCTAGGTATTTAGTTGAATTTACAGCTTTTAGGTTAGACTGATTTATCGTGTAACCAAAGTTTAACGAGTTTCTTTTAGCACTCATGTGGATGACCTCAAACTTTTCGTTATTCAGGGTCAACTACCACTTTTCGCACAATTCAGATATTTTTTGTGAATCGTTTTGCAGTTTGTTTTGATCTTGTGATGACTTTATTAGTCAATAAACGACAGCATCATCTGCAAACAACCGAAGACGGCTGCTCAGATTGTATCCCAAATTATTTATATAGATAAGGAACAGAAAAGGGCCTATAACACTACCTTGGGGAACGCCAGAAATCACTTCTGTTTTACTCGATGACTTTCCATCAGTTACTATGAACTGTGACCTCTCTGGCAGGAAATCACAAATCCAGTCATATACCTAAGACAATATTCCATAAGCACGCAATTTCAATATGAGTTACTTGTGTGGTACAGTGTCAAAAGCCTTCCAGAAATCCTGAGATATGGAATTGATCTGAAATCCCTTGTCGATAGCACTCAACACTTCACGTGAATAAAGAGCTAGTTGTGTTTCACAGGAATGGTGTTTTCTAAACCCATGTTGACTGTGTGTCGATAGACTGTTTTCTTCGAAGTAATTCATAATGTTCAAACACAACATATGTTCTAAAATCCTGTAATTTAGTGGATTACTCATACTACCATTCTTGAATATTGGTGTGACCTGTGCAACTTTCCAGTCTTTGGGTACGGATCTTTTGTCGAGCGAACGGTTGTATATGATTGTTAAGTATGGAGCTAGTTCTTAAGACAGCAATCATCATTCCTTTTGGCGCATTTGAGAGCAAATTTATGACTTTTGGACTCGAGAACACTGCTCAAACATGGCATCGCTTCATTGAATCAGCGCTATAGGGCCTAACTTTTTCTTTCGTTTTTTCAATCATTGGCAGAGCAACATCAGCATCATTTAACAGAAGTATTTAAGTTGCTGGAACACTGTGTTGTCATCTAAACACTGCTAAATGTGTCTTTCACCAGCCCCAAGTGAATTTCCAAGGACATTGGCAGGATCACTACCATTGCAAGAGAGGATTTCACAACCAAATACGGGCAAGGAATTGCATTGATTTATCAGCATGGTAAATTTTTATTGCTGTCACTTGCCACAGCCTGCTGAATTACAGGAGCTGTTAATGGCAGCGCTCACTGGCCAGAAGAACAAGAGTAACTTGGCTATACCATGAACTATGTATATGTGTGGTGCTTGAAGTAACCAAAAAAAGGTTCACAGACACCAAACTACTGCCTCATCCTGAGCCTACTGCACCTTGGCACCAGTAATTGACACTAGCCAGATGATGACTCATGCAGTTGCATTGACGGTGTAGTGACGCATGCCAACCATTCGCGTTCTTCTTGCACAAATTATCACCCTCACAAAATCTGTGGAGCACATATGACAGAGAACTTCTGGCTATTTATGAGTTTGTCAAATACTCAGGCATTGCCTAGAAGCTAGAGACTTCATTATCTACAATGACCACAAACTGGTATCGTATGTTTTTTGCCAGAACAATACGAATCTTCCACCTAGGCAACACAATCAGCTAATGTTCATCTCGTGGTTCAGCATGATGTCTGGCACATCTCTGGCATTGACAAAGTGATGGTTGATTGATTGTCTGAATGTCCAACTTTTCCAAATTCCAGGCAATTATGTCAAGCTACACCGTGACATAACTACATCAAAACCATGGCCGTTCCTATCTATTGCTCACAGTGGGGATATCTTCAGTATGCTACACATTGATGTCATCAGTCCATTGCCATTATCTGACAGCAAGTGCTACACACTTACAATTAGGTTTTTACACCTGCTGGGTGGAAGTTGCACCGGCGGACATTACAGCAAAAACCCTGGCTTTCATTTTCAGGCCGTATTGGCTGTTGTGCTTGGGATGTCCACTACACCTCATAACAGACAGAGGATGACAAATTGAATCCAACCTGTTTGACCAAATCATGAAGTTTTGTAGCACAGCTCATCATAAAACAACATGCTGCCATGGGGTCAGTAATAGGATGATTGAGAAATGGCACCACCAACATCAGACAGCAGTGATGTGCCACAATTCTGAATGGACCAAGGCCCTTCCCATGGTATTACTCAGCCTCAGAAAAACTTTCAAACCAGATCTAGACACTTCTTTGGCATAACTGGTGTATGGCAAGATGTTGAGGCTTCCAGGAGAATTCATGGAAACAAACGCTCCATCATAACCAAGGGAGGATCAACAGAAATTCTTACATTGATTGCAAGAGCACGTGGCCTGAATGTGTCCACACCAGCTTCACAGACACAGTACAGCTACCACCTTTGTGCATCAAGACTTGAATGCCTGTTCACACATAATATTCACTTGCTAACGTGTACCTCAAGATCTGGTCGCTGCGTCCACTTTCCAGACCGCTCATTTGAATAACACTTGGCTTTCACCATGGGGGCTGATGTGCCAACATAGTGCAGTTACATAGTATTGTGTCGCACATACCATGTGACCGTGTGTGTGTGTGTGTGTGTGTGTGTGTGTGTGTGTGTGTGTGTGTTTGTGTGTTTGTTTACAAATACCATGTGACTGTGTGTGTGTGTGTGTGTGTGTGTGTGTGTGTGTGTGTGTGTGTGTGTGTGTTTGTTTGTTTGTTTACAAACAACACACCATCAAATATTTCGCACCAGACACCAGAGGCACTGTGTTTTGGGTGCGTGTGTTTTTATTTTCTTATACTTTGATTATGCTTTTTGTATATTTTGTATCTTCCATGCAGGTAATTTGTTTGTGCATAGTTGTGAGATAATTGATAATCTGTTCCCTGCATGTTATGATTTTGAATCGCAAGCTCAGAATGGTTGAACAAGACGTGTTTTTTGCTGCCTCTTGTGGCTGTGATCAATAAAACTACTGTTAATTGTTTGAGGGAGTTTTGTGTAGCCTGGTTCTGTCATATCGAGTACATGCAGGTTCTAAAAGTCAAATTATAGTCTGCGCAGCTTCTAGCAATACTTTTCTTGAGAATGTGGAGACATAGCAAGAAAACATAATTTGCCACAACAGTGTGAGGTGGCTGAGTCTGGGAAAACTGTTGAAAAGAATGGGCATTGCAGAATAAAATCCTCTTTATTTCTGGGCATGAAGGAGATATCTCATGATTGTGTTACAAAAATATGATGTGAGAATGGAGATATGAATTTGTGTCTGCACCTGATTTGTTTGAGAAACTGAAAGAAGTTGTTTGCCCATGAAATGTGTAAAATCTTTCAAAGCAAAACCTGATCAGTTTGTAAGGCAAAGCAGTAAAGATAATTATTGACATTTTCCTGTGTTAAGAAAAAATGAAGTGCCTGAAAGTACTTCTGCTAAGATGAGGGATCATTTGCAGAGTTTTGAGGCTTCAGGACTTTAAGAAAACTGAGCCTCAGGCCAGTTCTCTCACTTATTGCATCACTGCTATACTGGCAGAGCACCTAAAGAGGTGCAACTTGAAACTACTGACATGCAATCAGGTCACTTTGTGAAAGAAGTATTTAATTCTGAGCCTTTTTAAAAACTTTGTTTGATGAAAAAATTCCATATATGATAGAAATTACTTGGAAAATGTTCCTTCTATTCGGGTCTACTTATACACACATCAAAAAAAGTTTTGCATCACGTTGGTTCCAAGAGTTTGGAACCTGATCAGAAAACTGGAATAGAGATCAACATAAACATCATTTCCACTATTTTTATTGCTCTTGAAAACCAAACATTGCATGTTGTACCATTACACAGCGAGACCTTCAGAGGTAGTGGTCCAGATTGCTGTATGCACCACTACCTCTAAAACCCTGCAGCACGTCCTCTTGCATTGATGCATGCCTTTACTTGTCATGGCATACTATCCACAAGTTCATCAAGGCACTGCTGGTCCAGACTGTCCTACTCCTCAATGGCGATCTGGCATAGATTCCTCAGAGTGATTGGTGGGTCACATCATCCATAAACAGCTGTTTTCAGTCTATCCCAGGCATGTTTGAAAGGGTTCATGTCTGGAGGACATGCTGGCCAATCTCGCAGAGCGATGTCACTATCCTGAAGGAAGTCATTTACAAGATGTGCACGATGGGGGCGCGAATTGTCGTCCATGAAGACAAATGCCTCACCAATATGCTACCGATATGATTGCACTATCGGTTGGAGGATGGCATTCAAGTATCGTACAGCCATTATGGCGCCTTCCATGACAGCCAGCTGCATACATCGGCACCACATAATTCCACCCCAAAACAGCAGGGAACCTCCATCTTGCGCACTCACTGGACAGTGTGTCTAAGGAGTTCAGCCTGACCGGGTTGCTTCCAAACATGTCTCTGATGAGTGTCTGGGTGAAGGAATATGCAACACTCACCAGTGAAGAGAACGTGATTCCAGTCCTGAGTGGTCCATTCGGCATGTGTCTGGGCCAATCTGTACCATGCTGCATGGTGTCGTGGTTGCAAAAATGGATATCGCACAGTTTGAGTCATAACAGGACGTCCTCTGGTTGCACGAAAAGCATTATTCAACATGGTGACATTGCTGTCAGGGTTCCCCTGAGCCATAATCTATAGGTAACAGTCATCCACTGCAGTAGTAGCCCTTGGGCAGCCTGAGCAATCCATGTCATAGACAGTTCCTGGCTTTCTGTGTGTCCTCCATGTCTGAAAAACATCGCTTTGGTTCACTCCATGATGCCTGGACACTTCCCTTATTGAGAGACCTTCCTGGCACAAAGTAAAAATGCACACACGATTGAACTGCAGTACTGACCATCTAGGCATGGCTGAACTACAGACAACATGATCTGTGTACCTCCTACCTAATGGAATGACTGGAACTGATCGGCTGTCAGACGATGTCTAATAGGCACTGCTCATGCACGGTTGTTTACATCTTTGGGTGGGTTCAGTGACATCTCTGAACAGTCAAAGGGACTGTATCTGTGATACAATACCCACAGTCAACGTTTGTCTTCAGGAGTTCTGGGAACTGTGGTGATGCAAAACTTTTTCTGATGTGTGTATTTGTGAGCAAAGTTTTTCTTACTTGGAGACCAACAAGAGTAAATATAGATGTTCTTTGAGAGACATTAACGTACAGGCTGTGATGAGAATCCAACAAGCAATATCACTCATGATTTCAAATTTTTTTTTAGAAAGGGGCATTACAGTAAATTTGTCTCATTAAACTGATTATAAAAGTCAATGTACATGCAGCTGTTGGTTGTATGAAATTAGCACAAAAATAAACTGAATAAGACTGCCACTGTTTTATTTTATTTACTTTTATTGATTTTTGTGGTACACTTTATACCTTTGTTGAAATGTCAAGTTAACTACTGAATGCAATCATTTTAAAAGTTGTGGCCCTCCACTAAGCTTCACTTCCACAAAGGGCCCCTGAGCCAAAACAGTTGCCCATTCCTGCTGTACAGGGTTGAATAATTTCCTGTAATGATTTTGAGTTCACCAATTAAAAATTCTGGAATCTGAATATGGAGTATTAGCTCCAAAATACATTAAAGCTACTTATTATTCAGTATTTACTGACTAATGACAGAATTTTGTGAAAGAGCAAATAACTTCTAACTCAGTGAAGTTTGTATGTACAGAGTGAACCAAAACTCCACCGATAAACTTTCAGACATGATAGTATGAACTAAAACAAGAAAAAGAGGTCTGGTAAACACGGCTCTAAATTTATACCTTAAGATCTATGACCACTTGTTCAGTAGAACAGATGTTTTTCAAAGTAGTGAAGGTGAATAAGTGCTCATAGCTCTTAAGATATGCATTTTAGAGTCCGTGTTTGCTAAACGTTTTTTCTTGTTTTGGCCCATACTATCACCCATGAAAAATTATTGTTGGAGTTCTGGTTCACCCTGAATGTGTTTTTTCTAAGTATTTCAAATTTTTTATGAACAAAATTTTCACAGTATAAATTTGGAGTCAGTTATGCTAACGCCTGTTTGTATAATTTCAGTTAAAGTTTCTGTTGTCAGTAAACAGTATATCTCAGTATGACTTGTTGCACTCCTTTTGTTTCAGATTGTTTGTCATGTGGTCTTTGTGTATGATAAAGAGTTAAAACTATAAGGAAACACTCTGCTGTAATTGTCTTGGGTACGAAGCTGTTGCCATTTAATTTTACTACACTTAAATCTAAGGGACAATTCCAGTTACATCCAAGAAGTCAGGTTCAGATTTGGTGTCTATTCACTGAATACAATGATGCTGCGACAGAAAGGACATATTCCTATATTAGTGACAAAAATGGCCACTGAGCAGTTCATAGTGATTTATAATAATACCTGGAGACTATTGGGCCTTGTTTCAGCTGTCTTTCCAACTTGAAGTTGTTGATGCCACTTTTGAAGACAACAGTATCAAACAAATCTTGTGCTTCTCTTTCTCCACCATTGTACTATCACACTGCTTCTGAAATGAATCCACATAGGTAATGAGATTTGTAAACCGAGAGATCTCATGCTACGTCTGAAACCTATATGCATTGCCAATTACTGGACATATCTCCTATATACAACAAAGTAATCATACCTTAAAATGAAAGAACAATGTTGGATAAAATTTCATTCATTTTATGCACTTAACTGGCATATCCAATTGTAGCGTAACTGGAATAACCAATTGTAGCGTAGGGGTTGACTGGATGTGACCCCTGACGAGGGTTCAGGATGGTCAAGTGGAGAGACATTGGTGAGGACCTGTGATACTTCCAAGGTGTCAAAGAGACAGCATTAAATTAATATCCATTTATTGCTGAGATTTTTACAGTGATTCAGTCTCCTTCTCAGCTTGGCCTGGTAGGACCCTTGCAGCAAGAATGCTCTAGGTGTCGTGTCAGAGCCCATGATGGAATCTGCAGTCATAGTCTCTGGTGCTGTCTGCAGTTAGTTCCTTGGCCTAATGCTGGGTGGAGCAGTGGCTGGTGTGTCTCCGCAGCTTAGCATGACTGTGGACAGCCAATGAAGCCTTAGTGCTCTCATTGAGAACAGTTGCACTTAGGATCTGCAGGCCCCTTATGGCAATTGTCATGATGGCGAGAAGGAAGAAGTCCTACCAGCTACACAGACGTCAGCCCAAGGGGTGGTCCCAGCATTAGCTGATAAGGTGATGGCGAGAAGGAAGAAGTCCTACCAGCTACACAGACGTCAGCCCAAGGGGTGGTCCCAGCATTAGCTGATAAGGTGATACACACACTGCCAAGGAGTGATGGCACCAGGCATCCTGCTCTCAAGGTGAACAGCTTGCAATTGTATAGATTAGTTCTTTATATGTGGAAGATCTGCTTGGTCTTCATCTTCAGTCAGTCATGGCTGTGATTGGCAGGATGGCAGTGCCCAGAATAGAAGTTCCTGCCCCCCCCCCCCCCCCCCCCCCGCTCTCTCTCTCTCTCTCTCTCTCTCTCTCTCTCTCTCTTCTCTCTCTCTCTCTATCTATCTCTCTCTCTCACACACACACAGAGAGAGAGAGAGAGAGAGATGGCTGCAGACTTGTAGAAATAGACTCTAAAAAGGCATCAGTCGACAACAGTTCATTGTTTGTCAACAGGTCTTCCTGCAGCTAACAGAGCTGGCCTTCTGTTGATATCAGTGATGTAGATGGAAAGACCAGACTCTGAGCAGTGAGTGGAAAGAAGAGGAGGGTTAAAAAGTGGTCAATGACATGATTCCTCCATATAGGTGGCTGAATATGCTCCAGTTTTTTGAACCTGTCAGTGTTCTCTGCTAGGTTAATGTTTAGTTTCAGAGCTTCAGAGTATTCTTTTATGCAAGACTGAAAGACATTCCTGAGTAGTCTTTAGCAGTAGTTATTCCATATTGCCCAGTTAACAGAATATTGTTATGCCTCCTTTGCAGTGAAATCATGGTGCTGAATCAGGTGTTCCTGACAGACTCTATTGCACAGTCTGTGGCACCTTCTCCTAGCTTGCTTAGTGCCCCTAGGTGTTTATACTCATTATGCAACCATCGTGTACCAGGCAGCCATACTCTGCCTGGACATAGATGCAGGTACCTCAAAAATTCTATTCTTCACTCCAATACTATTTTTTTTTTTTTTTTTTTTTTTTTTTTTTTTTTTTTTTTTTTTTTTTTGTTCAATAGAAGTCTGTGAGCTGAAATATTGGCTTCATTTCCACTATAGACATGAGGATTGTCTCATGTTACAGACTAACTAAGCATGAATGTAGTCTGACATCTCTCTGAGTGATAATAATTGTAAGTGCTTTTCCTTCTGCAGTACATAAATTCTGCTGGCTTCATTTTAATTGTAAATTTATGTTCTTTTCACAAAACATCTAAACAACAAGCACAGAATGTTTACATTCAAATAGGTAAAAATTATGACAATTTATCATAATAAAATTCAAAAATTGTAGTTGAATGTTGTGATTGTATCTACAGTTGTAGAAATAGCAGTTCACTTGCAGCTGATTCTAACTATTAATCGCAGTGGCCATTAACATGTCAACTGCCACAAGGCCACTGGTAGAGACGGCAAAGCGCCACACCTGACACTGTCTGCCCACAGTAGCCACAGGCTCCACTGGGTTTAGTCCTCTATATGATGCATGCATTAATTTGTAGTCCTTGATTGATTGGTGGTGGTGTACAGGAAATTAAGTACATCATCTTGTTGAATGTTTTGAACTTTGTTTTTTTCCAACTATACTATGAACAGAATTTTCTATGCTAATTCTTATAAAATTTCATTGTCACTCTATTTCCATTGTAAAGATGACAGCTAATTTTGGTATGAACATTGAGTTTTGCTTTATCATATAAAACAAGCATACAAATGGATCCCCTGCTGTCATCCTGTGGGATTGGATGGCACAACATTGTAAATGTCAATAAATGACTGGTTTCATTGAGAAAGAATCACTGAGAATATTGGAAGAATGTGATTTTGATGTCAGTGATTCAGCATTATCAGAGTTTTCTACCAAAGAATACGAATTTGTGGACACAATTAATAACAATACCAATGATGATCACAACCATTGTATTGGTACTGGCACTGGAGTCCAAGAAAACTGTAGCAGCTGTAAAAAGCCACAATTGCAACCAAGACTAAACTGATAATACCTCTCCAATCCAAGATCACTGGACCATCTGAAGATATACTGTACTAAACAGAGTATAGTTTGTGGCCTTCAGGGGACACAAGGCATCAGACATGGGGCTCTGCTGTGTCCACGGCAGCCTCATGTCAGTTGATGTGTTAAAGAATTACAGTACATAAGTCTACTGAATTCCAAATTATTTTAAAAGACTTCTTTAGATTTGTGTTTATAGACTTCATGTGATTTTTGTATTTCTTGCTTTGAATAAATATTTTATTTACTTTAGTTGTTTGCTCCAGAACATGAATCCAAAAGACAACAGGGAGTGAAAGTGAATATTGCCCTTGTCATCAAGTTAACAGTTGTTATTATTAATAAAGAAAATACTTGCATAGAATGCACATGGAGTCACTAGACTAGTGCATTATTTCTCAGATGGAGTTGTGAACCTTACCAATATGTAGTTGGCAGACAAAGAAATGGGAATGGTAAAATAAGTGTTTCCAGAATGCCTTCTAATACAGATGTAATTATAAACACTGATTCATGTTCTTCAAGAAAACATTATTAGGAGTGTTTCATATATACAGTCCTCAGGAGCCTAAAAGTTCCACTTGTTGAATATGAGATCAGCAAAGAACTAGACCTAATCTTGATTATAATCACAAAAGATGTTATAAGTGAATAAGTCTAAGTTTCATGTTTTCATTTCTTTTATTCATCAGTATACAATACAGTTGTCAATAATGTGTTATTTTAGGTTGTGTAAAGATATAGACAGAACTATTTTAATGTTTTTTTGAAAATTGTATTTCATACAATCATATCTGAAAGAACAGACACTGTTGAGATCTACAGACGTACGAAATACTTTTCCTTGATGTCAGCTGTGTTAGGTATAGATTGGGTAGTAGATCTGTACCTAATACAGCTGATTTAGCATCTTACACTTGTAGATCTAGTATGGATAAAGGAGTTGCCATTTTCATAAAACAAGGGTATATACACAGAACTGCTGAATTAAGCAAATTAACTCAGCTCAGTACAGCCGATAGATACACAAAAAACAGAACCAAAAATTTACATTCCTAGCTTTCAGAACAAATGTTCCTTCATCAGGGTGGAGAGGGGGGAAAGAAAGGGAAGAAGGGAAAGTGGATTCAGTTACTCACAACCCAGGTTATGAAGCAACAGGGAAAGGAAAACAGGGAGGGTAGCAAGGATGGAGGTATGGTTGTCAGAGGGAAGCCAAAGATATTCTACTGTAAGTACTGTGCCAGCTTCAAACCAAAGAGGATGCATACAGAAGTAAAGATGTATATAGTATAAAGATAAACACAACTATGTAGGATGAAAAGATGCATGAACCACAACAGAACCTTCAACAAACCCCCCTCATAGCCAACAAACCTAGCGTAGCCACCCTACTCAATCTCCCCATCCCAGCACATACCCCACACAGACCAAATTTCAACTATAACCACAGTCAAATGCCACATATCACCAGTCCCAATTCAGTTGTAAACCTCTCATCCAGATCCCTCTCTCCTCCAGAGACATCTGTTCTATCAAAAGGCTTAACCTTTAGCCCCACGCCTAAATTCAACCACACTGCCCTGGTTAAAGATCTCCTTTCATTCACCCGGAACCTCAACTGGAAATATCACTTCATTACCCAAACACAGCCCCCAAATACTAGACCCAGTGTTGAACCCTGTCTAGAACAGTTCTGACCGCCTTCTCAAAGGGATCCTCCTCCCCTCCCCCAAACCATTCCTTGCAGACATTTCAGGAATTCCTCACATCCAGTGTTGCCTCCCAGTCCTTCTTGAAGAACATCCCGACAACCCCCAACATCACCCCAGCTGAATCCCGTGCCATTAAGGAGCTGAAAACAGACCGCTCTATTGTCATCATCCCGGCAGATAAAGGCTCCACAACTGTGGTACTTGACCGTGTGGAGTATGTGGCAGAAGGACTGCGTCAACACTCCGACACCTCAACCTACAAAACTGTTACCCAGGATCCCATTCCCTCCATCCAGACTGAGCTGCAGAAAATCCTAAAAATCCAAGGTCCCTCACAAGGCCTCACAACGGCTTCCATAGACTTACTCACTCCACCTGAGCCACGTACCCCTACCTTCTACCTATTACCCAAAATCTACAAAGAGAACCATCCTGGCCGTCCCATTGTAGCAGGCTTCAAAGCCCCAACAGAATGTATCTCAGCTCTGGTAGACCAACACCTCCAACCTGTCACCTGCAGACTCCCATCCTACATCAAAGACACAAACCATTTCCTAGAATGCCTCAAATCCATTCCCACTCTCTCCCACCTGAAACCTTTCTTGTCACCATAGATGCTACACCTCTTTACACAAACACCCCACATACCCATGGTCTCTCTGCCCTTGAGCACTACCTCTCCGAATGCCCACCTGAAGATCTTCCAAAAACCTCGTCGCTTATCACACTTACCAACTTCATCCTCACCCATAATTACTTCACGTTTGAAGGCCAGACCTACAAACAAATCAGGGGAACAGCCATGGGAACCAGGATGGCTCCGTCCTATGCCAACCTCTTCATGGGCCGCATGGAGGAGGCTTTCCTAAAGACCCAACAGCTGCTTCCCCTGGCCTGGTATAGGTTTATAGATGACATCTTTGTGGTCTGGACTCATGGTGAAGAAACACTTCTTAATTTCCTCCATAACCTCAATTCCTTTTCGAATCTGAATTTCACCTGGTCCTTCTCCAAAACCGAAGCCACCTTCCTGGGTGTTGACCTTCATTTTGTTGAAGCTCACATCCACACCTCTGTCCATATCAAACACACAAACAAACAATAGCACCTTCACTTTGATAGCTGCCATCCATTCCACATCAAATGCTCCCTTCCCTACAGCCTAGGTATTCGTGGCAAATGTATCTGCTCCAGTGACGAATCCCTCAACAATTACACCAATAACCTGACCAGTGCTTTCCTCTCCCACAACTATCCTGCAGACTTTGTCCACAAACAGATCTCCCGAGCAATACATTCCTCCCCATCCAACAACAATGTTCCTACCCCCAGACCACACAGAAGCATCCCCCTTGTCACCCAATATTATCCTGGCCTCGAATACATCAACAAATTACTCCGCCAGGGATATGACTTTCTCAAGTCAACCCCTGAAATGAGATCATCCCTTGACAAAATTCTCCCCACACCACCCAGAGTTGCCTTTCGTCGCCCCCCCTAACCTCCGTAACATCCTTGTTAAACCCTACAATATCCCCAGACTACCTTCTCTGCCCAGCGGTTCCTACCCCTGTAACTGACCCCGCTGCAAAACCTGCCCCATGCATCCCCCCACAACCACCTACTCCAGCCCCGCTACTGGTAAAACATACACAATTCAAGGCAGGGCCACGTGTGAAACTACACATGTCATTTATCAGCTGACATGCCTGCACTGCACAGAGTTTTACATCGGTATGACAACAACTAAACTGGCTGAGTGCATGAACGGACACAGACGAACTGTCCACCTAGGAGATGTCCAATACCCAGTAGCGGAGCATGCCCTCCAGCATAATTCTAGGGACCTAGGAACCTGCTATGCCGTATGTGCCATTTGGCTTCTCCCACCCAACACCAGTCCCTCTGAACTGCGGAGATGGGAACTTGCACTCCAACACATCCTTTCATCCCGCCATCCCCCTGCACTGAACCTATGTTAAACAACCTCGCTCCCATTTGCTCTTCAGTCTTCTCCTCTTTCCCTTTCCTCTTAGCCATTCACACATATTTTCATCCTACATAGTTGTGTTTATCTTTATACTATATACCTTTTTACTTCTGTATGCATCCTCTTTGGTTCGAAGCTGGCACAGTACTTAACAGTAGAATATCTTTGGCTTACCTCTGACAACCATGCCTCCATCCTTGCTACCCTCCCTGTTTTCCTTTCCCTGTTGCTTCATAAACTGGGTTGTGAGTAACTGAATCCACTTTCCCTTCTTCGCTTTCTTTCCCCTCTCTCCTTCCTGATGAAGGAACATTTGTTCCGACAGCTAGGAACGTAAATTTTTGATTCTGTTTTTTGTGTTTCTATCGGCTGTACTGAGCTGAGGTAAGTACTGGCTAGCCCCTCTATCTCTTTGTTAGTATTTGTTTTACATCTTTATATGAGATTTTCCATTAATCATTTAGAATTAAGCAAATTCTGTGTTGATCAGCACTTTGAGGTTTGTGCATGTGAAATTCAGCTAGATAATGTTGTGTTGATATTAGCAACAGTGTACAGGTCTCCACTAGGAGATTGGGAGCTATTCATAAAAAAGTTTGACTCCCTATTATGCTGTCTGTCAGACAAAAAGAAGTTATTAATCAGTGGTGATTTCAATGTTAACTTTCTAAGCAATTCTGATAGGAGAAATGAACTAGAAGTGTTGTCAACAACATATCACTTAGAATCAGTGATCAGTTTCCCTACACGTATAGCTCAGGACATTAGTAAAAATGGTTCAAATGGCTCTGAGCACTATGGGACTTAACTGCTGTGGTCATCAGTCCCCTAGAACTTAGGACTACTTAAACCTAAGGACATCACACACACCCATGCCCAAGGCAGGTTTTGAACCTGCGACCGTAGCGGTCACGCATTTCCAGACTGTAGCGCCTAGAACCGCTCGGCCATTCCGGCCAGCAGGACATTAGTACTGTAGATAATGTATTTGTACAGGATGTAGAACAAACACATGCTTTCCCTGTGGTAAATGGATTATCCGACCATGATGCACAGCTGATTAACTTACAAAACCTAACAGAGTGTACACTTCAGAAACCATTAAGTAAAAGTGTGAGGGTGCTCAACCTGGTATCTATAGATCACTTTGAGGATGTAGAAATTAGTATACTTTGCATACTTCCACTTTCTGATGTCATATGGAATAATATTCTGGGGCAACTCAACACTTAGGCAAAAGGTATTCACTGCTCAAAAGAAAGTAGTTAGAATAATGTGTTGGGTTCATAGTCACACATCTTGTAGGCATCTGTTTAAAAGGTTAGGAATTCTTACAACTGCTTCGCAGTACATTTACTCAGTAATGAAATTTTTTCTCAACAACATGGACCAGTTTAAAATCAACAGCGACATTCATGATTACAATACCAGAAAAAAGAAAGACCTACACTATCCTTTTCTTAACCTATGTTTGGCACAGAAAGGGGTAAAATATGCTGCTATAAAACTTTTTGACAAATTACCAGATGAAATAAAATGTCTGATAGACAGCAGTAATAGTTTCAAAAACAAACTGAAATCATACCTCCTTGACAACTCCTTCTATACAGTAAGTGAATTCTTGAATATGTGTAAATAAATCTGGAGATATAATATGTGCATTTTGTGTCATTTAAGGGAATGGGATAGGTAATAGATATATTTAGGTATAACACTATAATGTAAACAAAAAGAAAAAAAAGAAAAGAAAGCAAAACTTGTTTCCTGTGCACATTTCTTGTGCATTTGACACATTCCACATCATAACGGTTTTTCGTGCTATCAATCAATGGAACACATAACTAACCAACTAACTCAAGGAATTCACCACTGTGAATTAATTTCTAAGTATTGTATTTCATGTTGTTATTTTGTACCACACCACTGATAAAGTGAAGGTTGTAGAGTGGACATGTAGCCACTAGACTGATGCCACATAATGGCCATCTTGTTTACTTTCTTACTGTGGGTTCTTTATTCTTGTTATCTCTAATTTGTGACCCAGATGGCACTGCTTTTACTTGAAACTACATATTGAGAGTTGTCTTCAGTTTGCTATGAGCCACTCCATTTATATGTTAGTAGTAACAGTTATTTTCTTCCTTTTTATTTTGTAGTTTTTTGATTTCTTACCATATCTGATGATTGTTGTATGCCAAAACACATTCCATAAATGGTGTGAAATAATTAAGGTGCACTGTAAGCTGACATAGCCACAGAATTATATCTGCAATGCATTTCCCTCACTGACAAAGAGGATTACTTACAAGCAGAAGATGTAGCAAACTGAACATCTTGTTAGTTTATTTAGATGTTGTCTTCATTTTAACTTATTATCTGGCTGATACCAAGAAGTTTTACTCACAGTATTTCATTGATTGCATGAGCTATCATGTCTATTGATGAAGTTATTTTAATTGTTTCAAGCCATACAATGTTTGTCTGCAGATGATTCATATTCGACTGATATGTTTGATGCATTAACTTATATTACAGTTTTGCAACAGTTCTTTATAAAGCCTGTGGAAGCTCATTTATGTGGACCAAAATCTGGAATTCCTGTAAGAAACTGTGTGACTCTCCATATTTCATATTTGCCCTTACTGAGTTCATAATCAGTTGCTGCCTTTGCATACTTCTATCTCCAACTGTCATAGAGTATTATTTCAGATCAATTCTGTGTTCAGACACAAAGCATTCCTTATATTTTATATAAGAACTGCGCATCCTTGGTGGTTTTCAGTTTCTCTCTCACTGTTCTCTTGTATTTCCAGCATGAAATTGAAACTCTTAATAACCCTGAGTTCAAGCAACAATGTAATTGGCTGCAAATGTTGACACAACTGATAGAAGATCATCAAGATAGAGATGAACCTGAATCTTTACAGGAACTCCAAAAATGGATGGCTGAAAGAGATGAGCTCAGGCAAGTTGTAGCATAGTTTATTAACTGATGCTTCATCAGCTGTTGTCGAAAAGATCATTTTCTTTTGATAGTGACAACACATGCACAGTCACATTAAAAATGGTAAAGCAAAACATCAAATTACTATTAGGAATAATATAAATGGCATACATGCATAACATGCTTGGATAGTTCAGTAATAATTTTGTTGGACATTTGCATTAAATGTAGAAGGAAAGTATAGCAGCTACTGATTCGGAATTGTTGACCAACGTATTCATAGAAGTTGTTCAGTCATCTGAATCTGAACATTTTCTTAACTCTTGCATATTGGGATCTTCTGTGCTACATACAAGTGCTGTATCTTGTTATTGTTTAGTGCAGATGATTTTGTTTTGTAAACTGCAGTGTTTCATTTGCATAGTTGATGATAAAATTGGGAGGAGAAGACAAAGAATGCCATTATCTAAAATATTGCCTTTTTGTGAAAAGCCTCAGTGGAACCACCATGTTTAATATTCTTTTGTGATGGACAGTTCACCATAAACAGAATCTTATGCCGTCAGCCAAAAACCCATTATGTGTGGGTGTGGAATTAGACTTGTGAAATCGGCTTACACATCTCATCACCATTGCCTACTGACCATTTTCCAATTATGAAAATTGTAATGCAATGAACAGCTGCACAAAGGTCATTTATAGATGTCTCAAATAGCAAAGCCACAAAAACTTTAACAGTAGGTACTTCAAGAATTGGTTTATTGTTTTTGAATCTTTGGTCCTCAGGTTCCAGTATTATGACTGCACCACATTCATTAACACAATTATTGCATCATTCAAGATACCCTGATAGAACTAGGGAGAAAGTCTTGTCCTGGGCAGTTTGAAGTTCAACATATCGCTATTACTACAGGAAGTAAAAAGAAGTACGTTCCATTATGGCAACAGTTGCCAAATAACATGTGACAGATACAAGGTCCATTTCTTAAATTTTGAAGCCCCAGAAGTCACCAGTGTTTGATGCTAATTTACACTTCAATATTGGTATATGTGGTATTGTACCTCAGTAACATCATCTTGGAATGCCCAGTGCCTTCATGACTTTAGAGATGGACTGCTTCACACTTTTATGACTCTCAATCTTCTTGTGTCTAGAATAGTTTCCTTTTTCAGGATATAGCAGACTTCATTGTATTGTTTATATGTAATTTTGCAGAAATACACTATTCTTGATGCCACAATCATCAGGGTAAGTTAAGGGAGGGAAATCATGTGTGTCATGTCAGTGAACTACATAAACTTTGTTTCGCATGGTATCATATTTTAACAGTTTGTGTATCATATCCTCTGAGGTGGAATTTGTGGACCAGCTAAGCATTTTCCTAAACAGGCATGAAAATCTGCCGGAAAACCACACTCAGGCCGGCTGGTGTACCAGCCCATGTTGTGACTTGGCAAGACAGCCAAGCCACTAGGAGGTGAAGCCGAAAGGCACGTGTTTAAGCTCACGCAGGCTGGCGTGAGGTCTGGAGCAGTTAAAGGATTTGAGACTAGCAAAAATATTACGTATCTGTTGGAATACTTAACTTTAATCCATAATTGGTGAACATCGGTCTGACGGTACATGCATCACAAGATAAATAGCAATTGATAATGGCGCCTTGCTAGGACGTAGCAAATTATGTAGCTGAAGGCTATGCTAACTATCGTCTCGGCAAATGAGAGCGTAATTTGTCAGTGAACCATCGCTAGCAAAGTCAGCTGTACAATTGGGGCGAGTGCTAGGAAGTGTCTCTAGACCTGCCATGTGGCGGCGCTCGGTCTGCAATCACTGATAGTGGTGACATGCGGGTCCGACGTATACTACCGGACCGCGGCCGATTTAAAGGCTACCACCTAGCAAGTGTGGTGTCTGGTGGTGACACCACAGCCCATGGTTGTTAAATTACTGCACAGATTCAATCTGTCTCTGACTCACACCCCTGTTGGAGTAAAGCTTGGAGTTGGTCACTATTGTGTAGTTTATCACTTTATACC